>NC_080689.1:81838503-83280379 GCF_030445035.2 Dasypus novemcinctus | reverse complement strand
CTGCAGCGGTGGGAAACAGGTGTATGAGCTTGTGAAGGTGCTTGCTTTGGTGCATGAGGTCACAGGAGTGGTCTGGAAGTTCTGGAGGGAGGTGCTTTCTGAGCTTTGAGAATGGAGGTTTCTCATCAGAACCCAGGCCTGGGGAGGAAGGAAGAGAACCATCCACTGACCCCCAGAATATATGCACTCCCAGTGCCATAGGAACCTGTCTTCGACTTCTGACTGCTCCTTAGCTGCTCCTTAGCCAAATATGTGCAGGATGCAGGCACATCAAAAGCTGTGGCTCAGCCCCCTGGCTCCTCTGGCAAGTCTGGACTTTCTGATGCTGGAAGATGGAGTTTGTCACAAGGGAGACAGGACCCATTGGGAGACACAGCCACCATCCTCTACTCTGGCATCAGCAAAGTTGGCATCCACATGGGACAGGGTGCCCTCGAGCTGACAGCAGAAACAGGTGAACCATTGGGCTCAGATGCTTTGGAGCCTGCTGAAGGTGGCATCTTTGCGGTTAGGGCCTGTGAATCCCCCACCTTATCCCCTGGGGGACTGGGGAGAGCCACTCAGATCTAAAGAGCAGAAGGCATCAGTCCTGTTGTGGTGGAGGTGACTATGGTGGGGGGAAGGACAGGCTAGGAGAAATGGAGTTACCATCGGACCCAGCAATCCTGCTTGTAGGTATTTGTCCAAGAGTTATTTTTCACTTAATAACTTGTATACTGATGTTTTAGCTACTTTATTCCTATCTCTTAGAAAAAGGACCATTTGGGTTATACAATTTTTCTGGAATTCCTTTGGAATTCTTTTTTAGTGGTTGCTCTGAGAATAATACAGGTATCACAGTCTAAAAGAATTAATGTTTTACCCACCCAACTAAAATGTGGACACCTTACAGCCATAGGAATCATTTAATCCCCTCTTTGCTGAAGTGGTCTTCTGAGTTCCCGGTCTAGGGTATAACTTCTGCAAACATTTTGTATTTTTATAATTTTTCAAAATTCATTCATATATTTAACAATTTAACAGTTGGAAAAAAGTTATTCTTTCTCCCCAGATACTCACCATTCCTGATCCACATCTTTTATTCCTGAAGTTGAAAGCTTCCTCCTTGAATTATTTCCATTTAGCCTGAAGTTCCTTTCCCATCTTTGTAGAGCAAGTCATCAGGTGATGAATTCACTTGTTTTTCCATCCTCTCCTTCTGTCTTTATTTTGCCTTTAAACCTTAAGCAACTTTTGATGACTGCAGTATTCCTGGTTGAGGGTTTTTTCTTTTAGCCCTTTAATGATGTTTATTCACTCTCTTGTGGCCTCTATATTTTCTGAAGAGAAATCAAAGGCCTTCAAATTGTTATTCTTCTACAAATAAATTGTCAAATTTTCTGACTCCTTTCAAGATGTTTTTCTTCATCTTTAGTTTTCAGCAGTTTGATTATGATGTATCAGGGTGAGATTTTGAGCCCCTTGGATCTCTCTTTCATAGAGTAGTGTTCAGTCATTTCTTCCCTTACCTTTTTATTGGCACCAGCCTCTTTCTGCTCAACCCAGTCTTTCAAATGAATATTAAAACTTTTAGTATTGCCCCACAGATCATGAGGCTCAAGTTTTGGATCAATTCTCTCTCACTCGCTCTCTTTTCTCAGATTATATTATTTCTACTCATCTAAATTCCATCTCACCAATTCATTCATCCCTTACTTGTCTTCTCTAATTGGGATTGCTCAATGAATTTTTTTAAATTTTCTATAACTTTATGTTTAGATCAAAAGTTGTCATTTACATCTTTTCTTTGTTTCTTTTTCTCTGCTGAGAACTCCTATCTTTCCACTCAATGAAAGAGAATGCCCTTTGATGGAGTTGGATGGAGATGTGACCTCTCTACACACGCCTTTTCTGTCAATTTCACTGAACCTGTGGTTGGGGCTGGGGTTGGTGTGTGCTCAGGAGGCTTGGGTCTCTGGACCATGTGCCAGCTGGGCCCTGAGCCTCAGCAGAGTAGCAATACCTACTTTCCAGTTCATTGGACTTACCCAGGTCAGCTAAAAGGGAGGTGAGGCTAGCCAACCACCACACCAGGGTACCAAGAGAGTCTACAACTGCAAATGGGATAATACAGTCCATCAGCCATGTGGGCTGTAAGCCCCCTCTCAGGTTATACTTGGAGTGGACATTTGCCATCCCGGGGCCCACAAGATGGAGGAAGAGAGTATGGAATGGAGTGGATTTGCTGGTATTCTACTTTAGAACTATTGTGATTCTAGCATTGGAAGAAATTGTATCCTTTATGTCAATACAGTGGCAACAGGGGTTGCTGAGGGCAGGGAGATAGAAGAAGAGTTGTGATATGCAGATATTTTTTGGATTTCATTCATAATACCTGAATGGTATTATGGGGACAGATAGAGGACATTGTATGTCCTGCCATGGCCCACTGGATGGACTGGGGGGAGTGTAGGCTGTACAGTGTAAACTGCAGCCCCTGTGGCCTAGCAGTGCTCCAAAATGTTTACAGCAAATGCAGTGACTGTTCCATGCTGATGAAAGAGGTTGTTGATGTGGGAGAAGTAGGGGTGGTGGGGAATAGTGTATTTGGGAGCCTCTTATATTTTTTAATGTAACGCTTTGTCTGATCTATGCATCTTTAAAAACAAAAAGGACAAAATAATTAAGGAGAATGTACCTTAATCTCATTGAGCATAGACAGAACAACTGTTTTGTCTGATAAATCCTTCTGTGGTTAATTTAGAACAGTGTCTACTGATTGAGTTTTCCCTTAAGAATAGGTCAGGTTTTCCTAGTTTTTTGTATATTATATAGGGTAAATTTGAGTGATATTTTGATAAGCGTGTTTACATTGTCAAACTATTTCAAGACTGTCTTGGCTAGCTTAGCCACTTAATGATTCCATGGGAATTTGAGGACCAGCGTTTCCATTTCTGTAAAAAAAAAGTCTACTCAATTTTGATTTTGAATTTAATCTGTAGTTTCCCTTGCGTAGTATTGACATCAGAACAATAGTTAGTCGATGAACAATGGACATCTTGCTATTTGATTAGGTTTTCAGTGTCACTCAGCAGTGTTTTCTAATTTCAGTATATAAATGCTTCACCTTTTGTTAAATTTTTAGATATTTCATTCATTAGAGGCTATTTGATTGGAAGTTTTAAAAAGTTCCATTTAAGATTGTTCTATGCTGGATTATAGAAACAAAAATGACTTTGCATTGTGTATCTTGTATCTTTCAGTTTTGCTGAATGCCTTTATTAGTGCCATTACTATTCTTGTGGATTCTTTGGGATTTTGTTTGTAAAAGATTAGGCCATCTGTGTTTATAGAAATAGCTTTACTTCTTCCTTTCCAGTTTGGGTGCCTTTCATTTCTTTTTCTTGCCTGATGGCTCTCTCAAGAACTTCAGGACAATGATGATTAGCAGTGATGAAAGTTCACTACCTTATCTTGTTCCTGATCTCAGGGAAAGACAGGTTGCTACAATTTATGTAGATGGCATGCAGCTGCTAATGGAGTTAAATGACTTCCACCAATGACCATCCACTCAGTGAGCAGTAGAACACCCCCAGGGTACAGGAAGTCTGGGAGTGCATTTCTGAAGTCCTGGAATTTTAGCTAATTTTAGGAGGCCAACATTCTAATCATTTTGAATGGCATCTCTCTTGTTAATGTGTATGTATTCAGGTGTTCATAATGAGATCATGATATGATATAGCTGAAACATTTTTATGTGGTCCTAAATTTTAATATTCTGTAAACCATTTTAAATGATGTTTTTTATTTGTAGAGGTTATTTATAAAATAGTGCTTTTAATGTAGCAAGGACAGGTATTAAGGACAATCCTTGGGGACCATGGAAAATATATAGATTGCTTTGGGGGTTGTTGGTGTTGTGCCTGAGGATAGTAATAAAGCTACTTGGTGCTATATATGTAGTCCAGATATACATACCATTTTTCTTATGTGATTAGGAATCAAAACAATAGAAATTAAAATGTTATTTAAAAATGAATCACCATTGCTAAAGCCAAATATGTTTGAAAATAGATTAATTTAAAACTAAATAAAAATAATACTGAAATTTATGACTCAACTATAATGTATACAGAACAAAGAAAATTCAATATAAAATAAGTATAAGAAACCAAAATCTAATAATTGTGGAAATAAAGTGCATATAAATATATACGAACGAAGTGATTCAGAAATGAAATACATTTCAAGACATACAATAAAAAATACCCTTAAAGATAGTTGGTTCTGGAAATATATAGACCTTTTTCAGGGAATGACTAGATTTTGTTTGGCAAAGTGATTTTAGCTGTTCCACATCAAGACAAGAGCATACATTCAAAGGAGGTATTCACTAGTCAGATGCAGAAACAAATAGACAATAACAGGTGCAATAGAGGTAATGATAGTGAAGACCCATATTTAAGAGTGGTAGAAGTACAGAACCCAGAAATATCGGGAAGAAAGCTGTTATATATATTTTTAATTTCAAAGAAAATTTGGACAGAGACAGATCTGTGTTGTTGGGAAAGCTATTTTGAATCTTGTTTCTATCTACAAATTTTTAAAAAATCATATGAAATACCAACAGAAAAAAATATTGATGTTATTCCCAGTACAGGTATAAGTGCAAAGTAAGGCTCTTCTTTTTGATGTACATTATGTAGTGAAATGTACTATCTCAAAAAGAAGGTAAAAGCATTGATGAAAGGAAACAGTATATGAGAGAACATCATCAATGAGATAGGGAAAAAAAAAAAAACCCTCAAAAATGAAGGGACAGAAATCAGGGAAGAATAAGAAAAAAATGGGGGGAAAAATCATTTCATGATTTACATATAAACTAGAAGAAACAGTGAAAAGGTAATACCTAAATAGAAAGAGAAGTTAAAAAGAAGAAATTGCTTAAAAGAAATTTAATATAATGTAAAAGATTTGAGAAAAAAATGTCAAAAGTTTAAGATCAGCATAGAAAGGCCAATATATGAATACTGCAGTGTTTGAATGAGAGACTAAAAGCAAATACTTGCAGCAATTATTAAAAATTATGACTCCATTTTTTCTGGAAAGACTTATTTGAAGCTCCATAATAAAATTACACACTGAGCATTGATACAGAAGGTCTAAAGATAAGGCAAATTTTAGTGAAATTACTATGGTTTAAAGAAAACAAAACCATTTATTAGAGGAAAGCATGCGGCATTATGGAAAGAATATTAGAATCTCTTCAACATTTTTGAGAACAATATTTTGTGTTATGTGAAAATGGGGTAATGTCTTTGTGGAAGGAAATGTGACTGATGGTTTTATCCCCAGCAAGACTGAAAAGAAAGTAAAAAAGACAGTGAATTCGAAGTTATCCTGCTAGACCAAGGGTGATGTTATTGCCATAATCCCTTCCAGGTGAGTAAACAGATTTCAGCAAATGAAACATCTGGAAGACATTGTCCTGAGGACAGAAGTTAAGCACTAAATTTTCAGTTACTTGTTCAACTATCAAACATTGAGGATTCTATGAGAGAGTAGTGACCTTGGTGGGAGCCAGGAGGGAGACCAAATTTTATAATTAATTTGGCTCTAACTTTGTTTAACATGCTGATCTAAATACATGTTTAATTTTTTTTGATAAATTAAGAAACACAAGTAGTAGGAGAAAATATTGATTAATATAGTAATATCTAACATTAAATGTAAAATGTTTCTCTAAAACTCAATCTAAATTTATCTAACTAAATTCTACCAAAATTTATTTGGGTATGGGTAGAAGAGAATAAGCACAGAGGCATCTCTAAACACCATATGATCTACAGCTCTTCTAAGCTCAGGCTGGGGCCTCCAGCTTAAGGCCTTTGTAGCTGTCAATGGTGGGATCTGCAATAAAAGCACAGGATATAGAATCACCGGGTACACAGAGACAGATGGAGGAGGGGTTTTGCTGGTGAGTGTTGCGGGACTCAGAAGGTACAATAGACCCTGGAGAAGCAAAGTTGGCCACCGATACCTAGGAACCAGATCCAAATGGCACTGAATTCCTATTGCTACTCTCGGCTTAAGGTATCGTCTGTGGCACAGTGTCTGTAAATGTCCAACTGAATGGATTTAATCTGTTTGCTTTGATGGGTGCCCTCGAAGTGACTCTTCCCTGAAGAGTAAGTTTGACTGTAGGGCTCCAGGAAGAAAAGGCAGAGTCTTATATATCTGACCAGGTGAGAAGCAGGACATCGGAAGGATAGGTATGGAAGTGATAACCCTGCTTCCCCAACCCCTGTCCCCTACACAGTCCAAGTCATGACTGCATCTTCACATTACTATTGGACAGGTTCCTTTTTCTCTCTAAAAACTAGTTTCATTTTAAAACACACCAAAACTTACCTGTGCTTTTCGGTTAAAAAACAGTTAGGCTCTAGTACTAAAATCATAAGTTTTCTTACATTAGTATATTCCAACATGAAAACATTACAGAAGACACTCCTTTTAACAAGATGCTATAAGTATTATGTTTATCTTTAATTAATTATGAAAGTAAAAAATAAATAAAAGGAACATAAGTAACTTGCAATTCTACCCATTTCATTCATCCCAAGTGAGCTCTTCATTGACCATTCTTTCAGGTTTGTATGAATTATACATACCTAAAAAACTTCTCAAGAACCACAGCTTGAGGAAAGGTGGCATGAGCTGACCCAGGGATCTGAACAGGACCCAGCAGAGGCTGAGAACCCTCAGGGCTTGGGCAACTGCCAGTCAGGACTTAAATTTCCCCCTAAGATGGAAACTGGCCCAGAATACCTACCCTACCTGCCTGCGAGGGACCCCAGAGTGCCATTATCCTTATTATGGATTGAATCAGGTCCGCCCATAAAGTCATGTTTTTGTCCTAACCTCCGCTCTTACAAATGTGAACTCATTTCTAAGAATGCCAAAGATCATACTAATGAATGTGAGTCCAACTTTAATCAGGGGGCCTTAATCTAATATGACTGCAGACCTTATAAGAAGAAAATTAGGCACATTCAGGCACAGGAGATAGGAGTCAGAGGGCCAAGAAATGGAGGCATAGGTTCAGTTATGGATTGCTGGCAAGCTGCCACCACCTTCAGAGAAAGCACAGTGCAGCCTAAACCATGATTTTGGATTTCTAATCTCCCAAACTGTGAGACAATCAATTCCTCTGTTTGAGCCAGCTGGTTACCAGTATTGATTAAAGCAGCCTAATATACCCTTTTGCCAGAGACCTGAGTTAGTGGCATTTAGGTTCACTCCACCCTGTTCACCATACTCATTAATAAACAGGAGAGGCTTTTGTTGACTGTAAGTGGATTATGAGTGCAAACTTCACTTCAGCAGGGCTGAGGTGTTGAACTAATCCAGGGTCGATCTTCACAAAGAATGCAGTGTGAGTGCACATAAGGCTTAAAAGGGGCTAGTGCCCTCTCCTGCAAATTAAGGAGCCTTTGGAGGCTGTGGCTTGTATAGAATGAGGTTTTGTTCCCTGAGAAGAGGCTGTGAGGATATACTCTACTTGCCTGTGCTTATTTTTGACCAGCCAGTTCTTGTCTCCACCTCCATGTTCACCCTCATTTGTGGCAACGCCAATGTTCTCCTTAGTTTTACTGATTTTCCTGAAGTGCCAAAGAGAAAGTTAGGAAAGAAATGTAATGTGTGTAACTTAATTCCCTTCCCCTTTTCATCCTATTCACTCCACATTCACATTTCCTTTTCCTCTTCATTTCTTCGGTGGCTTCTGGGTATTCTAGGAAAAGAGAAATTATGAATAGAGACTCCTCCTTCACCTCAAACAGTGTACTAAGCTGTGTAAGGAACAGAAAACACTTGATTGTCCAGAGATACCATTTGCAGGAACATACCTGGGAAGGGAGAGTCCAGCCCAGAACCAAGTTCACAAGTGCCCTCCAAAAGAGTGGCCCAAGGCACCTGACTCCCAGCCCAGCTCCCGCCCTGTTACATTCTGGTTTACTTGAGATTGTGCATGCTGCATAGTAGGTTTGGAAATGATGGAAATGCTAAAAAAGCAGTTGAGAAGGATGTAGAAAGTTGTTATAAACCTTCTCAAACCCATGACCTCAACTTCCTAGATGAGATCAAATCCTTCATGATGAGTATCATAAAAAGAGGAGAAGATGGGAGAGGTACAAAGAGAAGTTTATGAACAGGAATAGATGAAAAAAGACAGAAGACATGAATTACATGCAGCTCGTCATCCCCGTGTCTGAATCATCTGACTTGATGAAGAATGCTTCTGAATGTACCATGGCAGTAACCATGATGGGGCATCCTTGTAAAAGGAAAGGAAAATGTTAGGGTTGAGGGGAGAGCTTGAACTATTGTTGTTCTCACCTGGTTATGACCTTATCCCAGCACATAATTTTGTCCTTATGACAACATTGCATTCCTTGGGCCTTGATTGCTTCACCTTTACCATCTAAGTTTGGTCTAAGATCTCCACAATCCGTTTTCCAGTCCTCACATACTCTAAATGTAGGGAAGACTGTCCACCTTTTCCCTCTAAGAAGGCAATCGCTTTGTCCATGTCTTCCTGACCACGACATTATAGTATCTCTTACTATGATCTTACTGAAATAGGAAAAGAACAAAGCAGATCTCTAAATATTTCCTTTACTTCCTGATTTCACACCCCTCTCCTCCATCTCCAATGCAGAAGGGGTAATGCAACTGCTCCCAGGAACTCTCTCCCATTGGGTACTTCCTTGAACATTGTTACCGACTTGGATTGTTACCTTCATCGCTGCTGGTAGAGCCGTACCCCCAATCCACAAGCCAATTGGAGGTACTGTTTAGGAACACAGATATCACCAAGAAATTGAATTGAGAGAATGGCACACCAGACCCTTCCTTTTCCAGTTGAGACCAGGCTGGCCACCCAAGATCACCTGAACTCTTTACCCTGGGTTCTCAGACCTTCCCTGAGCTCTGTGGAGTCAGAGACCTTCAACAGGACATTGGAAACAGTATGCAAATGAAAGAGAAGTGGGGATGGAATTCTTTCAGCCTCTCACTTTCCCATTTTGCTGGACTGTTACTGCACAAGCCTCCAAGCTTATCACCCTGAAAGTTGGACTATTGTGGATGTGGTCTATGTTAGAAGAGTCCAGTGGGTTAGATGAGTTCAGCGGCAGACTCTGAGCAGCCTCCCAGGAGATGTTTTGTGAGGATGAGCATGTTCACTCTGCATTGTCTATATCATAGTTACTAACACACATGGCAATTGGGCTTTGGACAAATGGGTGACATGTACTTGTGCTGCAGATGCCCTGGTGGTGTGGTGCTCAGTAACAAGAATTAAAAATGACAAATGTTGCCAGATTCATAGAAGATTAGAGATTGCCAGGCAGAAGAGGCATGATGAGATTGTGCTTTGGTATCAAACCACCTAATACCTCAGTGCCTAGTTTCCTGTTTGGTACTTTGCATTTCTGCAAAATTAATTCAGCTTCTAAGCCTCTCTTTTCTCCTATGTTAAAAACAACAGATATGGCTGCTTTTCTTTTATCATCGTCAATGAAAGTGCCATTAGGGGCAAGGAGAGTGCTCTACACAGGCTATACTATTCACTATTAAATGAATTCTTCCCATTAAATCCTAATGACAGGGATTTTGTAACACAGTATTTTCACTTGGAGTCCTTTGAACATTTTCCTGGGTTGTTATGGGATATTTTCCAGGTTTATTGAGGCATACTTGACTTACAATGAACTGTATTATTTGAAGTATATAACTTGAAAATATGGACATACGTATATGTCCTTGAGGAAATTATTATGGGATTGCACAGGTAATTGTGCTGGTTATAGGAGAGAAATCTAGGAAGGCACACAGCAGACATAGGATCTCACACATGCACATTGGCAATCACATTCATTACACTGAGAATCACAGCACATACTCATATACACACACAACACTCACATGAACACAAACCCATGCCATCTACACAGAAACCAACTATTCAAGAAACATCACTCTAGTTCTTGTCTGAAATACCCATTTACTTCCCCATACCCAAATCCTTGTTCCTACCTGGGAGTTTTAATCAGGGGGCTCTTGACTGAAGCCAGCAAGAAAGACCCACATTTCTTGTCATGTAGATTATTTTCCTCAGCCCACCTACCATTGACACTTTCTTTTCAGGCCAGCTGCAATTACAGAAAAGAAAACACTGTGAGAATTATAAATTATTATGTAATGCTACCAGAAGGATTTTGTCCTCTTGGTGACTTTAGAATACCAGATAGGAAAGAATGGTCAAACAAAGGAAAGCCAAAACCGGTGCGGGGACACCTGTGGAAAAGAAATGAGTTTTTCCTCACTGATGCATCTCTCAAATCCATTTTGGTTGACAGAAAATTCTTGATCCAAGGTAAAAATATTGCTCCTTAGGGTGGGCCTAATACCATATAGTCTATAAGTTGGTGCTGCCTTTGTGATTTTACTCTTGAGAAAGGAATCAGCTAGTAATAGACTCCCATTGAAGACATTCCCCAATAGTTTTGTGCATATCACCTATAATGCACATGGTCAGATTATCCCAACTGGATTAAAAAAGAAGGAAACCAAGAAGGCAACAGCTTGATCTCAGACAAAGAAAGGTGACCTCACCTTGGAATCAGATGGAGCTTACTCTACTGCTCTGGCATTCAGAAGCTCCTCCAACAGGCCCTCAGGGAACTAGGAGGACAGAGAATAACAGTCAGTAGCTTGGTGCTGTTTCTTCTGGATTACTAATGGTGTTTTGTTTATCTTGGGCAAGGGATTTAGAGTATTATGGAGGCAGTTATCAACTAGTATAGAGTGAGCTGCTCAGGAGTGGAAAAAACAAAAGGGAGGAGCAGGAAAATAAAAGGAAGCAGTCCTTGGCTTTGTCATTAAAGACATTCCAAAGCAACTTGAAATAGTCAATTTACAAAGGGTAGGAAAATACATGCTATTGTTCACTGATGAATTCTTATCACTTCTGCCTTTTAAAAAATAAGTCAAACTTTTATTTATGGATTTGTAGGGTAAAACCACAGCTCGTGCCTCATGCATACAAATATGTCATTTTAAAAATATTTCTATTTCTATTTTGAGCCCCCATTTGGTAGCATATGGGAAACACAGTCTCAGGCTACTGCAGGTCTCCTTCTGTGTTTCCCCGGGGGCCAGGAGTTCCAGGAGACTTACAGGATATCAAAGCATCAGGCTGGAGCATCTGCCTGTTTCCCTTGATCTTTACTTTTCAGACTGTGTAGGCCAGTTCTGCATACTTGTCCCCAGTGTAAAGATTCATCAGGTCTGTCAGATGTCTCTCAACCACTTCACTTGCCTCATTGCTGGGTAGAGGAAATCATCATAATATTTTAGCCTCCTATTATATGCTGGGTACTCAGAATTGTTTCAGGCCCCTTTGCATAGACAGGATCACATACATAATTTGTGGGGCCTGGTTCAATATGAAAATGTGAGGTCCCTTGTTTAAAATGTATTAAGAATCTCAAGACGGCTACAAGCATTAAACCATGCACAGGGTCCTGTGTGACTGCAGAAGTCACATTTTTCCTGATGCTCAAACACCATGCTGGATGCCAAGAAAAGCATGATTCTTCCTCCTAAGGCAAGCATAGGGCTCTGAGTTTTCAGTAACTGGACATTCTCACTCTCCTACCAGCCCTTATCCTGAGATGCAAGTGGCTGGTCCATAGGACATATTGCCCAAATTGTCTTCTTTCTCTCTTTCTCCCTCCACATAAACACACATGGGTACTCCATCAAGTCTGGGAGTGTGCCAGCCTGCCTCTTTTCTATTCTCAATATCTTGTTCAAAGGGAAGAAAATTCTTTAAGCCCTGAGACCTTTAGAGCTTGTACTTTTAAACAAAGCAAAACAAAAAATGAGCAGCCTATGTTAACTCAAACCCCTTTTCTTTCAATACTATTCTGTCATTTGCTTTAAAAACCTCTTTTGAAAATCAAAAGCACTGTTTTGGTCTTTTTTCTCTCTTTTGCCTTTGGAGTCCCTTTCTGGAGTGAGTAAGCATATAAAGGCCAGATGCTAAAACAACTGCAAAAGAGCCAATGGGTAAGATAAATGGGCAATAACACTGGTTCTTAATTTACTGATGAGAGGGCTAAGTATGTTGCCCAAGGTCATGCAACTAATTAAGTGGCAGAGGTGGGATTTCAGTTTATGTGGTTTAGTTCCAGAGTATGGAATCTTAATCATAATGCTCTACTGCCTCTTTTAGTAAGCTCTGAGAAATGACAGCTTCATTATTGATTATAATGTAAAGTAGCAATAACAAAAAAGCTTCATTATTTACTGTGATGATAAAGTAGCAGAAACAAAAGGATATCCAGATCATTAAAACAAATATATTTAAGGTACAAGGAAGAAAAATTGGTTTAGCTTGACATTTATTAGCTCGTCACCATCTTTAACAAATGATTAATACTAAAACAATAATAGAAAGTAGTTAATAATAATTGATAATATAGTTTCTCTCATTTGTATTTTTTGAAAGAAGTTGGGAGTTTACAAGAGAATCATGTGTAACATACAGAATCCCCATACAACACCTGGGGTGGTTTGATATTATTTATAAATTCCAGAAAGGGATATTGATTACATTTGTAAACTGACCTGTTCCTCTGGGCATGATACCCTTTGACTGACTTAAATTCAAAGACTTTGCATTTACTTGATTAAATCAAGATTAGGGCTTTGATTTGACTACATCATTAGGGTGTGCAGCGTTGAGTTCCCCACTGCCTTGGTGGGCTGATAGAACAGACTTTTAGACAAAGGGAGGCACACAGAGAATATACACAGAGGGAGAGAGACAGCTCCATAGACATGGCAGGGGCCCTGGGAAGAGAGAAGAGCTGTTCCCCTGATAGTAAACAGCTGACCTTGTGAAGAGACGAGAACTGAGCCTGGAAAGAAATGAGCCCTGAAGAGAGATGAGCCTTATGGCAGCCTACGCTAAGATCAGAAGAAGCTAGACCCATGGAGCCTTAAGAGGAAAGAGGAAGGCTGAACCCTGAAGAGGTCAGCAGCCATCTTGTTCAACATGTAGTAACAGACATTTGGTGAGAAAATGCCACTTAGGGTACCTTGAGTTGGACTCTTTAGGGCCTTGTAACTATAAGCTTCTACCCCAAATAAATACCCTTTAAAAAACCAGAATATTTCTGGGGCTTTGCTTCAGCACCCCTTTGGATAATACTACCCTACCACAAACATCCTGCATCGTTGTGGAATGCTTGTTATAATTGATAAAATAACATCCAAATATTACTACTAAGTATGGTCTAAAGCTTGCATTAGGTATAGTTGATGGAGAAAAATTTCCCCATAAAACACCCTATTATCAGCACCATGTATTTGTATTAAACATTTGCTGTAATTCACATTAAGAATGTTCGCATGTTCGTACTGTTAACAAAAATCCGTCATCCACCACAGGGTTCACTATTAAGCTGCCCCATGTCTTGTGCAATCCATTACTCCTCCTGCCGTTTTGAAGCCAAACTCAAATGCCACTATCTTGACATGTTCAAAAACCATTTTAGCCTCCATAGTTCCACCTATACTACACTGCGTTTATTAGCTGTTGTATAGGATTTTGCACTTGATTGAATGCCAACAATGTATTTTCTTCCCAAAATGTAACAATAGAATAATTGTTTTAAAGACATTTTTATTCATAACCTTTTGTTGTGGGACTGGATTCAATTCTAGAGAGAACATTCTATTGTATTTATTCACTAATCATTTGTCACAAATATAATCAATTAAACAAGGTTGGAAACTACTAAAATACTACCATTTAAAATTGACAGTTATATATCATGTAATATTTTTTCTTCCAGTCTTCCTTTTCTATACCCCGTGTGTGTGTTCATTGACTGTGTTTGTTGTCCATGTTTACACTCCCCATGGCTAAGGGGAAGTGTGGGGTTAGCATTTAGACTCTAACTCCGCTGTAAGACTTGAAATAAGGACTATGTGTGTTGTAGAATTTGGGAGAAGTTCAATTATTTGAGTATAGAGAGGCCAGGACTCAGGAATGAGTTTGAGAAGGAAAAATGGTTTATTGAGGGCCAGCCGGACTCGGGAACTTTCTGTTTCAATCCCGAGCCCCGAACAAGATTTTTAGTCCCTTTTATACAGAGAGGAAAGGCCAAATGGTCCTTTTGTTTCAGTTCTCAATAGGCTTGAATTAGCATATATTTCCACATCTTAGGTAAGCTTTTAGCATGGACCTCAGGCATTCCATAACTTTTAGCATATTTGGTTTGCATTTCCCCTGAATACTTAAGTTTATAGACCTTGCATTGTTAAACTATTTCCTGCTCACCCAGGGCAGGACTGCAGCCTTTTATCATCCCACACCCACAAGTCACAGATAGTTTAGGTTATCTCTGAAGAGACAAAGAGCCTTCCACCCATAGCCCACATCATGTGCACCAGGCTGGTCATGAAGCGGTAACTTGAGTTCTTATTGTCACTGTCCCTTGGTTGTGGAGCTACAGGATTTGAACATTTCTAAAGCTCATGTTGATGATGTTATCAAATACACTAAAACATAACCCTGATACTTATCTGGTTGGGGTCAGGTTGGAGGATTTACTACAGTAAACACCTCTCAGAATCTCTGACCACAAGAATGGGGGCTTTCTCTGTGTGGTATTGTGTCGAGGCCGTAGTGGGTAAAGGCATCTGTCACCTCTTTGGTCTCATGACACCACTGAGACTACTTACAATGAGGAGTAAGGATTGGGGTCTCTGCAGGTTGGATACTTCCAGGAATACAAGTGGAGGTTCAGCCTCCCTTGCATGGTGTACACTGACGCCATGGCTGAGCAGTGAATGAAGATAGTGGCTTGGGGCATCACCAGCATTGGGGCTGCCTGCCTGACTTCACAAAGAGGCTCCTATACGTAGGAGCTTGAAATCCTAGGCTATTCATCTCTGCACCACAGTTTTTCCACCAAAGGTGTGGGGAAATATTAAACAAAGCCCTAATACTGTCGTTCTGTGGATTGATTGAATCAGTATATGTAAAGTGTGCAGTCATGAAGGGATACATTTGAGAAAGTTGACAATAATTGTCCTGCATAGTTGGGAAATACCTCACAGGGAAACACACTCACCCTCACCTAACCTTCACAATCACAACCTATTCGTAAGTGCAATTCCCACTCAACTGCCACATGCAAACCCACACCACCTAAAGGGAACACAGCTGTTTACAAGGACTGTAGAACATGGCCATTTTTCTTTACCCAGAACATAAACAGTCCCCATAACTCATTCCCATCTGGAAAGTGATTTCAGGGTTCCCACACCACAGGAACCACAAAAGCCTGGGTTTTATTTAATCTTAGCTTCATTCTCAATAAGTGAGCGATTCCACAATACATACCATTTTTTCTTGTTCCTGAGGCCACCTACAATTAGGCAAAAAAACAAGCAAAAAACCCACAGTACTCTGAGGGCTCGACCATGCTGTATAGTGTTTGCACCGGCTTTTGTTCTCTGCGTACCTTTAGAAAAGCAAATGAGAATCGGGTCAAATGAGTCTCCATAAATCACTGCAACAGATGTGTGCAATGGCACAAGCTTTTCCTGAACGATGCTTCTCTCAAGTATATTTAGGTCGAGAATTTAGGTTGGGTGATAAAATATTTTAAATCCTAGGAGGAAAAACTGCCAGTGAGGAAAAGTCACTGTACTGTGTACTTGGTTGCTGCCACCCTCTTGAATCCAGGGTCAGTTAATTATAGGTTCCCATTGAAGCCTCCCCCAAACAAAGGAATCATACATCATCTATAATTACATGGTCAGATTTTCATATCTGAACTCATTTGAAAAATAATAAAGTGACAATTTCAGCTCAGACAAAGAAAGGCAACCTTACCTTGGAATTAGATGGGACCTCCTCCTCTGACCTATCCCTAGGAATCTCCTCCACCAGGTCCTCAGGGGGAGCTAGAAGGATAGAGTCACTGTCAGTACATTGGGATGCTCCTCATTGGTTGTTAAGAGAGCTGCACCTGATGTGGTAACAGCCAAGAGAGCAAGGGGATAGATGGACAATAAGCCTGGAATGATCAGTTGCTGGACCAACCTCCTGGGTGGAAGGATTGTAAAGAGCAGGAGCAGAAAACAAATGAGAAATAAGTTTCTTTGGTTGTGTATGTAACGGCATCCCATTGTAACGTGAAATAATCTATAAATGGTACTAAAACAGACACTATGATTCATTGACAGAGTCCCATCATTCCTCCTGACCGTTTTGAAGCTAGACTAATTGTCACTGTCCTGTTGAACTTTCCGAGATCATTTCAAATTCCACACATTCAAAGTGCTCCTGCTAGAATTCTCATCTCCTATGAAGTATTTTTCTCTTTATAATAAGCGAACTTTTATTGGTGGACTGGATTTAATTCTAGGCAAAGTATTCTACTGTATTGAATCATTAGTCCTTTCTTATAAAGATAATTACAGTGGTTTTGATAATACTGATACGCTACCATTTCAAAATAAGCAATTGTGACTACATAATATTTTCCCTCCATCTTCCTTTTCTTTATCACTTATGCACATTTATTGAGTGATGTGACTCTCCATGCTCACACTAACCAGCCACAGTGGGCCAGTTCACGAGGAGGGAGGCACAGGTTGAGCACTGAGGCTCTATACCAACGCTACAAGAGAGTTGCAAGAAGGGCGATGGAAAGTAGGCTAATGACTAAGTGGGACTTTACAATCTTATTGGTTATTGTGTAGCTTAGATTTGATCATTTGAAGGGCTCAAGGTGATAAAGTTATCAAATAGATGAAAACAAGTCCCTGATTATTTTCTGGTTGGGCCAGGTACTTAGCAGTGACCCAGCACTGGCAAAGATTGTCAGGCTTGTCCTACCGATGCCTCACAATCTGACAATCTGTGAGCTTGGCAGAAACATGAGGACTTCTGTTGCTTTTGACACAAACAGCTATGTCTAAGTATCTCATAAAATGCCCCTAATGGTAGCCTGGGTTATGTGGCCCTCAGGCTTCCTAACATATAAGATCAGTGTTTAGGAGCCCTCTGGGCAAATGTCTATACATGGATGATGGAAATCCTTTGCGTGGCCACTAATGAACCATGTCTGTGAGCCAAGTGAGAGTGAGTTATTCAGAGTATCAGCATATGGGCCTCATGCCTGTGTTCACATTTTGACTCTACCTCTTAGGAACTCGAGATCTTAGGTTATTAATCTGTGCCTCTCAGTCTGCATGTAAGAAGTGGGGAGAGTAAACATAACCAGAATTTTGTGGTGAAGATTTTACAAGTGAATATATGCTACATGTGCAATATTAATGGTTTGGTTTTTGAGAAAGTTTGCAGTGGCAATTGTACAGGGTGAGTTGGACACATCTCTTGGGAAAGCAAACACTAACATCCCCACAGTCACACATTCACAATCACACCACATAGGCTCACTCATAGACACTCACTAACCCCTTTACGCACAAATCCGTGCCACCTAGAGGGAACACAGCTGCTTTCAGGACTTTAGAGCATGCCCCATAATGCTTCCCTTTGAAAATCTTTTTTTTTTTAGCCACACCTCCAATCCTCATTCCTCGCAATAACTGGAGCCACTATCCCTGCAGACCAACATTCTAACAATACCCTGGTTATCTTATCTTCCATGTGTTCCCAGATGTCAGTAATTTTAGATACGTACCATTTCACTTATTCCTACAGCCACCTGCAATTAGAGAAAAACCTATGAGTATTACATCATGCTATACCCTGTTTGAACGGGACTTTTGTTTGCTTGATACCATTAGAAAAGCAGATAGGAAACAGTGGTGAAGGCAAAGCCCCATAAGAAAGTACAGCAGGACATATCTATTAAGGCACAAGCTTTTCCTAGAATATCTCTCAGGTCCATTTTGGCATGTGATTACAAATTCTTATTCCACGCAATAAAAATTGGAGCTGAGGAAAAGGACTTTTAACATAGTTTATAATCTACTCCTGCCATTTCTGGATACCCTGTTGTATCATGGATCAGTTGGAACATACTCCCATGAAACACTCTGCATTCCTAAAAAACTGTATATACCATCTATAATGCATACTATCAGGCATCCTTACCTGAAATCAGTTGCAAAAGATAGAATACAAAAAGCAGCACCTCTCCCTTAGACAAAGGATAGCATCCTCACCTTGGCATTGGGTGAGGCTTCCTCCTCCTCTCGGCCCTCGGAAGCACCACCTTCAGTTGTTCCTGGGGAGCTAGGAGGATACAGAGTAATTCTCAGTATATTGGTGTGTTACATGTAAATTTCTCAGGCAGGGTTCTAGTCTTGGACAAGACACTAAAGGGTGTAGAGTTTGTAGTGTAACAAGCCACTATGACCGGCTGTAGAGGCTATCTTCTGTACTGAAAGCAGGTTGGCCAGGAGTGTAGCAGGGAAGAAGCAGGAATCAAAATCCTTATTGGCAATCTATAACAACTGACTGTAGTCTATAAATAATACTAAAATATCTTATTATCATTGATAGTCCCAAAATGCCTCCTGATTATTCCATATTTAGCCTAAGTTGACAGTATCATGGGACATCTCCAGACAAATTCAACCTCCATGGATATACATATACTGACAAAGAATTTACTATATGTTCTTAGGAATTTCCACTTGATTAGGAGCTACCTTTCAGTGGACTACATTGAATCCTGGGCAAGTCATTCTATTGCATCTATTCACTAGTGCTTTGTTGTAAAGGTAATTGTAGATTTGAATATCCTGAGATCATTTAATAATCATTACTTATCAATCATAGAATTTTCCTTCCAGTCTTCCTTTTCTATGCCACGTGTGTGTATTCATTGCATTAGAGCCTCTCCATCATTGCCCTTTCAACACTGTGACAGTCATTATGGAGGGACACATGGATTTAGTGTTGACTACCTCTAAGCCAGATCTCCAAGAGCATTTCAGCAAGGGTGTTGAACACCAGGTTCAGAATGTTTTGAATGCCAAGTGTCTTTGGGTTCTATTTTATCAAGGACTCATAGAACTTGAGCATCTATAGGGTCCATTATGGTGATGATATCAAATGCAGTAAATTGTCTCCCAATGTCTATCTGCTTTGAGCGAGCTGCTGAGCTGACACCTCAACCCTGGCAGGGTTGACCAAGTCATTATCACAACAGAGAATTTTGGGGCGATCAGAAGCATGTGGGCTTTCTGTGTGTTTTTGACACTAATAGCTATACCAAAGTCTGTGATAATCTGCACAACCTGCTGCCCTAGGCTGTGTGACTACTGAGGCTATCTTAAAATGGTGGGCAGTTTGGTTTCTCTGTAGACTCAGGTAATTCCAAGACATAGGGAGATGCTAGAACTCCATTGTCTGATGTCTAATGATCCAATGGCTAAATCATGCAATGTATTTGAGAAAGTTGACACTGGCAGTTCTCTGCGTAAGTGGGACATAACACCTCAGGGAATTGCACATGATAATCCTCAGTTACCTAAAGGGAACACAGCTTCTACTGGGAACTTTAGAAACAAGGACAGAATACCGTAACAAAAAACCTTTCATCATACCCCCAATCCTGTGAAACTCCCATGGCTGAGTATAAAGGGCAGGTCTGTAGCTCAGAGCATCAGAATTGGGGCCAAAATCGAGGTTCACATTTAGGCCCTTCCCCTTAGGAGCAGACAGCTCAGGCTATTGTTCATTTTTGCAACTCAGTTTCTCCACCTGTGTTGTGGGGATAAAAAGCACACCCTAGGTGCAGCTGGATGAAGTAAATGTGCATAATATGTTCAGTGGTGATAGGGTTTATTTGAGAAAGTTGAGAAAGTTGGCCCTAGCAATTTTCCTTTGTAAATGGTACATATCACCTGGTTAAATGCACGCAGACTCAAAATCAGACCCCAGAGACTCACACGTGAACTCCCATTAGCCCCTGTGCACTAAAACATCTACCACCTAAAGAGAACACGGCTGCTACTTGGAACTGTAGAAACAAGGACAGAACACCCTAATGGAAGCCTTTCATCACACCCCAACCCTCATTTCCCAGTGAAACTAGGATCAGGCTGGGTCCACAGCCTAAAGCTTGGAGGAAACCGCCTATTTTATTTTGACTTTTCCCACAACAGTTGCATGAACCAGAATAACTACCATTTTTGTTGTTTCTTGAGTTCACCTGCAATTGCAGAAAGTGAGTAATGAGAATCATACTATGCTGTGTTGTTTTTTCTCAGATCTTTGTGATTTTATAAAAATGAATAGGACACAGTGATAAAATCAAAGACCCCATGAATACATATGGTGGGCTCCTGTGGGAAAGGCTCACACTTTAACTGGGGGCTTTCTCTCTCAAACCCATTTTGGCAGGAATTACAAAAGTCTTGATCCAAGCAAGAAAAGTGGTGCTGAGACAAAAGGCTCCAGCTATATGGGTTATGACCTGGTGTTGCCATTTTTAATGCCCTCTTTTATCAGTGGTCTATTAGTAGAAATCCCTCTGCAAATATTCCTTCCCCCAAACAGCACCCATTATCTGTAATGTACATCATCATATATTAAGATCTATGCTTAGTTGAAAAAGAATAAATCTGAGAAAGGAACATTTCTATCTTAAAGGAAAATGTGACTACCTCGGCATTAGATGGGGCCTCCTCATCCGCCCTGTCACTAGGAGCCTCCTTCACCATGTCTTCCAGGAGCTCTAGTGGGATATAGAATAACAATTAATACACTGGGGGAGCAGCTCATGCATTATTCAGGGACATTTGCTTTATTAGGACAACAGGCTCCAATGTATGGAGCTGACTGGTTAGTGAGCGTAGACTTGCACTATTTGGCCTTCCTTGGCAGAAGAAAGACTAAGGTGAGGAATAGGAAAGCAAACAAAAACAGAGTCCTTGGCTTTGTAGCTAAAGGCAATCTAAATTAATGTGAAATAGTTCATCTATAAATGATAGAAATTTATAGCCTATGATTCAACACTTCTGCCCATTTTGAAGCCCATGTTATTTTCTGTTTTTAATTAGCAACCGTTTTAGTGGATGTGAAAAGGTATCATTGTGGTTTCCTTTTTTTTTTTTAAGGTTTATTTTTTATTTATTCCTCTCCACATCCCCTCCCCCCTCCCCACTGTCTACTCTCTGTGTCCATTCACTTTGTGTTCTCCTGTGTCCGCTCGCACTCTTGTCAGCACACTGGGATCTGTGTCTTTTTGTTGCATCATCTTGCTGTGTCAGCTCTCTGTGTGTGTGGTTCCACTCCTGGGCAGGCTGTGCTTTTTTCGCATGGTGCAGCTCTCCTCTTGGGGTGCACACCTTGTGCTTGGGGTTCCCCTATGTGGGGGACAACCCTGCGTGGCGCAGCACTCCTTGAGCGTGTCGGCATCTGTGTGGGCCAACTCACCACACAGGTCAGGAGGCCCTGAGTTTGAACCCTGAACATCCTATATAGTAGGCAGAAGCTCTATCAGTTGAGCCAAATCCTCTTTCCTCATTGTGGTTTCAATTTGCATTTTCCTAAAGGCTAAGAGTGTTCAGCATCTTTTCAAGGTCCTTCTGGCCCTATGTATATCTTCTTTGGAGAGTCATCTTTTCAAGTCTTTCTCTGATTGTTTGGAGGTTTTTGATGTTGATTTCACCTCTACATTTAACTGCTCTGTTGACATAGGTTGCTTGTGAGTTTCTAGGAATGTTTCTAGTTTATCTAGGTGTCTACATTGTTGGCATACAGTTGTTCGTAGTTGTTAAGATATGTAACAGTTTAAAGTTTTTTGTGAATCCCAGATCAAGTACTTAAACTAATACATGCCTGTGAGTGTGTGATCCTTTGATTGGACTTTATCAGTGAGGGGTGACACAGACTGGGCCTCCACCCTCTTGCTGGTGTCTATTATACTATATACTGAGGAGTGAATCAAAACACACAGACAGGTGTCATTTTTAAGCTGCCACGTGAGACAGACCTGAGGATCTCTAGCTGCCATAGCTGAAGAAATGTGATACCCAACAGGCTAAGCACAGAATGTAGCTCCAAGATGAAGAGACTAGCCCTGCCATATGCTTCATTGCCCATAGCTAGCTCAAGGGGAATGCAGCCTGGAGGAGACAGCACACACAGGCCACCAGTTTGCCTTGCCATGTGGCAGGGCTACAGGTTCTGCTAGCAGCCAATCTTTGATGAGAGAGCATCTCTGATGGTGCCTCAGTCTGGACATTTTTGCAGCCTCAGAACTATAAGCCTTTACCCTAAAAAATTCCCTTTATAAAAAGCCGATGCATTTTTGGTATACTGCCTTGGCTACCTTTGACAAAGAAGAACAAGATCTTTTTTACTCCTGTGGGATCAGTAGTAATGTTCCCTGCTCATTTCTGAAGTTATTTGTTTGCATCCTCTCCCTTTCTTCCTTTGTCTGTCTAGCTAAAGGTTTGTCAACTTTATTGATCTTTCCAAAGAACCAACATCTGGTTTTCTCAATACTTCTCTATTGTTTTTGCTTTTTATACTCTTATCTCATTATTTGTTATCTCATGTTTGTAATTTCTTTCTGCTAGTTTTGGATTTAGTCTGCTGTTCTTCTGCTAGTTCCTCCCAGTGTGCAGTTAGGTCTTTGATTTTTCCTCTTTCTTCTTTTGTAATATAATCATTTAGGGGTATAAATTTCCCTCTCAGTACTGCCTTTGCTGCATCCCAAAAGTTTGGTTGTAGTATATTTGTTTTCATTCATCTCAAAATATTTCCTAATTGCTTTTCTGCAAATTTTTTGACTTGTTGGTTTGCCAGATGAGCCGTGGCATATTAGGACCCTCCCTTTAAAAAACGTTCCTGCCACAAAGTTACTGGGGGTGGGAATCAAAGCCCCCGAGGATATTCCTGAGCCACAAGAGGGCCCAAATGCTGACCCAATCTCCTGATACTACATTACAAACCCTGACCTAAATGACAGTGTTATTTCCCTTACATGAAGTCCACTGATGGTCTAGATAAACTCCAAACTTGTGGCCTTCCTTCCCTGCATCATCAGTGTTTCTCTTTCCTGCTGTGAGACTTTCTGGGAGTCAAGTGACTATCTTGAATGACTAGTGGTCTGTGTGGCTCACAAGCTGTCTCTAAACTGCAGGCATTCCAGACCAACTACCATGTAACAGATCATCAAAGGATTAGATTCACCTTCTATTGACCAACCCTAGATGACCAGTTGATGACCATCCACTGCAAAAGTCACCTGCTGCATTGGGGATTGTTGGTTTTAGGTATAAAGTCTGCAGGCCCCAATTATCTCCCTGACTACCATCTGCACACCTTCCTGAGGAGTCTAGACTGAGAGTGGGTAGTGAGTACACAAGCACTGAGTATGTATCTTCCCTGCTTGGACCCTTTCTCACCAAATCGAGTTGATTCAGGCAGCTATTGCTCTGAAATCTGGCAGTTCAAATCAATTTTACTCATCACAAGAGATATTAAATGCCTTTCCACACCCTTTTTCAGTTCAGGAACTCACTACAGATCCTATGATTTATTGTACACTGAATAAAGAGACTCTATGGATTATTTGTTCTTTCACAGTCCTCCACATCCTGTTGATAAGTCCAGCCTGCTTGCAGCCTGATCCCTAAACCCCAAGGGAGACAGCCAGTCCTTTTCCTAGATAGATTTTGTCCTTCCCTGAGAGTCCCAACAAGACATATGGGGGAATTTTGCCCTTCTGTGAAGTGGGAGAATTACGTGCCCATACTCAGTGAACACATATTTCCCTCAAGGAATCCCTCCAATAATTACATACCTAGGTCAGCCAGATCGCAACCAAAGACCACACTATGTGATACATTTTAAACCATCACAGTCTCACAAAAGAGAAAGGCTTCACCCATTATTAGCAGGGTGGACAGAAGCAGAGAACGGACAGTGAGTGCAATCCTGAATAGAAGGAAACAGACCAAGGACTCATGCAATAAATTGTCTACGGAAGGGCCAGTTCCATTCACGAATCACACAGTAATGAAAAGGACACTGAACTCCCATTCTGGGCAGTTCTGCTACATTCTCTAATAGAACAGCAAGAATCCCAGAGTGCTGTAGTGCCTATTGAAGAAAGGCAGAATGTTAAGCCAGACCCTTGATATCGATGACTGTACTTATGAGCCTTTCCTTGTGAAATTGAAACTTATCCTAGTATGATATATTGCCTGTGTTACCTCCTGAAAGCCTCCTTATTGCTTAAATGTGACTTCTCCCTAAGCCAAACTCAGGATATAAATACACTACCTCCCCCTCTCCATGGGACATGACTCACAGGGATGAGCCTCCCTGGCACCAGGGGATTGTTACCAAGCACCAACTAGCAATGCGTCTAGAAAAACAGCTTGACCAAAAGGGGGAAATATTAAATACAAATGAGTTTTTATACCAAGAAATTTCAAAGTGAGTTGGGAGGCCATTCCTGAGGTTATGTTTTTGCAAGTATTACCAGGATCTCTTTGACAGCCACAGTAAACAGTGCCTCAAATAGTGGGGCTTCTGGGGGCTCTGGAGACATCTAGATACTATAAGGAGGGGAGACAGCTCAGGAATTCCATTCCCTGCCTTATTTTGGTATATATGCTCCCCAATGTAACATAGTTATACTCATTCATTGGGTTGTCTACACATGGCTATCCCGCCCCTTTTATTTGATCCTCTAATTAGCACTATACTTGTTAAATATATGTCCCAGAGACTTAAATCATTGGTCCATCCATGGGCCATTTCAGCTCTGAATTTCAGCAGAGTTCCTACACCTACACTCCAGTTCTTTGGATGAGCCCAGGACAACTAACAGGGAGATGATGATTGAGAACACCCATTACAAGTAGCAGAGAGTGCCTGCAATTGCAAGCAAGATAGTTCCATCCATCTGCCCTATGGGATCTAAGCGACCTCTCAGTTAGAAGTAGAGTGGGCATTGCCATTCCCAAATCCTCAATATTGGGGCATGAACAATGGACTAATGTAGACATTATTATTAGTTTTTCAATTTTTATTTTTTTAATTATCTTTTTTAAAGTTAATAGATCACATAAAATGTTACCCTAAAAAACATAAGAGGTTCCCATATGCCCCACTCCCCATCCCTCAGCCCCATCAATTTTTTAATAGTGTTTTTTTGTTGTTGTTGTTTTTAAAATTTGTATGTTTTGGGGGCATCACCATCCCCAAATCCTCAAGATTGGGGCATGAACAGTGGACTAAAGTAGACATTATTAAAGTAGACATAATAGACTTAATATTACTCTAGTACTGGAAGAACTCTTAGCATTGATATAAAGACAGTGACCACAAGAGGTTCTGAGGGATGAGAGAGGAATGAATAGGAGTAATGTGAGGGCATTTTCAGGACATTGGAGTTGTCTTGCATGACATTGCAATGACAGATACAGGCCATTGGATATTTTGTCATAATCTACAAAATTGTGCAGGACAGAATGTAGACTATATCGTAAAATGTAGTCCATGGTCAATAGCTGTGCTTCAACATGGGTTTGTCAATTTTAACAAATGTAACACAGTAATGAAGGATGTTGATAATGAGTGAAAGTGTCGGAGGGGTAGGGAGTGCGGCATATGAGAATCCCTTGGATGTACCATTTTTGTATTCTAAAGCTTCTTTAATATATATATATATATATTTTTTTTTAAAGAAATATATATATATTTCCAAAATATATCTATGGAAAAACAAAAACTAGCCATAGAGGCACTCTCACCATTCCTGCCATCCCCATACTAGTTCAAGATGTGTGGCAAGCAAAGGCAATTTGAGAATAACTGTGGGAGAAAAGGAAGAAGGAAGATGGTAAACAGTCATTAGGATGTTACAAAGCTTCTGCTTAAAGAATAACCCCAAGCAGAGTGAAATAATAAAATATGTATCTGGAATTTCAGATCATAGCTTATCGGGGAAGTATTTCACACTATGTACAAATTTTAAGGGTTGGTTAGTTATAAAGGAACAGAATGTCGACAGCAAAAATAGTGGATTTGGGGAGTCCCGGAGTCAAGCCATCCACAAAAGCAACAAAGAAAATGACAAAAATAGCAGAATAAAATTGTTATGAATTCTGGAATCTAACCAAAATCATACAGCAAGAAGGGGAACTTTGAATCAGGTGAGGGAAAGAGAAAAAAATAAATAAATAAAGCAGGTGAAACTTGTCAGAGAGGTTTGGGTTATTTTCCTTTACTCTGGTCCCATTCTGCTCACCACCTTGGTATGGCTTTGCAGACAACAGCCTGAATTTCTGTTACAATAACCTATACCAGAGGGAGCAGAAAGGACCTTTTTCAGAGAGGCTTCTGGTTGACTGTTTTACTTGGATGGCAAATCCATGGAGGTCCTTCTCCAAGGACCTGCATATATTTCACCTAAGGGAACTCTGGGTGCTCAGGTGGTTACCCGAGAGGTATTCACCCAAAACATTTAAGACAAATAGACTAGTTGATGCCACATGGCTCACAGGAATACACTGGGGCAGCAAAACACTAAGACGAATGTTTCGGAGGAAGGCTGAGGAATGAGGTGCTTTGGCTAATAAGATCCTTGAAAAGCTGCAATATATTCCTGGTTATGTACAATCTATGTATATAGAAGGACTGGGTGCATTTATAAAAAGGACCTGAGAACAACCTAAGCACTCATTTCTGGTTTACTATTAAGATTTGTACCAACAGGACATGTGGAGTTGTGGAGTCATAAACTGAGTGTTGAAGCCATGTTGCAGTGTATACATACCACATATCTGCAAGGACTTTTAAATTTATTGTTGATTTTAGGCATATGTGGAAATTTCTGTCCATTTACTGTCTGGCCAGTAAGCTACCGGGACAAGAGATTTTAGTGACTATCCATGACAAATTGTACTGACTTCACACAATTAGTGCCAAGAAGTGACCAAACGAAGAAAAACAACAAGCAGTCACAACAAACCCTGGATGCAGGAAAATCTGATTTTCAGACTGGCCACCTTAAAATAGTCAAAAGATCCAGTTTTATGGGCATGGAGTGTACCAAGAACGAATGTCCCACACACAAGAGAAAAGACAATTAATGGAAAATATCCTTCAGTTATAAAACAGAGTTATACATTACAGATTTTTAATATGCTCAATGATAAAAGGAGAATATGAGGATGGTGTCTCAGTAAGCAGAGAATATCAGTAAAGAGGTAAAAATGTAAAATCAACTGAAATAGAAATTCTGGGGCTGAAAAGTTCAGTCACCGATATGAGAACTTCTCTAGAGGTTGTCAACATTCGTCTCCCTGACTGAAGACCTGAGCCACTCTTTGAGCAGCCTGGTATGTACAACTTCCCCAAATCCTTCTTCAACTAAATTGTGTCCATTCTGTAAGATGTGTCAATGAAACTTTCTCTTTTTCATGTGAATTTAACTGGTCACTATGTTGAGTAAATTCTCATACCCTTGTTCATGCTTAACTCAATGTAGATCCTATGATTTAGGGTATATAGAGCAGGGGACATGGTGAGTTATTTATTCTTCCAGAGGGCACTCTTTCCTTCTGAGAACCCAAGACTGCACCCAGCCTACATGAAAATTCCCCAAAGGAAGGACACAGTACTGTTCTCAGAGATATTTTACATCTTTGCCTCTGAGTTCCCATGAGAATTTCAGGAAAATGATGGCAGCCATTAAGAGGGAGAATTAGAACCCCTTTTTCTGTGAGCCCCAATATTCCTCAGAGTATCCCAGAAATTCCTACATATCTAAAGCAGCCAGATCCATAACAAAGCCCTCCTCCTGTTCTATAAATTAATCAATCCCAATCTCACCATAGAGAAAGTTGTTTGTTTTGCATCCTCTAGCCACTTGCTGATGCCATATAAATTGGAGCATCTGTTTTTCCATTTTTGTAAAAAAGAAAAAAAAAAAGTCAGTTGGGATGTTTATAACTATAATACTGAACCTGTAGTTCCCTGTGGGTAGTATTGGTATTAGAACAATATTTAGTCTTACCATCCATGAACAATGGATGTCTTGCCATTTGTTTAAGTCTTCTTCAGTTTCATTCAGGTATGACTGCTCTTGTTCAAGTGCTTTACACTTTCAATAAATTCATTCCTAAATATTTTATTCATTAGAGGGTAACTGAATGGATTTTTAAAAAAAAATCCATCTTAGACTTTTTTTTTTACCATACTATATAAACAGAACTGACATTTGTGTGTTTTATCTCATACAATGCAAGTTTGCTTAATGTCTGTATTTGTTCCAGTAGTATTTTTGAGGGTTCTTTGGGAATATCTATTAAAAGATTATGTCATCCGTGTATCAGAATAGCTTCCTTCTTCAGTTCCGTTTTTCTTGCCCAATTCCTCTGGCTAGAACTTCCAGTATAATGCTGCATAGCAGTGATGAAAGTGAGCAAATTTATCTTGTTGTCATGGCAAAAACTTTCAGTATTTCACAATTGAATATAATGTTTGCAGTGGACCATATGGACGCAGGTGTGAAGAGAATGGAATGACTTCCACAAATGACCCTCCACTCAGTGAACCGCAGAAAGTCCCCAGTTTATAGGAAGGCTGTGCGCACACTTCAGAAATCCTGGAATGTGAGTTAATTGTAGGAAACCTACATTTTTATGGTTTTGAAGAACGTAATTCTTAATAATGTAAAAGTGTCCCACTTTCATAATAAGATCATGGTAGAATATGTCTGAAATGTCTTTTATGTATTCTTAAATTTTAAAATTCAGTAAACCATATCAAGCAAATTTTTTCTTTCTAGAAGTTATTTATAAAACATTACTTTTAATGAAGGAGAGACAAGTATTAAGGACATCCTTGGAGACCATGGGAAATAGAACTATTACATTGGGGGATGCTGATGTATGTGTCTGATGATAAGTATATACCATATGGTGGTAATATTGCAGACCTGATATGAATGACAATGAACCTATGTCATTGTGACTCTAAAGCAGCAGCATTTTTTTTTAATTCACTGAATATGAACTGCCACTGCTAACACCAAATATGTATGAATATTGATTTAAAACTGGGGAGGAAATTAATAATTCTGAATTCAAATGACTGAAATATGGAGTATAAAAACAAAGAAATTTCCATGTAAAATAAATATAAGTAGCTAAAATATAAATGATTATAGAAATAAAACAGATAAATAGGCAACTATAATTCAGAAATGAAATACAACGCAAGATATCTAATGGAAAATCCCTTACAGATAATTAATTTTCAACCTATATGGGCATTTATAGAAAACGACTAGATTTTGGCAACGTCAGGTAAAAGATGTTTCACTTCAGGTAAAGAGTATATATGAAAAGGAATATTCACTAGTCAGATGAAGAAAGAAAATGATAGGTGCAATAGAGGTGATGAGAGTAAAGTCCCATGTTTAAGAGAGGTAGAATTGAAGCATCTGGAAATACCAGGAAGAAAGATTTTGTACTTTAAAAAATTTCATAAAAAAATCTAGGAAGACACACTTATCTCTGTTCCTGGGAAAGCTAATTTGAATTGCACTTCTATAATTTTTTCTAATTATATGAATACGAAGAAAAAAATCACATTATTTTCATGTAACAAAGTAATTTAGGGAGAAACGGAATACAGAGTAGCCACAACAAATGCATGAAAGGCCTTCTTCATTATGTATATTATGTCCTGAAAAATGCTTTCTCAAAAGTAAATAAAAGGCATTTAGAAAATGAGATAATACATAAGATGTCATAAATTAAAAATAGAAAATCAAACAATGATTGGGATGACATCAGAAAATAAGAAAAATATCAGTTCAAAATTGAATTGTAATGCATAATAAATAGAATGACCAGAAATGGTTAAGTGGAAAGCAAAAGGAAAAGCAGATAGTGTTTAAAAGAAATTTTGTGGAGAATGTAAAAGATTTGGGGAAAAAAAGTAAAAGAATGACAAATGGCATAGTTGGTCTAATACCTGAACACTGGAGTGTCTCGAAATCCAAAAGCAAATCCAAATCCAAAGCAAATCCAAAAGCAAAGACTTGAAAGAAATGCCAAAAAATTACAATTTGTTTATTTTTTTCCCTCTGGAAGGAAATTCTTTGAAGCTGCGTGTCAGAAGTGCATGCTGTGCACTGACTTGGAAGGACTAAAAGCAAGGGATATTCTAGGAAAATTAACCAGGTTAACCAAAATGTGAAAACATTTACACTCACTCATATTATGTGAAGGAATTAGAATCTCATCAGTGTTTTGGAGAACAAGATTTTGTGCCAGATGCAAATGGGGTAACATTTGTGGAATGAAATGTGAATCATGGTTTTATACACAGCAACACTGCAATGTAAGTGAAAAAGGCCCTGAAATTCAAGTTATCCTGCTAGACCAAGATGAGCATTTTTGGCATGACCCATACCAGGTGACTGAACATAGTTCAGTAAATGAAATTTTAAAAACCCATTGACAGGAGGGCTTATGATAAGCTGTCAGTTTCCAGTTATTTTTTCAACAAACACTCAATGAGGATTCCATGAGTGAGTGTTTCACCTTGGTGGGAGCCAATACGGAGACCAGATATTATAATTCATATAGCTCTAGCATTGCTTAGGGTACTTATCAGTATATTTATTTATTACATAAAGAATAAGAAATATAAGTAGTAAAGGTACAAAAGTTGTTTCATATGGCATATAACATTAAAAGTAAAACTTATTTCTAAGACTTCGTCTAAGTCTTTGGATTAAAAACTAAAGTGCCACTTAGTTGTTCATTCATAGTGGAGTAAAAGGGTGAGCACATAAGTGTCGCCAAGCGCCATAAGATCTCCAGTTCTACTCAGCTTCAGGCTGAGGCCTCCAGCTCAGCATCCTTGTAGCAGTCAGTTGTAGGATCTGCAACACAAATACAGGATCTGGAATCACTGGGGAGGCACAGAGGTGGTAGGAGCCTAGGTTTCCCTGAGGTGGTTTGCAGGACTCAAAAGTTACCTCAGACCAACCCTGGAGAGGTGATCTTTGGTCCATGATATCCCACGAGCCAGATCCAGAGGGACTGAATTCCTACTGCTGCTGTCTGCATAGGGTGCTGTCTGTGACTAAGAGTGTCTCTAAATTTCCAGGCAATGGGCTGTGACCTGATTGCTAGATTGGGCACCTTTCAAGTGAATGTCTTCTGGAGAACGAAACTGATGCAGAAGAAAAGGTGGGCTCAAGTCCTCTAGAAAGAAAAGGCAGAGTCCCATCTCCCTGGGCCAGGTGAGGGGCAGGAATTCTGAAGGGAGAGGCGTGGAAGTGATAACCTTGCTCCCTCCACCCTGGTCCTCAACAGCATCCAGTGGTGAAAGCCTCAGATTAAAAAGGGACCGATTCCTGGAGCTCTTTCCCTATTTAACAGTTTCATTCTAAATCAAACACTGAGCTTGCTGGGCAACCCATTTTAATATAAAGTGACTGTGATGCCAAAATCATATAGTTTCTTACATTAAGATATTCCAACATGTAAGTATTACAAAACGCTCATCATAATCTAACAAGAGTTATTACTTAAACAATATAAAATAAATAAGGGGACTTAAGTAACATGCAGTCCTCTCTGATTTTCTCATTCCTAGCAAGCCCTGCAGGGAGATTTCCTTTGTGCTTTGTGTTTGTTTGAATTCTACATACATGAATAAATTCTAAAGAAGTACAGCTTGAGAAAATGAGTGTGAGCTGAAGTGGGACGAGGAAGGAAACTACAGAGGCTTAGGACCCCAAGGCTTGGGCAGCTGTGACTCAGGTCCCACTGAGGTAGAAAACAGGGCCTCAGTAGCTACCCTGTTTGCCTGAGAGTGACCCCACTGTTCTGGGTTCTGGATTGAATAATGGGCAGCCATAAACTCATGCTTTCATCCTCACCTGCACACCTTTGGATGTGAACTCATCTGTGAATAGGGTCGTCAGAGATCTTACTAGTGAAGGGGAGGCCAACCTGCATCTGGGTGACCTTAATCCTATACGCTTGGAGTCCTTCCAAAGAGAGGAAGACTAGACAAATTCAGAGCAGGAGCACCGGGAGACAGATGAAGACAGATGATCAGGTGATGGAAGCAGAGGTTGAGTTATGTGTTGCTGGCAGCATCAGGGAAAGCATCATCATGCTGACACCTAGATTTTGCTTCTAATCTCCTAAACTGACTGTCAATTCCTGTGTTTACCCCAGTTAATCACTGGTATCAGATAAAGCAGCCCTGGCAACCTAACACAGGCCAATTCACCCTTTCCCTGTGAGAACTGGTGGCACTCTAGGTCACTCCACAGTGTACACCACACTCAGTAAGAAAGACAGGAGGATTTGGCAGGCCTTAGGTGGACTGGGAGGGCAAACTTTGGTTCTGAAGAGGGCTAGAGCCCTCTCCTACAAATTAAGGAGCCAAGGGAAGGCATAGCTGATCAGCTTTAGGGCTTACATGGAAAGCACTTCTACTCATGGGGAGAGATTCTCAGGGCACCCTTCACTTGCCTGTGCTCATTTTCCCCCTCAGATTCCTATCTCCGCCTCCATATTCACACACAGTTGCAGGCACTCCAGCAAGCTCCTCATGAACGCTGAATTTCCTGAAGTGGCAAAGAAAGTTAGTGCATGTGGACTTGTTTCCCTTCCCTCTTCATCCTACCCACTACTCCACACTAACATCTCTTCTTCCTCTTCTTCCTCTTCTTCATCTCTTTTTACATCATTGATTCCTTCTGTGCATTCCCGGAAAAGAAGGTCGATGTAAACAGACTCCTCCTCCTCAACGAGTGTAGACAGCTGCAGGGTAGAGAACACACTTGCTTTTCCAGAGCCATATGTGGAGGAACACGGCAGTGAAGGGAGAGTCCATCCCAGAACAAACTTCCCAGGGGCCAACCCCACATGATGTGGGCCAATGCTTCAGACTTCAGCACAACTTCTCGCCTGGGCCATTCAGGGACACACCAGTTGATTTATGGTGCATAGTAGGGTTGGAAATCCATGCAATGTTGAAATACAGTAGGTGAAGAAGGTGGAGAAACATCTTAAAAACATTGTCAATTGTATAACCTCACCTTCCTGGAGGCTACCAGGGCCTTTGAGATGACAATTGTAAAAGGAGGGGGAAAGAGAAGAGCTACAAAGAAATGCTTACAAAGAAGAAACAGGAAGATTTTAAAATTAGGCAAGAAGAGGAAATAAATTACATGCATATTGCCATTCTCTACGTCTGACTCTTCTGAGTCCGAGAAAAACGCCTCTGAGTGAATCATTGCGGTGACTGTGATAGGGTGACCTTGCAAAAGGAAAGGAGAAAGTTAGGGTTCAGGGGAGAATTAGAGCCCCTATTGTCTTTGTCATACCGTGACCTGAGCTTGGCACCCAATTCTGTCTGTATCACCCCAACTTTCTTTGGGCCTCGATAACGTCTCCTGTGCCCTGTGTGGTTGGCCTAATGTCAACAGGGTCCGTTTACCAGACCTCATATACTATAATTCTGGGGAGGAATGCCCATTTCCTCCTTGTCCTCAAAGAAGGCAGGCATCTTCTCTATGTCTTGCTAAGCATGATGTTGATTTCCTTTCCATCATCTTGCCTCAGAAACTCCCTGCCTCTCCTCTCTCCCAATACTGCTTATTTCCTTTATTCCTGTCTTCCATTCACATTGTTTTTCCTTATGAGAACACAGGGGAATGATCAAGTGTACCATGCCACCCTCTCCAATCAATGGATTGGCCAATTACCAATTCCAGATGCAACACTCAGGATCTGGAGTTGAATCAGATCTTGTGGAAGAGAGCTACCACCAACCCCCAAAAGCAAGTGATTTTTGAAGTGTCTGGTATGGCTTTAGGTGTGATGCAAACATTCTGTCCTCTCAACATCTCCATAGGTTCCAAAAAAAGCGATTTAGAGAGGATTAACAGGAAATTAGACATAAAGTAACTTGTCCACGTTCCCTTATCTTGCAGGTGTGTTAATAGCCTTGTGTAGAATGTGTGGCCATTTAAATGAATTGAGCCTTCTAGGTTTCATCAAGCCTTCTTGGGCCTGAGTACCTTGGGTGCTTTGAGAAGCCTGCAGAAAGGCACAGGGAGAGAAATGAATATTGCTTGAGAAACAGGGCACTGCTGACCATAGCACTGAACTCAAAGAGCAGGAGGAAACCTGTGGCCCTGCTGCCAAGAGGCTCTGATTTGGGCATACTCAATTCCAGAGCACCAGCCCCGTAGGACTGTGAGAGCCAGTGTGTGAAACAAGTCAGCGGCCCATTCATACAAGTCCTCAGAAAGCCTGCTGGGCTTTGAAAGCTCTTCTGGGGCAACTGGATTCAAACCATTCTCAGACGTAATTAAATTTAGGTTTCCAAACTACACTGGCATTTTGGATTTGGGTAGGAAGTGCAAAATAGTAGTGAGTTCAAGAATGTGCTTTAGCCACACCTCTCAAGGACACAGGTACATGCTAAGCCCAGAGAAAATGTTCTTCATGGCTTCCAACCCATGGTTAACCTTTAAAGCAGGATCCGCAGTAAGGATGGAACATGAAGAAAGTTAAAACTAGATCTAAAAGTGCACGGGATGAGGCCCTACTTCTCAGGTGCCATCTGGCACTAGCTAAAAACACTTTGTCCCAGGTCCAGGTGAGAACCTGAGAGATTGTGTCCCAACAGACCCACTCCATTGAAGTTCAACACTTAAATCCAAACCACGATTTCTTGTATCGGTTACTATGGGATGCTAAGCAAAGGAAACCAAAGTTTTGTTGTCAGACTGTTGAGAAGACATGAAAAAACTAACCCATGGGAAGTTAATTTTTTAAAAAATACATGGAAAGTTCATTTAACACACAACACACACAAAGCTCACGGTCATTATATCTCCTACTTTTATGTTATTGAAAACGAAAAGATGAAAGCAGGCCCTCATAAATATTTCCTAAACTTTCTAATATGCCCCCCTCCATAGACTCCAAGGCACCAGGTATAACTACTGATCTTGGTATCTTCTCCATTGGATCCTTCCTCGAGAATTGTAACCTACCTGGATTGTCGTCTTCGTCATCGCTGCTAGTGGAGTCATACTTGCAGTCCGCAAGCCAGTCTTCAGGAAAACAAAGATCCGCAGGAACGTTATTAAGGATTGGGCCACTCGCATCCCTCCCTTCTTCCTTGAGATCTCTCTCTGGCTACCGTAGGAAAACCCAGCTCTCTGCCCTGGGTTCTAAGACCTTCCTGGGCCCCTCTGGAGCCTGAGGCCTTAGCAAGAAAGTGCAAAGTGCTTGCAAGTGAGGGAGAGGAGGGGAAGGTATCAGCTCTCAACTTCTCACTCCCTTATTTAGCTGGAAAATAGAGCACTGACCCTCCAATCTTGTCACCCTGAAATTATGACTCTTTGGACATGCTCTGTCTTAGATGAGTTCAAAGCACAGACCTAGTGCTAGACTCTGGGTTGCTGCCTTGGGGAGCATTTTGTGAGGATGCACAGGTTCCCTTCTGCATCATCCCTACCACAGCTACCAGCACAAATGGGTATTGGGCTTTAGCAAAACTGCAAAAACTAGAATCTGCTCTAGATGCCCTGGCTGTGTGAACTAAAATGACAAATGTTGACAAATTCATAGCAGAACTTTAGAGACTCTGCCAGGCAGAAGAGACTTGAAGAAAATGTGTGGATTAGGAGTCAAAGCACCTAAAATCTCAAGTTCTTTGGACTGTATTCATTAAATGTCCAGTTCTGAAGACTTTTCTTCACCTTCTCAAAACTGCCCTGTCTCATACGTTAATGAATGGACATGTATGTCTGCCTTTCTTTCATCCTGACCATTCAAGGTGCTATGAGGTATAAGTAAAGCCTTATAAAGCTTATTATTAAGCCAAGACATATTATTACATCCCAGAAAAAGGGTCCTGTACCACATTTCTGTCCCTGTAGAGCTTCATGAAAATTTTCTTTGATGTTGATGGATTATTCTTGAGTTATTGAGGTATACTTGACATATTGTAAGCCACACTACATATTGTAAGCCACACTAACGTAGTACATAATTTGATAATATTTGACATATATATTTATCCATGAAGAGATACTGATGGGATTTATTACAAAGAAAGTTGACACTAGTCGTTGTGCTGTTTGGTGTGTGAAAAATCCAGAAAACTCATTAAAGACTCACATTTGTACACATGCCCATTGAGAATCAAAACATGTATTCTGAGAATCACATCACAAACATACACATGTAAACACACACCACTTCCATGCAGACAAACACATGCCAACTAATCAGTACTCAACTTCTTAAGAAAGACAACCCTAGTTCTTACCTGGAATATCCATTTCATTCACCACACCCAAATCCTTATTCCCTCAAGGAGGTTGTCATCAGGAACCTCTTTAAACTCAATCGACAAGGAAGATTCATGTTTTTCAATATCTGGACTTTTTCTCAGCAAGTGTAGGATTTCAGAATACTTACCATTGTTGCTTGCTCTTGGGACTGGCTGCAATTTTACAGAGAAGATAATGCCGTAAGGATCAGAACTTAATCTATAGTGCTACAAGAGGCTTGTGTCCTCTTGGTGACTTAAGAATACAAGAGGGAAAGAAGGAAGTTAAGGAAAACCAAAAGCAGGTGTAAAGCATGAACAGTCCTGGATGATGCAGTTTTCAAGTCCATTTTGATTACTAAGTACAAAATTCTTAATTCCAGGTGAAAAAATTTCTGCTAAAGAATGTCCTCCTGCCATATAGTTTATAACCTGATGCTGCCATTTATGATTGCCCCCTTCAAACTGGGATTAGCTCCTAATACATGCCCACTGAACACTGACGCACCAAGCATTTGAACCTCTCATCTATATTGTACGTGGTCAAATTTTCGTAACTGAATTGGATTAGAAATGAAAGAAGCCAAGAATGCAGTGGTTCTATCTCAGATAAAGAAAGTTGGCCTTACCTTGGTGTAAGTAAATGGAGTGTGCTCTATTGCCTGGGCACTCAGAAGTTCCTCCAGGAGGCCCTCCGGGAGAGCTAGGAGAACAGAGGAATAGCATCAGTACATTGGGGTAGTTGCTCTGGATTTAGTCATGAAGCATTGCTTGACTTGGAGGAGGGATTAGAATAACAAGGAGGCAGGTATTCAGCAAGCCTAAGTGAGCTGCTAAGGAGTGGAAGGAGGGCAACAGGGAGGAGCAGCAATACAAAGGGAAGCAGTCCTTGGCACTGTAGCTAAAGACATCCCAAAGCACCATAAAAGGAACCTGTAAAGGTACTAAAAAAGAGGATGTTGTTCAATGACAGTTTCTTACCGCTCCTCCTGCCCATTTTCAAGCCCAATGTTATTGTTGAACTTTGAACATTTAAATACTTGTAAAATGTGCAACTATCATGGGATATGAACAAAAACCCAACCCACCCAAGGGGAACACAACTGCTGAAAGTACTGTACAATGTGGACATTTTTCTTCCTCTAAAACAGAAGGACCCCTCTATTTCTTATGCCCACATGGAAGGTAAAATCAGGATGCTTTCCACAGTAAAGAAAGCATGAAACCCCTAGTTTAAATCATCCAGATGTTTTTAAAAAAGAAGTAAAGTGATACCAAAATACATACCGTTTTCACTTACTCCTGAAGCCACCTACAATTAGAGAAATGAAAACCCTCTGAGGACTGGAGCAGGCTGTATAGTGTTTGTACAGTTGGTTTACTCTCTTGCTGCCTTTAGAAAACTAGATGGGAAACGGGTTGAGATGAAGGCCCAAAAAGTAATTGTAACAGACACTTGTGGAAAGGCATAGCATTTCCTGTTTTATGCATCTCTCCCATCTATTGAGGAGGAAACCTAGCCCTGTAATGTAGGGGGGACTCCTTGAAGTTCCTCTTGAAGCAGAGATGTTAGTAAAAGGTTCCAAATGAACACTCTCCTGACTAAGGAAATCATAGACGTCACCTATAATTATTTGGTCTGATTTTCATATCTGAACTCAATTGGCAAATAAAACAAAGAAAAAAAAAAAAACAAACCAAAAAAACTTAAAATCAGCAATTTGACAACAGAGAAAGAACGGGTGACCATACCTTGGAATTTGATGGAACCTCCTCATCTTCCCTCTCACTGGGGGACTCATCCAGCAGGCCCTTAGGGGTTCCTGGGAGGGCACAGAGTAAATGTCAATACATTGGGTGGTGTTCATGGGTTACTCAGGGACCTACCCTGACACTGCAGGGGGCAAGAAAATAGGGACCTGAGGGGTAATAAGTCTGTAAAAATATGTTGCTGGGCCATCCTCCTTGGTGGAAGAAGGATGGTAAAGGAGAAGAGGAACAGGAAAAAAATGAGAAATGAAAACTTTTTGTCTGTGTACCTAAAGGTATCCAAATTCAACATGATATATTCAATCTAAAAATAGTATTAAACAGATGGTATTACTTACAGAGCTCCATCACTTTTCCTTCCTGTTTTTTTAATAGTTGTGTTTTTATTATTTTCTTTAAGATTTACTTTTTATTTCTCTCCCCTTCCTCTCCCCCCCCCCATTGTCTGCTTTCTGTGTCCATTCACTGTGTGTTATTCTGTGTCCACTTATATTCTTGTCAGCATCACTGGGAACCTGTGTCTCTTTTTGTTGCGTCATCTTGTTGCGTCAGCTGTCCGTGTGTGTGGCGCCACTCCTGGGCAGGCTGCGCTTTCTTCATGCTGGGAGGCTCTCCTTATGGGGCACACTCCTTGTGTGTGGGGCTCCCCTATGTGGGAGACAACCCTGCATGGCACTGCACTCCTTGTGCGCATCAACACTGCGCGTGGGCCAGCTCATCACATGGGTCAGGAGGCCCTGGGTGTGAACCCTGGAACTCCCATGTGGTAGGTGGACGCTCTGTCCGTTGAGACAAAATCTGCTTCCCCCTTCCTGTTTTGAATCTAGACAAGTTGTCAATGCCCTTTTGAACTTTCCAAGGTCATTTCCATCTCCACTAATGCAAAGTGCTCCTACTACAACACTAATCTGTTGTGTAGTGTTTTATTTATTCATTTATTGGTTGACTGGATTTAATTCTAGACAAGGTATTCTTTTGTATTGAGTCACTAACAGGTGTCATAAAGATAATATTTATAGGGTTTGTCATAGTACTCATGGACTACCATTTAAAAGTATCCAATGTTCACCATATGATATTTTTCCTTCATCTTCCTTTTCATTACCATGTTTTTGTATTCATTGCGTGATGTGCCTCTCCATGATTATATGAGCCATCCCACAGTGGGAGAGTTAGGATCGATTGAAGGTTGAGCATGAATCTCTGTGCTAGCTATAAGGGAAACTTGAAATAAGAATGATGAACATGAACCTAATGGCTAAGAGGGAATTTGAGTTCTTACTCATTACTCTTCCTCAAATGAGCAGCTCACAGAATGATCTTTTTTTTTTTTTTTTTTTTAATGGCTTATGGTGATAACGTTATTAAATAGATGAAAATATCTCTCCAATCCCTGTCTGTCTGCTCGGGCCATGTGCTGAGCTGTGACCCAGTACTGGCAGCGATTGGCAAGCTTGTCCCACTGAAACCTCACGAGTCTGAGAGTCTGTGAGTTTACCAGCAACATGTGGGGCTCTCTATGTGTTTTTCACACTAATAACTGTGAATAAGTATCTTGTAAAATGCACCTGCTAACCTGTGTTATGTGACCCCTGTGAATATCTAATACACGAGTGTCATGTTTAGGAAATGCCATGGGCACCTACATATATATAGGCAGTGGAAATTCCTTCATTGTCACTAGTGACCCATACCTGTGATTAGGTAATATTCAGTAGTTCAGAGTAGTAGTATAGGGGTTACATGCCTCAGTCCAAATCTCGTCTCTACAACTTAGGAATTTGAAATCTCGGGTCATTAACTTATGCCCCTCAGAACCTGGCTGTAAGGGATAGGGAGAGTTTACATAATTCCAGGACTGATTCTAGTGAGATGTTCACAGGTTATTATATGCAATATGTGCTGTGGTGATGTGATGGTGTTTTAGAAAGGTTTCAATGACAGTTGTCCTGTGTATGTTGGACCCTTCACTTAGGGAAACACACAGCAATGCCCCAACACACACCTTCTCAATCCCTCCAATAGGCTTCGCTCATACACACTCCATGACTGCCATAGACACAAATCCATTCAAGTGAAGTGAATACATCTACTGAGAGAACAATAGAGCATGACCACATTCCTTATCAGGAGGAATTAATGTTTAATGTTTAACCATACCTCAAAAAATCCCACCAGTAACTGGAACCACCCTGGCTTTCCAGGCAAACCTAGGATCAATGCCCTGCTTGTCTAATCCAAAATTACCTCAATTCAGCAATTCTAGATATGTACCTGTTTGACTTTCTCCTGGGGCCACCTGCAATCAGAGAAAACCTTATGAGGATCAGATCATGTTTCGGCTGTTTGCAAAGGATTTTTGCTTGATTTGCAGCATTAGAAATTCAGATGTGAAATAGGGGTCAAGCAAACCTGATGAGCAGGTGTAGCAGACACACCAAGAAAGGCATGAGATTTTCCTGGACGCACATTTGTTAAGTTCAATTTGGGCGGCGATTACAAATTCTTAATCGAAGGAGAAAAAAATTGTAGCTGAGCAAAAGCCTACTTTGTCAACTTCTGCTCCCCTTTGTGGTTGATCTCTTCAATGTTGGATCAGTTAGAAGAGCCCCCACATGATGCTTCCCACCCCAAGGAAATGTAATATTTCATCTAATATGTTCATGATTAAGTATCCTCATCTGATATCAATTACAATGGAAGAGACCAAAAAATCAACTTTAGATCAATGACTAGTAAGCTCACCTTGGCTTTAAATGGGACCTCTTCATCCTCTTGATCACTTGGAAGTGCCCCCATCAGTTGTTCCTGGTCTCCTAGGAATGACACAGAATGACTCATCACATTGGTGTGTTTCTCATAAATTTCAAAGTAAATTTACAGCCTTGGACAAGACTCTTAACTGTGTAGAGGAGGTAGTTTATCAAGCATGCTGAGAACTGCTGTGGGACCATCTTCCATCATGAAGGAAGGATGCAAAGAGAGCAGCCAGAAAGAAACAAATATATATCCCTAGCTCTGAAGCTAATATCAACCTAAACCTTCTGACCATACCCAGTGTACAAATGGCACTGAAAAACAGGCTATGATTCAATGCCTGAGTCCCACCATCCCTCCTCTTTATAGTACATCTCAGCTTAAGTGCCAGTATCTTCTGGACAACTGCAAATTAATTCCATCTCCACACCACATATATAGACACTGCATTTACCATTTGTTCTACGGAAATTTATCACTTGATTAGAAGCAAAGTATTCTGGTGGTCTGGATTCCATTCCATGTAATGCATTCTATTGCATTTATTCACTAACCCATTGGGATAAAGATAACATATCACAGAAGATTGGGAATACTAAAATCTTACATTTAAATAGCAACACTTATTAATCAGATGGTTTTACTTCCAGTCTTTCTCTCCCACACCAAGTGTGAGTAGCCATTGAAATACTGACCGTGCATCATTGGCCATCAAATGTGGGATAGCCATTATGTAGGGACATACAGATTGAGTGTCAACACCCACAAATGCAGCTCTTTAGGAACGTTTCCACAAGGGGTTTGGACACCAGGTTAAGAACCAAGATGTGTCTGCATTCTTATTTTTCAAAGACCATCTTGTGGGACTCGTGATTTGAGTGCCTATTGTGTCCTTTGGGATGATGCTGTCATATGTACTAAATTGTCTTCCCGATGCCTATCTGCTTCGGGTAAGTTCCTGAGCTGTGACCTCAATCCAGTTATCATGGATCACGTCATCCTATGTGATGCCTCATGACTCTCAGAATTTGGAGCTGCTCATTAGCATGTATGATTACTGTGTCCTTTGAGCACTAATAACTATATCAAAGTCTGTGGTAGCCAGCACAGGTACTTGGCCTAGGTCATGTGACCACTGAGGCTACTTTATAATGATGGGCAGTTTTGGTCTCTTTGTAGGCTCATGTAAATTCTGGTGTATGCACATATACAGGTGCTGTAACTCCCTTGTATGGTTTCTAGTAAGCAGATGGCTGCGTGGCAAGTTCAGGCCTGTAACTCAAAGTATTATGACATGTGACTAGGTTCCCATTTAGTACCATCCCATTAGCAGTGCAAGAGCTTGGGATGTTCACCTTTGCCCTCAGTTTTCCATCTGTGTTGTGGTCATAGAAAGCAAACCCCAGGTCCAGCTTTGGTGAGTGTGGAACAAGTTCATGTACATAGAACATGCAGTGGTGATGGGGTATATTTGAGAAAACTGTCCCTGTTGTCCCTGGTAATTGTCCAGTCTAAATGGGATATAACATCTGGGAAACTGCTCATGGTTGCCCCCATATGCACACACACAAAGTCAAAATTACACCACAGAAACTCACACTAGACCCCCCCAAACCCCCATGCATGCAAAGCCTGCACAACCTAAAGAGACCACAGACAAAACCACAGACTGTAGTAACAAGGGCAGATTCCCTTCAGAGAAACCATTTCATCGTCACCATGATGCTTTGTCCAGGATGTCCCCAGCTGAACGTTTTCTGGAAGTTCCTTATTTCACCTCTGTTTTACCCTCGGATGTGGGATTAGCACAGAATACCTACCGTTTTCACTTTCTCTGGAGTTCCCCTGGAATTGCAAAAAAGAAAACACTATGAGGATCCTATGATGTCGAGTAGCATCTTCTCAGGTATTGGTGATTTTATGAGAACTGATAGGAAGCATTCGTAAAGTCAAAGGCCCCGTAAATAAACATGGAAAATACATTAGGAATGGCTCAAGTGTTGCCTGATGGATATGACTTTCCAGACCATTTTGATGGGAGTTACAAAAGTTCAAATCCAAGCAGAATACTGGTGCTGAGGCACAAGCCCACTACCATATGCTATATAACCTGGTGCTTCAATTTCTAATGCCTTCTTTATCAGGGCTCTTTTGGTAAGAGAACCCTTCCAAATATCCTTTCCCCTGACCAGTGGGTGATATCTATAATTCACACCATCGTGTATTATGATATTTACTCAATTGAAAAGGACAAATAAGAGAAAGGAATATTTCTGTCTTAGACCAAAACAGATGACCTTACCTCAACATTAGGTGGAACCACTTCATCCTCCCTGTCACGAAGAGGGTCCTCCACCAGGTCTTCCAGGGGAGCTAGGGGGACACAGAGTAACAGTCAGTACAGTGGGGTGTGGCTGATATTATTCAGGGATCTTTGCCTGACCCAGACAGGGGCTTACAATGTGCAGGTCCGGGTGGTCAGGAAACATGGACTGTGGAGTTACCCAGACACACTTCATGGAAGAAGGAGACCAAAGAGAGGAAATCATGGGCATCAGAAATAGGACCCTTGGCTTTGTAGTTAAGGAGAGTCTAAATCAATGTGAAATAGCTCACGAACAAGTGGTACTAAAATGTACAATATGATACAGTGATATGGCTCCAACTCTTATCTGACCCATTCTGAAATCCAGCAAAATGGCTGGAAACTCATTGACATCATGAGCTACTGCTTCGCCCTCACAGATCTTTGTTGACTTTGAGTTTCTCATCTGTTCTACAGGATTTTTAAAAATTTTCAACAAGTTAACATCTACAAACATAAAATTTGCCAGTTTACTCATTTTTATCTATACAATTAATTTACTGTCATCAATTAATTACATGTCCAATGTTGTGTTACCATCCCATCAAACATTCAATTCCAAAATTTTCTCATTACCTGAAACAGAAACTGTAGCCATTAACCAATAAGCCTAATCTCCTATCTCCCTAGCCCCTGGTAATAAAGTCTAATCTCCTTTTCTTTCTCTGAGTTTTCTTTTTCTTATATTTCAAATAAGTACATCGATACACTGTCTTTCTTTCATATCTTCCTTATTTCCTCAGTATAGTGTTTTTAAGTATCATGCATATAGTAGGGTGCATCAGAACTTCTTTACTTTGTGTGGCCCATTCTATGGATATGCTTTTTTTCTTTTTTTTTCTTTTTTTTTTTTTTTTACTGATTCCCATTTTGATGGACACTTGGGTGGTTTGAAACTTTTGGCCATTCTGAATGCTGCTGCAAAAAACACTGAGTTTTCAAATACCTATTTGTGTCCCCCTTTTAAGTTAAATTCTTTTTATATATAGACCTAGTTGTTAGATTGCTGGCCCTATGGTAATCCTGTGTTTTTCTCAATGAGGGATTGCCAAACTATTTCCCAATGTGGCTGGCTGATCCATTTTACCTTCCTTCCACCAATGTATGGGCCTTCCAGTTGATTCACAGCCTCACTTATATTTGTTATTTTTCATTTTATTTTCTCTTAAAAACGTTAGCTACCCTACTGGATATAAGGGGCACCTCATCGTGGTTTTGACTGGCATTTCATTGAGGATTAATTATATTGAGTATCATTTCTTGTGCTTATTATCAATTTGCATATATTCTTTCAAGATACATCTACTCAAGACTCAGCTAGTTTCCAACCCAGGAGTCCACACTCCAAGTTTACCTGCTTTGCTTAACAACAGCCACATTATTTATGTATCATCTCCCTTTTGAATGAATCTGACAAAGCTGGCAAAGATCCCATTGTTGACAGCCTAAGTGTAATGCCTGTTCTTCTGAATGAATGAGTTCCCTGACTGTTAACAGAGACCCAGTCAAGTGAGATGAACAGCAATTACAAATGATAGTGGTCTTATTTATTATGAAGTCCTTTGTCCCAAAATGCATAAAAATATCACTTTGGATTATTTTTTACCTTAATTATAAGTGTCTCAATTGATATATTTGCCAAGTCATGGAATGAACCACAAGTTAACTTTGAACAGAGTTCTGAGTGAAGAATTAGGAGACCTTTATAGTGACCCCAATTTTGGCAGCATCTAAATGGGAATATGTTTCTTTGCTGTGCTGTATGTGTGTTTGTGTGGGGTGGAGTGGAGAAAGGAGGGATGGAGAAAGGATTGGGAGAGGACTGTTTAGAGAGGTATAATAAGACACTGACCAATATTTTATCAGGGAGTGCTCCTGTGCAGTGCCTACACGATGACTGAAACAGTGATTAAGGCATCTAGGAAACGGGTAATTTTCAAATGACACTTGAAGCAAATGACAAAATAATTTTATGTGTAAGACACTAAGTGTTTATCATAAAGTTCCAATTCTTTGAGTAATTCTCAAAGAAAGAAAAATGAAAAAGTATCAGAAGAAAATGTAAATACCAAAGCATCTGCAACAAAGTTTTCATGAACTCAAAAGGGGAAAAGAAATAAAATTAAACCTCCCCAGAAACATGAAACATTTTCCTAGCCAGAGAGCACATTGATGTAGAAATAGGCATGTAATACCATTCCCAAGCTCCCTTATCCAACCGGCTAGTGTCCCTGTAAAATGAGAAGGGACACAGAAAGAAACAGTAAAGGGAGAAGGCTATAGGAATGTGGAGGCAGAGGCTGGACTCATGCAGCTACATGCCATGGATCACCAAAGATTGCCATCCTCCACCAAAAGAGAGGGAAAGCCAAAGGAGAACTCTTCCCTTAGGGCCTCCAGAGGGAGCATGGTGCTGTGACACATTGATTCCAGACTTCTGCACTCCAGAGCTGTAGAAGAACACATTTCTAGGTCTTATTCTTTCTGTTTGCTATTATGTGGCCAAGATTTTGGTACTTTGTATGGCAGCCCTGCAAAATGAATATAGTACCCTTCATGATATGGAAGGCTCCATACAAATGACCATCACTGCTGATTCACAGCCAGTTTCTTTCAACTAATAATTGACACATGCAGGGACATGAGTGTTCTGCACATCTCAGGACGATCTCAATGACTGCCATAGAAAGCAGTGCTTCAAGCAGGGGTGCTGCTGTGGGCTCTAGAGACATCTGGACACTTTAGGCCTTTCAGCCAAACTCAGGAAATCGGCACCACATGGGTGGGCCTTACCTTAGAATATATGATAGCCAATCTCCCCGGTGTATCAGAGTTAGGCTCATTTGCTACACATGGTTTTTCTGCCCATATATTTGAACCTATACTTATCACTATATCCATTAGGTGTATGTCCCAGAGACTTAAATCTGCAGTGTGTTCATATGCCACTGGAGCCCTGAATCTCAGCAGGGTTGCAGCCAACACCTACTCTTCCAGTTCCTCAGATTCACCCAGGATAAGTAACAAAAGAAGGATGATGGACAACACCCATCCCAAAAGACAGAGAGTATCTAGCACTGCAAGCAACAGCGTTTCCTCCATCTACCCCATAGGACCTAAAACCCATCTTAATCAGAAGTAGCGTGGGCATAAACATTCCGAAATCCTCAAGATTGAGGAATGAACACACATAAGAGGAAAATGTAAATATGGACCAAAGTAGATTTATTATTACTCTAGGACTAGAAGTCCTTTCCACATTGATGGAAAGACAGTGATCACCGCAGTTTCTGTGGGGAAGCACAGGGAAGAATAGGTGTAACATGGGGCATTTTTGGCATATTGGAATTGTTCCACATGGCATTGCAATGACAGATACAGGCCAGTATACATTTTGTCAAAACCTGTAAAATTGTGCAGGGCATAGTGTAAACGGTAATGCAAACTATAGACCATGGTTAGTAACAATGCTTCCATATTTGCTCATCAATTGTAAAAATATATCACAATAATGAAATGTGTTGTTAAATGTGTAAAATGTGAGCAGATGAGGTGGGGTATATGGGAATCCCTATATTTACAAATAACTTTCATGTAATCTAAAACTTCTTTAAAAATGAAGAACATGTGAGTACTATAGGTAAAGCCCTTAGAAAAGTTGTGGTAGAGTGTCACTTGCACATGAATTTTCAATTAGTAAATCTGAAAGGATGTGCAAAAATTTAACAGTTGGTACTTAACGACAGAACCTAGAGGAGTATAGAAAATGGAGGGAAAGTCCATCAAATTTCAATATACAGTTTTTTATATATTTTTAATTGTCTACAAGTACATTATTTTTTGCTGTTATCTTATGCAAAAAGCCTACTCTCCGAAATTCTTGAATACAACAATGATTTCCCTTTTTTTTTTTTTTTTTTTTAACGTATTTGGAAATCCAGGGAGTCCAGAGTGCTGAGTTCTGTTTGTTATCTTTGATGTCTGGGCCTCAATGGGAAGTCTCACTGGCTGCACACAACTCGGAAACATGTGGGTAAACATCACCCATGTCTGTGTTCAGAAACAATATTTTGATGTGAAGCCTCTGTGAGACCTCTCCATGTATCTATTAAGGCAACACCCCACTTCCCAGTACCAAATCTGGCTAGTTTCCTAGTGTTTCCATAATAAATTGCCACAAATTGGGTGGCAATTGAGAACAGAAACTTATTCCCTCACAGATCTAGGGACAAAAACTCCAAAATTATCGTGTCTGTAGCACCACTCTGTCTCTCTGAGGAGCCTAGCCAGGAGTCATTCCTTGACTCTAATGGCTTCAGGTGGCTCCAGGTGCCCTGGCTTATGGCAGCACAACTTCAGTCTCTTCTTCCATCTTCACATGGCCTCCTCCTCCCAGTGTCGGTCCATCTTCACACAGCTTTCTCCTCTGTCTCTTACCTTCTTATACGTGCTCTAGTCATAGAATATTAACACCCACCCTTAATTCAATAGACCTCATCTTAATCACATCTGCAAATACATTATTTCCAAATGAGCCCACCACACACAGTTACCAAGGATTTCTGAATGTAATCTGTGGGACACAATAAAACACCTGAATTTTTGTCATGGGAGTTACATGACAATATGCCTTTGTCAAAATGCACAGAGGGGTAGACAGGAAGCATGATTCTCCAAAACAATGTACTGGTACTGTCCCTTTAATTATACACACATCCATAATAATGAGAGTGGTCAACAGGGGAAACAGTGCTTGGTCTGCACTAGGAGGATGGCAGGGAAACATGTTGGAACTTTTTGTACTCTCTGCACAATTTTTATGTGAATCTAAAACTCCTCTAACAATTTATATCATTCTTATAACAATCTCACAGCACTTTTTTGAAGTCAACTCTTTCAGCTAAAGTTCATAAATAGATTAATGACCAAACATTGCCTTGAAATGCTGTTTACCAGTAAACACAAACCAACTTTTGTCAGTGCCTCTTTCATTATGTGGTTGTGGTGCTATCTACTAACACGATTAATAAAGTTGTGACTTGACCCAGTGGTTAGGGCGTCCCTCTACCACATGGGAGGTCCGGGGTTCAAACCCCGGGCCTCCTTGACCCGTGTGGAGCTGGCCCATGCGCAGTGCTGATGCGTGCAAGGAGTGCCGTGCCACGCAGAGGTGTCCCCCACATAGGGCAGCCCCACGCACAAGGAGTGCGTCCTGTAAGGAGAGCCGCCCAGCGCGAAAGAAAGCAGCCTGCCCAGGAATGGCGCTGCACACACGGAGAGCTGACACAACAAGATGGCACAACAAAAAAAAAAACACAGATTCCCATGCTGCTGACAACAACAGTAGCAGACAAAGAAGAAGACGCAGAAAATAGACATAGAGAACAGACAACTGGGGTGGGGGGAAGGGGAGAGAAATAAATAAATCAGTAAATCTTAAAAAAAGAGAAAAAGAACCTTACAAGGTATATTTAAAAAAATAATAATAAAGTTGTCAAACATTAATTTTAAAAAAGATGGCATCTTAGCCTTTGTATAGGTTTTCCCTCAGTAGGGGACACTACATAAACTACAGGCAACATTACTGAGGCAATACAATGATTGCAATTCCACTGTACCTTCCAAAGAAGAAGAGTTGCTTGGGGATGTTTGATGGCCCTTCCTCTTCCTTGGACACATGGTGATTCTGCGACGTCTGACAGACTGGGAATGGCGGGCAGTAGACTTTTTGGATTGAGTAGCACATTTTCTCTTTTTATACTTGAGACATGAACCTGGGAAACGCATGCACAATAGAAATATCAGTTGACATGTTATTGACAGTTGAGCATAGGAAATCTTTAATGAATTATTTAGAGTTCAAACTATCATCCTCTCATTAAGGAGCTTCCCAGAAGACCCCATTGGGTCTAATTTTGGTTTCAAAAGATGTTGTAGTTTTGTGTTGTTCACTTTAGAAACTCAATAGACAGATGTGGGATGCCCTTATGGAGATGAGGCAGCACAGGAAAGCAGCAAAGCACAGTGACCAATGTGTGCTAGTGTCTGATCATCTGGGTTCAAATACCATTTAGAGGCCACCCAAGCCAGGTTATAGCTTGTAAATTTTCTGGGTTCAGTTTTCAGCACTGTCATTTGAAAACTTTAATAAGATCTACTTAATCGTGCATATTATGAAACTGAAAATGAGTAAATGCAAGCAAATCCTTAAGAAAAATGCCCAATATGTCATAAAAGACTTAGAAGAGTTTAATTGTTAAAGGTTGGGAGGAATAAGCAAGTATTCTACTAGTGCTTTGCTCCAGAGAGGGTGGCTTGCCCTGAGCCTTGATGACTCAGGACAGGGGAGGCGTGACACTGACTTTCAGCCCTACATGGGTGTGATGCTTTAGAGCTCCTGGAGAACATGTGCAATGTCCTGTCACCCCCAAATGAGTCCTGTGTGTTCACAACATTGCTGAGTGAAGGATTTGGGTCAGGAAATGTAAGCGCTACCCCAACTTGGCAAATTCCAGGGGTTCCAAGTTCCCTCCCCGGAGCTGTGGACAAAGGCCAGCCAAGTACTTGATTTCAGGGAAGAGAGTGGCTCAAATCCTCACCCTACTGTCTGCCTAAAAGTTAATTCTCTGATGCAGAACATGACTCAGTTTCCCCCAAATGGAGTTCCTCTGAAGGACCAGGGAATCTTGTGGACATCCTACCCCAAACTATTCACACTGTCAGCTGCCTTGTACAAGACTTCCTGGGGGTCAGCTAACCACTCCTGATGACCAGTCATCAGCTTGGCTACCACAGTGGCTCAGAACCCAGGATTTTCACAAATAACTGCCCAGGGCAGCTCTGCAAAGCACTAGCTCCCTTCAACCAGTGAAGCCTGAATAAGCAGTGAGGAAGGAGAGCGTCCCATCCCTAGACATAGCTTAGAATCCCCATCTAGGGATTTCCTCAGCAACCCGGACCTGCATTCCTTTGGGTCCCACACTCTGATCAATTAAGGGATTTCCTTTTTACTCCCTCTCCCAGGCTGCCCTCAGAAACCTGCATCCTCTGCTATCATCCCACAGAAATCCTGCCAGGAAATCCCAGGTACTTTCCTTTGTAATCTCTGGTCCAAAATGCAGATGTTTTCCATGCATTTCAGCACGTGTATTCAGAAGAATGTTCTCTGTAATTTCCCTTTCCCATCTTTGTCTTTCTGGTGTTCGGTATCAAGATTCTCTTGATTTGATGAAAGAGTGTCCCTCTATATCTATTCTTTGCAAGTGTGTTCTGCTTTGGCATGATGTCTTTATGAATATTGTGCGGTAAACATAGGAAGCCACTGGGACCTGGAGATTACTTTGTGGGCACGCTAACTTTTTGTATTTCTTTTTTCTAAACATTAATGCTTATTTTAATGATTGTGAAGTACACAAATGCACTTCACAGGGCTTGGTGGTTCATATAAGCACACGTGTTGTGAACACCCTGACCTACACTCAGAATGTGTCCAGCCCCTGGCAGCCTAACGTTTGCTACTTCCTGTCAGTAGCCCCCAGCAATTACCACTATTCTGACCGTGATTGCCGTAATTTAGAGTTCTCTCTTTTTCACACTCTATCAATGGAAGCACACAGTATAAACTCTTTTGAGTATGGCTGGATGTTATATCTGAATATTGTGGGAATTCCAAGCTGTTGCTGTGTGAATCAACATTCGCTGTTTGGAATGCCAAGTAATTATATCACATTAGGACATTGCACAATAAGTGTATTCCTTCTACATTTTATACACTGTATTGTTTCCCTGAATGACTACTCAGGATCTAACTGTTGCAAGTGAGTCTTTGCAGGCCTTTCTGTGGACATCGCATTCATGCCTCATTCATGGCCCTTAGATTATATAGAACAAGGACAGGGACTGCTGGGTCACAGGTGCACATGCCTCTAATCCATACCAGAACACTGTTTTCCAGGTGAATGTAACAGCGCCCTCCCCACAGCATCATGGGTGAATTTCTCCATGTGTGCACCCATTCTTGGTGTTCATCTTTATACCCAGGTCATTCTGGCACATTTAAGAGGCATCCAGAGCGTCCAGGATACAATTATCCCTTCTATACATCAATGCAATTGACATATATTGTATAGGTGACACCTTCTGCAAAAGAACCTGTACTGTGGATGATTTGACAGGAGACAAATATCAAAACATTTTAGTTCTCCTTTTTTTTTTTTTGCCTTTTAATATCTTGGAGAATGAGATATTCAAGTTAAGATTTTCATTCCATTTGTTTCCCGGCAAAAATAAGAAATGAAAACACCTATCTGTACTTTGAATATATTTTTGTCATACAGGGTATAGTCTTATAAGTAACACTACAAACAAACCATGCAAAGAAATCAATTCTGTGATGTACTTCAAAATCTGGCAAAAGTTTCCTATGAAGATAGACAGGTCACTAACGCAAAAGACTGTTAAAAGGAATCCTTCCATTTAAGTTAAGCATTTATTTTATTTATATAGTCATGCTTCATAATCACTGAAGCACCTTAAAAGTCTTAAGTGAGTTGTTATGAAAAAAAAAAAACCTAGAGAAAATCAATATTTGCTATAAAACAGAAAGAAGTGAGTCTTTAGAGACAACAATGATTACAGGAGGGAATGAAAGAAGGAGGAAGGAAGGCAGGGAGGGAGGGAGGGAGGGAGGGAGGGAGGGAGGGAGGGAGGGAAAAGTTCAGGAAAAAATGAGAAAAAGATTCCTTGGATTTCCAGCTCAGGATTCCTAAAGTGTCTTACAAATGGTAAATCTACAAATGCATAAATAGTAATGTGTTCATTATGACACAACCTGCATCCCATAACACCATCTGTTTTGAAGCACAGCTTAACCACCTTTAAAACCATTTCACCTTCTGCAGGTCCATTTATGCTGCCTCTCCATTTGTTGTCCCTTTTATGGAAGTTTACAGTTTATTTAGGGTCTGGAATTTTGAGTTCTGGGCACAGTATTTTGTGTATTTATTCAGTAATCTGTTGACATATAGGAAATCCAATTTTGAAATTTAAAATGTTGAAATCCTAACATTTAAGGTTACTCTTTTTGCTATTGTGTTTTCCTTCTCAAAAAATTTTTTTTATATTTATAGAAGTTGTAGATTATGAAAATGTTACATAATAACAAGTTCCTCTTTTATTCCTTGTGTGTGTTCATGAATGAGCTGGTGCGTGATCTGTGATGGCACTAAGCAGCCCACACTGGAGAATTCATTAAGGAGATAGGCATGGGTTGAGCACAGAGGATCTCTAACCAGGCACACAAGACAGTTCAATAAGGGTGACCTGGGCTAACAACCAAGGGAAATTTTGAGTTCTTACCTTCTGCTGTACACACAACTCATGGCTTGCAAGACTGGCACATTTCTTGGGCTACTGGCATTAATGTTAGCAAATACACTAGAAGAATCTCCTGATTTTAATCAGATACTGGCCAGGTAATGATGAGTGACCCAAATCTAAGAGATATTGACTTTGTTTCCCTACATAGTGACTTTGAATTCTCAGATATGTGACTGGACAAATGCATGTGAAATTAGCAGTACGGTAATTTGAGAGGTAATCTGGGTTATGTGACACTGGCAAAATCTTATAATGATGAGCAGTGGTTGAAAACTCGGTAGGCTTGAAAACTTTCAAGTACATGCATGGATGCCAATGTTGTCCAAATTTCCCATGTACAGTGTTTGATATCTCCATGTCTGAGCTTTAGATGCAGGTTCAGTTTCAAAATTGGAGCCTCATGCCTGGGTACAGAACTTGGCTCTAAATCTTAGGCTCTAGTGAGACTGTTGATATAGGTCTCTGTGCCTCTGCATTCCAGCTGAGGTGTCAGTATTTTAAACACATGCGTGACATATGGCTGTGATGAGGATTTAATAAGTTACTGTATGTAAACTGTGCACTGGCCAGAAGGAATCATTTTCTTGGTAGAGTTGACAATGTTGATTTACCCGTGTAAACAGGAACACTGTCTAGTATGAATAAATACAAGCACACAGACATACACACATTCAGATTCACAGTTACACAACACAGACTTACTCATTGACAGGCCTCAACTACAATCAATACTAATCCACACTACCCAAGGGCAACCCAGCTGCTTCCAGAAACATGATCAAAGTTGAAGAAACATGATCAAGGTTCTTTCCCTTGAGATCAGTTTTTCTCACACCATCTCCAATTCTCACTCCCACAAGGAACTGGGAATTATCCCAATTATCCCCACCTAAGCCATCATGGAAAGCCCACCTATTCATCTAGATTTCTATTATTTTCTATCCCCAGCCATTCAGTGATTCCAGAATACACACCTTGTTCTCTTGTTCTTGAGGCTACCTGTAATGGAGGAAAAGAAAGCATGTGAGAGTCAGATTAGGCTGGGTATCGTTTACACAGGTCTTTTGCTCTCTTAGTTGCTATAGAAAACCAGGTGGGGATCCACTCTTAAGTCAAAGAACAAAAAAGCAAAGTAGAGGACACCATTAGAAAAGGTGCAGACCCTCCCAGAATGTATTTCCTTCTATTCCTTTTTGGCAGACAATTACAAAATTATTAATCTAAGGAGAAAAAAAATGCCACTAAGGCAGGGGGTCTTCTACATAGTGTCTCCCAACTGACACCACCGATGTTGAAGGCCCTCTGGCACCAGCTGTCCGTTGGTAAGAGAGTCTACCCATTCCTGCTTACCCCCAAGTAGACAGTACCTAAATTCTATACTCTACATGATGAATTTTTCAAATCTGAATTTGATTGCAAAAGAAAGAAACCAAGAAACCAACACATTTATTTTAAATAAAGAAAGTCAACCCTACCTTTGTGTTAGATGGGTTCTCCTCATCTGCCCTGGCATTAGGGAGTTCCTCAGATGGGTCACCTGTGGGAGGTGGGAAGACATAGAGTAACTCTCAGTATATCAGGAATACATCTCATGAATTTTTCTGGGAACATTGCTTGACTTGTGATGCTTCTCTTTATGGATGTTGGTTATACCAAACCTGAACTGGGCTGCTACTGGGCCACCGACTGCATAAATGTAATTTCTCTTCTCATCTATATACATGATCTTTTTTCTCTGTGTGGGAAAGTGCCAAAGCACTTGCTTATCTATCAATGTCTATGAGTTCATTTTCCTATTTTTCTATCTATTGCTGTGTGTTGAAAGATATGCTGCTCATTAGGTGGTGGAGAAAAAAATTACAGTATTTCCCCCATACTTACCATTAGGGAGGGCAGTGGGTAAGTGAAAGCATCAATAAGTAAGTTTGTCAAATGAAAATTTTGGATAAACCCCAAGGATAAAAGGAAAGGTGCATATTGGTTCATTTACTGACATTTAGAAACTCAGGTTCTTATAACTAGCTTTGGAAAACTAGTTATATGAATGGAAGCAATAGATTCCCTAAACATACTGAGTTATATATGCATTTCAGGATGCTTAGAAATGGTAAAGCATGTTAAAAACCAACTTTAGTACACTTCGTCTTATGAAATGCCTCACTTCTGATGTCTAGCCATCCATTTTAACTCCAAATTCTGAAATAAATAATTTACTTGGCCCTTGCTGAGTTAAAAAACAGCGGCAAAACAGACATGGAGCTGAGGAGAAGATGGAAGGGTATAGAACATTAAAAGAAATACTAAATTTTTCTAATGGGAGATTCATTTTAAGGCAACCAGCTTGATAGAAGGATCTAAAATATGAACGAAGTAGTAAGAGACAAGTATAAAGCTCATCCGAAATGTTGTAGGATGAGTTAGAGAGGAGAAACTAGAAACGAATGAGGAGAATATTCTGTTGAAAAATCACTAGCCAAATTGAGGGGTAGTAGCTAGATTAAGTAAGTCAGTATGTTCACACCTCTTGAGCAGCAATTGAGATTTCCCATCTCTATGAGCCGTACGAACGAAGCTGGGAGCTTTTCCACCTGCCACCAACTTCAAATCTCTCTGGGCACAGAGTGACAGTTAGAACCGTGAGGCAGATGTGCATCATGAAGTAACCATGGCGACCAGTCATCACAGAATTTTCAGAGGGAATGCCTTCTCCATATTGCAAGGTCCAACTGCTGCTGTGCGGCCATTTTCCTTTGCCACCAGCAATGACTGGGTGTTCCTATTTCTCCACATCCTCTCCAGTACTTGTTATTTTCCATGTCTTAATAAGAGCCATTCTAGTGGGTATGTTATGATATCTCATTTTGGTTTTGAATTACATATCCATCATAGCAATGACAGTGAGCATCTTTTTATGTGCTTTCTTGCCATTTTTTACCCTTTGGAGCCATATCCAAGACTTTTGCCCATGTTTCAAAATGTATTTTTAGTTTCATTTTTTCACTGTTAGAAACATTTATTTTGATTCCGTCTACCATAAATAACTCAGGAGAGATTCCACTCAGCCTCAGATGCAGTATTTTGTTTATTTTTCAGGGATATATACATCACACAAAATATTCCATTAAAAAATGAAGGAGATTCCCATATGCCCCATTCCCCACAACCCCCATTTTCTCACATCAACAACTTCTTTCATTAGTGGTGTACATTCATTGCATTTGATGAATACAAATTTTGGAACATTGCTACACACATGGATTATAGTTTACTTTGTAGTTTTCACTCTCTCCCAGTCCATTCAGTGGGTTATGGCAGGATATATAATGCCCTGCATCTGTGCCTGCAATATCATTCAGGCCAACTCCAAGTCCCCAAAATGCCCCCATAATATGCCTCCTTTTCCCTGTCCCTGCCTTCAGCAACTCCAGTGGCCACTGTCTCCACATCAGTGATATAATTTCTTCCATTGCTAGAGCCACAATAATTCTGTAGTCGAATACCGGTAAGTCCACTCTAGGCCATATTTCATTTCCCAATCCTGAGGACTCTGGCATGGCGATGCCCACTTCACTGCAATTGACAGCAGCTTTGTCTGTTTTTTAATTGGGTTGTCTTTCATTCTATATATGTCGACCTTCACGATACTTTATATTTTCTAGACAGAAAACCCTTATTGGATATATGGTTTCCCCATATATCCTTCCATAGAATTAGATTGCTTTTGCTTTCATTATAAAGGCATTTTAGGCACAAAGGTTTATAATCTTGATTAGGTCTCACTTATCTATTTTTCTTTTGTTGCTTTTGCTTTGGGTGTAAAATCTAAGAAGACATTGCCCTGGAGAACTCCCTCCCACCCATGCATTCCCAATCAATGATACCTCACTCCAGAGTTTCCAACAACTGAGGGAGGGCTGAGTTCCCATTCCGGGAAACTCTGCCCCACTCCCCACTGGAGCAGCAACAATACCCAAGTACAAGGGCAAAGACCAGTGAAGAAGGATGGTCCAGTGATGGGCCCTTGATACTGATGACTATGTTTATGGGCCTAAGTGCTTTAAATTACAAGTAGGCCTAAACTGTAGGGTGCCTAAGAGTTACATCCCGAGAGCCTCCACATTGCTCAAATGTGGCCACTCTCTAAGCCAAACTCCGCATGTAAGTGCATTACCTTCCCCCCAGTGTGGGATATGACTCTGGCCATGAGGCTCCCTGGTGCTGAGGTATTACTACCAACACCTGCTGGTGATGTACCTAGAAAAAGACCTTGAATAAAACGGGTAAGTGGTAAAGACAGATGAGTTTATATGGCTAAGAGACTTCAAAATGAGTTGGGAGGTCTTCAGAGGGGTTGCACTTATTATGCTCATCTCAGCAGGATCTCAGAGACAGCCAAAGTAGGTACAACCCCAGGGAAGGGTCCTTCTGAGGGATACAGACACACCCAGGTTCTCTGATCATGACAGATGGCTCTGGAGTTCACTGCCTCGTCAGTGGAATTTGTGCTCCTGAGTGTGGAGTTGGATTCAGATGTGACTTCTCTATGCATGCTTCTTCTGTCACTTTTCCCTTACCTGTGATAGGTGCTGGGTTTGGTATATGCTCAGGAGACTTGAATCTCTGGACTGCCTATATGCCAGCTGGGTCCTGGGCCTCAGCAGAGTTGCAACACCTACTCTCCTTTTCTTTGGACTTGCCCATGTCAACTAACAGGGAGGTGAGGATAGTCAACCACTGCACCAGGGAACCAAGAGAGTGTACAAATGCAAGCGGGAGAATTCCATCCATCAGCCATGTGGGATCTAAGCCCCCTTTTGATTTTAAAGTTGGAGTGGACATGGCCATCCCAGGGTCCTCAGGATGCAGGAATAAAATAGAATGGATTTACTGGTATTCTCCTATAGAATTGTCATGACTCTAGCGTTGGAAGAATTAAATTATTTCATTGATGTGAAGACAGTGGCCATGGGAGTTGCCAAAGGCAGGGACGGGGGAAAAAGAGGTGTGATATTGGGGCATTTTCAGGACTTGGGAGTTCTCCTCAATGATATTGCAGGGACAGATGCGGGCATAATATAACCTGCCATAACCCACTGAAAGGACTGGGAGTGAGTGCAAACTACAAAATAAACTATAATCCATGCAGTGTAGCAATGCTCCAGAATGTGCTCTTCAAATGCAATGAAATCTACCGCCCTAATGAAAGAAGTTGTCAATTGGAAGGAGTGTGTGTGTGTGTGTGTGTGTGTGTGTGTGTGTGTGTGTGTGGAATGCAGTATATGGGAACCTTTATATTTTTTAATGCAATAATTTCTGTGATCTATGTATCTTTAAAGTAAGAATGATAATAATAAAAAATATTTTTAAAAAACAAAACTAAATATTGCCCAACTCATGGTTCTGAAGAACTTCTTAAGTTTTCTTCTACAAGTTTTATGTTCCTAGTTCTTTTAAGTCTTTATACGTTTCAGTTAATTTTTGTATATGATATGAGATAGTTGTCCTCCATCATACTTTTACATATGGATGCCCAGTTCTGCCAGCATCAGTTATTGAAGAGACCATTATTTCCCCATTGAGGGTACCTGGCATCCTTGGGAAAAATCAATTGGCCATGAAAGTGAAGGTCAATTTCTGAACTCTCACTTTGATTCCATTGATCTATATATTTATTCTTAGGCCAGGACCATGCTTTTATGACCACTGCTGCTTTGTAATAAGTTTCAAGTCAAGAAAGGTGTGTCCTCCAACTCTGTCTTTCATGATGGTTGTGACTTTTCAGGATAGCATATCCTTCCAAATAAATTTGATGATTGTCTTCCATTTCTGCAAAGCTGTTTATTGCAATTTTCATTGGGATTGCATTGAATCTATCATTCGTTTTTGGTAGAGTTGATATCTTGGCAATATTTAGCCTTCCAATCCGTGAGCATGCAATGTCTTTCCCTTTATTAGGTCTTTGATTTCTGTTTGCACGGTTTTGTATTTCCCATACATAAGTTCTTTACAACCTCGGCTATATTTATTCTGAGATAGTTGATTTAATTGTAATTGGAAATGGATATTTTTCTTCATTTCCTCCTTGAAACGCTCATTACAATCATTCACAAATATTACAAATTTGTGGGTGTTTATCTCATAGGACATCACTTTGCTCAATTTCTTTCTTGCTCTAGTTAGTATATTTGTTGTAGATTTATGAGGCTTTCTGTACATGGAATCTTGTGGTTTGCAAATAGTGAAAATGTTACTTCTTCCTTTCCAATATGGATGACTTTTATTTATTTTTCTTCTCTGCTTGCTCTAGCTAGAATGTCCAGTACAATGCTGAAGAGCAGTGGTGACAGCGGGCATCCTTGTTTTGCTCCAGATCTTAGAAGGAAAGCTTTCGATCTTTCACCATTCAGTATGATGTTTGCAGTGGTTTGTTCCCTATATGCCTGTATTAGTCAGCCAAAGGGGTGCTGATGCAAAGTACCAAAAATCTTTTGGCTTTTATAAAGAGTAATTATTTGTGGTAAAAACTTACACTTATAAGGCCATACAGATTCCAACACATGGCTGCTTCCCAACCAAAGTCAATTGCCCTGTGTTGAGACAAGATGGTGGGTGTTCTCTGCCTCCTTGTTTCTTCCTCTTAAGGCTGCCCGCCCAGTTTCTTCCAATCTCAGCTTTATGCTGGCATAGGGCTTGTCTCTCTGGGCAAGCAATCAGGCAAATGACTCATCTCTCCTCAGGGCTCCAGAACTGACAAAAGTTCTCTGTTCCTTGTCTTCTTCTCTCTTCCTGTGTGTTGTCTTGAGTAAGAGTCCTTGATAAGGGGGTGGGTACTCAAACATGAGTCACACCCTCCTGACTTGGTTGAATCAAAGCCCACATTTCACAGGTCGATTTTAAAAATATATTTTTATTTATTTTTAAAAGATACTTAAGATTACATAAAATGTTTCATAAAAACAATATAAGGGATTCCCATATGCCCAACTCCCCACCCCTCCCACTTTTCCTCTCATGAACAACTTCTTTCATTAGTGTGGTACATTCATTGCAATTGATGAACACACTTTGGAGCATTGCCACCAAGCATGGATTATAGTTTACATTGCAGTTTACATTCTCTCCCACATAATTCTGTAGGTTTTGGCAGGATATATAATGGTCTGTTTCTGTCATTGCAGTGTCATTCAGGACAATTCCAAATCTTAACTGGTAATTTAGTTAAAGACCTCTGTGGTGAATCTAAGGCAATCAAAGTGGGTTACACTCAGAGGAACAGGCCCATTTACAAAATAATGTCTTTCGGGGGTTTACAAACATAATGACGCTTGGGAGGTCCATTGGTTATTTCAAACTGCCACAGTGTTCATTCTCGTGTAGAGGGCATTTCCTTTTATTCTTACTTTTCTAAGTGATTTTATGAGGAAAAAAACCAGGATTTTGTCACATGCCTTTTCCACGTAAATTGAGATGATCATTTTTGTTCCCTTTTTGTCAATATGGTGTATTATATTAACAGATTTTCTTTTTTTGGAACCACGCTTGCATAATGGGGATAATTCCACTCCTTTTTATGACTAAATAATATTGCAATCTATGCCTGTATGTGTGTGTGTGTGTATACCATGTTTTGCTTATCTATTCATTAGTTGATTGATAATTTGAGTTCCTTCCATCTTTTCACAATTCGGGATAATGGCCTTATGAACACTGGTGTACAAACATCTTTTCATGACCCTGCTTTCATTTCTTTAGGGTATATATCTAGTGGTGGATTGCCAGGTCATATGGTAGTTCTATACTTAGATCTCTCAGGAATCCCCAGTCTCTCTTCCATAGCCACTGGCCTTGAAAGAGTGTTCCTATTTATCCTCATCCTCTCTACATGTTATTTTCTGTTTTTAATAGCAACCATTTTAGTGAAAAGGTATCTCACTGTGGTTTCAATTTGCATTTTCCTAAAGGCAAATGGTGTTGAGCATCTTTTCAAGGTCCTTCTGGCCCTATGCTTATCTTCTGTGGAGAGCTGTCTTTTCAAATCATTGATTGGAGGTTTTTGATGTGGATTTCATCTCTTTACTTGTAACTGCTCTGTTGAGACTTTCTTTTCTAGAGTCACTGTAGGTTGCTCATGTGTTTCTAGGAATGTATCTATTCCATCTAGGTTTCTAAACTGTTGACATACAATTGTGTGCTCTTAAGATCTGTTACAGCTTGCTGTTCTTTTGTGACTCTCAGAAGATCAAGTAATTAAACTAATACATGCCTGTGAGCGTGTGGTTCTTTGATTGGACTGCATGATTTCAGAAATAGAACCTCACATGTATGTCGTATTGATTTTTGACAAGTCTTCCAAATCCACTCAATGGTGGAAAGAATAGCCTCAATAATGATGCTGGAGAACTGGATATACATATGCGAAAGAGAGATGGAAGACCCCTATCTCATATCATGTACATAAATTACCTGAAAATGTATAAAGTCTTAGAAGAGGTAATGTTGGGAGCAGTCAATATGAGTATACACTGAGTTCAGCAATGCCAGCAACATGGCCGCCAGAGCAGAGCCCACTTCCTTGTTCTTCTTCCTCCCTGCTCCTTTGTTCTCCGTTTCCCGCCACTGCCCAGACTGATAAGGCAGTGTGCAGGCTCAGGGCGCGAGACTAAAGTCTGCCTTCCACCCCAGCAACAGCAGCTACCAATCCCTAAACCCTGCCACTTACCCCAGCAACAGCGACAGCCAATCCCTAACCTCCACCTCTCCCTATTCACTGCCCCTTCCCAAGAGTATATATGCTTTGTTCCCTCAATAAAATTTTTGCAGCTTGATCAGAACACTGTCTTGCTGTCATTCTTCGTGTCTCTTGTCCCACCGTTCTTTCTTGGCAGGTTTCGAGCCCTCGTTACTGTCCCGCGGGCCGGGACAAGGTAGAAACATTAAACTTGTACAAGAAAACATAAATACGGCCTTCAGCATCTTGTGTTAGGAAATGTTTTCTTAGAATTTATACCAAAAGCACAGATAGGAAAAGAAAATAGATGAATGAGACCTCATCAAATTTAAAAACTTTTGTGCCTAAAATGACTTTACCACAAAGACAAAAAGTCAGTTAATTCCAGGGTAGAAAATATTTGTAAACCATATATCCAATAAGGGTTTTATTTCTAGAATATATAAAGAACCCTAAAGTTCAACAAACAGTGAAAAACAACCCAATTAAAAAATTGGAAAAAGACTTATGTCCTTCAAAGATGATGTATAAATTTCTAGAAAGCAGGTGAAAAGAGGTTCACCATCATTAACTATTAAGATATGTTACTCAAAACCAAAATAAGATACCATTTCATACCTACTAGAATGACTGTTAAAAAACACAAAACTGAAAATAAGTATTGGAGAGGATGTAGAAAAACAGTAGTACCCATTCATTGCTGGTGGCAAAGGAAAATGGTCACAGGGCAGCAGTTGGACCTCGCAATATGGAGAATACATTCACTCTGAAAATTCTGCGATGACTGGTTGGTATGGATATCTTATGATACATATATGGCTCATGGTTCTAACAGTCACTCTGTGCCCAGTGAGATTTGACATTGGTAGCAGATGGAAAAGCTCCCACATTCATTCCTATGGTTCATAGAGATGGGAAATCTCAATTGCTGCTTGAGAGATATGATCACTGACCTACTTAATTAATCCAACCCCCCAAATATGGTTTTTTTTTCACAAAATATTCTTTTCTTTCTTTAGTTTATCGTCTCCAATTTGTCCTACAGACTTTTATATGTGTTTTATGCTTCTCTTAGTGTTGAATATATATATTAGGTCCTTCTGTCAAACTCCTTGCCTTAAAATGAATCTCCCTTTAGAGAAATTTAGTATTTCTTATGATTTTCTGTATCTTTCACTCTCTTCCTCATGGCCATGTCCATTGTGATTTTTTTTTTACCAAGGAAGGATGTAGTCAATTATTTATTTCAGATTATATAGTAAATCTGGAATTACTGTGATCGAAAGTGAGACATTTCACATGATGAGAAGTCTGAAAGTTTGTTTTTAACATACTTTTCAACTTCTATTCATCTTGAAATGAGTATATAACTAAGTATATGTGGGGTCTGTTCCTTCCATTCACATAATTAGTTTTCCAAAACTAAAAACTTGAATTTCTAAATATCAATTTATGAACCAACATGCACATTTACTTTTATCCTTGTGGGCTAATCTAAAATTTTCATTTTTATATAGTTATATATCAATGCTTTCACCTATCCATTTTCCTCCATAATGGTAAATGTTGGGAAAAGAGAGGACATTTTCTCCACTCTGCAGTGAATAGTCTTTCAATTACACAGTGATATTCAGAAAATTAGTTCAATTAACTCATAGCAATTGATAGATAACCAAGTACTTAGGCAGTTTCCACACTGAGAAAACATAATATATATAGATAAAAGAGAAATAGAATTTGCGCAGTGGATAGCCCAGTAGGTCAATTTTTGTTTGTTAACAAACATTCATAAACAGAAGCACATTGTAAGAGTCAAGCATTGTTACATGAGTAATTCACAAGGTGCATTTCTAATATACTGATAGTTACTCTCTATCTTCCCATCTTCCACAGGTGATCCATTGGAGGAACTTCCTAATTCCAGGGCAGATGTGTAGAATCCATATAAGACCAAGGTAAGACTTCCTTTCTTTGTTTGAAATTGATGTGTTACTTTCTAGGTTTCTTTTTCAATCAAGTTCAGATTTGAAAACCTGATTATGTAGATAATAGAATTCAGTACTGTCTGATTGTGGATAGTGGGCATAGATAGACTCTCTAACTAACAGATACCTGGTGACAGAGAGGCTTCAGTTTTGGTGGCCTCGGGTGGGAGACTCAAAGATAGAAGACCTTTTCCTCAGTGACAAAGTTTCCTCTTTGGATTAATAATTTTTGAATTGCCTACCAAAAAGGAAGAGAAAGAAATAACTTTTAGGAAATTGTGCACCTTTTCAAATGGTGTCCTCTACTCTTGATTTTGTGTTCTTTGACTCAACCATGGTTTCTCATCTGATTTTCTAGAGTAACTAAGAAAGCAAAAGACCTGTGTAAACAGTACACAGCATGATCTGATCCTCATATGTTCTTTCTTTCATTACAGGTGGCCTCAAGAACAAGAGAAAAAGGTGTGTATTTGGGGATCTCTCACAGGCTGAGGATAGAAAAGGATGGAAATCCAGATGAGTCCCATTGGTTTTTCCTTGATGGTTTTAGTGGGGAAAACTGGTGTAATTCCAGATTCCATGTGAGAGTAAGAATTGGGGTGTGGTGAGAGAAACCGATCTCAAGTGTAAGAATTTGAATGTTTCTGAAGTCACTGGAAGCAACTCCATTCCACTTCAGTGGTATGGATTTGTTTGAATTAGCGTTAAGGGATGTCAATGAACAAGTCTACATCATATTATTGTATATCTGAGTATATATATGTGAGTGTGCTTGTATTTCTTCATACTAGACAGTGTTATGTTTACACAGGAAAATTATCACTGTCAACTCTGACAACAAAATACTTCCTTCTGACCACAGCAAAATTTACTATAGTAAATCACTGAACTCTGGTCAAGCCATATGTGGTGTCTGTGTTTACTATACACACACATCAGATGGAAAAGAGAGGCCCAGAGACAACTGTCAACAATGTTACTAGCTTCTATGACTTAGAGCTAAGATATGTACCCAGGCATGTGGCCTGGATGTTAAAACTGTAAACATGCACTTAAAACTCAGACATGGTAATATTACACAACATACATGGGAATACTAGACAAAATTAGCATCTGTTCATGTATTTGAAATTTTGCAAGCCTGTAGAGTACCCAACCACTGCCCATTGTTACAAGATACTGCCAGTATAACATAACCCAGGGCCCTTCTCAAAGCATCTCACTGTAAATTTCCCATGCTTTTGGCCATCCACAGATCTAAGAGTTCAAGGTCAACACTTAAGACAAGAAAGTCAACATCTGTTAGAGTTGGGTCACTCTTTATTACCTGACGAATCTAATTATAATTGGAGAGATACTTTAGTATATTTCATAACATTATTTTCATGAGCCCATGAAATGCTCCAATCTGACAAGCCATGGGCCTCACATACAGCAGCAGGTAAGAAATAAAAATCCCCCTGGGTTATTTTGTCCCCCAAAATTCTTTTTTTGCCTGTGTCAGTCTTTTCGAAGAGTCTTGTCCACCTGGATTAGAGACCCTCTATGCTCAACCTATGTCTACTCTCCTGAATGAGTGCTTATTGCCAGAGTAGATAGAGTGCCAGATCATTTCATGAATATACACACGTAACAAAAAAGGAAGCCAAGAAGGAAACTAGTATAGGAAAAAGAGCAGTTACTTTTAAATGTTAGGATTTCAATATTTTAATTTTCAATATTTGATGACCTTTATAATAACAGTTTACTAGTTAAATACAATAAAATATTGTGCCCAAAATTCAATAATCCAGTTCCCCAATTGAATTTAAAATTTCATTAAGTGATGACAAAAGCAGAGGCAGCATAAATGGATCTGTGTAAGGTGGTTTTGGAAGGTGTAAAGAAGCTATTGGAGATTAGGCTATGCTTGCAGTCAGATGGAGTTATGGGACACAGTGTCATAATGCATATTTTAGTATTTACACATTTGTAGATTGTGTTTCTAATCCCTTCAGATGCCTTAGTTAGAAATATAAGGAAACTTTTTCATATTTTCCCTCAACCTTTCCTTTACCTATCTTTTATTTTATTTTACATTTTCTGGTTATGAAACATCAATAATGATCAATTTGATCTAATTTTTTCTTTGTGTTTTATATCATAAATTAATTTTTTAGATGGTTTCCATAATAACACAAATTAGACATTTAAGGTGTTTCATTGTTTTGTTGCAGCAAAATCAGGAGTACTGAATAACAGAGAAACCCAAATCCAGCACTCAGACATGGAGGAATAGATTTATGACATGTGGGTCCAGAGTAGAGTTGATGTCCAAATTCTGAGCCCCATTTTTCATTTTCTGTAGGTTTATATAGGTCAGTATTTGGGCCCTTCTTATGGCTCAGGAACATCTTCTGGGGCTTTGATTTTCACCACCAGTAACTTTGTGGGAGGAACATTTTTTTAAAGGGAGGGTCCTAATATGCCACAGCTCAAATGGCAAACCAACAAGTCAAAAAATACGCAGAAACGCAATTAGGAAATATTTTGAGATGAATGAAAACAAATACACTACAAGCAAAACTATGGGATGCAATAAAGGCAGTACTGAGAGGGAAATTTTTTCCCCTCAATGATTACACTACAAAAGAAGAAAGGAAAAATCAAAGACCTAACTGCACACCAGGAGGATCTACCAAAAAAGAACAACAGACTAAATCCAAAACAAGCAGAAAGAAATTACAAACATTACATAATAAATAAAAGAAATAGAGAATAAAAAACAAAAACAATAGAGAAGTATTAAGAAAACTAGAAGTTGGTTCTTTGGAAATATCAATAAAATTGACAAACTGTTTGCTAGGCAGACAAAGAAAGAGAGGAAGAGGATGCAAATAAGTAATTTCAGAAAAGAACAGGAAACATTATACTGATCCCACAGGAATAAAAAAGATCTTGTTCTTCTTTGACAAAGATAGCTAATGCAATATACGAAAACTGCATTGGCTTTTTGTAAAGGGAATTTCTTAGGGTAAAGACTTACAGTTCTGAGGCTGCAAAAATGTCCAAACTGAGGCATCATCAGAGATGCTTTCTCATCAAAGGTTGGCTGCTAGCAGAACCTGAAGTCTTGCAACATGGCAAGAGAAGGTGACAGCCTGTGTGTGCCCTCTCCTCCAGGCTGCATTCCCCTTGAGCTAGCTGTAGGCAATGAAGCATATGGCAGGGCTGGTCTCTTTGGCTTTGATATGCTCCATGGGTTTAACCTCTTGGCTATCACGTTTCTTCAGCTATGGCAGCTAGAGATCTGAAGATCTTTCTCACATTGCAGGGTAAAAATGGCACCTGTCTTTCTCTGTTTTGATCTACTTCTCTATGTATAATACAGGAGATACCAGCAAGAGTGTGGAGACCCAATCTATGTTATGGCTCACAGACACAGTCCAATCGAACCACACGCTCACAGGCATGTATTAGTTTAATTACTTGATCTTCTGAGAGTCACAAAAGAACAGCAAGCTGTAACAGATCTTAAGAGCACACAATTGTATGTCAACAGTTTAGAAACCTAGATGGAATAGATACATTCCTAGAAACACATGAGCAACCTACAGTGACTCTAGAAAAGAAAGTCTCAACAGAGCAGTTACAAGTAAAGAGATGAAATCCACATCAAAAACCTCCAATCAATGATTTGAAAAGACAGCTCTCCACAGAAGATAAGCATAGGGCCAGAAGGACCTTGAAAAGATGCTCAACACCATTTGCCTTTAGGAAAATGCAAATTGAAACCACAGTGAGATACCTTTTCACTAAAATGGTTGCTATTAAAAACAGAAAATAACATGTAGAGAGGATGAGGATAAATAGGAACACTCTTTCAAGGCCAGTGGCTATGGAAGAGAGACTGGGGATTCCTGAGAGATCTAAGTATAGAACTACCATATGACCTGGCAATCCACCACTAGATATATACCCTAAAGAAATGAAAGCAGGGTCATGAAAAGATGTTTGTACACCAGTGTTCATAAGGCCATTATCCCGAATTGTGAAAAGATGGAAGGAACTCAAATTATCAATCAACTAATGAATAGATAAGCAAAACATGGTATACACACACACACACATACAGGCATAGATTGCAATATTATTTAGTCATAAAAAGGAGTGGAATTATCCCCATTATGCAAGCGTGGTTCCAAAAAAAGAAAATCTGTTAATATAATACACCATATTGACAAAAAGGGAACAAAAATGATCATCTCAATTTACGTGGAAAAGGCATGTGACAAAATCCTGGTTTTTTTCCTCATAAAATCACTTAGAAAAGTAAGAATAAAAGGAAATGCCCTCTACACGAGAATGAACACTGTGGCAGTTTGAAATAACCAATGGACCTCCCAAGCGTCATTATGTTTGTAAACCCCCGAAAGACATTATTTTGTAAATGGGCCTGTTCCTCTGAGTGTAACCCACTTTGATTGCCTTAGATTCACCACAGAGGTCTTTAACTAAATTACCAGTTAAGATTTGGAATTGTCCTGAATGACACTGCAATGACAGAAACAGACCATTATATATCCTGCCAAAACCTACAGAATTATGTGGGAGAGAATGTAAACTGCAATGTAAACTATAATCCATGCTTGGTGGCAATGCTCCAAAGTGTGTTCATCAATTGCAATGAATGTACCACACTAATGAAAGAAGTTGTTCATGAGAGGAAAAGTGGGAGGGGTGGGGAGTTGGGCATATGGGAATCCCTTATATTGTTTTTATGAAACATTTTATGTAATCTTAAGTATCTTTTAAAAATAAATAAAAATATATTTTTAAAATCGACCTGTGAAATGTGGGCTTTGATTCAACCAAGTCAGGAGGGTGTGACTCATGTTTGAGTACCCACCCCCTTATCAAGGACTCTTACTCAAGACAACACACAGGAAGAGAGAAGAAGACAAGGAACAGAGAACTTTTGTCAGTTCTGGAGCCCTGAGGAGAGATGAGTCATTTGCCTGATTGCTTGCCCAGAGAGACAAGCCCTATGCCAGCATAAAGCTGAGATTGGAAGAAACTGGGCGGGCAGCCTTAAGAGGAAGAAACAAGGAGGCAGAGAACACCCACCATCTTGTCTCAACACAGGGCAATTGACTTTGGTTGGGAAGCAGCCATGTGTTGGAATCTGTATGGCCTTATAAGTGTAAGTTTTTACCACAAATAATTACTCTTTATAAAAGCCAAAAGATTTTTGGTACTTTGCATCAGCACCCCTTTGGCTGACTAATACAGGCATATAGGGAACAAACCACTGCAAACATCATACTGAATGGTGAAAGATCGAAAGCTTTCCTTCTAAGATCTGGAGCAAAACAAGGATGCCCGCTGTCACCACTGCTCTTCAGCATTGTACTGGACATTCTAGCTAGAGCAAGCAGAGAAGAAAAATAAATAAAAGTCATCCATATTGGAAAGGAAGAAGTAACATTTTCACTATTTGCAAACCACAAGATTCCATGTACAGAAAGCCTCATAAATCTACAACAAATATACTAACTAGAGCAAGAAAGAAATTGAGCAAAGTGATGTCCTATGAGATAAACACCCACAAATTTGTAATATTTGTGAATGATTGTAATGAGCGTTTCAAGGAGGAAATGAAGAAAAATATCCATTTCCAATTACAATTAAATCAACTATCTCAGAATAAATATAGCCGAGGTTGTAAAGAACTTATGTATGGGAAATACAAAACCGTGCAAACAGAAATCAAAGACCTAATAAAGGGAAAGACATTGCATGCTCACGGATTGGAAGGCTAAATATTGCCAAGATATCAACTCTACCAAAAACGAATGATAGATTCAATGCAATCCCAATGAAAATTGCAATAAACAGCTTTGCAGAAATGGAAGACAATCATCAAATTTATTTGGAAGGATATGCTATCCTGAAAAGTCACAACCATCATGAAAGACAGAGTTGGAGGACACACCTTTCTTGACTTGAAACTTATTACAAAGCAGCAGTGGTCATAAAAGCATGGTCCTGGCCTAAGAATAAATATATAGATCAATGGAATCAAAGTGAGAGTTCAGAAATTGACCTTCACTTTCATGGCCAATTGATTTTTCCCAAGGATGCCAGGTACCCTCAATGGGGAAATAATGGTCTCTTCAATAACTGATGCTGGCAGAACTGGGCATCCATATGTAAAAGTATGATGGAGGACAACTATCTCATATCATATACAAAAATTAACTGAAACGTATAAAGACTTAAAAGAACTAGGAACATAAAACTTGTAGAAGAAAACTTAAGAAGTTCTTCAGAACCATGAGTTGGGCAATATTTAGTTTTGTTTTTTAAAAATATTTTTTATTATTATCATTCTTACTTTAAAGATACATAGATCACAGAAATTATTGCATTAAAAAATATAAAGGTTCCCATATACTGCATTCCACACACACACACACACACACACACACACACACACACACACACACACACTCCTTCCAATTGACAACTTCTTTCATTAGGGCGGTAGATTTCATTGCATTTGAAGAGCACATTCTGGAGCATTGCTACACTGCATGGATTATAGTTTATTTTGTAGTTTGCACTCACTCCCAGTCCTTTCAGTGGGTTATGGCAGGTTATATTATGCCCGCATCTGTCCCTGCAATATCATTGAGGAGAACTCCCAAGTCCTGAAAATGCCCCAATATCACACCTCTTTTTCCCCCGTCCCTGCCTTTGGCAACTCCCATGGCCACTGTCTTCACATCAATGAAATAATTTAATTCTTCCAACGCTAGAGTCATGACAATTCTATAGGAGAATACCAGTAAATCCATTCTATTTTATTCCTGCATCCTGAGGACCCTGGGATGGCCATGTCCACTCCAACTTTAAAATCAAAAGGGGGCTTAGATCCCACATGGCTGATGGATGGAATTCTCCCGCTTGCATTTGTACACTCTCTTGGTTCCCTGGTGCAGTGGTTGACTATCCTCACCTCCCTGTTAGTTGACATGGGCAAGTCCAAAGAAAAGGAGAGTAGGTGTTGCAACTCTGCTGAGGCCCAGGACCCAGCTGGCATATAGGCAGTCCAGAGATTCAAGTCTCCTGAGCATATACCAAACCCAGCACCTATCACAGGTAAGGGAAAAGTGACAGAAGAAGCATGCATAGAGAAGTCACATCTGAATCCAACTCCACACTCAGGAGCACAAATTCCACTGACGAGGCAGTGAACTCCAGAGCCATCTGTCATGATCAGAGAACCTGGGTGTGTCTGTATCCCTCAGAAGGACCCTTCCCTGGGGTTGTACCTACTTTGGCTGTCTCTGAGATCCTGCTGAGATGAGCATAATAAGTGCAACCCCTCTGAAGACCTCCCAACTCATTTTGAAGTCTCTTAGCCATATAAACTCATCTGTCTTTACCACTTACCCGTTTTATTCAAGGTCTTTTTCTAGGTACATCACCAGCAGGTGTTGGTAGTAATACCTCAGCACCAGGGAGCCTCATGGCCAGAGTCATATCCCACACTGGGGGGAAGGTAATGCACTTACATGCGGAGTTTGGCTTAGAGAGTGGCCACATTTGAGCAATGTGGAGGCTCTCGGGATGTAACTCTTAGGCACCCTACAGTTTAGGCCTACTTGTAATTTAAAGCACTTAGGCCCATAAACATAGTCATCAGTATCAAGGGCCCATCACTGGACCATCCTTCTTCACTGGTCTTTGCCCTTGTACTTGGGTATTGTTGCTGCTCCAGTGGGGAGTGGGGCAGAGTTTCCCGGAATGGGAACTCAGCCCTCCCTCAGTTGTTGGAAACTCTGGAGTGAGGTATCATTGATTGGGAATGCATGGGTGGGAGGGAGTTCTCCAGGGCAATGTCTTCTTAGATTTTACACCCAAAGCAAAAGCAACAAAAGAAAAATAGATAAGTGAGACCTAATCAAGATTATAAACCTTTGTGCCTAAAATGCCTTTATAATGAAAGCAAAAGCAATCTAATTCTATGGAAGGATATATGGGGAAACCATATATCCAATAAGGGTTTTCTGTCTAGAAAATATAAAGTATCGTGAAGGTCGACATATATAGAATGAAAGACAACCCAATTAAAAAACAGACAAAGCTGCTGTCAATTGCAGTGAAGTGGGCATCGCCATGCCAGAGTCCTCAGGATTGGGAAATGAAATATGGCCTAGAGTGGACTTACCGGTATTCGACTACAGAATTATTGTGGCTCTAGCAATGGAAGAAATTATATCACTGATGTGGAGACAGTGGCCACTGGAGTTGCTGAAGGCAGGGACAGGGAAAAGGAGGCATATTATGGGGGCATTTTGGGGACTTGGAGTTGGCCTGAATGATATTGCAGGCACAGATGCAGGGCATTATATATCCTGCCATAACCCACTGAATGGACTGGGAGAGAGTGAAAACTACAAAGTAAACTATAATCCATGTGTGTAGCAATGTTCCAAAATTTGTATTCATCAAATGCAATGAATGTACACCACTAATGAAAGAAGTTGTTGATGTGAGAAAATGGGGGTTGTGGGGAATGGGGCATATGGGAATCTCCTTCATTTTTTAATGGAATATTTTGTGTGATGTATATATCCCTGAAAAATAAACAAAATACTGCATCTGAGGCTGAGTGGAATCTCTCCTGAGTTATTTATGGTAGACGGAATCAAAATAAATGTTTCTAACAGTGAAAAAATGAAACTAAAAATACATTTTGAAACATGGGCAAAAGTCTTGGATATGGCTCCAAAGGGTAAAAAATGGCAAGAAAGCACATAAAAAGATGCTCACTGTCATTGCTATGATGGATATGTAATTCAAAACCAAAATGAGATATCATAACATACCCACTAGAATGGCTCTTATTAAGACATGGAAAATAACAAGTACTGGAGAGGATGTGGAGAAATAGGAACACCCAGTCATTGCTGGTGGCAAAGGAAAATGGCCGCACAGCAGCAGTTGGACCTTGCAATATGGAGAAGGCATTCCCTCTGAAAATTCTGTGATGACTGGTCGCCATGGTTACTTCATGATGCACATCTGCCTCACGGTTCTAACTGTCACTCTGTGCCCAGAGAGATTTGAAGTTGGTGGCAGGTGGAAAAGCTCCCAGCTTCGTTCGTACGGCTCATAGAGATGGGAAATCTCAATTGCTGCTCAAGAGGTGTGAACATACTGACTTACTTAATCTAGCTACTACCCCTCAATTTGGCTAGTGATTTTTCAACAGAATATTCTCCTCATTCGTTTCTAGTTTCTCCTCTCTAACTCATCCTACAACATTTCGGATGAGCTTTATACTTGTCTCTTACTACTTCGTTCATATTTTAGATCCTTCTATCAAGCTGGTTGCCTTAAAATGAATCTCCCATTAGAAAAATTTAGTATTTCTTTTAATGTTCTATACCCTTCCATCTTCTCCTCAGCTCCATGTCTGTTTTGCCGCTGTTTTTTAACTCAGCAAGGGCCAAGTAAATTATTTATTTCAGAATTTGGAGTTAAAATGGATGGCTAGACATCAGAAGTGAGGCATTTCATAAGACGAAGTGTACTAAAGTTGGTTTTTAACATGCTTTACCATTTCTAAGCATCCTGAAATGCATATATAACTCAGTATGTTTAGGGAATCTATTGCTTCCATTCATATAACTAGTTTTCCAAAGCTAGTTATAAGAACCTGAGTTTCTAAATGTCAGTAAATGAACCAATATGCACCTTTCCTTTTATCCTTGGGGTTTATCCAAAATTTTCATTTGACAAACTTACTTATTGATGCTTTCACTTACCCACTGCCCTCCCTAATGGTAAGTATGGGGGAAATACTGTAATTTTTTTCTCCACCACCTAATGAGCAGCATATCTTTCAACACACAGCAATAGATAGAAAAATAGGAAAATGAACTCATAGACATTGATAGATAAGCAAGTGCTTTGGCACTTTCCCACACAGAGAAAAAAGATCATGTATATAGATGAGAAGAGAAATTACATTTATGCAGTCGGTGGCCCAGTAGCAGCCCAGTTCAGGTTTGGTATAACCAACATCCATAAAGAGAAGCATCACAAGTCAAGCAATGTTCCCAGAAAAATTCATGAGATGTATTCCTGATATACTGAGAGTTACTCTATGTCTTCCCACCTCCCACAGGTGACCCATCTGAGGAACTCCCTAATGCCAGGGCAGATGAGGAGAACCCATCTAACACAAAGGTAGGGTTGACTTTCTTTATTTAAAATAAATGTGTTGGTTTCTTGGTTTCTTTCTTTTGCAATCAAATTCAGATTTGAAAAATTCATCATGTAGAGTATAGAATTTAGGTACTGTCTACTTGGGGGTAAGCAGGAATGGGTAGACTCTCTTACCAACGGACAGCTGGTGCCAGAGGGCCTTCAACATCGGTGGTGTCAGTTGGGAGACACTATGTAGAAGACCCCCTGCCTTAGTGGCATTTTTTTTCTCCTTAGATTAATAATTTTGTAATTGTCTGCCAAAAAGGAATAGAAGGAAATACATTCTGGGAGGGTCTGCACCTTTTCTAATGGTGTCCTCTACTTTGCTTTTTTGTTCTTTGACTTAAGAGTGGATCCCCACCTGGTTTTCTATAGCAACTAAGAGAGCAAAAGACCTGTGTAAACGATACCCAGCCTAATCTGACTCTCACATGCTTTCTTTTCCTCCATTACAGGTAGCCTCAAGAACAAGAGAACAAGGTGTGTATTCTGGAATCACTGAATGGCTGGGGATAGAAAATAATAGAAATCTAGATGAATAGGTGGGCTTTCCATGATGGCTTAGGTGGGGATAATTGGGATAATTCCCAGTTCCTTGTGGGAGTGAGAATTGGAGATGGTGTGAGAAAAACTGATCTCAAGGGAAAGAACCTTGATCATGTTTCTTCAACTTTGATCATGTTTCTGGAAGCAGCTGGGTTGCCCTTGGGTAGTGTGGATTAGTATTGATTGTAGTTGAGGCCTGTCAATGAGTAAGTCTGTGTTGTGTAACTGTGAATCTGAATGTGTGTATGTCTGTGTGCTTGTATTTATTCATACTAGACAGTGTTCCTGTTTACACGGGTAAATCAACATTGTCAACTCTACCAAGAAAATGATTCCTTCTGGCCAGTGCACAGTTTACATACAGTAACTTATTAAATCCTCATCACAGCCATATGTCACGCATGTGTTTAAAATACTGACACCTCAGCTGGAATGCAGAGGCACAGAGACCTATATCAACAGTCTCACTAGAGCCTAAGATTTAGAGCCAAGTTCTGTACCCAGGCATGAGGCTCCAATTTTGAAACTGAACCTGCATCTAAAGCTCAGACATGGAGATATCAAACACTGTACATGGGAAATTTGGACAACATTGGCATCCATGCATGTACTTGAAAGTTTTCAAGCCTACCGAGTTTTCAACCACTGCTCATCATTATAAGATTTTGCCAGTGTCACATAACCCAGATTACCTCTCAAATTACCGTACTGCTAATTTCACATGCATTTGTCCAGTCACATATCTGAGAATTCAAAGTCACTATGTAGGGAAACAAAGTCAATATCTCTTAGATTTGGGTCACTCATCATTACCTGGCCAGTATCTGATTAAAATCAGGAGATTCTTCTAGTGTATTTGCTAACATTAATGCCAGTAGCCCAAGAAATGTGCCAGTCTTGCAAGCCATGAGTTGTGTGTACAGCAGAAGGTAAGAACTCAAAATTTCCCTTGGTTGTTAGCCCAGGTCACCCTTATTGAACTGTCTTGTGTGCCTGGTTAGAGATCCTCTGTGCTCAACCCATGCCTATCTCCTTAATGAATTCTCCAGTGTGGGCTGCTTAGTGCCATCACAGATCACGCACCAGCTCATTCATGAACACACACAAGGAATAAAAGAGGAACTTGTTATTATGTAACATTTTCATAATCTACAACTTCTATAAATATAAAAAAAATTTTTTGAGAAGGAAAACACAATAGCAAAAAGAGTAACCTTAAATGTTAGGATTTCAACATTTTAAATTTCAAAATTGGATTTCCTATATGTCAACAGATTACTGAATAAATACACAAAATACTGTGCCCAGAACTCAAAATTCCAGACCCTAAATAAACTGTAAACTTCCATAAAAGGGACAACAAATGGAGAGGCAGCATAAATGGACCTGCAGAAGGTGAAATGGTTTTAAAGGTGGTTAAGCTGTGCTTCAAAACAGATGGTGTTATGGGATGCAGGTTGTGTCATAATGAACACATTACTATTTATGCATTTGTAGATTTACCATTTGTAAGACACTTTAGGAATCCTGAGCTGGAAATCCAAGGAATCTTTTTCTCATTTTTTCCTGAACTTTTCCCTCCCTCCCTCCCTCCCTCCCTCCCTCCCTCCCTCCCTCCCTGCCTTCCTTCCTCCTTCTTTCATTCCCTCCTGTAATCATTGTTGTCTCTAAAGACTCACTTCTTTCTGTTTTATAGCAAATATTGATTTTCTCTAGGTTTTTTTTTTTTCATAACAACTCACTTAAGACTTTTAAGGTGCTTCAGTGATTATGAAGCATGACTATATAAATAAAATAAATGCTTAACTTAAATGGAAGGATTCCTTTTAACAGTCTTTTGCGTTAGTGACCTGTCTATCTTCATAGGAAACTTTTGCCAGATTTTGAAGTACATCACAGAATTGATTTCTTTGCATGGTTTGTTTGTAGTGTTACTTATAAGACTATACCCTGTATGACAAAAATATATTCAAAGTACAGATAGGTGTTTTCATTTCTTATTTTTGCCGGGAAACAAATGGAATGAAAATCTTAACTTGAATATCTCATTCTCCAAGATATTAAAAGGCAAAAAAAAAAAAAGGAGAACTAAAATGTTTTGATATTTGTCTCCTGTCAAATCATCCACAGTACAGGTTCTTTTGCAGAAGGTGTCACCTATACAATATATGTCAATTGCATTGATGTATAGAAGGGATAATTGTATCCTGGACGCTCTGGATGCCTCTTAAATGTGCCAGAATGACCTGGGTATAAAGATGAACACCAAGAATGGGTGCACACATGGAGAAATTCACCCATGATGCTGTGGGGAGGGCGCTGTTACATTCACCTGGAAAACAGTGTTCTGGTATGGATTAGAGGCATGTGCACCTGTGACCCAGCAGTCCCTGTCCTTGTTCTATATAATCTAAGGGCCATGAATGAGGCATGAATGCGATGTCCACAGAAAGGCCTGCAAAGACTCACTTGCAACAGTTAGATCCTGAGTAGTCATTCAGGGAAACAATACAGTGTATAAAATGTAGAAGGAATACACTTATTGTGCAATGTCCTAATGTGATATAATTACTTGGCATTCCAAACAGCGAATGTTGATTCACACAGCAACAGCTTGGAATTCCCACAATATTCAGATATAACATCCAGCCATACTCAAAAGAGTTTATACTGTGTGCTTCCATTGATAGAGTGTGAAAAAGAGAGAACTCTAAATTACGGCAATCACGGTCAGAATAGTGGTAATTGCTGGGGGCTACTGACAGGAAGTAGCAAACGTTAGGCTGCCAGGGGCTGGACACATTCTGAGTGTAGGTCAGGGTGTTCACAACACGTGTGCTTATATGAACCACCAAGCCCTGTGAAGTGCATTTGTGTACTTCACAATCATTAAAATAAGCATTAATGTTTAGAAAAAAGAAATACAAAAAGTTAGCGTGCCCACAAAGTAATCTCCAGGTCCCAGTGGCTTCCTATGTTTACCGCACAATATTCATAAAGACATCATGCCAAAGCAGAACACACTTGCAAAGAATAGATATAGAGGGACACTCTTTCATCAAATCAAGAGAATCTTGATACCGAACACCAGAAAGACAAAGATGGGAAAGGGAAATTACAGAGAACATTCTTCTGAATACACGTGCTGAAATGCATGGAAAACATCTGCATTTTGGACCAGAGATTACAAAGGAAAGTACCTGGGATTTCCTGGCAGGATTTCTGTGGGATGATAGCAGAGGATGCAGGTTTCTGAGGGCAGCCTGGGAGAGGGAGTAAAAAGGAAATCCCTTAATTGATCAGAGTGTGGGACCCAAAGGAATGCAGGTCCGGGTTGCTGAGGAAATCCCTAGATGGGGATTCTAAGCTATGTCTAGGGATGGGACGCTCTCCTTCCTCACTGCTTATTCAGGCTTCACTGGTTGAAGGGAGCTAGTGCTTTGCAGAGCTGCCCTGGGCAGTTATTTGTGAAAATCCTGGGTTCTGAGCCACTGTGGTAGCCAAGCTGATGACTGGTCATCAGGAGTGGTTAGCTGACCCCCAGGAAGTCTTGTACAAGGCAGCTGACAGTGTGAATAGTTTGGGGTAGGATGTCCACAAGATTCCCTGGTCCTTCAGAGGAACTCCATTTGGGGGAAACTGAGTCATGTTCTGCATCAGAGAATTAACTTTTAGGCAGACAGTAGGGTGAGGATTTGAGCCACTCTCTTCCCTGAAATCAAGTACTTGGCTGGCCTTTGTCCACAGCTCCGGGGAGGGAACTTGGAACCCCTGGAATTTGCCAAGTTGGGGTAGCGCTTACATTTCCTGACCCAAATCCTTCACTCAGCAATGTTGTGAACACACAGGACTCATTTGGGGGTGACAGGACATTGCACATGTTCTCCAGGAGCTCTAAAGCATCACACCCATGTAGGGCTGAAAGTCAGTGTCACGCCTCCCCTGTCCTGAGTCATCAAGGCTCAGGGCAAGCCACCCTCTCTGGAGCAAAGCACTAGTAGAATACTTGCTTATTCCTCCCAACCTTTAACAATTAAACTCTTCTAAGTCTTTTATGACATATTGGGCATTTTTCTTAAGGATTTGCTTGCATTTACTCATTTTCAGTTTCATAATATGCACGATTAAGTAGATCTTATTAAAGTTTTCAAATGACAGTGCTGAAAACTGAACCCAGAAAATTTACAAGCTATAACCTGGCTTGGGTGGCCTCTAAATGGTATTTGAACCCAGATGATCAGACACTAGCACACATTGGTCACTGTGCTTTGCTGCTTTCCTGTGCTGCCTCATCTCCATAAGGGCATCCCACATCTGTCTATTGAGTTTCTAAAGTGAACAACACAAAACTACAACATCTTTTGAAACCAAAATTAGACCCAATGGGGTCTTCTGGGAAGCTCCTTAATGAGAGGATGATAGTTTGAACTCTAAATAATTCATTAAAGATTTCCTATGCTCAACTGTCAATAACATGTCAACTGATATTTCTATTGTGCATGCGTTTCCCAGGTTCATGTCTCAAGTATAAAAAGAGAAAATGTGCTACTCAATCCAAAAAGTCTACTGCCCGCCATTCCCAGTCTGTCAGACGTCGCAGAATCACCATGTGTCCAAGGAAGAGGAAGGGCCATCAAACATCCCCAAGCAACTCTTCTTCTTTGGAAGGTACAGTGGAATTGCAATCATTGTATTGCCTCAGTAATGTTGCCTGTAGTTTATGTAGTGTCCCCTACTGAGGGAAAACCTATACAAAGGCTAAGATGCCATCTTTTTTAAAATTAATGTTTGACAACTTTATTATTATTTTTTTAAATATACCTTGTAAGGTTCTTTTTCTCTTTTTTTAAGATTTACTGATTTATTTATTTCTCTCCCCTTCCCCCCACCCCAGTTGTCTGTTCTCTATGTCTATTTTCTGCGTCTTCTTCTTTGTCTGCTACTGTTGTTGTCAGCAGCATGGGAATCTGTGTTTTTTTTTTTGTTGTGCCATCTTGTTGTGTCAGCTCTCCGTGTGTGCAGCGCCATTCCTGGGCAGGCTGCTTTCTTTCGCGCTGGGCGGCTCTCCTTACAGGACGCACTCCTTGTGCGTGGGGCTGCCCTATGTGGGGGACACCTCTGCGTGGCACGGCACTCCTTGCACGCATCAGCACTGCGCATGGGCCAGCTCCACACGGGTCAAGGAGGCCCGGGGTTTGAACCCCGGACCTCCCATGTGGTAGAGGGACGCCCTAACCACTGGGTCAAGTCACAACTTTATTAATCGTGTTAGTAGATAGCACCACAACCACATAATGAAAGAGGCACTGACAAAAGTTGGTTTGTGTTTACTGGTAAACAGCATTTCAAGGCAATGTTTGGTCATTAATCTATTTATGAACTTTAGCTGAAAGAGTTGACTTCAAAAAAGTGCTGTGAGATTGTTATAAGAATGATATAAATTGTTAGAGGAGTTTTAGATTCACATAAAAATTGTGCAGAGAGTACAAAAAGTTCCAACATGTTTCCCTGCCATCCTCCTAGTGCAGACCAAGCACTGTTTCCCCTGTTGACCACTCTCATTATTATGGATGTGTGTATAATTAAAGGGACAGTACCAGTACATTGTTTTGGAGAATCATGCTTCCTGTCTACCCCTCTGTGCATTTTGACAAAGGCATATTGTCATGTAACTCCCATGACAAAAATTCAGGTGTTTTATTGTGTCCCACAGATTACATTCAGAAATCCTTGGTAACTGTGTGTGGTGGGCTCATTTGGAAATAATGTATTTGCAGATGTGATTAAGATGAGGTCTATTGAATTAAGGGTGGGTGTTAATATTCTATGACTAGAGCACGTATAAGAAGGTAAGAGACAGAGGAGAAAGCTGTGTGAAGATGGACCGACACTGGGAGGAGGAGGCCATGTGAAGATGGAAGAAGAGACTGAAGTTGTGCTGCCATAAGCCAGGGCACCTGGAGCCACCTGAAGCCATTAGAGTCAAGGAATGACTCCTGGCTAGGCTCCTCAGAGAGACAGAGTGGTGCTACAGACACGATAATTTTGGAGTTTTTGTCCCTAGATCTGTGAGGGAATAAGTTTCTGTTCTCAATTGCCACCCAATTTGTGGCAATTTATTATGGAAACACTAGGAAACTAGCCAGATTTGGTACTGGGAAGTGGGGTGTTGCCTTAATAGATACATGGAGAGGTCTCACAGAGGCTTCACATCAAAATATTGTTTCTGAACACAGACATGGGTGATGTTTACCCACATGTTTCCGAGTTGTGTGCAGCCAGTGAGACTTCCCATTGAGGCCCAGACATCAAAGATAACAAACAGAACTCAGCACTCTGGACTCCCTGGATTTCCAAATACGTTAAAAAAAAAAAAAAAAAAAAGGGAAATCATTGTTGTATTCAAGAATTTCGGAGAGTAGGCTTTTTGCATAAGATAACAGCAAAAAATAATGTACTTGTAGACAATTAAAAATATATAAAAAACTGTATATTGAAATTTGATGGACTTTCCCTCCATTTTCTATACTCCTCTAGGTTCTGTCGTTAAGTACCAACTGTTAAATTTTTGCACATCCTTTCAGATTTACTAATTGAAAATTCATGTGCAAGTGACACTCTACCACAACTTTTCTAAGGGCTTTACCTATAGTACTCACATGTTCTTCATTTTTAAAGAAGTTTTAGATTACATGAAAGTTATTTGTAAATATAGGGATTCCCATATACCCCACCTCATCTGCTCACATTTTACACATTTAACAACACATTTCATTATTGTGATATATTTTTACAATTGATGAGCAAATATGGAAGCATTGTTACTAACCATGGTCTATAGTTTGCATTACCGTTTACACTATGCCCTGCACAATTTTACAGGTTTTGACAAAATGTATACTGGCCTGTATCTGTCATTGCAATGCCATGTGGAACAATTCCAATATGCCAAAAATGCCCCATGTTACACCTATTCTTCCCTGTGCTTCCCCACAGAAACTGCGGTGATCACTGTCTTTCCATCAATGTGGAAAGGACTTCTAGTCCTAGAGTAATAATAAATCTACTTTGGTCCATATTTACATTTTCCTCTTATGTGTGTTCATTCCTCAATCTTGAGGATTTCGGAATGTTTATGCCCACGCTACTTCTGATTAAGATGGGTTTTAGGTCCTATGGGGTAGATGGAGGAAACGCTGTTGCTTGCAGTGCTAGATACTCTCTGTCTTTTGGGATGGGTGTTGTCCATCATCCTTCTTTTGTTACTTATCCTGGGTGAATCTGAGGAACTGGAAGAGTAGGTGTTGGCTGCAACCCTGCTGAGATTCAGGGCTCCAGTGGCATATGAACACACTGCAGATTTAAGTCTCTGGGACATACACCTAATGGATATAGTGATAAGTATAGGTTCAAATATATGGGCAGAAAAACCATGTGTAGCAAATGAGCCTAACTCTGATACACCGGGGAGATTGGCTATCATATATTCTAAGGTAAGGCCCACCCATGTGGTGCCGATTTCCTGAGTTTGGCTGAAAGGCCTAAAGTGTCCAGATGTCTCTAGAGCCCACAGCAGCACCCCTGCTTGAAGCACTGCTTTCTATGGCAGTCATTGAGATCGTCCTGAGATGTGCAGAACACTCATGTCCCTGCATGTGTCAATTATTAGTTGAAAGAAACTGGCTGTGAATCAGCAGTGATGGTCATTTGTATGGAGCCTTCCATATCATGAAGGGTACTATATTCATTTTGCAGGGCTGCCATACAAAGTACCAAAATCTTGGCCACATAATAGCAAACAGAAAGAATAAGACCTAGAAATGTGTTCTTCTACAGCTCTGGAGTGCAGAAGTCTGGAATCAATGTGTCACAGCACCATGCTCCCTCTGGAGGCCCTAAGGGAAGAGTTCTCCTTTGGCTTTCCCTCTCTTTTGGTGGAGGATGGCAATCTTTGGTGATCCATGGCATGTAGCTGCATGAGTCCAGCCTCTGCCTCCACATTCCTATAGCCTTCTCCCTTTACTGTTTCTTTCTGTGTCCCTTCTCATTTTACAGGGACACTAGCCGGTTGGATAAGGGAGCTTGGGAATGGTATTACATGCCTATTTCTACATCAATGTGCTCTCTGGCTAGGAAAATGTTTCATGTTTCTGGGGAGGTTTAATTTTATTTCTTTTCCCCTTTTGAGTTCATGAAAACTTTGTTGCAGATGCTTTGGTATTTACATTTTCTTCTGATACTTTTTCATTTTTCTTTCTTTGAGAATTACTCAAAGAATTGGAACTTTATGATAAACACTTAGTGTCTTACACATAAAATTATTTTGTCATTTGCTTCAAGTGTCATTTGAAAATTACCCGTTTCCTAGATGCCTTAATCACTGTTTCAGTCATCGTGTAGGCACTGCACAGGAGCACTCCCTGATAAAATATTGGTCAGTGTCTTATTATACCTCTCTAAACAGTCCTCTCCCAATCCTTTCTCCATCCCTCCTTTCTCCACTCCACCCCACACAAACACACATACAGCACAGCAAAGAAACATATTCCCATTTAGATGCTGCCAAAATTGGGGTCACTATAAAGGTCTCCTAATTCTTCACTCAGAACTCTGTTCAAAGTTAACTTGTGGTTCATTCCATGACTTGGCAAATATATCAATTGAGACACTTATAATTAAGGTAAAAAATAATCCAAAGTGATATTTTTATGCATTTTGGGACAAAGGACTTCATAATAAATAAGACCACTATCATTTGTAATTGCTGTTCATCTCACTTGACTGGGTCTCTGTTAACAGTCAGGGAACTCATTCATTCAGAAGAACAGGCATTACACTTAGGCTGTCAACAATGGGATCTTTGCCAGCTTTGTCAGATTCATTCAAAAGGGAGATGATACATAAATAATGTGGCTGTTGTTAAGCAAAGCAGGTAAACTTGGAGTGTGGACTCCTGGGTTGGAAACTAGCTGAGTCTTGAGTAGATGTATCTTGAAAGAATATATGCAAATTGATAATAAGCACAAGAAATGATACTCAATATAATTAATCCTCAATGAAATGCCAGTCAAAACCACGATGAGGTGCCCCTTATATCCAGTAGGGTAGCTAACGTTTTTAAGAGAAAATAAAATGAAAAATAACAAATATAAGTGAGGCTGTGAATCAACTGGAAGGCCCATACATTGGTGGAAGGAAGGTAAAATGGATCAGCCAGCCACATTGGGAAATAGTTTGGCAATCCCTCATTGAGAAAAACACAGGATTACCATAGGGCCAGCAATCTAACAACTAGGTCTATATATAAAAAGAATTTAACTTAAAAGGGGGACACAAATAGGTATTTGAAAACTCAGTGTTTTTTGCAGCAGCATTCAGAATGGCCAAAAGTTTCAAACCACCCAAGTGTCCATCAAAATGGGAATCAGTAAAAAAAAAAAAAAAAGAAAAAAAAAGAAAAAAAGCATATCCATAGAATGGGCCACACAAAGTAAAGAAGTTCTGATGCACCCTACTATATGCATGATACTTAAAAACACTATACTGAGGAAATAAGGAAGATATGAAAGAAAGACAGTGTATCGATGTACTTATTTGAAATATAAGAAAAAGAAAACTCAGAGAAAGAAAAGGAGATTAGACTTTATTACCAGGGGCTAGGGAGATAGGAGATTAGGCTTATTGGTTAATGGCTACAGTTTCTGTTTCAGGTAATGAGAAAATTTTGGAATTGAATGTTTGATGGGATGGTAACACAACATTGGACATGTAATTAATTGATGACAGTAAATTAATTGTATAGATAAAAATGAGTAAACTGGCAAATTTTATGTTTGTAGATGTTAACTTGTTGAAAATTTTTAAAAATCCTGTAGAACAGATGAGAAACTCAAAGTCAACAAAGATCTGTGAGGGCGAAGCAGTAGCTCATGATGTCAATGAGTTTCCAGCCATTTTGCTGGATTTCAGAATGGGTCAGATAAGAGTTGGAGCCATATCACTGTATCATATTGTACATTTTAGTACCACTTGTTCGTGAGCTATTTCACATTGATTTAGACTCTCCTTAACTACAAAGCCAAGGGTCCTATTTCTGATGCCCATGATTTCCTCTCTTTGGTCTCCTTCTTCCATGAAGTGTGTCTGGGTAACTCCACAGTCCATGTTTCCTGACCACCCGGACCTGCACATTGTAAGCCCCTGTCTGGGTCAGGCAAAGATCCCTGAATAATATCAGCCACACCCCACTGTACTGACTGTTACTCTGTGTCCCCCTAGCTCCCCTGGAAGACCTGGTGGAGGACCCTCTTCGTGACAGGGAGGATGAAGTGGTTCCACCTAATGTTGAGGTAAGGTCATCTGTTTTGGTCTAAGACAGAAATATTCCTTTCTCTTATTTGTCCTTTTCAATTGAGTAAATATCATAATACACGATGGTGTGAATTATAGATATCACCCACTGGTCAGGGGAAAGGATATTTGGAAGGGTTCTCTTACCAAAAGAGCCCTGATAAAGAAGGCATTAGAAATTGAAGCACCAGGTTATATAGCATATGGTAGTGGGCTTGTGCCTCAGCACCAGTATTCTGCTTGGATTTGAACTTTTGTAACTCCCATCAAAATGGTCTGGAAAGTCATATCCATCAGGCAACACTTGAGCCATTCCTAATGTATTTTCCATGTTTATTTACGGGGCCTTTGACTTTACGAATGCTTCCTATCAGTTCTCATAAAATCACCAATACCTGAGAAGATGCTACTCGACATCATAGGATCCTCATAGTGTTTTCTTTTTTGCAATTCCAGGGGAACTCCAGAGAAAGTGAAAACGGTAGGTATTCTGTGCTAATCCCACATCCGAGGGTAAAACAGAGGTGAAATAAGGAACTTCCAGAAAACGTTCAGCTGGGGACATCCTGGACAAAGCATCATGGTGACGATGAAATGGTTTCTCTGAAGGGAATCTGCCCTTGTTACTACAGTCTGTGGTTTTGTCTGTGGTCTCTTTAGGTTGTGCAGGCTTTGCATGCATGGGGGTTTGGGGGGGTCTAGTGTGAGTTTCTGTGGTGTAATTTTGACTTTGTGTGTGTGCATATGGGGGCAACCATGAGCAGTTTCCCAGATGTTATATCCCATTTAGACTGGACAATTACCAGGGACAACAGGGACAGTTTTCTCAAATATACCCCATCACCACTGCATGTTCTATGTACATGAACTTGTTCCACACTCACCAAAGCTGGACCTGGGGTTTGCTTTCTATGACCACAACACAGATGGAAAACTGAGGGCAAAGGTGAACATCCCAAGCTCTTGCACTGCTAATGGGATGGTACTAAATGGGAACCTAGTCACATGTCATAATACTTTGAGTTACAGGCCTGAACTTGCCACGCAGCCATCTGCTTACTAGAAACCATACAAGGGAGTTACAGCACCTGTATATGTGCATACACCAGAATTTACATGAGCCTACAAAGAGACCAAAACTGCCCATCATTATAAAGTAGCCTCAGTGGTCACATGACCTAGGCCAAGTACCTGTGCTGGCTACCACAGACTTTGATATAGTTATTAGTGCTCAAAGGACACAGTAATCATACATGCTAATGAGCAGCTCCAAATTCTGAGAGTCATGAGGCATCACATAGGATGACGTGATCCATGATAACTGGATTGAGGTCACAGCTCAGGAACTTACCCGAAGCAGATAGGCATCGGGAAGACAATTTAGTACATATGACAGCATCATCCCAAAGGACACAATAGGCACTCAAATCACGAGTCCCACAAGATGGTCTTTGAAAAATAAGAATGCAGACACATCTTGGTTCTTAACCTGGTGTCCAAACCCCTTGTGGAAACGTTCCTAAAGAGCTGCATTTGTGGGTGTTGACACTCAATCTGTATGTCCCTACATAATGGCTATCCCACATTTGATGGCCAATGATGCACGGTCAGTATTTCAATGGCTACTCACACTTGGTGTGGGAGAGAAAGACTGGAAGTAAAACCATCTGATTAATAAGTGTTGCTATTTAAATGTAAGATTTTAGTATTCCCAATCTTCTGTGATATGTTATCTTTATCCCAATGGGTTAGTGAATAAATGCAATAGAATGCATTACATGGAATGGAATCCAGACCACCAGAATACTTTGCTTCTAATCAAGTGATAAATTTCCGTAGAACAAATGGTAAATGCAGTGTCTATATATGTGGTGTGGAGATGGAATTAATTTGCAGTTGTCCAGAAGATACTGGCACTTAAGCTGAGATGTACTATAAAGAGGAGGGATGGTGGGACTCAGGCATTGAATCATAGCCTGTTTTTCAGTGCCATTTGTACACTGGGTATGGTCAGAAGGTTTAGGTTGATATTAGCTTCAGAGCTAGGGATATATATTTGTTTCTTTCTGGCTGCTCTCTTTGCATCCTTCCTTCATGATGGAAGATGGTCCCACAGCAGTTCTCAGCATGCTTGATAAACTACCTCCTCTACACAGTTAAGAGTCTTGTCCAAGGCTGTAAATTTACTTTGAAATTTATGAGAAACACACCAATGTGATGAGTCATTCTGTGTCATTCCTAGGAGACCAGGAACAACTGATGGGGGCACTTCCAAGTGATCAAGAGGATGAAGAGGTCCCATTTAAAGCCAAGGTGAGCTTACTAGTCATTGATCTAAAGTTGATTTTTTGGTCTCTTCCATTGTAATTGATATCAGATGAGGATACTTAATCATGAACATATTAGATGAAATATTACATTTCCTTGGGGTGGGAAGCATCATGTGGGGGCTCTTCTAACTGATCCAACATTGAAGAGATCAACCACAAAGGGGAGCAGAAGTTGACAAAGTAGGCTTTTGCTCAGCTACAATTTTTTTCTCCTTCGATTAAGAATTTGTAATCGCCGCCCAAATTGAACTTAACAAATGTGCGTCCAGGAAAATCTCATGCCTTTCTTGGTGTGTCTGCTACACCTGCTCATCAGGTTTGCTTGACCCCTATTTCACATCTGAATTTCTAATGCTGCAAATCAAGCAAAAATCCTTTGCAAACAGCCGAAACATGATCTGATCCTCATAAGGTTTTCTCTGATTGCAGGTGGCCCCAGGAGAAAGTCAAACAGGTACATATCTAGAATTGCTGAATTGAGGTAATTTTGGATTAGACAAGCAGGGCATTGATCCTAGGTTTGCCTGGAAAGCCAGGGTGGTTCCAGTTACTGGTGGGATTTTTTGAGGTATGGTTAAACATTAAACATTAATTCCTCCTGATAAGGAATGTGGTCATGCTCTATTGTTCTCTCAGTAGATGTATTCACTTCACTTGAATGGATTTGTGTCTATGGCAGTCATGGAGTGTGTATGAGCGAAGCCTATTGGAGGGATTGAGAAGGTGTGTGTTGGGGCATTGCTGTGTGTTTCCCTAAGTGAAGGGTCCAACATACACAGGACAACTGTCATTGAAACCTTTCTAAAACACCATCACATCACCACAGCACATATTGCATATAATAACCTGTGAACATCTCACTAGAATCAGTCCTGGAATTATGTAAACTCTCCCTATCCCTTACAGCCAGGTTCTGAGGGGCATAAGTTAATGACCCGAGATTTCAAATTCCTAAGTTGTAGAGACGAGATTTGGACTGAGGCATGTAACCCCTATACTACTACTCTGAACTACTGAATATTACCTAATCACAGGTATGGGTCACTAGTGACAATGAAGGAATTTCCACTGCCTATATATATGTAGGTGCCCATGGCATTTCCTAAACATGACACTCGTGTATTAGATATTCACAGGGGTCACATAACACAGGTTAGCAGGTGCATTTTACAAGATACTTATTCACAGTTATTAGTGTGAAAAACACATAGAGAGCCCCACATGTTGCTGGTAAACTCACAGACTCTCAGACTCGTGAGGTTTCAGTGGGACAAGCTTGCCAATCGCTGCCAGTACTGGGTCACAGCTCAGCACATGGCCCGAGCAGACAGACAGGGATTGGAGAGATATTTTCATCTATTTAATAACGTTATCACCATAAGCCATTAAAAAAAAAAAAAAAAAAAAGATCATTCTGTGAGCTGCTCATTTGAGGAAGAGTAATGAGTAAGAACTCAAATTCCCTCTTAGCCATTAGGTTCATGTTCATCATTCTTATTTCAAGTTTCCCTTATAGCTAGCACAGAGATTCATGCTCAACCTTCAATCGATCCTAACTCTCCCACTGTGGGATGGCTCATATAATCATGGAGAGGCACATCACGCAATGAATACAAAAACATGGTAATGAAAAGGAAGATGAAGGAAAAATATCATATGGTGAACATTGGATACTTTTAAATGGTAGTCCATGAGTACTATGACAAACCCTATAAATATTATCTTTATGACACCTGTTAGTGACTCAATACAAAAGAATACCTTGTCTAGAATTAAATCCAGTCAACCAATAAATGAATAAATAAAACACTACACAACAGATTAGTGTTGTAGTAGGAGCACTTTGCATTAGTGGAGATGGAAATGACCTTGGAAAGTTCAAAAGGGCATTGACAACTTGTCTAGATTCAAAACAGGAAGGGGGAAGCAGATTTTGTCTCAACGGACAGAGCGTCCACCTACCACATGGGAGTTCCAGGGTTCACACCCAGGGCCTCCTGACCCATGTGATGAGCTGGCCCACGCGCAGTGTTGATGCGCACAAGGAGTGCAGTGCCATGCAGGGTTGTCTCCCACATAGGGGAGCCCCACACACAAGGAGTGTGCCCCATAAGGAGAGCCTCCCAGCATGAAGAAAGCGCAGCCTGCCCAGGAGTGGCGCCACACACACGGACAGCTGACGCAACAAGATGACGCAACAAAAAGAGACACAGGTTCCCAGTGATGCTGACAAGAATATAAGTGGACACAGAATAACACACAGTGAATGGACACAGAAAGCAGACAATGGGGGGGGGGAGAGGAAGGGGAGAGAAATAAAAAGTAAATCTTAAAGAAAATAATAAAAACACAACTATTAAAAAAACAGGAAGGAAAAGTGATGGAGCTCTGTAAGTAATACCATCTGTTTAATACTATTTTTAGATTGAATATATCATGTTGAATTTGGATACCTTTAGGTACACAGACAAAAAGTTTTCATTTCTCATTTTTTTCCTGTTCCTCTTCTCCTTTACCATCCTTCTTCCACCAAGGAGGATGGCCCAGCAACATATTTTTACAGACTTATTACCCCTCAGGTCCCTATTTTCTTGCCCCCTGCAGTGTCAGGGTAGGTCCCTGAGTAACCCATGAACACCACCCAATGTATTGACATTTACTCTGTGCCCTCCCAGGAACCCCTAAGGGCCTGCTGGATGAGTCCCCCAGTGAGAGGGAAGATGAGGAGGTTCCATCAAATTCCAAGGTATGGTCACCCGTTCTTTCTCTGTTGTCAAATTGCTGATTTTAAGTTTTTTTGGTTTGTTTTTTTTTTTTTCTTTGTTTTATTTGCCAATTGAGTTCAGATATGAAAATCAGACCAAATAATTATAGGTGACGTCTATGATTTCCTTAGTCAGGAGAGTGTTCATTTGGAACCTTTTACTAACATCTCTGCTTCAAGAGGAACTTCAAGGAGTCCCCCCTACATTACAGGGCTAGGTTTCCTCCTCAATAGATGGGAGAGATGCATAAAACAGGAAATGCTATGCCTTTCCACAAGTGTCTGTTACAATTACTTTTTGGGCCTTCATCTCAACCCGTTTCCCATCTAGTTTTCTAAAGGCAGCAAGAGAGTAAACCAACTGTACAAACACTATACAGCCTGCTCCAGTCCTCAGAGGGTTTTCATTTCTCTAATTGTAGGTGGCTTCAGGAGTAAGTGAAAACGGTATGTATTTTGGTATCACTTTACTTCTTTTTTAAAAACATCTGGATGATTTAAACTAGGGGTTTCATGCTTTCTTTACTGTGGAAAGCATCCTGATTTTACCTTCCATGTGGGCATAAGAAATAGAGGGGTCCTTCTGTTTTAGAGGAAGAAAAATGTCCACATTGTACAGTACTTTCAGCAGTTGTGTTCCCCTTGGGTGGGTTGGGTTTTTGTTCATATCCCATGATAGTTGCACATTTTACAAGTATTTAAATGTTCAAAGTTCAACAATAACATTGGGCTTGAAAATGGGCAGGAGGAGCGGTAAGAAACTGTCATTGAACAACATCCTCTTTTTTAGTACCTTTACAGGTTCCTTTTATGGTGCTTTGGGATGTCTTTAGCTACAGTGCCAAGGACTGCTTCCCTTTGTATTGCTGCTCCTCCCTGTTGCCCTCCTTCCACTCCTTAGCAGCTCACTTAGGCTTGCTGAATACCTGCCTCCTTGTTATTCTAATCCCTCCTCCAAGTCAAGCAATGCTTCATGACTAAATCCAGAGCAACTACCCCAATGTACTGATGCTATTCCTCTGTTCTCCTAGCTCTCCCGGAGGGCCTCCTGGAGGAACTTCTGAGTGCCCAGGCAATAGAGCACACTCCATTTACTTACACCAAGGTAAGGCCAACTTTCTTTATCTGAGATAGAACCACTGCATTCTTGGCTTCTTTCATTTCTAATCCAATTCAGTTACGAAAATTTGACCACGTACAATATAGATGAGAGGTTCAAATGCTTGGTGCGTCAGTGTTCAGTGGGCATGTATTAGGAGCTAATCCCAGTTTGAAGGGGGCAATCATAAATGGCAGCATCAGGTTATAAACTATATGGCAGGAGGACATTCTTTAGCAGAAATTTTTTCACCTGGAATTAAGAATTTTGTACTTAGTAATCAAAATGGACTTGAAAACTGCATCATCCAGGACTGTTCATGCTTTACACCTGCTTTTGGTTTTCCTTAACTTCCTTCTTTCCCTCTTGTATTCTTAAGTCACCAAGAGGACACAAGCCTCTTGTAGCACTATAGATTAAGTTCTGATCCTTACGGCATTATCTTCTCTGTAAAATTGCAGCCAGTCCCAAGAGCAAGCAACAATGGTAAGTATTCTGAAATCCTACACTTGCTGAGAAAAAGTCCAGATATTGAAAAACATGAATCTTCCTTGTCGATTGAGTTTAAAGAGGTTCCTGATGACAACCTCCTTGAGGGAATAAGGATTTGGGTGTGGTGAATGAAATGGATATTCCAGGTAAGAACTAGGGTTGTCTTTCTTAAGAAGTTGAGTACTGATTAGTTGGCATGTGTTTGTCTGCATGGAAGTGGTGTGTGTTTACATGTGTATGTTTGTGATGTGATTCTCAGAATACATGTTTTGATTCTCAATGGGCATGTGTACAAATGTGAGTCTTTAATGAGTTTTCTGGATTTTTCACACACCAAACAGCACAACGACTAGTGTCAACTTTCTTTGTAATAAATCCCATCAGTATCTCTTCATGGATAAATATATATGTCAAATATTATCAAATTATGTACTACGTTAGTGTGGCTTACAATATGTAGTGTGGCTTACAATATGTCAAGTATACCTCAATAACTCAAGAATAATCCATCAACATCAAAGAAAATTTTCATGAAGCTCTACAGGGACAGAAATGTGGTACAGGACCCTTTTTCTGGGATGTAATAATATGTCTTGGCTTAATAATAAGCTTTATAAGGCTTTACTTATACCTCATAGCACCTTGAATGGTCAGGATGAAAGAAAGGCAGACATACATGTCCATTCATTAACGTATGAGACAGGGCAGTTTTGAGAAGGTGAAGAAAAGTCTTCAGAACTGGACATTTAATGAATACAGTCCAAAGAACTTGAGATTTTAGGTGCTTTGACTCCTAATCCACACATTTTCTTCAAGTCTCTTCTGCCTGGCAGAGTCTCTAAAGTTCTGCTATGAATTTGTCAACATTTGTCATTTTAGTTCACACAGCCAGGGCATCTAGAGCAGATTCTAGTTTTTGCAGTTTTGCTAAAGCCCAATACCCATTTGTGCTGGTAGCTGTGGTAGGGATGATGCAGAAGGGAACCTGTGCATCCTCACAAAATGCTCCCCAAGGCAGCAACCCAGAGTCTAGCACTAGGTCTGTGCTTTGAACTCATCTAAGACAGAGCATGTCCAAAGAGTCATAATTTCAGGGTGACAAGATTGGAGGGTCAGTGCTCTATTTTCCAGCTAAATAAGGGAGTGAGAAGTTGAGAGCTGATACCTTCCCCTCCTCTCCCTCACTTGCAAGCACTTTGCACTTTCTTGCTAAGGCCTCAGGCTCCAGAGGGGCCCAGGAAGGTCTTAGAACCCAGGGCAGAGAGCTGGGTTTTCCTACGGTAGCCAGAGAGAGATCTCAAGGAAGAAGGGAGGGATGCGAGTGGCCCAATCCTTAATAACGTTCCTGCGGATCTTTGTTTTCCTGAAGACTGGCTTGCGGACTGCAAGTATGACTCCACTAGCAGCGATGACGAAGACGACAATCCAGGTAGGTTACAATTCTCGAGGAAGGATCCAATGGAGAAGATACCAAGATCAGTAGTTATACCTGGTGCCTTGGAGTCTATGGAGGGGGGCATATTAGAAAGTTTAGGAAATATTTATGAGGGCCTGCTTTCATCTTTTCGTTTTCAATAACATAAAAGTAGGAGATATAATGACCGTGAGCTTTGTGTGTGTTGTGTGTTAAATGAACTTTCCATGTATTTTTTAAAAAATTAACTTCCCATGGGTTAGTTTTTTCATGTCTTCTCAACAGTCTGACAACAAAACTTTGGTTTCCTTTGCTTAGCATCCCATAGTAACCGATACAAGAAATCGTGGTTTGGATTTAAGTGTTGAACTTCAATGGAGTGGGTCTGTTGGGACACAATCTCTCAGGTTCTCACCTGGACCTGGGACAAAGTGTTTTTAGCTAGTGCCAGATGGCACCTGAGAAGTAGGGCCTCATCCCGTGCACTTTTAGATCTAGTTTTAACTTTCTTCATGTTCCATCCTTACTGCGGATCCTGCTTTAAAGGTTAACCATGGGTTGGAAGCCATGAAGAACATTTTCTCTGGGCTTAGCATGTACCTGTGTCCTTGAGAGGTGTGGCTAAAGCACATTCTTGAACTCACTACTATTTTGCACTTCCTACCCAAATCCAAAATGCCAGTGTAGTTTGGAAACCTAAATTTAATTACGTCTGAGAATGGTTTGAATCCAGTTGCCCCAGAAGAGCTTTCAAAGCCCAGCAGGCTTTCTGAGGACTTGTATGAATGGGCCGCTGACTTGTTTCACACACTGGCTCTCACAGTCCTACGGGGCTGGTGCTCTGGAATTGAGTATGCCCAAATCAGAGCCTCTTGGCAGCAGGGCCACAGGTTTCCTCCTGCTCTTTGAGTTCAGTGCTATGGTCAGCAGTGCCCTGTTTCTCAAGCAATATTCATTTCTCTCCCTGTGCCTTTCTGCAGGCTTCTCAAAGCACCCAAGGTACTCAGGCCCAAGAAGGCTTGATGAAACCTAGAAGGCTCAATTCATTTAAATGGCCACACATTCTACACAAGGCTATTAACACACCTGCAAGATAAGGGAACGTGGACAAGTTACTTTATGTCTAATTTCCTGTTAATCCTCTCTAAATCGCTTTTTTTGGAACCTATGGAGATGTTGAGAGGACAGAATGTTTGCATCACACCTAAAGCCATACCAGACACTTCAAAAATCACTTGCTTTTGGGGGTTGGTGGTAGCTCTCTTCCACAAGATCTGATTCAACTCCAGATCCTGAGTGTTGCATCTGGAATTGGTAATTGGCCAATCCATTGATTGGAGAGGGTGGCATGGTACACTTGATCATTCCCCTGTGTTCTCATAAGGAAAAACAATGTGAATGGAAGACAGGAATAAAGGAAATAAGCAGTATTGGGAGAGAGGAGAGGCAGGGAGTTTCTGAGGCAAGATGATGGAAAGGAAATCAACATCATGCTTAGCAAGACATAGAGAAGATGCCTGCCTTCTTTGAGGACAAGGAGGAAATGGGCATTCCTCCCCAGAATTATAGTATATGAGGTCTGGTAAACGGACCCTGTTGACATTAGGCCAACCACACAGGGCACAGGAGACGTTATCGAGGCCCAAAGAAAGTTGGGGTGATACAGACAGAATTGGGTGCCAAGCTCAGGTCACGGTATGACAAAGACAATAGGGGCTCTAATTCTCCCCTGAACCCTAACTTTCTCCTTTCCTTTTGCAAGGTCACCCTATCACAGTCACCGCAATGATTCACTCAGAGGCGTTTTTCTCGGACTCAGAAGAGTCAGACGTAGAGAATGGCAATATGCATGTAATTTATTTCCTCTTCTTGCCTAATTTTAAAATCTTCCTGTTTCTTCTTTGTAAGCATTTCTTTGTAGCTCTTCTCTTTCCCCCTCCTTTTACAATTGTCATCTCAAAGGCCCTGGTAGCCTCCAGGAAGGTGAGGTTATACAATTGACAATGTTTTTAAGATGTTTCTCCACCTTCTTCACCTACTGTATTTCAACATTGCATGGATTTCCAACCCTACTATGCACCATAAATCAACTGGTGTGTCCCTGAATGGCCCAGGCGAGAAGTTGTGCTGAAGTCTGAAGCATTGGCCCACATCATGTGGGGTTGGCCCCTGGGAAGTTTGTTCTGGGATGGACTCTCCCTTCACTGCCGTGTTCCTCCACATATGGCTCTGGAAAAGCAAGTGTGTTCTCTACCCTGCAGCTGTCTACACTCGTTGAGGAGGAGGAGTCTGTTTACATCGACCTTCTTTTCCGGGAATGCACAGAAGGAATCAATGATGTAAAAAGAGATGAAGAAGAGGAAGAAGAGGAAGAAGAGATGTTAGTGTGGAGTAGTGGGTAGGATGAAGAGGGAAGGGAAACAAGTCCACATGCACTAACTTTCTTTGCCACTTCAGGAAATTCAGCGTTCATGAGGAGCTTGCTGGAGTGCCTGCAACTGTGTGTGAATATGGAGGCGGAGATAGGAATCTGAGGGGGAAAATGAGCACAGGCAAGTGAAGGGTGCCCTGAGAATCTCTCCCCATGAGTAGAAGTGCTTTCCATGTAAGCCCTAAAGCTGATCAGCTATGCCTTCCCTTGGCTCCTTAATTTGTAGGAGAGGGCTCTAGCCCTCTTCAGAACCAAAGTTTGCCCTCCCAGTCCACCTAAGGCCTGCCAAATCCTCCTGTCTTTCTTACTGAGTGTGGTGTACACTGTGGAGTGACCTAGAGTGCCACCAGTTCTCACAGGGAAAGGGTGAATTGGCCTGTGTTAGGTTGCCAGGGCTGCTTTATCTGATACCAGTGATTAACTGGGGTAAACACAGGAATTGACAGTCAGTTTAGGAGATTAGAAGCAAAATCTAGGTGTCAGCATGATGATGCTTTCCCTGATGCTGCCAGCAACACATAACTCAACCTCTGCTTCCATCACCTGATCATCTGTCTTCATCTGTCTCCCGGTGCTCCTGCTCTGAATTTGTCTAGTCTTCCTCTCTTTGGAAGGACTCCAAGCGTATAGGATTAAGGTCACCCAGATGCAGGTTGGCCTCCCCTTCACTAGTAAGATCTCTGACGACCCTATTCACAGATGAGTTCACATCCAAAGGTGTGCAGGTGAGGATGAAAGCATGAGTTTATGGCTGCCCATTATTCAATCCAGAACCCAGAACAGTGGGGTCACTCTCAGGCAAACAGGGTAGCTACTGAGGCCCTGTTTTCTACCTCAGTGGGACCTGAGTCACAGCTGCCCAAGCCTTGGGGTCCTAAGCCTCTGTAGTTTCCTTCCTCGTCCCACTTCAGCTCACACTCATTTTCTCAAGCTGTACTTCTTTAGAATTTATTCATGTATGTAGAATTCAAACAAACACAAAGCACAAAGGAAATCTCCCTGCAGGGCTTGCTAGGAATGAGAAAATCAGAGAGGACTGCATGTTACTTAAGTCCCCTTATTTATTTTATATTGTTTAAGTAATAACTCTTGTTAGATTATGATGAGCGTTTTGTAATACTTACATGTTGGAATATCTTAATGTAAGAAACTATATGATTTTGGCATCACAGTCACTTTATATTAAAATGGGTTGCCCAGCAAGCTCAGTGTTTGATTTAGAATGAAACTGTTAAATAGGGAAAGAGCTCCAGGAATCGGTCCCTTTTTAATCTGAGGCTTTCACCACTGGATGCTGTTGAGGACCAGGGTGGAGGGAGCAAGGTTATCACTTCCACGCCTCTCCCTTCAGAATTCCTGCCCCTCACCTGGCCCAGGGAGATGGGACTCTGCCTTTTCTTTCTAGAGGACTTGAGCCCACCTTTTCTTCTGCATCAGTTTCGTTCTCCAGAAGACATTCACTTGAAAGGTGCCCAATCTAGCAATCAGGTCACAGCCCATTGCCTGGAAATTTAGAGACACTCTTAGTCACAGACAGCACCCTATGCAGACAGCAGCAGTAGGAATTCAGTCCCTCTGGATCTGGCTCGTGGGATATCATGGACCAAAGATCACCTCTCCAGGGTTGGTCTGAGGTAACTTTTGAGTCCTGCAAACCACCTCAGGGAAACCTAGGCTCCTACCACCTCTGTGCCTCCCCAGTGATTCCAGATCCTGTATTTGTGTTGCAGATCCTACAACTGACTGCTACAAGGATGCTGAGCTGGAGGCCTCAGCCTGAAGCTGAGTAGAACTGGAGATCTTATGGCGCTTGGCGACACTTATGTGCTCACCCTTTTACTCCACTATGAATGAACAACTAAGTGGCACTTTAGTTTTTAATCCAAAGACTTAGACGAAGTCTTAGAAATAAGTTTTACTTTTAATGTTATATGCCATATGAAACAACTTTTGTACCTTTACTACTTATATTTCTTATTCTTTATGTAATAAATAAATATACTGATAAGTACCCTAAGCAATGCTAGAGCTATATGAATTATAATATCTGGTCTCCGTATTGGCTCCCACCAAGGTGAAACACTCACTCATGGAATCCTCATTGAGTGTTTGTTGAAAAAATAACTGGAAACTGACAGCTTATCATAAGCCCTCCTGTCAATGGGTTTTTAAAATTTCATTTACTGAACTATGTTCAGTCACCTGGTATGGGTCATGCCAAAAATGCTCATCTTGGTCTAGCAGGATAACTTGAATTTCAGGGCCTTTTTCACTTACATTGCAGTGTTGCTGTGTATAAAACCATGATTCACATTTCATTCCACAAATGTTACCCCATTTGCATCTGGCACAAAATCTTGTTCTCCAAAACACTGATGAGATTCTAATTCCTTCACATAATATGAGTGAGTGTAAATGTTTTCACATTTTGGTTAACCTGGTTAATTTTCCTAGAATATCCCTTGCTTTTAGTCCTTCCAAGTCAGTGCACAGCATGCACTTCTGACACGCAGCTTCAAAGAATTTCCTTCCAGAGGGAAAAAAATAAACAAATTGTAATTTTTTGGCATTTCTTTCAAGTCTTTGCTTTTGGATTTGCTTTGGATTTGGATTTGCTTTTGGATTTCGAGACACTCCAGTGTTCAGGTATTAGACCAACTATGCCATTTGTCATTCTTTTACTTTTTTTCCCCAAATCTTTTACATTCTCCACAAAATTTCTTTTAAACACTATCTGCTTTTCCTTTTGCTTTCCACTTAACCATTTCTGGTCATTCTATTTATTATGCATTACAATTCAATTTTGAACTGATATTTTTCTTATTTTCTGATGTCATCCCAATCATTGTTTGATTTTCTATTTTTAATTTATGACATCTTATGTATTATCTCATTTTCTAAATGCCTTTTATTTACTTTTGAGAAAGCATTTTTCAGGACATAATATACATAATGAAGAAGGCCTTTCATGCATTTGTTGTGGCTACTCTGTATTCCGTTTCTCCCTAAATTACTTTGTTACATGAAAATAATGTGATTTTTTTCTTCGTATTCATATAATTAGAAAAAATTATAGAAGTGCAATTCAAATTAGCTTTCCCAGGAACAGAGATAAGTGTGTCTTCCTAGATTTTTTTATGAAATTTTTTAAAGTACAAAATCTTTCTTCCTGGTATTTCCAGATGCTTCAATTCTACCTCTCTTAAACATGGGACTTTACTCTCATCACCTCTATTGCACCTATCATTTTCTTTCTTCATCTGACTAGTGAATATTCCTTTTCATATATACTCTTTACCTGAAGTGAAACATCTTTTACCTGACGTTGCCAAAATCTAGTCGTTTTCTATAAATGCCCATATAGGTTGAAAATTAATTATCTGTAAGGGATTTTCCATTAGATATCTTGCGTTGTATTTCATTTCTGAATTATAGTTGCCTATTTATCTGTTTTATTTCTATAATCATTTATATTTTAGCTACTTATATTTATTTTACATGGAAATTTCTTTGTTTTTATACTCCATATTTCAGTCATTTGAATTCAGAATTATTAATTTCCTCCCCAGTTTTAAATCAATATTCATACATATTTGGTGTTAGCAGTGGCAGTTCATATTCAGTGAATTAAAAAAAAATGCTGCTGCTTTAGAGTCACAATGACATAGGTTCATTGTCATTCATATCAGGTCTGCAATATTACCACCATATGGTATATACTTATCATCAGACACATACATCAGCATCCCCCAATGTAATAGTTCTATTTCCCATGGTCTCCAAGGATGTCCTTAATACTTGTCTCTCCTTCATTAAAAGTAATGTTTTATAAATAACTTCTAGAAAGAAAAAATTTGCTTGATATGGTTTACTGAATTTTAAAATTTAAGAATACATAAAAGACATTTCAGACATATTCTACCATGATCTTATTATGAAAGTGGGACACTTTTACATTATTAAGAATTACGTTCTTCAAAACCATAAAAATGTAGGTTTCCTACAATTAACTCACATTCCAGGATTTCTGAAGTGTGCGCACAGCCTTCCTATAAACTGGGGACTTTCTGCGGTTCACTGAGTGGAGGGTCATTTGTGGAAGTCATTCCATTCTCTTCACACCTGCGTCCATATGGTCCACTGCAAACATTATATTCAATTGTGAAATACTGAAAGTTTTTGCCATGACAACAAGATAAATTTGCTCACTTTCATCACTGCTATGCAGCATTATACTGGAAGTTCTAGCCAGAGGAATTGGGCAAGAAAAACGGAACTGAAGAAGGAAGCTATTCTGATACACGGATGACATAATCTTTTAATAGATATTCCCAAAGAACCCTCAAAAATACTACTGGAACAAATACAGACATTAAGCAAACTTGCATTGTATGAGATAAAACACACAAATGTCAGTTCTGTTTATATAGTATGGTAAAAAAAAAAGTCTAAGATGGATTTTTTTTTAAAAATCCATTCAGTTACCCTCTAATGAATAAAATATTTAGGAATGAATTTATTGAAAGTGTAAAGCACTTGAACAAGAGCAGTCATACCTGAATGAAACTGAAGAAGACTTAAACAAATGGCAAGACATCCATTGTTCATGGATGGTAAGACTAAATATTGTTCTAATACCAATACTACCCACAGGGAACTACAGGTTCAGTATTATAGTTATAAACATCCCAACTGACTTTTTTTTTTTCTTTTTTACAAAAATGGAAAAACAGATGCTCCAATTTATATGGCATCAGCAAGTGGCTAGAGGATGCAAAACAAACAACTTTCTCTATGGTGAGATTGGGATTGATTAATTTATAGAACAGGAGGAGGGCTTTGTTATGGATCTGGCTGCTTTAGATATGTAGGAATTTCTGGGATACTCTGAGGAATATTGGGGCTCACAGAAAAAGGGGTTCTAATTCTCCCTCTTAATGGCTGCCATCATTTTCCTGAAATTCTCATGGGAACTCAGAGGCAAAGATGTAAAATATCTCTGAGAACAGTACTGTGTCCTTCCTTTGGGGAATTTTCATGTAGGCTGGGTGCAGTCTTGGGTTCTCAGAAGGAAAGAGTGCCCTCTGGAAGAATAAATAACTCACCATGTCCCCTGCTCTATATACCCTAAATCATAGGATCTACATTGAGTTAAGCATGAACAAGGGTATGAGAATTTACTCAACATAGTGACCAGTTAAATTCACATGAAAAAGAGAAAGTTTCATTGACACATCTTACAGAATGGACACAATTTAGTTGAAGAAGGATTTGGGGAAGTTGTACATACCAGGCTGCTCAAAGAGTGGCTCAGGTCTTCAGTCAGGGAGACGAATGTTGACAACCTCTAGAGAAGTTCTCATATCGGTGACTGAACTTTTCAGCCCCAGAATTTCTATTTCAGTTGATTTTACATTTTTACCTCTTTACTGATATTCTCTGCTTACTGAGACACCATCCTCATATTCTCCTTTTATCATTGAGCATATTAAAAATCTGTAATGTATAACTCTGTTTTATAACTGAAGGATATTTTCCATTAATTGTCTTTTCTCTTGTGTGTGGGACATTCGTTCTTGGTACACTCCATGCCCATAAAACTGGATCTTTTGACTATTTTAAGGTGGCCAGTCTGAAAATCAGATTTTCCTGCATCCAGGGTTTGTTGTGACTGCTTGTTGTTTTTCTTCGTTTGGTCACTTCTTGGCACTAATTGTGTGAAGTCAGTACAATTTGTCATGGATAGTCACTAAAATCTCTTGTCCCGGTAGCTTACTGGCCAGACAGTAAATGGACAGAAATTTCCACATATGCCTAAAATCAACAATAAATTTAAAAGTCCTTGCAGATATGTGGTATGTATACACTGCAACATGGCTTCAACACTCAGTTTATGACTCCACAACTCCACATGTCCTGTTGGTACAAATCTTAATAGTAAACCAGAAATGAGTGCTTAGGTTGTTCTCAGGTCCTTTTTATAAATGCACCCAGTCCTTCTATATACATAGATTGTACATAACCAGGAATATATTGCAGCTTTTCAAGGATCTTATTAGCCAAAGCACCTCATTCCTCAGCCTTCCTCCGAAACATTCGTCTTAGTGTTTTGCTGCCCCAGTGTATTCCTGTGAGCCATGTGGCATCAACTAGTCTATTTGTCTTAAATGTTTTGGGTGAATACCTCTCGGGTAACCACCTGAGCACCCAGAGTTCCCTTAGGTGAAATATATGCAGGTCCTTGGAGAAGGACCTCCATGGATTTGCCATCCAAGTAAAACAGTCAACCAGAAGCCTCTCTGAAAAAGGTCCTTTCTGCTCCCTCTGGTATAGGTTATTGTAACAGAAATTCAGGCTGTTGTCTGCAAAGCCATACCAAGGTGGTGAGCAGAATGGGACCAGAGTAAAGGAAAATAACCCAAACCTCTCTGACAAGTTTCACCTGCTTTATTTATTTATTTTTTTCTCTTTCCCTCACCTGATTCAAAGTTCCCCTTCTTGCTGTATGATTTTGGTTAGATTCCAGAATTCATAACAATTTTATTCTGCTATTTTTGTCATTTTCTTTGTTGCTTTTGTGGATGGCTTGACTCCGGGACTCCCCAAATCCACTATTTTTGCTGTCGACATTCTGTTCCTTTATAACTAACCAACCCTTAAAATTTGTACATAGTGTGAAATACTTCCCCGATAAGCTATGATCTGAAATTCCAGATACATATTTTATTATTTCACTCTGCTTGGGGTTATTCTTTAAGCAGAAGCTTTGTAACATCCTAATGACTGTTTACCATCTTCCTTCTTCCTTTTCTCCCACAGTTATTCTCAAATTGCCTTTGCTTGCCACACATCTTGAACTAGTACGGGGATGGCAGGAATGGTGAGAGTGCCTCTATGGCTAGTTTTTGTTTTTCCATAGATATATTTTGGAAATATATATATATTTCTTTAAAAAAAAATATATATATATATATATTAAAGAAGCTTTAGAATACAAAAATGGTACATCCAAGGGATTCTCATATGCCGCACTCCCTACCCCTCCGACACTTTCACTCATTATCAACATCCTTCATTACTGTGTTACATTTGTTAAAATTGACAAACCCATGTTGAAGCACAGCTATTGACCATGGACTACATTTTACGATATAGTCTACATTCTGTCCTGCACAATTTTGTAGATTATGACAAAATATCCAATGGCCTGTATCTGTCATTGCAATGTCATGCAAGACAACTCCAATGTCCTGAAAATGCCCTCACATTACTCCTATTCATTCCTCTCTCATCCCTCAGAACCTCTTGTGGTCACTGTCTTTATATCAATGCTAAGAGTTCTTCCAGTACTAGAGTAATATTAAGTCTATTATGTCTACTTTAATAATGTCTACTTTAGTCCACTGTTCATGCCCCAATCTTGAGGATTTGGGGATGGTGATGCCCCCAAAACATACAAATTTTAAAAACAACAACAACAAAAAAACACTATTAAAAAATTGATGGGGCTGAGGGATGGGGAGTGGGGCATATGGGAACCTCTTATGTTTTTTAGGGTAACATTTTATGTGATCTATTAACTTTAAAAAAGATAATTAAAAAAATAAAAATTGAAAAACTAATAATAATGTCTACATTAGTCCATTGTTCATGCCCCAATATTGAGGATTTGGGAATGGCAATGCCCACTCTACTTCTAACTGAGAGGTCGCTTAGATCCCATAGGGCAGATGGATGGAACTATCTTGCTTGCAATTGCAGGCACTCTCTGCTACTTGTAATGGGTGTTCTCAATCATCATCTCCCTGTTAGTTGTCCTGGGCTCATCCAAAGAACTGGAGTGTAGGTGTAGGAACTCTGCTGAAATTCAGAGCTGAAATGGCCCATGGATGGACCAATGATTTAAGTCTCTGGGACATATATTTAACAAGTATAGTGCTAATTAGAGGATCAAATAAAAGGGGCGGGATAGCCATGTGTAGACAACCCAATGAATGAGTATAACTATGTTACATTGGGGAGCATATATACCAAAATAAGGCAGGGAATGGAATTCCTGAGCTGTCTCCCCTCCTTATAGTATCTAGATGTCTCCAGAGCCCCCAGAAGCCCCACTATTTGAGGCACTGTTTACTGTGGCTGTCAAAGAGATCCTGGTAATACTTGCAAAAACATAACCTCAGGAATGGCCTCCCAACTCACTTTGAAATTTCTTGGTATAAAAACTCATTTGTATTTAATATTTCCCCCTTTTGGTCAAGCTGTTTTTCTAGACGCATTGCTAGTTGGTGCTTGGTAACAATCCCCTGGTGCCAGGGAGGCTCATCCCTGTGAGTCATGTCCCATGGAGAGGGGGAGGTAGTGTATTTATATCCTGAGTTTGGCTTAGGGAGAAGTCACATTTAAGCAATAAGGAGGCTTTCAGGAGGTAACACAGGCAATATATCATACTAGGATAAGTTTCAATTTCACAAGGAAAGGCTCATAAGTACAGTCATCGATATCAAGGGTCTGGCTTAACATTCTGCCTTTCTTCAATAGGCACTACAGCACTCTGGGATTCTTGCTGTTCTATTAGAGAATGTAGCAGAACTGCCCAGAATGGGAGTTCAGTGTCCTTTTCATTACTGTGTGATTCGTGAATGGAACTGGCCCTTCCGTAGACAATTTATTGCATGAGTCCTTGGTCTGTTTCCTTCTATTCAGGATTGCACTCACTGTCCGTTCTCTGCTTCTGTCCACCCTGCTAATAATGGGTGAAGCCTTTCTCTTTTGTGAGACTGTGATGGTTTAAAATGTATCACATAGTGTGGTCTTTGGTTGCGATCTGGCTGACCTAGGTATGTAATTATTGGAGGGATTCCTTGAGGGAAATATGTGTTCACTGAGTATGGGCACGTAATTCTCCCACTTCACAGAAGGGCAAAATTCCCCCATATGTCTTGTTGGGACTCTCAGGGAAGGACAAAATCTATCTAGGAAAAGGACTGGCTGTCTCCCTTGGGGTTTAGGGATCAGGCTGCAAGCAGGCTGGACTTATCAACAGGATGTGGAGGACTGTGAAAGAACAAATAATCCATAGAGTCTCTTTATTCAGTGTACAATAAATCATAGGATCTGTAGTGAGTTCCTGAACTGAAAAAGGGTGTGGAAAGGCATTTAATATCTCTTGTGATGAGTAAAATTGATTTGAACTGCCAGATTTCAGAGCAATAGCTGCCTGAATCAACTCGATTTGGTGAGAAAGGGTCCAAGCAGGGAAGATACATACTCAGTGCTTGTGTACTCACTACCCACTCTCAGTCTAGACTCCTCAGGAAGGTGTGCAGATGGTAGTCAGGGAGATAATTGGGGCCTGCAGACTTTATACCTAAAACCAACAATCCCCAATGCAGCAGGTGACTTTTGCAGTGGATGGTCATCAACTGGTCATCTAGGGTTGGTCAATAGAAGGTGAATCTAATCCTTTGATGATCTGTTACATGGTAGTTGGTCTGGAATGCCTGCAGTTTAGAGACAGCTTGTGAGCCACACAGACCACTAGTCATTCAAGATAGTCACTTGACTCCCAGAAAGTCTCACAGCAGGAAAGAGAAACACTGATGATGCAGGGAAGGAAGGCCACAAGTTTGGAGTTTATCTAGACCATCAGTGGACTTCATGTAAGGGAAATAACACTGTCATTTAGGTCAGGGTTTGTAATGTAGTATCAGGAGATTGGGTCAGCATTTGGGCCCTCTTGTGGCTCAGGAATATCCTCGGGGGCTTTGATTCCCACCCCCAGTAACTTTGTGGCAGGAACGTTTTTTAAAGGGAGGGTCCTAATATGCCACGGCTCATCTGGCAAACCAACAAGTCAAAAAATTTGCAGAAAAGCAATTAGGAAATATTTTGAGATGAATGAAAACAAATATACTACAACCAAACTTTTGGGATGCAGCAAAGGCAGTACTGAGAGGGAAATTTATACCCCTAAATGATTATATTACAAAAGAAGAAAGAGGAAAAATCAAAGACCTAACTGCACACTGGGAGGAACTAGCAGAAGAACAGCAGACTAAATCCAAAACTAGCAGAAAGAAATTACAAACATGAGATAACAAATAATGAGATAAGAGTATAAAAAGCAAAAACAATAGAGAAGTATTGAGAAAACCAGATGTTGGTTCTTTGGAAAGATCAATAAAGTTGACAAACCTTTAGCTAGACAGACAAAGGAAGAAAGGGAGAGGATGCAAACAAATAACTTCAGAAATGAGCAGGGAACATTACTACTGATCCCACAGGAGTAAAAAAGATCTTGTTCTTCTTTGTCAAAGGTAGCCAAGGCAGTATACCAAAAATGCATCGGCTTTTTATAAAGGGAATTTTTTAGGGTAAAGGCTTATAGTTCTGAGGCTGCAAAAATGTCCAGACTGAGGCACCATCAGAGATGCTCTCTCATCAAAGATTGGCTGCTAGCAGAACCTGTAGCCCTGCCACATGGCAAGGCAAACTGGTGGCCTGTGTGTGCTGTCTCCTCCAGGCTGCATTCCCCTTGAGCTAGCTATGGGCAATGAAGCATATGGCAGGGCTAGTCTCTTCATCTTGGAGCTACATTCTGTGCTTAGCCTGTTGGGTATCACATTTCTTCAGCTATGGCAGCTAGAGATCCTCAGGTCTGTCTCACGTGGCAGCTTAAAAATGACACCTGTCTGTGTGTTTTGATTCACTCCTCAGTATATAGTATAATAGACACCAGCAAGAGGGTGGAGGCCCAGTCTGTGTCACCCCTCACTGATAAAGTCCAATCAAAGGATCACACACTCACAGGCATGTATTAGTTTAAGTACTTGATCTGGGATTCACAAAAAACTTTAAACTGTTACATATCTTAACAACTATGAACAACTGTATGCCAACAATGTAGACACCTAGATAAACTAGAAACATTCCTAGAAACTCACAAGCAACCTATGTCAACAGAGCAGTTAAATGTAGAGGTGAAATCAACATCAAAAACCTCCAAACAATCAGAGAAAGACTTGAAAAGATGACTCTCCAAAGAAGATATACATAGGGCCAGAAGGACCTTGAAAAGATGCTGAACACTCTTAGCCTTTAGGAAAATGCAAATTGAAACCACAATGAGGAAAGAGGATTTGGCTCAACTGATAGAGCTTCTGCCTACTATATAGGATGTTCAGGGTTCAAACTCAGGGCCTCCTGACCTGTGTGGTGAGTTGGCCCACACAGATGCCGACACGCTCAAGGAGTGCTGCGCCACGCAGGGTTGTCCCCCACATAGGGGAACCCCAAGCACAAGGTGTGCACCCCAAGAGGAGAGCTGCACCATGCGAAAAAAGCACAGCCTGCCCAGGAGTGGAACCACACACACAGAGAGCTGACACAGCAAGATGATGCAACAAAAAGACACAGATCCCAGTGTGCTGACAAGAGTGCGAGCGGACACAGGAGAACACAAAGTGAATGGACACAGAGAGTAGACAGTGGGGAGGGGGGAGGGGATGTGGAGAGGAATAAATAAAAAATAAACCTTAAAAAAAAAAAGGAAACCACAATGATACCTTTTCACATCCACTAAAACGGTTGCTAATTAAAAACAGAAAATAACATGGGCTTCAAAATGGGCAGAAGTGTTGAATCATAGGCTATAAATTTCTATCATTTATAGATGAACTATTTCACATTAATTTAGATTGCCTTTAGCTACAAAGCCAAGGACTCTGTTTTTGTTTGCTTTCCTATTCCTCACCTTAGTCTTTCTTCTGCCAAGGAAGGCCAAATAGTGCAAGTCTACGCTCACTAACCAGTCAGCTCCATACATTGGAGCCTGTTGTCCTAATAAAGCAAATGTCCCTGAATAATGCATGAGCTGCTCCCCCAGTGTATTAATTGTTATTCTATATCCCACTAGAGCTCCTGGAAGACATGGTGAAGGAGGCTCCTAGTGACAGGGCGGATGAGGAGGCCCCATCTAATGCCGAGGTAGTCACATTTTCCTTTAAGATAGAAATGTTCCTTTCTCAGATTTATTCTTTTTCAACTAAGCATAGATCTTAATATATGATGATGTACATTACAGATAATGGGTGCTGTTTGGGGGAAGGAATATTTGCAGAGGGATTTCTACTAATAGACCACTGATAAAAGAGGGCATTAAAAATGGCAACACCAGGTCATAACCCATATAGCTGGAGCCTTTTGTCTCAGCACCACTTTTCTTGCTTGGATCAAGACTTTTGTAATTCCTGCCAAAATGGGTTTGAGAGAGAAAGCCCCCAGTTAAAGTGTGAGCCTTTCCCACAGGAGCCCACCATATGTATTCATGGGGTCTTTGATTTTATCACTGTGTCCTATTCATTTTTATAAAATCACAAAGATCTGAGAAAAAACAACACAGCATAGTATGATTCTCATTACTCACTTTCTGCAATTGCAGGTGAACTCAAGAAACAACAAAAATGGTAGTTATTCTGGTTCATGCAACTGTTGTGGGAAAAGTCAAAATAAAATAGGCGGTTTCCTCCAAGCTTTAGGCTGTGGACCCAGCCTGATCCTAGTTTCACTGGGAAATGAGGGTTGGGGTGTGATGAAAGGCTTCCATTAGGGTGTTCTGTCCTTGTTTCTACAGTTCCAAGTAGCAGCCGTGTTCTCTTTAGGTGGTAGATGTTTTAGTGCACAGGGGCTAATGGGAGTTCACGTGTGAGTCTCTGGGGTCTGATTTTGAGTCTGCGTGCATTTAACCAGGTGATATGTACCATTTACAAAGGAAAATTGCTAGGGCCAACTTTCTCAACTTTCTCAAATAAACCCTATCACCACTGAACATATTATGCACATTTACTTCATCCAGCTGCACCTAGGGTGTGCTTTTTATCCCCACAACACAGGTGGAGAAACTGAGTTGCAAAAATGAACAATAGCCTGAGCTGTCTGCTCCTAAGGGGAAGGGCCTAAATGTGAACCTCGATTTTGGCCCCAATTCTGATGCTCTGAGCTACAGACCTGCCCTTTATACTCAGCCATGGGAGTTTCACAGGATTGGGGGTATGATGAAAGGTTTTTTGTTACGGTATTCTGTCCTTGTTTCTAAAGTTCCCAGTAGAAGCTGTGTTCCCTTTAGGTAACTGAGGATTATCATGTGCAATTCCCTGAGGTGTTATGTCCCACTTACGCAGAGAACTGCCAGTGTCAACTTTCTCAAATACATTGCATGATTTAGCCATTGGATCATTAGACATCAGACAATGGAGTTCTAGCATCTCCCTATGTCTTGGAATTACCTGAGTCTACAGAGAAACCAAACTGCCCACCATTTTAAGATAGCCTCAGTAGTCACACAGCCTAGGGCAGCAGGTTGTGCAGATTATCACAGACTTTGGTATAGCTATTAGTGTCAAAAACACACAGAAAGCCCACATGCTTCTGATCGCCCCAAAATTCTCTGTTGTGATAATGACTTGGTCAACCCTGCCAGGGTTGAGGTGTCAGCTCAGCAGCTCGCTCAAAGCAGATAGACATTGGGAGACAATTTACTGCATTTGATATCATCACCATAATGGACCCTATAGATGCTCAAGTTCTATGAGTCCTTGATAAAATAGAACCCAAAGACACTTGGCATTCAAAACATTCTGAACCTGGTGTTCAACACCCTTGCTGAAATGCTCTTGGAGATCTGGCTTAGAGGTAGTCAACACTAAATCCATGTGTCCCTCCATAATGACTGTCACAGTGTTGAAAGGGCAATGATGGAGAGGCTCTAATGCAATGAATACACACACGTGGCATAGAAAAGGAAGACTGGAAGGAAAATTCTATGATTGATAAGTAATGATTATTAAATGATCTCAGGATATTCAAATCTACAATTACCTTTACAACAAAGCACTAGTGAATAGATGCAATAGAATGACTTGCCCAGGATTCAATGTAGTCCACTGAAAGGTAGCTCCTAATCAAGTGGAAATTCCTAAGAACATATAGTAAATTCTTTGTCAGTATATGTATATCCATGGAGGTTGAATTTGTCTGGAGATGTCCCATGATACTGTCAACTTAGGCTAAATATGGAATAATCAGGAGGCATTTTGGGACTATCAATGATAATAAGATATTTTAGTATTATTTATAGACTACAGTCAGTTGTTATAGATTGCCAATAAGGATTTTGATTCCTGCTTCTTCCCTGCTACACTCCTGGCCAACCTGCTTTCAGTACAGAAGATAGCCTCTACAGCCGGTCATAGTGGCTTGTTACACTACAAACTCTACACCCTTTAGTGTCTTGTCCAAGACTAGAACCCTGCCTGAGAAATTTACATGTAACACACCAATATACTGAGAATTACTCTGTATCCTCCTAGCTCCCCAGGAACAACTGAAGGTGGTGCTTCCGAGGGCCGAGAGGAGGAGGAAGCCTCACCCAATGCCAAGGTGAGGATGCTATCCTTTGTCTAAGGGAGAGGTGCTGCTTTTTGTATTCTATCTTTTGCAACTGATTTCAGGTAAGGATGCCTGATAGTATGCATTATAGATGGTATATACAGTTTTTTAGGAATGCAGAGTGTTTCATGGGAGTATGTTCCAACTGATCCATGATACAACAGGGTATCCAGAAATGGCAGGAGTAGATTATAAACTATGTTAAAAGTCCTTTTCCTCAGCTCCAATTTTTATTGCGTGGAATAAGAATTTGTAATCACATGCCAAAATGGACCTGAGAGATATTCTAGGAAAAGCTTGTGCCTTAATAGATATGTCCTGCTGTACTTTCTTATGGGGCTTTGCCTTCACCACTGTTTCCTATCTGCTTTTCTAATGGTATCAAGCAAACAAAAGTCCCGTTCAAACAGGGTATAGCATGATGTAATACTCATAGGTTTTTCTCTAATTGCAGGTGGCTGTAGGAATAAGTGAAATGGTACGTATCTAAAATTACTGACATCTGGGAACACATGGAAGATAAGATAACCAGGGTATTGTTAGAATGTTGGTCTGCAGGGATAGTGGCTCCAGTTATTGCGAGGAATGAGGATTGGAGGTGTGGCTAAAAAAAAAAAGATTTTCAAAGGGAAGCATTATGGGGCATGCTCTAAAGTCCTGAAAGCAGCTGTGTTCCCTCTAGGTGGCACGGATTTGTGCGTAAAGGGGTTAGTGAGTGTCTATGAGTGAGCCTATGTGGTGTGATTGTGAATGTGTGACTGTGGGGATGTTAGTGTTTGCTTTCCCAAGAGATGTGTCCAACTCACCCTGTACAATTGCCACTGCAAACTTTCTCAAAAACCAAACCATTAATATTGCACATGTAGCATATATTCACTTGTAAAATCTTCACCACAAAATTCTGGTTATGTTTACTCTCCCCACTTCTTACATGCAGACTGAGAGGCACAGATTAATAACCTAAGATCTCGAGTTCCTAAGAGGTAGAGTCAAAATGTGAACACAGGCATGAGGCCCATATGCTGATACTCTGAATAACTCACTCTCACTTGGCTCACAGACATGGTTCATTAGTGGCCACGCAAAGGATTTCCATCATCCATGTATAGACATTTGCCCAGAGGGCTCCTAAACACTGATCTTATATGTTAGGAAGCCTGAGGGCCACATAACCCAGGCTACCATTAGGGGCATTTTATGAGATACTTAGACATAGCTGTTTGTGTCAAAAGCAACAGAAGTCCTCATGTTTCTGCCAAGCTCACAGATTGTCAGATTGTGAGGCATCGGTAGGACAAGCCTGACAATCTTTGCCAGTGCTGGGTCACTGCTAAGTACCTGGCCCAACCAGAAAATAATCAGGGACTTGTTTTCATCTATTTGATAACTTTATCACCTTGAGCCCTTCAAATGATCAAATCTAAGCTACACAATAACCAATAAGATTGTAAAGTCCCACTTAGTCATTAGCCTACTTTCCATCGCCCTTCTTGCAACTCTCTTGTAGCGTTGGTATAGAGCCTCAGTGCTCAACCTGTGCCTCCCTCCTCGTGAACTGGCCCACTGTGGCTGGTTAGTGTGAGCATGGAGAGTCACATCACTCAATAAATGTGCATAAGTGATAAAGAAAAGGAAGATGGAGGGAAAATATTATGTAGTCACAATTGCTTATTTTGAAATGGTAGCGTATCAGTATTATCAAAACCACTGTAATTATCTTTATAAGAAAGGACTAATGATTCAATACAGTAGAATACTTTGCCTAGAATTAAATCCAGTCCACCAATAAAAGTTCGCTTATTATAAAGAGAAAAATACTTCATAGGAGATGAGAATTCTAGCAGGAGCACTTTGAATGTGTGGAATTTGAAATGATCTCGGAAAGTTCAACAGGACAGTGACAATTAGTCTAGCTTCAAAACGGTCAGGAGGAATGATGGGACTCTGTCAATGAATCATAGTGTCTGTTTTAGTACCATTTATAGATTATTTCACGTTACAATGGGATGCCGTTACATACACAACCAAAGAAACTTATTTCTCATTTGTTTTCTGCTCCTGCTCTTTACAATCCTTCCACCCAGGAGGTTGGTCCAGCAACTGATCATTCCAGGCTTATTGTCCATCTATCCCCTTGCTCTCTTGGCTGTTACCACATCAGGTGCAGCTCTCTTAACAACCAATGAGGAGCATCCCAATGTACTGACAGTGACTCTATCCTTCTAGCTCCCCCTGAGGACCTGGTGGAGGAGATTCCTAGGGATAGGTCAGAGGAGGAGGTCCCATCTAATTCCAAGGTAAGGTTGCCTTTCTTTGTCTGAGCTGAAATTGTCACTTTATTATTTTTCAAATGAGTTCAGATATGAAAATCTGACCATGTAATTATAGATGATGTATGATTCCTTTGTTTGGGGGAGGCTTCAATGGGAACCTATAATTAACTGACCCTGGATTCAAGAGGGTGGCAGCAACCAAGTACACAGTACAGTGACTTTTCCTCACTGGCAGTTTTTCCTCCTAGGATTTAAAATATTTTATCACCCAACCTAAATTCTCGACCTAAATATACTTGAGAGAAGCATCGTTCAGGAAAAGCTTGTGCCATTGCACACATCTGTTGCAGTGATTTATGGAGACTCATTTGACCCGATTCTCATTTGCTTTTCTAAAGGTACGCAGAGAACAAAAGCCGGTGCAAACACTATACAGCATGGTCGAGCCCTCAGAGTACTGTGGGTTTTTTGCTTGTTTTTTTGCCTAATTGTAGGTGGCCTCAGGAACAAGAAAAAATGGTATGTATTGTGGAATCGCTCACTTATTGAGAATGAAGCTAAGATTAAATAAAACCCAGGCTTTTGTGGTTCCTGTGGTGTGGGAACCCTGAAATCACTTTCCAGATGGGAATGAGTTATGGGGACTGTTTATGTTCTGGGTAAAGAAAAATGGCCATGTTCTACAGTCCTTGTAAACAGCTGTGTTCCCTTTAGGTGGTGTGGGTTTGCATGTGGCAGTTGAGTGGGAATTGCACTTACGAATAGGTTGTGATTGTGAAGGTTAGGTGAGGGTGAGTGTGTTTCCCTGTGAGGTATTTCCCAACTATGCAGGACAATTATTGTCAACTTTCTCAAATGTATCCCTTCATGACTGCACACTTTACATATACTGATTCAATCAATCCACAGAACGACAGTATTAGGGCTTTGTTTAATATTTCCCCACACCTTTGGTGGAAAAACTGTGGTGCAGAGATGAATAGCCTAGGATTTCAAGCTCCTACGTATAGGAGCCTCTTTGTGAAGTCAGGCAGGCAGCCCCAATGCTGGTGATGCCCCAAGCCACTATCTTCATTCACTGCTCAGCCATGGCGTCAGTGTACACCATGCAAGGGAGGCTGAACCTCCACTTGTATTCCTGGAAGTATCCAACCTGCAGAGACCCCAATCCTTACTCCTCATTGTAAGTAGTCTCAGTGGTGTCATGAGACCAAAGAGGTGACAGATGCCTTTACCCACTACGGCCTCGACACAATACCACACAGAGAAAGCCCCCATTCTTGTGGTCAGAGATTCTGAGAGGTGTTTACTGTAGTAAATCCTCCAACCTGACCCCAACCAGATAAGTATCAGGGTTATGTTTTAGTGTATTTGATAACATCATCAACATGAGCTTTAGAAATGTTCAAATCCTGTAGCTCCACAACCAAGGGACAGTGACAATAAGAACTCAAGTTACCGCTTCATGACCAGCCTGGTGCACATGATGTGGGCTATGGGTGGAAGGCTCTTTGTCTCTTCAGAGATAACCTAAACTATCTGTGACTTGTGGGTGTGGGATGATAAAAGGCTGCAGTCCTGCCCTGGGTGAGCAGGAAATAGTTTAACAATGCAAGGTCTATAAACTTAAGTATTCAGGGGAAATGCAAACCAAATATGCTAAAAGTTATGGAATGCCTGAGGTCCATGCTAAAAGCTTACCTAAGATGTGGAAATATATGCTAATTCAAGCCTATTGAGAACTGAAACAAAAGGACCATTTGGCCTTTCCTCTCTGTATAAAAGGGACTAAAAATCTTGTTCGGGGCTCGGGATTGAAACAGAAAGTTCCCGAGTCCGGCTGGCCCTCAATAAACCATTTTTCCTTCTCAAACTCATTCCTGAGTCCTGGCCTCTCTATACTCAAATAATTGAACTTCTCCCAAATTCTACAACACACATAGTCCTTATTTCAAGTCTTACAGCGGAGTTAGAGTCTAAATGCTAACCCCACACTTCCCCTTAGCCATGGGGAGTGTAAACATGGACAACAAACACAGTCAATGAACACACACACGGGGTATAGAAAAGGAAGACTGGAAGAAAAAATATTACATGATATATAACTGTCAATTTTAAATGGTAGTATTTTAGTAGTTTCCAACCTTGTTTAATTGATTATATTTGTGACAAATGATTAGTGAATAAATACAATAGAATGTTCTCTCTAGAATTGAATCCAGTCCCACAACAAAAGGTTATGAATAAAAATGTCTTTAAAACAATTATTCTATTGTTACATTTTGGGAAGAAAATACATTGTTGGCATTCAATCAAGTGCAAAATCCTATACAACAGCTAATAAACGCAGTGTAGTATAGGTGGAACTATGGAGGCTAAAATGGTTTTTGAACATGTCAAGATAGTGGCATTTGAGTTTGGCTTCAAAACGGCAGGAGGAGTAATGGATTGCACAAGACATGGGGCAGCTTAATAGTGAACCCTGTGGTGGATGACGGATTTTTGTTAACAGTACGAACATGCGAACATTCTTAATGTGAATTACAGCAAATGTTTAATACAAATACATGGTGCTGATAATAGGGTGTTTTATGGGGAAATTTTTCTCCATCAACTATACCTAATGCAAGCTTTAGACCATACTTAGTAGTAATATTTGGATGTTATTTTATCAATTATAACAAGCATTCCACAACGATGCAGGATGTTTGTGGTAGGGTAGTATTATCCAAAGGGGTGCTGAAGCAAAGCCCCAGAAATATTCTGGTTTTTTAAAGGGTATTTATTTGGGGTAGAAGCTTATAGTTACAAGGCCCTAAAGAGTCCAACTCAAGGTACCCTAAGTGGCATTTTCTCACCAAATGTCTGTTACTACATGTTGAACAAGATGGCTGCTGACCTCTTCAGGGTTCAGCCTTCCTCTTTCCTCTTAAGGCTCCATGGGTCTAGCTTCTTCTGATCTTAGCGTAGGCTGCCATAAGGCTCATCTCTCTTCAGGGCTCATTTCTTTCCAGGCTCAGTTCTCGTCTCTTCACAAGGTCAGCTGTTTACTATCAGGGGAACAGCTCTTCTCTCTTCCCAGGGCCCCTGCCATGTCTATGGAGCTGTCTCTCTCCCTCTGTGTATATTCTCTGTGTGCCTCCCTTTGTCTAAAAGTCTGTTCTATCAGCCCACCAAGGCAGTGGGGAACTCAACGCTGCACACCCTAATGATGTAGTCAAATCAAAGCCCTAATCTTGATTTAATCAAGTAAATGCAAAGTCTTTGAATTTAAGTCAGTCAAAGGGTATCATGCCCAGAGGAACAGGTCAGTTTACAAATGTAATCAATATCCCTTTCTGGAATTTATAAATAATATCAAACCACCCCAGGTGTTGTATGGGGATTCTGTATGTTACACATGATTCTCTTGTAAACTCCCAACTTCTTTCAAAAAATACAAATGAGAGAAACTATATTATCAATTATTATTAACTACTTTCTATTATTGTTTTAGTATTAATCATTTGTTAAAGATGGTGACGAGCTAATAAATGTCAAGCTAAACCAATTTTTCTTCCTTGTACCTTAAATATATTTGTTTTAATGATCTGGATATCCTTTTGTTTCTGCTACTTTATCATCACAGTAAATAATGAAGCTTTTTTGTTATTGCTACTTTACATTATAATCAATAATGAAGCTGTCATTTCTCAGAGCTTACTAAAAGAGGCAGTAGAGCATTATGATTAAGATTCCATACTCTGGAACTAAACCACATAAACTGAAATCCCACCTCTGCCACTTAATTAGTTGCATGACCTTGGGCAACATACTTAGCCCTCTCATCAGTAAATTAAGAACCAGTGTTATTGCCCATTTATCTTACCCATTGGCTCTTTTGCAGTTGTTTTAGCATCTGGCCTTTATATGCTTACTCACTCCAGAAAGGGACTCCAAAGGCAAAAGAGAGAAAAAAGACCAAAACAGTGCTTTTGATTTTCAAAAGAGGTTTTTAAAGCAAATGACAGAATAGTATTGAAAGAAAAGGGGTTTGAGTTAACATAGGCTGCTCATTTTTTGTTTTGCTTTGTTTAAAAGTACAAGCTCTAAAGGTCTCAGGGCTTAAAGAATTTTCTTCCCTTTGAACAAGATATTGAGAATAGAAAAGAGGCAGGCTGGCACACTCCCAGACTTGATGGAGTACCCATGTGTGTTTATGTGGAGGGAGAAAGAGAGAAAGAAGACAATTTGGGCAATATGTCCTATGGACCAGCCACTTGCATCTCAGGATAAGGGCTGGTAGGAGAGTGAGAATGTCCAGTTACTGAAAACTCAGAGCCCTATGCTTGCCTTAGGAGGAAGAATCATGCTTTTCTTGGCATCCAGCATGGTGTTTGAGCATCAGGAAAAATGTGACTTCTGCAGTCACACAGGACCCTGTGCATGGTTTAATGCTTGTAGCCGTCTTGAGATTCTTAATACATTTTAAACAAGGGACCTCACATTTTCATATTGAACCAGGCCCCACAAATTATGTATGTGATCCTGTCTATGCAAAGGGGCCTGAAACAATTCTGAGTACCCAGCATATAATAGGAGACTAAAATATTATGATGATTTCCTCTACCCAGCAATGAGGCAAGTGAAGTGGTTGAGAGACATCTGACAGACCTGATGAATCTTTACACTGGGGACAAGTATGCAGAACTGGCCTACACAGTCTGAAAAGTAAAGATCAAGGGAAACAGGCAGATGCTCCAGCCTGATGCTTTGATATCCTGTAAGTCTCCTGGAACTCCTGGCCCCCGGGGAAACACAGAAGGAGACCTGCAGTAGCCTGAGACTGTGTTTCCCATATGCTACCAAATGGGGGCTCAAAATAGAAATAGAAATATTTTTAAAATGACATATTTGTATGCATGAGGCACGAGCTGTGGTTTTACCCTACAAATCCATAAATAAAAGTTTGACTTATTTTTTAAAAGGCAGAAGTGATAAGAATTCATCAGTGAACAATAGCATGTATTTTCCTACCCTTTGTAAATTGACTATTTCAAGTTGCTTTGGAATGTCTTTAATGACAAAGCCAAGGACTGCTTCCTTTTATTTTCCTGCTCCTCCCTTTTGTTTTTTCCACTCCTGAGCAGCTCACTCTATACTAGTTGATAACTGCCTCCATAATACTCTAAATCCCTTGCCCAAGATAAACAAAACACCATTAGTAATCCAGAAGAAACAGCACCAAGCTACTGACTGTTATTCTCTGTCCTCCTAGTTCCCTGAGGGCCTGTTGGAGGAGCTTCTGAATGCCAGAGCAGTAGAGTAAGCTCCATCTGATTCCAAGGTGAGGTCACCTTTCTTTGTCTGAGATCAAGCTGTTGCCTTCTTGGTTTCCTTCTTTTTTAATCCAGTTGGGATAATCTGACCATGTGCATTATAGGTGATATGCACAAAACTATTGGGGAATGTCTTCAATGGGAGTCTATTACTAGCTGATTCCTTTCTCAAGAGTAAAATCACAAAGGCAGCACCAACTTATAGACTATATGGTATTAGGCCCACCCTAAGGAGCAATATTTTTACCTTGGATCAAGAATTTTCTGTCAACCAAAATGGATTTGAGAGATGCATCAGTGAGGAAAAACTCATTTCTTTTCCACAGGTGTCCCCGCACCGGTTTTGGCTTTCCTTTGTTTGACCATTCTTTCCTATCTGGTATTCTAAAGTCACCAAGAGGACAAAATCCTTCTGGTAGCATTACATAATAATTTATAATTCTCACAGTGTTTTCTTTTCTGTAATTGCAGCTGGCCTGAAAAGAAAGTGTCAATGGTAGGTGGGCTGAGGAAAATAATCTACATGACAAGAAATGTGGGTCTTTCTTGCTGGCTTCAGTCAAGAGCCCCCTGATTAAAACTCCCAGGTAGGAACAAGGATTTGGGTATGGGGAAGTAAATGGGTATTTCAGACAAGAACTAGAGTGATGTTTCTTGAATAGTTGGTTTCTGTGTAGATGGCATGGGTTTGTGTTCATGTGAGTGTTGTGTGTGTATATGAGTATGTGCTGTGATTCTCAGTGTAATGAATGTGATTGCCAATGTGCATGTGTGAGATCCTATGTCTGCTGTGTGCCTTCCTAGATTTCTCTCCTATAACCAGCACAATTACCTGTGCAATCCCATAATAATTTCCTCAAGGACATATACGTATGTCCATATTTTCAAGTTATATACTTCAAATAATACAGTTCATTGTAAGTCAAGTATGCCTCAATAAACCTGGAAAATATCCCATAACAACCCAGGAAAATGTTCAAAGGACTCCAAGTGAAAATACTGTGTTACAAAATCCCTGTCATTAGGATTTAATGGGAAGAATTCATTTAATAGTGAATAGTATAGCCTGTGTAGAGCACTCTCCTTGCCCCTAATGGCACTTTCATTGACGATGATAAAAGAAAAGCAGCCATATCTGTTGTTTTTAACATAGGAGAAAAGAGAGGCTTAGAAGCTGAATTAATTTTGCAGAAATGCAAAGTACCAAACAGGAAACTAGGCACTGAGGTATTAGGTGGTTTGATACCAAAGCACAATCTCATCATGCCTCTTCTGCCTGGCAATCTCTAATCCTCTATGAATCTGGCAACATTTGTCATTTTTAATTCTTGTTACTGAGCACCACACCACCAGGGCATCTGCAGCACAAGTACATGTCACCCATTTGTCCAAAGCCCAATTGCCATGTGTGTTAGTAACTATGATATAGACAATGCAGAGTGAACATGCTCATCCTCACAAAACATCTCCTGGGAGGCTGCTCAGAGTCTGCCGCTGAACTCATCTAACCCACTGGACTCTTCTAACATAGACCACATCCACAATAGTCCAACTTTCAGGGTGATAAGCTTGGAGGCTTGTGCAGTAACAGTCCAGCAAAATGGGAAAGTGAGAGGCTGAAAGAATTCCATCCCCACTTCTCTTTCATTTGCATACTGTTTCCAATGTCCTGTTGAAGGTCTCTGACTCCACAGAGCTCAGGGAAGGTCTGAGAACCCAGGGTAAAGAGTTCAGGTGATCTTGGGTGGCCAGCCTGGTCTCAACTGGAAAAGGAAGGGTCTGGTGTGCCATTCTCTCAATTCAATTTCTTGGTGATATCTGTGTTCCTAAACAGTACCTCCAATTGGCTTGTGGATTGGGGGTACGGCTCTACCAGCAGCGATGAAGGTAACAATCCAAGTCGGTAACAATGTTCAAGGAAGTACCCAATGGGAGAGAGTTCCTGGGAGCAGTTGCATTACCCCTTCTGCATTGGAGATGGAGGAGAGGGGTGTGAAATCAGGAAGTAAAGGAAATATTTAGAGATCTGCTTTGTTCTTTTCCTATTTCAGTAAGATCATAGTAAGAGATACTATAATGTCGTGGTCAGGAAGACATGGACAAAGCGATTGCCTTCTTAGAGGGAAAAGGTGGACAGTCTTCCCTACATTTAGAGTATGTGAGGACTGGAAAACGGATTGTGGAGATCTTAGACCAAACTTAGATGGTAAAGGTGAAGCAATCAAGGCCCAAGGAATGCAATGTTGTCATAAGGACAAAATTATGTGCTGGGATAAGGTCATAACCAGGTGAGAACAACAATAGTTCAAGCTCTCCCCTCAACCCTAACATTTTCCTTTCCTTTTACAAGGATGCCCCATCATGGTTACTGCCATGGTACATTCAGAAGCATTCTTCATCAAGTCAGATGATTCAGACACGGGGATGACGAGCTGCATGTAATTCATGTCTTCTGTCTTTTTTCATCTATTCCTGTTCATAAACTTCTCTTTGTACCTCTCCCATCTTCTCCTCTTTTTATGATACTCATCATGAAGGATTTGATCTCATCTAGGAAGTTGAGGTCATGGGTTTGAGAAGATTTATAACAACTTTCTACATCCTTCTCAACTGCTTTTTTAGCATTTCCATCATTTCCAAACCTACTATGCAGCATGCACAATCTCAAGTAAACCAGAATGTAACAGGGCGGGAGCTGGGCTGGGAGTCAGGTGCCTTGGGCCACTCTTTTGGAGGGCACTTGTGAACTTGGTTCTGGGCTGGACTCTCCCTTCCCAGGTATGTTCCTGCAAATGGTATCTCTGGACAATCAAGTGTTTTCTGTTCCTTACACAGCTTAGTACACTGTTTGAGGTGAAGGAGGAGTCTCTATTCATAATTTCTCTTTTCCTAGAATACCCAGAAGCCACCGAAGAAATGAAGAGGAAAAGGAAATGTGAATGTGGAGTGAATAGGATGAAAAGGGGAAGGGAATTAAGTTACACACGTTACATTTCTTTCCTAACTTTCTCTTTGGCACTTCAGGAAAATCAGTAAAACTAAGGAGAACATTGGCGTTGCCACAAATGAGGGTGAACATGGAGGTGGAGACAAGAACTGGCTGGTCAAAAATAAGCACAGGCAAGTAGAGTATATCCTCACAGCCTCTTCTCAGGGAACAAAACCTCATTCTATACAAGCCACAGCCTCCAAAGGCTCCTTAATTTGCAGGAGAGGGCACTAGCCCCTTTTAAGCCTTATGTGCACTCACACTGCATTCTTTGTGAAGATCGACCCTGGATTAGTTCAACACCTCAGCCCTGCTGAAGTGAAGTTTGCACTCATAATCCACTTACAGTCAACAAAAGCCTCTCCTGTTTATTAATGAGTATGGTGAACAGGGTGGAGTGAACCTAAATGCCACTAACTCAGGTCTCTGGCAAAAGGGTATATTAGGCTGCTTTAATCAATACTGGTAACCAGCTGGCTCAAACAGAGGAATTGATTGTCTCACAGTTTGGGAGATTAGAAATCCAAAATCATGGTTTAGGCTGCACTGTGCTTTCTCTGAAGGTGGTGGCAGCTTGCCAGCAATCCATAACTGAACCTATGCCTCCATTTCTTGGCCCTCTGACTCCTATCTCCTGTGCCTGAATGTGCCTAATTTTCTTCTTATAAGGTCTGCAGTCATATTAGATTAAGGCCCCCTGATTAAAGTTGGACTCACATTCATTAGTATGATCTTTGGCATTCTTAGAAATGAGTTCACATTTGTAAGAGCGGAGGTTAGGACAAAAACATGACTTTATGGGCGGACCTGATTCAATCCATAATAAGGATAATGGCACTCTGGGGTCCCTCGCAGGCAGGTAGGGTAGGTATTCTGGGCCAGTTTCCATCTTAGGGGGAAATTTAAGTCCTGACTGGCAGTTGCCCAAGCCCTGAGGGTTCTCAGCCTCTGCTGGGTCCTGTTCAGATCCCTGGGTCAGCTCATGCCACCTTTCCTCAAGCTGTGGTTCTTGAGAAGTTTTTTAGGTATGTATAATTCATACAAACCTGAAAGAATGGTCAATGAAGAGCTCACTTGGGATGAATGAAATGGGTAGAATTGCAAGTTACTTATGTTCCTTTTATTTATTTTTTACTTTCATAATTAATTAAAGATAAACATAATACTTATAGCATCTTGTTAAAAGGAGTGTCTTCTGTAATGTTTTCATGTTGGAATATACTAATGTAAGAAAACTTATGATTTTAGTACTAGAGCCTAACTGTTTTTTAACCGAAAAGCACAGGTAAGTTTTGGTGTGTTTTAAAATGAAACTAGTTTTTAGAGAGAAAAAGGAACCTGTCCAATAGTAATGTGAAGATGCAGTCATGACTTGGACTGTGTAGGGGACAGGGGTTGGGGAAGCAGGGTTATCACTTCCATACCTATCCTTCCGATGTCCTGCTTCTCACCTGGTCAGATATATAAGACTCTGCCTTTTCTTCCTGGAGCCCTACAGTCAAACTTACTCTTCAGGGAAGAGTCACTTCGAGGGCACCCATCAAAGCAAACAGATTAAATCCATTCAGTTGGACATTTACAGACACTGTGCCACAGACGATACCTTAAGCCGAGAGTAGCAATAGGAATTCAGTGCCATTTGGATCTGGTTCCTAGGTATCGGTGGCCAACTTTGCTTCTCCAGGGTCTATTGTACCTTCTGAGTCCCGCAACACTCACCAGCAAAACCCCTCCTCCATCTGTCTCTGTGTACCCGGTGATTCTATATCCTGTGCTTTTATTGCAGATCCCACCATTGACAGCTACAAAGGCCTTAAGCTGGAGGCCCCAGCCTGAGCTTAGAAGAGCTGTAGATCATATGGTGTTTAGAGATGCCTCTGTGCTTATTCTCTTCTACCCATACCCAAATAAATTTTGGTAGAATTTAGTTAGATAAATTTAGATTGAGTTTTAGAGAAACATTTTACATTTAATGTTAGATATTACTATATTAATCAATATTTTCTCCTACTACTTGTGTTTCTTAATTTATCAAAAAAAATTAAACATGTATTTAGATCAGCATGTTAAACAAAGTTAGAGCCAAATTAATTATAAAATTTGGTCTCCCTCCTGGCTCCCACCAAGGTCACTACTCTCTCATAGAATCCTCAATGTTTGATAGTTGAACAAGTAACTGAAAATTTAGTGCTTAACTTCTGTCCTCAGGACAATGTCTTCCAGATGTTTCATTTGCTGAAATCTGTTTACTCACCTGGAAGGGATTATGGCAATAACATCACCCTTGGTCTAGCAGGATAACTTCGAATTCACTGTCTTTTTTACTTTCTTTTCAGTCTTGCTGGGGATAAAACCATCAGTCACATTTCCTTCCACAAAGACATTACCCCATTTTCACATAACACAAAATATTGTTCTCAAAAATGTTGAAGAGATTCTAATATTCTTTCCATAATGCCGCATGCTTTCCTCTAATAAATGGTTTTGTTTTCTTTAAACCATAGTAATTTCACTAAAATTTGCCTTATCTTTAGACCTTCTGTATCAATGCTCAGTGTGTAATTTTATTATGGAGCTTCAAATAAGTCTTTCCAGAAAAAATGGAGTCATAATTTTTAATAATTGCTGCAAGTATTTGCTTTTAGTCTCTCATTCAAACACTGCAGTATTCATATATTGGCCTTTCTATGCTGATCTTAAACTTTTGACATTTTTTTCTCAAATCTTTTACATTATATTAAATTTCTTTTAAGCAATTTCTTCTTTTTAACTTCTCTTTCTATTTAGGTATTACCTTTTCACTGTTTCTTCTAGTTTATATGTAAATCATGAAATGATTTTTCCCCCCATTTTTTTCTTATTCTTCCCTGATTTCTGTCCCTTCATTTTTGAGGGTTTTTTTTTTTTTCCCTATCTCATTGATGATGTTCTCTCATATACTGTTTCCTTTCATCAATGCTTTTACCTTCTTTTTGAGATAGTACATTTCACTACATAATGTACATCAAAAAGAAGAGCCTTACTTTGCACTTATACCTGTACTGGGAATAACATCAATATTTTTTTCTGTTGGTATTTCATATGATTTTTTAAAAATTTGTAGATAGAAACAAGATTCAAAATAGCTTTCCCAACAACACAGATCTGTCTCTGTCCAAATTTTCTTTGAAATTAAAAATATATATAACAGCTTTCTTCCCGATATTTCTGGGTTCTGTACTTCTACCACTCTTAAATATGGGTCTTCACTATCATTACCTCTATTGCACCTGTTATTGTCTATTTGTTTCTGCATCTGACTAGTGAATACCTCCTTTGAATGTATGCTCTTGTCTTGATGTGGAACAGCTAAAATCACTTTGCCAAACAAAATCTAGTCATTCCCTGAAAAAGGTCTATATATTTCCAGAACCAACTATCTTTAAGGGTATTTTTTATTGTATGTCTTGAAATGTATTTCATTTCTGAATCACTTCGTTCGTATATATTTATATGCACTTTATTTCCACAATTATTAGATTTTGGTTTCTTATACTTATTTTATATTGAATTTTCTTTGTTCTGTATACATTATAGTTGAGTCATAAATTTCAGTATTATTTTTATTTAGTTTTAAATTAATCTATTTTCAAACATATTTGTCTTTAGCAATGGTGATTCATTTTTAAATAACATTTTAATTTCTATTGTTTTGATTCCTAATCACATAAGAAAAATGGTATGTATATCTGGACTACATATATAGCACCAAGTAGCTTTATTACTATCCTCAGGCACAACACCAACAACCCCCAAAGCAATCTATATATTTTCCATGGTCCCCAAGGATTGTCCTTAATACCTGTCCTTGCTACATTAAAAGCACTATTTTAGAAATAACCTCTACAAATAAAAAACATCATTTAAAATGGTTTACAGAATATTAAAATTTAGGACCACATAAAAATGTTTCAGCTATATCATATCATGATCTCATTATGAACACCTGAATACATACACATTAACAAGAGAGATGCCATTCAAAATGATTAGAATGTTGGCCTCCTAAAATTAGCTAAAATTCCAGGACTTCAGAAATGCACTCCCAGACTTCCTGTACCCTGGGGGTGTTCTACTGCTCACTGAGTGGATGGTCATTGGTGGAAGTCATTTAACTCCATTAGCAGCTGCATGCCATCTACATAAATTGTAGCAACCTGTCTTTCCCTGAGATCAGGAACAAGATAAGGTAGTGAACTTTCATCACTGCTAATCATCATTGTCCTGAAGTTCTTGAGAGAGCCATCAGGCAAGAAAAAGAAATGAAAGGCACCCAAACTGGAAAGGAAGAAGTAAAGCTATTTCTATAAACACAGATGGCCTAATCTTTTACAAACAAAATCCCAAAGAATCCACAAGAATAGTAATGGCACTAATAAAGGCATTCAGCAAAACTGAAAGATACAAGATACACAATGCAAAGTCATTTTTGTTTCTATAATCCAGCATAGAACAATCTTAAATGGAACTTTTTAAAACTTCCAATCAAATAGCCTCTAATGAATGAAATATCTAAAAATTTAACAAAAGGTGAAGCATTTATATACTGAAATTAGAAAACACTGCTGAGTGACACTGAAAACCTAATCAAATAGCAAGATGTCCATTGTTCATCGACTAACTATTGTTCTGATGTCAATACTACGCAAGGGAAACTACAGATTAAATTCAAAATCAAAATTGAGTAGACTTTTTTTTTACAGAAATGGAAACGCTGGTCCTCAAATTCCCATGGAATCATTAAGTGGCTAAGCTAGCCAAGACAGTCTTGAAATAGTTTGACAATGTAAACACGCTTATCAAAATATCACTCAAATTTACCCTATATAATATACAAAAAACTAGGAAAACCTGACCTATTCTTAAGGGAAAACTCAATCAGTAGACACTGTTCTAAATTAACCACAGAAGGATTTATCAGACAAAACAGTTGTTCTGTCTATGCTCAATGAGATTAAGGTACATTCTCCTTAATTATTTTGTCCTTTTTGTTTTTAAAGATGCATAGATCAGACAAAGCGTTACATTAAAAAATATAAGAGGCTCCCAAATACACTATTCCCCACCACCCCTACTTCTCCCACATCAACAACCTCTTTCATCAGCATGGAACAGTCACTGCATTTGCTGTAAACATTTTGGAGCACTGCTAGGCCACAGGGGCTGCAGTTTACACTGTACAGCCTACACTCCCCCCAGTCCATCCAGTGGGCCATGGCAGGACATACAATGTCCTCTATCTGTCCCCATAATACCATTCAGGTATTATGAATGAAATCCAAAAAATATCTGCATATCACAACTCTTCTTCTATCTCCCTGCCCTCAGCAACCCCTGTTGCCACTGTATTGACATAAAGGATACAATTTCTTCCAATGCTAGAATCACAATAGTTCTAAAGTAGAATACCAGCAAATCCACTCCATTCCATACTCTCTTCCTCCATCTTGTGGGCCCCGGGATGGCAAATGTCCACTCCAAGTATAACCTGAGAGGGGGCTTACAGCCCACATGGCTGATGGACTGTATTATCCCATTTGCAGTTGTAGACTCTCTTGGTACCCTGGTGTGGTGGTTGGCTAGCCTCACCTCCCTTTTAGCTGACCTGGGTAAGTCCAATGAACTGGAAAGTAGGTATTGCTACTCTGCTGAGGCTCAGGGCCCAGCTGGCACATGGTCCAGAGACCCAAGCCTCCTGAGCACACACCAACCCCAGCCCCAACCACAGGTTCAGTGAAATTGACAGAAAAGGCGTGTGTAGAGAGGTCACATCTCCATCCAACTCCATCAAAGGGCATTCTCTTTCATTGAGTGGAAAGATAGGAGTTCTCAGCAGAGAAAAAGAAACAAAGAAAAGATGTAAATGACAACTTTTGATCTAAACATAAAGTTATAGAAAATTTAAAAAAATTCATTGAGCAATCCCAATTAGAGAAGACAAGTAAGGGATGAATGAATTGGTGAGATGGAATTTAGATGAGTAGAAATAATATAATCTGAGAAAAGAGAGCGAGTGAGAGAGAATTGATCCAAAACTTGAGCCTCATGATCTGTGGGGCAATACTAAAAGTTTTAATATTCATTTGAAAGACTGGGTTGAGCAGAAAGAGGCTGGTGCCAATAAAAAGGTAAGGGAAGAAATGACTGAACACTACTCTATGAAAGAGAGATCCAAGGGGCTCAAAATCTCACCCTGATACATCATAATCAAACTGCTGAAAACTAAAGATGAAGAAAAACATCTTGAAAGGAGTCAGAAAATTTGACAATTTATTTGTAGAAGAATAACAATTTGAAGGCCTTTGATTTCTCTTCAGAAAATATAGAGGCCACAAGAGAGTGAATAAACATCATTAAAGGGCTAAAAGAAAAAACCCTCAACCAGGAATACTGCAGTCATCAAAAGTTGCTTAAGGTTTAAAGGCAAAATAAAGACAGAAGGAGAGGATGGAAAAACAAGTGAATTCATCACCTGATGACTTGCTCTACAAAGATGGGAAAGGAACTTCAGGCTAAATGGAAATAATTCAAGGAGGAAGCTTTCAACTTCAGGAATAAAAGATGTGGATCAGGAATGGTGAGTATCTGGGGAGAAAGAATAACTTTTTTCCAACTGTTAAATTGTTAAATATATGAATGAATTTTGAAAAATTATAAAAATACAAAATGTTTGCAGAAGTTATACCCTAGACCGGGAACTCAGAAGACCACTTCAGCAAAGAGGGGATTAAATGATTCCTATGGCTGTAAGGTGTCCACATTTTAGTTGGGTGGGTAAAACATTAATTCTTTTAGACTGTGATACCTGTATTATTCTCAGAGCAACCACTAAAAAAGAATTCCAAAGGAATTCCAGAAAAATTGTATAACCCAAATGGTCCTTTTTCTAAGAGATAGGAATAAAGTAGCTAAAACATCAGTATACAAGTTATTAAGTGAAAAATAACTCTTGGACAAATACCTACAAGCAGGATTGCTGGGTCCGATGGTAACTCCATTTCTCCTAGCCTGTCCTTCCCCCCACCATAGTCACCTCCACCACAACAGGACTGATGCCTTCTGCTCTTTAGATCTGAGTGGCTCTCCCCAGTCCCCCAGGGGATAAGGTGGGGGATTCACAGGCCCTAACCGCAAAGATGCCACCTTCAGCAGGCTCCAAAGCATCTGAGCCCAATGGTTCACCTGTTTCTGCTGTCAGCTCGAGGGCACCCTGTCCCATGTGGATGCCAACTTTGCTGATGCCAGAGTAGAGGATGGTGGCTGTGTCTCCCAATGGGTCCTGTCTCCCTTGTGACAAACTCCATCTTCCAGCATCAGAAAGTCCAGACTTGCCAGAGGAGCCAGGGGGCTGAGCCACAGCTTTTGATGTGCCTGCATCCTGCACATATTTGGCTAAGGAGCAGCTAAGGAGCAGTCAGAAGTCGAAGACAGGTTCCTATGGCACTGGGAGTGCATATATTCTGGGGGTCAGTGGATGGTTCTCTTCCTTCCTCCCCAGGCCTGGGTTCTGATGAGAAACCTCCATTCTCAAAGCTCAGAAAGCACCTCCCTCCAGAACTTCCAGACCACTCCTTGACCTCATGCACCAAAGCAAGCACCTTCACAAGCTCATACACCTGTTTCCCACCGCTGCAGAGGGAGTGGTGTTCAGCCCCAGCCCCCTCCAGGCTGCCCCAGAGGTCCACAAGGAAGGTAAGTCAGAATGGCCATTGGTCTAGTTTGTCAGCTTTTGTGGTACCCCAGAGGAAGATCCAGAGAGAAAGGGGTTTCGATGTGATCTCTGGGGTAAAATAGATTCAAGGAATTCAAGGAATTGCTTAATCAAATCCAGTCACCATAAAGACGACATTCCTCGGCTGCCACAGAAGCAAGGGAACCCTCTGATGTTTCACCCTCAGGCAATGAAGTCACTATTCTGATTCTAGACTTGGAAAAGAAAGCAGCACTTCACAGTCAACAATGCATTGGGGGTGGAGGAAGACTGAGTCCAGCTTAGACAGGCAACACCATGCAAACTTCCAGTCTAACTGCCTTGTAGTTAATCCTGTATCTATTTATGGAGTCAACATCATGAATTCACACCAAAATATCCACTTCGTCCGCCAGCCCACTTCAAGAGGGTTCACTGCAAATCTTGCATTTTCACATCTGTAACTCTATCTTTTGAATACTCAGAAGGTAGTTGAGGTGAGATACAAAAAAGAACTGGATGGTCAGTTGAATCCCAAGACTGTGGTGAGTTTACTGAATAGAACTGGTCATCTTTTGCATTTTATGTAGTGGGCTCTTGATGTTTTCCTTTCTGAAAGCTCACTATTGTCCTCATTGTCTACATATCTGCTGTTGTCATTGCTCCTAAAAAGAGATAAAGCCTTGTGAAAACTCATGGTGGGAACATCATTCTCTCTTGTGAGACTGGGTTGGGTTAATTGATACAACATGAAGAGAGTTTTGCTTGAGATCTGCCTGACCTAGATATGTAAGAATTTCTGGGGGTCCTCTGAGGGATACTGGCCTTCATGGAGTATGGGGGTGAAAACCCCCTGTTCATGGAGGGCCATCTTTCTTCTCCAAGTCTAGTGGGGACTCTTGATGCAGGAACACGAAGCATTTCTGTGTTTGTCTCCCTTGGGGATTTGAGATTACTCTCAGCATGATTGGGTTCTCTAAGGATGTGGACATCTCAGAGTACAAATGATTCACCATGTCCCCTCTCTGTAAATCATAAATCATAATTTCTGCAGTGAGTTCAGAATGAGCAGGAGTATGAAAATGCATTCAACATCACTAGTGATCAGTAAAATACATATCAGAACCACAAAGTCTCACGCCCATATCTTCCAGAAAGGGTACTCTTAGGATGAGAAAGACTTCAGCAGGGAAGGTACGGACTCCACACTAAGAGAGTTGTTCAAATATTTAGTCAGGGAGATAATTGGGAACAGGGAGACTTCATTCATTAACTCACCAAACCTCAGTCAGGTGGGTGACTTTGCCAGTTGATGAGCATTAACTGTTCTTCCAGGGTAGTTCAGTTAAAGGTGAAGCTAATTCTTTGCATAGCTGTTATCTGGCAGTTGGTCTGGAATGTCTTAGGTTCTGAGCCAGTAGAGGAGCCAAGCAGACCACTGGTCACTTGGGATGGTAGTCCAACCCACAGGAAGACTCACATGAGGCAGAAGGTATTGTGAAGATGCTGGGGGAAGTTGGCCAAAAATTTGGACATCCTTGATACTTCAGAAGGCCTTTATGTGGGGGAAACTACCTCATATTTTGCATCAAGGATGGAAATGTAGAGACAGGAGGCTGGGTCAGGATAGGTACTCTTCTTGTGGGTGAGCCACCTCCTCCAGGGCATCAGTTCTTCCCCTCAGGAACTTTGGGGCAAGAGGATTTTTCAAAGGAACTGTTTCAGTACACCATGGTTGACATGTCATATAACACATATTTGTTGGCTTAAAGGAGTTTATTGTCTCACAGTTTTGGAGGCAGTGATGCCAAGATTAGACTCAGTAAGGTCTGTGCCCTCAGTGCTTGCTTCTGCCTTTCCTCCCCATGATCCAGGGCAACACTGGGGTTATGGAGGTGAGGATTTCTGCCCGCCCCCCCTTCCCCAGAATAGTCACACTAATATACAGACTCAGGCTCCAGGGTAGGTCACCGCCTAGAATGCCTCTCCTTTACTTCCTTTCCCTGACGACTTGGGGCCATCTGGCTCTCTAGCAGGCCTGTTTTCAACTGTTTCAAGGTTTGGTTTGGGTTTCTAACCCCATTATTTGTAGTGCCCTCCTAAGGGGTTGGTAATAAACTTTCCTGAAAACAGTAACAACAACAACAACAAAAGACACCTTGGCTGCCTTTAATTCACAACTGTTGTGAAGTAGTTTCTAATATTCCATGCTCTGGTCTTCCAGACAGATATTTTAGTATTTCACACTCAGTTTGGGCCTAGTCCTTTGGCAGAAGTTTTTAGCACAACATAAGAACAGTGTGCCAACTGCACTATTATTGTTCCCCCAGTTTATCCAGTCTGCCTTTGGTGTCCATAAATATCTGTCTGGGAGGGTAGAAAAAGGTCATAACTCCACTGTGGGTGTTGCTCTTGGAAGTTAGGATGACTTTTGTCTCACAATACTTATACATTACAGTTATGAATTACCATATGAAGAAAAGTAACTGAGCAAACAGGTGAATAATAAGAAAAAACATTAGATATATCAATAAATTAATATGGATTGTGTCTCTAATTTGAGCCAAGACCATTACTTAATTCTGGGGACAGCCGATGAGGCCAATGGTACTAGCTCAGTATTTCAGATCTGGAAATGAGACGCAGACAATTGAGTAAATTTCCCAGCTGATATGAAGCAGAGTCAGGAATCAGCCCTGAACATGTAATTCCAGTGACCACGTTCCCAATCACATTCATCTTCTGGCCTTGAACATAACAGCTGCTGTCAAAAACATGCTGGGTAAGGCATTAGAAAAGCAATTCAAGGCAAGTGTTCAGAAGCACGTTCGACCTTTTGACTTTCACAGGTGTCATTAGCACTCAAAATAGTTATTTCTCTATGCAACTTAAACATACTATTTAAGAAACTTCAGATGGCATAGCAAAGAGAATCAAAATCACAAGCTCACCACTGAAAAAATACCAATGCTAATTTTTTTTTTTTTTTTTTTTTTTTTTTACCGTACTGGGGTTGGGGATTAAACCTGAGACCTCATGTATGTGGAAAGCCAGTGCTTAACCACTGAACCACATCGGTTCCCGAGTTGGTTTCTTTTGTTTGATTGTTGGTTGGTTGGTTTTGTTTTTGTTTTTTTTTTTCAGAGGCACTGGGAACCAAACCTAGGACCTCCCATGTGGGAAGCAGGTGTTCAACTTCTTGAGCCACATCCATACTCCAATGCTAATATTTGAAAGTATTTCTTCTCTGGTCTTTGACCATTAAAACATACACACACACACACACACACACACACACACACACACACACAAGATAAAGAACTCAGTTAACTATCTAACCTGAAGGACAATACAGAATACTGAATACCCCAAATACACTACAACTACAGACAACTTCTCAAGTCTTCTTTAAAGCCCCTTGCCTGGAAATACAAAGATGGGACATGATTTGGATTGCTACCTGAATCTGTGCTCCCCTAATTGCAACCCTAAGACCCTAAATAAGTGCCTTTGTTGCCTTGCAACTTAGTTTATTTCTCAGTTGACATTACATAGTGTTAGAAACAGGATTCTAAGTACCTACCAACCTGACTCTGGAGCTACTGTTGGATTTGAGCATGGTAAAGGCAAAAGCCCCTTCAGCTCTGCCATCTCCCCAAAAGCCCTGAGTTCCTGTGTGTGAGTCCTCTTGGTTCTGAACATGCCTCTTTTTGGTTGAGGTTCTAGACCTTTTAGGGGTGACTTTTGAACTTTGGCATTTTGACATAACAGCAGTCCTGTTTGTTTACTTGAACATTTTTCTTCTGGTTTGGCCTGGTGATAGAAGGCCTTTCTGTTGGCCTTTTTTTTTTTTTGTATATAGGGAGAACTTATTTGTTTGGCAATTACTTGAATGGGACTTTTAAAATTCAACTTTGATAATGAGCTCTTTTAAGTGGGGGATGCCTCCCTAACAATCAATTTGGCTTTTGTGAGCAAGCAAATTATTTTTGGTCAGCACAGGATGGGCACTTAAACACTATTTGAATGTGTACCACCTTTTAAAGAGAGGCCTTGGCCTGATGGAGGAACCACCTAGTGACAGGGCAGATGAGAAGACCCCATCTAATTCCAAGGTAAGGTTGCCTTTCTTTGTCTGAGAAAATTGTCACTTTACTTATTCCTTTCATTTTCAATTGAGTTCAGATATGAAAATTCTGACCGTGTACATTATAGATGACATATACAATTTCCTTACTTAAGGAGTATTCTATTACTGTGTCAAGTTGTTATTTACAAATAGCAAGAGCAGGGAATCAAGTATATGGGCTTTTTAATTGGCAGCAGTTTTTCCTTCTAAGAGTAAGAATTTTTTGTGCCAACCAAAATAGACATGAGAGATGCATTATCTAGGAAAAGTGTGTATCTTTCCATGTGTGTCTGCTACAATTACTTATGGGACCTTTCACTCAACCACTGTTTCCCATCTGTACCAAAAGTGCAAAAGATCTGTGTCAACACTACACAGCATGATCTGATCCTGAGTGTTTTCTTTAATATAATTACAGGTGACCTCAGGTACAAGAGAAAATGGTATGCATTTTTGAACTTCAGAAAAAATCTAGATAATTAAAAAACCAGGGTGGAGCTGATGTAGCCCAGTGGTTGAACACCTTCTTTCCATGTATGAGGTTCTGGGTTCAATTCCCAGGGACTGTGCGCTTGCTTTACTCTGAAGAACCACCCTGATTCCAGCTTCCAGGTGAGAATGAGAAATGGGGATGTGATTATTTTCTGGGTTAAGTGATGGCCATCTGTATTCCCTTTAGGTGGTGAGGGTTTGTGTACCAGGGCTGGAGATATCTATGTTAGAGTCTTTGAGATGAGATTGTGAAGGTGAGGGTGGAGAAGCTATTTCCCATCTGTATAGCACAATTGCCAGTGTCAACTTCTCAAAAAAACCACTACTACACCCTTTACATATATTTACTCATTCAACCTTCAACACAACCATACTATGACTGTTTATTCCCACTCTTCTGAAGAAGAACGGAGGTGCAGAGACAATTAGCCTACAATTTCAAACAGGAGTGTCCCTGATCCTGATGCTATAGCCATAATCTAGCCCCATCACTTGGCCATGCGATGATTCTACACCATGCCAGCAAGGGAAACTGACTGCAGACTGTGAATTGACATAGGGTGAAATGCACATAGAAAGTCCACATGCCTTTTCAGCTCAGATTCTGAATGACTGGAAGCACAATCTGGTTTACCTAAGTCAGTCCTCCACACTACAGCCCAAACAGATAGGAACTGGGAGATGTTAGCGTATTTCATAACATCAGCATCTTGAGTCCTAGAAATGCTCAGCACTGTTTGCTGCACGCCTTAGGGACAGTGACCAATAAGAACTCAAGTTACCATTTGGCTATTGATCTGGTGTATATCATCCTTGCTGCAACTTTTATAACTGCATTAGAGCCTTAGCACTCAACTCATGTCTCCCCTTAATAATGAGCTATCAAATTGGTGCCTGGATAGTATAAAGATGGACATCCATCACATTCAATGAATAAGCATTCAAGGTATAGAAAAGGAAGACTGGAAGGAAAAATACTACATGATTTATAGTGGTCAATTTTTAAGTGGCAGTATTTAAATATCTTCAAATCTTCTATAAATGAGTATCTTTATGATTAAGGATTAAAAAATAAATAAAACAGAATGTTTTGCCTAGACTTGAATCCAGTCCCACAATAAAGTTATAAATAAAATGTCTTTAAAACAATTACCCTATTATTAAACTTTAGAAAGCTAATAAAATGCTCATGTACAAATAACAGCAAAATCCTGCAGAAACAGGTGCTGGACATTGTATGTCCTGCCATGGCCCACTGAGTGGACCGGGGGAGAGTGTAAACTACAATGTAAACCATTATCCATGTGGTGCAGCAGTGCTCCAAAATGTTTTCACCAAATGCAATGAATGTCCCATGATGATGATGAAAGAGGTTGTTGATGTGGGAGGAGTGGGGTGAGGGGGGTGGGGGGTAAATGGGGACCTCTCATATTTTTTGAATGTAACATTTTTTAAAAAATAGAGAAAAAAATCCTATACAAAAGATGAAAAATGGGAAGCAGGTATAGCTCAGTTGTTGAGTGCCTGCCTCCCATGAATGAGGTTCAGAGGTAAATCCCTGGTACCGCCTTTAAAAAAAAAGAGAGAGAGATGACATATGTGGAACCATGGATACTGATGATTTCGTAACAGGACAAGGTGATAGTAGCATTTTAGTTGGACTTCAAAATGGCAGGAGGAATGATAATCCATCATTGAACAATGGCATGTACTTGGTAACTTTTTTGGATTATTTCACATTGCTTTGGGATGTCATTAGCTACAAAGTCAAGGACTGCATCCCATTTTATTCCTCCACCTCCATTTTGCTTCCCTTTTTCTACTCATTGGCAGCTCACACTATCCTTGTTAAATACCTGCTCTATATTACTCTAATGTCCATGTCAAGCAAAACTTCAGAGTACTCCAAGGGCAATACCTCCAATGTACTGACTATTACTCTTTATCCTCCTAGCTCCCCCAGAGGGCCTGCTGAAATACCTGGGAGCCAGGGCAGTAGAGGAAGCCCCACCTAATTCCAAGGTAAGTTTCCCTTTAGAACCATTGCTTTCTGTATTTTTCTTTTTCCGTTCAATTAAAGCTGACCATTACTTTATAGATGATATGTACAATTTCCTTGGTGGGGACTGTGTTCACTTGGCATCTGTTTTGACCTGCCGATCTCTGTTTCAAAAGGACAACCACGAATGGAAGCATTAGATTAGCAGCCATATTTTCTTGGATTAAGAATTTTTTTAAATGCCAACCAAAATGGAGAGATACATCGTACAGGAAAAGCTCATGCCTTCTCCTCAGATGTCCCCTCACTTGCTTTTTGGTTTCCTTGACTTGACCCTCTTTCCCATCTGGTTTTCTAAAGCCTTCTACAAACACAACATAGCAAGTTGTGATCATTATAGTGTTTTCTTTTCTGCAACTGCAGGTGGCTCCAAGAGCAAGCAACAATAGTATGTATTCTCTCCTCACACAATTGCTGAGGAAAAATCTAGATGATGATCAATGAATATTCCTTGTTGGCTTTGTCTAGAGAACCTCTCCACAGAAAGAAGCTTCCTGATGTGTGTGTGTATGATTCTCAAGGTGCATGTGTGAGAACGTGTGTCCATTTGTGTGTTTTCCTAGATTTCTCTAACACTAAAAAGTTGCTAATGTCAGCTTTCTGTTTAAAAAATGCCAGCTTCCTTTCTTCATGGGTATATGTCAAAATTTTATCAAGTTATATCCTTTAAATATGTTTAGTTTATTGTATGTCAAGTATACCTCAGTAAACCAGGAGAATACCCCATTACCTTTCAGGAAAATGTTCACAGGACTGTAAATGGATAAAATTGTGGGAAACGGACTTGGCCCAGGGGTTAGGGCATCCGTCTACCACAGGGGAGGTCTGCGGTTCAAACCTCAGGCCTCCTTGACCCGTGTGGAGCTGGCCCATGTGCAGTGCTGATGCGCGCAAGGAGTGCCGCGCCACGCAGGGGTGCCCCCGTGTAGGGGAGCCCCTCGCGCAAAGAGTGCAACCGTAAGGAGAGCCGCCCAGCGCAAAAGAAAAGTGCAGCCTGCCCAGGAATGACGCCGCCCACACTTCCCGTGCCACTGATGACAACAGAAGCGGACAAAGAAACAAAACGCAGCAAATAGACACAGAGAACAGACAACCGGGCGAGGGGGGGGAATTAAATAAATAAATCTTTTTTTTTTTAAAAAAAAAGATCATTAAAAAAAATTGTATTAGAGAACACCTCTTACTAAGATTTCATAATAAGTCTTCATTTAGTAATAAATCTCACCTCTTAGTAAGCCTGTAAAGTCTGATCATGGCATTTTGATTGGTCATGATAAAAGAAAAGCAGCCATATCTGACTTTTTCAAAACATATGAGATATGGAAGGATTGAGAGGTGAATGAATTTTTGAGTTTCACACCTAGAGAATAGGAAACCATAGTCTGGAGATATTAAGTGCTTTGACTCCAAATTCTATACATTTAGTTCACATCTCTTCGGCCTGGCGGGATCTCGAATTGTCTATAAGTTTGGAACATTCATGATTTCAGTTCTTATTTCTGAGCACCACACCTTCAGGGCATCTGCAGCACAATGTAGTATTATCCATTTTTCAAAAGCGCAACAGCCATTTGTGCTAGTAGCTATGCCATGGACGATGCAGAAAGAACATTTCCATCCTCACAATACACTTTCCCGGGCAGCAGCTCTGAGCCTGCCATTGGTCTTTTCATTGAACTCATCTAATATAGAGTATTTCCAGAACAGTCAGAATTTCAGGGTGATAAGTTTGGACATAAGAGCTTTAATGATCCATCAAAATGGGGAAAGTAAATAGTTAAAAGGGGATTCTTTCTCCACCTCGCTCATTTGCAGACCATTTATAATGTCTTATTGAAGGCCTCTGACTCCACAGAGTCCAGAGATGGTCTAAGAACCTGTGGTGATCTTGGGTAGCCAGCAAGCCATCAAGTGGAGAAGGAAAGGATGGGTGTGCCACATTCTCCAAAAACTTTCTTGCAGATGTATGTGTTCCTAAAGATTGGCTTGTGGATCAGAGGTATGTCTCCACCAGCAGTGATGAAAATGACAATCCAGGTAGGTAATATCACTCAAGATAGGATCCAATGTGAGTGGGTTATCAGGAACAGTCTAGTAACACTGCTACTTTAGCAACTGAAGAAGGGACTGTGAAATCAGAAAGTAATGGAAATATACATGGAGGTCTGCTTTATTCTTTCCATATTTAATAACAATAGTAAGAAGTATTATCATCATGTTCTTTGAGTGTACTGTGTTTGCAATCATCTTTCCTTGCTATGCTATTTAAGATTCACTTTCCCATAAGACCAATCCTCAAAGCCTTTGTTTTTCCTTGGTTAGCAGCTCTTGGGAATAAAGCACAAGAGAGTGTAGATGAGGTTTTGGTGTTGACCTACAATGGAGGGGATCTGGCAGGACACAAGCTCTCCCAGACTATCAACTAGACTTGGGACAAAGTTCTTCTACTGGGTGCCAGGTGGTGGTTGGGAATTAGGGCTTCTCCCTCTGTACTTACCGGTCTGGTAGCACTTCATTAATGTTTTATCCTTTCTGACATAAAGAACATGTGCTCTGGGCTGACTACACATGCACCTGGGTGCTGGAAAGGTATTGAAGGAAACATATCCTTGAACATCCTTCTATTCTCTACTGCTCACACAAATCCAAAATCCTGGGATTAGATTAAAACCTGAAATTGCTTCCACTTGAGAGGTTCATGTACAACTCTTTCTCCAACACATTCCAAAGCCTGGCTGGGTTTCTGGAGGCCTTGTGTGAATGGCCTGCCAGGCTTGCTTCACATATTGGCTCTTGCTGTCTTGGAGAGTCTCTGGGAAGCAGGGCCAAGGGTTCCCTGCTCCTCTCAGATTATTCCCATAATACACTGCCACCCTCTTCAATAAATCAATTGATCAATTAACCAATCCATTTTAAACCAGGGAGCAACTCTCAGAGGCACGGAGTTGAATCATGTCCTGTGGGTGACAGTGACCATTAATCCTATAAATCAAGCGATTGTCCTGAGACTGGTATGACCTTAGGTTCATGGAAGACACTTTGTCCTCACAGCATCCCTATAAGTTTCTGAACTGATTGGAGGGGTTGACTGTAAGATTAGAGGTAAAGTAACTTGTCTGTATTCAGTTAGTCTGAAAGTGATATAATAGGGGATCGACAGGCCACTTAAATAAGTGGAATCTTTTGGGAATTCATCAAACCACTGAAGTACTAGCACTGATGGGTGCCTGGACAAGACTGAGGAAAGGTACATGGAGGGGCATGACTGTCGAGTGGGGAACAGGGCAGAGTTGACTGGCTAGAACACAAGACCTGATTCAACTCCATGCTTCTGATAGTTGCTCCCTGGTTAGAGAGGATTGGTTAATTGACTGATATTTTGGAGAGGGTGGCAGCATAATATGGGAATAATATGTGCACAGGGATTGTTCTCCAGTGTTCCTGTATCATAGAACAATATGATTGGTGGAAGCTGACAAGGAGAAAGCAAATGGGCAGTAATACAGAGAGAGAAAAGAGGCAGGGAGGTAGTGAAGGTGGTAAAAAGGAGAAGAAAGACAACATCATGTATAGAAAGACATGGAGAGTATCTGCCTTCTTAGAGGAACTAGAGGGTACAGGCATTCCTCACTGGCCACAGGTATAGTATTTGAGAGCTGGGAAAGGGACTCTGGAATCTTAGACCCACTCCTTCACAGCCAAGGTGAAGCGACTGAGACCCTAGGAGAGGAGTGTGGTGGTGAGGACAGAATTGTGTCCTGGGATAAGACCACACCCTGACATAACCAACAGGAGCTTGAGTTCTGCCCTCAACCCTAACTTTCCCATTTCCTTTCACAAGGTTGATAGATCACCATTACTGCCGGGGTTACCAGGAGGCTTACTTCACAGCTTCTGAAGTATCAGATACAGAGAACAACAATTTGCATGTAATTTCCTTCCTCTCTCTGTCTTTTTTGTAATCTCTCCCTTTCTTATTCATAAGCTCCTCTTTATAGCTTTTCTCCATTCTATCTGTTCCTTATTTTCTGATTCTTATCCTGAAGGAAGTGGTCTCATCCAGGAAGTTGAGGTCATGGGAACAACAATGTCTATAAATTTCTCCCATCCTCTTTACCTATTTTCTTAGCATTGCCCTGGTTTTAACATACGTGCATCACTGAATCAGCTTGCACAAGCCTGAATGGTCCAGGCAGGGAACTGGGCTGGTTGTCAAAAGCCTTGGGCCACACCCAGTGGAAGGAGCACCTGTGAAGTTAGTTCTGGGGTGGGCTCTCCCCTTGCAGGGTGTTCCTGCACATGTGCACATGGTCATCAAGTGGGTTCCTTTCCTTGCAGCTGTCTACACTGTTCAAAGAAGAAAAGTGTCTTTTCATAAATCCTCTTTTCCTGGAATACACTGAAGACACTGAAGAAATGAATGAAAAGACAGGAAGAAGAGGAAGAGGAAATGTGAGTGTGGAGTGGATAGGATAAAGAGAGGAAGGGAAACAAGTCCACGTGCATTCCATTGCTTTCCTAACCTTCTTTTGGCACTTTAGGAAAATCAGCAAAACTGAGGAGAAACTGAGGTTTCCAGCATTCTGTGTGAACACGGAGGTGGAAACATGAACTGGCCGGTCAAAGTAAATGCAGACAATTAATGATCCGAGGTGTCTTCTGGCTCCTGTTACCCACTCCAGAAAAACTCCTCCCTCCAATCTCTATGCCTCCCCAGTGATCCCCACTACTGACAGCACAAAGACCTTGAGCTGGAGGCCTCAGCCTGAGTCTCAGAGGATCTGGAGATGATATGATGTTTGGAGCCTGAAAGGGGATATAATACCAAAGAAATGGAGATGCCCCAGTGCTCAGCCCCTTTTACCCAATTCCCTAATCAGCCAATTGAGGGAAAATTTATTTTTCATTTTCAAAGACTTATACTGAATTTTAAAAATAGGTTTGACATTTAATTTTAGATGTTAACACATTAAACAATCTCTCTCCAACTACTGGTTTTTCTTCATCCTTATCAATAAAATAAATACATAGATAGATATGCACCCTAAACAAAGTTAGAGTGAATGAATGGACAAATAACTGTAAATGTAAGACTTAACATCTGTCCTCCTACCAATGTCTTCCTGAAATCTGTTCCCTCACCTGAAAGGGATCATGGGAACATATTACCCAACTTCAAGCCAGTGAAGTTGGATTTCAATGCTGTTTACACTTTCATGTCAGTTTTGCTGTTGATAGCACCATGATTCACATTTCTTTCCACAAATATATTACCGCATTTTCTTCTGGCACAAAATAGTATCAAAACTGATGATGAGATGCTAATGTTCTTTTCATAATGCACTTGCTTTACTCTAATGCACAAAAGACTTCATTCTACTTTTACACCCTAGTAATTTTAGCGAGAATATGTCTTGCTATTAGTCATTCTGAGTCAATACTCAGTGTAAGGTTTCATAATGCAGCTTCAAAGAATCTCCTTCCAGAAAAATAAGGAATTATAATTTTTAATATTTTTTTCATGTCTTTGCTTTGGTTTTCTCATTCAGGCCCTCCAGTTATTCATAGATCATACTTTGTATGCCTGTCTTCAACTTCTGACATTTTTTTCCTCAAATTTGTCAAATACTCACTAATACTTGGCCATCCTACATTTAAAAGCACTATTTTAGAAATAACCTGTAGAAAAAAATTCCTTTAATTTGGCTTGCTGATTTTTAAAATGCCTATACACATAAAAACCTGTCAGCCACATTATGCCATGATCTTATTACCCAGCATCTTGCCAGCATGTGAACTGAAACCATAAAAATGTTGGACTCCTACAAATGGGCTCACACTGAGATTTCACAAATGCACTCCCAGGCTTCCTGTATATGGGGACATTGTGCTGCTCACTAAGTAGACAGCCATCTGTGGAAGCCATTGAGCCCTGATCACAGCTACATCTATAACACATTCTTGTGGTGTATCTCTTAAACAAATGACAAGAGCTACATCATTTAAGCCTCCTTCTTGCACTTGACCTCCCCTGCTCTGTACAAGTGACTTGTTCCAGTATCTTCCAGTAAAGTTTGGCTGAACTTATGAATTACATAGAGTTTGACATGGCAGAGGAATACAGGGCAAGAAATGAGATTCTATCCCAGCTCTACCTTGCTTCCATGGCTGAATGTGAGAGAATCTTCGAATCTCTGGACCAAACAGAGATCATGGGTAAAAAAAAAACAAAAAACATTCATTTAAATCAATTCATGAACTAACAAAAACTAAGAAAACTAAGCTAAGTTCTTGGTTCTACACTTGCTTTCCAAATGATGGCAGAAGGCCTTGATTGCCTCTAGGAAACACAGAACCTAAGACAAGGATATCAAATTCTTGGCTTTTCTGAGGAGAAAGAGAATATATTAGAGATATTATGTGAGCAAGGGAGTTGAGCCAAGCAATCAGGTGGTATATACTAGGGTAGAGGGGCAGTGATGGGTGATGTCACCTGCCTATCACTCATCAGGGATTATCTTCGGTGTGAAAGACCCACTCCTTTTCCTTGTCTGACATTTGGTCCCACGCAACTCACCACTTGGCTAGAGGAGGGGACAATGAAGGTGCCATCATCAGTATCTCAAGATAGTCATCAGTAGAAGCATATTTACAGAATAAAGGCAAACTCTTAAGCAAAATGATATAATCACCTAAAATCAGGTACTAGAGGGTGGGGAAAGAGAAGTAAGAGAAAACACACTAATTTCATCACTGCTCACAATGAGGATTAATACACACTAAAGAAATGGATGATTAAGGGAAAATTTAAAAAAAAACCAATAACTAGATCAAAATCACAAACCAGAAAACATACATATGTACACGGAAGCATACAGGTGCGAGAAGTGTACTTTTGAGTACTCTTGCCCTTTAATAATGTGATAATGAATTGAAGTAGTTTCCAGTGTTAAATACAGTTAAAATCAGCATCAAAAATAGAGAGCAGCTTTTTCCTTTTGCAGCCATCGCTGAGCGGCAGCAGCCAAAATGAAGTTCAATCCCTTTGTGACCTCTGATCAGAGCAAGAACCATAAAAGGCATTTCAATGCACCTTCCCACATTTGGAGGAAGTTTATGTCTTCCCCTCTTTCCAAGGAGCTGAGACAGAAATATAATGTTTGATCCATGCCTATCCGAAAAGATGATGTTCAGGTTGTGAGAGGACACTACAAAGGTCAGCAAATTGGCAAAGCAGTCCAGGTTAACAGGAAGGAATATGTCATCTACATCAAATGGGGGCAGCGGGAGAAGGCTAATGGCACCACTGTCCATGTGGGCATTCACCCCAGCAAGGTAGTCATCACTAGGCTAAAACTGGATAAAGACCGCAAAAAGACCCTCAAATGTAAAGCCAAATCTCGCCAAGTAGGAAAGGAAAAGGGCAAATATAAGGAAGAAGCAATTGAGAAGATGCAGGGATAAAAGAATCTTATGTACAACTTCCATTAAAAACTGATAAAATGAAAAAAAAAATAGAGAGCAATTAAGAATTCCAGTTTATATTTTATAAATAGCTTAAAATCAATTAAGCAATGCACTTTTCCACATAGCAGAAGACAGATGAAAGTGCTTAGATGGCTTAGGCACCCCTCTCACTTGATGAGTATGGAAAGAATTAAAGAGCTGTATTGTTTGGGAATGATGGGGAGATAGCTCTATCTCTTTGCAAAGGGAGAGGTAGGCCATGCTTCACACAGAGAAATTCAGTTAAATCATATGAAAAGGAATTTCAGGTTTTGGTTGCATTATTGCAATAAGTGACTTTGCAGAATTGAAGATTTGGTTTAAGGTTTTATGAAGGAAACAATTTGGTTGAAAGGCAAGAATATTCTGGTGTGGGAGGAGTGGGGTGGGGGAGTGGGGGGTATACGGGAGCCTCTTATGTTTTTCATAACATAACCTTTTCTGTGATGTATCTTCAAAATAACACAATTTATAAAAATGATGGGGGGGGAGTGGGTTATATGGGAACCTCTTATGTTTTTTCAATGTAATGTTCTATGTGATCTATTAACTTTAATAAAAACATTTAAAAATAAAATGATTTCAAATTATAATGATAAACACCTTGATTTTCAGCCCTATGTATTAAGAACTGTTGCAAAGTACCTAGTTACGTGTTATTTCATTTAACCTTTACAACCACCCTATTAAGAAGGGACTCTTTTACAGATGAGAAAACTGAGGCTTACAGAGATGAAGTCACTTGTCCAAGGTTAACAAGGGTCTGCCTGCCACACAGTCTGTGTTCACAATCATTCCACCCAGACTGTCTCCCTACAATTGGTGCAGCTGATACCATGAGGGCAACCCGCCTTACCCTTCTGAAGTGCTTCCAACCAGGGCATGTTGTAATACCTATCCTACATCTAGGCCACATATCCCTTTATTGGCCCCCATGTTGATGCGCAGTCCTGCACAGTCTCCCTCTCTAATGGGTTCTTATGTTGAGCTACATTATTGGGTGGCTGTGAGGACTAAGTGCTTTAATACAGGCAATAGTGCCTGGCACATGGAAAGCACCTAATAAATGTTATTACTATTACAGTCATCCTCATTATCCAGCTCACACCTGGGGCCCCTGAGGTTTCCTGAACCAAAATGTTCTCTGGTTACAGTGCCTTCCTCTGTTCCAGATAAACAATGACTCCGATCCTTGGGATTCACATAGTGCATTTCCTTTACTGGTCTAAGTATCCCATGAACAAAATCACTTATTTGGGTCAGACTGAGTGAGTCTCTGTTCCCTGTAACCCAAACAGTGAAAAAATGTATAGATGGATTGTTTTGATAGGTGAATTTTTAAAAAGTTTCTAAAGTTACATTATTTTTTCAGGAATGAAAATATTTAGAATGAAAGTGTATTAATAAAAAAATTAGTTTCAAATGCAGGTTTTATTATATTACTAAGAGGGAGAAATTTTATCATCACTGGAAGTATAGATATGGGTCCTTTTTGTTTCCAGGTAGCTTACTCAAGAAAATTATGAAGAAAAAAACAATGAATTAGAATTAATCTGTGAAAACAATTCTTGATGTCCTGACACTTGAAACTTAGCTCAAAAACTCTCTAAGACCTTTGTGTTTTCCATGACAACTATTTCATTTGCTTCCTCCTTCCTTATTAGTTATGCATGCAATTTTTATTATAGTTTTTCTATATTTGTTCTTAAATTGGGTTATAATTGTTTTCCTTGAGTTTCTTTATGTGTTTGTCCTGTCTCACCTAGCAGAATATGAACTCCAGTGAAAAGTGTTTCCTCTCTTCATTTCTTTTAAAATGGCAGTGGTGTATAATATAACAAGCAGGAGATATGAAATAAGATGATACAGATGCTAGAGCGTCAAGTCCCAATTCTCTCACACATTGATAAATCACTAAACCTGTCTCAGTCTCCATGGCATTTCTATAAAGAGGAGATGCTCTCTATCTGATTTCAAAGTCCACTGGGTTTTTCACTTTGCTTCTCTGACTCTGGTGGACCAAATTCATGAAAAGAATCCTGAACATTTAAATCCTCAGGTATATGTGGTACCGCTCATATTCAAAACAAATTACTACATGGAAAGTGATGAAATGACAGGTAGTGTCAAATGTCAAAGGCCACCTGATCTGAACTTCTGGAGGGCATTTACCTTCTGACAGTTTATCTTTAAAGCACTGGTTAGAATCAGATTCCAAGCCATGGTATTTTGTCACATATCATAAGCTAACACAGTCTGCCTGCCAGCCTGTCCCCCCAGCAAGTCCACTAGTCTAAAGCTAGCTTGCCACCACTCACCGGCTGCAGACTCTGAGCTTTTACCTGGCCATAGAAAATCACAACTTGGTATTTATAGCTCTGACATTCATATAATGTAATGCAAAAATCTCATCTGACTGCACTTACAGATTACAGCTTAAATTGTCTTCTCTTTCTCCCCTCCTCCAATAACTTATGACTAAATAAGAATAAATTAAACAGAAACACTTTCAGTTCACATTTCACCTCTCTTCTGCAGAATCATATCAACAAAATAATAATAATGGTAGAAGTACTCATTTGTTTTCTATAAATTGTCCAAGTAAAATATTCAGGATTCCAACTAGTGCATCTGAACATTAGGCTAGGATACTAAAGGAATGTGATTTGTAAAGATGCAGAGGCCACCTTAATCAGCATATTAAAGTGGATGATCATAAAGTAAGAAAGTAGTTTTTTTGTGCTGCTGAAGTAAAATACCTGGTAATTACCAATATCACAGTGGGGTTGTAGAAGTAAGAAGCAAGGTAAGTGTGTTTGATGTGATATGCATTGCATTGAAATATTTAGTAAGTATATGAAAATTAAGAGATCCCTCAGTAGGTTGTAGGATCAGACTCCTGCAGCAGCTGGCAATTGCTGGAGAGTGGATGGAGAATATGTTGCACTTTTTGGACTCCTAGAGCAGCTGGCAATTGCTGGATAGAGGATGGAGACTATGTTGCAGTTCTGGACTCCTGCAGTGGCCAGCAATGACTAGATACGGCCAGATGTACAAGGGAACATTCAAGTTTTCCATTGGTTTCGTTAGTTTATAATAATAACCTGTTTTGCCTATGTCTCAAAGGATACACACTAGGAAAAATGAGGTCAGTTTCCACTAAGCCAGGGGTTGAAGGTTTCTTTACCCCTGGGAAGAAGCAGCTGCTGAAATGACACAAAGATACTTGTTCAGGGTCTGTGCCAGGCTAGAGGGGACACAGCTGCTGAGTCCCTAACAGTGAGCATAGGGCCTAGTCCCCCAGGCAAGTCCCCTTTAAGGAAATGGCCCTCCTGAGCCAAGCTCAGGAACCACAGGTAGACCCACACTGCCCACTGCTTGTAAAATGGCAGAGCTCCACCAATGTTGAAAGGAGCGCACAGCAGCTTATTCTGTCCTCAATTTAAGGCTGTCTTGAATTTGTGCATCAGTTAGAATATCAACAGAATAATAATAATGGTTGAGGTCATTATTTGTTTTCTATAAATTGTGCAAGTAAAATATTCAGGATTCCAACCAGTGCATCTGAACAACAGGCCAGGATACTAAAAGTATCATAGGATCAAAATCACTTACTTGATATTTCTGATGCAACAGTGGAGTTCTCATAATTGGGGCTAAATCAGACTTCTTTACAGATACCAGTGGATTCAGTTTTCTCACCTGTCATTTAAACAAAAAGCATGACACCTTAAAAAAATTCAAAAGAAGGAAAACACTACATACATAAAGATATGTATTACAGTGCTATACACTAAAGAATATAAATTACTTCAATGCTAAACAACTGGGAAGTGAATTAGTAAATCTTGATTCTTTAATAAGATGAAGTACCAGGAGCTGATGTGGCTCAAGCAGTTGAGCAACTGCTTTCCACGGGGAAGGTCCTAGGTTTGATCACTGGTGCCCCCTGAAAATGAAAAAAAAAAAAAGGAAATAACAAGCAAATCAACAAAACAAATTAACTCAGGGAGCCACTGTGGTTCAGTGGTTAAGCGCCAGCTTCCCATTTACAAGTTCCCAGGTTCAATCCCTGGCCCCGTACCCCAAACAAAACAAAACAGAAATAATAAATAAATAAGATAAAGTACCATTTAACCCTTCGAAATAGTCATTATCAAGACTGTAAAACAGTAGAGGAAAATACTTGTAATATAACATTGAATGAATAAAACAAATTATAAAGGCGACTGTATATAGCTACAAATATGCTGTATTAGGTTAAAATGCATAGATATACTCTATTAGTAAAGGAAGAGCTGATGCAAAATAGAAGAAACTGGTTGTTTTTTATAAAGGGTATTTATTTGGGGTAGAAGCTTACAGCTACCAGGCCAAAAAGGGCAAGCTACCTCCCTCACCAAAGTCTATTGCCACGTGCTGGAGCAAGATGGCTGCCGATGCCAGCAAGGGGTCAGGCTTCCTGGGCTTCTCTCTTCCTGAGGCTTGCTTCTCTGCAGGTTCAGCTGCTTTTTTTTCTTCACAAGGCCAGCTGTAGATTACAAGGCAAATGGCACATCTCTCTTCCCAGGGCCTCTGCTGTATCTGCTTCTCTGTGTGTTTACTTCCCAGGCTCCAGCTCAAAAACTCCCAGCTCTGTCCTTTGCCATGTCTTTTCTCTGTAAGTCTCTGTATGTGCAGGGATGCAATGTCCTACTGACATGACCCAATCAAAGCCTTAATCATTATTTGATCAAGTAAAACTGAAACCTCTCAATCCAATACAATCTAACATGCCTGGAGGAACAGACCAGGTTACAAACATAAGCCAATATCTATTTTTGGAACACATAAACAATATCAAATTGCTACACAGTCTATGAAAAAGATGCATGTAGGGAGGAAAGTAAGAACAAAAGGGGCTCCCTCTGGAGGCAGCTGTTTAATAAGAATTGTTCCAATAGTCACAACACCCCTGGGGTTGGGGACTGGACCCCTGGTGTACAGAAGGAGGAGACAGAGTCCCTCCAGGGAAGGGCCATGTGGTCCCCTGAAGGTGGCTGCCTGGGCCTGTTAAGCCAGGATCTGTAATTCTGAAACGAGGCCCCCTCGTGTCCTGCCCGTCGCGCATCCCCGTCCACGGCCTTGTAAATGGGATGGGCCGTGCCATAAAAGGTTGAATAAAGCTGCCCAGTACTTTGGAGGACAGGGGTCTCCACGTAAGAAAAGTTTCCATGATTCAGTGTCAAAGGAGGCCTCCTCAGGTTGGAGATGGATTCTGAGTCTGTCTCTTGTCTGCATGCTCAAAAATGCTATGTCCATCGCATCATCGCAATCTTTCTAAGTAAAATTGGACTTCATCGGCTGTTTGCCAGTGGACATCTGCCTAGGCAGTAATACCTACCATAGACAAATGGACCTTTTCTTACTGTCATAAATACCTAAGTTGATAGGAGAGGGGCATGGAGCCTTCAAAAGACGCTCAGTTGTCAATTGGCCCCTTTCTCCTTATCACCCTGAACAAAATCTTCAAGTATGGTGTGACTCTCCAATCAACTAAAATTTGGAACTTTGGTTTTAATTTGGGGTCCTCTTTGGAACCCTGTGCATACCAGACTCATAGGCAACTAACTGCCTCTTTCTCTAGGGTCTCCCATCCATGTTGGGGTAGGTTTCCACTAGCAGGATGGTGGCAGGATCATTCAGAAGAACCCCTGGCCTGCACAGTTGACTAATAGGGGGTTGCCCCATGATTAGGCATCAGGGCTTAATAGGGCCTGAGTACATGGTATGGGCATTTTACCTTTTTTTCTAATTTTGAGACAACCTCTGTAGTTGTAGGAAGAAGCCGGCACCCTGGCTTGGACCTTTGTCTTGCCCATAACCCTTTAGCCACCTTGCCAGGGATTGGATCCACAGTAATCCATGGAGTCAGCGTTCAGAGAGTGACAGGAGCAGAGAGCAATAGCCACAAAGGAACCACAGGCCCCAGGAACACCACTGCCTGTGGGCTGCCACATTATACTCCCTGTGAAGGGGGTGCCCCTATTGCACAGTGGAACCCCTGCATTTGGCCTCTGGGACACAGTACACAGACACAGTGTTTGTCCCCAGATAGTCTCCCAGTTACTGCCAGGCAAAGCCTCACAATTCCCATACACTACCTGCCCCAGCAGCCCTAGCACCAGGGCAGGGATTGCCCATCTCCTGTCCCTATACCAATTCCATTAGGTCAATGACTTTTGGATAAAATTAGCCCATTTGACTCAGACTAATCATGCCCATTCTGGGGAAAACTAGAAACCAAGGTTTTCCCTCTTGACATACAAGGGCTAGCAGTCTATAAAACCCATGGGCAACCCAGATTTGCAAAAGCCACAATTTAGGGAGTTTTGGCAAAACCCAACATAAACAACAAGCATCCACACAAAGTAGAACACACGTTAAGTCACCAAGCCATGGAACCTCCCAGATAGTATTAGTTTTCTGAGAGCACCAGTCCGTAAGCTGAGAGCAATCAAGAGGCACTATGCCGCATATCCAATGGCTGTGACCAACACACCCTCCCTGTTGCACCACTTACTTTTAATATACATTTTGTTAGAGAAGTTGCGAGCTTACAAAACAATCATACAAAACATGCAGACTTCCCATACAGCACCCCTTCAGCAACACCGTGCATTGCTGTGGAACTGCATCACTTATTTTGAATGAGTCAAGTTGGGGATTTAAATTTGGGTCTGGGTGGAAGTCAGGTGTGACCCAACTGGAATCTGAGACCTTAGTGCATGATAAACGTTATTGTAGGTGGTAGGGTGACAGGGTTGCCAGGAGGATAGACAGGAAGTGTACTTAGTTAGGTGGCTCAGCCAGAAGGTGTGGAGCACACAAGCAGAACAAGAGGAAACTGTGAGCCTGTGTTAGTCAGCCAAAGGGGTGCTGACGTAAAATACCAGAAGTTGGTTGACTTTTATAAAGGTATTTATTTGGGGTAGGAGACTACAGATACCAAGCCATAAAGCATAAGTTACTTCCCTCACCAAAGTCTATTTGCACATGTTGGAGCAAGACGGCTGCCGACAGCTGTGAGTGTTCAGCTTCCTGGTACCTTTCTTCCAGGGCCTAGCTTCTCTGAGTTCAAGTTCCCTTTCTTCCCAGGGCTTGCTTCCTCCTGGACTCAGGGTTCCTTTCTTCCTGAGGCTGGCTTCTCTTTCCTCTTTATGGGGCTCCAGCTTAATGCTTCAGCATCAAATTCCAACACCAAAACTCCAACATAAAAAAGCCTTCGACTCTGTCCTTTGCTATGCCTTTTATCTGTGAGTCCCCACCCACGAATGCCCTAACGATGTAGCCCAGTCAAAGCCCTAATCATAACGCAATCGTGCCCAGGTACAGACCAGATGACAAACATAATCCAATATCTATTTTTGGAATTCATAACCATATCAAACTGCAACAGTGCCCTTTTAAAAATTTTTGCTTGAATCTATTTCAATACTTTTTATTGCCTCCTGCAGTGTGCTCACATTCACAGTCACTACCCTCAACGATTCCCTTTGCAAAACACCTTTGCAGCATCCCTAAGAAGGTGTCAGAAGCAGATGTGGCTTAAGCAGCTAGGTACCCACCTACCACATGGGAGGTCCTGGGTTCAGTTCCTGGCGCCTCCTAAAGATGATGAGTAAGGCATGCATGTGATGTGAGGGCCAGGTGTGGTGAGCCCATGCAACAAGATGATGCAGGGAGTTGATGCAAGGAAGAGCCACAGCAAGGAAACAAAATGAGAGACACAATGAGAGACTCAACAAGCAGGGACCGGAGGTGGCTCAAGTGATTGGGTGCCTCCCTCCCACATGGGATGTCTGGGTTCAGTTCCCACTGCCTCCTAAGAAGAAGATGAACAGAGAACAGACGCAAGCACAAGCTTGCATGGGGGTGGGGGGAGGGGGATAAAAGCAAAAAGGTATACTTCGATCCCTGCTAAAATCCCATTTGAGAAACCAAGACTCGGATGCTTTCAAGGGGAAGGAGGGCACCCAATCTCCTCTCCAGAGAAGGTGGGCCAGGGAGTATGTCAACAGAGGCCCGACTCACAGAAATGCCTCGGCCATCACACACTCACCTCCCGGAGGAGAATGCTTGTTTACAAGACACTTGCACACTTTGTGACTTTGCTGTGCATTCCTGCAGGACAGGGGTCCTGCTCCCTGCTTGGCTCTCCCCGGTAGGTGCACAATAAATACTTGTGGGGAGAATGGCGTGCCTTTATTCCTTGATTTGATCTTCTCGCACACCACCATCAGGCAGCAAATTAGGAAATATGACTGCTGCCAGTGTTAGTCATCTGCTTAGCAGGGGAGATGGAGTCCCTGGCTCCCAGCCCTGGCCTTTCCAACCCAGGTGAGACCTTGGCCACTGCTGGAAGGACAAAGATATTAATTAGGAGGAAGAACCCTTTCAGTCATTCCTGCAGCCATAATAATTACAATCCTCCTCATCATCATCTCTAACTCATGTAGTCCTCACACCAGTGGCACCAGTGAGGAAGGAGCTATTATTATCTGTTTTCACAGCAAGGCACAGAGCAGTTAAGTAACTTTCCCAACATCACAAGCCAAAAGGCAGCACTGCTGGGACATGGACTCCATCAGGCTTAAAGCCCAGCCCCAGATGCTACTAAAACCTCAGGACAATTAGCAACCCCAGCTGGACCCAGAGCGGCTGCCAGCACAGGTGGGGTGAGTTTGGGTGAGGGATCAGGGCTACCTGAAATGTGGAGGTCAGTCAGGGAGCCTTCAAGGAGACCCACCTGCCAGCTCTGGCCCTGAGGCGACAGCCGGAGCAAGATGCGGCCCAGCAGGAGAGGCAGGCTCGAGCTCCCTAATTACAGGGTTAGTTGTTTCATGGGTGCAATGCGCAGGGTCAGAGGCTCCGCCAGCCTCTCAGGCACCAGCCTGGGCTGGGAGCCGGGGAGCCTGCCCTGCAGGGCTGACCTTGCAGCAGAAGCCTGAAGAGTGGGTGGGAGTGAGGCAGGCAGAGTGGGAGAGCACCCCAAGGAGAGGACACGGCCTGGGTAGGACCTGCGGCTACCGCGCTCTTCTTTCCTTCCCTCTTATCCTTGGAGAGCAAGTGCAAAAGGGAATTATTAAAATTCCCATGACCCTGTCCCGCCCCTAGATGGCCTTGGATCCCTCCTCCATCAAGCAGTGATTCTGCCCCGCCATTCCAGCAGCTGTTTGCACTTGACAAAATGCCCAGTGGTCTTGTTTGATCCTTACAACTACCTGGAGGGAGCAGGTGTCCGGCCCCTGTACAGAGGGGGAAACTGAGGAGGGGGAGGTGGTGTGCCTTCCTGGGACACCCAGTAGGTGTGCCTCTCCTCGTCCAGGCAGCCTCCCCCACCCCCGGGCAAGATGCACTTCCTAGCGCCTTGGCTCTGGGGGGCTGGGGTGTCACGTGACCCATCCAGGTAAAGGGCTGAGCAGGTGGGAGCTCAAGGCCGGGGCTGCCGTCGTGACGACGAAGAAGCGCCTTCCCGAGGAGCAAGAACGGGGTTTCTGAGTCCTCCCTCCCCTGAGACCCTGCAGCCCCGCGGAGAAGGGGCGTCCTGCGGGCAGGGGGCCCCGGGAGCGGGGACAGGGCTGCGCCTGGACAGCAGCTGGACCCCCGGCGACAGGCAGCGGTGAGCCCGGGGTAGGGGTGAGGAGCTCTGCGGAGGGACGTGGTGGGCGCGGGGCAGGAGGAGACGGGGAGCCCGGGATGAGGCCAGGGGGGCCCAGGCGGCCCAGCGTGAGGAACGCCGCCAGCGCGGGGAGCAGGCTCTTCAGATTGTTTCCATTCTAACACCTTTTTTTTTAATGTACTGGATGCATTCAATTTCTTAAACACTCTATTTTTAAAATAATTTCACACTTACGTACTGTGGCAAAAACAATACAACCCCCCCCCCCCCCCACACACACACACAGAGGACTCCATACCCCCACCCAGGCCCAGCACCCGCTTTCAGCATTTTCCCGCCTTTGCCGCAGCAGCCTCCTCTTTACAGCAGCATTTACCTGGAATTCTCTTCCAGCTAACTTTAATGACGCACTGTGCAGGAAAGGTGGGTACACACGCACGGTGGGAAATGAGAGCCCCCATCATCTGTAACTCACCACCCCCGGCAGCCTCGTCATCCTGCGGGAGTCTCTTCTTCCAGTCTTTAAAAGAAAAGAAAAAAATTCAGCCCCTGAAGGGGAAAAAAAATTTCCAAGTGCCTAAGAGATGACTGCACAGGGCCTTCCCGGGGCTGGGGAGGTTCAGGCAGGCTTCTGGAGAGAAGGTGGGGTTCAGGATGGACCTCGGGGAGAGTGGGAAAGGGTGGCGTTTAATTTCCTCAAAGCGGAAGCTGGAGCCGCTCTGCGCTGAAGAGGGAGGGAAAGGGCTTCCGGCGGCTTCGGCGTGCAGGGAATTTGAAAAGTGGCGCCAAAATGAGGGGGGCCAATGGTGAGTGTCGGGGGCGGGGCCAGTGGTGAGACGGGCCAATGGTGAGTGTTGGGGGCGGGGCCAGTGGAGAGAAGGGCCAATGGTGAGGAGGGGCGGGACCAATGGTGAGGAGGGGGCGGGGCCAGTGGTGAGAAAGGGACGGGGCCAGTAGTGAAGATGGCGCCAAATACGAAAAGCTGTGAAGGCGGTGCCGAGGCCCCAGCCTGCGGGTGTGGGACTGAGGCGGGACGCGGAGCTTAGTTAGACCACGCGGAGAGGCTGGGACCAGGGAGGGCCCTGCGTGCTAGGTGGAGGGTATAGGCCTCAGCATTTCTTGCCGTTTGGTGCGTTGGTCATTTTATCCAGGTAGTGCGCCTGTTGCAAGATGGTTCATAAAAGTCTTTTTTTCCTCCACACTCGGGTCGCTTTAGTTTTGTTACAGGTGCGGCTTTCTTTTTAACAGGAGGGGCAGGGGTTGAAAAGACCACAGGAACAGAGAAGGGATTCCGGCCCAGGGGGGCCACGGCCAAGCTGGGAACGCGAATCACTGAAATGGCGGGTGTTGAGCACACACAGGCCAGCCCTGCTCCGGCGCCCACGGCCCCGCGCCCGCGCTTCATCTCCCCAACGACCCTGGGGCGAACAAGGAGTGACCTCATTTAGGACGGGTCCCCCAAACCCCACCCCACTGCTGTGAGGGGCTGAGGCTCCCACCCGGTGGGTCCCGGGAAACGCCAGCTGGTTGTGGCGCGGGTGCCGGCTGCGCCCAGCGCCCACCCGGGGGTCCTCGCGGGGCAGAAGGCGCTGAGAAGCCGCGCACAGTCGGGGAAAGTGAAGAGGAAGCGCCTCGGGCTGGCTGGGTGCTGCACAGGCCTTAGGGCGCCCCAGCACCCCAGGCCCTGACAGCCGCCGCCCCTCTGAGGGGGCCTCGGGCGCGCCTGCCGGCCTCGAGTCAGTCACCAGGCCCTGACTGCTGGTGGCCCAGCCCAAGCCCTCCCCTGGCTGCTCGGGTTCGGGAGGTGGGGAAGGGCGAGGCCTGGCGAGGAAACCAGCGACGACAATGGTATTTAAACCTCTCCCGTGGGTGCCCTGAATGTCAGCTCCTGAAGCACTGTTGCTCCCGTCCGCAGCGTGAGGAGCAAGCCCACCTGGGCTTCCTGCCCTCAGGCCACCCATTCCTGGTGGTGCTCAAGCCTGGGCTTCTCATCTGTGAAATGAAAGCAGGCGAGCGGATGTGGCTGGAGCGGTTGGGCGCCTGCCTCCCATGTACGAGGTCCCGAGTTCCATCCCAGGTACCTCCTAAAAACAAAAACAAAACCAACTCAGGGGAGCTGGTATAACTCAGTGGTTGAGTGTCAGCTTCCCACATTCGAGGTCTGAGATCAATTCCTGACCCTGGTACCTAAAAAAAAAAAAAAAAAAGCAGTAACCCCACCCTTCTTGTCCAAGTTCAGTGTCCCACCACCTGTTGCCACCTTCCTGCTGGCCCCTTCCTTCCCGGTGCCTCCCCACCCCCTTCTCCAGAGGGTCCCCCCTCTGCGCTGCCAGGCACCCAGGCTTCTGCCAGCTGGGAGTTGAGTCAGACCTGGGTCCACCAAGGCACTGCTGCCCGCTGAGCTCAGACAGCCAGAGGCTCCTTGTCTCGGCTCCCACCCAGTGTGCACCAGGCCCAGGGGACAGCCGGGGGAGGGGGAGGAGGCGGGCGGAGGGCACACCCCAAGGCGAAGGCTCTGACTGTGCCGCCAGGCTGTTGTGCTCTGGATTGCCAGGCCAGGACAGGGGCTCTTCCAGCAGAAGACTGACCTCCAAAAATGACCTTTCTCCCTGGGTGTTCCAGAAGGCACCAGCCGCCTTCTAATTCAAACCAGCAGGAGGAGGTGCACATATGCTGAGTCTCAAAAAGGAGACAAGAGCCCTCTAGAAGGGGCTCTGGCCAGGGGCCCCCTCCCCTGCCTCCTGAGCGCAGGCCCCGGCGCATCCCCCATGGGGCACAGCACCCCCACCCCCTCGATCCGTGGCCCTGCACGGGCTGTGGCGCCTGTGGTCATCGTGGGAGCTCTGGTGTCAGCTGCGCTTATGAGCACCCTCTGAATGCCAGCGTCTGTGCTAAGAACTGCATGTTCACCACCTCTCAAAAACCACTCACTCTTTTTTGTTCTCCCTTAAACTTTTTATTTTGACATAATTTCAAACTAAGAAGACAGTTGCAAAAATAATACAAAATCAACCTAAAGAACTCCAATTTGCCCCTTTCCCCCACCCCATATCCAGAGCCACAATTTTAACATTTTGTTTCATTCGCTTTATTGGTCTATTTAGCTATCTATCATCAGTCCAACTATCTGTTTATTTTCTAAATATTTGAGAGGTTGTTACATCATGTTTCCTGAACAGATAACACTCCCATGTATGGTTCCTAAGAGGGAGGATTATGTAACCACTTTAAGTACAGATTTATCAAGTTCAAGAACTTTAGTGTCAATATAAAACTTCCAGTCTATATTCCAATATTTTCATATGTCCTTTAGGGCCTTTTCTCCTCCATTATTTCAACCACCTACTCTTTTTTTAAAAACTATAGTTTCATTAGAGAAGTTGTACACTTACAAAGCAATCATGCACATGTGTGGAATGCCCATACAACACCCCTCCACCAACACACTGCTTTGTTGTGGAATATTTGTTACAGATTATGAGATAATATCAGACTATTACCTCCAACTATGGTCTACGGCATATATTTGGCATATTTTTCCATACCCCCTATTATTGGCACAGTACATCTTTGACACTGATGCAAGAATATTACAGAATTGCTGTTAACTATAGTCCATAGGTTACATTAATTGTATTTTCCCACTGCTTCTCCACATCTTGCAATAGTGGTGTACATTTGTTCTAGTTCGTAGAAGGACATTCTTATATTTGTACTATTAACCAGTATTATCCACCTCTGTGTGTTTAGATTATTCTCTAGCTTTCTTTCAATTGACATTTACATCCCCAGCTTACCCTTTTCAGCCACAACCCCATTTATAAACCAGCTGTGTTATTAGTTCTACTCACTATAATGTGTTACCATCAACTCTATCCATTTCCGCACTTTTACAGTCAAGTTAATTAAAACTTCTACATATATTAAGGATCAGTACACCTTCTCAGCCCTCCTCATATCTCCTAATAACCTATACTCTAGGTTTTAACTCCATGCATTTGTTCTTCATATTTAGTTCATATTAGCAAGACCACACAATATTTGTCCTTTTGTGTCTGGCTTATTTCACTCAGCATAATGTCTTCAAGGTTCACCCATGTTATCACTTGTGTCCCAATTTCATTTCTTCTTACAGCAGCAGAGTATTCCATTGTATGTATACACCACATTTTGTTTATCTATTCATCAGTTGGGGACTTGTCAACCACCTACTCTTTATTTTTATTTGTTGTTGTTTTTGTTTTTCTTAAACCACCTACCCTTACTGCATGCCACAGGAGAGAACGATGGGGCTGAGCAGTGTGATAAAACCTTGCCCCAAGTCCCCCGAGCAGGGCTGGAAGAACTTGTGTCTGCCTCGGGGCTCGAGCTCCCCCCACCAGGTTTCACTTTCCAGTAAATGGAAAGTTTAAGGCTCGCCACATGCCACCCACTAGGATGACTACAATAGAGAAGACTGATGATGAGTATTGGCAAGGAAGTGGGGACACTGGAAGCCTGATACACTGCTGGTGGGAATGTAAAGTGGTGCAGCTGCTTTGGAAGACAGTTTGGTGGTTCCTCAAACAATTCAACACAGAGTTACCATACACTCCAGCAATTCACTCCTCCATATCTACCCAAGAGAAATGAGACTATTTGTCCACACAAAACAAACGCTCCTAGTAGCCTCAGTCACAATAGTCAAGAGGTAGAAACAGCACAAATGTATATCAACCGATGATGGATAAACAAAATGTGATATAGGCATACGATGGAATATTATTTGTCCATAAAAAGGAAGGAAGAATTGGTACATGCCATGACATGGGTGGAAAACATTACATCAGGTGAAAGAAACCAGACACAAAAGGGCAAATATTGTATGATTCCATTGTTATGAATATCCAGAATAGGGAAATCTATAGACACAAAAAGTAGATTTGTGGCTTCCAGGGACTAAGGGAAGTTGGGAGAGTCAGGGGGTGATAGCTAATGGGTACAGAGTTTCTTTCTGAGGTGATGAAAATGTTCTGAAGCTGTGATAAATATATGGAAACTGTTAAATTGTACACTTTAAATGGGAGAATTGTATGGTAGGTGAATTATAGCTGAATAAGGCTGTTAAAAAATTAAAAGGTTTAAGATTCAACGAGTCTTCAAAAAAGATTCAGGAGGTCATCAGAGGGGTGCACTTATGCACACCTCAGCAGGACACTAGAGACAGCCAAAGTGGATACAACCCCAGGTACTGGTTCACCCAAGGGCTATGGAGACCCACAGGTTCTATGGTCATGGCAGATGGCTCTGGAGTTCAGTGCCATATCAGTGGGCCCTGCTTTGGAATTTGTGTTCCTGAATGTTACGGAGTTGGACTCAGATGTGAACTTTCTACACATGCCTCTTCCGTTACTTTTACTGATCGTGTGGTTGGTGCTAGGGTTGGAGTATACTCAGGAGACCTGAACCTCTGGACTGGCCATGTGACAGCTGGGCCCTGAGCCTCAGCAGAGTTGCAACTCCTACTCTCTGGTTTGTTGGCCTTGTCGAGGTCAGCTAAAATGGAGGTGAAAATGGTCAGCACCACACCAGGGAACCGAGAGTGCCTACAACTTCAAGCAGGAGAATTGCATCTACCATCCATGTGGAATCTAAGCCCCCTCTCAATATGGAGGTGGAGTGACCATCACCATCCCAGGGCCCACCGGTTGGAGGAATAAAATATTCCTCATTAAAATATTCCTCATTAGAGTGGACTCACTGATATTCTACTATAGAACTATTGTGATTAGTAATGGAAGAAATTGTAGCATTGATGTGGAAAAAGTGGCCATGGTAGTTGCTGAGGGCAGAGAGAGGGAGGAAGAGATGTGATGTGTGGGCATTTTTGGGACCTGGAATTGTCCTAAATGATATTGCAAGGACAGATGCTGAACATTATATTTCCTGCCATAAGCCTCTGAATGGACTGGGGGTGAGTGTAAACTACAATGTAAACTATTATCCATGTGGTGCAGCAGTGCTCCAAATTGTATTCACCAAATTAAATGAAAGTGCCACAATGATGAAAGAGGTTGTTGATGTGGGAGGAGTGGGGGGTGGTAGATGGGAACCTCTTATATTTTAATGTAACATTTTTTGTGATCTATGTATCCTCACAAAATACAATTAGAAAAATGGTTGGGGTGTGGGTGGGGAGTGGGGTATCTGGGAACCTCTTGTGTTGTTTAATGTAACATTTTGTGTGCTCTATTAACTTTTTAAAAAGATAATTAAAAAATAAAATAAAAATTTAAAAAAAGGCTCAGCCTTTAAGGAGCTCACAAGTCAGGGAGGGCCAAGAAGCAGATATGCCCCAGCGAGTGATGAGGGCCACAGCACCAGGAAGCATTGGCCGGGGGGAGAGGTGGCCTGGGGGATAAGGGCTGGCCGAGGACAAGTGCCTGAGTCCTGGTGTGAAAGTAACAAGTTTTCCACCAGAGGCCACACTGGTCTAGTAATTTAGGAAGAGAGGGGTGCATCTCTCAGCTTAGGGAGTGGGGCCGAATGGGGAGGCAATCCTGGAAGGCTTCCTGGAGCAGGTGACACTGGGCCAAGTGTTGAAGAATAAATCAGGCAGAAAAGTGAGGGGAGGAAAAAGATGTCACAGAGGGGGCAAAGGCACACTCAGGGAATGTGCTGAGGGGTTGAGGGGCTGAGTGCTGGGTGGGAGCTGGGGAGGGGCTGAGAGGGAACGTTGGAGGGATGGGGGGTCTGACCCCTTCCGGTCTGGCACTACCCCTCCTCTGTTCCCCAATGTGAGCCTTGGTTTCAACAGCAACAGCAAAAGCCTTCCACCTCATAGGCTGCAAGTCTCTGACTCAGCCACTAAAATGAGGCTGATATTGAGTTAAGAGGACAAACAAGCGACAGGGAGCAAGTACCGGGGTGCCCACGGCAGGAAACGAGGCCTCTCAGATGCTAGGTACCCACGGGCCACATCCCACCACCCCAGGAAATATCAGTGCCTGAGGGAAATTGAAACAGGAACTCAGGTGACTTTCCCTGGGCAGATTCCAAGGAAGAAGAGAAAGAGGCATTGAGAGGGGACACCCCACCAGCTTTGCACCCACCAGCCACCGATCAAAAGAGCAGGCAGGTGAGAGAAGCAGGTGCCCGGGCATGTGCCCCGTCGCCCTGCTCCACGTGCCCTCGGCCCACCCACCAGTCAGCTTTAAGCCAGCTGAACTACGGGCCTTGGGCCCCCCGCGACCCTTGGACTTCCCAGCACAGACGCTTTCCTCGCCCTTCCCGCCACTGCCTCCCTGGGTCGCTGAGGCCCTGGGATTTACGCATCCTGAATTTGGAGCCAGATGGTCTGGGTTCAGCTTCTGGCCTTGTGATGATTTGACTGTGGGCTCAGAGCCTCAGTTTGCTCCCCTGTAAAATGGGCATCGGGTTTGCTGCTCTCTCTTTCTGTTCCTGGCAAATTAGGAGAAAGTCAATGTGTCATAGGTGGCAATGAGGATCAGTGCAGAATTACTTCAGTGTGGAAACCCTTGGTGACAAAGCAGATCTGAGGGAAGGGTGAAATGTGGGTATGATGAAGTCAATCGCTCTACTGTTTTGTTTTGTTTTGTTTTTTCATTTTTATTGCAGTGACATATATACATCACAAAATTTCCCATTTTAACCACTTTCCTGTGTATAATTCAGTGGCATTAATTACCATCTAGATATTGTGTTCTCATCCCCAGCATCCGTCACCAGCACTTTCCCATCTCCCCAAGCAGAAACTCTGCACCCATTCAACAATCACTCCCCATTTCCCCCTTCCCAGTCCCTGGTAACCCCTGATAGGCTTTCTGTTTCTAAGAATTTGCTTATTTCTTATAAGTGAAGTCACACTATATTCGTCCTTTTGTGTCTGGCCTATTTCACTCAGCATAATGTCTTCCAGGTTCTTCATCTTGTTCCGTGCATCAGAATTGCATTCCTTTTCATGGCAGGCTACTATTCCATTGTATGTCTAGACATACCACATCTTCTTTGTCCGCTCTTTCATCTACTGGCACTGGTGCTGGTTCCCCCATGCTCTTTGGTGCAGTGTTTTCACCTTTCCAAAGCATCTTCCCACCTGTCTTTACCCCATTGGACAGGAGACAAAGCTGAGGTCAAAGCAGTGGTGTGACTGAGAGCACCCCACACAGGGGATGTCGGGTGCCTCTGGGCCTGGGCCTCTGACGCTGAGCTGGGGTGACAGGACCCTGGCACTTTTCACACAGCAGCCCTGACCCAAGGCAGGAGGCCACACCACCACCCAACTCTAACTTCTGGGTCCCTGGAGGGTGCACAGCCTGCAGCGGGGGAGATTCACAAGCACGTCCTCAGGTAGTTTAAGGCCTCTCATGTGGAAGAGGAGTTAGGCGAGTTCTAGGTAGTCCCAAGGCAGAAGCGGGACAAGTGCTGGGGAGTTATAGAACAGAGAAGAGATTTCAGCTCATTGTGAAAGAACCATTCCAAATACACTGAACTGGGTACAGATGGAGAAGGTCACCTGAAGGGTAGTGAGCTCCCTGCTACTGGAGGCAATCAAGTGCAGGCCAATCAGTTGGCCGAAGCAGTTCAGAGTGGAGCAAATTCTGTGGTAGTGGTTCACCTAGAGCAGGGAGGAGGGGAGAAATGGTACATAAAGAATGGCAGGGAAGGTTCATGTGGTCAGAGAGGACCCTGCAAAGGCACTAGTAGAAGAGGGGAGGCTTAAGTGAGCTAGGAGAAAAACCCTCCGACCAGGTTCTGTACTAGAACAGAAAAAAAAAAAAAGATTTAACTGGTTCTAGTAATGAAGACTACCATACTGGTAGTATGTCTGTGTTGAAAATGCTTGTTTAACTTAATACCCTAGCTTTTAGCCATATTTAGAAGTAGAGAAACCTATTTCTTGGACAGGAACCAGTCAGGATTTTTGTGGCTTATTTCTTTGGTAGGCACACCTTCTCCTTTTGGATGGCATGGAACTCTACCATCAGAAGGTGACATCTCAGAATTTTGTAGATGAAAGATATAGTAGAAAGAAACTGTTCCTTTCAAGCACCAAAGAGAATTATAATTATGATAGGTTTCTGACACTACAGGAATAATCTGTTTGGAGTGATTACGCAAGTCCTAAAAGATGAATTACAGACAGTTTGTTTCAAGTATTGCTCTAAAGTATTCCAAGTGTCAATTCACTTATAAACGTAGCATTTCATAGGCCTTAATTTCCCTTTAAGATTTCCACTTTAAAATTCCTGTGTACTTCGAGAAACTACAATAATTCTATCCAATTTCACTATTTTTATCATATTGGGTCCTAGAATCATGACCTGTTAGTTGAAAAGGAATCAGTAACCATCTGCTTACAATGAGACTCCCCACTCTACCCCACCCAGGGCACCTTCTACTCCACTTTGCCGTGCTGCAATCTTAGCTTCAGTCTATTACATAGAAGAATATTTATCTCAAAGAGGTGGAGTGGACATAACCACCCCAGGGTCCACAGGATGGAGAAATAGAGGATGGATTGAGTGGACTTACTGATATTCTACTGTGCAACTACTGTGATTAGTAATGGAAGAAATTGTAGCACCGATGTGGAGAAAGTGGCCATGGTAGCTGCTGAGGGAGGGAGAGGGAAGAAGAAATGTGACGTGGGGGCATTTTCAGTACTTGGAGTTGTCCTGGGTGGTGCTGCAGGGACGGATGCTGGGCATGGCCCACTGGGTGGACTGGGGGAGAGTGTAAATTACAATGTAAACCACTGTACATGTGGTGCAGTAGTGCTCCAAAATGTATTCACCAAATGCAATGAATGTGCTATGATGATGAAAGAGGTTGTTGAGGTGGGAGGAGTGGGGTAAGGGGGGTGGGGGTATAAGGGGATCTAATTTTTTTTAATGTAACATTAAAAAAAAAAATAGAGAAAATTCTAAAAATTAAAAAAAAGAAACACCGGAGAGGCCAGCAGTCCTTCCTGGGAGGCGTCCCCAGTCCTGACCAAGGGGATCCGCGTGGATGCCAGGCGCGGGCCAGGTCTGAGGGTGGGGGGACGCTCGGCCCCTGGAGGGGGCAGGTAGCGGTCCCACCGGATTCCGCGCTGTACCAGAGCGTGGAGGGGCCTGGAGTGACAGAGGGTCCCCGTGGAGCGGCGGCGGGGGCGGGGCTTCTGGCAGGGGCGTGACCGAGCCAGCCCCGCCCCTGCCGCTCGGCCCCGCCCCCGGCCGCTCAGGCCCCGCCCCGCTCGCGGCGCGGTGGCGCCCCCTCTCGGAGCTCTGGTGTCCGGCGCCGACCGCGCTCACCTGGTGCTCGTTCCCGGCGGAGACGCCGCGCGGCCCCACGCGTGCGGGGAGGGGCGTGTTATCTGGCTCGCGGCGCAGGCGGGCGGGCGGCGAACGTCGAGACCAGGCCCCTGAGGGGAGCACGCGCGCGGTCCCGCACCTCGGACGCCCGCCTGCGCCCGCCTGCGCCCGGCTCCGCGGCCCAGGGCGTCTGCGAACCCAGCCTGGCGGCGGGAGGGGCAGGCGGGCAGCGCGGGTGGCCCTGGGGGCGCGCGCGGGGCGCGGAAAAGGGGCGAGCGGCCCTCCCCGCGCTGCCCGAGGGAGCCCCCGCACGCGCCGCCGGGGAAGCTCCTGCTCCTTGCGGGGCGCGGGGGCGCCCGGGGTTCCGCAGTGCTGTGCGTGGCGCCGCCGCCCGTCCTGCGCCCCCCTACCCGGTTTGGGGCCAAGGCGGGGTGCAGGGCTGCCCTTGGGGGCGGCCCGTGGGTGGCGGGCCCTCGAGGGCTTGGTTCAGTCTTTGGCATTTTTCCAGGCACGGATAACTTGTTTATTCTGTGAAAATTGATTTCATGAAATTACATAGTTAAAGCAGCAAACCTACTTTGGATGTACCCTAACCTTTTGTTACCCAAGCACCAGTTGATAGGCATTTGTGTTTTTTTCCAGTTTTGGCTGATTTGATTTGTCTTGGATAGATTTCTCGGAGTGGAATTAGGAGCGATTATGGTAAGTTTATATTTTTAAGAAACTGACACAATGTTTCCCAAAGTGGCAGCACCATTTGGCATTCTCACCAGAAATGTATGAGGGCTCTAGGTTTTCCTCAACTTCTTTAACAGTTGGTATTATCTTTTTTGATTTTAGCCATTTTAGTATGTCTATATGATAACTCATAGCAGATTTTAATTTGTATTTTCCTAGTGATGTAAAGAATTGAATGTTGCTTCTTTGGTGAGAGTGTATTTACATATTTTCCCATTTTTAAGTGCTGTTTGTCATTTTTTTAAAAAAAATCAATTTTATTGATACATATCAACAAAGCCTACTTTTCATCCAAAGTACACGATCATTGTTGTTTTTTTTTAACAATCATTGTTATTTAGCAGATAGTTGTGCATTCATCACCTTAATCATTGTTAAAGCATTTTCATTATTATAATAATAAAAATCCATCACCTCTCCTCTGTGTTTCCCCTGATAGTTCATAGCTCCCATTTTTGGCTATTGCACAAATACTTTTTTTTTTCCCCTTCTATAAATTGATTTGTATTTACATTTTATATAAGTGGAATCATACAGTATGTTATACAATATATTTAGTTGATAGTAAAGCAGTCTTACAGTATTTGTCCTTTTGTGTCTGGCTTGCTTCACTCAACATAATGTCCTCCAGGTTCATCCATGTTGTCAAATGTTTTATGACTTCATTTCCTCTTACAGCTGCATAATATTCCATCATGGGAATGTATCACACTTTATCCATTCATCAGTTAATGGACACCTGGGTTGTTTCCAGCTTTTGGCAATCGTAAGTAGCACCACTTGTGAACACAGTTGTGCAGATGTCTATTTGTATCACTGCTTTCAGCTCTTCTGTATGTATACCTCATAGTGATATTGCTGGGTCACTGGCAAATCTATATTCAACTTCCTTAGGAACTGCCCAGCAGTCCTCCCTCCACAGTGGCTGCACCATTCTACATTCCCACCAACAGTGAATAAGTGTTCCTGTCTCTCCACATCCTCTCCAACATTTGTAGGTCTCTGACTTTTTAATAGTGGCCATTCTGAAAGGTGTGAAATGATATCTCATTATACTTATGATTTGCATTTCTCTAATCATTACTCATGTTGAAATTTTTTTCATGTGTTTTCTTGCCATTTGTATTTCTTCTTTGGACAAATGTATATTCATGTCTTGCCCATTTTTTAATTGAGTCATTTGCTTTTTTATTATTGAGTTGTAACATCTTTTTATATATCATGGATATTAAACCCTTATAGGACATATGATCTCCAAGTATTTCCTTCTGCTGAGGCAGCTGCCTTTTCACCCTTTTGACAAAGTCCTTTGAGGTGCACAGGTGTTTAATTCTGAGGAGGTCCCATTTATCTATTTTTTCTTTTGTTCTGTGTGCTTTGGGTATAAGCACCATGTCGCACAAGGTCTTTAAGATGTTTCCTTACATTTTCTTCAAGTAGTTTTTATGGTCCTTACTTTTATATTTAGGTCTCTGATCCATTTTGAGTTGATTCTTGTATTGGATATGGGATAGGGGTCCTGTTTCATTCTTTTGGTTGTAGATATCCAGTTCTTCCAGCACCGTTTATTGAAGAGACTTTTTCCTGTTAACATGAACTTGGTAGGTGTGTCAAAACTAGTTGACTGTAGAGGTGAGGGTTTATTTCTGGACTCTAACTTCTATTCCACTGATCGATGAGTCTCTCTTTATGCCAGTGCCATGCTGTTTTGACCACTGTGGTTTTGTAATATGTTTCAGGGTCTGGCAGTGAAATCCCTCCCATCTTGCTCTTCTTTTTTAGAATGCTTTTGGCTATTCAGGTGCACATTCCCTTCCAAATGAATTTGGTAATTGCCTTTTCTATTTCTGTAAAGTAGGCTGTTGGAATTTTGACTGGTATTCCATTGAGTCTGTAAATCAGTTTAGGTTGGGTTGACATCTTCACGATATTTAGTCTTTCAGGATGTGAACACGGAATGTTATTTCATTTGTTTAGGTCATTTTAAATTTCTTTTACCACTGGTTTGTAGTTTTTCCCCATACAGGCCCTGTACTTCTTTGCTTAAACTGATACCTACATATTTGATGTTGTTGCTATTGTAAATAGAATTTTCCCCCTGATTTTTCCTCAGATTGTGCAGTACTAGTGTACAAAAACACTGATTTCTGCATGTTGATCTTGTATTCTGTGCTTTGCTGAACTCATTTATTAGCTCCAATAGCTTTGTTTTAGACTTTTTAGAAATTTCTAAATATAGGATCATGTCATCTGCAAATAGTGTAAGTTTTACTTCCTCTTTTCCTATCTGGATGCCTTCAATTTTTTTTCCCTCCCTAATTGCTCTAGCTAGAACTTCTAGTACAATGTTGAATAACAATGGTGATAGCAGGCATCCTTGTCTTATTCCTGATCTTAGATGGAAAGCTTTCAACATTTCCCCACTGAGCACAGTATGGGTTTTTCATATACGCCTTTTATCATACTGTAGACATTTCCTTCTTTCTTATCTTTTGCAGTGGTTTTTTTTAATCAAGAAAGAATGCTGGATTTTGTCAAATGCCTTTTCTGTGTTGATTGTGATGAATGTGTGTTTTTTTCCCCTTCAACTTGTTAATGTGGTGTATTACATTGATTGATTTTCTTATGTTGAGCTACCTTTGCATACCAGGAATAAATCCCACTTGGTCTTGATGTTGGTGTATAAGTCTTTGATAATGCTGCTGGATTCAATTTACCAATATTTTGTTGACAATTTTTGCATCTCTATGTTGATTAGAGAGATTGTTCTGTACTGTTCTTTCCTTGTAGTGTCTTTATCTGGCTTTGGTATTAGGGTGATTTTGGCTTCATAAAAAGTGTTGGATAATTTTCCCTCTTCATCCTTTTGTAAGAGTTTAAACAGGATTGGTGTTAATTATTTTCAAAATGCTTGGTAGAATTCATCTCTGAAGTCATCTGGTCCTGAGTTTTTCTTTTTCGGGAGATTTTTGATGATGGAGTCAGTCTTTTTAAATGCGATTGGTTTCTTAAGTTCTTATATTTCTTATAGTTCTTGTATTTCAGTGTAGGTTGTGCATTTCTAGGAATTTGCCCATTTCTAGGTTGTCTAGATTGTTCCTCATAATATCCTCTTTTGATTCTTTTCATTTCTGTGGGGTTAGTCATTAGTTCCTTCATTTCATTTCTGATTGTGTTTATTTGCTTCTTTTTTTTCTCCTTTGTTACTCTTGCTAGTGATTTGTCAATTTTACTGATCTTCTCAAAGAACCACTTTTGGTTTTAATTTTCTCTTATTTTTCTGTTGTTGATCTCAATTTCATTTATTTCTGCTATAATCTTTATTATTTCTTTCCTTCTGCTTGCTTTGAGGATTGGTTTGCTGTCCTTTTTTCTAATTTCTCTAGGTGTTCAGTTAAGTCTTTGAGTTTAGCTCTTTCTTCTTTTTTAATATAGGCATTTCCGTAAATTTTGGTAATTTGTATTCTCGTTTTCATTTGTCTCAATACATTCACTGATTTCACTTGCAATTTCTTCTTTGACCCACCGCAAATTTACCTTTTTCCTGTCTATTATTGATGTTCAGTTTCATTCCATTATGACCTAAGAAGGTGCTTTGTATAATTTCAATCATTTTATATTTATTGATGCACTACATCATGCCCTGAACGTGGTGTATGCTGGTGAAGGATCCATGGGCCCATGAGAAGAATATATAACCCACTGCATTTGGATGCAGCATTCTGTGTGTCTGTTAGGTCCAACTCGTTTATTATTTTTTAAGTTCTCTGTTTCTTTGTTGATCTTCTGTCTAGTTTTTCTATTTCATGATGTGAGTGGTGTGTTAAGAGACTCCAGTGATTATTGTACAGAAGTCTGTTTCTCCCTTCAATTTTGCCAGTTTGTCTTTTGTATTATGGGGTACCCTGGTTAGGTGCATAAATACATCTTCCTAGTGAATTGTCCTTTTTATTATTATATAATGGCCTTCTCTGTCTCATAGCTTTTTTTCACTTAAAGTCTGTTTCGTCCAATATAGTATAGTTATCCCTGCTCTTTTTTGGTTAACTATTTGCATGGAGTATCTTTTTCCAACCTTTTACTTTCAGCTGGTTTGTATCCCTGAGTCTAAGGTAGGTCTCTTGTAAGCAGCATATGGATGGCTCATGTGTTTATTATCCATTCTCTCAATCTATAATTTTAGCTTGCCTGACTCTCCAAATAGCCTCCTTCCATCTGGATTCCTCAGAAAGGAGAGTGATGGACTCAGTGGGTCCCATGTTTTAAAAAAACATTTTTTTTTAATGTATTGAAGTATATCACTCATACATAAATATACATAAACAGTAAGTATATAATAATAGTTGTGAATTTACAAAGCAAACATATATAGTATCATACAGGACTCTTGTACCTCACCCTTCCACCAATACCTTGAATTGTTGTTAAGCATTTTAAACTTATGATTAAAGAGAATTGTCAAAATGCTGCTACTAACCAAGTATTTTTCCCCCAACCCACCCTAGTATTATCTTTTATCATTTATATATGAACATTCATAAACAATAAGTATGGTAAAAATTGTGAAGTTACAAAGCAGATATGTGTAACATCATACAGGGATCCCATACATCAACCTTCCACCAACACCTTCCATTTTCATGAGACGTTTGTTACAATTATGAAAGATTATTGTCAAAATCTTATAGTCTTATCTTACATTCCCTATTATTTTTTAAGTATATTTTTATGGCAGAAGTTGTAAACTTATAAAACAATCATGCATGAGTGCAGAATTCCCAAACAACACCCCTCTATCTGAACGTTTGTTGTAGACAGGATAGTATCTGATTGTTACCATGTCCATAGTGTACATTTGGCACACATTTTCCATACTGCCCCATTATCAACACAGTACATCTTTGGCATAGATGCAAGAATATATTATTACTGCTAACCACAGTCTATAGGTCACTCCAGTTGTATTTTTTCAGGGCTTCTCCACATTCCCAACACCTTGCAGTAGTAATATACATTTGCTCTAGCTCACAAAGGACACTCTTGCATCCGTACCATCAAACACAATTCTCATACACCTCCTTGTTTACTGTGCTATTCAGTTCCTAGATTATTCCCAAGCATTCTGTTATTTGGCATTTCATATCTAGACTACCATTTTCAGCCACATTCCCATTTATAAACTAGCTTTTACTCACTGTGTGTTACCATCCACGCTATACATTTCCACACTTTTACAGGAAAGCTAATTAAAACTTCTACATACATTAACCATCATCAGTCCATCTCAGTCCTCCTCTTATCTCCTTAAAGAATCCACCACCTACCTCCAAGTCCTGAATATACTTTCCTACAATTTCTTGTAGAAATGTTAGGGTTCTTGCTTTTATTTTTAAGTTTTTTGATTCATTTTGAGTTAATTTTTTTTTAAATTTATTTTTATTTATTTAATTCCCCTCCCCTCCCCCGGTTGTCTGTTTTCTGTGTCTTTTTGCTGCGTCTTGTTTCTTTGTCCGCTTCTGTTGTAGTCAGTGGCTCGGGAAGTGTGGGCGACGCCATTCCTCAGCATGCTGCTCCCTCCTTCGTGCTGGGCCTTCGTGCTGGGCTCGGCTCTCCATACCGGTGCACTCCTTGCGCGTGGGGCTGCCCTACGTGGGGGACACCCCTGCGTGGCAGGGCACTCCTTGCGCGCATCAGCACTGCGCATGGGCCAGCTCCACACGGGTCAAGGAGGCCCGGGGCTTGAACCTTGGACCTCCCATGTGGTAGACGGACACCCTAACCACTGGGCCAAAGTCCGTTTCCCTTGAGTTAATTTTTAGATAAGCTGTGAGATAGGGGTCCTCTTTCCTTTTTTTGGCTATGGATATCCAGTTCTTTCAACACCATTTATTGAATGGACTGTTCTGCTTGAGCTGTGTGGGTTTGTCAGGCTAGTCAAAAATCTCTTGACCATACATGCAAAGGTCTGTTTCTGAACCATCAAATTTATTCCATTGGTCTACATGTCTGTCTTTATGCCAGTACCATGCTTTTTTTTTTTTTTTATCACTATAACTAGGTAAAATAATTTAAAGTCTGGAAATGAGTGTTTATTTTACCTTTTTAAGATGTTTCTGGCTATTCAGGACCCCTTACACTTCCAAATAAATTCGATAATTGTGTTTTCAATTTTTAAAAGAAATGCTAGTGGATTTTTATCAGGATTGCATTGAATCTGTATATCAATCTGAGTAGACTTGACATCTTAATGATATTTAGTCTTCCAGTACCTGAGCATGGAATATTCTTTCAGTTATTTAGGCCTTTTTTTGATATTTTTTAACATTGAGTTGCAGTTTTCTGAATACAAGTGCTTTACATCATTGGTTAAGTTTATTCCTGACTATTTGAGTTTCATCTGTCATATTTTATTTCCACCACTCTTTTGATACTTTTAGTTACTTTTATTGATATAATCTTTTTTAGACTGTCTTCCAGGCCCCTCTCTCCTGTCTTTTCTTTTCAGACTCTAACACACCCTTTAGTATTTCCTGAAAATCTGGTCTCTTGCTTAGAAATTCTTTCAGTTTCTGTTTACCTGTGAATATTCTAATCTCATTTTTGAAAGGCAGTCTTGCTGGATATAAGATTCTTGGCTGGAAGATTTTGTCTTGTAGTATCTTAAATATATAAGACCACTGTGGTGGTCTTATATAGTGGACGAATTAAGTCCTTATTTGAAACATCTAGACTTTCTAGATGTTTAGAAGTGCACAAAGTATGTTAAAAGTAGAGGTAGTGAAATAACATTGTAGATATTGTTTTGTTAAATTTCATATGAAAGATCTTTTGGAAATGGAGTGGTTACAGCACCTCCACAGCAGTTACATACTATGTGCTGTTTCAGGGAGGAGGGGGAAGGAAGTGCCAAGTGCTCTAAGGCAGTAAGTCTGTAGTTAGATAAGATAAACCATCATCTGTGTTCTGTGCATTTTCTTTTACTTTTCTGTGTAAATAGTGTATATAATGGACAAACTAGTCCTAATGTTATATCATCTAGTCTTTCTAGATGTTAAAGAGGTTGCCAGTGTATTACAGAAGTAGAGTTAGTAAACTAATGCATTTTGTACTTTTTTTTTTTTGTTAAAATTCATAGGGAAGACTGTTGAAAACGACAGAATTAAATTTGTGAAAGCAAAATTGTTCAAAAAAAAAAATCCCCTCTAAGCATTGCAAATGCAAACCACTAAGTTGATAGAGGTCAGAAGGGGAAGGATTATAGGCCGGAATGTTCTTTTAAGAAGACATTTTTGGGTTATATCCTTTATTATGTGTGCGGTTTATTCAGTGCTACTGTGTGTATTGTGGACAAGCTTAAGTCCTTGCTTGAAACAGCTAGTCTTTCTAGATGTTTAGAAGTAAACAACATGTTAAAGTAGAAAGTGTAAAACAATACTTCAGATATGTTTTCTGTTAATATGTAGGAATGACTATTTGGGGAATGGGATTGTTAAACTAGATGTCTTGGAGCAGGATGCTGATGGGGTGGTGGTGGGGGCAGGGAAGGAAGTGCCCAGGGAAGGTTCTTTGCCTGTGAGTTGTGAGACAAGTTCAGATTGTCTGACCATTGTTCTCTAGGCATTTTAGTTATTACTGTGTATTACAGGACAAGACCTAATGTCCAAAGTATGTAAAAAATAGAGGTAGTAAAATAATCCCTATATAAAGGTTCTTGTGTTAGTTTTAGGATGTACTGTCTTCTGGGAGTGACCTCTGTCCATCCACCTTGAAATGGTGGGTGAGGAAGATGAGGAAGGGCAAAGGGAAGGGCTCCTTGGTAGTACTCTATATCTAGAAGACAGTTGTAGATTATAACCATAGTTCTATAAGTACATTTTTTGGTAAAAATACCTGTGTTAATTGCAGATATGGTTCATACTTTACTTCACATCTAAGCTTTTTAGATATCTTGAGGTGACAATGTATGATAAAATGTAGAGCTAGTGAATTAATGAATTTATAAATATCTTTTTTTTTTTTTTTTTAGTTAATAGAAGCATTTTTGACGTGGAATTGTTAAACCACCTCTGAGCAGTATGCACCAGGACTTGTTCATTAAATTGGCTGCAGAAGGGCAGGGGGAGGGGTATATGCAGATGTGTTCATATTTCCATTTGAAGCTAACAGTGTGTGAGCATCTCTTGGCTATACCATAGGAAAACATTGTTAATTTAATAGAAACATATGTTCTTGCTAATAATTCAATATAGATCTGATAATGAATTTTCTTAGAAGCATTATACTTATTGTACTCTTGCTTTTGTCTCACTTTAACTTGAGCATTATTAAGGGAGCACAGTATTTGTAATTCTGCCAGTATCTATAGAGGCCTGTTGATATTTTTGTCCCCAAGAAAGGAATACATTTTTTTCCCGCTGAGATGGTGTCATATATTCTTGGTCATCACAATATCTCATGGCTTTGGGGCTGTGAGTTGGTAAATATTCATGATGTGTGATAAAGCATGATACATTCTGTGAGATCTTGACTAGATAAAAATGTATGCTCCGTTGTGTCTATACACACACAGGACCTAAAGGTTATGTCAAACTAAACTGCTTGTGATTCTGGATGACTTTTGTGTTCTTTGCTTCTTGTGCTTTTCAGTTTTCTATATTGCACAATTAAAAGTTTGAAAAAAAATAAATGTTACTTTAAAAACCTTAAAAAAATAAAATAAAATAAAATAAAATAAAATAAAAAATGAGAGAGGAGATATCACCACTGATTCCACAGGAAAAATATATTATAAGACGATACTTTGAAAAAATATATGCCAACAAGATGGCTAAATTAAATGAAATGGACACACTTCTAGAAACAAATAAGCAACCTACATTGACCAAAGAATAAATTGATGAACTCAATGTACCAATCACAAGTAACAATATTGAATTAGTCTTCAAAAACCTTCCAACCAGGAAAAGCCCAGGATCAGATGGCTTCACAGTTGAATTCTATCAAGCATTCCAGAAAGAACTAATAGCAATCCTACTTAAAGTCTTCCCAAAAATACATGTGGAGGGAACATTGTCTATCTAAGTCATTTTATGATAACATAACCTGAATACCCAAACTACTTAAAGATGTCACCAGAAAAGAAACCACTGACCAAACTCTTTAATGAACTGCATGCTAAAATCCTCAACAAAATATGTGCAAAACATACTCAGCAGCAGATCAAATCAATTTTAGACTGTGATCAACTGGGTTTCATCTGTGGTATGAAAGGATGTGTCAATATAAAAAAATAATTAATACACTACATTAGCAGATCAAAAGAAAAAAATCACATGATCATTTATATTGATGCAGAAAAAGCATTTGACAAAAATACAGCATCTTTTTTTTAATAAAAACACTTCAAAAGATAGGAATAGAAAAAAAAATTCTCACCACGATTAAAGGCATTTATGAAAATCCCACAGCAGACAGGCAGGTCAACATAAGTGCACCCACATTATCTCTCCTACAAAGAAAATAGCTTGTGGGGATAAAATCGTGCCTGAGTGAGGTGTTTTGGGGAACCCACAAAGCAGGAGGCTTCTGGACATCAATCTGGAGAGTGTGTGATGAAAAAAGTGTCAAGGTAAAACCACAGGTTTCTGGTGCTTGTGGAGCTGTGAGAAGGCAAATCCCACCCTTAGGGCAGGAAGCTGCAGCATTCTGTAAACCCTCATGCCCCCAACCCGGTGCTCCTTGAACCCCACCAGCCTCAGAAAAACTACAAGATTTGGAGGGTTCTGATGTAGGGTGCTGAGGGGTCTGATGAATGTGGGTTCAAATGTATGGACCCCACTTTTTGAGCATACCAGTTAGCTTGAGGCAAAACTAGGAATAGGTGAGAGGTGAATCTGCTAAGGCAGACTGATTTACCTAAATTCCCTGGGATAGGGAAAATTGGTCTAGGAGAATGTGAAGTCAGGCAATTAACTAATCCTGTGCCACACACTTAATGGAGGGGGACAGTAGGAAGTGCTTGGCAGGCTTCCAAGAGCATATTTAGGGTTCCTGGCAAGATATGGGTGCTCTTTCTCAAAAAGACTGAGAGTCATTATGTTCTGTGGTGGGTTGGTTCACCAGAGTCCCATTTGAATCTGGAAGGATAGCTCCTATATGGGCTTCCTGCTAAAATCAGCAGGAAATCAGCACTGAATCTTATTGAGCTTCTGAAGAAAAGGCCAAGTTCTTAACGTTGCACTGGGATTGCAAACCCTCTAAGGAATGAGTCAGGAGACACTGTGTCTTGGGCAGGTAGAGGAAGTATGCATGCTCAGAGCTGTGGGGAGAGGAAACAGCTGGTGCAGCAAGGAATCACCTATAGGCAGCCAGGGGAGGGGGTTTGTGCTGGAGGCTGAAGCTCTGTGGGAGGAAGGCTGCTATTCTGCTGACAGTGATAATGTCCTCCATCTCCTACCTGCAGCTTGGTGATGGTGAGAGTGAAATCTGTTCCAGAACCTCTGCCACTGAATCGAACAGGGACTCCAGATGCTTGGGCTGATGCGTAATAGATGAGCAGTTTAGGAGCCTGACCTGGTTTCTGCTGGTACCAGTCTGCTTCTGCAAAGACTGCCTGCACTTGCAGCTGATGGTGATGGTGTCTCCTGGAGACACAGCCATGGAGGCTGGAGACTGGATCCTCTCAATATCACCACTGGACCCCGCATCAGAATGAACAATGACACACATTCCTACCACTTTATCAGAGACAGATTAAATGCATCATTTAATATGTGCTTTCTAATGCTTTCCAATTAAATAATTAAATAACAGCACATAAATCGGTCATTTTGAAAACAGGCATTATGGTCCTTCCATCTTAAAATCATTTCTCAATTCTTCAAAGATATTGTTCTGAAGATATTGGGGCACTTTTAAATTTCTCACCAGAAATCAGAGGAGCAAGGACATGAGGACCTGCATCTTTGAGATCATCTTGCTCCTCTGACTACACAATACTGCTCAGTTCATATTGCAAAGTGCTCATTTATAGAATCTGAGCGGCTGACCTGGGGCTGGGGGAGCTTATGCAAAGCAATCAGTGAACGTGGAGAAAATGCATGGGCTGTGAGTGGTGAACTATGCAGTGGAAATAAGAGTTAAAAATATCATCACAGAGAGTCTAATTTTGTGACAACGCAGAAGCTTTAATACAAACTTAGAATCCCTAAAACTACAAATGGTATCAGATCTAATGAAGAGATTTTACTTTAAGTAAAAATATATTCAGGCTGGTGGGCTTCCTGATGTCAACCTGTGCCCCCTCTTCACCTCCTCCTGGTCTCTGCTGGCTGCATCTTCAACGTGAACTTACTTTTGAAGGGACTGCCCCCCAGGCCAAGACAGGGCTGGGCTAAGGAGGCTGGCAGCAGGTTCCTGTAGTTCCTTCAGACCTGAAGTTCTTAGAGACCCCAGGAATGAGCCCCAAGCCTCTGTTTTCTCCTTCTGCAGCTCCTACCTCTACAAACAGGGCTTCATCTTACCAGGTTCCAGCTGCTCAGTGTTTTAGCTGGGCCTTTCTTAGGGCCATGGCTGGGGCACCCGCTGTGCTGTGCTGTGCTGTGTGGTGACATCTGTGGGGGCCACGTGCTGCTGCCTGCTCTCCAAGACTTTTGGCAAACAGTTGGTGGTCTGCTTACTGGTAAGTGACCTATGCAATTTCCTTCAGATTCAGAAAGGCTCCATCCTATCATCCCTCATTCCTCTAGATACTCTTTTCTTCTGGGAAACAGCTCTTAAGTTGACACCATTTCCCTAGTGATCTAAGTTCCTGGGACACTCTTTGAAAAATTTATCCAGAAACACCTGTAATTTGAATGGAACAAGACACTTTCATCATTAAAATAGTAGAAAAGAGGATTTCCTCTGCAATTTCTTGCTAATGACCTATTCTTCTACAATCCAAGGGAAGCAAGCTGATGAAATGCATGGGACTTGCACATGGAGCTGAAATGCACAGTGACTTCTGTGGATCTGTTTATGTTCAGATGCGCTAATGTCATCATGTTTATCAAACCTCCTTCTGATCTCATGCCCTGACAATTAAGCTGATTGCAAACACAATGCTAAGGATGAATAGAGCAATCTTGTATATTTTAGATATCTTCTTGAGAAAATCACATCCATCTAGATGAGAGGCAATGCCCTTGATTCACCTGAGTCCAATGATCATCATTACATTTTCTAATCTGTCCTGTATTGGATTCCCTTTTACCTCCTCCTCTTAGGAGGAGAGACTCAGCACACCAGGATTTTAGTCAATGCACCTTCTGAATGGTCTTCAACTTGTCATTTGGCAAGAAGAGCATAGGAATAACTTTTCTTTTTTATTTTAATTAAAAGAGAAAAACTTGGTTTCTGATATTATTATATGTATCTTAATTACCATATAGTTCCCATTGCTCCCTACAGCTACAGTATTGACTTGGCAGAGACCATGTTAATATGTCCAAGGACAGAAGGACCTGGACAGAAAACCTGCACAGCTCTGTGATTTTGTACCTTACAAGAGCAGCTCACAACCACTTATCAGCAGTGATGTCCTTGAGCATCACCTGCTGGAATTTTCATCTTGTCGAGAGCTTTAATCAAGGCCAATTGCGCTATATCAATGCTCGGGAATACTCATGTTCTGCAGGAAAAGTGACTTCTTAGACTGTGTTTTGGGGCATCTTAAAATCCCTTTCACATCAAGGATTTCCTTTAAAATTGTGTTTCTTTAAAAGAAGCTTTGTGCTGGCATAGGTGGAAGGAAGGATAGACAAGGAAGTATTGCATGGTTACAAGTCCCCCTGCCATTTAGCAGAACTCTTAAATACTTCACCCTTCTGATTTTGCAGCAATGTGTCTTCCCACTTGTGAGTTTACTGGCAATTTCCCAAATAGATATAAATGGGCTCAGTTTCTGAAAATAATCTTGGTGAAATAATAATAATATATTCTGGGGGGAAAACAGAAGAAAGAAAGAAGACTAGAGAAGACTAGATAAAAGAAGAGGAAAGAGTAGAGGGGAAGAGAAGGAAATGTATAACTTTGGGTCCAAATTTTATAAAAGTCAAGGACCAAAAATGTGTTTAACTCTAAAGCCGTTTTTATCCTGAACGTACTCAAGGACAGTAAAAATAGTTCACCTCTGGTTCCAGGGCTATACAAGAGTCAAGAATTTACCCCTGTGGGGTACATTATCCTGAAGGACCCTACCATGTACTATGGGCTAGAGAGGCACAAATCCCAAAGTAAATGTGATCCAAAGTAAAAGTGGAATCTATCCTGCAACAGAGAGGAACTAATAGAAAGGTTTGTTTTGTTACAAAATGGATGATAAAAGATATATTAGGGGTCTAAAGAGAAACATAACTGACAAGAGCTATCTGTAAATACTAGCTTGGTGCAAAATTAATTGTGGTTTTGTATTGTTGAAATTGCCATTTGATATTGGCATATATTGTTAAAAAATGTAATTATGTTATACATTGTTTTAATGTGCATTTCTCACTTTATGTTTCTTTGCAATTGACTTATTAATTGCTGTTTATTTTATATTTATTTTAGACTATGGAAATGATATTAGACAAAAAGCAAATTTGAGCGATTTTCTTATTTGAGGACAAAATGGGTCACAAAGCAGCAGAGACAGCTCACATCATCAACAACGCACTTGTTCAGGATCTGCAAACTAATGTACAGTGCAGTGGTGGGTCAGGAAATTTTGCAAAGGAGATAAGAGCCTGGAAGATGAGGAGCATACTGCCCAGCCACCAAAAGTTGACAGTGACCAACTGAGAGCAATCATCAAAGCTGATCCTTTGACAACTACACCAGAAGTTGATAAAGAACTCAACGTCGGCCCTTCTGTGGCATTTTAAGCAAATTGGAAAGGTGAAAAAGCTTAATAAGTGGGTGCCTCTTGAGCTAACTGAAAATTTTTTAAAAATTATTGTTTTGAAGTCTTGCCCTCTCTTACTCTATGCAAAAACAAATCATTTCTTCACCAGATTGTGACATGGGACAAAAAATGGATTTTATACAACAACCAGTGACAACCATCTGAGTTGCTGGACCAAGAAGAAGCTCCAAGCACTTCCCAAATCCAAATTTGCACCATGTGGGCGAGTGCTGGCCCATGAGCAAGACCGGTGCGCTTCAACGTGCTCAAAGTCACCAAGGCTGCTGGCACCAAGAAGCTGTTCCAGAAGTTCTGAGACTGGACACCTGTCTGCCCTCTTGGCTCAGTATAAATAAGTTTGTTCACATCTACAAACAAAAAACAAAAAAGAACTTGCACCAAAAACTGGTCTTGGTCACTGTTCATCTGCTTCCAGTCTGATCCACCATAGCTTTATGAATCCTGGTGAAACCATTACATCTGTGAAGCATTCTCAGCAAATCCATGAGATACACTGAAAATTGCCATACCTACAGCCTGCAGAGAGGGCCCAATTCTTCTCCATGACAGCACTTGACTGCACGTCACACAACCAATGCTTCAAAAGTTGAATGAATTGGGCTACGACGTTTTGCTGCATCCGCCTTTTTCACATGATTTTTTACCAATTGACTACCAGTTCTTCAAGCATCTCAACAACTTTTGGCAGGAAAAACACTTCCACAACCAGACAGATGCAGAAAATGCTTTCCTAGAGTTCATCAATTTCAAAAGCACAGATATTTATGCTACAAGAATAAATAAAAATATGTTGATTGTAATGATTCCTATTTTGAGTAAGAAAGATGTGTTTGAGCCTAGTTATAATGATCTAAAATTCACGGTCCAAAACCATAATTCATTTTGCTCTAAACTACAAATATTAAAAGATTTTATAAAATTGTCTTACATGACTGTTGGGATGCACACATCCAAATTCTGTAAAGCACTGCAAGCTGGGCACTCCAAAGAAACTTTTTCATATATTTCCCAGGAGAATCTGGCAGGCTGAAGTAGAGACATTCTCTCTTCAGGCTGCTTGCAATTTACTGATGATTTGAATCTACACTGTAACAATTAGGCCAGTTCTTGCTTCAACAAACAATTGAGTGCCATTACTTGGACAAGCTGACACATGAATGTAACCATCACAAAAGACAAGACTTCAAACCAGAGGCAAGGAACATAGCCTCGTGAGCACCCCCTCTTTGGTGGGCCTTATTTGGTAATACATGATAATCTACTTCTCCAATATAACAAAGCTGTACTCATTTATAATACAACTAACTACTCATGATTCTTCTAATCCTTTATTCATACCTATAATTATAAATATACCTATTAAATATATCTCTCAGAGTCTTATGTCCTTGAAGTGTTCAAATGCTGGTTGAGACCTGAATCCCAGAAGAATTGCTGCTAACTCCTCTCCAGTTCTTCATTATATATAGAATCAGGCCTCTGCATTACCCTCAGAGCAAATGTTTGCTCTGAAAATGAGCAACAAGCTGCTTAGATGTCACCCTTAGCACTGTTCTTTAGGTCAGTTTGTCAAATAACAAAGTGATTAGTATCCTAAAGTGTAACTCCTCCACCTACTTGTGATAGGTAAAATGGCTTCAGCTCCAAAGTTGTCATACAGCAGGTTCTTCATTTACTCCCACCAAAAATCAATGATATGTTTAGACTTATGCAAACAACATCAGATCGCTTCTACACTTAGGACACCAACTTAGGAACAAATAAAACAGAAGCCCTGACCTTATAAAGCTTTCATTTTACTGGAAGGGACAAACAATAGACAAATAATATCTCTGTATCCTCTCTTATCCTGCTTCTCTGAGATTTCCTCTCCTGTGTGCTAGGTGCACAGTGCAGGTACCACAGCTCTTTTCTCCTCTGACTTGCCTTTCTGGTTCAGGAAGCTGAGATGGATTCCTCAAGGTGGCGCCCACTGCCCCCTTCCCTCCTTTCCCTCCTTTCCCTCCTACTGGGATGGGCATGCTCACAGCACCCCTGTGGTGGGCAGAGATGTCCCTGGGTGTCATGATGCAGTAGTGCCTCACTGCAGTTCCTGGTGCTTAGGGAGATGGACTCCCACTCTACCTCCAGATCCTCTGACTTTTGTAGGATGAGTGAAGGGACCCAGCTAATTGGGGGTTGAGTGGGTTATCCACCCCCAGCTGCTTCTTGGAATCTCTAGGAAAGGACAAAGTAAGCCAGGGCATCTACCGCGTCCCTGTTGTGCACCAAGCTCTGCCTAAACCAGAGGGCAGAGGGTCCCTGCAGACTCACCTAGCAATCATTATTAGAGTCTACAAATGCTCTAATAATGATTGAAGTGATGAATGCACAACTATGTAATTATGCCAAATACTGTTTGTACAATTTGTATGAATTGTATGCTTTATTAATATGTATGAATAAAATTGATTTGTTCTAAAAATATGAAGCAATAGAATTGATTTTTAAAAACAGAGGGGAAGAACTCTTCAGGAATAAGATAAAATCAAATTGAATCGCTCTAACCCTTTGCAATGTAGGAACTTTCCTCTTCAGTATGAGTTTAAATAAATTTCAAAAGTACATAATTTTTTCTTTAAAAAACTATTTTGTCTCCATTTGCAATTCATCTTTACATTCCTGTGCACTACATAGATCTGTGCTGTGTTGACTTTTCCTTTGAATAAGTTATCATCTCTTTCTGGATCATTCATATCATATGAGTGTTGGAGATTTGGACATGAAGGATATTGGGAATGAAAGAAAGAGAAAAGGGAGAAGGAAATAAAGAGAAAGAACGAGAGAGCTGGGATCAGGGGTTCTGCGAGTAATGACTCCTCAGCCATCTTAATTGTGTACAAGGGGCTCTTTATATACCCAGAGTACATGCCAAGAAGCAGGCATACGTAGCCTATGTGCCAATAAGCACAAACATAGCGTACATGACATTAAACAGCAACATGTATTAACTATCAGCATTGCCCATAGTCTAAGGAATTTAAAAAAATCTTATCTCAAGGTAAAAAGTCTAAGTGTTCTATTCACTACAAAAGGTATGTGCTCATCTTTTCTTTCAGCCTTTAACAGCTTCATCCCATATGCTGGGAACTCTTTTTTTTTTTTTTTTTTAAAAAGATTTATTTTTATTTATTTAATTCCCCTCCCCTCCCCCGGTTGTCTGTTTTCTGTGTCTTTTTTTTTTTTTTTAATTTTTTTATTTTTTATTGACTTTGTAATAATATTACATTAAAAATATATATGTGAGGTCCCATTCAACCCCACCCCCCCACCCCCCCTCTCCCCCCCCCCAACAACACTCGTTCCCATCATCATGACACATCCATTGGATTTGGTAAGTACATCTTTGGGCACCTCTGCACCTCATATACATTGGTTCACATCATGGCCCATACTCTCCTCTATTCCATCATGTAGGCCCTGTGAGGATTTACAATGTCCGGTGATTACCTCTGAAGCACCATCCAGGGCAGCTCGATGTCCCGAAGACGCCTCCACCTCTCATCTCTTCCTGCCTTTCCCCATACCCTTTGTCCATTATGTCCACTTTTCCCAATCCAATGCCACCTCTTCTATGTGGACACTGGATTGGTTGTGTCCATTGCACCTTTATGTCAAGAGGAGGCTCAGATTCCACCTGGATGCTGGATGCAATCCTCCCATTTTCAGTTGTAATCACTCTAGGCTCCATGGTGTGGTGGTTGTCCTTCTTCACCTCCATCTTAGCTGAGTGTGGTAAGTCCAATAAATCAGATTGTAGGTGCTGGAGTCTGTTGAGGCTCAGGACCTGGCTATCACATTGTCAGTCCAGAGATTCAAATCCCCTAAATATATCTTAAACCCCAACATTAACTGCACCTCCAGCACATTAGCATGAAAGTCTTATGAAGGGAGATCCCATCTGAGTCCAGATTCATCACACATAAACACCATTTCCAAAGAGGGGCCATCTGCCCTGGTAGTTAACCCCATCGGCCATGACCATAACTCCCCGTATTTCTTAGGTTGCAAGCATAGCCATGGAGACAGCACTAGCATGGAGAAAGCACATCTTTCCTTGAGAGGCCACAATGCCTCAGTTTCCAACATATGAGTAAAATAAAATTTTTACACATTTTTTATATCCATATAAAAATTATGATTTTATTTTTTCTGAAAAATATATTTTAACAAATCAATTACAGTTTCCCTAAATGCCTCATATTCTCATTTTCCTCTTTACCCAGATTAAATTATATGATCCTGCTTAATAATGATTCCCTTAAGCACATGAAGAAATCACTTGCTGTTCCTGTATTTCCTTATCTTCATCCAGGAAGACCCTACCCATAGCAAAAACCCAACACTTCACATGCCTGTATCCATGCCTCTGTGGCTGGTGAATCGGTCTAACTTGCCTCACTTTAAATTCATGAACACTCACCTCATAAGGGCACTGAATCTTGCCTCACAAACATACTTCATTTCCCTGGACCCTTCACCCTCTACTCTTTCTTTTTATTATCTGTCAAGTTCTAACATCTCTTCCCTGTCCTAACTACAAAGCAATTGCCTTATTTCCTGTTTACTGTGTAAAAAGAAGCAATAAGAGGAACAAGTCCATTAAGAATAAAGGAGTAAAGTCACTGAGGGGGGAATGAAGATGGCTAGTAAGACTGAGAATCAATAGATGATCTGGAACCTGGCAGAGAGTCCACGTGGACATCAGCAACCCCAAGGTTGCTGCTGGAAGAACCCCTCCCCCCCCACCCGCCCCAAACACACACACACAAGATTCTGCCACTCAGATGATTTCCTCCAGAAGTCAGGAGAAGCCCCGAGATTCCCCAAGGACATTATAATTGGGATTTCCTGGGGGACTGATGGGTGGGTTAGTCAATCAAAACAGCAACAGCTGGAACTCCTGGCCTGCCGTTAGCAAAAGGCTGGATTAATTAATGGTTTAAAAAGCAGGCAGATCTCTTGCTGTACTGCCTTTGACCTGTCCCAGTGCCTGTCTGGTGCTGGTCCTGCCCTGTTCCTGCCTTCTGTGCCCTGCTCTCACTATTTCCCCACATGGATCAACACACAAGTTGGGCATTTATAATCCATAATGGGAAATTGTAGTCTGTAAATTAGCCCACTTTTCAGTCCCTTCTTTTCTACCAGGGACCCGTGTCATTTTCTCTCATTTCTCTTCCTTCCCTACCTGAATAAATTACTGGTCTAACTAAAGAAAAAATAAATATATATTTTTTAATTTAAAAAGAGGAACAAGCTCACAAGTCCCTCCCATGTATCCTCTGCTTCATGGATAACTATGTCCTCCTGCTCTGCCTTCCTTCTAGTTATTTTGTAGATGAGCAGGCAGCCCTCCTATGTGAGGACACACTCTCAGATCCTATCCCTCTCATCTGCTCAAGGATATTGCTCATTGTGTCCACCCCTCTCTTTTTGAACTATCAATGTTCCCCTCTCTTCGCATCATTTCCATAAACATGCAAATATCATTTTTTTAAATATAGAAAACTACTGTTAATTTAATAAGGTCATTTACCATATAAATTACTATATGTTATATTTTAAACAGTATATATTCTATATAATAAAATAAATGTGTAGACATGTTAATATTAAATATATATTATTCTAACAATATTGTATGCTTATTCTTTATAAAATTAACAATATATACTGATTTATGCTATTTTTAAGTGTTCTTTAAGAAAATTATTCGATGCTCTTTTCAAGACTGTAGCTTTGTGGTATGTTTTGAAGATTTAAAAAATTTCATTTTTTTTTCAATATGTCTTTGCCTATTCTAGGTCGCTTTCCTTTCCAAATAAATTTCATAGTTTTTTATTGTTCATTAAAGAATTCTGTGTTGATTTACATTGGGAATGCATTGAATCTGTACATCAGTTTTGGTAGGATAGACATCTTAATAATATCTAGTCTTCCTATCAATGAACAGGGAATATTCTTCCATTTATTTAGGTCTTCTTTGAATTCCTTCAACATTGTTCTGTAGATTTTTGTGTATAAATCTTTTACATCATTAGTTAAATTTATTCCTAGGTATTTGATTTTATTATTTACTATTGTAAATGGTATTTGTGTCTTGATTTCCTTCTGAGATTGCTCATTATTGCTGTACAGAAATGTTACTGATTTTTGCACATTGATTTTTTTTTTACAGGTAAGCAACTTTTATTCCTTATTCATATGAAAACGACTTACTTTTCCCTTCCCAAAGTCCCTAAACCCTTAACTCACTCCTCAATCTCAGTAGGGAGTATGTTTTTTTTTTTTTCTTAAAAAATGGTAAGAGATACACTTCATCCTTTTATTTATTTATATTTCCTCATGGCACATTCATTGCATTTGGTGAATACATTTTGGAGCACTGCTGCACCACATGGATAGTGGTTTACATTGTAGCTCACACTCTTCCCAGGTTATAACCTGTGACTTTACTGAACTCAGTTATAATTTCTAGAGATTTGCTGTAGACTTTCCAGGTTTTTTATGTATAGGATGATGCCATCTGCAAATAGATAATTTTGATTTCTTCCTTTCCACTTTGCCTGGTTCTTGCCTCAGACCAGGAGAGAGTACTTCTAATACAATGTTAAATGGAAGGGGTGATATTGGGCATCCTTGTCCTTTTCCTGATCTTAGAGGGAAAGATTTTAGGATTTCACCATCGTCAATGATGTTAGCTGCAGGTTTTTCATATATATGATTTATCATTTTCAGAAAGATTACTTTTATTCCAATCTTGCAGTGATTTTTGTCAAGAAAGGGTGTTGTATATTGTCAAATGCTTTTTCTGCATCCATAGATATGATCATGTGATTTTTTTTCGCTTCAATCTGTTTATATGATTTATTACATTAATTGATTTTCTTATGTTGAACCATGCTTGCATACCAGGAATGATGTGGGAGGAGTGGGGTAAGGGGGGCATATGGGGACATCTCATATTTTGTAATGTAACATTTAAAAAAAATAAACAAAGATAAACAAAGAAAAAGAAAATTATTCGACCACATACATACTCCATTTTTTGAGCACTTATTTTTATTGTATTTTTGGATGATACATAGATCACAATAAATGTTACATTAAAAAATATAAGAGGTTCCCACATACCCTGCACCCCACACCCACACTCCTCCCACATCAGCAGCCTCTTTCATCACTGTGGCACAGTCATTGCATTTAGTAAATGCATCTTGGAGCACTGCTGCACAGCAGGGATTGTAGTTTACATTGTAGTTTACACTCTCCCCCAGTCAATTCAGTGGGTTATGACAGGATATATAATGCTCAGCATCTGTCCCTGCAATATCATTTAGGACAACTCCAAGTCCCAGAAATGCCCCCACATCACAGCTCTTCTTCCCTCTCCCTGCCCTTAGCAACTACTGTGGTTACGTTCTCTACATCAATGAAACAGTTTCTTCCTTTACTAGTCACAATAATTCTATATAGAATAACAGTAATGTCACTCTAATCCATATTATATTCCTCCATCCTGTGTGCCCTGGGATGGTGATGCCACTCCACCTCTATATTGAGAGGGGGCTTATCCCACATGGCTGATGCATGCAATTCTTGTGCTTGCCATTGTAGGCAGTCTTGGTTCCCTGGTGTGGTGGTTGACCACCTTCTCCTCCCTGTTAGCTGACCTAGGGAAGTCCAATGAACCAGAGAGTAGGAGTTGCAACTCTGCTGAGGTTCAGGGTGCAGCTGGCACATGGGCAGTCCAGAGATTCAAGTCTTCTGGGTATTCACCAATGCCAGCATCAACCACAGGTTCAGTGAAAGTGACAGGAGAGGCATGTATAGAGAGATCATATTTGAGGCTAAGTCCATCACACTCAGGAACACAAATTCCAAAGGTGGGCCAACTGGCCAGGCTCTGAACTCCAGAGCCAACTGCCATGACTGTTGAACCTGTGTGTCTCTGTAGCCCTCAGGAGCACCAATATCTGTCTCTCTGGGATCCTGCTGAGGCATGGATAAGCGTGACTGCACTGATGACCTCCTAACTCTTTTTAAAGACCCTTAACCATATAAACTCATTCATTTTTACCATTTTCCCTTTTATTCAAGATAGCCCAGGGAATTGGGGGAGGTTTGGGAGTAACAGTTGAACATAAGAGTTTGTTGGTATGTGGTTGAAAGTATAATGTTGAGAAAACCCTTTAGAAAATGTAATATGGAAGGATTACCTGTTTAAGGTTATCAGGGGGATCTGCTGGCACAGGGACAGTCTTCTAGGAGTGTGTGTATGCTCATCTATTCATAATGTGTTATATCATTGGATGGAGACCCCTATAATGAGTGGGAAGGTGTACCCACATCTTGGGGAGGCATGATGATGTACAACATTGCATGGAATGTCCCCGCCCCCCTTTGAATCAACTAATAAAAGCACAAATCTGATGTGCTTGGAATTCTGGAGGACAGTAGAGACTGGAGAAGAAATCCAAAAAACACTGAATCAAAGATAAAGAAAAAAAATACCAAAATCAGTTTGGAGATTTACATTCCAGAACCACCAATCCAGACCCCTCCCCATCACTTGGTTCTACACAGATTAAGAGTCACAGAGAGACACCATGGCCTGAGACCCTCCTAACATGAATAATGACCATAGAGCCACTCACAGCAGTGAGTTAAAATCCTACATATATCCAAGGAAAGGGCCCCAGATCTAAAGGGACCCAGGACAGAACAGAAGCAGTGGAGGAGTGTCACAGGGCAAAAAGAGACTGCAGCAGAATTGTTGGCAAGAAGTACATGCATTCAAGCCAGGATCTGTTTGCTTAGACCATGTAAAGACAAAACAGACCTTCCTGAATGACCCCATCTGACCCCCTGTGATAGGTCCCTGAACTAAAAGTGTAATGAAAAGGAGGCACTGAGTAAGGTAGAGAATTTAAACAAATCATGGGAACTGGGGAGAAAATTCTGCACACATAAAAAACAAACAAACAGAAAAGAGTAAGATTCCAAGGGAAAGAACAGAGAATAGGAAGCTTTCCCCTGGAGGTGAAACAATTGCACACTAAAAGGCCAACTTAAAAATTGTACCAAATAATCTAGGGAAAGAATAAAGTGCAAAAGAGCTGGCAAAATCTGGACTGTTGCGCATAGGGTACTCTAAAGGATCAGAATAAGCTGCACCAAGCATCAAAACAGTCTTTACAGAATTGAAAACAACCATAATACCTTAGGCAATAAAGATAAATTGAGCTTCAGTGTTAGAACATCAAAGTAAGCTAATGCCCAGACTTGTGCAAAAATAATAACAACCATGCTAAGAAAAAGAAATATATGGCTCAGTCAAGGAAACAATTTAAATTCCAGAGGATACAAAGAATTGGGACCAACTACTCAAAGAATTTCAAACAAATCTACTAAATTAATTCAAGATGAAGGAAAATATGGATAAAAATAAACTGATAATGGATATAGAGTAATATTATAAATTATGAATATAAAGAATTTATAAGTATGAAAAGAATCATGACAAAAATTACTGTGAAGAAATGCACTATAGTTGAGATTCAAAATCCGCTAAAGGCATACAATAACACCTTTTAATAGAAGAAAGAAAGAATTAGAAAAATGAGGTGACAGGACAAAAAAATCATACAGTCAGAAAAACACAAAGATAAAAAATACAAAAAATTGAGCAGTGTCCCTGGGACTTGAATGACAACATAATGTGTACAAACATATGCATCATGGGTGTCCCAGGAGTAGAGGATAGAAAAGGGGCAGAAAAAATATTTGAGGAAATATTGGATGAAAATTTCCCAAGTCTTATGAAAGACATAAATATACATGTCCAAGAAGTGCAACATACTGTGAACAGAAAAAACACTAAGAAACCTACACCAAGACACATACTAATCAGAATGTCAAATCCATGGATAAAGAAAGAATTCTGAAAGCAGCAAGAGAAAAACAATTTTGTCATGTAAAGGCATCCCCAATAAGACTAAGTGCTGATTCTCTCATCAGACAACATGAAGTTGAGGAGGCAATGGCATGATATATTTAAGGCACTGAAAGAGAACCCCTGTCAGCCAAAGTCTTTCTTCAACAAAACTGCCTTCAAAAAGGAGAGAGGCTAAATATTCACAAAGGAATAGAAACTGAGTGTATTCATCAACAAATGCCTGCCTAAAATAACTGCTAAAGGACATGTGACCTCTAAGTCTCCTCTCAATTTAGAAGTGGAATGGACATTGCCATCCCAGGGTCCTCAGGATGGAGGAATAAAATATGGATTAGAGTGGGTTTACCAGTATTCTCCTATAGACTTATTGTGACTCCAGCATTAGAAGGAATTATATCATTGATGTGGAGACAGTGGTCACAGGGGTTGCTGAAGACAGGGAGAAGGGAAAAATATGTGTGATGTGGGGGCATTTTCGGGACTGGGAGTTGTCCTCAGTGATATCGCAGGGACAGATGCAGGACGTTATATATCCTGCCATAACCCATTGAATGGAGAGGGAGAATGTGTAAACTACAATATAGACTATAATCTATGCTGTGTAGCAGTGCTCAAAAAAGTACTCATCAAGAGAAATGAATGTACTACACTAATGAAAGACGATTTCAATGTGGGAGAAGTGTGGGGTGTGGAAAGTGGGGTATATTTATATTATATTATTTTAATATAATGCTTTGGGTGACAGATGCATCTTTTTTTAACAGATAATAAAAAATTGCTAAAGCAATTCTTGAGGTTGAAATGAAAAGACCAGAGAGTGACTGGGAGTAGGATGAAGATGTGAAGCTCTTCAGTAAAGGTATCTAAAAGTGTAAATTCAACATCCAGTAGTACTGTATCTTCAATACACTACCTTAGTACTGAATCCTCAATACACAACTGGTAGAGAGTTCACATGGACATCAACAACCCCAAGGTGGCTGCTGGAAGACTCCCCCCACACACAAGATTCTGCCACTCAGAATGAGATTTCCTCCAGAAGCCAGGAGAAGCGCAGATATTCCCCAAAGACATTGGGATTTCCTGGGGGATTGATGAGTGTGGCAATCAATCAAAACAGCAAACAGTTGGAACTCCTGCACTGCCATTAGCAAAGGGGTGGATTAATTAATGGTTTAAAAAGCAGGCAGCCCTCAAAGGAACCAATACCTGGGGATTGTATCTACTTTATCTGTCTCTTAGACTCTGCTCAGTTGTGCATAAGGACAATCCTTCTGACAGCCTCCAGACTCTTTTTTTTTAGAGACTCATAGCCATATAAACTCATTTCTCCTTTCTATTTCCCCCTTACATTAGATCAAACAGCATTTTAAAGTCATATTATTCTATGTAGACAGGGATATTCTACTGATCCGCATCAAACCTTCAATTCAAGGTCATTTTCCAGTTGCATTATCAGTTGTTAGTTGATAGTGATCCCTCAGTGCCAGGGAGGCTCATCCCTGGGTGTCATGTCCCATGCTGGGGGGAAGGCATTGCATTTAGATGCTAAGTTAGGCTTCGAGACTGGCCACATTTGAGTAACATGAAGGCTGTCAGGAGGAAATTCCCAGGCACAGTGCTGCTCTAGGCCTTGTTCTTATTTCAGGCATATAGGCTCACAAGCATAGTCATTAGTATCAGGGGCTCACTGTTGGACCCTCATTCCTTCTCGGTCCTTGCCGCTGCACTTGGGGGACTGCTGCTGCTCCCCTAGGGACCACAGCACAGCACCCCCGGCCAGGGACCCAGTACCCCCCCAGCTGTAGTTTTTAATTGTTGCCACTATGAGTATATCCAAACATTACCATGCACCCTGTACATAGGCCCTGTATAGCTCCCTGTCCGCCATATATCCCCTGTCTATAGTATCCTATACCAGTATTCCTCCGCTGCCATTTTTGGACCACTCTGGGATCCAGAACTTCCTGAATATTGAAGCCCTAATATCATGTCAGGATCTCTTACTAACAAAATGGGATATAGCGATGGGTTTAAAGGTTAGATATAGAATACGTGTTGACTTGGAAAAATTCTACATCCTATCTTTTTCTTTTCCTTTTTTTTTTTCCCCCTAATTATTGAACTTCTCTTCACAAAAGCCCTAGACCACAGCAATTCATGTATACAATATACAGCACTCCCACACATCCATCACAAAACCTTTTCCCTTCCACAGCGATACTCTTACAACCTATTCACAACATATTTACTTAAAGTGATGTACAGAGTCTGAGACAATAGCTTTCAAACCAGGTGACATCTGTGCTTACATTGTGGTGCATACTTTAGGACACGCAGTTTTCTAACATTTTTCGTTATCCTATGTTTTACATTATGGTTTACATTATCATTCTGTCGTCCCCTATATGTTTATGATGTAATATTACATATTTTATATCCATCCTTGTGTACTCTCACGAAACTCCTCTCTTACCCCACATTTACCTTGGTTCCACACATTTAACATCCATTTTCCCATCCCCTTGTTGCCCACAGTGACAGCCAACCTCCGTTTCCCGAGGAGCCACGTCCAGAGATACTAGCAACAGTGTTCAGGTCCTAACTTGCTCAGCTGCCCCAATGCCCTGGGAGCCACCCTTTCTCTCAAGAGATACAGTTCCCTCTATTTGATGGCCTTAGTCCTCCCCAGGATGTGGGTCCACCCCCACTCTCACTACTTGGGTCTCTACCCAGTGGTATCACCCACTCTGGCAAAATGAGCATTCAGACATTCCCCAGGAGCCCGTCCCACATCAGACCATCCCTTCCGAGCATCCTAAACAGGTAACCCTCTTAATGATATTTTGATACGATTTTCTCAGCATTCTACTCTCAACCAACACCTGACACTCTCCTGTGTTCATATGCTACTCCTCCCTCCCCCCACTTTTTGGGCAATATTACCCATCCGCCCATCCCCAGCCCCCCTCAAACCCGCAAAGCCCCACCCAAAGGCAACCCCTTGCCCCCATTTTATCTCTTCTTTGTGTTCATACTTACCGCCAGCGCCTTCAACCTGTCCCAGTGGCTGTCTGGTGCAGGTCCTGCTCTGCTCTTGCTATTTCCCCCACATGGATCAACATGCAAGTCAAACTTGGGCATTTATAATCCATAATGGGAAATTGCTGTCTGTAAATTAGCCCACTTTATCACTTTTCAGCCCCTTCCTTTCTACCTGGGACCCATCCATGATCTGTTATTTTCTCTCATTTCTCTTCCTTCCCTACCTGAATAAATTACTGGCCTAACTAGAGAAAAAATAAAAAAATTTTTTTTAAAAAGTTTAATAAAGAGGAAAAGTCCACAAGTCCCTCCCAAGTTTCCTTTGATCCAGGGATGCCTATGTCCCCCTGCTCTGCCTTCCTTCCAGTTATTGTAGATGAGCAGACAGTCCTGTTTTGTTAGGCCAGACCCTCAGATCCCATCCCTCTCATCTAGTCTAGGATATTTCTCATTGTGTCCACCCCTCTTTCTGAACTATCAATGTTCACCTCTCTTAGCATCATTCCCATCAACATGCAAATATTATATTTTAAATATAGAAAACTACTGTTAATTTAATAAAGTAATTTACCATATGAATTACTATATGTTATATTTTAAACAGTATATATTCTATATCATAAAATAAATATGTGAACATGTTAATATTAAATATACATTATTCTAACAATATTGTAATCTTATTCTTTATAAAACTAACAATATATACTGATTTGTTCTATTTTTAAGTATTCTTTACAAAAATTATTTGATGCTGTTTTCACTACTGTAGCTTTGTAGTATGTTTATTTATTTTATTTTTTTATTGATTTTGTAATAATATTACATTAAAAATATATATGTGAGGTCCCATTCAACCCCACCCCCCCACCCCACCTCTCCCCCCCCCCCCCAGCAACACTCCCTCCCATCATCATGACACATCCATTGGATTTGGTAAGTACATCTTTGGGCACCTCTGCACCTCATAGTCAATGGTCCACATCATGGCCCATACTCTCCTCCATTCCATCCAGTGGGCCCTGTGAGGATTTACAATGTCCGGTGATTGCCTCTGAAGCACCATCCAGGGCAGCTCCACCTCTCATCTCTTCCTGCCTTTCCCCATACCCATCAGCCACCATGTCCACTTTTCCCAATCCAATGCCACCTCTTCTATGTGGACATTGGATTGGTTGTGTCCATTGCACCTCTATGTCAAGAGGAGGCTCAGATTCCACATGGATGTTGGATGCAATCCTCCCACTTTCAGTTATAATCACTCTAGGCTCCATGGTGTGGTGGTTGTCCTTCTTCAACTCCATCTTAGCTGAGTGTGGTAAGTCCAATAAATAATATTGTAGGTGCTGGAGTCTGTTGAGGCTCAGGACCTGGCTATCACATTGTCAGTCCAGAGATTCAAATCCCCTAAATATATCTTAAACCCCAACATTAACTGCACCTCCAGCACATTAGCATGAAAGTCTTATGAAGGAAGATCCCATCTGAGTCCAGATTCATCACACATAAACATCAGTTCCAAAAAGGGGCCATCTGACCTGGTAGTTAACCCCATCGGCCATGACCATAACTCCCATGGGTCTCTTTAGCCCTCGAAGGAACCGATATCTGGGGGTTGTATCTGCTTTATCTGTCTCTCTGACTCTGCTCAGTTGTGCATGAGGGCAATCCTTCTGCCAGCCTCCAGACTCTTTTTTAGAAACTCGTAGCCATATAAACTCATTTCTCTTTTCCATTTCCCCCTTACTTTAGGTCAAACAGCATTTTAAAGTCATGTTATTTTATGTAGACAGGGATATTCTGCTGATCCACATTGAACCTTCCGTATAAGGTCATTTTCCAGTTGCATCATCAGTTGGTAGTTGATAGTGGTCCCTCGGTGCCAGGGAGGCTCATCCCCGGGTGTCATGTCCCACGCTGGGGGGAAGGCATTGCATTTACATGCTGAGTTTGGCTTTGAGACTGGCCACATTTGAGTAACATGAAGGCTGACAGGAGGAAATTCCCAGGCACAATGTTGCTCTAGGCCTTGTTCTTATTTTAGGCTTATCAGCTCACAAGCATAGTCATTAGCATCAGGGGCTCACTGTTGAACCCTCACTCCCTCCCGGTCCCCACCGCTTTACCTGGGAGACTGTCGCTGCTCCCCTAGGGACCACGACAGAGCACCACTGGCCAGGAACCCAGTACCCCCTCTGCTGTGGTTTTTAATTGTTGCCACTATGAGTATATCCAAACATTACCATGCACCCTGGACATATGTTCTGTACAGCTCCCTGTCAGCCATATATCACCTGTCATTGGTATCCCATACCAGTATCCCTCCATTGCCATTGTTGAAACACTCTGTGATCCAGAACTCCCCGAAATTTGAAGCCCAATATAATGTCATGGTCCCTTACTAGGGAATGGCATATAGCGATGGATTTAAAGGTTAGATAAAGAACTTGGATAAAGTTAGATAAAGAACTTAGATAAAGAATGTTGACTTGAAAAAATTCCACATCCTATCTTTTTTTTTTTTTTTCCCCCCCTAATTATTCAGCTTCTCTTCACAGGAGTCCTAGACCACAGCAATGCATATATATAATATACAGCACTCCCATACATCCACCACAAAACCTTTTTCCTTCCACAGCGATACTCTTACACCCTATTCACATCATATTTACTTAACGTGATGTACAGAGTCTGAGACATTAGCTTTCTAACAAGGTGACATCTGTGCTTACATTATGGTGCATACTTTAGGATACACAGTTCTTTACATTCTTAGTTATCCTATGTTTTACATTATGGTTTACATTATCAGTCTGTCATCTCCTATATGTTATGGTGTAATATTACATGTTTTATATCCATCCTTGTGTACTCTCAAGAAACTCCTCTCTTACCCCCCATTTACTTTGGTTCCACACATTTAACGTCCATTTTCCCTTCCACCTTGGTGGAAGTGACACCAAGTGACAGCCAACCTCCGTTTCCTGAGGAGCCACTTCCAGAGATAGATGGTATAGTGTTCAGGGCCTAACTTGCTCAACTGCCCCAATGCCCTGGGAGCCACCCTTTCTCTCGAGGGATACAGTTCCCTCTATTTGGTGGCATTAGTCCTCCCCAGGATGTGGGTCCACCCCCACTCTCACTACTTGGGTTTCTACCCCATGGTGACACCCACTCTGGCAGAATGAGCATTTAGACATTCCCCAGGAGCCCGTCCTGCATCAGACCCTCCCCTCCGAGCATTCTAAACAGGTAACCCTCTTTATTATATTTTGATATGATTTTCTCGGCATTTTACTCTCCACCAACATCTGACCCTCTCCTGTGTTCATATGCTACCCCTCCCTCCCCCCACTTTTGGGCAATGTTACCCATCCGTCCCTCCCCAGCCACCCTCAAACCCGCAAAGCCCCACCCAAAGGCAACCCCTTGCCCCCCTTTTATCTCTTCTTTGTGTTCATACTTACCACCATCTCGTCTTAAATTCCACCCCTGCAGACATCGGCTCATATCCTTCCTCCACCCTCCAATTTCCTGTAAGCCTATCGTTCAGTCTCTTGCTATCTAAGGCAGCTTGTTTATTTCATATCATTGAGGTCATGTAGTATTTGTCCTTCAATGTCTGGGTTGCTTCACTCAACATAAGGTTCTCAAGATTCATCCATGTTATCACATGTGTTTGTAGTGTGTTTGTTCTTACAGCCGAGTAGTATTCCATTGTGTGTATATACCACATTTTATTGATCCACTCATCTGTTGATGGGCATTTGGGTTGATTCCAACCTTTGGCAATAGTGAACAATGCTGCTATGAACATTGGTGTACATATATCTGTTTGTGTCCTTGTTTTCAGTTCTGCTGGGTATATAACCAGCAGTGGTATTGCTGGGTCATATGGCAAATCTATGGCTAGTTTTTTGAGAAACCGCCATACTGTCCTCCAGAACGGTTGGATCCTTCTGCATTCCCACCAGCAGTGGATGAGTGTTCCCCTTCTTTCACATCCTCTCCAGCACTTGTATTCTTCTGTTTTTTTCATAGCTGCCAATCTTATGGGTGTAAGATGTTATCTCATTGTAGTTTTGATTTGCATTTCCCTGATAGCTAGAGATTTGGAACATTTTTTCATGTGCTTTTTTGCCATTTGTATTTCTTCTTCGTAGAAGTGTCTGTTTAAGTCTTTTTCCCATTTTTTAAATGGGTTGTTTATCTTTTTATTTTCAAGATATAGAAGTTCTTTATATATGCACGTTATAAGTTTCTTATCAGATATATGGTTGCCAAATATTTTCTCCCACTGTGTGGGCTCCCTTTTTACTTTCTTGACAAACTCCTTTGAGGTGCAGAAGGCTTTAATTTTGAGGTAGTCCCATTTATCTATTAGTTCTTTTGCTGCTCGTGCTTTTGGTGAGATATTCATAAATCCATTTCCTATTACAAGGTCCTGTAGATGTTTCCCTACACTGCTTTCTAAGGTTTTTATGGTCTTGGCTCTTATATTTAGGTCTTTGATCCATCTTGAGTTGATCTTTGTATAAGGTGTGAGATGGTAATCCTCTTTCATTCTTCTACATATGGCTATCCAGTTCTCCAGACACCATTTGTTGAATAGGCCACTCTCTCCCAGTTGAGAGGGTTTGGTGGCTTTATCGAATATTATGTGGCTGTATATGTGAGGTTCTATATCAGAGCTTTCAATTCAATTCCATTGGTCTATGTGTCTCTCCTTATGCCAATACCATGCTGTTTTCACCACTGTACCTTTGTAGTATGTTTTGAAGTCAGGTAGTGTGATTCCCCCAATTTCGTTTGTCTTTTTCAGTATGTCTTTGGCTATTCAGGGTCTCTTTCCTTTCCAAATAAATTTCATAGTTAGTTTTTCTAGTTCCTTAAAATTTCATAGTTAGTTTTTCTAGTTCCTTAAAGAAGGCTGCATTGATTTTTATTGGGATTGCATTGAATGTGTAGATCAGTTTTGGTAGGATAGACATCTTAATAATATTCAGTCTTCCTATCCATGAACAAGGAATAGTCTTCCATTTATTCAGGTCTTCTTTGATTTCCTTGAACAATCTTGTATAGTTCTCGGTGTATAAGTTCTTTACCTCTTTAGTTAAATTTATTCCTAAGTATTTGATTTTTTTATTTACTATTGTGAATGGTATTTGTTTCTTGATTTCCCCCTGATCTTGCTCATTATTAGTGTACAGAAATGCTACTGATTTTTGTGCATTGATCTTATAACCTGCGACTTTACTAAACTCATTTATGAGTTCTAGAATCTTCGTTGTAGATCTCTCAGGGTTTTCTATGTATAGGATCATGTCATCTGCAAATAATGAAATTTTGACTTCTTCCTTTCCAATTTGAATGCCTTTTATTTCTGGTTCTTGCCTCAGTGCTCGAGCAAGTACTTCTAAGACAATGTTAAATAGGAGTGGAGACAGTGGGCATCCTTGTCTTGTTCCTGAGTTTAGAGGGAAGGAGTCTAGGATTTCTCCATTGTAAACAATATTGGCTTTAGGTTTTTCATATATACTCTTTATCATGTTCAAAAAATTCCCTTGTATTCCAATCTTTTGGGGTGTTTTTTAATCAAGAAAGGGTGCTGTGTTTTGTCAAATGCTTTTTCTGCATCAATAGATATAATCATGTGATTTTTTTCCTTCAATCTGTTTATATGGTGTATTACGTTGATTGATTTTCTTATGTTGAACCATCCTTGCATACCTGGGATGAATCCCACTTGGTCGTGGTGTATAATACATTTAATGTGTTGTTGAATACGATTAGCAAGTATTTTGTTAAGTATTTTTGCGTCTAGATTCATTAGAGAAACTGGTCTGTAATTTTCCTTTCTTGTGATGTCTTTGTTTGGCTTTGGTACTAGGGTAATGTTGGCATCATAGAAGGAGTTGGGTAATGTTCTTTCTGTTTCGATGTTTTGGAATAGTTTCAGCAGGATTGGTGTCAGTTCTTTCCGGACTGTTTTGTAGAATTCACCTGTGAAGCCATCTGGCCCTGGGCTCTTCTTAGTTGGGAGATTTTTAATAAGTAATTCTATCTCTCTGCTTGTGATTGGTTTGTTAAGATCATCAATTTCTTCTTTTGTCAATATGGGCTGCTTATGTGTTTCTAGGAATTTGTCCATTTCCTCTAGATTGTCATTTTTGTTGGAATATAGTTTTTCAAAATATCCTCTTATGATAGTCTTTATTTCTGTGGGGTCAGTGGTGATCTCGCCTTTCTCATTTCTTATTTTGTGTATTTGCATCTTCTCTCTTTTTTTCTTTGTTAATGTTGCTAAAGGTTTGTCAATTTTGTTAATCTTCTCAAAAAACCAGCTCTTGGTCTTGTTTATCTGTTCAAGTGCTTTCTTATTTTCTATTTCATTTAGTTCTGCTCTTATCTTTGTTATTTCCTTCCTTCTTCTTCCTGTTGGGTTACTTTGTTGTTGTTTTTCTAATTCCTTCAAATGTGCAGTTAGTTCTTCAATTTTTGCTCTTTCTTCTTTTTTGATATATGAATTTATGGCTATAAACTTCCCTCTCAGTATTGCTTTTGCTGCATCCCATAAATTTTGGTATGTTGTGTTATCATTATCATTTGTTTCAAGGTAGTCATTGATTTCTTTTGAGATTTCCTCTTTGACCCACTGTTTTTCTAAGAGTGTGCTGTTTAATTTCCAAATCGTGGTGTGAAATCTGGGCTTTTGTCCCTTGCAAATCTCCAGCTTGACTCCACTGTGGTCAGAGATAATGTTTTGTATGATTTCAATCTTTCTGAATTCGTTCAGCCTTTCTTTGTGGCCTAGCATATGATCTATCTTGGAGAATGATCCATGTGCACTTGAGAAAAATGTATATCCTGCTGTGTTTGGGTGTAGCGATCTATATATATCTATTAGATCCAGCTCCTCTAATATACTATCCAGATGTTTTGTTTCTTTGGTGATTCTCTGTTGAGATGTTCTGTCCAGAGTTGATAGTGGTGTATTAAAATCCCCCACTATAATTGTAGATGTATCTATTCTTTCACTTAGTTTTTCCAGCATTTGCCTCACATATTTAGAGGCACCCTTGTTAGGGGCATAGATATTTATGATTGTTCGATCTTCTTGACAGATTTTCCCTTTCACTAAAATGTAGTATCCTTCTTTGTCTCTCACAATTGTTTCACATTTAAAGTCTATTTTGTCTGATATTAATATAGCTACTCCTGCCTTTTTTTGGTTATTGTTAGCTTGTATGATTGTTTTCCAGCCATTCACTTTCAATCTCCATGCGTCTCTGGGTCTAAGATGTGTCTCTTGTAGACAGCATATGGATGGGTCATATTTCCTTATCCAATGTCCCAGTCTGAATCTTTTGATAGGTGAGTTTAATCCATTGACATTCAGTGTTATTACTATCAAGGAATTATTTGTGCTAGCCATATTTTGATTGGATTTGTGTTTGTCATATTTTTTTTGTCTTTTTTGTTATTGTTGTTGGTCTTATACTCTCCTCCAACTCTGCCTTTCCTGTTTTTTCCTTTCTTCCTGTAGAACTCCCTTTAGAATTTCTTGAAGGGGAGGTTTCTTGTTGGTATACTCTTTCAGTTTCTGTTTGTCTGCGAATATTTTGAACTCTCCATCATGTTTGAATGCTAATTTAGCTGGATAGAGTATTCTTGGTTGGAAATTTCTTTCCTTTAGTACCTTGACTATATCATACCACTGCCTTCTTGCCTCCATGGTTTCAGAAGAGAAATCAGCACTTAATCTAATTGAGCTTCCCTTGTATGTGATGGTTTTCTTTTCTCTTGCTGCTTTTAGGATTTTCTCTTTGTCTTGAGCATTGGATAATTTGACAAGTATATGTCTTGGGGTGGGCCTGTTGGGGTTTATGACTTGTGGAGTGCGCTGTGCTTCTTGGATATGTACATCTGTGTCTTTCAGTAGATTTGGGAAGTTTTCAGCCATTATTTCCTGCAACACTCCTTCTGACCCCTTTCCCTTCTCTTCACCTTCTGGAATGCCTATAATATGTATGTTTGAGCATTTTGCATTGTCATTCAAGTCCCTAAATCCTAATTGGATTTTTTCTATCTTCTTATTGACCCCTTCTACTATCTGTTTGATTTCTGAAGTACTGTCTTCCACATCACTAATTCTCTGGTCTGTCTCTTCTAGTCTGCTGATATTTGCTGCAAGTGTATTTTTGATTTCTTGAACTGTGGTGTTCATTCCCATCATATCTGTTATGTTTTTGCGTATGTCTGCAATTTCCCCTCCAAGTGATGTCTTCATGTTGTTAACCTCTTTCATTACTTCGTCAAATTTGTCGGTGATAAATGTTCTGAGATCTTTCATTGCTTGTGCCAAGTTTTGCTCCCCTTCATGATTATTGGTTTGTTGATTGGATTCAGGCATATTTTCCTGATTACTGGTTTGGTTTGTAGATTTTTGTTGCTTTCTGGTCATCTCTTTATCTTGACGGATTTAATCAGTTCCTTAGCTTCTTTGTCTGCTCTTGGAGGTTAATTAGCTGTTATTTTTGCATAGGTGTTATATCTTCTCTTTGTCACTTTTTTCTTCTTGTTCTAGTTTCTTGTTGTTGGTTAAGTTCACGCAAAGGCAAGTTCACTCAGCGACCATCTTGCCTCCCCCTCTCTGTTTATTTTTTTCTGTAGTATGTTTAGAAGTCAGGTAGTGTTATTCCCCAAGTTTCATTTTTCTTTTCGAATATGTCTTTGGCTATTCGAGGCCTATTTCCTTTCCAAATAAATAGTTTTTCTAGTTCATTAAAGAATGCTGTGTTCATTTTTATTGGAATTGCATTCAATCTGTAGATCAGTTTTGGTAAGATAGACATCTTAATAATGCTTAGTCTTCCTATTCACTGCATAACAACCTCTTTCATCATTGTGGCACATTCATTGCATTTGATGAATACATTTTGGAGCACTGCTACACTGATGGATTATAGTTTACATTGCAGTTTACACTCTCCCTGAGTACATTCAGTGGGTTATAGCAGATGTCCTGCATCTGTCCCTGCAATATCATTTAGGACAATTCAAAGTCCTGAAAATGTCCCCACATCACACCTCTTCTTTCTTCTCCTTGTCTTCAGAAATGCCCATGGCCACTGTCTCCACTTCAATGATACCATTTCTTCCATTGCTGGAGTCACAATTGTTCTATAGTCGAATACCGATAAGTCCACTCTAATAAATATTTTATTCCTCAATCCTGTGGACCCTGGATGGTGATGTATGCTCCACCTTTATATCGAGATGTGGCTTAAATACCACATGGCTGATGGATGCAATTTTCCTGTTTGCAGTTGTGGACACTCTTGGTTCCCTGGTGTGGTGGTTGACCATCTTCACCTCCCTGTTAGCTGACCTGGGTAAGATAGTTTTTTAAAATCCCTAATTATAGTTCGACTGTTATGTTTGGACTTGGTCCTTCCATCTCATTTAGTATTTCTATTTACCATACTTTCCTCTTGGGTTTGATTACCCTGTCCAGACTTTGGCTAGATTGGTTTCGTTATATTTGCACATCTTGTTCCTTCGAGTGGTTTAGAAGTGTTAAATCCTGTTGCTGTTCAGTGTCTACTAACCTTACCCCTTTTTATTTCCATCACTGTCCACACAGCCTGAAGGGGAAAGCCAAGGTCTCTGAACATGGGCAGATGCTACTCCATGTGATTCCACCTTCCACTGGCCACCTCACCCAACCTAAGCCCGTGAAGAATGAGGTGGGCTTTCCCCAGCTCTGTGCAGACAACTAGCACTGCCTGGTTCAAGGGCTAGTCCTGCTCACACAAAATAATAGAAGTTTCCAGATTCCTGTTTCTCCATCAGTTTGATCACATAAGTTAAATCTTTGAGGTTTTCCTCAAAATTTGTTTTCTGCTAAATGAATTCCAATCACGATTCTCCAATTGTGAAATAAATTTAGCAATTTTCTATTTTTTCTCTGATTTCAAAGATTTTGAGAGCATGAAATACTGACATAAAGTCCTCATGGACAAGGGTTTCAATCTCTTTCCTTTCCTCCTGGTCCGACTTCTTCCTATCTGCTCTTCTTTGTTGGAACTTTATCTAGGTCTCTGCCAGGATTACCAGGGCAGTGTGGGAAATGGGAGTCAGTCTGTTGCTTCTTCCCAGCAACAGACCAGCAGGACTTATCTGTGTGGTGAGGAGGATGAGTGGGAGAATCAGGAAGCAGCCTAACTCAATCCTAAATAGCACACAGAGGCACCAGTCAAAGGAGAATCAAGGTTATGAGAGTGGATTTAAGGCATCCCCTAAATCTGCAAGAGAAATTATTTTTAATTAATTTTTTATTTTTAAAGAAGCTTTAGATTACATAAATGTTACATTAAAAATATATAGTGCTCGCTTTGGCAGCACATATACTAAAACTGGAACAATACAGAGGAGATTAGCATGGTCCCTGCACAAGGATGACACAAAAATTTGTGAAGCGTTCCATATTTTTTAATGTGGAGAAAGTGGCCATGGCAGCTGCTGAGGGTAGGGAAAGGGAAGAAGAAATATAATGTGGAGGCATTTTCAGAACTTGGAGTTTTCCTGGGTGGTGCTGCACGGACAGTTGCTGGACATTGCATGTCCTGCCATGGCCCACTAGGTGGACTGGGTGAGAATGTAAGCTACAATGTAAACCGCTATCCATGTGGTACAGCACTGCTCCAAAATGTATTCACCAAATGCAATGAATGTGCCACGATGATTAAAGGTTGTTGATGTGGTAGTAGTGGGGTGAAGGGGGTGGGGGCTATATGGGGACCTCATAGTTTTTTTAATGTAACATTTAAAAAAAATTAAAAAATTAAAAATTAAATAAAAAAATATGTATATAAGGGACTCCCTTAAGAATACAATGGAAATAAAATATCAACCATCTGACAGTCTAGTAGAGTGGAAAGAATCTGACTGCAGATAAAAGCAATTAGGTGTTCTAGGCCCAATTGCCTGCTTCTGTGCTCTCTGCATGATTTGGTCAGCTACTTGGAAATAATCCAGGAGACATGTGTCTTAGGAACAATTAGGTGTTTACATTCTAACCCAAGTAGGCAAAGGTTTTGTCAAGTAGAGGAAGTGTTTTCTAAATGCTGAAGGCCACAAAAGATCTTTAAGCAGTTTAGGCTGGTGGGAGCAATGTATTCTGAGGGTGGGAGTTTAGGGTTACAAGGGAAACAAGACGACAGTAGATGAAGCTGTTCACAAAACAACGTGAGGTTTTGGTATCCCTGATTGTGTTCCTATGGAAATGTCGTGGCATGCCATGATTCCCTGGCAGCCCAAAGACAGCAAGGACCTGGGTGAGCTCCACGGAAATGGTGGCACCTGTTTTGAGCTTTACCTGCCCTATGACAAGAGAACAATCAGTCAAAATAAAATCTACTTGCCTACTCTTGACCTTCATTTTCATATCACATCATCAGTTGCTTAATAGCAAGAACATTTTAAAGAAACGTATATGCCTTGGATTGGTATACAGTTAGTCTGTCTGTTTAGAAACAGCATCAGGGCCAAGGAAAAGTTCCAACAGGAAGACAGGCTGGCATTAATCTTAACTAAGAGATGCTAACAAGTTTCTTAATTACAGTGAATGAGGGTTATCATTTGCAAACCACCTTTCCCCATCAGGAGAAGGTGTGAAGAGGTGGCAATCTTTATATTTCGCTTGTTTTTTCTTCCCAATTTAGGGGAAGGAGGGAGGGAAGCAATCATGATGTGATAAAATGCTAGAGAAAGGGAATGTCGGGCCATGAACAAAAACATATTAATCTCTAGGACTTCAGATTTCACCTAAGGAAACAAACATTTCCCTCTGTCAGGAAAGACCAGGGCTCCTGCACTTGCTGGAAACGGGAGATAAGATTCAGCAGCTGAGCCAGGCTCTGTTGCACTTCAATGAGAAGGGTTTTTGTACAGTGAGATATCAGAGAAATATCACGGGGTTGGACGTTCGGCCCAGGGACCAAGGTGGAACTCAAACGTGAGTAAAATCCAAACTTTCCTCCCTCGGCTGTCTGTGCCTTGTGATCCTTGTGTTATAAAATGACCTATAAGCTCACTCTTTGCAGCCAGACTCTGATATCCTATGGGGTAAAGATAAAGATAAAGCCTGTAAGCAAACTTGAGAATCGAGTGCACATTTTCTCTGTTTCTCTGAAGGACAAGATTCAGTCACTGAGTGAGAATAACTTGCCTGAGTGATAGTTTCAGAAATTTACTGGGGAGCGTCATCACAGATTCTGAACAGAGCCTTGCTCAATGGTCAGAAAGGGAAACTCAGTTTTTGTGTGAGTGAGAGACTAAGAGAAACCACTGTGTGTTCAGTTTTGGCAAGGGAACCAAGCTGGAAATCAAACATATTTATGTTTCCAACTGTTTCTTACTGTTTCTATCCATTGGATTTGCTTTTTGTTCCTTCTTGTGTATCGTGGTGCAGGCCAGGGATGTAAAATATTCATTCCTAGGTTAGATATAGAGAAGGGAAAATTGTTCCCCAGGAGGCTAGCTGATGGCTTATTTTTCTGATTTCCAAATCAAAATAATTTATTTGGAGAAGGGATATTGTTGCCCCTCTCAGGGAAGGTTTTGTAGAGGAGGAAACTTAAGAAGAAGCACTATGGTTCACTTTTGGCCAAAGGACCAAATTGGAAATGAAATGTAAGTACATTTTTCCTCCATTATTTGTGAAGTTTTTGCAGTGTTGTAACATTTGTGTGAATTTGTGATATTTAGGCTAAATTAACCATTCCTAGTGACCCAAAAGTAAATGGCAGAAAATTGGCCAATTAGGTGAGCCAAGAAATTGTTGGATTTTTTCAAGGTGAATATGGTTTGTAGGGAGAATGAGAAAGAAAGAGCTGGAATTCCCTCCAAATTAGCCAATCTAGTCTGATTAGGTTCAAAAAGAGGAGGTTTTTGTTGAGGGAAAAGTGTGGGTCCTATCACTGTGGCTCACCTTCAGCCAGGGGACCAAGGTGGAGCTCAAACGTAAGTGCCCTTCTCTAACTGTTTTTCTTGTAGATTTGTGAAATTGGGGGCTTTTCATATTTGGGATATGGGTTGAGGTCAGTTCTAAGGAGAATGGGATTCTCCCTGAAAGCAGATGAGTAAGGGGCTGACAATCAGTTGATCTCAAGGAAGAACGTAGAGCCAGTCAGTTGTTGCAGCATTTAAATGGTCAGATTTTCTCCGTATCAGACAATCTAGTAAGAATGGCAACAGGAAGGTATTTTTGTTGAGGAGAAAGTAATTAAGCTAATACTGTGGATCACCTTTGGCCGAAGGAACCATCTGGAGATTAAACGTAAGTAATTTCTCTCTACTGCTTTCTGAAATGTATGTCTAATTGCCAGTATTGTCTAATTGAGGCTTAAGCATAAGTTTTGTGGTGATAATAATTGAGAGCATTTCAGATTTGTCATCAGTTTAAGAAAGTTAGACTCAGTTTCATATTTAGATTTGGAGACAAAAAAAATGGTGAAAATTGATCTAAATTAAATAACTCAGAAAAAAGTGTGTAGATTAATGAAGAACCCTTGGAATTATAAAGAACAAAAGTAATTTCATTTTCATTGGGTTTTGCCAAATATTTTATTGGTTTTTTGCTCATCATATATGATTAAGAAAAGGAGAGAAATGTATTTCTTAGTCTGTGTTCTCTCTTCTGCCTGAGAATTATTTTACAAGTAGAAAAATCAATAGTGTGAACTAAAAGCCAACAAAAAGCTAGAAAAGTATACCCAATTGTCAAGTAGAAGAGGTGGCTTAATGTCATTTTTTACAGTCTGAACTGTAACCTGTCAAAATCAGCTTAGAATGTTCATGTTCTTTTATAGGAAGAAGGCCTTTGAGACTAAACATGAAATGATCTTTTATGATAATGGTGGCAAGACTATTGTCCCCAAAATCCCAGTTTCAAAGAAATGTTTAAATGAAGGAAAGTAAAATTTATTGCATTTTTAATTGGCCAAGGACTTGTATAAAAGCACAAAACATTTTACTTAAAGAGTGGCCACATTTTTATACCACCAAGGATGCCGTGGCACAGCTAACGTGGGCCATAGACTTCTTGGCAGTATTTCTTCATGATTGAGTGACTTCCATGGCCATGCGCTCATGTGGCAGTGAGTGCCTGGCTGCTAAGGTCTGCAGCAACCCAGCACTGGTCCATTTAAATTTGCTGTGGCCTGATCTTCGTGACACACAGTGATACAAATTATGCTACGAATGAAATGCGGTGGACATAACCTAATGTGGGAAAAACAAGTAACATATCTATTTGTTAGAGATTTCAGATATAAAATTCACATTCATTTCTATTATTATATCCCCTTAATTAATTTTCACTAGGGGACTATAAAGAACTGAAAACGATTTTTTTCAGTGATATATAAATTATTTCAATACCTGTGATAAAATTTATTTAAATGGTAAAAGCATAATCCAAGAGACAAATGTATATAAGTCTTTCAGGGCAAACTTCACAGCAGCAAAAATCAAACTTAATGCCAGCAGGCTAACCTCTCAGGTCTTGATAAATTTTACTGACTTCACATCAAATATCATTTATGCATATTAACAGATAAATAGAAATAAGCTAAATTTGTGATGTTTTTAATTTTCAAAAATATAACTGATTTGGGTAGGAGTATGATATTTCAGTTGTACAAAATATCTAATTATTTATAAAAGTGATTAATAATTTTACATATATATTTTTTCAATACCTTAATTCTTTGATAGAAAAATTTTAATTTAGGTATTTTAATCCCATCGCCTCTAAAAGAGTTTATTAATTTGGCTTTCCTTAGCATCAGCTGATTTCAAAAGTGATGTTTAAGGGGGATTATTCTGGTCTAGACAAACTTGGCAGGGGGTATTTAGGGCCTTTAAAACTCTATTAAAAGCTAATAAGATTATTTGAAATAATGCCCAGATCTAATGGAGTAATTGTTCGATGTTTAAATGTGTAGGGAAACAAAGATGGGAATATCACAGAATGTTTTCCCTCTCCTTAATTTCTAGAGATCACATTATTTTTCCACCATGACTAATTTTATACAATTCTCTGGGAAAATTAGTCATGTAAGTTTAAAAGAGAAATTTAAAAAGTGCAGTGTCTTATGTTGAACTGCTTGGCTAGCTTTATAAAAACCATAAACTCATCTGCTGACTTCTCCTAGCAAAGGATTCTTGATTTGTTTTGTGACTTTAAACAAGAGAAAACTGAGTGGGGCTGTGGGGGACTTGCTGTCCCACTCGGGGCTGGAACACAAGGGGCATTTCCAGGGGCCACCTGGCAGCTGCTCAAGGTCAGGACTGAAGCCAGCCAGCTCCTCCTGGGCAGGTGGCCAGGGTCGCAGTGTACCCCAAATCTTCTCAGCACTTCTGGGCTGGCTGAACATCGCCCCACACAGCTAGAGACTCGGGCCAGGGCCCAGGACTCACCTAGAGCCTCTGGGGAGGGGAGAGTGGGTGGCAGGGCCCAGAAGGCAAAGGGGCCTCCCCCTCCAGGGCAGACACGGGCTTGGGGCCCACTCTGCAGGGTGCATCCAGCCCTGCCACGGCGAGGGAAGCACGGGGGGCGGGGGCAGCTTTGAGCCTAGGGCAGCTCTGGAAGGGGGACGGGGCAGTGGGAGCCAGAGCCTTCCCCAGAGGCCGCTGCCTCATCTTCCTCCACGGGGACAGCCCACACCTGTCCTGGGTTCAGAACTATGGGGGTCACAAGAAGAGGTGTGGGTGTCTCTGCCGGTGGCACTGAGATCACTGCATGAGGCAGGGAGAGCAGGGGAAGGACAGAAGGTGAGGTCAGACCAGCGAGCCAGGAGACCTCAGGTGGTGTCAGAGTTAGAGCAGCGATGAGCCACCCGAACGCAAGGAAAGAGCCACAGGAGAAAGAGGTTGTTGATGGGGGAGCGGGGGGGGGGGGGGGGGGGTGTATGGGAACCTCTTATATTTTTTAATGTAACATTTTTGTGATCTCGATATCTTAAAAAAATACAGCCTCGTGGCTGCACTGACACGGAGTAGGCATGCTGCTGTGTGTCTGTCCCCACGCCCGCCTGACCACCCCTCTGTGCTTCCCTCCCCAGGGAGCGTGGCCAGCCCGTCCCTTCCTCTTCCCCCGTCCCCGGAGCAGCTCGCTTCTGGAACGGCCTCCGTCGTGTGCCTGTGAACGGCTACTGTCCCGGTAACGCCAAGGTCACCTGAAGGTGGACGGAGCCGAGTGGACCAAGGACGTCCAGAGCAGCGCCTGGAGCAGGACAGCGAGGACGGCACCTCCACCTCCACAGCGTCCTGACGCCGCCCGCGGCCCAGCACAGCGCCCACACCAAGGAGGACTGCAGGTCACCCCGAGGGCCTGCGCTCCCGCTGGTCAAGAGCTGCACCAGGAACCAGGCTGGAGCCTGCGAGGCCGCCTCGGCCAGGGCGCTGCCCTCTCCCCAGAGATGCCCGAGCCTCTCAGTCCTGCAGCCCCTCCCCAGCTCACCTTCCCCTGCCCCTTTAGGTTAAAGATCCTAATAATTGGGGGAAAGAAAAAAAAAGAATGAACTAATAAAGTAAATGAAAATGCTTTGCACCTGTGGTTTCTCTTTCCTGACTTAATGTGGTAATATGTTGTTTTTCAAATTGCCAATTTTTCCTTCTAGGGAACTAAATCATTAGTTGCCCCAAGGGCACCACCATTTACAGAAATCCATCCTCTACCCTGCCCTCTATAAGAGCCCACCTGTCTTCAGAGCCTGCTCCACCGCACAGGGCACGAGAGGCTGCCTTGCTTTCCCTTCTCAGCCAGCCCATGTGGTCTTTCCAGGGAGGACGTTCTGAAAGTCACACATGCTTGATCCTGTTAAACGTGTCCTGAGAACTTAACCCAAAGCAAGTTTTTAGAAGGAAACAGCGATAAGGAGAGTCATTTCCTGCAGTGTTATATTTAAACACACACACACACACACAAACCAGATACCACCTAAATGAGCAAGCAGTAAGAAAATGTTTAAGTCCATTAAGGTACTTCAAATTAATGGAGAGTATTAAGCCTTGGTTACATTTTTATTTTTATTTTTAAAGATTTATATATTTTTTTGTTTTTCTCCCCTTCCTCCCCACCCCAGTTGTCTGTTCTCTGTGTCCACCCGCTTCTTCTTCTTTGTCCGCTTCCGTTGTTGCCAGTGGCATGGGAATCTGTGTTGCTTTTTGTTGCGTCAGCTCTCCACGTGTGGGGCACCATTCCTGGGCACCCTCCTTCGCTTAAGTGTCCCTACCCACGGGGCGCACTCCCTGTGCGTGGGACACCCCCACGCGGGGGACACCCCAGCGCAGCAAGGAACTCCTTGGGCGCATCGGCACTGTGCGTGGGCCAGCTCCCCATGGGTCAAGGAGGTCCGGGGTTTGTACCTTGGACCTCCCATGTGGTAGATGGACACACTAACCACTGGGCCAAGTCTGCCATCTTGATTACATTTTTAAAGGCATATTGGGGCCCTTCTGTCTTCCAAGCACCCTAATGAGCACTTTAATGCTCACAACGCTGTGAGGTTAAAAATGAACATTAAACTATCAGGCACGTTCTATACAGTTCGGAGCTGGTCATTTCATAATCCAGCAGTTCCACTCCTAGAGGGAATCGTTCCACTCCTAGAGGGAATCATTCCACTCCTTATACCTGTCCACCAAAAATATATATATGCAATAGTGTTCAGAGCCAAAAACTGCAAATAACTGAAATGTCTACAACAGTGAAAAGGATAATTTCCTTGTGCTATACTTGCACATTGGAACACAGCTCAGTAAGGAGACTCAAGAAACCACAACTACACCCAACAATGTAGATGAATCTTATAAGCATGATGCTAAGCAGAAGAAACCAAATGCAAAAGGTACATTCTATATATATGTTTCTATCCATATGAAATTCAAAAGCAGAGGGAACTAAAATAAAGTTAGACATTGGGATGGGTGTCCTCTTGCATCAGGTGGGGTGGGGTGATGACTGGGAGGGCCAAGAAGAGGGTCTAGAGCTCTGCACTATTCTGCCCTCCGTTTGTGCAGTGCTGCTTTGTGAAAGCTGTATGATTACGACTTGTACAGTTTTCTGTATGTATATTATATTTCAAAATAAGTTCATCTAGAGGAATGCCTAAGACCCAGTTTACAGGTAAGAGAGACTGAGAAGAATAAGTAACATGTCGAGGCCGTACAGCTGGTAAACGGTGGGCAGGGATCACATCCCTCCTGCCTGAACCCGCCCTCTGAAGCCCCCACTGCTCTCCTTCCAGCGCTAACGGGGCTCTACAGACCACGTGGTCAGACGTGCTCCTTCCCCGCCTCCACCCCCTAGTGAGGAGCACCAGGTATGGAAACAGAAGGGCGCAGGCTTCAGCAGGGCACAAAGGACAGCGCTGAGAGCCCAGGTAAGAAATGTCATGTATTGGGGTGGGGTGGGGGAGCATGTGAAACCCACTTTGATTCTCCTCCCACTCCTGTGTGGGCACCGAGCCTTGCCCTCTCATTCTCCCACCCATCCAGCTAACACTCACTGAGTTTGCTCTCAGCAAACACTCTTAGGGAAGTACAGAGACACCTAAGGCAGCATCCCTTCCCTTGAACAACTGATAATCCAGTTTTTCTACTCTTTTTCCTTTCCCTCGTCCAACCTAGAGCAGTGGGTGGGAAAGCACGGTGGTGGGAAAGCTGGATATGGAGACCACTTGCTATCCTTCCTCTTAAGAGTATTCTCTATTATCACATTTTTTAAACTTAGAAGGTCTGAATAGAGTTCAGAAAGGCTAAATACCTTCCCTTCAAATTACATGAACTTACTCACACATCCCTGGGAGCCACATTCAACAATTAAGGGTTTCATTCTTTCTTTTTCACCCCACAGATATAAAACCACCTTTATTCAACCACTCCCACCCCACCCAAGGCTTAAGTCTCAGCTGGACACTCTACCCACCAGTGTTACTCCAAGAATCAGAAATTCCAATGACTTTTTGGGGAGGTAATTTTACCTCCCCCTCCCTGTTGTTTGCACTCATACTATCTGCTCCTCTTCTTTTCTTTTTAGGAGGCACTGGGAACTGAACCCGGGACCTCCCATGTAGGAGCGAGGTGCTTGATCCACCCCCGTTTGTTGCTTGTTATGTCTCCCACTGTGTTTCCTCATTGCATCATCTTATTGCATCAGCTTGCTGCTTCTTTAAGAGGCACCAGGACCAAATCTGGGGACTCCTATGTGATAGGCAGATGCCCAAATTCTTGAGACACATCGACTTCCTCATCACTGCACAGATTCCATGGAACAGCCTGATGGACACCAATGGCACAGGCTTTCAAGGATATTCCAGCTTTGGCATTATGGGAATTTTGCTGAATCAAACACCAGGGGAATGGTAGACTCCAAAGTGCCGAGAACCATGGTGGGAAGACATCACAGCCGAGATTTGGCTCCAACAGGAACCCTGCTGAGGCCCAACATGTTCAGCATCTGCTCCCTTACTGTTCTGGAGCTACAACTATTCCTCAACATTGATACTAAGCTGAGTGTCAGCAGGTTTGGCACAAGATGGGTGCTCAGCAGACATTCTCACCTGACTCTCCAATGCTCTTCCATTAAATTCAGCTCATACTGCCCTCACCCTCCCTAGTTCATTAGGCATTCAGCTCTTCAGTAAAAACTTAGCCTTTGTTTCTCTAATTGAACATCCCGTATACTCAGAGCCTCTGAAAATCTGAATCTTAAATTTTACTTTCTGTTAAACAAGCCAAACATGGCCAGGTGGCTGCAATATTAGACAGTGCAGACAAAACGCCGGGTACACGAGATTCAGGAGGGGGCAAGCAATTGTCTGAAATTTCTATTATCTTGCTCTGTAGACCGAGCAGAGCAAGGTCTCAAACCGTTTCAAAACTGTTCTTGCAAGCACTGTAGGAATGCACAGGGTTTCACTGCAGACCCAAGCACGCTGGAGGCTTGCAAGCCCCTCATTCTTCTGTAATTCTTCTATGAACCTGACGTCAGCTTCTCTTCAGAAAGCAACATTCTGAAACCAGAACCTCCAGAACCCAACAAGTAAAACCAGGTGTCATGGGATGAATTGTGTCTCCCGAAAGGATATACTGAAGGGTGAACCTTCCCATACTGTGAAGGTGGCCTTATTTAGAAATAGGGTCTTTGCTCATGCACTTAGTTCACGTAAGGTCATGCTGGACTGGGGTGGCCCTAACCCAGTGGCTGGTGTCCTAGTAAGGAGGGGGAGATTGGAAACCCCAGCTCAGGAAGGTCAGGGGAGGACTGCAGGGACACACCTGCAAGCCAGGGAACGCCAAGGCTTGAGGGAAGCCCCAGGAGCTGTGGGAGAGGAGGGGCGGTTTCTCCCTCTGAGCCTCCAGAGGAGCCAACCCTGCAACACCCGATTTCCAGCTTCTGCTCCCCAGGACCGTGAGAGAATATATTTCTGTTTGCTTTTTAGTTCAATAAAACTTTGCCTCAGGCTGCCATGAGCAGAGGTTGTTCCAGGAACTGGACGGAAGGGAAGGCGGGGCAGACAGGTCCAGCATCCCTCAGGGGTTCCCTGGCCTTCACAGACTGTGCTGATGGTGGGGATTTTCCAGGTGGCTGGTGGACAGGTGGTGGAATCCCGAGCTGACCCAGGCAGTTTCTGCTGTTTTCGGTCACGAAGTTTGTGCCCTTTGTTGCAGCATCACTACAAAACTAACCGAATGCGGCTGGCAAAGAAGAGCGCTCAGCTCCCCAAGTGCAAAATATTGCTTATTTTGCTTGAGAGTTTTTTGTGTAAAAAGCAGAACTCAAAATCAATAAACTTCGATACTTAGCCTAGAGGATTTCCAAGCAACGAGTTCAGTTATGTCCCAGGTTCATCTTGCTATGTATACAAACTACATGAGGAAAGGTAAAATGGTAATGTGAAAAAAAAATCTGTTAAATTGAATGGAACTAAGAATTATGATTTGGGTAATACATCATCTGTCTAGATTGCAAAAGATGCTAAAAGTAAGATATCAACTGCAAAGAAAGAATGAACTATAGATAAGGTCAAGGTAGACTTGATAACTTTTGCAAGTGGAAAGACATTAGGCATGTGCATATGGATCACTTCAAACAAGGAGCAGAAATGAGGAACAGAGATGGGAATATCCTGGAAAGATCTATGAAGGACCCTCTTGTCTAATGATATGAGAAATAGTCACAAGACATGTGTAAATTTAATACCTGATACTCCTTCATATCAGGTATTAAATTTTCAATAATTCACTTATTTTTTCTAATATAAAATAAAAAGTTGTATAATTCACAGTAGTTACATTATTAAATCTGATGTATATATATCATCCAACATACAAGCAGTAGATGCTTAATGGTCATTTTTTATTGAATTTAAGGAGAATATCTAAGCTACCCAAATAGATTTCAACCCATCTTTTAAATCAACTTTTAGATTGAATTGATCCTAGCTTGTCTTACAGACTTCCTGGAAGCTTCCATGCAGCTATGTCAGGTACATACATATTCCAAATTAGGATTTTTATACTGCTTTGTAGCAAAGTCTCTCTGAGTCAAGCAAACAGATGCCACTTAAAAGTTTCTGTTGAATGAACAGACAACATTAAGTCAACAATTATTTCAGTCTACAAAATTGTTATCAGATCATTCACATTTTAAAAAAATTTATTGAAGTATATCACTCATACATAAACATACATAAACATTACATGTATAATAATAATAGCGAACTTACAAAACAAACATATAACATCATACAGGAATCTCCTATCTCACCCTACCGCCATTAACTTGCACTATTGCTGAACATTTTTAAATAGTTATTTTTTTGTGTGTGTCTTTATTTTTTTTAATGTTACATTAAAAAAATATGAGGTTCCCATATATTCCCCACTCCCCTCACCCCACTCATTTCCCCATAACAACAACCTCCTCCATCATCATGAGACATTCATTGAATTTGGGGAATACATCTCTGTGCACCGCTGCACCTCATGGTCAGTGGTCCACACCATAGCCCACACTCTCCCACAGTCCACTCAGTGGGCCATGAGAGGATATACAATGTCTGGTAACTGTCCCTGCAGCACCACCCAGGACAACTCCAACTCCTGAAAATGCCCCCGCATCACATCTCTTCCTCCCACTCCCTAACCCCAGCAGCCAAAATGGCCACATTCTCCACACCAATGCCATATTTTCTTCGATTACTAATCACAATAGTTCATGAATAGAATATCAGTAAGTCCACTCTAATCCACACACTATTCCTACATCCTATGGACCTTAGAATGTTTGGGTCCACTCCACATCTATATCAAGAGGGCCTCAGATTTCACATGGATGCTGGATGCAATTCTCCTGCTTTCAGTTGTAGGCACTCTTGGCTCCCTGGTGTGGTGGTTGACCTTCTTCACCTCCATGTTAGCTGAGTGGGGTAAATCCAATAAACCAGAGTGTAGGAGTTGCAAGTCTGTTGAGGTTCAGGGCCTGGCTATCGCATGGTCAGTCCAGAGATTCAAGTCCCCTGGGTATACAGTAAATCCCAGCATCAACAATAGTTCCAGTAAAAGTAACAGGAGAAGCTTGTGGACAAAGATCACATCTGAGCCCAGCTCCATCACACAGAAACACAAACTCCAATGTTGGGCCAATTGACATGTCACTGAACTCCATCTGCCATGACCATAGAACCTGTGGGTCTCTGTAGCCCTCAGAAGATCCAATACCTGGGGTTTTATCTACTTTATCTGTCTCTGGAACTCTGCTGAGGTATGCATAAGAGCAACCCCTCTGATAACCTCCTGGCTCTTTTTGGAGACTCATAACCATATAAACTCATTTGTCCTTTCCATTTTCCCCTTTTATTGAAGTCAAAAGCATGTTTAACTCCTGGTATTATATGTGGACTGAGATATTCTGCTGGTCTAAATTGACCCTTTTATTCAAGGACATTTTCTAATTACATCATCAGCTGGTACTTGGTAGTAATCCCTCAGCACCAGGGAGGCTCATCCCTGCGAGTCATGTCCCACACTGAGAGGAAGGCAAGACATTTACATGCTGAGTTTGGCTTTAAGACTGGCCTTATTTGACCAACATGGACACTCTCAGGAGGTAACTCTTAGGCATCCTGCAGCTCTAGTCCTTGTTCTTATTTCAGGTGCACAGGCTTACAAGCATAGTCATTAGTGTCAATGGCTCATTGTTGGACCTTCTTTCTTTTTTGGTCTTTGCTGTTGCACTTGGGGAATTGTTGCTGTTCCTTTAGTGACTGTGATAGAGCTCCCCTGGCTAGGAAGCCAGCACTCCCTCAATTGTTGTTTTTAATTGTAACCACTATGAAAATATCCAAACATTTTTATGTACCCTGGATATATGCCCTGGACAACTCCTTGCCAACCATGGGTCCCCTGTCAATAACATCCCACACCAGTATTCCTCCCCTGTCATTGTTCAACCTCTCTCTGATCCAAAACGTCTCCAAAAATGAAGCCCAATATATTGCCAGGTTCCATTAATAGTGAAATGGAATACAGTGATGAGTTTAAAGGTTAGATATAGAATACATATATTAATTTAGAAAAATTAAGGTAAAAATAAATTGGGGTATCAAAAAATTAAAAATGCAAAAGCTTTGTTTTTGATGTTTTCCCTTCCATCACTGCAATAAGTGTTGCCCTGTATGCAAATTGGCAAGGCAACTTCTTCCGTCCTTTCCTCAGTGTCTACGTCCTTTGTTTTTCTTTTTCTTTTCCTAATTATTAAGCTCATCTTCACAAAAGTTTTGGATCACAGTAATTCATATATACAATATACAGTACTCCCACATATTCAACATAAAACCCTTTTCCCTTCCACAGCAATAATCTTTTTACATAATTCATACTATATTTACTGAAACTGATGTACAGATATTGAGACAATAGCTTTCAAACAAGGTAACATTTGGGTTTACATTGTGGTTTATATAAAATTTTTGATCACTTTATGTTTTACATTATGATTTACATTTTAGCCTACCAGCCACTATATATTTTTGGTGTAATTTAACATGTCTTATATCCATCCTTGTGTAATCTCGTGGAACACTTCTTTTGCCCACACAGTTACATTGGTTCCATCTATTCAATATCTTTTTCCCCCTCCGTTAGGGCCCACAGAGACAGTAAATCTTCATTGCTTGAAGGGCCATGTTCAGAAATATTTGCAACAGTGTTGAGGGCTTGACATGCGTGACTGCCCTAATATATTGGGAGCCACCATTTCTCTCGAGAGATACAATGCCCTCTATTTGAGAACATCAGTCCTCCCCAGGATGTGGGTATACCTTCACTCTCATTATATGGGTCTCTATCCAATGATATAACCCACTATGGCAAAATGAGCACTCACACACTCCCTAGGAGCCTGTCCTTCATCAGATTATCCCCTTTAAGCATCTTAAACACATAACCTCTTTTATTATATTTTTGAAAAAGTTTTCTCAGCATTATATGCTCAACCATATTCCTGAAAATCTCCTATGTTTGTATGTTCCCCCACCCTCCCCCCACTTTCTTGGGCAATATTACCCATCCTCCCATCCCTAGCCCCCCTCAAGCCTGCAAAGCCCCACCCAAAGGTCACCCTACTCCCCCATTTTATCCCTTCCTTTACAAATACTTATTTCCAGCTTATCATAGATTTCACCCATGTAGGTGTCCGCTTACATCCTTCCTCTACCCCCCAATTTCCTTTAAGCCTATCATCCAGGCTCTAGCTCTCTGAGGCAGCTTGGTTTACTTATTTCATATCATTGAGATCATGTAGTATTTGTCCTTGATTGCCTGGGTTGCTTCACTCAACATAAGGTTCTCAAGATTCATCCATTTTATCACGTGTGTTTGATGTGTATTCGTTCTTAAAGCTAAGTAGTATCCACTGAATGTATATACCATGTTTTATTTATCCATTCATCTGTTGTGGGCATTTGGTTTGATTCCAACTTTTGCCAATAGTGAACAATGCTGCTATGAACATTGATGTGCATATATCGGGTTGTGTCCTTGTTTTCAGTTCTATTGGGTATATACTCAGCAGTGGAATTGCTGGGTCATATGACAAATCTATAACTAGTTTTTTGAGAAACCGCCAAACTGTCCTCCAGAATGGTTGGATCCTTCTCCATTCCCACCAGCAGTGGCTGAGTGTTCCCATTCCTCCACATCCTCTCCAGCTATTGCCATCTTCTGTTTCTTTTATAGCTGCCAATCTAATGGGAGTAAGATGGCATCTCATTGTAGTTTTGATTTGCATTTCCCTAATAGTTAGAGATTTGGAGCACTTTTTCATGTGCTTTTTAGCCATTTGTATTTCTTCTTTGGAGAAGTGTCTGTTTCAATCTTTTTTCCATTTTTTAAATGGGTTGTTTGCCTTTTTATTTTCAAGATATAGGAGTTCTTTATATATGCAGGTTATAAATGTCCTATCAGATATATGGTTACCAAATATTTTCTCCCATTGTGTAGGCTCTCTTTTCACTTTCTTGACAAACTCCTTTGAGGTGAAGAAGGCTTTAATTTTGAGGAAGTTGCATTTATCTACTTGCTCTTTTGTTGCTCTTGCTTTGCGTGTGAAGTTCATGAAGCCATTTCCTTTTACAAAGTCTTGTAGATGCTTCCCTACACTGCTTTCCAAAGTCTTTATGGTCTTGGCTCTTATATTTAGGTCTTTAATCCAAATAGAGTTGATTTTTGTATAAGGTGTGAGTTGGTAATCCTCTTTCATTCTTTTACGTATGGATATCCAGTTCTCCAGGCACCATTTGTTGAATAGGCCATTCTCTCCCAGTTGAGAAGGTTTGGTGGCTTCATTGAATATTATATGACTACATATATGAGGATCTATATCAGAAATCTCAATTCAGTTCCATTGGTCTGTGTGTCTCTCCTTGTGCCAATACCTCTGCCTATTGTTGGCTCTCTTTGCATCTGGCCTCATCAACCGAGTCTGTGTCACCACCTGCTTCATCTTCTCCATGGTTGGTCTGTACTACATCAACAAGATCTCCTCCACTCTGTACCAGGTAACAGCTCCAGTCCTTACACCAGCCAAGCTCATGGGCAAGGGCAAGAAGAGAAATTGACCCTGAATGTTCAATAAAGTTAATTCTTTGTAGTATGTAGCTTTGTAGTATGTTTTGAAGCCAGGTAGTGTGATTCCTCCAATTTCATTTTTCTTTTTCAATATGCCTTTGGCTATTTGGGGCCTCTTTCCTTTACAAATAAATTTCATATCTAGCTTTTCTAGTTCATTAAAGAATGCTGTGTTGATTTTCATTGGGATTATATTGAATGTGTATATCAGTATTTGTAGGATAGACATCTTAATAATATTTACTCTCCCTATCCATGAACAGGGAATATTCTTCCATTTGTTTAGGTCTTCTTTGATTTCCTTGAACAGTGTTGTGTAGTTCTCTGTGTATAAGTCTTTTACCTCTTTAGTTAAATTTATTCCCAGGTATCTGATTTTTTTATTTACTATTGTAAATGGTATTTGTTTCTTAATTTCCTCTGAGATTACTCCTTATTGGTGTAGAGAAATGCTATGGATTTTTGCACATTGATCTTATAACCCGCAACCTTACTAAACTTATTTATGAGTTCTAGAAACTTTGTTGTTGACCGATCAGGGTTTTCTATGTATAGGATCATGTCATTTGCAAATAATGAAATTTTGAATTCTTCCCTTCCAATTTGAATGCCTTTTATATCTGGTTCTTGCCTCAGTGCTTGAGTGAGTACTTCTAAGACAATGTTAAATAGAAGAGGTGAGAGTGGGCATCTTGTCTTGTTCCTGACCTTAGAAGGAAAGATTTTAGGATTTCACCATTGTAAACAATGTTGGCTGTGGGTTTTTCATATATACTCTTTATCATGTTCAGAAAGTTTCCTTCAATTCAAATCTTTTGCAGTGTTTTTATCAAGAAAGTGTGCTGTATTTTGGCAAATGCTTTTTCTGCATCTATAGATAAAATCTTGTGGTTTTTTTCCCTTCAATCTGTTTATATGGTGTATTACATTGATTGATTTTCTTATGTTGAACCATCCTTGCATACCTGGAATGAATCCCACTTGGTCTTGGTGTATCACTCATTTAATGTGTTGTTGAATACAGTTAGCAAGTATTTTGTTGAGGATTATTGTGTCTTGGTTCATTAGAGAAATTGGTCTGTATTTTCCTTTCTTCTGGTGTCTTTGTTTGGCTTTGGTACTAGGGTAATGTTGGCATCATATAATGAGTTAAGTAATGTTCCTTCCGTTTTGATTTTTTGGAAGAGTTTCAGCAAGATTGGCATTAGTTCTTTCCGGAATGTTTTGTAGAATCCACCTGTGAAGCCATCTGGCCCTGGGCTCTTAGTTAGGAGGTTTTTAATGACTGATTCTATCTCTTTACTTGTGATTGGTTTGCTGAGATTATCCATTTCATCTTTTGTCAATATAGGCTGCTTATGTGTTTCTAGGAATCTGTCCATTTCCTCTGAATTGTCATTTTTGTTGGAATATAGTTTTTCAAAGTATGCTCTTATAATAGTCTTTATTTTTTGTGGGGTCAGTGGTGATATCTCCTTTCTCATTTCTTATTTTGTGTATTTGCATTTTCTCTCTTTTTTTCTTTGTTAGTCTAGCTAAGGGTTTGTCAATTTTATTGATCTTCTCAAAGAACCAGATCTTGGTTTTGTTTATCTTTTCAAGTACTTTCTTATTTTCTATTTCATTTAGCTCTGCTCTTATCTTTGCTATTTCTTTCTTCCTTCTTGCTGTGGGGTTACTTTGTTGTTTTATCTTTTACTAATTCCTCCAAATGTGCAGTTAGTCTTCAATTTTAGCTTTCTTCTTTTTTGATGTATAAATTTATGGCTATAAATTTCCCTCTCAGTACTGCTTTTGCTGCATCCCATAAGTTTTGGTATGTTGTGTTATCATTTTCATTAGTTTCAAGGCAGTTATTAATTTCTTTGAGGTTTCCTCTTTGACCCACTGTTTTTCTAAGAGTGTGCTGTTTAATTTCCATATCTTGTTGTGAAATCTGGGCCTCTGGCCCTTGCAGATTTCCAGCATCACTCCATTGTGGTCAGAGATATTATTTTGTATGATTTCAATCTTTATGAATTCATTGAGCTTTTCTTTGTGGCCTAGAATGTTGTCTATCTTGGAAAATGATCCATGTGCACTTGAGAAAAATGTATATCCTGCTGTATTTGGGTGTAATGATTTGTATATGTCTATTAGGTCCAGCTCCTCTAATATACTGTTAAAAATTTTTGTTTCTTTATTGATTCTCTTTTGAGATGTTCTGTCCAAAGTTGATAGTGGTGTATTAAAGTCTCCCAATATAATTGTAGAGGTATCTATTCTTTCACTTTGTTTTTCCAGTGTTTGCCTCACATATTTGGATGCGCCCTTGTTAGGAGCATAAATATTTATGATTGTTCATTCTTGTTGAAAAATTATCCCTTTCACTAATATGTATTATCCATTTTTGTCTCTCAAAATCATTTCGCATTTAAAGTCTATTTTGCCTGATATTAATATACATACTCCTGCCTTTTTTGGTTATTGTTTGCTTGTAAGATTGTTTTCCAGCCATTCATTTTCAACCTCCTTGAATCCCTGGGTCTAAGATGTGTTTCTTGTAGACAGAAAATAGATGGGTCATATTTCCTTATCCAATCTTCCAGTCTGAATCTTTTGACAGGTGAGTTTAATCCATTGATATTCAGTGTTATTACTTTCAAGGAATTGTTTATGTTAGCCATATTTCATTTGGACTTGTGTTTGTCATATTTTGTTTGTTTGTTTTCCTTCTCTTTTTGTCTTTTTGGTTGCTTTACACTCTCCTCCATTTCTGCCTCTCCTGTTTCATTCTTCCTGCAGCACTCCCTTTAATATTTCTTGAAGGGCAGGGTTCTTGTTGACATACTATTTTAATTTCTGTTTATCTATCAATATTTTGAACTCTTCATCATTCATCATTTTTGAATGCTAGCTTAGCTGGGTAGAGTATTCTTGGTTGGAAATTTTTTTCTTTCAGTACCTTGACTATATCATACCACTGCCTTCTTGCCTCCATAGTTTCAGATGAGAAATCAGCACTTCATCTTATGGAGCCTCCCTTCTATGTGATTTTTCTCCTTTCTCTTGTTGCTTTTAGAATGTTCTCTTTGTCTTGAGCATTGGATAATTTGACAAGTATATGTTTTGCAGTAGGCCTTTAGGGATTTATGGTGTTTGAGGTGTGTTGTGCTTCCTTGACATTTACATCCATCTCCTTCAGCAGATTTGGGAAGTTTTCAGCCATTATTTCCTCCAACACCCCTTCTGTCCACTTTCCCTTCTCTTCTCCTTCTGGGATGCCTATAATACATATGTTTGTGCATTTTGCATTGTCATTCAAGTACCTAAGTCCCAGCTGGATTTTTTTTTAACTTTTTATCTATCAGTTATACTATCTGTTTGATTTCAGATGTATTGTCTTCCACATCAATAATTCTCTCCTCTGCCTCTTCTAATCTGCTGTTATTTGCTGCAAGTGTATTTTTGATTTCTTGAACTGTGGTGTTCATCCCCATAATAGCTCTTATCTTTTTGTGTATTTCTGCAATTTTCTCTCCATGTGAATTCTTCATATTGTTAGTCTCTTCCTTTACTTCATTAAGTTGGTCTCCAATATATGGTTTGTTTTTTTTTTAAAGATTTATTTTTATTTATTTAATTCCCCTCCCCTCCCCCGGTTGTCTGTTTTCTATGTCTTTTTGCTGCGTCTTGTTTCTTTGTCCACTTCTGTTGTCATCAGTGGCACGGGAAGTGTGGGCGGCACCATTCCTCGGCAGGCTGCTCCCTCCTTCGCGCTGGGCGGCTCTCCTTATGGGTGCACTCCTTGCGCGTGGGGCTCCCCTACGCGGAGGACACCCCTGTGTGGCAGGGCACTCCTTGCGCGCATCAGCACTGCGCATGGGCCAGCTCCACACGGGTCAAGGAGGCCCGGGGCTTGAACCGCGGACCTCCCATGTGGTAGACGGACGCCCTAACCACTGGGCCAAAGTCCGTTTCCCTCCAATATATGTTTTGAGATCTTTAATTACTTGTCTGATGTTCTGTTCCTCTTCCTGGTTTTTAGTTTGTTCATTGGATTCAGCCATGTTTTCCTGATTATTGGTTTGGTTTGTAGTTTTTTGTTGCTGTCTGGTCATCATTTTATCTTGGTGGTTTTAATCAGTTCCTTAGCTTCTTTGTTTACTCTTGGGGATTGATTAGTTGTTGTTTGTGCATAAGTGTTATGTCTCTCTTAGTCACTTTGTTCTTCTTACTCTATTTTCTTGTTGTTGGCTAAGTTCACTTTGAAGGAAAACATTAGGGGCAGGGAGAACAAAATGAGTAAGAAAAGAAAATACATAAAGTAGTATTGGTAATAAATGTTAACAGAGCAACAATGTGAGATCTAGGAGAATGGATATTAGACCATATAAGTTGTGTACAGTTATCGCAATAAGTAGAGTACTTATAATGAGACAGTCAACTGAATATGGGGAGGAATATAGTATGAATTAAAAAACCAGTGTTTTCATGAGAGAGGGAAAGAGAAAAGAAAGACAATAATATCAAGAGTAGACAAAAGAGAGAAAACAGAACAAAGGTATTAGAACTTAAAAGTCATTCAATTTGGGGGGCCAAAGAAAGGGAGGTGGAATGTAAGAGAAACAGTAGATGATAGAGGATAGAAAGATGTAACAGAATGTGGATAGTATAGGTGGCCAAAATCAATACACAGAGAAAAGAGGAAATGGAGGATGAGAAAACACAGCAAATATAAAGCAGTCCCTGGGGCACCTATTGTATAAAGAAAATAAAATAAAAAAGAAGAAAAAGAGAGAAGTGAAAAAAAGAAAGAAGAGAAAAAAGGGGGCAAAGAAAAGCAGGGAAACAAGCAAGAAAAAGAAAAAGGAAAATACTAAATAAGTGAGAAAGAACCTTGGAGGATAAAACAGGAGAAAAGACCAAAGACAATGCAATATTAGCAACCACGACAAAAACAAAAAACAAACAAACAAAAAAAGAACCAATGTTTCAAGCTAGGAATCCTCTTGGCAGTTAAATAATATGCTTAGGGATCTGACCTTCCCCCTTTTCCCTTCCTCACTTCTCTCTCTCCCAGGGCAGCAGGAAAGCTGCCTGAAAGGTCCAGTAGGAGATTCAAGTAGGTTCTTGTTGAACCAACTCAACACAGAAGACTATGGCTCTTTATTTCCACCATGAGAGCACCTACACCTCACCAGAAACCCCAAATATGCTACTGGAAGCTTGGATCACACGACCTACATTCCCTACCCCTTAGGCATGCTAGGGAGGTCTAATTGATTTTCTGACTCCACCTTCTCCCAGACCAAGTTTCCTACTCCAGGACATTTAGGTAAATTGGGCTTTCTCAACAGATTCACCTCTCCTTTCTTCCAAGACTCTCTCCAAGTCAGCTGGTACACCTTCCAAGTTCAAGGAGAGAGAGAGAGAAAAATACAACACAAAACACAGAGGGCTAGGGTAATCAAGGACTCAGACAGACCTCAGGGCGCAGTGAATTCAGGCATGGGAAGTCTGTGATATTGCAGACTCAAAGTGTGTGAGTCTCTGGAGCGTGGGCCACCAGGGTTTAGGGGACACAGACCTGGGAACCACACATCTGGTTAAAATGGGGCCTGGGAACACCACAGCACAATAAAGCCTTCAGGGATAGCTGAGGCTGGGATGCAAACCCTAGGGGGAGGGGCCCCACCCACAACTGCTGGCCTCCATGTCAGAAACCCAAAATTCCACCTCTCACAAGAATCTCCTCAGTCACTGTCTCACCAAATCGACATCCAGACACCTCCCGCCCTGCAAGCCCCTGAAACAGCCCGCTCAGGGCTTGGGAACACCCCGGCACAACCTTAACTAGTTATTAAAGAGCATTGTCAATATATTACTACTAATCAAAGAATTTTCCCCCAACCCACCCTATTATTATTATTATATTTCTATCATTTATATATGAAGACACAAAAACAATAATTGTATAATAAAAGTTGTGAATTTACAAACCAAACATGCATAACATTATACAGGAATCCCATACATTAAACTTCCACCAACACGTTGCATTACTGTGAGATAACTGTTGCACATGAAGGAAGAATATTGTCAAAATCTTACTACTAATTCTAATCAATATCTTACATTTGGTGTATTTCCCCCAAAACACCCTGTTACTATTTTTTAATATATTTTTATGATAAAATTTGTAATTCCATACAACAATCATGTACATGTGAGGAATGTACAAGCAACACTCCTCTAGCAACACATCATACTGTGGCGGAATATTTGTTACAAATAAGATAATGTCATCTGATTATTACCACCTCCATTGTATACCTTTGGCACACATTTTGCATACTGCCCCATTATCAACAAAGAACATCTCTGGCATAGATGCAAGAATATTATATAATTGCCGCTAACCACAATCCAGAGTTCACTCCAGCTATATTTTTCCCATGCTTCCCCACATTCCCACCACCCTGCAGTAATGATGTACATTTGCCTCAGCTAACAAAGGACATTCTTGCATTTGTACCACCCAACACAGTTCCCATCCACCTCTTGGCTTGCCATGCTATTCAGTTCCTGGAATATTCTCTAGTATTCTGTTGACTGGCTTTTACATCCCTAGACAGCCATTTTTAGCCACATCCCCTTTTATAAACTAACTGTTAATCACTATGTATTATCATCCACTCTATACATTTCCACACTGATACAGTAAAGCTAATTAAAACTTCTACAACACTAAATATCAGTAGTCCAAAACTGGTCTCCACTTATTTCCTTTGAGAATCTTCCACCTACCACCAGGTCTTGAAGACTTTTTCCTATATTTTCTTCTAGCTTTATGGTTCTTGCTTTTACTTTTAGATTTTTTATTCACTTTGAATTAATTTTTGGATAAGGAGTGAGAAAGGGGTCCTCTGTTCTTCTTTTGGCTATAGATATCCAGTTCTTTCAGCACCATTTGTTGAACGGACTATTCTGCACAAGATGTGTAGATTTGACAGGCTAGTAAAAAAATTGCTTGACCATACATGTGATGGTCTGTTTCTGAATCTTCAGTTGGATTCCATTTGTCTAGGTGTCTTTCTTTATGCCAATACCATGCTGTTTTACCACTATAGCAAGATAACATGCTTTAAAATCTGGAGATGAGAGTTTGCTTTTCCTTTTTAAATGTTTCTGGCTATTCAGGTCCCCTTACCCTTCCAAAAATTTTTGATAATTGCATTTTCAATTAAAAAAATGCTGGTAGAATTTTTATCAGGATTGCATTGAATCTACACATAAATTAGAGTAGAGTTGACATCTTAATGATATTTCATCTTCCAAAGCATGAGATGGAATGTTCCTCCAGTTATTTAGGCCATTTTTATTTCTTTTAACATTGAGTTGCAGTTTTCTGAATACTAGTAGTTTGTATAATTGGTTAAGTTTATTCCTGCCTATTTGAGTGTTATCTGCAATATTTTATTTTCACCACTCTTTTAACATTTGGTACTTTTATTGATATAATCTTCATTTATAGACTCTCTTCCAAGCCTCTCTCTCCTGTCTTTTCTTCTCAGGCTCTAGCACACCCTTTGGTGTTTCCAGAAAATCTGGTCTCTTTAAAAATTCTTCCAAATTCTGTTTATCTCTGATATTCTAAACTCACACTCATTTTTGAAATATAATCTTGCCAAATATAAGATTCTTGAATGGACATTTTTCTTTTGTAGCCTCATAAATATACCATACCACTGTCTTCTTGTCTCCATGGTTTCTTGTGAGAAATCAGCCCTCTGTCTTATTGGGTATCCTAATTTTTTTTTGCATTGCTTTTATCTTGTTCTCAGAATTCTCACTTTGTCTTTGGCATTTGAAATTTTGATCAGAGTATGTCTGAATTTGTTCTATTTGGAGTATTTTGAATGGGAATACATTGGGTTTCTTAGACAGGGATGTCTATGTCCTTCAATAGGGTTGGGAAATTTTCTACCATTAGTTCTTCAAATATCCTTCTGCCCCTTTCCCCTTCTCTTCTCATTGTGGGATACCCATGAGATGTATGTCTGCATGACTTTTCACATCATTAGTTCCCTGAGGCCTTGTTAAAATTTTTCCATTCTTTTCTTCATCTGCTCTTTTGTACGTTCACTCAGAGGCCATTTTTTAAGTACACCAATCCTATCTTCTGCCTCCTCAAATCTGCAATTTATGATTGCAATATTTTTTAATTTGACTTATTGCACCATTCATTCCCATAAGATCTGTTTTTTTTCCTATGTATGCCTTCAAATTTTATTTTGTCTCATCCAATCTCTTCTTAATCCTTAATCTCTTTAGCCATCTCACTGAATTTATTAAGAAGATTTGTTTGAACATATATATGATTAGTTGTCTCAACTCCTTTAGGTAGTCTGGAGGTTTATCTTGTTCCTCTAACTGGGCCATAGTTTCCTGTTTCTTGGTGGGGATGATAATTTTTTGTTGGTGTCTTGGCATCTGGCTTACTACAGTATTTATTCTGGGTGTAGTTTTTCACTTTAGTTTAGGGCTTCCTGCCCTTTCTCCCTTGCTGGTTGTGTAGTAGGAGACAATGATGTAGTTGGTGTTACAAGATATGGAGGCTGAAGATGCCCTCATTTTACAAGGCACCAAGGAAGCTTCTCTGACTTTCTTCTTTGCAAGGGGTAGTGACAAAGTCACATTTGTGGAAAAACACAAGTTGTGCTGGCCTAGACTGTAGCTGCCAGAGAGACTGAGGAAGCTTCATACCCCTTTCTCCCTTGCCTTGGGTAGGGGTGGAACTGCAGGTGTGGGCAACAATCTATGCAGTTTGGATCCAAAGATGACCATGATTACCCTGGTAGAATTCTGATTATTCAGTGTTTGCCAGCCGAATATACCTGAGGTTATCTGGATAGACTTGTGCAGGGCCCGCCATCATCCTCTCTGCAAGAGGTGGGGCTGAAGCCTGGTCTAAGGCTGCAGGGTGATCTGAGTGAAATAACCTGGTTCCTACAGTCAATGTGATTTTTGTTCAGCCCTGTTACCCCTCACGCTGGGGGCAGGGTCAAAATGGAGCATAACAGCCTCTTCCAGACTTCGACAGTTTCAAACTTTAGATAATCTTAGGATTATACTTTAGCCAGCCAAATTTCCTAATCAGTAGCTGAAAGCAGTGGCCATACATCTCCTCTTCCCCTCTTTTTGGGAATGGAGCTTCCAATTCCAGCCACAGAATTGCACTGGGCGAATTGCAATGCCAACATCGGGTGATCAAATGCATCTGAGACCTGGTCAGTATTTCCTAGAGAAGCTGCCACAGGGCCCCAGCTTCCTCCCTGTAGAGGTGGGGCTGGGGCCTAGGCTAGACCTGCAATATGGCCTGGATGGAACAAAGCGAGTCCCCACCAGCAGTGTGATTTTCAATCCTCTCTGCTTTCTCTCTGCCAGGCAGAGTTAAGATGCCAGCTACCGGCCTCTTTCTCACTTGAACAATTTTGATCTTTAGCTGTTCTTAGGATTATATTTTTGCCCACTGAATTTATTCATGAGTAGCTGAAGTTGGTGCCCAACTGTCTCTTCCTCCCCCATATTTTGGGAGTGAAGCTTTCAATTCCAGCCACGGAAGAGTGGACAAACGAAAATCAACATATTTCATTGGCTGAGCATCATCCCTTATAACCTAAGCATTCTTCAATGAGTATAGTATATTAAGGCACCCACAATTACTATTTGATGGCAATAAGAAACGAAAAATCTATCTAAATAAAAAAAGGAGGTAGAGTAGGAAATCAAATCATCTTTTGTGACAATGAAAAGAAAGGCATGGATGGTAAAGGGTCTAGTGAAGGAAATGAGTGAGGGAGGTAAATTTAATTTTGGGAAGGACCAGAGTTGGAGGATAATGGGGGAGAAGGAAGAAGATGCAAGGGATAAGGAAAGAAGATAATAAAATTTTAAATATTAAGGAGGTACAAGGAATAGAGAATCAATGCATCAGGGCGTAAGATGTAAAAAAAACCCTAGCTTAGAGGGTCAATTCACCTGTCATTTGATCTCACCAAGTGAAAGAAAGATTTCTATGATATAGTCCCCTAAAGGACATGGTTTCTCAGACAGATGGAGGAAGCAAACCCATTCAAGTCTATTTGAAGAGGAAGCAGCTGGTGCTGCAAGACTCACTGCCCTACAGCCTTGGGGACGAAGTTTGTGTTCGAGGTTGAAGCACTGTGGGAGGATAGCTGCTACCTTGCTGACAGTAATAATCTCCCAGGTCCTCAGGCTGGAATCTGCTGATGGTGAGAGTGTAATCTGTCCCAGACCCACTGCCACTGAATCGATCAGGGACCCCAGATGGCCGGGTGGAAGCATCATAGATGAGCAGTTTAGGAGCCTGGCCTGGTTTCTTGTGGTGCCAGGCTAAGTAGCTGCTAACACTCTGACTGGCCTTGCACTTGAGGGTGACAGTCTCTCCTGCAGATGCAGCCACAGAGCTTGGAGACTGGGTCATCACGATGTCCCCACTGGCACCTGCAACCAGAAAAGAGCATTGATCATACATTCAATCACACATGTATAAAATATGTATCAAATGTAGGTTTTCTTATTTAGCATATATATTCAGATCTGCTTTAGATGAAATGGTTTGCTCACTCTGCATGTTAAAACAATTCTCCAAATTTATAAAGATAATACCCTTCTAAAACTTTCACCTGAGGCCCAGAACACCAGCAGGATGAGCAGTTGGGAACGTGACATCATCTTGATCACCCGAGTGATGTACTCAGGCCCCATCTCCAGGGAAACTGTATTAATAGAGCTCTGAGCAGACAACCAAGTCCCCAAGGAGCATATGCAAATCAATAGAGAGTATAAAGTCAAATGTGCCTGTGCAGTGAGTTGTAAAGATAAATAGTGGAAGGAGAAATCAATTTAACACCACAATTTTCAACAATATTCAGCACAATTCAAAAAATGAAATATTTTATCTGCAATTGTACTCTTTCAAACCAACTGTGCCCATCTTGAAAACAAAAGGAATTTGTAAGAAAATACATACCTCTGTAAGTGTAATATCATAACTTAAATAAATGTTATAAATATGGTGCCAAAACCTAGGTGGAAAAGACTCTTATCATTGGATAGATTAAGATGTAGTGCACGTATGGTGTATCTAACTCAGTCTATTCTAAATTTTAAACAGATATTTGAAGCTCCTCTTCAACATCCCAAGGAACCTTACTTAATAGATCCCAAACTAGTCCTCTGTATTGCCCTTAGTACAGTATTACTCCCAGAAATGAGTCACCAAATACTTACAAGTCACCCTTAGGACTATCATTTTAGTCAACCACTCTCTAAAATCACTAATGTAGTGATTAGGAGACATGAAGTGTAACATCTCCCCCTAGTGGTCATATGTAAAATGGCTTCAGTTGGAAAGGTCTGATAGCGCAATTCATTTATTCCTACCCAAAACCAATGATACTTTTAGAATTATGCAAATAACAATATCACGAACACTTCTAGGCAATGGATATTAGATTAGGAACAAGTATAACGATTGATTTTACTAGGAGGTTACACAATAAACAAGTAACTTTTCTGCAGCCATTACTAACCTGCTTCTTTGAGATTTCCTCCTCTGAGCTAAGCTGTTACTCAGGAAAGGTAGGGCCATGTGAACCTGCTCCATTTCAGGATCAACCCTCTGCACGAACAGTCAGAGGTAAGAGACAATTTAGGACACTTTCACAATTATATGGATAAAAAACTCTTCCACAACTATGAGTATATCTTTTCCGGCAGACTTTTTCCAAAGTTCCTAAGAGGTTTTCCTTGATGGAGAATGACCTAAGGCATGTATTGTTCTAATTTTAATTAATAAGTTCATTTCCTGTACTTTGTCTCCTTATGAGCACTTTACCTTAGGAGGGGTACCCTCTCAGCATTCAGGAATGGTGCTGCAGACGCCCACATCATCAGGGAAGGCATTTCTTATCAACAATCCACCTTGTTCTTAATTCACCATGTATTTATATTTAGAAGATGTTAATAATTAATTCAGGTTTGCTCTTTCCATTCTTGTATTTTTTCCTCCTCTTCCATGAAGTTGCATGTAATATACATTCTTAAATTTGCTTATTTTGTTCGAATTTCTACTACTTAATTGATAGGTTTCCTGCATCAGTTCAATATAATTTCCTTCCCATTCTTACACACATTCAAAAATTTAAAGCCATAGTGGATGACAGGATAACAATGAGGATGTGTCATGAAGGGTAACTGTGCCAGAGGGGTCCAGGTAAAATGTGAAGTAAGGAAATGTCGTCTTCAAGTAGGGGACAGTTGACCTAATGTGTGAATAGAGGAGGGGGCTGGAATTCAAAGCCCAGTGCAGAGCACTTCAGAGAATGAACAGGACTTGGGAAAAGATGGTCCTGGATATTTAAGAATGACTAATGAAACAGAGTGTGAAAGCAGAACAGGCATGTTCCAAAGGGAATATTAATTCGATGAAAGTTTGAGGATTAGTTTATGTACTATGAGAATCCATGGAACAATAGTTTGAATTAAATTGTTCATTTTTAGCAGGTACTTGTGGATAATTTTACAAGCTATAACACTCCAAAGATGCAGACACAGTGGAAGCCACTAACGTTTCAGTGCAGCTGGGAGACAAGCTTTCTGTCATATAAGGATTTTTTTTTTTTTTTTTTTTTTTTTTGCGGAACCTAGGCAGCTTTATTTCGGAAGAGAGAAAAGTGGCTTCCAGTTGGGGACAAGAGCATAAAGGGGGTGGGCCAGGCACGGGGCAGGCAGGGCTGGAGCCAGGAGGGGCGGCGGTGGCAGTTCAGTTGCTCAGGACGTCGGAGGACTCGGACACGAGCTTCCCGTCGCGGGTCTCGATCTTCTTCACCACCAGGGCCTTGTTGCGGATCACCAAGCCGGAGCCCCCCGGAGAGGCTAAGCCCTGGAAGGGGCTGGAGCCTAAGTTGAGGCCGGCGCTGAGCAAGCCCACGGCCGGGCTCAGTCCACCTGAGCGGTCGCCGCTTGAGCTGGTCCTCGTGTGAATACTCGTGTTCTGCATGCCCCCCTCCAGCCTGCCCTCCTCGCCCTCCAGCAGCTTGCGGTAGGTGGCGGTCTCGATGTCCGGGGCCAGCCTGACGGTCGTCAGCTCCCGGTGCTCGCGCAGCTGCCGCGCCATGTCCTGCTTGGCCTGCTGCAGCGCGGCCTCCAGCTGGGCCACTTGGCGTTGGCGTCCTCGACCGCCAGCTCCCCGCGCTGCTCGGCCTCGGTGATGGCCGCCTCCAGCGAGGCTCTCTGGCCCTTCAGGCCCTCAATCTCAGCCTGGAGCCGGCTGATGCTCCGGTTCATCTCGGTGATCTCCGTCTTGGTGCGGCGGAGGTCATCGCCGTGCTTCCCGGCCAGCGTCTGCAGCTTCTCCTACTCGATCTGGTACATGTTCTCGGCCTCGGCCCGGCTGCGGTTGGCGATCTCCTCGTACTGGGCCTTGACCTCGGCGATGATGCCGTCCAGGTCCAGGGAGCGGCTGTTGTCCATGGACAGCACCACGGACGTGTCTGAGATCTGGGCCTGCAGCTCAGCCAGCTCCGCTTCATACAGGTGCCTGAGGAAGTTAATCTCCTCAGTCAGGCCTTCCAGATTTTTTAAAAGTGAAATTTTCCAAATGCTCCCCCAATCCCAAAGATCCAATTTAGGCCCAATCAATCTTTGATAAATGATTTAAAAAGAACACACTGTGTTAAGAGGAATTCTAAAAAAGCCTGGGGACTCCTGTCCCTAGTATATTCACACCTTCTCTCAGTTGTTGACACACTGTTCAGGTGCTGCTATGACGTGATTTTGCAGATATCATTAAAGCTATTGCCTTTAAGAAGGGGGGGTCCATTAAATCTTGCTCTACTAGTCAGAGAGAAAGAGCCCAGAGAAATTCATAAATAATTAGTATTTGAAATGGAAGAATACATCTGAAGTTGGTTGTGGAGTTCCAGGGGACCATGCAGCAAGGAATGCAGGCAGGCTCTAGGAGGAGAGAGCTGACAGCCGGCAAGGACATGGGATCTCAGCACTGCCACCTGAGGAACTGATTCTGCCAAACCCCATGAACTTGGAAGAGAACTCTGTGCTCTGGACAGAAGGCAGCCCTCTTTAACCATGTAGGAACCTGAGAAGAGAACCATCAACACTGGACCCAGACTCCTGATATACAAAACTCTGACCTAATAAATTGCTAATTAGTTACAAAATAAGAGTAAAGTTGTGTATATTAAAATAACCACATGTGAAAAGGGAAGTCATAAATCCAGATACAAGTGTTATCATCCCATTTAGCTCATGGTTGAATGATGCTGACACCTGTTTCTTCTCATGAAATGTGATGTGCTTTATGCCCCTTTTACCCACAGATGATTTCCTGATGTTTACCACATCCATAGGGTCAGGGCTGAATACTGTGCTATGAAAATACAGGTAAGAGCAGAACTAGCTTTGAAGGTGGTCAGGATCTGTCCCCTCTGTTTCCATGGCCATGTTCTCTGACAACTGAAGAAATTCTAGACAGGGCTGTTGGAAAGAGGCCAGTGCACTGGGGACATCCCAGGTAGACCTGAACCAAGCTGCTGTCTTCACATTTGCTTAAGACAAGATGACTCATTCCTTTTACCTGGGACAAAATGGAATGTTGCATGTTGTCTTAATCTAAGAGATAAATTGTGTTATGCTTTAACTTATTTTGAATTTACAATTCTACATGTTTTATTTAATTTTGTATACTCCTGTTGTTCAAGTGACCAAAAAAATCTCAATTAATTATACATAAAATCAACTTAGCAAGTACATTTTCTGGGCACAGCTCACCCTTCCCCATGAACCTGCCAGGGGGCAGTCAAGCCAAGTGCTGCTGTTACAGACATGAAATCAGGCTGATCAATATATGAGGCATGATTCATATGCAGCTAGACCTAACATGCTTCAGGTTCTCAAAGAATTCTACATTATCTAAGGAATTCTTGTTCCCCAGTATAGATACAGGGCCCCAGTGAATGTGCTCAATTCATTTGGACATGAATGGATGAAAGCAATGTGTTAGCAAATTCTTAATATGAAGGCAAAATTAATCTTTAAACTGGAAATGATGAGATGTGTTGTTAAATGCATAGAATATTGATGTACAGAATAAAATATTATGCTGTTCCCTTAAAATGCGAGCAATGCATTAGCAGTGACCAAGACATTTTCAGTAAATGTCACACAATAATCTTGTAATAGATTCATGGAAACCAAATGCATGTGGTATCCTGAATTGGAATCTGGAAGGGGTACAGTACAGGAGTAAAAAATTAGATACATCTGAATGAAGTCTGGAATATAAGTACGAAATTTGTACCAATATAAATCTCTTAGTTTGACAAATGTACCATGATTATGTAAGATATAAATATTAGGGAAAAGTAGGCAATGGTGTGCAGGGACTCTCAGGACAACTTCTACAACTTAATAGGAATCTAAAATTATTTAAAAATAAAAACTTATTTAACAAAACATGTGGAGAGAGATATCTGTATAGTTGAGTGAACATTGTATTTAACCAAGTGAGGTCTGAAATGATTAGGTCATATAAGATAATCCTATTCTAAAGCCAGACCCCATCTGCAGTGACATTAAAACACTTACTCCAGACATTCAGCATCTCACTTGGCAAATGAGAGCTGCACAACTTGAAATAGTGATTTTTGACTACTGATTTTCCTACTTAATTGGACCCTTTTGTCCAAACAAACCTACTTTAGAGCAAACTCTTCAACCAGGGTATGTGTCCCACTGGTAGGCAAAAAGATTTTTCCATGGCTGAGAATAGGCTTATTGGAATACATTTCTAGATCTATGTATTCCGCTCAGATTCTTTCTTAAATTGGATTTTTCAAAGAACAGTCAAGTTGTGCTGCTGACTCTCCTTTCCCACTTCATGTGCACAATCACCATTTACTGCTTTAATAAGATAAGTGAGCACTCACTCATTTATCTTATTATCTTTGGAGTGAGCACTCCAAAGAAATATACAGTAAGAAATGCAGGGATTTTTCAGAAATCCATGTGGGTCAGCATACAGAAAGTGAATGACTCTAGAAACTGGCAACTCTCCTGTGGTGCCAAATATTTCACACCCAACAAACTGAAGGAAAATCTACTTGAGTTGTCAAACCAAATATTCCTAGTTGCATCAGGGAATTCAAAATTCATAGACTGAGTCCACCTTGTTTATTCTTGTTTTCTATATTTTAATAACAAACTGATAGTAAACTTCCCAGTTACTAATTGGATCTAGCTAAACAGTACAAGCTGGAATTTCCCACTTGTTTGAATAAAGGGATTAAAGATTTCCAACTAATTTTGAGTATAATTTCAGAAAAATTTACATGATTTCTTTACAAAATGTTCATCAACATAGAAAGCACCTTGGTTACTTTATGTGTTTGAATAAAGACTCAAAAATTGTTGGAAATTAACCTATATTTAGCAAAGGGAGAATGTGTAGAATGGATTATTTTGTTTTTATTCATTATCAAATTGTCTAAGTCCCTATTCAGTTATGCTGTGTGTGCATGTGTGAGCATGTGTGTACAGATATGTGTGCTTAGACATATATTTTAATGTATATGTATTATAGTATTTATGTATATAAACATTTGTAAATTTTGATCAGCATAGTTTCTCTTTGAGTGAATAGAATAACACAGGTTTCTTGGATCAAAGAATGAAGAACTTTCTACCAAAATCAAATAAAAGAAAATCTCACCATCTTTGCATTCTTAAATTGGAAAGAAAATTATTCTTACCACCACATTTTGCTTTGCAGAAAACTTTCCTATGGTTACCAAAAACATCAAACATTTGTCTTCAATATTTAAGTTTTTACTGAATTTCCAATAGTACTAACAATAGGAGTCATTGGGCCTCCAGCAGAATGAATCTTCAGAAGCCTTTTCTCTCCCCTTCCACCCAGAATTGACGCCCACAAAGAACCTCAGAATGTGAAATCGGGTCACTACAGTTGGAGTTAGTTAAATTAAGATGAGGCTGTCCCGGAATAGGGGACCAAATCCAGGGGCTGGTGTATTTCTAAGGAGGGGACATGGAGAATCGGATCCACGGAGGAGGGTGGTGTGAAGACGGGCAGAGAGGCAGGTGCCCCCATGCCAGGCACCACCAAGCACTGGGAGCTCCCGAGTGTGGAGGGGTTTTCCTCGCAGCCTCAAAGATGCTGGCCCTGCTGATACCTGGATTTTGGACACCAGTTTCCAGAACTTTGAAAAGATGCCCTTGGCTTTGCTGGTGCACTCGTGCAGGTGTCCACGCTGTCCAGGTGCAGCCCAGGCCCACCAGAGGTGGTGCACGTGCACTGGCCACAGCGACCCCAGGTGCCAGCCAGGGTCAGTCCCAGAAGTTCCTGACTGTGAAAAAGGCTCCCCCAGGTTGAGGCCACTGTGACAGAGTCAGCGTCACACCTCAGGAGCACATCCAAAGGGCGGGATGCTGGATCTCTTCTCTGGGGTCCCACAGGAGGGGAGGCTTATCTGGTGGCACAGTGGAGGACATGGACAACCCCTCACTCTGCAGCTGCCAGGTGCGCACTTCATCCTCCTGGGGAGGCTGGAGATCAGGGTGTGCCCTCCAGGCCCTGGTGGTTTGGCTGCATGGTGGACTGCAGGGCGAGGATGTGGCTCAACCAAATGCCATGGCCAAACTCTAGGACAGCACCTTGAGCAGGTTCATCTAGAAAGTTACTAAAAATATGATGAAAAATGAGTTCAGTATTGGAATTAAACTATTTTCTAATGGAAGCATCTTAGGTTATTGATGGATAAGAGACAGCATTGAACTGTTTGCAAAACCATTCTTTTTCTATTGGAGAAAAAGAAAGTCACTTTATATTTCATACTTGCCCCCCCAAAAGTCATGGAATTAAAGATAAGCAAAATTAATTTAGAAGAACTCCCATTTGATCTAAGTGAAATCTCACATGTCAGAGATACTTAAATACAACCTCAGCAGATACATGTGGTAAATTGGTGTTAGGAATAGTGCTATTAAAATAAAAATTTCCCTGAGATACAGATGCTAGTATTCTGTCACTCATGTGTGTTCTGGTTTCAATGAGGTTAGCCCTCATATCATACTGTAAGTTTCAATAAACTTTTAGAGCAAGTTATAATTTTGTTATCTTCTACTCTTTGTAAAAAGGAAATCATTGAGATCTTCCCCGTGGCTCAAATGTGGCCCTTGTCTAAGCCACACTCAGCATATAAATTCATTACCTACATCCAATGTAGGACACAACTCAGAGGCATGAGCCTGCCTGGCAGTGAGGGATTACTACCAAACACCAAGCAGCAATGCAACTGGCGAAAGACCTTGACAAAGAGGGGGAAAGGCTAAAATGAGTTTATATATTTAAGAGGCTTCACAGTGAGTTGGGAGGTCATTCCAGAGGTCATGCTTATGCACATTTCCGCAGGATCTCATTGACAGCCCAAGTAAATATTGCCTTAAATAGCAGGGCACCCTATAGCCATGGGACATCCAGACACTAAAGCAGGGCAAATAGCTCAGCTGTTTGGTGCCCTGCCACTGAACCCTACTTTGGAAATGTATCCTCCCTAGTGTAACAGAGATGGACTCAGTTTCCCTAAATATGGCCTTTCTACCCCTTCTATTTGAACCTAGAGTTAGTACTAGAGCTGATAAGTGTATGCCCAAGAGACAAATCTTTGGGCTGTCCATGTGACAGTCATAACTGTTTATCTCAACAGTTACCAAAACATACTTTTGAGATTATTGGACTCACCCAGGACAACTAACAAGGGGATGATGATGGACAATGAACATTTCAATAAAAAAGAGGGACTATACCTGCAAGCAATGTAGTCCCATCCATCTGCCACATGGGACCTAATCCCACTCTCAATTGGAGTCAGAGTGGGCATCACCATCCAAGAATCCTAAGGATTGGAGAATGAATGATGGACTAGAGTAGACTTACTGTTATTCTATTACAGATATGATTCTAGCAAAGGAAGAAATTTTCTCATTGGTATGGAGGAACTGGGCACAGGGGTTTCTGAGAGGAGGGAGAGGGGAAAACAGGTGTCCTATGTGGGCGTTTTCAGGATGTGGGAATCATCCTGAATAACACTGTAAAGACAGATACAGGCCATTGTATGTCTTGTCATAATTTACAAAATTGGTCAGGAGATAGTGTAAATTACAATGTAAACTAAAATCGATGCCAAGCGTCAGTATTCCAAAATGTGTTCATCAATGATAACAAATGTACCACAAAAAATAAGGATGCTGTTAATGTGGCAAAATGTGGAAGGGGTTGGGTGCAATATTTTTTTGTAAAATTTATGTAATATAAATATTTTGAAAACTTTTTTAAAGTATAAAAAAGATAGACCCATTTTTAAAAAGAAAAATATTCATTAATTTTTGCTTTTGAGCATTTATTTTTCTTTTTTTATTGCTGCCGAAAGTTTTTCGAGAACAAAATGTTGGAGAGGAACAATAGAATGGTCACAATGGACACCATACACTAAAAGACAGAGCCACTTTAGCAAGGGAATTTATATTGCCCTTTATTACTTTCATGGCAGGACTCCTGTGTCTCTTCTCCAGCAAATATTTTACATTTGATTAACCTATAAGTTCCCATGTTTGCCACTATTTACACAAATTCCAACTTGGCATCTTCATCCATCAGTGTGGACAGCAGAGGCCCAGGGAGTGTACCCAAGAGAATGGAGGTTTTAAGATGCATCAAATATTTCATCCAATATCTTCTAAGACTAGATCGAGTTACCTCTCTCAAGATGATAAGGAAATGGTGAGGAACACAAGAATTGTTGATACAGGTGTCTTTCAGACTTAACCACAATGTAGAGACAGCTCTGTTCTCTACACTGGGCTCTCATTAACTAAAGCCAGAGCAGAAGCTAGAAGCAAAACATAAACAAACAATTATTAAAACCACAACGATTTTTAAAATTGTAGCTATTAATGACACTTTCTAGGTAATAAAAATTTTGAGAGAAATGTTAAAGAGCAAAATACCTACAACAATTGATATAAAGATAGACTTTTTCAGGGATTATTGAAAAGGAAAGGTTGAGAAATTGACAAAAGAACTCAGTCTTTGAAAGTTCACCAATTACATAATCAACTAAGATAATTCGGCATCTCGAATTAGATGAATATCAGAATCAGGTGTCAAAATGTTTGGAAATATGAATCGTGAGCCACATTTGGACAAACTAGTCAGAATTTCCAGAATTGGAATTTGGGAATCTGTCCTGAGCAAAGTCACTGAATTTGAAGCCTGTCTGCACAAGTTCATGAATTGGCATTTAGAAACTAATGCTGCAACATATAAGCTGTCCGAATGACATCCAGGACAGAATTCAATGTTTTTAGTATGATTTTATGAAGATTGAGATAAATAAAGCATAACATGATAATCATTACATTTATCTTAAAAGTAAAGAAATGACAACCTGGTTGAGGACTGAAAAATGAAGATGTGATTTTGAAATTAAAGATCAATCTCTCACTTTATTGTGGTCTTGGCAAAAGCAGGAATATGCTAACTGTTCAAGAGAAGAACAGGCAAAAAAAAAAATAGGTTACATCAGAAACTAGAGGATTCTGAGATGTGAGGATATATCTTTATTATGATAAAGACTCAGGACACAATACACTAAGAAACAGCCACCTGTGGATTCTGAAAATGAAGACAGTGCCCAAATGTGGTCTTAGTGCCAGGCACTTCTCAAATATTTTACATGTATAGACTCATTGGCCTCACAACAATCCTAAAAAACATGAAACAGTTTTTATATACTTGTACCACACAGTAGTAAAGTAACTTCAATTTCTGGGACTAGGAAGTGCCTGTACTATAAACGTAAACTTCATACTTTAGAGATCAAGGTCATAGAGAAAACTGTACTCATTTATTGATAGGTATACTTACAAAATAGAGTGGTTCTTAGTAGGTGAAAGAGATGATTGCCATCTTCTGTGTATTGCTTTCTTTTATTAAAATAAATCAATTTAATGGGTAGATATCAATAAAGCATGAATCCATCCAAATGGTAAAATCAAACTTATCTGGTATAAATTATATTAAGCCTGATTTTTCCCTATTGATCCTGTATCCTAAAACTCTACTGAAATTGTTTATTAAAGCTAGCTAGGAATAAATATTCATGACCATTGTAGACTTCATTTCTGGAACTGGTCACACAGCAAAGTACATATTCATCACTACCTTCTTCCACTACCTATTCCACGTTCCCTTCACCCTCATCCAGCACCTCAGTTGGCCATTTTTCTTTGTCTGATGGGATGACTCAAGCTTCATTCCTGAAGATTCTTGGGGATTGATAGTCATGCCTGGGTTGACTTGTTGCAGTGTTCAATTGACTTTAGACACAGAGCATGGTAATACTAGAGGTTTCCTAGGTCATCTGCATCACAGACAAACTCTTCCTGACCACCATTGTGTAGTAGCAGTCCTTTTCCTCTTGATAAGATCAATCACCCCAGCCAGTACAGTAATTTCCTCTTTCGCCTTTGATTCGGAGGTATGAAAAGACCAAAGTGAGCAGGCTGCAGTCTTACCTTCAAGATCAATGGAATCCTGTTTGTGTTTTCTGGTGAAAACACTCCTCCTTTTGGGACAAAGACCTGAAGACCAGTTGAGCTTAAGGTTTCAGGGACAGGAAACAAAAACTTTCCTCGTGGATCAAAGGGATAATAGTGAGTGGTGCCACTTGCATTTCTACCCCTTGATTCCAGGATTGTGAATCCCAGCTAGGAAAGAAATAGCACCATAGAGTGAATGCTGATTTAGAGTATACAAAGCTTCTGGAAAGCATTGCCCCATCCCTGCAGGTACTGTCATCTACTCGACAAGGTAAGTGAGCCCTATTAGGATCAATATACTGAGATGGAAGAACCCTGTATTTTGTTGGGTTGATCTCCCATCCTCTCTCATCCAAAAGCCTGGCTATTCATTAAAAGCCATTAAAAGCCATTATTATAATCCTACTACAAAAATAGAGTACGAGGACTGTATGAGATTGCAACTAGTATTTGTCTAATAAGTATATGAATGAAAAGATAAATAAATTACATAAATTATGTGAACTTTATTTACAAGTAAAAGAATTCTAAGTAATAAACTAATCAGTAATTTTAGATTTTTTTGCTATTCATAAATTAGCAGAAATGAAAATAGGTTAGCATAGCCATAAATATTCAAGGGGAAATAAATTTTGATAAAGAATAATGTTACCAAACATGAAAAATATTTTGGGGATTAGTTCTCATGGATGCAAACAACAGAAATGGAGTGGGTTTTGCTAAGCAAAAATGAAAGTATAATATGAATATCGTGTGGCTTACAGATCTGATCACAAGTTGAGGTAACATAGAAAATGTTTTGGAAGTCTGATGGCATTAACACAATCTGGGACATTACAAAAGGAGAAAGACATGATCCCAGTCCTACCACAGATGGATGGTGGACACTCCTGATGGCAACATCAATGCTGGATGCCAGTCATGAGACACTGGAGTTTGAAGACATCTACTGCCACCATCATGGCAGAGGAGTCAGTCTGAAATATTTTAGACTCAGAGATGTATATTAGAAAAATTTCTACATGTTATGCCAAGATTGTGTGAATCTAACAACTGTAAATAAATTGCTAAATGCAATTCTTTCCAACTTAGTGTTAATAGAGAATTCAAGACAAGTTATGACCTCTTCCCACATATAAATATATAAGTAAGGAGAAATAGAACCAGGAAGACAGTGGCAGAGTAAGGAGCTCCTAGAGTCAACTCATGCTACAGGGCAGTTAGTAATCACCCAGAGCTATCTAAAGCACCTGTCTGTTGGCTCCAGGAGACAAGAAGGTCATCCTGCAACATCGTTGAAAGATTGGAAGGAGAATACTCCCCATCTGCAGTGAAGATTTGTGAGTAGGGCACTCCACATCCCAGAGATTAGTGCCCATCTTCCACTGGCTACACATGCTGCCTAAGGAGCGATTCCATGGCTGGCACTGGAAGCTCCACTTCCCGAAAATGGAGAAGGAAGAGATGATTGGGGACCAATTTAAGATACTGGTTAGTAAATACAGAGGGTTATATTATAATCCAAAGAAGAGCTAAAGTTTGTACCTGTCCAGGTCAAAAAGAGGGCAGTAACACCATTTTAACTTCTCCTCTGGCACAAGGGAAGCAGTATGTACTGAAAATCACAGTGCTGGTAGGGACCAGCTTCTTTCCATACTGACCAAATTGCACTTCTAGCATAAACTGCCGCCCCACCTCTGGCAGACACATAGCTGGAAAGGCATGCACCAGCCTATTCAGGAAAATATAGGTCACACCAAGGAAGCTGGTGATCATCCTACTTGGCCGTGCAGGCTGCCTCAGGAGCTATCCTGTGATGAAATATGAATGTCCAATTCCCAAAAACAAGGAGGAAGAAATGGTTGACCATTGATTTCAGCTACTGATTACTAAATTTCGATGGCTAGAGAATAACTCTAAAAATAGCTGAAGTTTTAAAATGTCCAAGTCAGAAAATGACTGGTAGCCGCCATATTGACTATGCCCACAGCATGAGGACAAGCAGGCTCACTGAAAATCACTGTGATTGTAGGGACAGGTATCTTTCACCCAGGTTGACCTGCAGCCCAAGCCTAGGCTTCAGTCCCACCTCTAGCAGGGAGGAAGCTGTCGAGCCCTGCAACAGCCTTTCCAGGTAAATGATGGTGCATTTGGCTAAAACTAACAGAAGACCATGATATGTATGGACAACTGCGATCATCTTGGACCTGTACTGCATAGATCGCTACCCAAATCTGTAGCTCCATCCCAGCCCCAGGAAGCAGAGAAAGGCACCTGAAGCTTCATAAGTCTCTCTGGGCAACCACAGTCTAGAACTACACAACTTGGATTATTATACACAGAAGTAGCTTGGTCTGAAAACCTGGCAAGAAGAAATATGGAAGAAAATTCATCAGTCCCTGCGGCACTGTGGGCAACTTGAGCCTCCACAACTCACAACACCAACTGCATCCTTGGCTCCTACTACACAACCAGCAAGGGAGAAAGGGCAAGAAAACCCTAAACTAAAGAGAAAAACTCCACCCTGAATGAATACTCTAGGATGCCAGACAATCAAGGTACCAACAAAAAATTTCTATCCACACCAAGAAACAGGAAGATATGACCCAGTTAAAGGAGCAAGATAGGCCTCCAGATGACATAAAGGAGTTGAAACAACTAATTACAGATGTTCAAACAACTCTCCTTAATAAATTCATTGAGGTGGCTAAAGAAATTACATGTGTCATGGGTGTCCCAGAAAGAGAAGAGAAAAGGGGCAGAAGGAATATTTGAATATATAATGGTAGAACATATCCCAACCCTATTGAAGGACAGAGATTTCCATATCAAGAAGCACAATATAGTCCCATAAAAATAAACCAAGAGACCAGTTTTGCAGGACATACTAAAGGGTATGCTACAGCCTGAAAACAGAAGACTCAAGAGAGAGGCCTGGAAGAGCATAAATAAATGAAGATTTTATCAATAAAAGTAACTAAAAGTATCAGAACTGTGGTGAAAATAATATGACAGAATAAAACAAATATTCAGGAATAAACTTAACCAATGATGTAAAGCACTTCTATCCAGAAAAATGCAACTAATTGGTAAAAGAAATCAGAAAGACTTAAATAATTGAAAGAACATTCCATGCTCAAAGTTTAGAAAACCAAATATCATTAAGATGTCAATTCTACTCCAATTGATATACAGATTCAATACAATCCAGGTAAAAATTCTACCAGAATTTCTAAATAAATGGAAAACATGATTACAATTTTATGGGCAAAGGTGAACTGTCTTGATTAGGCAGAAACATCTTAAAGAGGAAAAACAAAGTTGGTGAACTCTCATGTCCAGAATTTAAATTGTATTACCTAGGTACCTTGGTAAAAGCAGCATGCTACTATCATAAAGATAAATACATAGACCAATGGAACCAAATTGATGGTTCAGAAACAGACACATATATATGGTCAAGTGATTTTTGACTAGCGTGTCAAACACACTTAGCTCTGGCAGAAAGTCCATTCAAAAAATGGTGCTGAAAGAACTGGATATCTATACCCAAAAGAAGGAAAGAGAACCCCTATCACACACCTTATCCAATTTTAACACAAAATGGATCAATAGCCTAAATATAAATGCAAGAACCATATTGCCTCTAGAATAAAATGTAGAAAATTTCTTCAAGACATTGTAGTAGGTAGTGTTTTCTTAAAGAAGATAAGAGGATGACTGAGATGTGCTACTGATGTTTAATGTATCCAGATGTTTTATTTAACTTTACTGTAAAAGTGTGGAAATGTATAGAGTGGATGGTAACACATTTAGTGAGTAACAGCTGGTTTAAAAATTTGAATGTGGCTGAAAATGGTAGTCTAGGGATGTAAATACCAAATTAAAGAAAGCTAGAGAATTATCTAGGCAATGAATAGCACAGTAGACCCAGAAGTGGATGAGAATAGTGGTTTATCATGCAGAGATGAGAGTGAACTTGTTGAGCTAGAGCAAGTGTGCATCATTATTACATGGTGGTGGGAATTTGGAGAAGCATGGGAAAAATACAACTGGAGTGACTAATGGACTGTGGTTAATAGTAATAATGTAATATCCATGCATCAATGCCAAAGATGTACTGTGTTGATAATGGGGGAGTATAGAAAAGGTGTGCCAAATATATGCTAAGGACCTTGTAATAATCTGATGATACTTACTTAAAATCTCTAAAAAATGTTCCTCCATAGTGTATTGTGTTGATAGAGGGGTGTTGTTTGTGAATTCTGCACGTGTATGATTGTTTTGTAAGCTTAAACTTCTGTCATAAAAATATATTTAAAAAATAGGTTGAGGGAAAATACACCTTATGTGAGATAACGACTATACTTAGAAATATTTTAGAAATATTCTTTCATAATTTGTACCAAATGTCTCAAAACAATGCAAGGTATTGGTGATGGGTTGACATATGGGATCTCTGTATGATGTTATGCATGTTTGCTTGTAAGTTTCCAACTTATACTATACTTTTATTATTTATGCATGTTCATTTATAAATCATATAAAAATAATAGGGTGGTTTGGGGAAAAATATTTTGATTTGGTTGGCAGGAATATTTTGAAGTTGCTCTTTACTCTTTAGTTAAAAATGTTTCAAAACAATTCCAGTTATTGTTGATAGGTTGAGGTATGAGAGACCTCAATAACATTATGTATATTTGACTTGTAAGTCCACAACAGTTAGTATACACTTATTGTTTATGTATATGTATTTATGGCTGATATACTTGTATAACTTTAAACATAAATGAATTTATAAAAGTATGTATATACACGCACATGTGTATGTATATACATATACATATATATGGAGAAGTCAGCTTAAAAGGTTTTAATCCCTAACACTGTGCTCTGAGAATTTCACCTTCATCTTCACGGGTTCATTGCAGGAACATCCCTCAGCCAAGAGACATTTTGTAGCAGCATTGTTGGTCTGAGCCTCACAAATGGAGCCTTTTATCTGAGGTATATGTCCAGAGAAACAGCAACTAGGGATAAGCTGAAAAATACTCAGGTTCCTGTTCTACAGTGATCTTATTACAGACTTTTTACAAACTGGAAATCTTCCTAGTACATGATCCTCCTGTTCAGGTAGATCCAAGAAATAAAATGGGAAATGACACAAATGCTGCCAGTAACACAAGCTTCTCTACCTAACACAGTTAGAGACGATATTTTTGCTTGATTATTTTTCCTATCATGAGTTGCTCAACATTTCTGGATCAGTCCCCTGTCATTTCCTCACAACATTAAGACTTTGATCAAATCATTCCTTCTCAGTAGAGATTTCCATGACATTCCATGTACCCTATTTTTTAACTCCTCCATGTTTCATGCTTATGAGCATGTGCCTTTACAACTTTTCCTGCAAAGAAGTACAGAGCATTTGCTTTCCTCTTAAATGTGAGCTTGTTTTGGGAATTCCATTAATCAAAACAAGGCAACCATAGAAAAATTGCTCTGATTCTACATTTTCAAGAAAGAAAGAAAGCCTACAAGATGATGAGACCATCCCAGAACCTCAGGCTCCTTATTCTCTGTGTTTCAGATGAAAGATGTGCAAACTTGAACAAGGCATTTTCCTTCCAAGGTCCTACTCCTGTTCAGATATAAAGTCCATCATATTAAAATAAGATATGAAATAAATGGTGCAGTCCTCTGTAAAGGTAAAATCAAATGTAAAAAAGAAAGAAAATGTGAAAAGTAGATGCCTTTACTCTCCTCCTTTCCTTAGCTCACCTATTTTAGAAAAATTCAGATTTTAAATGAGTTCTCTGTTCTCTTCAGAGGTATGGATATTTTTTGTTTGTTTTTATTTATTTATTTATTTTTAATTCACATTTTAAAAAAGATAAATAGGTCACAAAAATGTTACATTAAAAATATTAGGTTCCAAGATACCCCACACCCCACCCCACCCTACTCTTCAAAGGTATATATTTTTAAAAGATAAATAGTTGCTTAACATACTCATCTGTTTTCTTATATTAGACATTACATATGTACTCTTGAGATTCTCGAACTCTATTAGAGAATGTAGCAGGACACACCAGGATGGGAATTTAATATTTCCTTTTTTTTTCATGTGGGTCTCCACCCAATAAAATGACACCCTAGAACAATATAACACATTCAAGATCTTAATATAATGTGAAACTATGAAACTTATTCTTGGAAGGCTGAAACTTAGTGGTTATCAAAGGTTCCAAGGGGACAGAGAGGGAAGAATAGGTACATAGAACATATTGAGATCACTGGAATTGTTCTGCATTACTTTTCAATGATGGATGCATTATGATATATTCTGCCAAAACCCATAAAATAGTGTAGTGCAGAATGTAAACCATAATGGAGACCATTGTCCATGGATAATAGCAATTATCCAATATTTATTCATCAATTTTTATAATGGACCATACTCATGTCAGATATTATTAATAGGTTGAAATGTGAGAGGAGGGGGCTTAGGGTGTATAGGAAGCCCATATATTTTCTATGTGACTTTTCTGTGACTTAAAGCTTCTTTGAAAATAAAATGATAAACACAAATAAGGCATTGAGTGAACAAACAGAAGAAATTATCAATATTCATAAAAGAGAGATCATACAGTGATGAAAGATGCAATACAAAAATTTGGTTTTGTTTTTGGGGGAAGTTTTGGATTACATTAAAGTTACAACTATGGCAGGGAAGGATAACTGGTACAATTATTGTGTGGTTCAAATTGTGTGGTCCAAATGTAAACCATAATGTAAGCGATAGACCATGGTAAGTAGCAATGTTGCAATATTTGTTCATCATTTGCAACAAATATATCACACAAATAAAAATTTGTTAGTGGGGGGATGTATGAGTGAAGGGTATATAGGAATCCCTCATAATTTTTATGTAACATTTATGTAATCTAAAGCCACTATAAAAACAGGAGGAATATCTTTCCCAATCACCTGGGAACCATCTCTTGGAATGGAACCATCAGGAAGACAATACCCTTCCCTCCCATTTCCTCTGGGAGATTACATGCAAAACTTAAATGCACACATGGCTCCAGATTGAAAATCTACCTCATGCCATAAAAATGAGAATTTTATGTTTCTTTTTATGTTTCCTTGGAAATCGTCGATTAACTAAGCCAAGGTTCACCTCAATTGCCGGATGAGTTTCAGATGAACTATTTGAGATGAATGGAGCTGTCAAGTCTTCTTACCGCAGTACTAGTTAACATTTACTACAATTAGTTGTTATTCTCCTGACTGTCTAAAAAGGTGATATTTTGTTCTGTCTTTGTAAAACCTTTAGAGAATTGTCTGGAAGTGCATCACTTTCCTATTTTAATTCATTAATCAAAATGTTACCTTTCTCTTCTACCTTTTTGGAGTAGCTTCATGATTGGGAGGATGTTTAGTTTTGAATTATATTTTCCCCAAGTGTAATGACATGGACTGAATTAACTGGAAACTTTCTGAATTAAACAGAAAATTTACATGAATTGTGGGCATGTAGAATTCAGGTAAAATACGTTGAATTATTCAGTGTCCCTACTATATTTTCTTTTTTTGGAGTTCTAGGCAGATAAAACACACTAGTGCAAAAGTCTGAGAATTATGAACTCTATAATCCCGTGAAAAACATGTGGTTAACTAATTTGAAAGCCAGAATTTTCTCAGCTAGCTTTTTCTCCTAAAGGAGTACTATATCTCTATTATATTAGGAAAGGGCTTATGAGAAAACAGTGTTGATTTTGCCTCAAAAACTTTCCTTTGATTTTGATAAATTAATGTATTTCTTGGGTTTTAAGTCTCGTCTCAAGCAAATAAAATCCTGGAGTACATGTAATGTACATCATTTTAGAGGAAAGGAGAACATCTTGTCAAAGGCTTGAAGGTGAGATGTGAAAATTGGAAGAGCAAAAATAAAAATAAAAGCCACTTTCTCTTTGATGGTGCCTTCCTTCTTTCTCTGTTGTCCTCACTTGATAGAAGAGAGTGACTCTCTTGTTGGGGGCTAATGTGCCTGGTGATTTATGTTGAAGTCTATGCTCATGTATCATTCAGAAAATCCAAAGACCAATAAAAAGATATGCCAAATCTGCTCTGCCTGTGCTCTTGAAATTGAACAAGAAATCCTAAATGACAGTCCTCTGTTTCCAACATGATTAGTTGAATAATTTAAGCCCACTAAAGAGACCTCCTGCTCAGAACAAAAGATTCCTTTCAAAATATTACTGCACATTGACAATGCACTAGGACACCCAAGAGCTCTGATGGAGTTGTAATGAAATTTGTATCATTTTCATATCTGATAACCCAACATCCATTCCGCAGGCCATGGATTGAGAAGTTATTTTGAATTTCAGGCCTTATTATTTAAAAATACATTTTATAAGCTACAGCTGCCATAGGCAGTGCGTCTTCTTTTGGATCTCAGCAAGGTAAATGGAAAAAATTGTGAATATGATTCACCATTTTAGATGACATTAAGTACATCTGTGATTCATGGGAGGAGTTCAACTCAAAATTTGTAGTTGGTGTTGGGGTTTAAGATATATTTAGGGGATTAGAATCTCTGGACTGACAATATGATAGCCAGGCCCTGAGCCTCAACAGACTTCAGCTCCTACAATCTGATTTATTGGACTCACCTCACTCAGCTAAGATGGAATTGAAGAAGGACAACCACCACACCATGGGGCCTAGAGTGCCTACAACTGAAAGCAGGAGGATTGCATCCAGTATCCATGTGGAATCTGAGCCACCTCGTGACATAGAGATGCCATGGACATAACCAATCCAAGTTCCACAGAGAAAAGGTGGCATTGGAGTGGAGTGGGAAAAGTGGACATGGTGGCTGATATGGGTATGGGGAATAGCAGGAAGAGATGAGATGTGGAGGCGCCTTTGGGACTTGGAGTTGCCCTGGATGGTGCTGCAGGGGCAATCACCGCACATTGTAAATCCTCCCAGGGCCCACTGGATGGAATGTGGGAGAGTATGGGCCATGATGTGGACCATTGACCATGAGATGCAGAGATGCCCAGAGATGTACTTACCAAATGCAATGGATGTATCATGATGATGGGAGTGAGTGTTGCTGGGGGGGGGAGTGGTGGGGTGGGGGTGGTGGGGTTGAATGGGACCTCATATTGTTTTTTTAATGTAATATTTTTACAAAATCAATAAAAATTAACAGGACTTTGAAAGAAGTTGATTCCAACTCATATGGGAGATGTTGATGGAAAGTAACTGCAGATAGTGTAGATATAAAAAGAGAAATTGAATAAGAAGTGGAGCCTGAAGATTGGACTGAACTTCTGCATCTCATGATAAACTTTAATAGATGAGAAGTTGCTCCTTACAAATGAGCAAAATAAATGATGTCTTGAAATAGATTCTACTCGTGATGAAGATTCTTCTCTAGCACACATGGATCATTCTCCAGGGTAGACTACGTTGCTGTTAAAAGAGCCAGACTCAACAAATTTGGAAAGATTGATATTTACAAAGTAATTTTCCTGACCAAAAGGGAATGAAGCTGGAAATTAATAAGGGGTAGAGAACCAGAACAGGCACAGGGATATGAAAGTTAAACAACGCATTCTTAAACACTCAGTGGGTCTAGGAGGAAATGGCCTAAGAAATCAGAAACTACCTTGTAACAAATGAAAATGAGTTCACAACATATCAAAAAATATGAGATGCAGCAAAAGCAGTGATGAAAGGGAAATTTACAGCCATAAAAGCTTATATTAAAAAAAAAGAAAGAGCTAAGATCAAAGACCTTATTGAACACATGGAGGAATGAGAAATAGAAGAAAAAACTAATCACAAACAAGCAGAAAATAAGAAAAAACCAAAGTTTATAGCATAACTAAATGACAAGAGAATAAAAAAAAGCACAAGGAAATTTTAACAAATCCAAAAACTGGCTCTTTGAGAGAATTAATAAACACATACACTCTTGGAATCAGACATGGTTCAACCACTTGGCCACCCATCTACCACATGGGATGTCCCAGGTTCAGGTCCCAGTGCATCCTAAAAAAGAATATAAACAGATGTCTTCTCCAGCTAAAAGAGAGCTACATGGTACTGCAAAAGAGCAGGACACCACCACAAAGAGCTACACTCTGCAGCCACCAAAACAAGCAGAGGCCACAAGCCAGCAGATCCCACAGTCCACAGAGGTTGGATGAGGCTCTGTCCATTGGGCTCTCACCTGTCATGTGAGAGGTCCTGGGTTTGGTTCCTCTTGCCTCCTGGAGAAGGTGAACAAACAATTAGTAGACAGACATGAGAACCGTTTGGGGGAAGGGGAAATAATTAAAGATAAATGAAGTAAATTTTTTTAAAAGCAGCTTTTTAAAAACTTGACAAACCCTTTGTTAGACTGAAAAAGAAGACAGAGAAGATGCAATTAAAATAAAAAATGAGAGAGGAAATATCACCGCAGATCCCACAGAAATAAGAGTATCACAAGAGGATACCCTCAAAAATTGGATGTCAACAAGATGACTAACTTAGATGAAATCGACACATTTCTAGAAACACACAAGACCTATATTGATGAAAGAAGAAAATGATGATCTCAACAGACCAATGACAAGGAATGAATTAGGCATCAAAAACCTCCCAACCAGGAAAAGCTGAGGATCAGATGTCTTTCACAGTTGTACTCCCATTCAAAAAAATCCGAATAGACCAACTCTGTGACACATACTCATCAGAATGTGAAATGCCAAAGAAAAAGAGAGAATTCTGAGAACAGCAAGAGAAAAGCAATGCATAACATATAAGGGATATCCAATAAGATGAAGTGCTGATTTCTGCAGAAACAATGGAGGCAAGAAGAGAGCAGTATAATACAATTAGGACACTGAAAGAGAAAAAATGCCAGCTGAGAATTCTTTGCCCAATAAAATTGTCCTTCAAATATGAAGGTGAGTATAAAATATTGACAAACAAACAGAAACTAAGAGAGTTTGCAAAAAAGAATCCACCTTTGCAAGAAATAATAAAGGAAGCCTTAGAACCTGATAAAAAAAAAAAGACAGGCTTTGAGGAGAGTATAGAAGAAAGAATAGCAGAAAGGATAACCAAAAGTGTAAAAAGACAGACAAAATAAGATATGACATATGAAAACCAAATAATTAAATGAAGTAAATAATGCATCTACAGTAATGTCATTGAATGTGAATGGATTAAACCTCCCAGTCAAATGATACAGGCTGACAGAATGGATAAAAAAGCATGAGCCATCCTTATGCTCATATGCTGCTCACCTTAGACCCAGGGATACAAACCAGCTGGAAGTTCAAGGTTGGAAAAAGAGCCTCCATGCAAACAATAACCAGATAGAGCAGGGGTAGCTATACTAATATCAAACAACAAAAGACTTTAAATGCCTAAAAGCTTTGAGAAACAGAAGGTCATTATATATTAAGAAAAGGACAATACTTTAGGAAGATATAATAACCATAAATAACTATGCCACAAAATACATGAGACAAACTCCAGGAAACCTGAAGGGAGAAATGGACATCTCTACAATAATCATTGGAGACTTCAAACAGCACTCACATCGTTAGACAGAACAACAGGACAGAAGATCAACAAAAAAACAGAGAACTTGAACAATGTGATAAAAGGTTAGACATAACAGGCATATACAGAACACTGCATCCAAACTCAGTGGGTTATACATTCTTCTCAAGTGCCCATGGATCTTTCTCCAGGATAGAACACATGTTGGGGCACAATGGAGCTCTCAATTAATATAAAAAGATTGAAATTATATAAAGTTCCTTCTCCAATCATAATGGAATGGAACTGGAAATAATAGTCAGCAAAAAAGTAAATTTGCAAATGTGTAGAGGCTAAACAACAAACTCCTAAATCATCAATGGGTCAAGGAAGAAATTGCAAATGAAATCGGTAAATATATTGAGAAAAATGAAAATGAGAACACAATTTATCAAAAATTATGGAATTCATTGAAGGCAACCTTGAGAGAGTAATGTATAGCCCTAAATGCCTATATTAAAAAAGGAAGTGTGGGAAACAAAGGCATGTTGTTTCCATGGAAGCAAGTTACTTTCTGACCACTGGGTCATGCTGTCCCTAGAGATATACATGCAGGTGGCTAATCTCTCTGGGAAACATAACATTCCAGCAGAACCCAGACTTGATATTTCAAGTAACCTGGGCAACAAGATTAATGAGTATATTTGTTTCAATAATGTAATAGAACATTATGAGCTTTGGTAACTATCTTATCCATTGTGCACTTGTTATTTAGAATGAGGTAATGGGAATAGTTAGCTAGAATAGTTGCTGGTTCTCACAACTGCTTGGGGTATATAAAGAAGCTCCTTAGATTAATAAACTTGTCTGATGAGCTTGAGGCTTCAATGCTCGCAGATTCCCTGAACCCAATCTTTCTTAGTCTTTCATTTCTGATACCCTTTGGGTCTGTCAACTCCTGACAAGGAAGAAAGAGTTAAACTCAAAGATTTAACTGAACCACTAAGAAACTAGAAAAATAACAGCAAACCAACCCCAAGCAAGCAGAAGGAAAGAAATAAGTAAGATTAGAGGAGAAATAAATGAAATTGAAAAGAAAAAACAACAGGGAAAATCAACAAAGGCTGGTTTGTTTGGCTGATCAATAAAATAGACAAACCCTAGCTAGACTAACAAAGAAAAAGAGAGACAAGATGCAAATAAATACAATCTCACCCAAAGAGTTCCACAAAAGGCCAAGTTCTTAACTTGCTGTGAGTCTGCAAACACTCTAAGGAATGATTCAGGAGACACAGTGTCTTGGGCAGATAGAGGAAGAGTGCATGCTCAGAGCTGTGGGGGGAGGAAACAGCTGGTGCAGCAAGGAAACACCTACAGGCAGCCAGGGGAGGGGGTTTGTGCTGGAGGTTGAAGCTCTGTGGGAGGAAGGCTGTTTTACTGCTGAAAGTAATAATGTCCTCCATCTTCTACCTGCAACTTAATGATGGTGAGAGTGACAAACTGCATGGGACTTGCACATGGAGCTGAAATGCACAATGACTTCTGTGGTTCTGTTTGTGTTCGGATGTCACCATGTTTATCAGACCTCCTTCTGATCTCATGTCCTGACAATTAAGTTGATTGCAAACAGACTGCTAAGGTTCAATAGAGCAATCTTGTATGTTTTAGATACGTTCTGAAGAAATTCACATCCATCTAGATGAGGGGGCAATGCCCTTGATTCACCTGAATCCAATGACCATCATTACATTTTCTAATCTGTCCTTTCTGTAGTAGAATCCCTTTTACCTCCTCCTCCTAGGAGGAGAGACTCAGCACACCAGGATATCAGTCAATGCACCCTCCGAAAGGTCTTCAATTCATCATTTGACAAGAACATAGGAATAACTTTCTTTTTTATTTGAATTAAAAGAGAAAAACTTGGCTTCTGATATTATTTTCTTGTATTTTAAACACCATATAGTTCCCATTGCTCACAGCAGCTACAGTATTGACTTGGCAGAGACCATGCTAACATGTCCAAGGACAGAAGGCCCTGGACAGTTAAACTGCACAGCTCTGTGATCTTGTACCCTACAAGAGCAGCTCACCACTACTTACCAGAACTGATGTCATTCCGCTTCATCTGCTGGATTTTTCATCTTGCCAAACTCTTTAGTCTAGGCCTCTTGCTCTTATATCAGTGCTTGGGAATACTCATGTTCAGTAGGAAAAATGAATTCCTAGACTGTGTTTTGAGGCATCTTATAATCCCTTTCACACCAAGGCTTTCCCTTTAAAATTGCCATTTAACAGCAATGTGCATTATCACTTGTGAGTTTATCCTAGGTGAAAATAATAATAATACACCTTGGGGAAAAAAAATGGAAGAAAGAAAGAAGACCATAGAAGATTGGATAAAAGAAGAGAGAAGAAATGGGAAGAGAAGAAAATGTATACCTTTAGGTCTAAATTTTATAAAAGTTAAGGACCAAAAAGTGTTTAACTCTAAAGCCATTTTTATTCTGAAGGTATTCAGGGACAGTACAAAGAGTTGACCTCTGGTTCCAGGGCGATACAAGAGTCTGAATGATAAAAGACAGTCAAGAATTTACTCTTGTGGGGTACATTATCCTGAAGGACCTTACAGAGTACTATGAGCAAGAGGGGCACAAATCCCAAAGTAAATGTGAACCAAAGTAAAAGTGGAATCTATCCTTCTGCAACAGAGAAAATCTAATGGGAAGGCTCTAGTTTTGTTACAAAATGGATAATGAAAGATATACTAGTAGTGTAAAGAGAAACATAACTGAAAAGAGCTATCTGTAAATATTAGCTTGGTGTAAAAGTAATTGTGATTTTGCATTGTTGAAATTGACATTTGATATTGGCATGCACTGTTAAATAAATATAGTTATGGTATACATTTGTTTTAATGTGTATTTCTTGCTTTACATTTTTTTTTGCAATTGGCTTATTAATTGCTGTTAATTTTACATTTATTTTAGACTATGGAGATGATCTTAGACAAAAAGCAAATTTGAGTGATTTTCTACTTTGAGTTCAAAATGGGTCATAAAGCAGCAGAGACAACTCACATCATCAAGAATGCATTAGGTCAGGATCTGTGAACTAATATACAGTGCCGTGGTGGGTCAAGATGTTTTGCAAAGGAGCTAAGAGCCTGGAAGATGAGGAGCATGGTGACTGGCCACTGGAAGTTGACAATGACCAATTGAGAGAAATCATCAAAGCTGATCCTCTGACAACTACACCAGAAGTTGCTGAAGAACTCAACACGGACCATTCTTTGGCATTTGAAGTAAATTGGAAAGGTGAGAAAGCTTGATAGCTGGGTGCCTCATGAGGTGACTGAAAATTTTAAAAATCATCTTTTTGAAGTGTTGTCTTCTCTTACACTATGCAACAACAAATCATTTATTGACCAGATTGTGGCATGGGACAAAAAGTGGATTTTATGCAACAACCAGTGACAAACAGCTCAGTTACTGGACCAAGAGGAAGCTCCAAGCACTTCCCAAAGTCAAACTTGCACCAAAAAAATGTCATGGTCACTGTTTGGTCATTTGATACCAGTCTGATCTACTACAGCATTATGAGTCCTGGTAAAACCATTACACCTGAGAATCGTGCTCAGCAAATCTATGAGATGCACTGAAAACTGCAATGCCTGTAGCCAGCATTGGTCAACAGAAGGGGCCTGATTCTTGTCCATGACAGCACCCAACTGCACGTCACACAACCAAAGCTTCAAAAGGTGAATGAATTGGGTTGTGATGTCTGCCTCATCCACTTTATTCGCCTGACTTCTTGCCAATTGACTGCCAGTTCTTCAAGCACCTCAACAATCTTTGACAGGGAAAATGCTTCCACAACCAGCAGGGTGCAGAACATACTTTCCAAGAGTTTGTCGAATTTCAAAGCACAGATTTTTATGCTACAGGAATAAGTAAAAATGTGTTGATTGTAATGATTCCTATTTTGAATAAGAAAGATGTGCTTGAGCGTATTTAGATCTAAAATTCACTGTCCAAAACCACAATTCATTTTGCACCAAACTAAAAATATTACAATATTTTATAAAATTGTTTTTACATGACTGTTGGGATGCACACATCCAAATTCTGTAAAGCACTGCAACTGGAAACTCCAAAGAAGGTTTTTGATGTATTTCCCAGGAGAATCTGGCAGGCTGAAGTAGAGACATTCTCTCTTCTGACTTCTTACAACTTACTGATGATTTAAATCTACACAGTAATAATTATGCCAGCGCTTGCTTCAACAAACAAATGGGTGCCATTGCCTGGACAAGTTGACAAATGAATCTAATTATCCCAAAAGACAAGATTTCAAACTAGAGGCAAGGACATAGCTTAATGATCACCACTTCTTTGGTGGGCCTTATTTGGTAATACATGATGATCTACTTCTCCAATTTAACAAAACTATACTCATTTATAATTGAACTACCTACTCATGATTCTTCTAATTCTTTTACTTGAACCTATAATTTTAAATATACCTATTAAATATATCTCTCAGAGTCTTATGTCTTTGGATTGTTCATATGCTGGTTGAGACCTGAATCTCAGAACAATTGCTGCTAACTCCTCTCCAGTTCTTCATTATATCGAGAATCAGACATCTGCATTGTCCTCACAGCAAATACTGTCTCTGAAAATGAGCAACAAGTTGCTTAGATGTCACCCTTAGCACTGTCCTTTAGTCAGTTTGTCAAATAACAGTGATTAGTATCCTAACGGGAAACCCCTCCACCTACTGGTGATAGGTAAAATGGCTTCAGCTCCTAAGTTGTCATAGAGCAGGTTCTTCATTTACTCCCACTCAAAATCAATGATATTTTTAGACTTATGCAAACAACATCAGGAACATTTCTAAATTTACGATATCAACATAGGAACAAATAAAACAGAAGCCCTGACCTCATAAAGCTTTCATTTACTGGGTAGGACAGACAATAAACAAATAATATCTCTACAGTCACTCTTATCCTGCTTTTCTGAGGTTTCCTCTCCTGTGTGCTAGGTGCGCAGTGCAGGTACCAGAGCTGTTTTCTCCTCACACTTGCCTTTCTGGTTCAGGAAGCTGATGTAGCTCCCTCAAGGTGGCACACACCTTCCCCTTCCCCCCTTTCCCTCCTATGGGATGTGCATGCTCACAGCACCTCTGTTGTGGGCACAGATGTCCCTGGGTGACATGATGCAGTAGTTCCTCCCTGGAGGACCCAGTGCTTAGGGAGATGGGCTCCCACTCTCCCTTCAGGCCCTCTAATTTTTGTAGGAAGTGTGATAGGACCCAGCTAATGGGAGGGTTTAGCAGGGTTATCTGCCACCATCTGCTTCTTGGGATCTCTAGGAAAGGACAAAGTAAGCCAGGGCATCTCCAGAGTCCCTGTTGTGTGCCAAGCTCTACCTGAACAAAAGGTTACCTTCAGACTCACCTAGCAAACTTTAGAGTCTATAAATGCTCTAATGATAATGGAAGTGATGAATGCACAACTATGTTAATTATGCAAAATATCATTGATTGTACAATGTGGATGAATTTTATGCATTATTAATATGTAGAAATAAAACTGATTTGTTTAAAAGAGTAGCAATAAAATTGATTTTTAAAAATTGAAAGGGAAGAACTCTTTACGAGTAAGATAAAATCAAATTGAATGACTGACCCTTTGCAATGTTGGAACATTCCTCTTCAGTATGAATTTAAATAAATAAAAATAAATGTCTAATTTTCTCTTTAAAAAACTATTTTTTCTCCATTTGCAATTCATCTTTACATTCCTCTATTCCATAAAGAGCTGTGCTGTGTTGACTTTTCCTTTGAGCAAGTTATAATCTCTGTCTGGTTTCCTCATATCATATGAGTAAAATAAAATTTTATCACAAAATTTTTTATTCCATGTGAAAATCATTATTTTACTTTTTCTGAAAAAGATATTTTAACAAATTGATTTTCAGTTTCCCTAAATGCCTCATATTCTCATTTTCCTCCTTACCCAGATTAAATTCTATGATCCTGCTTAATAATGATTCCCTTATGCATATCAAGAAATCACTTGCCCTTACTGTATTTCATTATCTTCCTCCAGGAAAATACTACCCTTAGTAAAAACCCAACACTTCTCATGCCTGTATCCATGTCTCTGTGACTGGAGAATCATTCTAACTTGCCTCATTTTAAACTCATGATCACTCACCTCATAAGGGCACTGAGTCTTACCTCACAATCATTCTTCATTTCCCTGGACTCTTCACCCTCTACTTTTTCTTTTTATTATCTCTCAAGTTCTAACATCTTTTTCCTGTCCTAACTACAACACAATTGCCTTATTTCCTGTTTCCTGTGTAAAAAGAAGCAGTAAGAGGAAGAAGTCCATTAAGAATGAAGGAGTAAACTCACTGAGGGAGGAATGAAGCTGGCTAGTAAGACAGGGAATTGATAGATGGATCTGGAACCTGGCAGAGACTCCCATGGACATCAACAACCCCAAGGGGGCTGCTGGAAGACCCCCCCCCACACACACAAGATTCTACCACTCAGAACAAGATTTCCTCCAGAAGCCAGGAGAAGTACCGATATTCCCCAAGGACTCTATAATTGGTACTTCCTGGGGGACTGATGGGTGGGGTAATCATCAAAACAGCAAACAGCTGGAACTCCTGCCCTGCCATTAGCAAAGGGGTGGAATAATTAATGGTTTAAAAAGCAGGCAGATTTCTTGCTCTCTTGCCATCGCCCTGTCCAGTGCCAGTCCTGCCCTGTTCCTGCCTTCTGTGCCCTGCTCTCCCTGTGTCCCCCGCATGGATCAACTCGCAAATCAAACTTGGGCATTTATAATCCATAATGGGAAATTACAGTCTGTAAATTAGCCACTTTATCACTTTTCAGCCCCTTCCTTTCTATCTGGGACCCATGATCTGTTATTTTCTCTCATTTCTCTTCCTTTCATACCTGAATAAATTACTGGCCTAACAAAGAGAAAATAAATTTAAAAAATTTTAAATGTTAAAAAAAGAGAAACAAGTCCACAAGTCCCTCCCATGTATCCTCTGATCCATGGATGCCTACATCCCCCTGCCCTGCCTTCCTTCCAGTTATTGTGGATGAGCAGGCAGCCCTCCTATGTGAGGCCAGACCCTCAGATACCATCCCTCTCATCTGCTCAAAGATATTGCTCATTGTGTCCACCCCTCTCTTTCTAAAATATCAATGTTCCCCTCTCTTTTTTTTTTTTTTTTTTAGGTAGATTTTCCTTTTTTTTTTATTGACTTTGTAATAATATTACATTAAAAATATATATGTGAGGTCCCATTCAACCCCACCCCCCCACCTCCCCTCTCCCCCCCCCCAACAACACTCGTTCCCATCATCATGACACATCCATTGGATTTGGTAAGTACATCTTTGGGCACCTCTGCACCTCATAGACAATGGTTCACATCATGGCCCATACTCTCCTCCATTCCATCCAGTGGGCCCTGTGAGGATTTACAATATCCGGTGATTACCTCTGAAGCACCATCCAGGGCAGCTCCATGTCCCAAAGACGCCTCCACCTCTCATCTCTTCCTGCCTTTCCCCATACCCATCGTCCACCATGTCCACTTTTCCCAATCCAATGCCACCTCTTCTATGTGGACATTGGATTGGTTGTGTCCATTTCACCTCTATGTCAAGAGGAGGCTCAGATTCCACATGGATGCTGGATGCAATCCTCCCATTTTCAGTTGTAATCACTCTAGGCTCCATGGTGTGGTGGTTGTCCTTCTTCAACTCCATCTTAGCTGAGTGTGGTAAGTCCAATAGATCAGATTGTAGGTGCTGGAGTCTGTTGAGGCTCAGGACCTGGCTATCACATTGTCAGTCCAGAGATTCAAATCCCCTAAATATATCTTAAACCCCAACATTAACTGCACCTCCAGCACATTAGCATGAAAGTCTTATGAAGGGAGATCCCATCTGAGTCCAGATTCATCACACATAAACACCATTTCCAAAGAGGGGCCATCTGCCCTGGTAGTTAACCCCATCGGCCATGACCATAACTCCCATGGGTCTCTTTAGCCCTCAAAGGATTGTTCCCCTCTCTTAACATCATTCCCATCAACATGCAAACATCATTTTTTAATATAGAAAACTACTGTTAATTTAATAAGGTCATTTACCATATAAATTACTATATGTTATATTTTAAACAATATTTATTCCATATCATATAATAAATATGTAAACATGCTAATATAAAATATAAATTACTCTACCTTATTGTATTCTAATTTGTTCTATTTTTAAATGTTCTTTAAGAAAACTATTTGACCATATACATGATCCATTTTTTGAGCATTCATTTTTTATTGTATTTTTGAAAGACACATAGAGCACAACAAATGTTACATTAAAAAATATAAGAGGTTCCCACATACCCCACACCTAACCCCCCCACTCCTTCCACATCATCAACCTCTTTCATCATTGTGGCACATTCATTGCATTTGGTGAATGCACCTTGGTGCACTGCTACACCGTGTGGATTATATTTTACATTGCAGTTTACACTCTCTCCCAGTCCATCCAGTGGGTTATGACAGGATATATAGTGTCCAGCATCTGTCCCTGCATTATCATTTAGGACAACTCCAAGTCCCAAAAATTCCCACACATCACAACTCTTCTTTCCTCTCCCTGCCCTCAGCAACTACCCTGGCCACTTTCTCCACATTAATGCTGCAGTTGCTTCCTTTACTAATCACAATAATTCTATAGTAGAATACTAGTAAGCCCACTCTAATCCATATTTTATTTCTCCATCCTGTGGACCGTGGGATGGTGATGTCCACTCCACCACTATATCAAGAAGGAGCTTTAATCCCACATCTTTGATGCATGCAATTCTCCTGCTTGCAGTTGTAGGCACTCTCAGTTCCCTGGTTTGGTGGTTGACCACCTTCACCTCCCTTTAAGCTGACCTAGGGAGCCAAAAACCAGAGAGTAGGAGTTGCAACTCTGCTGAGGATCAGGGCCCAGCTGTCACATGGTCAGTTCAGAGATTCAAGTCTCCTGGGTATACACCAACACCAGCACCAACCAGTAAAAGTGACAGAAGAGGCATGTATAGAAAGGTCATATCTGAGGCCAAGTCCACCACACTCAGGAACACAAATTCCAAAGTGAGACCAACTGACAAGGCTCTGAATTCCAGAGCCAACTGCCATGACTGTTAAACCTGTGCATCTCCATAGCCCTGAGGAGAACCAGTAAGTGGGTTGTCTCTTCCTTGGCTGTCTCTGGGATCCTGCTGAGGTATGCATAAGCACAACACCTCTTATGACTTCCCAAATCTTTTTTGAAGACTCTTAGCCATGTAAACTCATTTGTCTTTACCATTTACCCCTTTTATTCAAGATGGTCAAGGAAATTGAAGAAAGAGTTGGGTAGAACAGTTGAACATAGGAGATTGTTGGGTATGTGGTTGAAAACTCTTTAGAAAACATAAGAAGAAAGTATTAACTGTTTAAGCTTCTTAAGCGGGGGGTAATCTGGCACAGGGGCAGGCTTTCAGGAATGTGTGTGTGCTCATCTTGACATAGTGTGTCATATTAAAGAATGGAGACTCATACAATGAGTGAGAAGGTGTTACCCATCCTGGGAAGGCCTGATGTTCACAAATATTATTTTTAAAAGTCTCTTGACCTCACATCTCCCTCCAATTATGGCCTATTTCATAATTCTCCTTTACTTTACTTTATTCTCATGGAAAAAACTTGTCTATACTACCAACTCAATACCTTCTCTTCCCATACACTCTTAAGCTTCTTCCACACAGGCATTACCCCAACATCCCATTGAAAATGCTATAGTCAAGATCCACAGAGGCCTCCACATTCCCCAACCTATTGGATCCATCCCAGACCTCATTGTAATAGACCCATCAGCACCCTTTACATATTGATATCACCACCCTACTTGAGAAACTTTCTCTATGAGCTCCATGCAATCATACTCTTTTTCTTGTCTTCCAAACACACTGCTCTTTCACAGACATTTTCCTAGTCCCTCTTCATCTCCCTGCCTCAGAGCTCATTTCCTGGTCCTCTTCCATTCTCCATTATTCAATGCTCATTGTTTTGTTTATCAGATTTAACTGCAAAGATGCACTAAAAACTTTTCAGCTGTAAAGGACATGAATGTATATATCATCAGTAATTTCATACTACTTGAAATGTTATAGGACATCTTTTTTTTTCTTTCTTTTTTATTGACTTTGTAATAATATTACATTAAAAATATATATGTGAGGTCCCATTCAACCCCACCCCCCCACCCCACCTCTCCCCCCCCCCCCAGCAACACTCGTTCCCATCATCATGACACATCCATTGGATTTGGTAAGTACATCTTTGGGCACCTCTGCACCTCATAGTCAATGGCCCACATCATGGCCCATACTCTCCCCCATTCCATCCAGTGGGCCCTGTGAGGATTTACAATGTCCGGTGATTGCCTCTGAAGCACCATCCAGGGCAGCTCCATGTCCCAAAGACGCCTCCACCTCTCATCTCTTCCTGCCTTTCCCCATACCCATCGTCCACCATGTCCACTTTTCCCAATCCAATGCCACCTCTTCTATGTGGACATTGGATTGGTTGTGTCCATTTCACCTCTATGTCAAGAGGAGGCTCAGATTCCACATGGATGCTGGATGCAATCCTCCCACTTTCAGTTGTAATCACTCTAGGCTCCATGGTGTGGTGGTTGTCCTTCTTCAACTCCATCTTAGCTGAGTGTGGTAAGTCCAATAAATCAGATTGTAGGTGCTGGAGTCTGTTGAGGCTCAGGACCTGGCTATCATATTGTCAGTCCAGAGATTCAAATCCCCTAAATATATCTTAAACCCCAACATTAACTGCACATCTTACAAACAGAAAGAAAATGATAGCAGATGGAAATATCAATAGCCCTAGAAGTGGTACCTACATTAGTAAATATACATATTTTTTCTTATTATTTAAATCTCTTGAAATGTTAATTGACTACGTAATTTTTAAAAAATGTATATTTTGAAGTGTCATCAACATGATGATGTACAACATCCTCTGGAAATATCCCCCCTCAGAATCAACTAATAAAAGGACAAATCTCACTTGCTTGGAACTCTGGAGGACAATAGAAACTGGCAAAGAGACCCACAAATACTGAATCAAAGTTAATGAAAAAATAAAACACCAAAATCAGGTAAAAGATTTACATTCCTGACCCACCAGTCCAGAACCCATCCCCATCATTAGGTTCTACAAGATTAAGAGTCACAAAGAGTGGCATGGCCTGGGACCCTCTGAACATGAATAAAGACCACAGAGCCACTCACAGCAATGAGTTAAAGCCCTACATATATCCAAGTAAAGGGCCCCAAGTCTAAAGGGACCCAGGACAGAGCACAAGCAGCTAAGGAGTGTCCCAGGGGAAAAAAAGACTGTAGAAGAACTGTTGGCAAGAAATGCATGCACTCAAGCCAGAATCTGTTCATGACACTATGTAGAGACAAAACAGACTTTCCTGATTGACCCCATCTGGCCCCAGTGGATGGGTCGCAGAACTGAAAAGTGTAATGAAAAGGGGGCACTGACTAAGGGAAAGAATTTAAACAAATCATGGGAAGTGAGAGAAAATTCTGTGTGAAAACAGAAAAGAGTAGGATTCCAAGGGAATGAACAGAGGAAAGGAAGCTTTCTCCTGGAGGTGAAAAAATTGCACACTAAAGGGCCATCTTAAAAATTATACCACATAATCTAGGGAAATAACAAAATGCAAAAGAGCTGGCAAAATCTGAACAGTTGAACACAGGGTACTCTACAGGATTAGAATAATTTGGAACAAGCATCAAAATAGCCTTTACCCAATGCAAAATAACCATAAAAGCTTAGGTATCTACACAAATAGTAATAAAAAAGAAGAGCTGATATTGGTTACACTAATATCAGACAAAATATGCATTAAGTTAAAAGCTGTTAGAAGAGTTGAAGAATGTCACTATTTAATAATTAAAGTGTCCATCCACCAAGAAATACCAGTCATAAATATGTATGCACCTAACCACAGTGCCACAAAATCCACCAGGCAAACGCTCACAAAACTGAAGGTAAAAAATAGACACCTCAGCAATAATGGGGGGAGAAATCAATATGCCATTTTAATCAATTAATAGATCTAGATAGTGGATCAATAAGGAAACTGAGAATTCGAATAATATGATAAATGAACTAGACCAAACAGACTTATACAAAAGATTGCACCCTGAAACAGCAGAATTTACATTCTTCTCAAGTGATTGTGGCTCATTCTCCAGGATACACCAGATGTTTGATGACAGAAGAAGTTTCAGTAAATTGAAAACACCTGAAGTTGTACAAAGCAACTTCTCTGAACAGAATGTAATAAAGCTGGAAATAAAAAACAGGCAGAGAACTGGAAAATCCACAAATATAGAGAAACTAAATAAAACATTCCTAAAAAATCACTGGGTCAAAGAAGAAACTTCAGGGAAATTAGGAAGTATCTTGAGATGAATAAAAATGAGAACACAACATACCAAACTCATGAGATACCATATAGTCAGGGCTGAGAGGAAAATGTATACTCCTAAATGCCTACTGTAAATAAGAAGAGCTAAAATCAAAGACCTAATTACACACCCACAGGAACTAGGAAAAAGATAGAAAACTACATCAAAGCAAGCAGAAGAAAAGACATAATGAAGATTATAGCAGAAATAAATGTAATTGGGAAGAAAAAAATAAAGAGAATCAACAAAACCAAAAGTAGGTTCTTCAGGAAGATCAATAAAATTGACAAATACTTAACTAGACTAATGAAGAAACAAAGAGAGAAGATGAAAATAAATCAGAAATGAAAGCTTATCCATTGCTACTGATTCCACAGAAATAAAAAGAATGATAAGAGGATACTATGAACAAGTTTAATGCCTACAAATTAGACAACTTGGATGAAATAAAAAAATTCTTAGAAACACAAAAACGACCTACACTGACTCTACAGGAAATTGAAAATCTCAACAGATAAATTATAAACCAAGAATTGAATCAGTCACCAAATCCTCCCAACAAAGAAAATCACTGGGCCAGATGACTTCACAGGGGAATTCTAACAATTATTTCAAAATAACTAATACTCAAACTTTTCCAAAAAAATTGAAATGGAGGGAACACTACCTAACTCATTCTGTGACACCATCACTCTAAAACTAAAGTCAGATAAAGATACTACAAAAAGAAATTACATATTAATTTCTTTTATGAATATATAAGTAAAAATTCTCAAAAAAAACTTCCAAATTGATTAAAACAGCACATTAACAGAATTATGCTCCATGATAAAGTGGGTTTTATCCCATGTATGCAAGGATGGTTCAACACAAGAAATTCAATTAATGTAATACACCACATCAACAAAGGAGAAAAAAAACTATGATCATCTCATTTGACACGGAAAAGGCATTTGACAAAATTCAGCATCCTTTCTTGATTAAAAAAATTTAGAAAAATAGGCAAAAAGGTAATGTCCTCAACATGATAGAAGACCTATATGAAAACCCTACAGCTAGCAACGTACTCAATCAGGAAGACTGAATGCTTTCCCTCAAAGATATAGCACAAGGCAAGGATATCCTCTGTCACCACTGCTATCCAACATTGTAAAGGAAGTTCTTGTCAAAGAAATTAAGCAAGAAAATTAAATAAAATACATCAAAAGGAAGATGTAAAACTTTCACTATTTATAGTTGGCATGATCATAGATATACAAAGTCCCAATACTCAACAAAGTCACTAGAGATAATTCACAAATTCAGCAAAGTGGCAGGGTACAAGATCAGCAGTGTTTCTACACACCAGTAATGAACAATCTGAGGAGAAATCAAGAAAAAACTTCCATTTACAATAGCAACTAAAACAAGGTAATATACAAGAATATATTTAACTAAGGATGTAAAAGACTTAAACCTGGAAAATGACAAAATTTTGCGCGTATAAATCAAAGGAGATCTAAATCAATTGAAGGACATCCCATGCTCATGGATTGGAAAACTCAATATTGTTACGATGTCAATTCTATCCAAAATGTTTTAAACTTTCAATCCAATCTCAATCAAAACTCGAAAGGCCTACTTTACAGAAATGGATAAGCAAATCATTAAATTTATTTGGAAGCCAAAACCATCATGAAAAAGAGGAATGAAGTTGGAGGACATACACTTCCTGATTTTAAAATTATGACAAAGGTATGGTGGTCAAAACAGCATGGTACTTGCACAAGGATAGATATATAGACCAATGGAATAAAATAGAAAGTTCAGAAATAAACCCTTGCATCAATGCCCAATTAATTTTTTTGTATGATCTTTATTTTCTTTATTAGAGAATTTGTGGGTTTATAGAAGAATCATCCATCAATATAGGATTTCTATAAACTGCCCACCACAAACACTTTTCATTGTTGAACATTTGTTACATTGATGATAGCACATTCTTGTAATTATACCATTAATTAAAAGTCCATGGTTTAACTTAGGATTCACTGCGTAGTATAGATCATAGATTTTTAATTTTTTTATTCTGTTGTGAAAGGTATACTGTAATATTTCCCCCTTAGATCAAATTCAGATATATATTTCAATGTTGTTAATGGCATTCACAGCGTTGTGCTACCATCACCACCACCCATACCAAAACATTTACATCATTCCAAATAGGAGCCCGGTACATTTTAAACCTCAATTTCTCATTCCCTACCCCACCCCATCCCCTGGTAGCCTATATTCTACTCATGATTATGTAAGTTTCCTTATTCTAATTATTTCAAATCAGTGAGATCATACAATATTTGTTCTATTGTTTCTGTCTTACTTCATTCAGCATGATATCTTCAGGGTTCATCCTTGTTGAGGATGTATAGAACTTCATTCCTTTTTATGGTTAATATTCCATGGTGTGTATATATCACATTTTGTTTATCCATTCATTGGTTGATAGACATTTAGGTTGCTTCCATATTTTTTCAATTGTGAATAATGCCACTATGACATCAGTGTGCAATCTGTTCTAGTCCTTGCTTTCAACAATTAATTTGGGTAATTACCTAGTAGCTATACTTATTTTTCTGAGGAACCACCAAACTGTCTTTCACAGTGGCTGCACTGTTTTATATTCCCACCAGCAAATAATGGGTTTAACTATTTCTCTGAATCTTCTTCAACACTTGTCATTTTCTGGTTTTTTTTCCCTCCAGTAACAGTCATTCTAATGACAATGAAATGTTATCTCATTTCTCTGATCGCTGATGATATTTAGCATCTTCTATATGCTTTCTGACCATTTTTAAATCTTTTTTGGAGGTATGTCTATTTAAATTTTTGCCCACTTTTAAACTGAGTTTTTGTCTTTTTGTTGTTAACTTAAGGATTTCTTTATATATTCTGGATAGTAAATCTTTATTGGATATTTTGTTTCCAAATATTTTCTGCCATATGTAAGTTGTCACTTCACTTTCATGATAAAGTTCTTTGAGGCACACAAGTTTTTAATTTTGATGAGGTCCCATTTTTCTGTTTTTCTTTTCTTTCTTATGCTTTGGGTTAAAGTCTAAGAAACCATTGGCTAACACAAGGTCCTGAAGATGCTTCCCTATGTTTTATTCTAGGAGTTTGGTAGTTCTATCTCTTATATTAAAGTCTTTGGGGGGCAAGATGGTGGCTGAGTGAACTTACCTGATAATATCTCCTGCAAAGAAGTGGCTGGGCAGCGTTGGAGGCTCTTCAGGACCAGGCTGTTTCAGGATTTTTGCAGGTCAGGAGGTATCTGGACATCGATTTGGTGGGAAGGTAACAGAGAAAATACGTCTATAAAATATACACGGAGGTCCTGGCTGCGCCCGGAAAGTTCCCTCCTTGGGTGGGTGGAGCCATGGCATGGGGCACTGCCCTGGCACAGGGTGCTGCTGCACTGGTTTCTTTTGGAGGCTCTGCAGTACGGGGGAATTCATAAGCCCTGAGCGACCTATTGGGGGGTTAATAGGACAGGAGTAGCTTGCACACCCATTTGGGGAGACAAATGGGAGTTTTATGGCAAAGTGGGGGGAATTTTTGATTGCGGACACAAACAATAGTGCTTCCGCCTAGAGCCACGCCTCCCCCAAACCCGGGTGCCGATCTACAGTGGACTTAAAGTGATAGCAAAAAAGAGACGCCACCAGGGTCTGGCAGGGTGGGAGACGTTTGGAAGCTGATTAGGGGAATATTTTGCGAAGCGTGGGAATTTCGGGTTTGGACTCTGTTATTAGCATTTCCGGCTGGAGCCCCTCCCCTGGACTGACTATTGATCTGAGTCATTAAATTGGCTGCAGCCTAGAGGCACCCCCAGGTGGCCATTCCAGGGGATCACAGGGTGGGAGTGGTCCTGAAGTCAATTGGTGATATGTCCACAGAATAGACACCAGTGAGTGAGTGAATTGTGGGGTACAGAACACAGGATAGAGCTTGCAGATGTGACCTCACCCATAGGGCTGGCACCCAGCTGCAGGGATCCCTGAAGGCTGTGATGCACTGTGGTGCTCCCAGGCTTCCTGTTAACTGGACTTGAGGTAGCCAGGTCTGAGTCCCCTAAACCCTGGTGGCCCACACCCCAGAGACTCACACCTCTTGAGTCCTCAATATCTCAGACTTTCCATCCCTGAATCAATCATGCCCTGAGGTCCATCTGAGGTCCTTGAATGTCCTAGACCTGAACGTTTGCATTTTTTCTTTTTTGTTTTGTTTTGTTTTTATTTTTACTCTATTTTTATTTTTTATTTTATTTTTTTAATGTTCTGATTGCTAACATTGCATTATCCACTAGTATTTTCTCCCAGCGTATCCCACAAAGTCTTTTTTTTCCCTCTCTTTCTTGTCCCCCATCTTCTTCTTATTCTATTTTATCTTAACTATACAATAGGTGCTGCAGGAAACTCCTCACATTTGCTGGGTTTCCTCATCTTCCACTGCCTCATTTCTGTGTGAATAGATTTTGGCTATCTGCACTATCCCCTTTCTTGTACATCATGATATCCTCCATCATCTACTATCTCTCCTATATTCCACCTCCCTTTCTTTGATCCACAAAGTGTCTAACTCTTAATTTCTAATACCTTTGTTTTGTTTTCTGTCTGTTATCCACTCTTGAAACTATTACCTTTCTTTTCTCTTTCCCTCTCTCATGAAAACAATAGCTTTTCAGTTCATACCATATTCCTCCCATATTCAGTTGTCTACCTCATTATAGGTACTCTACCTACTGCTATAACTCTACACAATTTACATGAATCTAACCTCCATCCTCCCAGATCTCATATTGTTGCTTTGTTAACATATATCACCAATACTACTTTACACTTTTTCCTTGCTTACACAATTGCCTTTCCCCGACATTAATACTTTCCTTTAAAGTGAACTTAACCAGCAATAAGAAATTAGAATGAGAAGAACAAAGTGACAAAGAGAAGATATAACACTTATGCAAAAACAACAGCTAATTAATCTCCAAGACTAGACAAAGAAGCTAAGGAACTGATTAAAACCATCAAGAAAAAATGATGACCAGACAGCAACAAAAATCTACAAACCAAACCAGTAATCAGGAAAACATGGCTGAATCCAATCAACAAACTAAAAATCAGGAAGGGGAGCAGAACTTCGCACAAGCAATGAAAGATCTCAGAACATTTATCACCAACAATTTGATGAAGTAAAGGAAGAGGTTAACAACATGAAGACAACACTTGGAGGGGAAATTGCAGACATATGCAAAAAGATAACACATATGATGGAAATGAACACCACCGTTCAAGAAATCAAAAATACACTTGCAACAAATATCAGCAGACTAGAAGAGGTAGAGCAGAGAATTATTGATGTGGAAGCCAGTACATTGGAAATCAAAGAGATAGTAGAAGTGGCCGATAAAAAGATAGAAAAAATCCAGCTAGGACTTAGGGACCTGAATGACTATGCAAAATGCTCAAACATACATATTATAGGCATCCCAAAAGGAGAAGAGAAGGGAAAGGGGTCAGAAGGAGTGTTGCAGGAAATAATGGCTGAAAACATCCCAAATCTACTGAAAGAGACAGATGTACATATCCAAGAAGTACAGCGCACTCCTCTGGTCATATACCCCAACAGGCCCACCCCAAGACATATACTTATCAAATTATCCAATGCTCAAGACAAAGAGAAAATTCTAAAGCAGAAAGAGAAAAGAAAACCATCACATACAAGGGAAGCTCCATAAGATTAAGTGCTGATTTCTCATCTGAAAACATGGAGACAAGAAGGCAGTGGTATGATATAGTCAAGGTTCTAAAGGAAAAAAAATTCCAACCAAGAATACTCTATCCAGCTAAACTAGCATTCAAAAATGATGGAGAGTTCAAAATATTCACAGATAAACAGAAACTGAAAGAGTATACAAAGAAGAAACCTCCCCTTCTAGAAATTCTAAAGGGAGTTCTGCAGGAAGAAAGGAAAAAACAGGACAAGCAGAGTTGGAGGAGAGTGTAAGAGCAACAAAAAAGACAAAAAGAGAAGGAAAAAAATACAAACAAAATATGACAAACACAAATCCAATCAAAATATGGCTAACAGAAATAATTCCTTGAAAGTAATAACACTGAATGTTAATGGATTAAACTCACCTATCAAAAGATTCAGACTGGGACATTGGATAAGGAAATATGACCCATCTATATGCTGTCTACAAGAGACACATCTAGACCCAGAGACTCATGGAGGTTGAAAGTGAATGGCTGGAAAACAATCATACAAGTAAACAATAACTAAAAAAAGGCTGGAGTTGCTATATTAATATCAGACAAAATAGACTTTAAATGTGAAACAATTGTGAGAGACAAAGAAGAATACTACATTTTAGTGAAAGGGACAATCTGTCAAGAAGATCGAACGATCATAAATATTTATGCTCCTAACAATGGTGCCTCTAAATATGTGAGGCAAACGCTGGAAAAATTAAGTGAAACAATAGATGCATCTACAATTATAATGGGAGATTTTAATACACCACTAGTACCAAAGCCAAACAAAGACACCACAAGAAAGGAAAATTACGGACCAATTTCTCTAATGAACCTAGATGCAAAAATACTTAACAAAATACTTGCTAATCGTATTCAACAACACAATAAACAAATTATACACCACGACCAAGTGGGATTTATTCCAGGTATGCAAGGATGGTTCAACATAAGAAAATCAATCAATGTAATACACCATATAAATAGATTGAAGGGAAAAAATCACATGATTATATCTATAGATGCAGAAAAAGCATTTGACAAAATATTGCGCCCTTTCTTGATAAAAACACTCCAAAAGATTGGAATACAAGGAAATTTTTTGAACATGATAAAGAGTATATATGAAAAACCTACAGCCAACATTGTTTACAATGGAGAAATCCTAAAATCCTTCCCCCTAAAGTCAGGAACAAGACAAGGATGCCCATTGTCTCCGCTACTATTTAACATTGTCTTAGAAGTACTTGCTCCAGCACTGAGACAAGAACCAGATATAAAAGGCATTCAAATTGGAAAGGAAGAAGTCAAAATTTCATTATTTGCAGATGACATGATCCTATACATAGAAAACCCTGAGAGATCTACAACAAAGCTTCTAGAACTCATAAATGAGTTTAGTAAAGTCACAGGTTATAAGATCAATGCGCAAAACTCAGTAGCATTTCTGTATACCAATAATGAGCAAGATCAGGAGGAAATGAAGAAACAAATACCATTCACAATAGTAAATTAAAAAATCAAACACTTAGGAATAAATTTAAAGAGGTAAAAACTTATACACTGAGAACTACACAAGACTGTTCAAGGAAATCAAAGAAGACCTAAATAAATGGAAGAATATTCCTTGTTCATGGATAGGAAGACTGAATATTATTATTAAGATGTCTATCCTACCAAAACTGATCTACACATTCAATGCAATCCTAATAAAAATCAACACAGCCTTCTTTAAGGAACTAGAAAAACTAACTATGAAATTTATTTGTAAAGGAAAGAGGCCCCAAATAGCCAAAGGCATATTGAAAAAGAAAAACCAAATTGGAGGAATCACACTTCATGACTTCAAAACATACAACAAAGCTACAGTCGTGAAAACAGCATGGTAGTGGCATAAGGAGAGACACGCATACCAATGGAATCGAATTGAAAGTTCTGATATAGAACCTCATATATATAGCCATATAATATTCGATTAAGCCACCAAACCCTCTCAAATGGGTGAGAATGGCCTATTCAACAAATGGTGCCTGGAGAACTGGATAGCCATATGTAGAAGAATGAAATAGGATTACCATCTCACACCTTATACAAAGATCAAATCAAGATGGATCAAAGACCTAAATACAAGAGCCAAGACCTTAAAGATCTTGGAAAGCAGTGTAGGGAAACATCTACAGGACCTTATAATAGGAAATGGCTTCATTAATATCACACCAAAAGCACGAGCACCAAAAAAACAAATAGATAAATGGGACTTCCTCAAAATTAAAGCCTTCTGCACCTCAAAGGAGTTTGTCAAGAAAGTGAAAAGGGAACCTACACAACGGGAGAAAATATTTGGCAACCATATATCTGATAAGAGACTTATAACTTGCATATATAAAGAACTCCTATATCTTGAAAATAAAAAGATAAACAACCCATTTAAAAAATGGGAAAAAGATTTAAACAGACACTTCTCCAAAGAAGAAATACAAATGGCTAAAAAGCACATGAAAAACATGCTCCAAATCTTTAGCTATCAGGGAAATGCAAATCAAAACTACAATGATATACCATCTTACTCCCATAAGATTGGCAGCTATGAAAAAAACAGAAGAATACAAATGCTGGAGAGGATGTGAAGAAAGGGGAACACTCATCTACTGCTGTTGGGAATGCAAAAGGATCCAACCATTCTGGAGGATAGTTTGGTTGTTTCTCAAAAAACTAACCATAGATTTGCCATATGACCCAGCAATACCACTGCTGGGTATATACCCATCAGAACTGAAAATAAGGACACAAACTGATATATGTACACCAATGTTCATAGCAGCATTGTTCACTATCGCCAAAAGTTGGAATCAACCCAAATGCCCATCAACAGATGAGTGGATCAATAAAATGTGGTATATACACACAATGGAATACTACTTGGCTGTAAGAAAAAATACACTACAAACACACATGATAACATGGATGAATCTTGAGAACCTTATGTTGAGTGGAGCAACCCAGGCATTGAAGGACAAATACTACATGACCTCAATGATATGAGATAAGCAAGCTGCCTCAGAGAGCTAGAGACTGGAAAATAGGCTTACAGGAAATTAGGGGGTGGAGGAAGGATGTGAGCCGACGTCTGCAGGGGTGGAATCTATGATGAGCTGGCGGTAAGTATGAGCACAAAGAAAAGATAAAATGGGGGCAAGGGGTTGCCTTTGGGTGGGGCTTTGGGTTTGAGGGGACTGGGGATGGGCGGATGGGTAACACTGCCCACAAATTTGGGGAGAGGGAGGGGCAACATACGAACTTAGGAGAGTGTCAGGTGTTGGTTGAGAGTAAAATGCTGAGAAAATCGTATCAAAATATAATTAGGAGGGTTACCTGTTTAGAATGCTCAGAGGGGATGGTCTGATGTGGGACGGACTCCTGGGGAATGTCTGAAGGCTCATTTTGCCAGGGTGGGTTGTTCCATTAGGTAGAGACCCAAGAAGTGAGAGTTGGGGTGGACCCACATCCTGGGGAGGACTAATGCCATCAAATAGAGAGAACTGTATCTCTCGAGAGAAAGGGTGGCTCCCAGGGCATTAGGGCAGCTGAGCAAGTCAGGCCCTGAACACTGTTGCAAGTATCTCTGGACGTGGCACCTCAGGAAATGGAGATTGGCTGTAGCTGTGGGCCCCAAGGGGAGGGGAAAATGGATGTTGAATGGATGGAACCAAGGTAAATGTGGGGGCAAGAGAGGAGTTTCACGAGAGTACACGAGGATGAATATAAAACTTAATATTACACCAAAAACATATAGGGGACGACAGACTAATAATGTAAACCATAATGTAAAACATAGGATAACTAAAAAATTTAGAAAACTGTATATCCTAAAGTATGGACCACATTGTAAGCACAGATGTCGCCTTGTTTGAAAGCTATTGTTTTGGAGTCTGTACATCAGTTTCAGTAAATATGATATGAATAAGTTAAAAGATTATCACTGTGGAAGGGAAAAGGTTTTTTGGTGAATGTGTGGGAGTACTGTATATTGTATATATGAATTATTGTGTTCTAAGACTCTTGTGAAAAGAAGCTCAATAATTAGGAAAAAAGAAAAGAAAAAGATAGGATGTAGAAATTTTTCCAAATGAATATGTACTCTAGATCTAACCTTTAAACTCATTGCTGTATTCCATTTTACTAGAAAGGGAACCTGACATTATATTGGGATTCACTTTACAGGAAGTTCTGGATCACAGAGTGGTTCAACAATGGCAGCGGAGGAATACTGGTATGGGTTGTTATTGACAGGCTATATATGGTTGACAGGGAGTTATACAGGGCATATGTCCAGGGTGCATGGTAATGTTTAGATATACTCATTGTGGAAACAATTAAAAACAACAGCTGGGGGGGTACTGGGTTCCTGTCTGGGGTGCTCTGTCTTGGTCCCTAGGGGAGCTGCAGCAGTCCCCCAGGTGCAACGGTAAGAACCAGGAAGGAATGAGGGTCCAACAGTGGGCTCCTGATACTAATGACTATGCTTGTGAGCCTATATGCCTGAAATAAGAACAAGGCCTAGAGCAGCATTGTGCCTGGGAGTTTCCTCCTGACAGCCTTCATGTTACTCAAATGTGGCCATTCTTGAAGCCAAACTCAGCATGAAGATGCAGTGCATTCCCCCCAGCATGGGGCATGACACCCGGGGATGAGCCTCCCTGGCATTGAGGGATCACTACCAAATACCAGCTGAAGATGCAACTAGAAAATGACCTTGAATTAAAGGTTCAATACGGATCAGCAGAATATCCCTGTCTACATATAATAAGATGACTTTAAAATGCTGTTTGACCTAATGTAAGGGGGAAATGGAAAGGAGAAATGAGTTTATATGGCTACGAGTCTCTGAAAAAGAGTCTGAAGTTTGTCAGAAGGATTGCCCTTATGCACAACTGAGCAGAGTCTAAGAGACAGATAAAGTAGATACAACCCCAGGTATTGGTTCTTTTGAGGGATAAAGAGACCCATAGGTTCTATGGTCATGGCAGATGGGGTTCACTGCCATATCAGATGGCCCTTTTTGGAGCTGGTGTTTCTGCATGATGGAACTGGACTCAGATGGGATCTCTTTTTCCAAGACTTTCATGCTACTTTACTGGAATTGTACTTGGTGTTGGGGTTTAAGATATATTTAGGGGATTTGAATCTCTGGACTGACAATATGATAGCCAGGCCCAGAGCCTCCACAGACTTCAGCTCCTGCACTCTGATTTATTGGACTTATCCCACTCAGCTAACATGGAGTTGAAGAAGGTCAACCACCACACCATGGAACCTAGAGTGTCTACAACTGAAAGCAGGAGGAGTGCATCCAGTATCCATGTGGAATCTAAGCCCCCACTTGACATAGATGTGCAATGGACACAACCAATCCAATGTCCACAGAGAAAATGTGGCATTTGTGTGGGAAGGGTGGCCATGGTGGCTGCTGGGTGTGGGGAATGGGAGGAAGAGATGAGATGGGGAGGCATTTTCGGGACTTGGAGTTGTCCTGAGTGGTGCTTCACGGACAACTACAGGACGTTGTAGATCCCCCCAGGGCCCACTGGATGGAACGTGGGAGAGTGTGGGCTATGATGTGGACCATTGACTATGGGGTGCAGCGATGCCCAGAGATGTACTTACCAGGTGCAATGGATGTGTCATGATGATGGGAGAGAGTGTTGCTGTGGGGGGAGTGGGGGGCAGGGGCGGTGGGGTTGAATGGGACCTCATATTTTTTGAATGTAATATTTTTTTAAAAAATGAATTAAAAAATATTATTTTAACTGTCAGAAAAAAAAAACAATAGGTATTTAAGAATAGTATAAATAGTTGACTTCCAATTCCAGAGCTTCTAATGGCTCTAGAGTCATCTGGACACTCTCAGCAGTGCAGACAACCCCTGCAAATCAGCATCCCATTGGTGGCCTTTCCTTGGAATATATATTAAACTATCTCTCCCATGTAACCCAGTTAGGCTCATTTATAATTTCCTTACACGTGATTCTTCTTCCACTTTATTTGAACCTCGAATTAGCACTATATCCATTAAATATCTGTCCCAAAGATTTAAATCTTCAGTCTGTTCATAGCCAGTTGAACCTGAATCCCAGCAAAGTTGCAGCCAACACCTTCTCTCCAGTTTATATGACTCACCTAGAACAACAAAGAAAATAATGATGAAGGACAATATCCATCCGAAAAAAATGCAGAGAAAATCTACAACATAAGGCAAGACAATACCATCCATGGGGTCTCAGCTCCCTCTAAATCAGAAGCAGAGTAGGCATCACCATCCCAAATGCCTCCAATGGAAAAATGAACAAATGTAAGGGGGAATGCAACTATTGACCAAAGAAAACTTATTATTCTAGTAACTGAAGATCTTATAATATTGATATAAAGACAGTGGTTTCCAGAGCTTCTGAGGGAAGGAAGAGGGAAGAATAGTGTAAAGTGGCATTTTTGAGACATTGGAATTTTTCTGCATAATATTGCTATGACAGATAGATGCCATTATACATTTTATCAAAAGTATAAAATTGTGAAACACAAAGTGTAAATTATAATGGAAAGTATAGGCCATCGTTGGTAGTAATGCTTCAATATGCATTCATTATTGTAACCTACTACAACACTAACTAAAGAGGTTATTAATATGGGAGAATGTGACAGGGAAAGGTGTGGTATATGGGAATCCCCTGTATTTTTTGTGTAATTTTACTGTAATCTAAAACTTCTTTCAAAATACATTTAAAAATAATTGGTAAAGTAAAAACTGCCTATACTGTAATAACATTGATGTTAATTTATTAAATTTCCCACTCAAAAATCAGTTTTGCAGAATGGATAAGAAAATATAATCTATTTTTATTCTGTCTAAGAAAGACTTGCCATAGGCCTAAGGATACAAAGACATTAAAAATGAAAGGCTGCACATCTCATCTCTTCCTCCCGTTCCCCACACCCAGAAGCCCTGTCCTGGATAGTGCTTCACGGACAATTATGGGACACTGTAGATCCCCCCAGGGCCCACTGGATGGAACGTGAGAGAGTCTGGGCTATGATGTGGACCATTGACTATGGGGTGCAGTGATGCTCAGAGATGAACTTACCAGGTGCAATGGATGTGTCATGATGATGGGAGAGAGTGTTGCTGTGGGGGGAGTGGGGGGCGGGGGCGGTGGGGTTGAATGGGACCTCATATTTTTTTTTAATGTAATAATGTAATAAATAATTTTTTAAAAATGAAAGGCTGGAAGAAGATATCCTATGCATGCAGTAATTTAATCAAAATTCAGCTTATTCATTAGTAATGTCTAGAAACACTACTGATTTTTGCTCATTGAACTTGTATCAAGCCACTTTCATGAACTCATTTATTACCTCTCATATTTTTTTATAGATATTTCAGAATTTTCTAAATGTAGGATTATGTTACATGCAAACAGTGAGAGTGTCACATCTTCATTTCCAGTTTTGGTGCCTTTTATTTATTTTTCTTGTCTAAACACTTTAGCTGGAATTTCTAGACAATGTTGAATAACAGTGATGACATGGGCATCCTTGTCATGTTTGCAATCTTAGAGGGAATGCTTTCATCATTGAGAATAGCATTGACTATAGGTTTTTTTTTTTCTATTTTTTTTAATTGAGTTTGTAATAATATTACATTAAAAATATATATGTGAGGTCCCATTCAACTCCACCCCCCCACCCCACCTCTCCCCCCCCCCAGCAACACTCATTCCCATCATCATGACACATCCATTGGATTTGGTAAGTACATCTTTGGGCACCTCTGCACCTCGTAGTCAATGGTCCACTGGATGGAATGGAGGAGAGTATGGGCCATGATGTGGACCATTGACTATAGGTTTTTAATACATGCTTTTATTGTGCTGAGGAATTTTCCTTCTATTTCTATTTTTCAAAGTACTTTTATCTAGAAAGTGTGACATATTTTGCCATATACATTTACAGCATCAGTGGAGATAATCACGAAGTTTTTACCTTTGATTTGTTAATGTGGTGAATTATGCTAATTGATTGTCTTGTATTGAACCACCCTTGCACAACAGTAATAAAACCGACTTGCTCATGGAGTTTAATACTTTTAAATCCTGTTCAATTCGATTTGCAAGTCTATTGCTGAGAATTTTTGCATCTTTGCTCATTACAGTGATTCGTCTATACTTTTCTTTTTTCATAATATCTAATATGATTTTACTGTTAAGGCAATGTTTGCTTTCATAAAATGAGCTGAGTAATGTTCCATAATCCTCAGTATTTTAGAAGAGTTTAAACAGGATTAGTCTTTATTCTTCTATAAATGTTTGATAGAATTTCCTTTTAAATCCAGTGGTCCTGGACTTTTCTTTGTTGGTAGATTTTTCTTGACTAACTCAATTTCTTTATTGGGATTTACTTCTTGACTCCATGTAAATTCAAAGTAGTTGTTTGTGCTTCTTCAGAATTTGTCCATTTCACATAGGTTGTCTAATTTGTTGACACAAAATTTTATTTAAATATCCTCTTATGATCCATTTTATTTATTTGGTGTCAGTCATAATGCCCCCCCCCTTCATTCCTGAATTTATTTATTTGCATTTTCTCTTTTTTTTTCTTGGTTACTCTACCTAAGTATTTGCAATTTTATGAATTTTCTCAAAGAACCATGTCTTGGTTTTATTGAATTGCTCTGTAGATTTTTTAAACATCTCAACTTCATTTATTTCTGCTCTAATATTTGTTATTTCTTTCTTTCTGCTTGCTTGGGTTTGGTATGCTGTTCTTTTCCTTATACCTTATGGAAGTCAATTAGGTCTTTGATTTTATCTCTTTTGCACTTTTTTATATAGGTATTTAGGGCTATAAATTTCACTCTCAGAACTTCTGTTTATCCTATGAGTTTTTCATTTTCATTTATCTCTAGACACTTACTAATTTTGTTTCCAATTTCTTCTCTGACCAACTATTTGTTTAAAAATATATTGTTTAGTATCTATATATTTGCAAATATTCCCATTCTCTGTCTATTGTGGATTTCCAGCTTCATTCGATTTATGCTGCATGAAAATGTGTTGTATAATTTCAATCTGTTTAAATTTATTGAGATTATTTTTTGACGACACCAGATGTGGTATCTCCTGGAGAAAGATCCATGAACAGTTTAGAAGAATGCATATCATGCCCATTTTTGTGCAATTTTCTTAATATATCTTTTAGTTTAGCTTGTTATATTGTTCAAGTTCTCTGCTTCTATTTTTATTCTTGGTCTAGTTGTTCTATCTATTAATTATTGCAGAGATATCTTCTCCTTTCAGTATTGGCAGAGTTTGCCTCATATATTTTGAGTCTCCCTGGTTAGGTCCATAGGTATTTATGTCTGTTACCTCTTCCAGGTGAATTACACCTTTTATTAATTTATAGTGGCTTAATGCAACATTTTTCATTTAAAATCTCTTTTCTTTTATATTTGTATAACTACCTCTGTTCTTTTTTATTTATATTTGAGTGAAATATCATTTTCCATCCTTTAAACATCAGCCTATTTGTATGCTTTGGTCTAATATGTCTCTTTTGTATACAGCATATAGATAGCTCATGTTTTTGTTTTTGTTTTATTCCATTCTATTATCCTTCTTCATTTGATTGGAGAGGTTAATTAGCATTTGATGTTATTATTATAACATCATTACTTACTTAAACAACTTAATTCTTTGAATTTTATACATCATATCTTATTTTTGTCCTTCTTTTAAAAATGTTGGTTACCCTTTCTGAGAATCTTCATTTATAAATTCTCCTCCGAGTCATTCTTTCCTTGCGTATTTTCCTTTCAGGCTGCAGAACTCCCTTAACTGGTGCCTAAACAGTCTGATTCTTGTTACAAACTCTTAGTTTCTGTTTTTTGTGAATATTTTAAACTCACCCCCTATATGAAGGACAGATTTGTCAGATAAAGAATTCTTGGCTGACAATATTTCTCTTTCAGTATCTTACCTCACCTCCATGGTTTCTGATCAGGTATCTGCATAAATCTTTCTGGGTATCACTTATATATGATGTTTCACTTCTCCCTTTCTGCTTTCAGAATTTTCTCACTGTATTAACCATTTGTCATTCTGAACAGTACATATCTTGGATTAGATCTATATGAATTTATCCAGATTAGATTACACTGCACATTTCAGACATGTATAATCATGTCTTTTAGAGAGTTTTGAAATTTTTAGCTATTATTTCCTCAAATATATTTTCTGCCACTTTTCCCATCTCCTCTCCTGGACTTCCCATGACACATACACTGGTATTTCCTATGCTTTCACTCTACTTCCTGCAACCCCAAACAATTTTTTTCCACTCTATTCTCTCTCTGTTCCTCCTTCCTTTCATTTTCAGCTCTTCTATCTTCTACATCACTGACTATTTTTCCTGCAATTTCAAAACTGCTATTGTCTCTAATATTCTTCTTATCTTACCTATTTCGTTTTTAATTCCTATAACCATTTATATTTTCTCACTCAAATTCTTTATGCTTGCTCATTTTCTTCTTAATGTCTTTATCTCCTTAGACATATTGCCCGTCAACACCTTGATTTGATTTAGGAGCTTTATATGGACATCATTAATTAGTTATTGCAAATCCTAGGTCTTGTCTGGAGCTTAGATTTGTTCCTTTGCCATAGCCATGTCTTCCTTTTTACAGTAGGGTTTTTAATATTTTACTAATACCTTGACATTTAATTATCATGTTGCATTTATTCTGAGAGTTTCTCTCTCTTTTCTGGGATTTAGAATTGAGGTCCTGTTTCACTGCTCAAACCTGAACTATGGACTGAGTAACTGGGTGAAGAACAGTTTCCAAGGGCCTTGGGGAGGAAGGTAGTAAAGGTATCAAAAAATATATATTTTACTCCTTTTATGCACTTTCCTGGCCTACCAGCAGATGGCATACTTTCACTGATATCTCCACACACACACTAGGGTATTACGTGTTCATTGGAACCCTGCCCTTGTGGGTGATGCAGAATCAATCCTGGAGAGTTCCTGCTCTGGGCTGTCTATTCAGAGTGAAGTCTGACAAATCGAACTTGCTCGGAAGGAAGTTACCCTCCTCCCTTGACCAGTCACACCTCTCCTTTCCTAAGGAAGGAAGTATATTTCCTCCTCCTTGCATCATCAGCAAACAATCCAGGTCAGGAGGAAGGGTGTTTGAGAAGGCAGGTTATTTTTTTGTTCCCTGTTGGCTCCCAGGAAAAGCAATTCCGTGGCCCCACCTGACCTGGAATGGCATGACCCATTGAAAACGGTAGACCAAACTTCCTGGCTAAAAGCTGGATTGCCCTAGGCTATGTCCTTACCTCTCCCTTCACCTGAGGAGTTGGATCCATGTGACCCCTAATTCTGTTGCCTCCAGCCAAGGGCCAAAGGACCAAATACTGTCTGCTCTGAGGGTGAAGGATTAGGTGCCAGCAAATTCAGCTTTACTCAAGGATCTTCTTCACAGAATTTCCTTTTCTTCAACCCTTTCTCTTCTGGGTCCTGAACCCCCTTCCCCTGCTGCCCTAAACCATAGAATAGTATTTTGGCAATTTCTGTCTGTCCTCTAGTTGTTTTCTGTAACAGAAGTGATTTCTGTGCCTCTCTAATCTTGCATCTTACTGGAAGCTCTCCCATTGAACATTACATCACCAGCTCCCACACTTCTTGCTCTTACCCAGGTAACACACAACACATCAGGGTCCTGGGGCAGCCATACCATGAGAATGAATGAGTGTAGAAGGCTTGATTACACTCTGCCAGCTTTAACAACCTTCACAATCCTCATAGAATTGTACATGGCTTAGGACACTTGTTCCTCTGCTGTGCTCTCAACAAAATAAGCTCTCAATTACTATTATATTATTAGAAAATTAAGTTAATATACTGCAGCAGAAAATTCTGAATCTAAGAGAACATAATGCATCATTTAAAATGTGCTTTCTAATGGTTTCTAATTAAGTAACAGCACATAATTGGGCCATTTTGGAAAGAGGCATTATGCCTACTGCATTTTAAAATAATTTCTCAATTCTTCAAAGTTATTATTCTAAAGACATTGAGGCACTTTTAAATTTCTCAGCAGAAATCCAGAGGAGCAGGGACAGGAGGACCTGCATCTTTGAGATCATCTTGCTGCTCTGCCTGCATGATGCTGCTCAGTGCACATTGCAAAGTGCTCATTTATAGAATCTGAGCAGCTGACCTGGTCCTGGGGGAGCCTATACAAAGCAATCACTGCATGTGGAGAAAATTGTATGGGAAGTGAGTGCTGAACTATCCAATGCAAATAAGAGTTAAAAATATCATCACAGAGAGTCTAAATTTGTGACAACTCAGAAGCTTTAATACAAAAATAGAGTCTCTAAAACTACAAACAAGTATCTAATGAAGAGATTTTACCTTAAGTTTAAAATATATTTAGGATGGTAGGTTTGCTGATGTCGACCTGTGACCCTCTTCACCTCCTCCTGATCTCTGCAAACTGCATCTTCAACCTGAACTTCCTTTCAAAGTGACCGCCCCTTAGGACAAGACAGGAATGGGCCAAGGGGGCTAGCAGCAGGGCAATGTGGTTCCCTCAGATGTGAATTCCTTAGAGAGCACAGGAGCGGCCCCAGGCCTCTGTTTTCCTCCTTCTGCATCTCCTACCTCTACAAACAGGGCTTCATCTTACCAGGCTCCAGTTTCTCAGTGTTTTAGCTGGGCCTTTCTTAGGACCATTGCTGGGGTATCTGCTGTGCTGTGTGGTTAGGTCTGTGGGGGCCACGTGCTGCTACCTGCTCTTCAAGACTTTTAGTGAACAATTGGTGGTCTCCTGCTTTACTGGTAAAGTGGCCTGTGCAATTTCATTTGTGTACAGGCTCCATCCTATCATCCCTCGTCCCTCTAGATGCTCTTTTCTTCTGGGAAACAGCCCTTAAATTATCACCATTTCCCTAGTGATCTAATTTCCTGGGACATTATTTGAAAGATTTATCCAGCAACAACTGTAATTTGAATGGAACAAGAAATTTAATCATTGAAATAGTACAAAAGAGGGTTTCCTCTGCAATTTCTTGCTAATGTCCTACCTCTTCTACAGTCCAAGGGAAGCAAGCTGATGAACTGCACGGGAATTGCACATGGAGCTGAAATTCACAATGACTTCTGTGGTTCTGTTTGTGTTCGGATGCCCTAATGTCACCATGTTTATCAAAACTCTTTCTGATCTCATATCCTGACAAATAAGCTGATTGCAAACAGAATACTATGGATGAATAGCACAATCACTATCATTTAGATATGTTCTGGGGAAATTCATATCCATCTGTATGAGGAGACAGGTTTCTGAATCACCTGAATCCAATGACGATCATCACATTTTCTAACTTGTCATTTCTGTATTGGCATCTCTTTTACCTCCTCCTCCTAGGATGAGACTCAGCACACCAGGATATCAGTCAATGAACCCTCTGAATGGTCTTCAATTTGTCATTTACCAAGAAGAACATAAGAATAACTTTCTTTTTCATTTTAATTAAAAAAGAAAAACTTAGTTTCTGATATTAATATAATGTATTTTAATTACCATATAGTTCCCATTGTTCCCTGCAGCTACAGTATTGACTTGGCGGAGACCATGTTAATATGTCCAAGGACAGAAGGACATGGACAGATAAATTGCACAGCTCTGTGATCTTGTACCCTACAAGAGCAGCTCACCACTACTTACCAGAACTGATGTCTTGAGCTTCATCTGCTGGATTTTTCATCATGCCAAGAGCTTTAATCTAGGCCTCTTGCTCTATATCAATGCTTGGAGAACACTAACATTCAGCAGGAAAAGTGAATTCATAGACTGTGTTTTGGGGCATCTTATAATCCCTTTCACACCAAGGATTTCCTTTTAAAATTGGGTTTCTTTAAAAGACACTTTGTGCTGACATAGGTGGAGGGAAGGATAAACAAGGAAGTTTTGCAGTTACAAGTGTGTGTCCCTTGCCACTTAGCAGGACTCATAAATTCTTCACCCTTCTGATTTTGCAGCAATGTGCCTTACCACTTGTGAATTTACAGACAATTTCCAAAATAAATAGCTACGAATGGGTTTAGTTTCCAGAAGTAATCTTGGTGAAAGAATAATAATACATCCTTGTGGGTGGGGAAAAAAAGAAGAAAGAACGAAGACTAAAGAAGATTAGATAGAAGAAGACAAAAGAAAAGAGGGGAAGAGAAGAAAATGTATAACTTTGGGTCCAAATTTTATAAAAGTCAAGGACCAAAAAATGTTTAATTCTAAAGCCATTTTATCCTGTAGTTATTCAAGGACAGGCTATACAAGAATCTGAGTGATAAAAGACAGTCAAGAATTTACGCATGTGGGGTACATTATCCTGAAGGACCCTGCAATGTACTATGGGCTAGATGGACACAAATCACAAAGTAAATGTGAACCAAAATAAAAGTGGAACCTATCCTTCTGCAACAGAGAGGAACTAATAGGAAGGCTCTAGTTTTGTTGCAAAATGGATAGTAAAAGATATATTAGTGATATAAAGAGAAACAGAAAAGACAAGAGCTATCTGTAATTATTAGTTTGGTGCAAAAGTAATTGTGGTTTTGCATTTTTGAAATTGCCATTTGATATTGGCATATATTGTTAAGTAAATGTAGTTATGTTATAAATTGTTTTAATGTGCATTTCTCATTTCATGAAATTTTGCAATTGACTTATTAATTGTGGTTTATTTTATATTTATTTTAGACTATGGAAATGATATTAGACAAAAAGCAAATTTGAGCAGTTTTCTTATCTGAGTTCAAAATGGGTCAAAAGCAGCAGAGACAACTTGCAACATCAACAATGCATTTGGCCAGGATCTGCTAACTAATGTACAGTGCAGTGGTGGTTCAAGAAGTTTTGCAAAGGAGATGAGAGCCTTGAAGATGAGGAGCATAGTGACCGGCCACTGGAAGTGGCCAATTGAGAGCAATCATAGAAGCTGGTCCTCTGACAACTACAGGAGATGTTGCTGAAGAACTCAACAGCGACCATTTTATGGCATTTTAAGCAAATTGGAAAGGTGAAAAAGCTTGATAATTGAGTGTCTCATGAGCTGACCTAAAATCTTAAAAATCATCATTTTGAAGCGTCATCTTACTCTAGCAAGAATGAATCATTTTTTGATCAGATTGTGACAGGGGCAAAAGTGGATTTTATACAACCACCAGTGACAACTAGCTCAGTTGCTGGACCAAAAAGAAGCTCCAAGCTCTTCCCAAAGCCAAATTTGCACCAAAAAATAAAAAAAAGGCCATGGTCACTGTTTGCTCATCTGGCCGGTCTGATCCTCTACAGCTTTATGAATCCCGGTGAAACCATTACATCTGGGAAGCATGCTCAGCAAATCCATGAGATGCACTGAAACCTGCAATGCCTGCAGCCAGCATTGGCCCACAGAGAGGGCCCAATTTTTCTCCATGACAGCACTCGACTTCAGGAACACAAACAACGCTTTGAAAGTTGAACAAATTGGGCTACGATGTTTTGCCTCATCTGCCCTATTCACCTGACTTCTTGCCAATCGACTACCAGTTCTTCAAGCATCTTAATAACTTTTGGCAGGGAAAACACTTCCACAACCAGCAGGATGCAGAAAATGCTTTCCAAGAGTTTGTCGAATTCCAAAGCATAGATTTTTATGCTACAGGAATAAACAAAAATGTGTTGATTGTAATTATTCCTATTTTGATTAACAAAGATGTGTTTGAGCCTGGTTATAGTGATGTAAAATTAACAGTCTGAAACCACAATTTCTTTGCACTGACATAAAAACATTACAAAATTTTATAAAATTGTCTTAAATGACTGTTGGGATGCATACATACAAATTCTATAGAGCACTGTAAGCGGGGAACTCCAAAGAAAGGTTTTGATGAATTTCCCAGGAGAAACTGGTAGGCAGAAGTAGAGATGGACATTCTCTCTTCTGACTGCTTACAATTTACTGATGATTTAAATCTACACAGTAACAATTAGTCCAGTGGTTGCTTCACCAAACAAATGGGCATCATTACCTGGACAAGTTGACACATGAATCTAACCATCACAGAAGACAAGATTTCAAACCAGAGACAAGGAACACTGCCTCATGATCACCATCTGTTTGGTGGGCCTTATCTGGTAATATATGATAATCTACTTCTCCAATATAACTAAGCTATACTCATTCATAATACAACTAACTACTTATGATTCTTGTATTCCTTTTATCTGAAATATACCTATTAAATGTATCTCTCAGAGTCTAATGTCTTTGAATTATTCATATGCTGGTTGAGACCTGAATCCCAAAAGAATTGCTGCTAACTCCTCTCCAGTTATTCATTATATCCAGAATCAGACCCCTGCATTGCCCTCACAGCAAATACTATCTCTGAAAATGAGCAACAAGATACTTAGATGTCACCCTTAGCACTGTCCTTTAGGTCAGTTTGTCAAAAAACAAAGTAATTAGTAACCTAAAGTGCAGCCTCACCACCTACTGGTGATAGGTAAAATGGCTTCAGCTCCTAAGATGTCATAGAGCAGGTTCTTCATTTACTCCCACCCAAAATCAGTGATATTTCTAGACTTAAGCAAACAACATCAGGAACATTTTTAAACTTAGGACATTAACTTAGGAAGAAATAAAAAAGAAGCCCGACCTCATAACGCTTTCATTTTACTGGGAGGGATAGACAATAAATAAGTAATATCTCTGCATCCACTCTCATCCTGCTACTCTGAGATTTCCTCTCCTGTGTGCTAGGTGCGCTGTGCAGGTACCAGAGCTCTTTTCTCCTCTGACTTGCCTTTCTGGTTCAGGAAGCCAAGGCAGATCCATCAAGGTGGCACCCACTGCCCGCTTCCCTCCTTTCCCTCCTACTGGGATGGGCATGCTCACAGCACCCCTGTAGTGGTCACAGACGTCCCTGGGTGGCATGATGCAGTAGTGCCTCACTGCAGCTCCTGGTGCCTAGGGAGTTTGGCTCCCACTCTCCCTTCAGGTCCTCTGACTTTTGTAGGAAGAGAGATTGGACCAAGCTAATGGTAGAGTTGAGCAGGATATCTGCCCCCAGCTGCTTCTCAGGATCTCTAGGAAAGGGCAAAGTAAGCCATGAAATCTCCAGTGTCCCTGTTGTGCACCAAGCTCTGCCTAAACCAGAGGTTACCTGCAGACTCACCTAGAAATCATTATTAGAGTCTACAAATGCTCTAATAATGATTGTACTGATAAATGAACAACTATGTAATTAAGTCAAATACCATTGATTGTACAATTTGGATGACTTGTATGCTTTATTAGCATGTATCAATAAAATTTATTTGTTTAAAAATATGTAGCAATAAAATTGATTTTTAAAAATTGAAAGGGGAAGAACTCTTCAGGAATAAGAAAAAATCAAATTGAACACTCTAACCCTTTGCAATATTGTAACATTCCTCTTCAGTATGAATTTAAATGAATAAAAATAAATATCTTATTTTTTTCCTTTAAAATATCATTTTGTCTCCATTTGTAATTCATCTTTACATTCCTTTATTCCATATAGATCTGTGCTGTATTGAGTTTTCCTTTCAACAAGTTATAATCTCTGTCTGGTTCCCTCATATCATGAGTAAAATAAAAGTTTTAACACAAATTTTTTATATCCTTAGGAAAATCATGATTTTACTTTTTTGAAAAATATATTTTAACAAATCTATTTTCATTTTCCCTAATGCCTCATATTCTCACTTCCCTCCTTACCCAGATTAAATTCTGTGATGCTGCTTAATAATGAATCCCTTACACACATCAAGAAATCACTTGCCCTTCCTGTATTTTATTATCTTCATCCAGCAAAATCCTACCCATGGTAAAAACCCCACACTTCACATGCCCATATCCATGTCTCTGTGGTTGGAGAAATGTTCTAACTTGTCTCACTTTAAATTTATGACCACTCACCTCATAAGGGTGCTGAATCTTACCTTACAATCACACATAATTTCCCAGGACCCTTCACTCTCTACTCATTCTTTTTATCTTTCAACTTCTAACGTCCCCCACATGGATGAACATGCTAGTAAAACCTGGGCATTTATAATCTATAATGGGAAATCATAGTCTGTAAATTAGCTCACTTTATCATTTGTCAGCCCCTTCTTTTCTTTTTGGGACCCATGATATATTTTTTTCTCTCATTTCTCTTCCTTCCCTGCCTGAATAATTTACTGGCCTAACTAAAGAAAAAATAAGTACAAAAATTTAAAAATGTTTAAAAAAAGAGGATTAAGTCCAGAAGTCCCTCCTATGTATCCTCTGATTGAGGGATTCTCAAATGGAGGTTTTTCTCTTGTAGTATCATAAATATAGCATACCACTGTCTTCTTGTCTTCATGGTTTTTTGTGACAAAACAGCACTCTATCTTATTGGGTATCCTTATTCTTTTGCATTGCTTTTATCTCATTCTCAGAATTCTCACTTTGACTTTGGCATTTACATTTTGGTCAGTGTGTGTCTTGAAGTTGGTCTATTTGGAGTATTTTGAATGGGAGTACATTGGGCTTCTTAGACATGGATATCTACGTCCTTCAATAGGGTTGGGAAATTTTCTACCATTATTTCTTCAAATATTTAGTTTTATCCCCTTTCCCTTCCCTTCTACTTCTGGGATACCCGTGACATGTATGTATTCAAAATTTTTCATGTCATTAGTTCCCTGAGACCTTGTTCAATTTTTTTCATTCTTTTCTTCATCTGTTCATTTCTATGTTCACTTTCAGAGGCCATTTTTTAAGCTCACCAATCATTCCTTTTGCTTCCTCAAATCTGCTATTTGTGATTCCAATATTTTTTAATTTGACATATTGCACCATTCATTCCCATAAGATCTGTTTTTTTTTCAATGTATGCCTTCAAATTTTACATTGTGCTCATCCATTGTCTTCTTAATATCCTTAATCTCTTTAACTATCTCATTGAATTTACTAAGGAGATTTGTTTGAACATCTATGATTAGTTGCCTCAACTTCTTTATGTCATCTGGAGGCTTATCTTGTTCTTTTAACTGGGCCATATCTTCCTGTTTCTTAGTGTGGATTATAATTTTTGGTTGTGTCTTGGCATCTGGCTTACTAGAGTATTTCCTCTGGGTGTAGTTTTTCTCATTAGTTTCAGGTTTCCTGCCCTTTCTCCCTTGCTGATTGTGCAGTAGGAGCCAAGGATGCAGTTGGTGTTACAAGATATGGAGGCTGAAGCTGCCCTCATTGCACCAGGGACCAAGGAAGCTTCTCCCAACTTTCTCCTTTGCCAGGGGTAGGGACAAAGTCACAGCTTTGTGGAATAATACAAGTTGTGCTGGCCTAAACTGTAGCTGCCCAGAGACTGATGAAGCTTCACACCCCTTTCTCCCTTGCCTTGGGTAGGGGTGGAGCTGTAGGTGTGGGCAACAATCTATGCAGTTCAAGTCCAAAGATGACCACAGTTGCCCTGGTAGAATTCTGATTATTCAGTCTTTGTCAGCCAAATGTTCCTGTGGTTAACTTGATAAGCTTGTGCAGAGCCCGCCAGCCTCCTCCCTGCCAGAGTTGGGGCTTAAGCCTGGGCTAAGGCTTCAGGGGTGATCTGGGTGAAAAAACTGGTTCCTACAGTCATTATGATATTGTTCAGCCCATTTTCCCCTCACACTGGGGGCAGGGTCAAAATGGAGGACAAAGGCCTCTTTCAGACTTCAACGGTTTCAAACTTTAGATACTCTTAGTGTTAAACTTTAGTGAGCCAAATTTACTCATCAGTAGCTGCAAACAGTGGCCAAACATCTCTTCCCCACCCCCTGATTTTGGGAATGGAGCTTCCAATTCCAGCCACAGAATTGCACTGGGTGACTTGCATTGCCAACATCAGGTGATCAAATGCCTCTGAGACTTGGCCAGTAATTTCCTAGAGAGGCTGCCACAGGTCCCCCAGCTTCCTCCCTGTAGAGGTGGGGCTGGGGCCTAGGCTAGACCTGCAATATGGCCTAGATGGAAAGAAGCTGGTCCCCACTGCACTGTGATTTTTAGTCCTCCCTGCTTCCCCTCTGCCAGGCGCTGAGTTAAGATGCCAGCTACCGGCCTCTTTCTCACTTGAACAATTTCATACTTAATTGTCCTTAGGGTTATATTTTTGTCCAGCGAATTTACTTATCAGGAGCTGAAGTTGGTACCCAACCATCTCTTCCTCCCCCATATTTTGAAAGTGGAGCTTTCAATTCCAGCCACAGAGCAGCGGCCAAACTAAAATCAACATATTTCATTGGCTGAGCATCATCCCTTATAACCTAAGCAGTCTTAAATAAGTATAGTATATTAAGGCACCCATAATTACTATTTGATGGCAATAAGAAATGAAAATGATTATCTAACTTAAAAAGGAAGATAGAGTAGCAAATCAAATACTCCTTTGTGAAAATCAAGAAAAAGGCATGGATGGCAAAGGGTCCAGTGAATGAAATGAGTTAAGGAGGTAAATGACCTTCCATAGGGGAAGTTTTGAATGTGACGGATCAAGTATTTAATCTTGGGAAGGACCAGAGTTGGAAGATATTGGGGGAGAAGGTAGAATATGGAAGGGATAAGGAAAGAAGATGATAAATTTTTAAACATTAAGGAGATACAATGAATAGATAATCAATCCATCAGGTTGTAAAGTTTAAAAGACCCTAGCCTAGAGGTTCAACTCACCTGTCACTAGATCTGGCTAAGAGAAAAAAAGATTTCTATGGTACAGTCCCCTAAAGGATGTGGTTTCTCATACAGATGAGGGATGCAAACATACTCAAGTCTATTTGAGGAGGAAGCAGCTGGTGCTGCAAGACTCACGCCCTACAGCCCTGGGGAGGAGGTTTGTGTTCGAGGCTGAAGCACTGTGGGAGGATAGTTGTAACCCCGCTGACAGTAATAATCTCCCAGATCTTCAGGCTGGAATCTGCTGATGGTGAGAGTGTAATCTGTCCCAGACCCACTGCCACTGAATCGATCAGGGACCCCAGATGGCCGGTTGGATGCACCATAGATGAGCAGTTTAGGAGCCTGTCCTGGTTTCTGGTGGTACCAATGTAAGTAGCTGCTGGAAACACTCTGACTGGCCTTGCACTTGAGGGTGATGGTCTCTCCTGCAGATGCAGCCACAGAGCCTGGAGACTGGGTCATCACGATATCCCCACTGGCACCTTCAACCAGAAAAGAACATAGATCATACATTAAATTATGAATGTATAAAATATGTATCTAAATGTAAGTTTTCTTATTTATCATATATATTCAGATCTGCTTTAGATGAAATGGTTTGCTCACTCTGCATGTTAAAACCATTCTCAAAACTTATAAAGATAATACCCTTCTAAATCTCTCACCTGAGGCCCAGAGTACCAGCAGGATGAGCAGTTGGGAATGTGACATCATCTTGCTCATCCAACTGATGTACTCCGTCGGCATTTCAAGGGAAACTGCATTAATAGAGATCTGAGCAGACAACCAAGTCCCCGAGGAGTATATGCAAATCAATAGAGAGTATAAAGGCAAATGTACCTGTGCAGTGGGTTGTGAAGATAAATAATGGAAAGAGATAAAAATATCATGCACACAGGAAATGTAACTACACTCCTGCAAAAGGCAAGAAATTAATTTAACCCCACAACGGTCAACAATAGTCAGCACAATTCGGAAAATGAAATATTTTATCAGCAATTTTACTCTTTCAAATCAACTGCACCTTTGAAAACAAAAGGAATTTGTAAGAAAATACATGCATCTGTAAGTGTAATGTCAGAACTTGATTAAATGTTGTAACCATGGTGCCCAAACCTAGGTGAAATATACTCATATCATTAGATATATTAAGATGCAGTGCATGTATGGTGTATCTATCTCAGTCTAGATTTTAAACAGGTATTTGAAGCTCCTCTTCAACATTCCAAAGGCATCTTACTTAATATATACAAAACAAGACCTTCTTATTGCCCTTAATACAAGTAATACTCCCAGAAATGAGTCACCAGATACTTACAAGTCACCCTAAGAACTGTCATTTAAATCGACCACTTTCTAAAACCACTAATGACCTGATTAGCAGAACTGAAGTGTAACACCTCCACCTAGTGGTCATAGGTAAAATGGATTCAGCTCCCAAGGTCTGATAGAGCAGGTCATTTATTCCTATCCAAAACTAATGATACTTTTAGAACTAAGCAGATAACAATATCATGAACACTTCTAGGCATAGGACACTATTCTGTGGATAACTAGGGTATTAGTGAGTGGTGCCCCTCGCATTTCCACCCCTTGATTCCAGGATTGTGAATCCCAGCTAGGGGAGAAACAGCACCATAGAGTGAAAGTTGATTTAGAGCATACAAAGCTTCCTGGAAAGCATTGCCCCATCCCTGAAGGCACTGTCACCTAGTTGACAAGGTGAGCCCTCACAGGATCAATACACTAAGATGGAAAGATTCTGTATTTTGTTGGGTTTATCTCCCAACCTCTCTCCTCCAAATCTCAGGTTATTCATTAACAGCCATTATTGGAGTACAAAAAAGAGTACCAGAACTGTATGAGATAGCAACTAGTATTTGTATAATAAGTATATGAATGAAAAGATAAATAAATAAATGATATAAATCAATTATGTAAAATTTATTTACAAGTAAAACAGAATTAAAGCAATAAACTAATGAGTAATTTTAGTTTTTTTTTGCTATTTCATAAATTTGCAGAAATGAAAATAGGTCACCATAGCCATAAATATTCAAGGGGAAATAAATTTTGATACAGGGTAATGCTACCAAATATGAAAAATGTTTTAGGGATTGGTCTCTTGGATGCAAACAACAGAAATGGACTGGGTTTTGCTAAGCAAAAATGAAAGTATAAAATGAATACCCTTGGCTTACAGATCTGATCACAAGTTGGGGCAGCATAGGAAATGTGTTGGAAGTTAGATGGCATTAACACAGTCTGGGACATCACAAAAAGGGAAAGACATGATCCCACTTCTACCACAGATGGATGGTGGACACTCCTGATGGCAACATCAATGCTGGATGCCAGTCATGAGACATTGGAAGTTGAAGATATCTGCTGCCCCCATCATGGCAGAGGATTCAGTTTGAAATATTTTAGACTCAGAGATGCATATTAGAAAAATTTCTACATGTTATGTCCAAATTGTGTGAATCTAGCAACTATAAATAAATTGCTAAATGCAATTACTGTTTTCCATCTTAGTGTTATTAGAGAATGCACAACATATGACTTCTTCCTGCATATAAGTATATAAGTAAGGAGAAATAGAACCAGCAAGATGGTGAAGAGTAAGGAGCTCCTATAGTCAGCTCATGCTACAGGCAGTTAGTAATCACACAGAGCTATCTAAAGCACCTCTTGGGTGGCTCCAGGAGACAAGAAGGTCATCGCGCAACATCGTGGAAAGATTGGAAGGAGGATACTCCCCATCTGCAGAGAAGATTTAAGAGTAGGGCATTCCACATCCCAGAGGCTGGTGCCCATCTTCCACTGCCTAAGGAGTATTTCCATGGCTGGAATTGGAAGCTCCACTTCCCAAAAATGGGGAAGAAAGAGAGGGTTGTGTACTAACTTAAGATACTGATGAGTAAATCTGGTGGGCTATCTTATAATCCTTAGAAGAGGTAAAGTTTGAACCTGTCCAGGTCAGAAAGAGGCCAGTAGCACCATTTTAACTCCACCTCTGGCACAAGGGGAAGCAGCATGTACTGAATATCACAGTGCTGGTAGGGACTAGCTTCTTTCCATCCTGACCAAATTGCAGTTATAGCATAAACCCCATCCCCACCTCTGGCAGGGACATAACTGGAAAGGCATGCCCCAGTCTATCCAGGAAAATATAGGCCACACCAAGAAGGCTGGTGGTCACCCTGCTTGGGCACACAGGCCACCTCAGGGGCTATCCTGTGGCTGGAATTTGTATCTCCATCTCCCAAAAACAGGGAGGAAGAAATGGTTGACTGATTTCAGCTATTGATTAATGAATTTGGATCGCTAGAGTATAACTCTAAAAATAGCTAAAGTATTAAAATGTCCAAGTCAGAAAGTGACTGGTAACCTCCACTTTGACTATGAACACAGCATGAGGACAAGCTGGCTCACTGAAAATCACTGTGATTGAAGGGACAGGTATCTTTCAACCGGGTTGCCCTCAGTCCAAGCTAAGCTTCAACCCCACATCTAGCAGGGAGAACTCATCAGGCCCTGCAACAGTTTTTCCAGGTAAATGACGGTGCATTTGGCTAGCACTAACAGAATAGCATGATATGTACAAGACAATTGCAGTCACCTTGGGCCTGTAATGCATAGATTGCTCCCCACACCTGTAGCTCCATCCCAGCCCCAGGGAGAGGAGAAAGGTACTTAAAGCTTTATAAGTCTATCTGGGCAATCACAGTCTAGAACTACACAACTTGGATTATTATACACAGATGTAGCTTGGCCCAAACACCTAGCAAGAAGAAATGTGGAAGAAATTTCCTCAGTCTCTGGGGCACTGAGGGCGCCTTGAGCCTCCACAGCTCACAACACCAAGTGCATCCTTGGCTCCTACTACACAACCAGCAAGGGAGAAAGGGCAAGAAAACCCTAAACTAAAGAGCAAAACTGCACCCAGAATGAATACTCTAGGAAGCCAGACATCGAGGTACCAACAAAAAATTTCTACCCACGCTAAGAAACAGGAATATATAACCCAGAAAAAGAAGCAAGATATGCCTCCAGATGGCATAAAGGAGTTGAAACAACTAATTATAGTTGTTTAAGCAAATCTCCTTAATAAACTCATTGAGATGGCTAAAGAGATTAAGGATATTAAGTAGACATTAGATGAGAACAAAGAAGAATTTGAATGCATACATAGAAAAATAGCAAATCTTATTGGAATGAAATCAATAAATGAAATTTAAAATACACTAGAACAATCCACCAAGTGCAACAGGAAAGACCAAAAAAGAATGAAGGTCCAACAATGAGCCCTTGATACTAATGACTATTCTTGTGAGCTGTGCACTTGAAATAAGAACAAGGCCTAGAGCTGTAGGGCGCCTAAGAGTTACCTCCTGAGAGCTTCCATGTTGCTCAAAAGTGGCCAGTCTCAATGCCAAACTCAGCGTGTAAATGCGTTGCCTCCCCCCCCCCCCCCCCCGTGTGGGACATGACTCCAGGGCATGAACCTCCCTGGTGCTGAGGGATTACTACCAATTACCAGCTGATGATGTAACTAGAAAATGACCTTGAATAAAAGGGTCAACTCGGACCAGCAGAATATCTCAATCTACATATAATACCAGGAGTTAAAAATGCTTTTTGACCTGAATAAATGGTGGAAATGGAAAGGACAAATGAGTTTATATGGCTATGATACTCCAAAAAGAACCCGTAGGTTATCAGTGGGGTTGCCCTTATGCACAACTCAGCAGAGTACCAGAGACAGATAAAGTAGATACAACCCCAGGTATTGGTTCTTCTGAGGGCTTCAAAAACCCATAGGTTCTTTGGTCATGGCAGATCGAGTTCAGTGCCATCTTAGTTTGCCCTACTTTGGAATTTGTGTTTCTGTGTGATGTAGCTGGACTCAGATGTGATCTTTGTTCACAAGCTTCTCCTCATACTTTTACCAGAACTGTAGTTGGTGCTGGGGTTTAATGTATACCCAGGGGACCTGAATCTCTGGACTGACCATGTGATAGCCAGGCCCTGAGCCTCAACAGACTTGCAACTCCTACCCTCTGGTTTATTGGACTTACCCCACTCAGCTAACATGGAGGTGAAGAAGGTCAACCACCACACCAGGGAGCCAAGAGTGCCTACAACTGAAAGCAGGAGAATTGCATCTAGCATCCATGTGGAATCTAAATCCCCTCTTGATATAGATGTGGAGTGGACACAACCATTCCAAGGTCCACAGGATGGAGGACTAGTATATTGATTAGAGTGGACTTACTGATAATCTATTCATGAACTATTGTGATTAGTAATTCAAGAAAATGTGGCATTGGTGTGGAGAATGTGGCCATGGTGGCTGCTGGGGGTACGGAATGGGAGGAAGAGATGAGATGTGGAGGCGTTTTCAGGACTTGGAGTTGTCCTGGGTCATACACTTTTTAAATCCAGAGTTTAGGATTCACTTTCAGGTAGCCTGATAAAGAACCCTAATTCTAAAACAGAGTGCTGCCCCCTCAGTACCTACTACTCATGGTTTCTATATTCAGGGAAAAAGAATCTGAGACTCTTAAAAGGAGAAAGAAGCTTAGAAAAGAAAGTTCTCATTTATTAATTGGGAAACAGAAGGACAGTAAGTGAAGGGCATGGTCTAGTCATTTAGGCACAGAATTTAAATTTGAGACCAGTGCTCATTTACCTATGTTTTTGTTTGTATTTTTTTTCTTGAGGCCACCATCGAATGTATAAAAAGACTCCCTACAATGCTGAGGGAAATATTTCACTGATTGAAGTTGCAGTCAGCTATAGATGCAATCAACTGACTACATAACCCAAATCCTGTTATGGTTTTACTCAATGCAATAGTGAACTAATTACAGACATCTTAGGGAAGTAATCCATGGACCTCTGCAAAAATGGAGAATTAAGAGTGGTAGTTGGAAATGTAACCCCTTCGTCAAAAGTCATTTTCATACCCAACATTTTCCGTCATGTCATCCCTCAAGCCCCAGTCATGCCTCTAACCATTCCCTCCCACAGGCTGATTATCAACAATTTACAAGATGACTGAACTGAGAAGATTAAACAAGTAACAATACCTTATGAGTGATAGTCCCAGAGACAAAGATAGCAAATGTCCAAGCAATGGTCACACAGAATTAGTCAATGAGAAGATCCTAGAGGCCTCATGAGGTCTGAAGATATATTTCTGTGTGTTTATAGTCATCTGAAGGAGACCCTATTAAACAATCCTAATCCTGGGAACCTATATGAGGTACCTCATATATAAAATCTCTGCAGATGTGATTAACTTATAACTTCAGATGGGAGAATTGCCTGTATCAAAACCCTGGATGCCCAATGTCATCACATATATTCTTAAAGGAGGGACATTTGACAAAAAATAGAAAATAAAGTGGTATTAAGACAGTAAAGACAGGAATTAGGAGGCTTGAGAACTGAACAAACTCACCCACAACAATCAAATTATTCATTGCAATAAGGTTCTTAATATAGGTCTTATGTTTTATTTCTGTGGTGGAATCCTGACGGATTTTAGTACCAAGCATGGGTGGTTCTATAACAAATACCAAATATGTGGAAGCGACAATCAAAATGGTTTATGGGTAAAGACTGGAAGAATTTTGAGACCTCTTATAAAACATAGATTTCTTTAAGCAGAACATTGTTAGAAATATAGACATTTGCTTCCGTTGTGGGCTCAGAGGAAATGATGAGCTGTTACCTTAAAAAGGAAATATGATAATCCTTGTATATAGAAGCAGAACCTTGCTGAATTTTGTCTAAGAGTATTTTGCGTGAAAAGCAGAACTCGAAATCAATAAACTTCCACACTTAGCCTAGGAGATTTCCAAGCGAAGAGTTCACGCCATGTCCCATGTTCATCTTGCTACATATGCAAACTACAGAAGAAAGGGAAAATGGTAAAGTGAAAAAATAACTGTTAAGTAAACAGGAACTAGGAATTATGATTTGGGTAATATTCCATCTGTCTAGAACAAAAGATGCTAAAATTAATTTATGATCTGTAAAGAAAGAATGAACTGAACATAAGGTCCAGGGAGATTTGACAATTTTTGCAAGTTGAAAGACATTAGGCATGTGTATATGGATCACTTCAAACAAGGAGCAGAAATGAGGAACGGAGATGAGACTACCCTGGAAAGATCCAAGGGGGACCCTCTTGCCTAATGATATGTGAAATGGAGAGAAGACATGTGCACATTTAATACCTGATACTCCTTCATATCAGATATTAAATTTTCAAAAATATTTCACTTATTTTTTCTAATATAAAATAAAAACATATATAATGCACTGTTGTTACACTATTTAACCTGCCATACATACTTCATCCATCATATAAGCAATAGTCGCTTAAAAGACATTTTTTATTGACTTTAAGAAGAATATCTATAGCTACACAAAGAGATTTCAACACATCTTTTTAATCAAATTTTAGATTGAATTGATCCTAGCTTGTCTTATCTTATAGACTTCAGGGAAGCTTCCATGCAGCTCTGTCAGGAACTCAAATATTCCAAATTCTGGAATTTTATACTGCTTTGTAGCAAATTCTCTCTGAGTCAAGCAAAGAGATGCCACTTAAAAGTTCCTGTTGAATGAACAGACAACATTAAGCCAACAGTTATTTCAGTCTATGAAATTGTTTTCAGGTTATGCACATTTTTTCACTTTATTGAAATATATCATTCATCATAAACAATACATGTATAGTAATAATTGTGAACTTACAAAACAAAAATACGTAACATCATAGAGGATTCTTGTACCTCACCCTACAACCAAACTTGCATGGTTGATAAACATTTTTAAGTATTTATTAAAAAGCATTGTCAATATATTACTACTAACCAAAATATTTTCCCCAACACACCCTATTATTATAATTGTATCATTTATATATGAAGATACAAAAACAACAAGTGTATATTAAAAGTTGTGCACATAGATAGCAAACATGCATAACATCATAAAGGAGGCCCATACATTGGCCCACCACAAACACCTTGCATTATTACGAGATGCTTGTGACACAGTAGGAAAGAGTATTGTGAAAATCTTACTACTAATTATAGTCATTATCTTATATTTGGTGTATTTTCCCAAAAAACCACTGTTATTATTTTTAAAATATATTTTTATGACACAAGTTGTAATCTTATAACACAATCATGCACATGTGCAGAATTCCCAAACAACATCCCTTTAGCAACACACCACACAGTGGCAGCGTATTTGTTACAGGTAAGATAATGTCCTCTGAATATTACCACCTGCATAGTGTACATTTGGCCCACATTTTGCAAACTGCCCCATTATTAACAAAGTACATCTTTTGCATAGATGCAAGAATATTATATTATTACTGCTAACCACAATCCATAGTTCACTCCAGCTGTTATTTTCCCATGCTTCCCGACATTCCCACCACCCTGCAATAGTGATGTACATTTGCCCTAGCTAACAAAGGACACTTTTGCGTTTGTACCATCAACCACAATTCTCATCCATCTCTTGGTTTTCCGTGCTATTCAGTTCCTAGAATATTCTCTAGCATTCTGTCAATTGGCTCTTACTTCCCTAGACATCCATTTTCATCCACAACCCCTTTTATAATCTATTAATCACTATGTATTATTATCCACTCTATACATTTCTGCACTTATACCATAAAGCTAATTAAAACTTCTACATACATTAAACATCAGTAGCCCGTGCCTGGCTTCCTCTTATTTCCTTTGAGATACCACCATCTAACACCATGTCTTGAAGATATTTTCTTACATTTTCGTCTAGAAAGCTAATGGTTCTTGGCTTTATTTTTAGGTTTTTTATCAGTTTTGAGTTAATTTTTGGATAACATGTGAGATAGGGGCCCTCATTTCTTCTTTTAGCTATAGATATCGTACTTTCAGCATCATTTCTTGAATGGACTGTTCTGACCAAGATGTGTAGTTTTGACAGGCTAGTCAAAAATCACTTGACCATACATGTGAAGGTCTGTTTCTGAAGTTAGGATCCATTTTTCTACATGTCTGTTTTTATGCCAGTACCAAGCTGTTTTACCACTGTAGCTAGATAACATGCTTTAAAATCTGGACATGACAGATTGCTTTTCCTTTTTAAAAGTTTCTGGCTATTCAGGACCCCATACCCTTCCAAATAAATTTGATAATTGCATTTTTGATATTTTTAAATGCTGGTGGAAATTTTACAGGGTTGCATTGAATCTATATATAAATTAGAGTGGAATTAACATCTTAATTATAGTTAGTCTTCCAATGAATGAGCATGGAATGGTTTTCCATTTATTTAGGCCTTTTTTGATTTCTTTTAACATTGAGTTGCAGTTTTCTGAATACTAGTGCTTTACATCATTGCTTAAGTTTATTCCTGCCTATTTGAGTGTTATCTGCTATATTCTATTTTCACCACTCTTTTGACATTTGGTACTTTTGTTGATATAATCTTCATTTCTAGACTCTCTTCCAAGCCTCTCTCTCCTATCTTTTCATGTTCTAGGACACCCTTAGTATTTCCTGAAAATCTGGTCTCTTCTTTAGAAATTGTCCCAGTTTCTGTTTATCACTGATATTCTAAACTCACCCTCATATTTGAAATATAATCTTGCCAAATATAAGATCCTTGAATGTAAGTTTTACTCTTGTAATATCATAAATATATCATACCACTGTCTTCTTGCCTCCATGGTTTCTTGTGAGAAATTAGCACTCTATCTTATTGGATATCCTTATTTTTTAAGCATTGCTTTTATTTTGTTCTCAGAATTCTGAGACATTGGTATTGGACATTTTGGTCAGTGTGTGTCTTGAAGTTGGCCTATTTAAAATATTTTGAATGGGAGTACATTGGGTTTCTTAGACATGGATGTCTATGTCCTTCAATAGGGTTGGGAAAATTTCTACCATAATTTCTTCTAATATTCCTTCTTCCCCTTTTCCCTTCTCTTCTCCTTCTGGGACATTCATGACATGTATGTTTGCACAATTTTTCATGTCATTATTTCCCTGAGACCTTGTTCAATTTTTTCCATTCTTTTCTTCATCTGTTCTTTTATTGCACACTTCAAGAAGCCGTTTTTTAAGCTCACCAAACCCTTCTTCTGTCTCCTCAAATCTGCAATTTATGATTCCAATATTTTTAAATTTGACTTATTGTACCATTCATTCCCAAAAGATCAGCTTTTTTTGTATATGCTTTCAAATTTTAATTTGTGATCATCCATGTCTTCCTAATATCCATAACTTCTTTAGCCATCTCATTGAATTTATCAAAGAGATTTGTTTGAACATCTATGATTAGTTGTCTCAACTCCTTTATATCATCTGGAGGCTTAACTTCTTCCTTTAACTGGGCCATCTCTTTCTGTTTTTTTGGTGTGGATTAAAGTTTTTGTTGGTGTCTTGGCATCTGGCTTACTACAGTATTTATTCTGGGTGTAGTTTTTCTCTTTAGTTTAGGGCTTCCTGCCCTTTCCCCCTTGCTGGTTGTGTAGTAGAAGCCAAGGATGTAGTTAATGTTATAAGGTATGGAGGCTGAAGCTACGCTCATAGCTCCAGATACCAATGCAGCTTTTCCCAACTTTCTCCAGGGGTAGGGACAAAGTCACAGCTATGTGGAATAATACAAGTTGTGCAAGCCTAGACTGTAGTTGCCCAGAGAGACTAATGAAGCTTCACACCCTTTTCTCCCTTGCTTTGGGTTGGGGAGAGCTGCAGGTGTGGGCAACAATCTATGCAGTTTGGGTCCAAAGATGACCACAGTTGCCCCAGTAGACTCCCCATTATTCAGTCTTTGCCAGCCTAATATACATGCAGTTACCTGGATAGACTTGTGCAGGACCTGCCAACATCCTCCCTGCTAGAGGTGGGACTGAAGACTGGGCTAAGGCTGCAGGGTGATGTGGGTGAAACAACCTGCATCCTACAGTCAATGTGATTTTTGTTCTGTCCGGTTTCCCTTCACACTGGGGACCGGATCTAAGTGGAGGGTATCAGCCTCTTTCAGACTTTGACAATTTCAAACTTTAGATGTTCTTAGGATTATACTTTAGCCATATTTCCTAATCAGTAGCTGAAAGCAGTGGCCAAACATCTCCTCCCCCCCCTGTTCTTAGGAATGGAGCTTCCAATTCCAGCCACAGAATTGCTTCTGGGTGATTTGCATTGCCAACTTAGCATGAACAAATGGCTTTGACACTTTGCCAGTAATTTCCTAGAGAGGCTGCCTCCCTGCTGGATGTGACACTGGGCCCTAGGCTAGAACTGCAATATGGCCTGGATGGAAAGAATCCGGTCCCCACCAGCACTGTGATTTTCAGTCCTGCCTACTTCCCCTCATGCCAGGTGCAGAGTTAAGAAGGCAGCTACCTGCTGCTTTCTCATTTGGACAATTTCAAACTTCAGCTGTTCTTAGGGTTGTACTTCTACTCACTGAATTTACTCATCAGTAACTGACGTTACTGCCCAACCATCTCTTCCTCCCCCATATTTGGAAGTGGAACTTTCAATTTCAGCTGCAGAACAGCTCCCCAGGTGGCTTGTGCCTCCATTGGAGGATGGGCAGCAGCCTCGTGGCTTGGAGTGGTCTACTTCTGAGTTTTGTCTGCAGATGGGCAACCTCCTCTTTTCATTCCTTCAAGAATGTTGCAGGATGCACTTCTGGTCTCTTGAAGCCCCCAGGCAGGTTCTTCAGCTATCTCAAGAGCTCTGAGCATTTACTAACTCCGCCATGTAGCAGGAGATGACTCTAGATGCTCCTTACTCTGCCCCGTCTAGTTGGTTGTTCTCTCAGGTTATGCATCTTTTTAAAAATATATATGTAGAAATATATTTGAGGATATTGTGAGGAATTGGAAATATTGTAAAGTTCCCACTTACTTGATCTTAATGCACTTGTTTTTTGTACACATCCCCCTAATAGAATTCAGTTGTAACCAAACTTTCCTACTTTAGGAGAAAGGCCTGTTAAAGGTCCTCAGGATTTATGAAATTCCAGACTCCTTATCCATAGTCCCTCCACTCATTATTGATTTGTGTTCTTCTAAACTAGAATATTTTTGAGAATGTTATATTATCAAAAATACTGTATGCTGAGGTGAAAGAGACAACAAGAGGACAAAATTAAAGAAGGCTGTGGAATTACAAAATTCTACATACTGATAAAACTATGAACTTCAAAAAACCTTTGAAGAAAAACAAAGTATGATACCTTATTTTGCCAGGCTACTATCATAGGTACTACAGAATGGGATGGCTTGAACACTGAGAATTTATAGGCTCACTGTTTTGTGATTAGGAAAAAATCCACCACTAAGAAAGCAGCAAAGCAATGCTTTTTCCCTAAACTCTACAACATTCCAGTGCTGGCTACCAGAGATCCTTGAAGCTCCTTGGCTACTCTCCCTGCCTTGCCTTCATAGCAATGTCCTCTTCTTTCTCTTCTGGTTTCTGTTCACTTCCATCTTATGGATCCTCCCTGTGGCTTCTATATTTTGAATGATGTTATCATGCTTATAACAGAATCCGATGATCTGGATTAAGGCCCCTTCCAATCATGTCGGCCACACCTTAACTCAAATAACATATTCAATGTCCTACCTACAATATGCCCACACAGATAGGAATACTGACAATGATTAAGAACACATATGTAGGGGGATTTGGGGGCAAGATGGTGGCTGCGTGAGCTTGCCTGGTAGTGTCTCTGCAGGGGGCGGCTGGGCAGCGTTGAAGGCTCTTTGAGACCGCGCTGTTTCGGGGATTTTTGCTGGTTGGAAGGTGTCTGGACGTCAATTCGGTGGGAAGGTAACAGAGAGGATACATCTATAATATATAAACGGAGGTCCCAGCTGGGCTCGGGAAGTTCCCTCCTTGGGTGGGCGGAGCCGCGGTAGTGGGCGCTCCTAAAGCTCCGGAGCCTCGGCGGCCAGGGTTTTTGTTTTTTTTCCTTTTACTAGAGGCTTTGCGGTGCTGAGAAATTCGCGGATACTGGGCTGGCTGGTGAGGGATTGTTGGGACAAGACTCCTTTGCAGATTGATTTGGGGAGACAGACGGTGTTTCCCTGTGAAGCGGGGGACGTTTTTGGTCGCTGGACAGGGGGGGCAGTGCTTCCGCCTGGAGCCCCATCCCCACAGGTCCGGCTGCCGATTGGCAACGGAATTGGATTTCGGACAATAAGGGGACACAATTGGGAGACTGTTGTAGGGTGCAGTGAGGGAGGAGGACACGTCTGGAAGCTGATTGGAGGATATTTTGCGAAGTTTGGGATTTCGGATCTTAGAGTCTGTTTTCGGCGTTTCCAGCTGAAGCCCACCCCACCCGGCGGGGCTTGGGATCTGGGTCATTGAACTGGCCGTGGTGTAGAGGCGCCCTCAAGTGGCCGTTGCGAGGGAGCACAGGGAGGGAGCTGTCCAAAGGCTGATACCCTGAGGAGTTAGGTGAATTTCAGGGATCAGAAATTCAATATAAAATTCACGGATCTGGCTTCCCCCACAGGGCTGACACCCAGCTACGGGGATCCCTGAGGGCTGTGTTGCACTGCGGGGCTCCTAAGCTTTCTGTGGACCAGATTTGAGCTTGCCAGGTCTGGGTCCCCTGAACTCTGGCGGTCCACACCCCAGACTCACACCTCTTGAGTCTTCAGTGTCTCAGACTTTCCACCCCTGAATCCATCACGCTCTGGGGTCTACCTGGGGTCCTTGAGTGCCCTGGACCTCAACGTTTGCGTTTTATCTTTAATGGTTCATATTGTTTTGTTTTTATTTTCACTTTATCTTATTTCTTACTCTTTTTGACGCCCTGATTGCTAATATTGCATTATCCCCTAGTCTTTTCTCTTAGCGTCTCCCCCAAAGTCCTTTTTTTTTTTTTACAGATATTTAGGGGTTTTTTTGGTTGTTGTTTTAGATAGTGTTGCAATTGTGACACGTGTATACCTGTATCTCTCTCCCCTCATCTGTTCCCCACCGCTTGCCTATCCTCTTTTTCTTTCTTCCTTTCTTCTTGTCTTTCTTTTTTTCTTTATTATAATTAGTGTTTTTTTTTTTCGGTTCTCTCTTTCCCTCTTGTCCCTCATTTTCCACTTATTTTATTTTAATTCAAGTACACAATACGTGCTACAGGGAACATCTCACATTTGCTGGGTTTTCCCATCCTCCACTGCCTCATTTCTGTGTGAACTGATTTAGGCTACCTACACTATCCCTCTTCCCCTGCATCTTGATAACCACTATCATCTACTGTCTCTCCTATATTCCACCCCCCCACCTCCCATTCTTTGATCCACAAAGTGTCTAACTCTTAATTTCTAATACCTTTGTTCTGTTTTCTGTTATCCACTCTTGAAACTATTACCTTTCTTTTCTTTTTCCTTCTCTCATGAAAACAATAGCTTTGTAGTTCATACCATATTCCGCCTATATTCAGTCATCTACTTCATAAAAGATACTCTACCTACAGCTATAACTCTATACAATCTACATGAATCTAACCTCCATCCTCCCAGATCTCATATTCTTGCTTTGTTAACATACATTACCAATACCACTTTACACTTTACCCTTGCTAACACAATTGCCTTTTCCCAACACTAATACTTTCTTCTAAAGTGAACTTAACCAACAACAAGTAACTTGAGTAAGAAGAAAAAAGTGACAAAGAGAAGATATAACACCTATGCAAAAATAACAACTAATTAACCTCCAAAAGCAGACAAAGAAGCTAAGGAACTGATTAAATTCGTCAAAATAAAGAGATGACCAGAAAGCAACAAAAATCTACAAACCAAACCAATAATCAGGAAAACATGACTGAATACAATCAACAAACCAATAATCACGAAGGGGAGCAAAACTTGGCACAAGCAATGAAAGAACTCAGAACATTCATCACCGACAAATTTGATGCAGTAATGAAAGAGGTTAACAACATGAAGACATCACTTGGAGGGGAAATTGCAGACATACGCAAAAACATAACAGATATGATGGGAATGAACACCACAGTTCAAGAAATCAAAAATACACTTGCAGCAAATATCAGCAGACTAGAAGAGACAGAGCAGAGAATTAGTGATGTGGAAGACAGTACCTCAGAAATCAAACAGATAGTAGAAGGGGTCAATAAGAAGATAGAAAAAATCCAATTAGGATTTAGGGACCTGAATGACAATGCAAAACACTCAAACATACGTATTATAGGCATTCCAGAAGGTGAAGAGAAGGGAAAGGGGTCAGAAGGAGTGTTGCAGGAAATAATGGCTGAAAACTTCCCAAATCTACTGAAAGAGACAGATGTACATATCCAAGAAGCACAGCGCACTCCACAAGTCATAAACCCCAACAGGCCCACCCCAAGACATATACTTATCAAATTATCCAAGGCTCAAGACAAAGAGAAAATCCTAAAAGCAGCAAGAGAAAAGAAAACCATCACATACAAGGGAAGCTCAATTAGATTAAGTGCTGATTTCTCTTCTGAAACCATGGAGGCAAGAAGACAGTGGTATGATATAGTCAAGGTACTAAAGGAAAAACACTTCCAACCAAGAATACTCTATCCAGCTAAACTAGCATTCAAACATGATGGAGGGTTCAAAATATTCACAGACAAACAGAAACTGAAAGAGTATACCAACAAGAAACCTCCCCTTCAAGAAATTCTAAAGGGAGTTCTGCAGGAAGAAAGGAAAAAACAGGAAAGGCAAAGTTGGAGGAGAGTATAAGACCAACAACAACAACAAAAAAGACCAAAAAAATATACAAACAAAATATGACAAACACAAATCCAATCAAAATATGGCTAACACAAATAATTCCTTGATAGTAATAACACTGAATGTCAACGGATTAAACTCACCTATCAAAAGATTCAGACTGGGACATTGGATAAGGAAATATAACCCATCCATATGCTGTCTACAAGAGACACATCTTAGACCCAGAGACGCATGGAGATTGAAAGTGAATGGCTGGAAAACAATCATACAAGCTAACAATAATCAAAAAAAGGCAGGAGTAGCTATATTAATATCAGACAAAATAGACTTTAAATGTGAAACAATTGTGAGAGACAAAGAAGGATATTACATTTTAGTGAAAGGGAAAATCTGTCAAGAAGATCGAACAATCATAAATATCTATGCCCCTAACAAGGGTGCCTCTAAATACGTCAGGCAAACGCTGGAAAAACTAAGTGAAAGAATAGATACATCTACAATTATAGTGGGGGATTTTAATACACCACTATCAACTCTGGACAGAACATCTCAAAAGAGAATCACCAAAGAAACAAAACATCTGAATAGTATATTAGAGGAGCTCGATCTAATAGACATATATAGATCGCTACACCCAAACACAGCAGGATATACATTTTTCTCAAGCACACATGGATCATTCTCCAAGATAGATCATATGCTAGGCCACAAAGAAAGGCTGAACGAATTCAGAAAGATTGAAATCATACAAAACATTATCTCTGACCACAGTGGAGTCAAGCTGGAGATTTGCAAGGGACAGAAGCCCAGATTTCACACCACGATTTGGAAATTAAACAGCACACTCTTAGAAAAACAGTGGGTCAAAGAGGAAATCTCAAAAGAAATCAATGACTACCTTGAAACAAATGATAATGATAACACAACATACCAAAATTTATGGGATGCAGCAAAAGCAGTACTGAGAGGGAAGTTTATAGCCATAAATTCATATATCAAAAAAGAAGAAAGAGCAAAAATCGAAGAACTAACTGCACATTTGAAGGAATTAGAAAAACAACAACAAAGTAACCCAACAGGAAGAAGAAGGAAGGAAATAACAAAGATAAGAGCAGAACTAAATGAAATAGAAAATAAGAAAGCACTTGAACAGATAAACAAGACCAAGAGCTGGTTTTATGAGAAGATTAACAAAATTGACAAACCTTTAGCAACACTAACAAAGAAAAAAAGAGAGAAGATGCAAATACACAAAATAAGAAATGAGAAAGGCGATATCACCACTGACCCAACAGAAATAAAGACTATCATAAGAGGATATTTTGAAAAACTATATTCCAACAAAAATGACAATCTAGAGGAAATGGACAAATTCCTAGAAACACATAAACAGCCCATATTGACGAAAGAAGAAATTGATGATCTTAACAAACCAATCACAAGCAGAGAGATAGAATCAGTTATCAAAAATCTCCCAACTAAGAAGAGCCCAGGGCCAGATGGCTTCACAGGTGAATTCTACAAAACATTCCGGAAAGAACTGACACCAATCCTGCTGAAACTATTCCAAAACATCGAAACGGAAAGAACATTACCCAACTCCTTCTATGATGCCAACATTACCCTAGTACCAAAGCCAAACAAAGACATCACAAGAAAGGAAAATTACAGACCAATTTCTCTGATGAACCTAGACGCAAAAATACTTAACAAAATACTTGCTAATCGTATTCAACAATACATTAAACGTATTATACACCACGACCAAGTGGGATTCATCCCAGGTATGCAAGGATGGTTCAACATAAGAAAATCAATCAACGTAATACACCATATAAACAGATTAAAGGAAAAAAATCACATGATTATATCTATTGATGCAGAAAAAGCATTTGACAAAATACAGCACCCTTTCTTGATAAAAACACTCCAATAGATTGGAATACAAGGGAATTTTTTGAACATGATAAAGAGTATATATGAAAAACCTAAAGCCAACATTGTTTACAATGGAGAAATCCTAGACTCCTTCCCTCTAAACTCAGGAACAAGACAAGGATGCCCACTGTCTCCGCTCCTATTTAACATTGTCTTAGAAGTACTTGCACGAGCACTGAGGCAAGAACCAGAAATAAAAGGCATTCAAATTGGAAAGGAAGAAGTCAAAATTTCATTATTTGCAGATGACATGATCCTATACATAGAAAACCCTGAGAGATCTACAACGAAGATTCTAGAACACATAAATGAGTTTAGTAAAGTCGCAGGTTATAAGATCAATGCGCAAAAATCAGTAGCATTTCTGTACACCAATAATGAGCAAGATCAGGAGGAAATCAAGAAACAAATACCATTCACAATAGTAAATAAAAAAATCAAATACTTAGGAATAAATTTAACTAAAGAGGTAAAGAACTTATACAACGAGAATTATACAAGATTGTTCAAGGAAATCAAAGAAGACCTAAATAAATGGAAGACTATTCCTTGTTCATGGATAGGAAGACTGAACATTATTAAGATGTCTATCCTACCAAAATTGATCTACACATTCAATGCAATCCCAATAAAAATCAACACAGCCTTCTTTAAGGAACTAGAAAAACTATGAAATTTATTTGGAAAGGAAAGAGACCCCGAATAGCCAAAGACATACTGAAAAAGAAAAACGAAATTGGAGGAATCACACTACCTGACTTCAAAACATACTATAAAGCTACGGTGGTGAAAACAGCATGGTATTGGCATAAGGAAAGACACATAGACCAATGGAATCAAATTGAAAGCTCTGATATAGAACCTCACATATATAGCCACATAATATTTGATAAAGCCACCAAACCCTCTCAATTGGGAGACAGTGGCCTATTCAACAAATGGTGTCTGGAGAACTGGATAGCCATATGTAGAAAAATGAAAGAGGATTACCATCTCACACCTTATACAAAGATCAACTCAAGATGGATCAAAGACCTAAATATAAGAGCCAAGACCATAAAAACCTTAGAAAGCAGTGTAGGGAAACATCTACAGGACCTTGTAATAGGAAATGGATTTATGAATATCTCACCAAAAGCACGAGCAGCAAAAGAACTAATAGATAAATGGGACTTCCTCAAAATTAAAGCCTTCTGCACCTTAAAGGAGTTTGTCAAGAAAGTAAAAAGGGAGCCCACACAGTGGGAGAAAATATTTGGCAATCATATATCTGATAAGAAACTTATAACTTGCATATATAAAGAACTCCTATATCTTGAAAATAAAAAGATAAACAACCCATTTAAAAAATGGGAAAAAGACTTAAACAGACACTTCTCCGAAGAAGAAATACAAATGGCAAGAAAGCACATGAAAAAATGTTCCAAATTTCTAGCTATCAGGGAAATGCAAATCAAAACCACAATGAGATACCATCTTACACCCATAAGATTGGCAGCTATGGAAAAAACAGAAGAATACAAGTGCTGGAGAGGATGTGAAGGAAGGGGAACACTCATCCACTGCTGGTGGGAATGCGGAAGGATCCAACCATTCTGGAGGACAGTATGGCGGTTTCTCAAAAAACTAGCCATAGATTTGCCATATGACCCAGCAATACCACTGCTGGGTATATACCCAGCAGAACTGAAAACAAGGACACAAACCGATATATGTACACCAATGTTCATAGCAGCATTGTTCACTATTGCCAAAAGTTGGAATCAACCCAAATGCCCATCAACAGATGAGTGGATCAATAAAATGTGGTATATACACACAATGGAATACTACTCGGCTGTAAGAACAAACACACTACAAACACATGTGATAACATGGATGAATCTTGAGAACCTTATGTTGAGTGAAGCAACCCAAACATTGAAGGACAAATACTACATGACCTCAATGATATGAAATAAACAAGCTGCCCTAGATAGCAAGAGACTGAACGATAGGCTTACAGGAAATCGGAGGGTGGAGGAAGGATATGAGCCGATGTCTGCAGGGGTGGAACTTAAGACGAGATGGTGGTAAGTATGAACACAAAGAAGAGATAAAATGGGGGCAAGGGGTTGCCTTTGGTTGGGGCTTTACGGGTTTGAGGGTGGCTGGGGAGGGACGGTTGGGTAATGTTGCCCAAAAGTGGGGGGAGGGAGAGGTAGCATATGAACACAGGAGAGGGTTAGGAGGTGGTGGAGAGTAAAATGCCGAGAAAATAATATCAAAATATAATAAAGAGGGTTACCTGTTTAGAATGCTCGGAGGGGAGGGTCTGATGCAGGACGGGCTCCTGGGGAATGTCTAAATGCTCATTCTGCCAGAGTGGGTGACACCATGGGGTAGAATCCCAAGTAGTGAGAGTGGGGGTGGACCCACATCCTGGGGAGGACTAATGCCACCAAATAGAGGGAACTCTATCCCTCGAGAGAAAGGGTGGCTCCCAGGGCATTGGGGCAGATGAGCAAGTTAGGCCCTAAAAACTATTCCATCTATCTCTGGAAGTGGCTCCTCAGGAAACGGAGGTTGACTGTCACTGTGGGCACCAAGGTGGAAGGGAAAATGGACGTTAAATGTGTGGAACCAAAGTAAATGGGGGGCAAGGGAGGAGTTTCTTGAGAGTACACAAGGATGGATATAAAACATGTAATATTACACCATAACATATAGGAGACGACAGACTGATAATGTAAACCATAATGTAAAACATAGGAGAACTAAAAATGTAAAGAACTGTGTATCCTAAAGTATGCACCATAATGTAAGCACAGATATTACCATGTTAGAAAGCTAATATCTCAGACTCTGTACATCACCTTAAGTAAATATGATGTGAATAGGGTGTAAGAGTATCGCTGTGGAAGGAAAAAGGTGTTGTGGTGGATGTATGGGAGTGCTGTATATTATATATATGCATTGCTGTGGTCTAGGACTCCTACGAAGAAATGCTGAATAATTCGGGGGGGGGGGGGAAAGGATAGGATGTGGAATTTTTTCAAGTCAACATTCTTTATCTAAGTTCTTTATCTAACTTTATCCAAGTTCTTTATCTATCCTTTAAACCCATCGCTATATGCCATTCCCTAGTAAGTGACCATGACATTTTATTGGGCTTCAAATTTCGGGGAGTTCTGGATCACAGAGTGTTTCAACAATGGCAATGGAGGGATACTGGTATGGGATACCAATGACAGGTGATATATGGCTGACAGGGAGATGTACAGAACATATGTCCAGGGTGCATGGTAATGATTGGATATACTCATAGTGGCAACAATTAAAAACCCAGCAGGGGGGGTACTGGGTTCCTGGCCAGTGGTGCTCTGTCGTGGTCCCTAGGGGAGCAGCGATAGTCTCCCAGGTACAGCGGCGGGGACCGGGAGGGAGTGAGGGTTCAACAGTGAGCCCCTGATGCTAATGACTATGCTTGTGAGCTGATAAACCTAAAATAAGAACAAGGCCTAGAGAAGCATTGTGCCTGGGAATTTCCTCCTGTCAGCCTTCATGTTACTCAAATGTGGCCAGTCTCGAAGCCAAACTCAGCATGTAAATGCAATGCCTTCCCCCCAGCGTGGGACATGACACCTGGGGATGAGCCTCCCTGGCAACGAGGGACCACTATCAAATACCAACTGATGATGCAACTGGAAAAGGACCTTATATGGAAGGTTCAATGCGGATCAGCAGAATATCCATGTCTACATAAAACAACCTGACTTTAAAATGCTGTTTGACCTAAAGTAAGGGGGAAATGGAAAGGAGAAATGAGTTTATATGGCTACGAGTTTCTAAAAAAGAGTCTGGAGGCTGGCAGAAGGATTGCCCTCATGCACAACTGAGCAGAGTCAGAGAGACAGATAAAGCAGATACAACCCCCAGATATTGGTTCCTATGAAGGCTAAAGAGACCCATGAGAGTTATGGTCATGGCCGATGGGGTTTACTACCAGGGCAGATGGCCCCTCTCTGGAAATGGTGTTTATGTGTGATGAATCTGGACTCAGATGGGATCTCCCTTCATAAGACTTTCATACTAATCTGCTGGAGGTGCAGTTAACGTTGGGGTTTAAGATATAGTTAGGGGATTTGAATATCTGGACTGATAATGTGATAGCCAGGTCCTGAGCCTCAACAGACTCCAGCACCTACAATCTGATTTATTGGACTTACCACACTCAGCTAAGATGGAGTTGAAGAAGGACAATCACCACACCATGGAGCCTAGAGTGATTACAACTGAAAATGGGAGGATGGCAGCCAGCATCCATGTGGAATCTGAGCCTCCTCTCGACATAGAGGTGCAATGGACACAACCAATCCAATGTCCACATAGAAGAGATGGCATTGGATTGGGAAAAGTGGACATGGTGGACGATGGGTATGGGGAAGGGCAGGAAGAGATGAGAGGTGGGGGTGTATTTGGGACGTGGAGCTGCCCTGGATGGCACCTCGGGGGTGATCACCGGACATTGTGGATCCTCACAGGGCCCACTGGATGGAATGGAGGAGAGTATGGGCCATGATGTGGACCATTGTCTATGAGGTGCAGAGGTGCCCAAAGATGTACTTACCAAATCCAATGGATGTGTCATGATGATGGGAACGAGTGTTGTTGGGGGGGGAGAGGGGGGGTGGGGGGGTGGGGTTGAATGGGACCTCACATATATATTTTTAATGTAATAATATTACAAAGTCAATAAAAAATACATGAGGCAAAAAAAAAAAAAAAAAAAAAAAGAACACATATGTACTTCAATCTACACCTGATAAGACAGAGGTCAGCTCTGCTGGGAGAGTTATAACAAACATGGGCTCAGAGGCCAGAGACTTGGGTACAGAAGCCAAAGCCAGAGGTCCAGGGGGCAGAGACGTGTCACAAAGGGCAATCCTTTGGTTATAGAGATGACTCCAGGCAGTGAACCTAAAAGAACTTCAGGATTTCAAAATTGCTTGGGAGCAGTGCTTCCTTTCTTCCTTTCATCCTCTCCCTTTTGGAATTAGGATGTCTGCAATATTTATACTATGCGTGCCCCACCACGGTATTTTGTAGTGAGTGAAATTCTTTTCTTGTTTCTGGTCGACAGACAGAAATTACTTTACCCCAGATTGGACCCTACTGAGAATGTAATGCATACCTAATTTACCTAATTTAGACAATTTAGATGGTGACTTGTGACTGTTCAGGAGATGATATTTAGATAAGGTTTGGGAATTGAGTTGAGGCTATAATTTGTTTGGATATTTGGGCATGTTGGGATGAGGCCAGGTATTTAGCATATGGGATAAATGGACATCACTGAGGTTGAAGAAAACACACTATACACTAAACACCAGCCTGAAAATACCTTGTCTTATATTCTGGTGCCCATGCATGCTACCTGATATGAAACATTCACTGTACTTTTTTTAGTTTGAGATGGAGACATTATCCTTGGACTTCAGGTTAGGCAAAAATACGATCTCATGTATTCCTATAAAAGGGATACAGGATAATTTGGCAGACAAACATAAAAATGCAAGAGAGAAAAGAGCATAGAGTAATTTGAAGATGCTGGACTTGAAAGCTGGAGTAATGAAGTCTCAAAACAAAAAATTCCGGCAGCCTCCACAGGCTGGTAGAGTCATGGAATACATGCTCCTGAAGAGCTTCCAGAAGCATGGCCTTGCAGAATCCTTGATTGCAGCCTTGAGATACTGATTTCAATTCTCTGGCTTCCAAAAGTGTGAGTGATTTGAATTCTGCTATTGTGAGTTATCAAGTTTTTTTTTTCAATTTGTTAAAGCAGCCACACAAAAAACCCTAATTTAATCATTAATAATTGATGAATAATTGAGGGATTTTTAAAAGAAATATGAAAAGTCTATCAATCATTGGAAATGAGGGTTTTATATGTATCAGGTTTGGCTCATAACCTGTTATGAGTGTTGAGTGTGTTGACTCATTTTGCCTCAAGACATCCTCACGAAATAGGGACAATTAGAATAAACACTTTATATCTGAGAAAACCTTGACACTGGGAGGTTAAGTAATTTACTTGAGGACACATGGGCAGAAACTGTTAAAGATGTACAAAATTTGCACATATTTATAAGTAGGATTAGAAAATTGTGGAATGGCCTTTAACAGGAAGAGAATGACAAAGACAGATAATGTTCAATCTTTTTAAACTTTCTCTTATTTTCAAAATAAAATGGAAGGCACATCAAAGGTATTGAGGTAGCTCTGTAAAATACAATCAGGGGACACTGAGCAGAAGGGGCTGCCCCAACAGAGGGCCCAGTAGGTAAGGAGGGAGAGTGACAGGCAAGACCTCCAGAGGAGAGTATGAACCTGTGCTGGCAAGGATTACACCTTTATGTCATATGTGGAGGACAGTAACAGGGACCAGAGGAAGGGAAGGAGAATAAGGAGTCAAAATAGGAAAGTTTAAATAAAGGAGGCACAGGGAAGAGGTAGTTGATCCATCAGGGAATGAAACACTCTGAAATGGGCTTTCATTTCATCTTTTGGAGCATGAAAGTAGCCATCAGAAGAATCTAGAATTAGTCTGCCAAGTGGTTAAAGACATGTGGTGCAGTCAACCCAAAGTCAGGCTGATGGCCAGCTAAGGAGCATGTGAAGGAGATCAAAGATGATTGAGCCTAGAACACACAGACCTCAGGGGACCTGCCAGATAACTATACACCAAGAGAAGGCCCTGATGAGTCAGTGAGGCCCCATATGAACAGACTGCACAGCTCACCGAAAACTCACCAGTTAATGCTTTATGGCACTGGTGTTGGGCATGGTGTCTTACATGACAGTGGCTAACTGATATATTTTCATCTTTTAAATTGCTATTCATTCTAAGCCACAGTCTCCATCCCAGACCTGATTTATTTTTTAGCCTAGCACTGAAAAATGACATAGTGTAAATTTTCCATATGTGTTTTTATCTCATTAACTACAATGATAGGAGAGAACTTTGCAAAGGACAGAGGAACCATTTAATAAATGTTTATTGTGTGAATGAATGACATGGAGTCAATGATGAAAATAGCTTTCATTACTAAGAGTAAAGAACAGTTATGTGTGTCAGAGAGTTCAGTGTATTCTCCTCTGATTTAATGAGAAATTTGGTGAAACTAAATTTCATCCACCAAAATATTTATGAAGAAATTTCAGAAATAATACTAGAATATTCAGAGTATTTCCACTAGTACACTGAGAATAATGTGTTAATTACATTTTATCCAGGGAAGTGGATTTGAATCAACTTGTAGATAGTCTGCCTACCACTTAGGAGGTGCAGGGTTCAAACCCAGGGCCTCCTGGCTCATGGGGTAAGCTGGCCCATGCACAGTGCTCAGGCATGCAAGGAGTGCCATGCCAATCTGGGGTGTCCCCCGTGTAGGGAAGCCCCACACACAAGGAATGTGCCCCATAAGGAGAGCTGCCCTGTGCAAAAAAAGCACAGCCTGCCCAGGAGTAGCACTATACACATGGAGAGCTGACACAGTAAGATGACACAACAAAAAGAGACAGATTCCTGGTGCTGCTGATAAGAATACAAGCAGACACAGAAGAATACACAGGGAATGAATGCAGAGAGCAGGCAATGGGGTGAGTGGGAATGGGCAGTGAGAGGAGAGAAATAAATAAAATAAATAAATGAATGAATAAATAAATTTATCTAAAGTGTTCAGGTTACAGTAGTTTTAAGGATGGTAAGAAAGAAAGTTGACGATTGGTGAAAGAGTTCAGGGGGAAAAGTCTCACACATTTCTAGAAGGGTAAAGCTGAAGAATTAGAGAGTAGCCATGAAAGAATGAGAATACCTGAAAGAGATGGAGAAAAGTAAAAGGGCTTTATAAAAAGAGGCAGACTTTCAGTTATTTTATAAATATTTGGATATAGACTGTTCTAGTTAGCCAGACTGAAATGGATTGGCTTTCACAAGAGGTATTTATTAATGTACAAGCTTACAATTTTGAGACTGAGAAAAATGTCTAAATCAAGGCATCATCAGGCAATGCTTTCTCCCCAAAGACCAGCTGCCAGTGATGCTCGAATCCTCTGTCATATGGCAAGACACATGGAGGCATCTGCTTCTTTTTTCCATAACTTTCAGCTTTCATTGCTTCAGATTCTTGCCACCATGGCTTTCTCCTTCTTTGTTTAAATCTCATTCTCTTATAAAAGACTCAAGTAGAGGGACTGAGACTCACAGTGATCCAGGCATGAACTGAAGTAACCACCTCAAGGTGTCCCACCTACAATAGGTTACATCCACAGAATGGATTCACCTTAAGATCCTACTTTACCGAGGTTCACACTGTTTCACACCATCAAAAATACATATGTTCTATTTGAATTGTTTTTTTTTTCTTTTTTAAACAGATGGAACATGCAATGTTAGGTAATATTGTACAGAATAAAATTTTATATATGTCCTTTCAAATATATGGGAATAAGATGAAGTAAACACAGACCTTACAACAATATAGAACACATTTAATTTTTGGCAAGTTTGATGGTTCAGCCATTTTATAAGAGAACTATAGAAATAGCATGGCAATCGCAGGAATATGAAGCTCACTGGAAAATTTTATATCCAAACTGAAATCAACATATGTCATTGGCTGAGCATCATCCCTTATAACCAAAGCATTCTTCAATGAGTATAGTATATTAAGGCACCCAGAATTACTATTTGATGGCAATTAAAATGAAAATAGTTATCTAAATAAAAAAACAAGTTAGAGTAGAAAATGTAATCATCTTTTGTGACACTGAAAAGAAAGGCTTGGATGACAATGAGTCCAGGGAAGGAAAGAGTAAGGGAGGAAAATGACCTTCCACAGGGGAAGTTTTGAATATGAGGGATCAAGGATTTAATCTTGGGAAGGACCAGTTGTAGGAGGATGATGGGGGAGAAGAAAGAAGATGATGAATTTTTAAACATTAAGGAGATACAAGGAACAGAGAATCATTCCATCAGGTTGTAAAGTTTAAAAAACCCTATCCTAGAGGGTCAATTCACCCTGATATTTGATCTGGCCAAGTGAAAAAAATATTTCTATGGTACAGTCCCCTATAGGACGTAGTTTCTCAGACAGAGGGAGGAAGCAAACATATTCAAGTCTATTTGAGGAGGAAGCAGCTGGTACCGCAAGACTGACTACCCTACAGCCCTGGGGAGGAGGTTTGTGTTCGAGGTTGAAGCACTGTGGGAGGAGAGCTCTGGTGTTGCTGACAGTAATAATCCCCCAAATCTTCAGGCTGGAATCTGCTGATGGTGAGAGTGAAATCTGTCCCAGACCCACCGCCACTGAGTCGATCAGGGACCCCAGATGGCCGGGTGGAAGCATCATAGATGAGCAGTTTAGGAGCCTGTCCTGGTTTCTGCTGGTACCAGACTAAGTTGCTGCTAACACTCTGACTGGTCTTGCACTTGAGGGTGACGGTCTCTCCTGCAGATGCAGCCACAGAGCCTGGAGACTGGGTCATCACGATGTCCCCACTGACACCTGCAACCAGAAAAGAACATTGATCATACATTAAATCACGAATGTATAAAATATGTATCTAAATATAGGTTTTCTTATTTATCATATATATTCAGATATTCTTTAGATGAAATGGTTTTCTCACTCTGCATGTTAAAACCATTCTCCAAATATAAACATAATACTCTTCTAAACCTCTCACCTGAGGCCCAGAGTAACAGCAGGATTGGCAGTTGGGAATGTGACATCATCTTGCTCACCTGTGTGATGTACTCAGTCCCCATCTCCAGGGAAACTGCATTAATAGAGCTCTGAGCAGACAACCAAGTCCCCGAGGAGCATATGCAAATCTATACAGAGTATAAAGTCAAATGTACCTGTGCAGTGAGTTGGAAAGATAAATTATGGATGGAGATTAAAATATCATGACCACAGGAAATGTAACTACACACCTGCAAAAGGCAGGATATCAACTTAGCACCACAACTTTCAACAATATTCAGAAGAATTCGGAAAATGAAATATTTTATCCCCAATTGTACTCTTTCAAATCAATTGCACCCATCTTGAAAACAGAAGGAATTTGTAAGAAAACACATACATCTGTAAGTGTAATATCAGAACTTAATTAAATGTTATAAATATGGTACCAAAACCTATGTGGAATATCCTCATATCATTGGATAGATTACGATGTAGTACACGTATTGTGTATCTAACTCACTCTATTCTAAATTTTAACATCCCAAAGGAGCCTCACTTAATACATCCAAAACAAGTCCTCTGTTTTGCCCTTAATACAATATTACTCCCAGGAAGGAATCATCAAATATTTACAGGTTACCCTTAGAGCTATCATTTAAGTCGACCACTTTCTAAAATCACTAATGTAGTGATTAGCAGACCTGAAGTGGAACACCTCCACCTAGTGGTCATACGTAAAATGGCTTCAGCTCCCAAGGTCTGATAGAGCCTTTCTTCATTTATGCCTAACTAAAACTAATGATACTTTCAGAATAATGCAAATAACAATATCATGAACACTTCTAGACACGGGACATTAAATTGTGAACAAGTAAAACGATTCGTTTTACTTGGAGGTTACACAGTAAACAAGTAACATTTCTGCAGCCATTTCTAAACTGCTTCTTTGAGATTTCCTCCTCTGAGCTAAGCTGTTACTCAGGAAAGTTAGGGCCATGTGAACCTGGTCCATTTCAGGAGCAACCCTCTGCACGAACAGTCAAAGGTAAGAGAAAATTTAGGACACTTTAACAATTATATGCATAAAAAATTCTTCCAATATCATGAGTATAACTTTTCCTGCAGACTTTTTCCAAAGCTCCTGAGGGTTTCCATGATGTGGAATGTCCTAAGGCATGTACTGTTCTAATTCTAATTAAGAAGTTCATTTCCTATGAGCACTTTACCTTAGGAAAGGGCCCCCTCCCAGCATTCAGGAATGGTGCTGCACATACCCACCTCATCAGGGAAGGCGTTCCTTTTAATCTACAATCCACCCGGCTCTTGGCCCACCATGTACTTATATTTAGAAGATGTTAATAATGAATTCAGGTTTGCTCTTTCCACCCATGTATTTTTTCCTCCTCTTCCATGAAGTTGCATTTAATATACATTCTTTATTTTGCTTGAATTTCTACTACTTAATTGAAAGGTTTCCTGCATCAGTGCAACAGAATTTCCTTCACATTCTTACACATATTCAAAAATTTAAAGTCATCATGGATGACAGGATGATAAAAAAGGATGTGTCATGCAGGGTAACTGGCCCAGAGGGGTCCATGTGAAATGTGGAGTAAGGAAACATTTTCTTCAAGTAGGGGACAATTGGCCTAATGCATGAATAGAGGAGGGGGCTTTCCTTCAAACCCAGGGAAGAGCACTTCAGAAAATGAACAGGATTGGGAAAAGATGGGCCTGGATATTTAATAAAGACTAATGAAACAGAGCGTGAAAGCAGAACAGGCATGATCCAAGGGAAACATTACTTCGATGAAAGTTTGCGGCTTAGGTTATGTACTATGAGAATCCATGGAACAGGAGTTGAAATTAATTTTTTCATCTTAGGAGGTAATTCTGGGTCATTTTACAGCAATAACACTCCAAAGGTGCACACACAGTGGAAGCCACTAACGTTTCAGTGCAGCTGGGAAACTAGGTTTCCTATCAACTCCTTCATTGAAGTCATATGATGATTTTTAAAAATAAAATTTTCCAAATGCTCTCCCAATGCCAAAGATCCAATTGAGGTGCAATCAATCTTTGGTAAATGATTTAAGAAGAACACTTTGTGTTAATTAGAGTTCTAAAAAAGCCTGGGGACTCCTGCCCACAGTATATACACACCTTCTCTCAATTGTTGAAACATTATTCAGGTGCTGCTGTGAAGGGATTTTGCAGATATCATTAAAGTTGTTGACTTTAAGAAGGGGGGTACATTAAATCTTGATCTACTGGTCAGAGAGAAAGAGCCCAGAGAAATTCATAAATAATTAGTATTTGAAATGGAAAAATACATCTGAAGTTGATTGTGGAGTTTCAGGGACCATGTGGCAAGGAATGTGGGCAGGCTCTAGGAGGAGAGAGCTGACAGCCAGCAAGGACACGGGATCTCAGCACTGCCACCTGAGGAACTGCTTCTGCCAAACCCCATGAGCTTGGAAGAAAACTCTATGTCCTGGACAGAAGGCAGCCCTATTTAACCATGGAGGAACCTGAGAAGAGAACCATCAACTGTGGACCCAGACTACTGATCTACAAAACTCTGACCTAATCAATTGCTAATTAGTTATAAAATGAGAGAAAAGTGATGTGTGTGTGTGTGCATGTCTGTGTGTCCATATATGTATTAAATTGAACCACATGCTAGAAGGGAAGTCATAAATCCAGATACAAGAGTTATCATCCCATTTTGAGCTCATAGCTGAATGGTGTTGACACATGTCTCTTCTCATGAAATGTGCTGTGCTTTAGGCCCCTTTCACCCACAGATGATTTACTGATGAGTTACCACATCCACAGGGTCAGAGCTGAATACTGTGCTATGAAAATACAGGTAAGAGCAGAACTAGCTTTGAAGGTGGTCAGGATCTGCCCCCTCTGTTTCCATGGCCATGTTCTCTGACAACTGAAGAAATTCTAGACAGGGTTGTTGGTAAGAGGGCAGTGACCTGGGGGCATCCCAGGTAGACCTGAACCAAGCTGCTGTCTTCACATTTGCTTTAGACTCTGGAATATTTCAGATTTCTAAATGTGGATGACTCATTCCTTCTACATGGGTCAAAATGGGAATATTGTATTTTGTCTTGATCTAAGCAGTAAACTGACTTATGCTTCCATTTATTGAGAATTTACAATTCTATGTGTTTTATTTAATTTTGTATACTCCTGTTTTTCAAATGACCAACAAAATCTTAATTATATATAAAATCAACTTAGCAAGTACATTTTCTTGGCACAGCTCATACTGCCCCATGAACTTACCAGGGGGCAATATAGCCAAGTGCTTTTGTTGCAGACATGAAATCAAGCTGATTGTAATAAGAGGCATGATTCATATGCAGCCAGATCTAACATGCCTTAGGTTCTGAAACAATTCTACGTTATCTATGGAATGCTTTTACCCCAGTATAGATACAGGGTCCCAGTGAATGTGCTCAAAACATTGGAGCATGAATGGATGAAAGTAATGTGTTACCAAATTCTTAATATGAAGGCAATATTAATCCATAAACTTTAAATAATGAGATTTGTTGCCAAATGCATAGAATATTGATGTACAGAATAAAACATGATGCTGTTCCCTTAAAAGGGGAACAATGCATTAGCAGTGACCAAGACATTTTTCAGTAAAGGGTATACGATATTCCTGAAACAGATTCATGGAAACCAAATGCATGTGGTGTCCTGGACTGGAATCTGGAAGGGGGACAGGGTAAGAGTAAAAAATTAGATAAAACTGAATGAAGTCTGGAGAATAGTTACTAAATTTGTACCAATGTAAATCTCTTAGTTTGACAAATGTACCATGATTATGTAAGATGTTAACATTAGGGGGAAGTGGGCAATGGTGTGCAGGGACTCTCTGGACAACTTCTACAACTTATATATGAATCCAAAATTATTCAAAAATATAAACTTATTTAACAAAACACAAGGAGAGAGATTTCAGTATAGCAGAGTGAACATTGTATTTAACCAAGTGAGGTCTGAAATGACGAGGTCATGTAAGATAGTCCTATTCTAAAGCCAGACCCCATCTGCAGTGACATTAAAATGCTTGCTCCAGACATTCAGCATCTCCCTTTGTAAGTGAAAGCTGCACAACTTGCCATAGTGACTTTTTGACTCGTGATTTTCCTCACCTTATTGGACCCTGGTAGGCAAAAAGGTTTTCCCAGGGGTTCATGGCCAAGAATAGGTTTAATGGAGTACATTTCTAGATCTATGTATTCTGCTCAGATTCTTTCTTAAAGTGGATCTTTCCAAGAACAGTCAAGTTGTGCTGCTGACTCCTTTCCCACCTCATGTGCACAATCACCCTCAACTGCTTTAATAAGTTGAGTGAGCACTCACTCCTCTTACCATAGGCATTTCCATGGGATCCAAAAGTATATGCAGCAAGAAATGTAGAGATTTTTTTCCCCAGAAATCCACGTGGGTCAGCATACAGAAAGTGAACGACTCCAGAAACTGGCAACTCTCCTGTGGTGCCAAATATTTCACACCCAACAAACTGAAGGAAGATATAGTTGAGTTGTCACAACAAATATTCCAACTTGAATCAGGGAATTTCAAAATTCATAGCTTGAGTCCACCTTGTTTATTCTTGTCTCTTCTATATTTTAATAAAACAACCTGATTGAAAACATTCCATTTACCAATTGGATCTAGCTAAACATTACAAGCTGGAATTTCCCACTCTTTTGAAAAAGGGATTAAAGAATTCCCAACTAATTTTTGAATATAATTTCTGAAAATTTTACATGATTTCTTTACAAAATGTTCATTAAAATAAAAAGCACCTTGGTTACTTTATGCATTTGAACAAAAGGTTCAAATATTTTGCAAATTAACCTATAATTCACAAAGAGAGAAGGTATGGAATGGATTATTATGCTTTCATTCAATATCAAATTGTCTATGTCCCTATTCAATTACTCTGTGTGTTCATGTGTGTACAGATATTTGTGCTTAGATATATAGATATATTTTTAATATATATGTATTATAATATTTATGTATATAAAAATTTGTAAATTTTGATCACCATAGTTTCTCTTTGTGTGAATCGAGTAACAGAGGTTTCTTGATTCAAAGTATGAAAAAGTTTTTACCAAAATCAAATTTAAAAAAATCTCATCATCTTTGCATTCTTAAATTGGAAAGAAAATTATTCTTACCACCACATTTTGCTTTGCAGAAATTTGCCATATCATAACCACACACATACATCAGTTTTCTTCAATGCTGAAGTTTTTATTTAATTTACAATAGGATTAATAAGAGGAGATATTGGGCCTCCAGCAGAATGAATTTTAAAAACCTTTTTCTCTCTCCTTCCGCCCAGATTTGATGCCCACCCAGAACCTCAGAATGTGAAATAGGGTCCCTGCAGATGGAGTTATTTAGATGAAGATGAGGCTGTCCTGGAATAGGGAGCCCGATCCAGGGACTGGCGTCTTTCTAAGGTGGGGACGTGGAGACTCGGAGCCACGGAGGAGGGCGGCGTGAAGACGGGCAGAGAGGCAGGGGCCCCCACGCCAGGCACCGCCCAGGACTGGAGCCCCCGGGCGTGGAGGGGCTCTCCTCGCAGCCTCTAAGGTCCCGGCAATGATGACATCAGGATTTTGGACTTTGGCCTCCAGAACTTAGAAGAAAATGCCCTTGGGGTAGCTGGTGCGCTTGCGCAGGGGTCCCCGCTGTCCAGGTGCGGCCCCGCCCACGAGAGGTGGTGCCCGTGCGCTGGTGACAGCGACCCCAGGTGCCGCCTGCGTCAGTCCCAGAAGTATCTGCCTTTGAAGAAGGATCCCCGTGTCGGGTCCACTGCGTCAGACTCAGCGTCACTCCTGAGCGGAACATCCTAAGAGTGGGATGCTGGATCTCCTCTTGGGGTCCCAGAAGACTGGAGGCTTATCCGGTGGCACAGTGGAGGACATGGACTCCCAGACGCCCTGCAGCTGCGAGGTGCGCACTTCATCCTCCTGGGGAGGCAGCAGATCAGGGGGCCCCCTCCAGGCCCTGGTGGTTTGGCTGCATGATGGACTGTGGGGCCAGGAAGTGGCTCAGCCAAATGCCATGGCCAAACTGATGACTGCCACCAAGAGCTGGTTCACTTAGAAAGTTACTGAAAATATGGCCAAAAATGAAATCAGTATTGCAACTAAACTATTTCCTAATGGAAGCATCTGAGGTATTAATGGAAAAGAGACATCATTGAATAGTTAGTGAAACCATTCTTTTTCTAATGGAGAAAAAGCCACTTTATATTTCATACTTGCACACACAAAAAAACATGGAATTAAAGATAAGCAAAATTAATTTAGAAGAACCCCCTTTTGATCTAAATGAAATCTAATATATCAGAGATACTTAAATACATCTTCAGCAGATACATGTGACAAATTGGTGTGAGGAATAGTTCTATTAAAATAAAAGTTTCCCTGAGATACAGATGCTAGTATTCTGTCACTGATGTGTGTTCTGTTTTCAACGAGGTTAGTACTTACACTATACTGTAAATTTCTACAAACTTTTAGTGCAAGTTATACTTTTTGTTATGATTTACTCTTTGTAAAAAGGAAATCACTGAGATCTTCCTCGTGGCTCAAATGTGGCCTTTCTCTAAGCCACTCATTCAGCGTATAAATTCATTACCTACCTTCAATTTAGGAAACATCTCACAGAAATGAGCCTCCCTGGCAGTGAGGGATTACTACCGAGCACCAACTAGCAATGCAACTAGAAAAAGATCTCAGCAAAAAGGGCAAAAGACTAAAATGAGTTCATATGGGTAAGAGACTTCAAAGTGAGTTGGAGGTCATTCCAGAGGTTATGCCTATGCACATTTCCATAGGATCTCATTGACAGCCCAAGTAAATATTGCCTGAAATAGCAGGGCACCTGAGGATCTTGGAGACATCTAGACACTAGAAACATGACAAAGCACTCAGTAGTTTGGTGCCCTGACACTGAACCCTACTTTCGAACTTATATTCCCCAGTATGACAGAGATGGACTCAGTTTCACAAAATATGGCCTTTCTATCCCTTTTATTTGAACCTAGTGTTAGTACTAGCTCTGAAAATTTATGCCCAAGAGACAAATCTTTGGGCTGTCCATCTCAACAGTTACCAACACCTCCTTTTGAGGTTATTGGATTCACCCAGGACAACTAACAAGGAGATGATGATGAACAATGAACATTTCAAGGAACAAAGAGAGTCTGCACCTGCAAGCAAGAAAGTCACATCCATCTGCCCCATGGGCTCTAATCCCAATGTCATTTGGAGGTAGAGTTGGAAAAACCTTCCAAAAATCCTCAGGATTGGACAATGAATGATGGACTAGAGTACTGGTATTTTACTATAGATGTGGTTCTAGCAATGGAGTAAATTTTCTCTTTGATGGGGAGGCAGTGTACACAAGAGGTTCTGAGAGTGGGTAAAACAGGTGTTCTATGTGGACATTTTCAGGATGTGGGAATCATCCTGAATGACATTGCAAAGACAGATACAGGTCATTGTATATCTTGTCATAATTTACAAAGTTGGTGAGGAGATAATGTAAATTACAAAGTAAACAAAAATCCATGCCAAGTGTTCCAAAATGTGTTCATCAATGATAACAAATGTATCATGAAAAGGAAAGATACTGTTATTGTGGTAAAATATGGAAGGGACTGGGAGCAATATTTTTATATAACATTTATGCAATATAAATAATTGTAAAACTTTTTTAAAGTACAAAAAAGGAAATGAACCCTTTTTAAAAAAGAAAAATATTGATTAATTTTTGCTTTTGAGCATTCATTTTTCTTTTTCTATTGCTGCCTAAAATGTTTTTGAGAACAAAATGCTGGAGGGAAATGATAAAATAGTTACAATGTACCCCATACACTAAATAACAGAGCCACTTTAGCAAGATAATTTACATTGTCCTTTATTACTTTCATGGCAGGATTCCTGTGTCTCTTCTCCAGCAAATATTTTACATTTGATTAACCTTTAATTCCCATATTTGCCACTATTTACACCAAGTCCAACTTGGCATCTTCATGCATCAAGGTGGACAGCACAGACAAAGGTAGAGTACCCAAGAGAATGGGGGTTTCGAAATGCATCAAACATTTCACGTAACATCTTCTGAGACTAGATGGAGTTGGCTTTCCCAAGTTGATAAGGAAATGGTGAGGAACACAAGAATGGTTGACATAGGTCTCTCACAGACTTAAACAGAAGGTAGAGACAGCTCTGTTTTCTAAACTGGGATCTCATTAACTAAGACCAGAGCAGAAGCTAGAAGCAAAAACATAAACTAAAACTACAATGATTTTATTTGTACCTACTAATGACACTTTCAAGGTAACAAAAAGTCTGGAACAAATGTTAAAATGCAAAGTACACTACAACGATTGATACAAAGATAGAATTTTTCAGGCATTCTTGAAAAAAGAATGTTACGGAATTGACAAAAGAGCTCAATCTCTGAAAGTTCACCTATTACATAATCAACTAATATCTCGGCATCTCAGATCAGCTGAATATCAGAATCAGGTGTCACAATGGTTGGAAATATGAATCTTGAGCCACAATTGGACAAACTAGTCAAAATTTCCAGACCTGGATTTCAGGAATCTGTTCTGACCAAACTCACCAAATTTATAGCCTGTTGCACAAGTCCATGAATGGGATTTTAGAAATTAATGCTGCAACATATAAGCTGTCCCAATGACATCAAGCACAATATTAAATATTATTAGGTAGATTTTATGAAGATTGAGATAAATAGAGCATAGCATGATGATCATTATATTTATCTCAAAAGCAAAGAAATGACAACCTGGTTAAGAATTGAAAAAATGTAGATGTGATTTTGAAATTAACGATCAATCTCTTACTTTATTGTCATCTTGGCAAAAAGCAGGAATGTGCAGACTATTCAACAGAAGAAGAGGCAAAAAAAATAGATTACATCAGAAACTAGAGGATTCTGAGATATGAGGATATATCTTTATTATAAAGACACAGGACATAATACACTGAGAATAAACAGCCACCTGTAGAGACTGAAAATGAAGACAGTGCCCAAATGTGGTCTTAGTTCCAGGCAATGCTCCCATGTTTTACATGTATAGACTTAGTGAGCCTCACAACAATGCTAAAAACATGAAACAATTTTCTCCTTGTACCATAGAGTAGTCAAGTAGCTTCAATTTCTGGGACTAGGAAGTGTCAGAACTATATACAAAAACTTCATACTTTAGGGATCAAGGTCCTAGAGAAATCTGTACTCATTTATTGATAGGTATATTTACAAAACAGAGTGATTCTTAGTAGGATTATGAAAGAAAAAGATTACCCATCTTTTGTGTATTGCTTTCTCTTTTTAAAATAAATCAATTTTATGCATAATATCAATAAAGCATGAATCCATTGAAAGTGAACAATCAATCTTATTTAGTATAAGCTATATTTAGCCTGATTTTTGCATATCGATCCTGTATCCTAACAGTCTAATGAAATTGTTTATTGACTCTAGCTAGGAATAAATATTCATGACCATTGTAGGCTTCATTTCTGTAACTGATCACATGGTCAAAGTACCTATCCATCACTACATTCTTCCACTACCTATTCCATGTTCCCTTCACCCTCACCCAGCCCCTCAGTTGGCCGTGTTTCTTTGCCTGATGGGATGACTCAGGCCTTCATTCCTGAGGATTCTGGACCACTGACATTCATTCCTGGGGTGACTTGTTGCAGTTTTCCATTGACTTTGGTCACAGAGCATTGTAATACTAGGAGGTGCCCTAGGTCATCTGCATCCCAGACAAACTCTTCCTTACCACCATTGTGTAGTAACAGTCCTTTTCCTCTTTTTTTAAAAGATTTATTTATTTATTTAATTCCCCGCCCTCCCCCGGTTGTCTGTTCTCTGTGTCTATTTGCTGCCTCTTGATTCTTTGTCCGCTTCTGTTGTCCTCAGCGGCATGGGAAGTGTGGGCGGTGCCATTCCTGGGCAGGCTGCACTTTCTTTCGTGCTGGGCAGCTCTCCTAATGGGGCGCACTCCTTGCACATGGGGCTCCCCTATGCGGGGGAAACCCCTGCGTGGCAGGGCACTCCTTGTGCACATCAGCACTGCGCATGGGCCAGCTCCACATGGGTCAAGGAGGCCTGGGTTTAAACCGCGGACCTCCCATGTGGTAGACGGATGCCCTAACCACTGGGCCAAGTCCGTTTCCCCCCCTTTTCCTCTTGATAGGATCAATCACCCCAGCCAGTACAGTAATTCCCTTCTTTCTCTTTTGATTCAGAGGCATGAAAAGACCAAAGTGGGCAGGCTGTAGGCTTACCATCAAGATCAATGGAATCGTGCTTGTGTTTCCTGGTGGAAGCACTCCTCCTTTTGGGACAAAGACCTTTGTTTCCTGGTGGAAGCACTCCTCCTTTTGGGACAAAGACCTGAAGACCATTTGAGCTTGAGGTTGCACGCACAGGGAATAAAAACTTTCATAGCGAACCCTGGGCCTCCTTGACCCGTGTGGAGCTGGCCCACGCGCAGTATTGATGTGTGCAAGGAGTGTCCTGCCACAGAGGGGTGTCCCCCGCATAGGGGAGCCTCGCGTGCAAGGAGAGCACCCCATAAGGAAAGCCACCCAGCACGAAAGAAAGTGCAGCCTGCCCAGGAATGGCACCGCACACACAGAGAGCTGACACAACAAAATGATGCAACAAAAAAGAGACACAGACTCCCATGCCGCTGACAACAACAGAAGCGGACAAAGAAAAAGAAGCAGCAATAGACACAGAGAACAGACAACCAGGATGCGGGCGGGGAGGGGAGAGGAGAGAGAAATTAAATAAATAAATAAATAATAAAGAAATCTTTAAAAAAAAACCAAAAAACTTTCATGGTGGATCACTGATGTAATAATGAATGTTGCCACTTGCATTTCCAACCCTTGTTTCTAGGATTGTGAATCCCAGCTAGGGGATAAATAGCACCATAGAGTGAATGCTGATTTACAGCATACAAAGCTTCCTGGGGAGCATCTCCCAGTCCTGCAGGTACTGTCACTTACTTGAAAAGGTAAGTGAGCCCACATAGGACCAATACACTGAGATGGAAGAACCCTGTATTTTGTTGGGTTTATCTCCCGTCCCCTCTCATCCAAAAGTCAGGTTATTCATCAAAAACCATTAGTATAACCCTAGTACACAAATGAGTACCAGGCCTGTAGGAGATTGCAACTAGAATTTGTTTAATAAGTATGTGAATGAACAGGTAAATAAAGGATATAAATCAATTAAGTCATCTTTATTTACAAGTAAACCAGAATTCTAAGCAATAAACTGATTAGTAATTTTAGATTTTGTGCTATTTCATAATTAGTGGAAAAGAAAATAGGTTACAATAATCATAATTAATTCAAAGAGTAATAAATTTTGATAAAGAATTTTGCTACCAAATATGAAAAATAATTTATAGATTAGTACTCTTGGATGCAAACAACAGAAATGGAGGGGTTTTTGCTAAGCAAAAATGAAAGTACAAAATGAATATCCTTGGCTTGCAGATCTGATCACAAGCTGGGGCAGCATAGGAAATGCGCTGGAAGTTAGATGGCACTAACAGTCTGAAACATGACAAAAAGAGAAAGACATGCTCCCACTCCTACCACAGATGGATGGTGGACACTCCTGATGGCAAACATCAATGCTATATGCCAGTCATGAGACATTGGAGTTTGAGGACATCTGCTGCCATCATGGCAGAGAATTCAGTCTGAAATATTTTACACTCAGAGATGCATATTAGAAAATTTTCTACATGTTATGTCCAAATTGTGTGAATCTAGCAACTGTAAATAAATTGTTAAATGCAATTACTGTTTTCCAACTTAGTGTTATTAGAGAACCCAAGACAAGATATGACCTCTTCCTGTCTATAAATATATAAGAAAGGAGAAGTAAAACCAGCAAGGTGGTGGCAGGTAAGGAGCTCCTAGCATCAGCTCGTGCTACAGGTCATTTAGTAATCCCCCAGAGCTATCTAAAGCACCTGTCTGTTGGCTCCAGGAGACAAGAAGGTCATCCTGCAACATTGTTGAAAGATTGGAAGGAGAATACTACTCATCTGCAGAGAATATTTGTGAGTAGGGCCCTCCATATCCCAGAAGCTGATGCACATCTTCCACTGGCTGCACATTCTGCCTAAGGAGTAATTCTGTGGCTGGAATTGGAAGCTTCACTTCCCAAAAAGGGGAAGGAAGAGATGGTTAGGCACCAACTTAAGGTACTGATTAGTGAATGCGGTGGGCTATATTATAATCCTAAGAAGAGCTGGAGTTCGAACATGTGCAAGTCAGAAAGAGGCCTGTAACACCATTGTAACTCCTCCTCTGGCACATGGGGAAGCAGCATGGACTGAAAATCACAGTGCGGTTATGGACCAGCTTATTTTCATCCTGATCAAATGGCAGTTCTGGCATGAGCCCCATCCCTACCTCTGCCAGGAACATAGCTGGAAAGGCATGCACCAGCGTATCCAGGAAAATATAGACCAAGGCTGGTGATCATCCTACCTTGGTGATGCAGGCCACCTCATGTGCTACCATGTGGCTGGAATTGGAAGCTCTATTTCCCAGGAACAGGGGAGGAAGAGATAATTGACCACTGATTTCAGCTACTGATTAATAAATTTGACTGGCTAAAGTATAACTCTAAAAATAGCTTAAGTTTTAAACTGTCCAAGTCAGAAAGTGATTGGTAGTTGCCATTTTGACTACACACACAGCATGAGGACAAGCAGGCTCACTGAAAATCACCGTGATTGTAAGGACAGGTATCTTTCACCCAGGTTGGCTTGCAGCCCAAGCCTAGGCTTCAGCCCCATCTCTAGCAGGGAGAAAGCTGGTGGGCCCTGCAAAAGCCTTTCCAGGTAACTGAAGTTGCACATTTCACAAACAGAATAGTATGATATGTACAGGGGCAACTGCAGTCATATTGGGCCTGCGCTGCATAGATTGCTCTCCATATAACTAGCTCCATCGCAGCTCCAGGAAGGGGAGAAAGGCACTTGAAGCTTCATAAATCTCTCTGGGCAACCATAGTCTAGAACTACACTACTTGGATTACTACACACAGTTGTAGCTTCATCCAAACACCTGGCAAAAGAAATGGAGATGAAGTTTCATCAGTTCATGGGGCACGGAGGGCAGCTTGAGTAGCACAGCTCAGAACACCAACTGCATCCTTGGCTCCTACTACACAACCAGCAAGGGAGAAAGGGCAAGAAAGCCCTAAACTAAAGAGCAAAACTCCACCCTGAATGAATACTCTAGTAAGCCAGATGTCAAGGCACCAAAAGAATTTCAATCTACACCAAGAACCAGGAAGATATGACCCAGTTAAAGGAGCAAGTCAGGCCTCCAGATGACAAAAAGGAGTTGAAACAACTAACATAGATGTTCCAACAAATCTTCTTAATAAATTCATTGAGATGGCTAAAGAGATTAAGGATATTAAGTAGACATTGGATGAGAATAAACAAGAAATTGAAAGCATACATAGAAAATTAATAGATTTTATTGGAATGAAAGACACAATAAATGAAATTTAAAATACACTGGAGTCATTTAATAGCAGATTTGAGGAAGCAGAGGATTGGTGACCTTGATGAAATGGCCTCTGAAAGTGAACAAACGAACAGATGAAGAAAAGAAGGGAAAAATTGTACAGTGTCTCAGGGAAATAAATGACAGCAAGTGATGTGCAAAAACATGTGTCATCATTGTCCGAGAAGGAGAAGATGAGGGAAAAGGGGCAGAAGGAATATTTGAAGACATGATGGAAGAAAATATCCCAACCCTATTGAAGGATACAGATTTCCATGTCAAGAAGAACAACATACTAACTTCCAAATAAACTGAGTTTCTAACCAAAAGACTAGCATTGCAGGAAATACTAAAGTGTGTGCTACTGCCTGAAAACAACAGATTGTCAAGAGAGGCCTGGGAGAGCGTAAAGAAATGATGATTATATCAATAAAAGTAATTAAAGTATCAGAAGAGTGGCAAAAATAATATAAGACAGGAAAAAATATTCAGGAATAAACTTAACCTATGATGTAAAGCACTTACATCCAGAAAAATACAACTAATTGTTCAAAGAAATCAGATAGGCCTAAATAAAGATAAAGACCTAAATAATTGCTCACAGCTTGGAAGACCAAATATCGTTAAGATGACAATTATACTCAAATTGATATACAGATTCAATGCAATCTGGATAAAAATTACACTAGAAATTCTAAATAAATTAAAAATATGATTATCAATTTTATTTGGAAGGGTGTTTGGTCCTGAGTAGTCAGAAGCATCTTAAAAAGGAAAAGCAAAGTTGGATAGCTCTCATTTCCAGACATTAAATCATATTACTTGGTTACCTTGGTATAAACAACATGCTACTGGCATAAAGACAGACACATAGACCAATGGAACCAAACTGATGTTTCAGAAACAGACACTCACATTTATGGTCAAGTGATTTTTGACTAGCATGTCAAAAGCACTCAGCTCTGGCAGAATAGTCCATTCAACAAATGGTGCTGAAAGAAATGGATATCCATACCCAAAAGAAGGAAAGAGGACCTCTATCTCATACCTTATTCAAAATTTAACACAAAATGGGTCAAAAACCAAAATACAAAAGCAAGAACCATATTGCTTCTAGAAGAAAATGTAGGAAAATATCTTCAAGACCTGTAGTAGGTTATGGTTTCTTAAAGGAGATAAGAGGATGACTGAGGTAGGCTACTGATGTTTAATGTATGTAGAAGCTTTAATTAACTTTACTGTAAAAATGTGGAAATGTACAGAGTTCATAGTAACACAGTGAGTGAGTAAGAGCTGTTTTATAAGTCAGAATGTTCTTTAAAATGGTAGTCTAAGGGTATAAGTGTCAATTGAAAGAAAACTAGAGAATAATCTAGGGAATGAATAGCACAGTAAATCCAGAAGTGGATGAGAATTGTGGTTGACGACACAGAGGCAAGAGTGATCTTGGTGAGCTAGAGCAGGTGTACATCATTCTTATAGGGTTGTAGGAATGTGGAGAAGCATGGAAAAAAGCAATCGGATAGACTAATGGATTGTGGTTAATGGTAATAATGTAATATTCATGCATCTCTGCCAAAGATGTACTGTGTTGATAATGGGGGATCATGGAAAAGGTGTGCCAAATGTATGCTAAGGACCTTGTAATAATTTGATGATACTATGTCATAATCTATAAAAAATGTTCCTCTATGGTGTGGTTTGTTGATAGAGGGGTGTTGTTTGGGAATTCTGCACATGTGTATGATTGTTTTGTAAGCTTACAACTTCTGGCATAAAAATATCTTTAAAAAATAGTAATAGGGTGGGTTGAGGGAACATACACCAAATGTAAGATAATGACTATAGTTAGTAAGATTTTGGTAATATTCTTTCATAATTTGTAACAAATGTCTCAAAACAATGCAAAGTATTGGTGGACTCTTGATATATGGGACCCCTGTATGCTGTTATGCACTTTTGCTTGTAAGTTGCCAACTTGTACTATACATTTATTATATATGCATGTTCATGTATAAATAATATAAAATAATAATAGGGTGGTTTGGGGAAAATACTTTGGTTTGGTTAGCAGTAATATTTTGAGGTTACTTTTTAATCATTTGTTAAATATATTTCACAGCAATGCAAGGTATTGTTGGTAGGTTGAGGTATGAGAGGACTCTATGATATTATGTATGTTTGACTTGTAAAGTCCACAACTCTAACTATACACTTATTTTTTATGTGTATTTATGACTGATACACTTCAATAAATTTTAAAAAAATACATATAATATATGGAGAGATAAATAGATAAATAGATAGATGAGAGATAGAAAGATAGATTAGATATAAAGAGAGAGTGGCTTACAAGGTTTTAAACCCTAACACTCTGCTCTGAGAAATGCAACTTCATCTTCACTGATTCATTGCAGGAACATCCCACAGCCAACATACATTTTGTAGCAGCTTGTTGATCTGAGCCTCACAAATGGAGCCTTTTATCTGAGGCATATGGCCAGAGAAAGAACAATTAATGATAAGATGAAAAATACTCAGGTTTCTGTTCTACTGTGGCCTTATTACGGATTTTTACAAACTTGAAATTTTCCTAGTTCATGATCCTCCTATTCAGGTAGATCTAAGTTATTAAATGGGATATGACTCAAATGCTACCAGCATCACAAGCTTCTCTACCTAACAGTTAGAGACTGTATTTTTCCTTGATTATTTTTCCTATCATGAGTAGCACAACACCACTGTATCAGTCGCCTGTCTTTTCTTCGCAACATTAAGACTTTGATCAAATCATTCTTTCTCAGTAGAGAGTTCCATGGCATTCCATGTCCCCAATTTTTTACCTCCTCCATGTGCCATGCTTATGAGCGTGTGCCTTTACAACTTTTCCTACAAAGAGGTACAGACCATTTGCTTGCCTCTTAAGTGTGAGCTTGTCCTGGGAATTCCATGGATCAAAACAATGCAAGGATAGGAAATTGTTCTTATTCTAGGTTTTCAAGAAACAAAGAATGGCTGCAAGATGATGACACTATCCCAGATCCTCAGGCTCCTGCCCCGCTGTGTTTCAGATGAGAGAAGGTGTGCAAACTTGACCATGGTATTTTCTTTCCAAGGTCATCCTCTTTTTCAGATATAAAGTCCATCATATTAAAATAGGATTTGAAATAAATGGTGCAATCATCTATAAAGGTAATATCATATGTAAAAGAAAGAAAGTTTGATTTTCCCTCATACAAGTTGGTAGGTGCCTTTACTCTCCACCCTTTCCTTACCTCACCTATTTTAGAAAAATTCAGATTGTAAATGAGTTCTCTGTCCTTTTCGGAGGTGTGTATAGTTTTTGTGTGTTTTTGTTTTTATTTTAATTGGCTTTTAAAAAAAGACATATAGGTCACAAAAATGTTACATTAAAAATATAAGAGGTTCCCATGTACCTCACCCCACTTTTCAAAGGTATATATTTTTAAAAGATAAATAGTTGCTTAACATACTGATCTGTTTTCTTTTAACAGATACTACATATGTACTCTTGAGATTCTTGACACTCTATTAGAGAATGTAGCAGGACTCACCAGGAGGGAAATTTAATACTTTCTTTTTATTTTGTGGGTCTCCGCCCAATGAGATGACACCCTAGGACAATATGAACACATTCAAGACCTTAATATTAATGTGAAACTATGAAACTTATCCTTGGAAGGCTGAAACTTAGTGATTACCAAAGATTCCAAGGGGACAGAGAGAGAAGAATAGGTGGAATAGGGCATATTGAGAGCACTGGAATTGTTCTGCATTATTTATCAATGATGCATGCATTATGATACATTATGTCAAAACCAATAATATAGTACAGTGCAAAGTATAAACCATAATGGAGACCATTGTCCATGGATAGTAGCAATGCTTCAATATTTGTTAATCAATTGTAACAAATGGACCATACTCATGTCAGATATTATTAATAAGTTAAAATGTGAGAGAAGGGGGGACGGGGTGTATAGGAAGACCCTATATTTTCTATGTGACTTTTCTGTGACTTAAAGCTTCTTTGAAAATAAAATAAAAAACAAATAAGACACTGAGGGAACATACTGAAGAAATTTTCAATATACATAAAAGATAGATCATACACTGATGAAAGATGCAAGGGAAAAGAATTTGGTTTTGTTTTTTTGGAAGTTTTGGATGACATAAAAGTTACATCTATGGCAGGAAAGGATAACTGGTGCAATTATTGTGTAGGGCAAATTGTGTGGTCAAAGTATAAACAAATTGTAAGCTATAGATCATGGTTAATAACAATGTTTCAATATTTAATCACCATTTGCAATAAATGTACCACACTAATGAAAGGTTGTTAATGGGGGGAAGTATGAGGGATGCAGTATATAGGAATTCCTCATATTTTTGATGTAACTTTTATGTAATCTAAAACTTCTATAAATATAGAGGAATATCTTATCTTTCTCAATCACCTGGGAACCATCTCTTGGAAATGGAATAATCAGGAAGATAATGCCCTTCTCTCCCATTTTCTGTGGAAGAGTAGGTGGAAAACTTAAATGGACACCTGGCTCCAAGTTGAAAATCTACCTTATGCCCTAAAAATATGATACTTTTATATTTCTCTTTATATTTCCTTGGAAAAAGGCAATTAACTAAGCCAGAGTTTCACCTCCATTTCCACATGTGATTAAGATAAACTCTTTGTGATGAATGGAGCTGTCAGTTTTCTTACTGGAGAACCAGTTAACATTTACCTTGAGAACATGGGTGTATAATGAGTAGTTTTCCTATAGATGTCTAAAAAGTTAATATTTTCTTCTGACTTTGCAACCTCTTTACAGTATTGTCTGGAAGTACATCACTTTGCTATATTTAATTAATCAAACTGTTTCCTTTCTCATCTACCCTTTTGGAGTAGTTTTGTGATTGGCAGAATGTTTTATTTTGAAATATAATTTCCTCAGGTGTGATGATATGGATTGAATTAGCTGGAAACTTACTGAGTTAGGTAGATAATTTACAAGACTTGTGGGCACATAGCAGTCAGGTAAAGACCCTGAATTATTAAGTGTCCCAACTAGATCTTCATTTTTTTCAAATACTAAGCAAATAAAACACACTATTGAAAAAGTCTGGGAAATACAGAGTCTCTAATCCTGTGAGAAACAACATACTGTTGGCTAATTTGGAAGCTAGAACCTTCTCTGCTAGTATTTCTCCTAAAGGAATACTATGTCTCTGTCATATTGGGAAAGGGCTTATGAGAAAACAGTATTGATATTGCCTCACAAGGATTCCTTTGATTTGGATAAATTAATGGATTTGTTGGTTCGTAGGCCTCATCTCAGGCAAATAAATTCCTGGAATTCATGTAATGTACATCATTTTAGAGGAAAGGAAAAACTCTTGTCAAAAGCTTGAAGGTAAGATTGTGAAAATTGGAAGAGGAAATGTAAAATTAAAAGCTACTTTCTCTTTGAAGGTGCAATCCTTCTTGCTCTATTGTCCTCACTTGATAAGGAGGGTGACTCCCTTGTTAGGTGCTAATGTGGTGGGTGATTGTAAATTGAAGCCTATGCTCATTTGCCTTCTGGAAAATCCCAGGACCCTTAAAAATATGCAAAATCTACTCTGCCTATGCTCTAAAAATTGAACAAGAAATGCTGAATTACCACCCACTTGTTTACAACACAGTTAGCTGAAAAATTTAAACCCACAGTGGAGATCTACTGCTCAGAAAAAAAGATTCCTTTCAAAATATTTCTGACCAAGTGACAATGCACTTGGTCACCCAAAGCTCTGATGGAGCTGTACAATGAAATTCACATTGTTTTCCTGCCTGCTAATCCAACATCCATTCATCAAACCATGGATTGAGAAGTCATTTTTAATTCAGGCCTTATTATTTAAAAATACATTTTATGAGTTACAGCTGCTTTAGACATTGAGATTTCTTATGGATCTCAGCAAAGTAAATGGAAAAAATTGTGAAAATGATTAACCATTATAGATGACATTAAGTTTAGTTGTGATTATTGGGAAGAGTTCAAACTATCAAAACTAACAGGACTTTGGAAGAAGTTGATTCCAACTCCCATGGAAAATGTTCAGGGGAAGTAATGGCAGATGATATGACTATAGGAAGAGAACTAGAATGACATCATTTCATTTTAAAAGAATGAATACAGCATTTACTCAAATAAGAAGTAACATCATCTGAAATATAGAATACTTAAGCTTTGCATATTCCTTCACAAATTTTTCCTCACTTCATTAATTTTATCTGTACTTTAGATATACCTATATGAAAGAAAAGAATTATGATTCTGTATATTTCTTAAATCATCACTTTTTATATAACGTATTTATTATATTATCATGTTGAATTTCCCCAAAGTAGATTTTTTTTTTTTGAGAAAAGAAAGGGCTTTATTTTTTTTCCCAAATTCTACTCGATTTATTCATTTTTTAAAAAGATATTACATTAAAAAAATATGAGGTCCCATTCACCCTCACCGCCCCCACCCCACCACTCCCCCCACAATAACACTCTCACCCATCATCATGTCACATCCATTGCATCTGGTGAGTACATCTCTGGGCATCGCTGCACCCCATGTCCCGTGTTCCACACCATAGCCCACACTTTCCCACGTTCCATCCAGTGGGCCATGGGAGGACATACAACATCCGGCAATTGTCCCTGGGGCACCACCCAGGACAACTCTAAGTCCAGAGAATGCCTCCACATCTCAAAGTAGATATTTTTAGCGCATTGTATGAATAAGGAAAGTGAGGTCCAGAGAAAACCAAAGATTGAGACCTTGAGGACTTAAACCAAAAGCTTTTTAGTATTGCTTCTTTTATTCTTTCTACTATGTCTTAGCTCCTTCATTTTTCCCACAAGCTAATTGTACGGGATATTCTTTGAGATATGAATGAGGGCATTGTGACACTGTCTAGTTTCTCTTCCTGGCTTTGCTACTCTCATCTGTAACAAATGTTCCACAACTAAGCAAGGATTGGTGGAGGGGTGAAGTTTGGGGATTTTGCATGTTATAAACGATTGTTCTCTAAGCTCACAATGTTTTTAATAAAAATATTTTAATTGGAAAAAAAAGAGAACTAGAGTAAGCACTGGAGCCTAAAGATGGGACTGAACTTCTGCAATCTCATGAGGCATATTTAACGATGAGGAGTTGCTTCTTCTGAATGAACAAAGAAATTGTAGTCTTGAAATAAATCTATTCCTGGTGAAGATCCATCTCAAGCACACCTGGAACATTCTCCAGGATACACTACATGCTTGTTATCAGAACTAGTCTCAACAAAATTAGACTGATTGAAATTTGCAAACTAATTTCTCTGACCACAAAAGAATGAAGCTGGAAATTAATAAGGGACACAGAACGATAACAGACATAAAGAAATGGAAGTTAAACAATCAGTGGGTCAAGGAGGAAATTGATAAAGAAATGAGTAACTTCCATGAAATGGATGAAAATGAGAGCAGAACATGTCAAAACACATGGGATGCAGTAAAATTAGTGGAGAAATTTATAGCCATAAATTCTTATATAGGAAGGATGGAAGGGAGGGAGGGAGGGAGGGAGGGAGGGAGGAAGGAAGGAAGGAAGGAAGGTCAAAGACCGAATTGAACACCTGGAGGAACTAGGAAAGAACAAAAAATTAATCCCAAAGCAAACAGAAAACAGGAAATCACAAAGGTTAGAGCACAATTAAAGGACATGAGAATTGAAAAAAAGAAAAGAAAAGAAAATTTTAACAGATCCAAAGATGGATCTTTGAGAAGGTTAATGAAATTGACAAACCTAGGAAGCAGATATGGCTCAACCACTTGGCAGCTGTCTATCATATGGGATGTCCAGGATTCAGGTCCCAGTGCCTCCTAAAAAAAAGAGACAGACACCACCCCTCACCACAACAGAGCTAGATGCTGCCACAGCAAAGCTAGACATGCCCCCACTGCAACAGCAGAGGCTACAAGCCAGCAGACACCACAGTTTACAGGGAGCAGATGTGGCTCATTCTTTGGACACTCCCCTCTAATGTGGGAGGTCCAGGTGTGGTTCCCAAGACTTCCTGAGCAAGGTGAGCAAACAATTAGCACACAGAGGAGAGAATTATCTGGGGGAAGAGGCAGATAAATAAAGTAAATTTTTAAAAAGTAGTTTAAAATAATAGAAAAACCTTTAGCCGGGCTAAGAAAAAAGAGAGAGACAGAAGATTCAATTAAAATAAAAAATGAGAGAGGAGATATCACCACTGATTCCACAGGAAAAATATATCATAAGATGATACTTTGAAAAAATATATGCCAACAAGATGGCTAAATTAAATGAAATGGACACACTTCTGGAAACACACAAGCAACCTACATTGACCAAACAATAAATTGATGAACTCAATGTACCAGTCACAAGCAACAATATTGAATTAGTCTTCAAAAATCTTCCAAACAGGAAAAGCCCAGGATCAAATGGCTTCTCAGCTGAATTCTACCAAGCATTCTAGAAAGAACTGACAGCAATCCTACTTAAATTCTTCCCAAAAATACATGTGGAGGGAACATTGTCTATCTAAGTCATTTTATGATGTCAGCATAACCCGAATACCCAAACCACTTACAGATGTCACCAGAAAAGAAACCACTGACCAAACTCTTTAATGAACTGCATGCTAAAATCCTCAACAAAATATGTGCAAAACATACCCAGCAGCAGATCAAATCAGTTTTAGACTGTGATCAACTGGGTTTCATCTGTGGTATGCAAGGATGTGTCAATATAAAAAATAATCAACAAATATAATACACCACATTAGCAGATCAAAAGAAAAAAATCACATGATCATTTCTATTGATGCAGAAAAAGCATTTGACAAAAATACAGCATCTTTTTTTAATAAAAACACTTCAAAAGAAAGGAATAGAAAAAAAAATTCTCACCACGATTAAAAGCATTTATGAAAATCCCACAGCAGACAGGCAGGTCAACATAAGTGCACCCATGTCATCTCTTCTACAAAGAAAACGGCTTTGTGGGGATAAAATCATGCCTGAGTGAGGTGTTTTGGGGAACCCACAAAGCAGGAGGCTTCTGGACATCAATCTGGAGAGTGTGTGACAAAAAAGTGTCAAGGTAAAACCACAGGTTTCTGGTGCTTGTGGAGCTGTGAGAAGGCAAATCCCACCCTTAGGGCAGGAAGCTGCAGCATTCTCTAACCCTCATGCCCCCATTCCGGTGCTCCCTGAACCCCACCAGCCTCAGAAAAACTACAAGATTTGGAGGGTTCTGATGTAGGGTGCTGAGGGGTCTGATGAATGTGGGTTCAAATGTATGGACCCCGCTTTTTGAGCATACCAGTTAGCTTGAAGCAAAACTAGGAATAGGTGAGAGGTGAATCTGCTGAGGCAGACTGATTTACCTAAATTCCCTGGGAAAGGGAAAATTGGTCTAGGAGAATGTGAAGTCAGGCAGTTAGCTAATCCTGTGCAACACACTTAATGGAGGGGGACAGTAGGAAGTGCTCGGTAGGTTTCCAAGAGCATATTTAGAGTTCCTGGCAAGGTGTGGATGCTCTTTCTCAAAAAGACTGAGAGTCATTATTTTCTGTGGTGGGTTGGTTCACCAGAGTCCCATTTGAATCTGGAAGGATAGCTTTCATACGGGCTTCCTGCTAAAATCAGCAGGAAATCAGCACTGAATTTATTGAGCTTCTGAAGAAAAGGCCAGGTTCTTAACGTTGCACTGGGATTGCAAACCCTCTAAGGAATGAGTCAGGAGACACAGTGTCTTGGGCAGGTAGAGGAAGTGTGCATGCGCAGAGCTGTGGGGGGAGGAAACAGCTGGTGCAGCAAGGAAACACCTACAGGCAGCCAGGGGAGGGGGTTTGTGCTGGAGGCTGAAGCTCTGTGAGAGGAAGGCTGCTATTCTGCTGACAGTGATAATGTCCTCCATCTCCTTCCTGCAGCTTGGTGATGGTGAGCGTGAAATCTGTTCCAGAACCTCTGCCACTGAATCGATCGGGGACTCCAGATGCCTGGACTGATGCGTAATAGATGAGCAGTTTAGGAGCCTGACCTGGTTTCTGCTGGTAGCAGTCTATGCTTCTGCTAAGACTGCCTGCACTTGCAGCTGATGGTGATGGTGTCTCCTGGAGACACAGCCATGGAGGCTGGAGACTGGCTCACACAATGTCACCACTGGACCCTGCATCAGAATGGACAATGACACACATTCCTACCACTTTATCAGAGACAGATTAAATGCATCATTTAAACTGTGCTTTCTAATGCTTTCCAATTAAATAAATAACGGCACATAATTGGGTCATTTTGAAAACAGGCATTATGTTCCTTCCATCTTAAAATCATTTCTCAATTCTTCAAAGATATTGTTCTGAAGACATTGGAGCACTTTTAAATTTATCACCAGAAATCAGAGGAGCAAGGACATGAGGACCTGCATCTTTGAGATCATCTTGCTCCTCTGCTTACATGATACTGCTCAGTTCACTTTGCAAAGTGCTCATTTATAGAATCTGAGCAGCTGACCTGGGCCTGGGGGAGCCTATGCAAAGCAATCAGTGCATGTGGAGAAAATGCATGGGCAGTGAGTGGTGGACTATAGAGTGGAAATAAGAGTTAAAAATATTATCACAGAGAGTCTAATTTTGTGACAACTCAGAAGTTTTAATACAAACTTAGAATCTCTAAAACTACAAATGGTATCAGATCTAATGAAGAGATTTTACTTTAAGTGAAAATATATTTATGGTGGTGGGTTTCCTGATGTCAACCTGTGCTCCCTCTTCACCTTTTCCTGGTCTCTGCTAGCTGATGTTCAACCTGAACTTACTTTTGAAGGGACCGTCCCCCAGGCCAACACAGGGCTGGGCTAAGGAGGCTGGCAGCAGGTTCCTGTAGTTCCTTCAGACCTGAAGTCCTTAGAAACCTTGGCATGAGCCTCAGGCCTCTGTTTTCCTCCTTCTGCAGCTCCTACCTCTACAAACAGGGCTTCATCTTACCAGGCTCCAGCTGCTCAGTGTTTTAGCTGTGCTTTTGTTGGGGCCATTGCTGGGGCACCTGCTGTGCTGTGCTGTGTGGTGACATTTGTGGGGGCCACGTACTGCTACCTGCTCTCCAAGACTTTTGGCAAACAGTTGGTGGTCTCCTGCTTACTGGTAAGTGACCTATGCAATTTCCTTTAGGTACAGAAAGACTCCATCCTATCATCCCTCATTCCTCTAGATTCTCTTTTCTTCTGGGAAACAGCTCTTAAGTTGACACCATTTCCTTAGTGATCTAAGTTCCTGGGACACTCTTTGAAAAATTTATCCAGAAACACCTGTAATTTGAATGGAACAAGAAACTTTCATCATTGAAATAGTAGAAATGAGGGTTTCCTCTGCAACTTCTTGCTAATGACCTATTCTTCTACAATCCAAGGGAAGCAAGCTGATGAAATGCATGGGACTTGCACATGGAGCTGAAATGCACAGTGACTTCTGTGGATCTGTTTGTGTTCAGATGCACTAATGTCACCATGTTTATCAAACCTCCTTCTGATCTGAGGCCCTGACAATTAAGCTGATTGCAAACACAATGCTACGGATGAATAGAGCAATCTTGTATGTTTTAGATATCTTCTTGAGAAATTCACATCCATCTAGATGAGAGGGCAATGCCCTTGATTCACCTGAGTGCAATGACCATCATTACATTTTCTAATCTGTCCTTTCTGTATTGGAGTTCCTTTTACCTCCTCCTCAGCACACCAGGATTTTAGTCAATGCACCTTCTGAATGGTCTTCAATTTGTCATTTGACAAGAAGAGCATAGGAATAACTTTTCTTTTTTATTTTAATTAAAAGAGAAAAACTTGGTTTCTGATATTATTATGTTGTATTTTAATTACCATATAGTTCCCATTGCTCCCTACAGCTACAGTATTGACTTGGCAGAGACCATGTTAATATGTCCAAGGGCAGAAGGACCTGGACAGAAAACCTGCACAGCTCTGCGATTTTGCACCCTACAAGAGCAGCTCACAACCACTTACCAGCAGTGATGTCCTTGAGCGTCACCTGCTGGATTTTTCACCTTGTCGAGAGCTTTAATCAAGGCCACTTGCTCTATATCAATGCTTGGGAATACTCGTGTTCCACAGGAAAAGTGACTTCCTAAACTGTGTTTTGGGGCATCTTAAAATCCTTTTCACATCAGGATTTCCTTTAAAATTGTGTTTCTTCATAGAAGAGGTGGCATTGGATTGGGAAAAGTGGACATAATGGACAAAGGGTATGGGGAAAGGCAGGAAGAGATGAGAGGTGGAGGCATCTTCGGGACATGGAGCTGCCCTGGATGGTGCTTCAGAGGTAATCACCGGACATTGTAAATCCCCACAGGGCCCACTTGATTGAATAGAGGAGAGTATGGGCCATGATGTGAACCAATGTATATGAGGTGCAGAGGTGCCCAAAGATGTACTTACCAAATCCAATGGATGTGTCATGATGATGGGAACGAGTGTTGTTGGGGGGGGGGGAGAGGAGGGGTGGGGGGTGGGGTTGAATGGGACCTCACATATATATTTTTAATATAATATTATTACAAAGTCAATAAAAAATAAAAAAATTAAAAAAAAAATAAAATTGTGTTTCTTTAAAAGAAGCTTTGTGCTGGCATAGGTGGAAGGAAGGATATACAAGGAAGTATTGCATGGTTACAAGTCCCCTGCCATTTAGCAGAACTCTTAAATATTTCACCCTTCTGATTTTGCAGCAATGTATCTTCCCACTTGTGAGTTTACTGGCAATTTCCCAAATAAATGGATATAAATGGGCTCAGTTTCTGAAAATAATCTTGGTGAAATAATAATAATATACTCTGGGGGGAAAAACAGAAGAAAGAAAGAAGACTAGAGAAGATTAGATAAAAGAAAGAGGAAAGAGTAGAGGGGAAGAGAAGGAAATGTATAACTTTGGGTCCAAATTTTATAAAATTCAAGGACCAAAAATATGTTTAACTCTAAAGCCATTTTTATCCTGAAGGTATTCAAGGACAGTACAAATAGTTGATCTTTGGTTCCAGGGCTATACAAGTGTCTGAGTGGTAAAAGACAGTCAAGAATTTACCCCTGTGGGGTACATTATCCTGAAGGACCTACCATGTACTATGGGCTAGAGAGGCACAAATCCCAAAGTAAAGGTGAACCATAGTAAAAGTGGAATCTATCCTCCTGCAACAGAAAGGAACTAATAGAAAGGTTTGTTTTGTTACAAAATGGATAATAAAAGATATATTAGCAGTCTAAAGAGAAACATAACTGACAAGAGCTATCTGTAAATAATAGCTTGGTGCAAAATTAATTGTGGTTTTGTATTGTTGAAATTGCCATTTGATATTGGCATATATTGTTATATAAATGTAATTATGTTATACATTGTTTTAATGTGCATTTCTTACTTTATGTTTCTTTGCAATTGACTTATTAATTGCTGTTTATTTTATATTTATTTTAGACTATGGAAATGATATTAGACTAAAAGCAAATTTGAGCAATTTTCTTATTTGAGTACAAAATGGGTCATAAAGCAGCAGAGACAACTCACATCATCAACAACACACTTGTTCAGGATCTGCAAACTAATGTACAGTGCAGCGGTGGGTCAAGAAGTTTTGCAAAGGAGATTAGAGTCTGGAAGATGAGGAGCATAGTGCCCAGCCACCAGAAGTTGACAACGACCAACTGAGAGCAGTCATCAAAGCTGATCCTTTGACAACTGCACCAGAAGTTGATAAAGAACTCAACATTGGCCCTTCTATAGCATTTTAAGCAAATTGAAAAGGTGAAAAAGCTTAATAAGTGGGTGCCTCTTGAGTAACTGAAAATTTTAAAAAATTGTTGTTTTGAAATCTTGTCCTCTCTTACTCTATGCAAAAACAAATAATTTCTTCTTCAGATTGTGACATAGGACAAAAAGTAGATTTTATACAATAACCAATGACAACCATCTGAGTTGCTAGACCAAGAAGAAGCTCCAAGCACTTCCCAAATCCAAATTTGCCCCATGTGGGTGAGTGCCGGCCCATGAGCAAGACCGTGCACTGCAACGTACGCAAAGTCTCCAAGGCTGCTGGCACCAAGAAGCTGATCCAGAAATTACGAGACTGGACACCTGTCTGCCCCCTTGGCTCAGTATAAATAAACTTTATTCACATTTACAAACAAAAAACAAAAAAGAACTTGCACCAAAAACTGGTCTTGGTCACAGTTTGTTCATCTGCTTCCAGTCTGATCCACCATAGCTTTATGAATCTGGTAAAACCATTACATCTGTGAAGCATTCTCAGCAAATCCATGAGATACACTGAAAATTGCCATGCCTGCAGCCTGCAGAAAGGGCCCAATTCTTCTCCATGACAGCGCTTGACTGCATGTCACATAACCAATGCTTCAAAAGTTGAATGAATTGGGCTACAACATTTTGCCTCATCTGCCTTTTTCACATGACTTCTTACCAATTGACTACCAGTTCTTCAAGCATCTCAACAACTTTTGTCAGGAAAAACACTTCCACAACCAGACGGATGCAGAAAATGCTTTCCAAGAGTTCATCAATTTCAAAAGCATAGATATTTATGCTACAGGAATAAATAAAAATATGTTGATTGTAATGATTCCTATTTTGATTAAGAAAGATGTGTTTGAGCCTAGTTATAATGATCTAAAATTCACGGTCCAAAACCATAATTCATTTTGCTCCAACCTAAAAATATTAGAAGATTTTATAAAATTGTCTTACATGACTATTGGGATGCACATATCCAAATTGTGTAAAGCACTGCAAGCTGGGCACTCCAAAGAAACTTTTTCATATATTTCCCAGGAGAATCTGGCAGGCTGAATTAGAGACATTCTCTCTTCAGGCTGCTTGCAATTTACTGATGATTTTAATGTACACTATAACAATTAGGCCAGTTCTTGCTTCAACAAACAATTGGGTGCCATTAGCTGGACAAGCTGACACATGAATCTAACCATCACAAAAGACAAGACTTCAAACCAGAGGCAAGGAACATAGCCTCGTGAGCACCCCCTCTTTGGTGGGCCTTATTTGTTAATGGATGGTAATCTACTTCTCCAATATAACAAAGCTATACTCATTTATAATACAACTAACTACTCATGATTCTTCTAAACCTTTATGCAAACCTATAATTATAAATATACCTATTAAATATATCTCTCAGAATCTTATGTCTTTGAAGTGTTCAAATGCTGGTTGAGACCTGAATCCCAGAAGAATTGCTGCTAACTCCTCTCCAGTTCTTCATTATATATAGAATCAGGCCTCTGCATTACCCTCAGAACAAAGGTTTTCTCTGAAAATGAGCAACAAGATGCTTAGATGTCACCCTTAGCACTGTCCTTTAGGTCAGTTTGTCAAATAACAAAGTGATTAGTATCTTAAAGTGCAACCCCTCCACCTACTTGTGATAGGTAAAATGGCTTCAGCTCCAAAGTTGTCATAGAGCAGGTTCTTCATTTACTCCCACCAAAAATCAATGATATTTTTAGACTTATGCAAACAACATCAGATCACTTCCACACTTAGGACACCAACGTAGGAACAAATAAAACAGAAGCCCTGACCTCATAAAGCTTTCATTTTACTGGAAGGGACAAACAATAGACAAATAATATCTCTGTATCCTCTCTTATCCTGCTTCTCTGAGATTTCCTCTCCTGTGTGCTAGGTGCACAGTACAGGTACCACAGCTCTTTTCTCCTCTGACTTGCCTTTCAGGAAGTTGAGGTGGGTCCCTCAAGGTGGCGCCTACTGCCCCCTTCCCTCCTTTCCCTCCTACTGGGATGGGCATGCTCACATCACCCCTGTGGTGGGCACAGGTGTCCCTGGATGACATGATGCAGTAGTGCCTCACTGCAGTTCCTGGTGCTTAGGGAGATGGGCTCCCACTCTACCTCCAGATCCTCTGACTTTTGTAGGAAGAGTGAAGGGACCCAGCTAATTGGGGGGTTGAGTGGAGTTATCTGCCCCCAGCTGCTTCCTGGAATCTCTAGGAAAGGACAAAGTAAGCCAGGGCATCTACAGCATCCCTGTTGTGTACCAAGCTCTGCCTGAACCAGAGGGTCCCTGCAGACTCACCTAGCAATCATTATTAGAGTCTACAAATGCTCTAATAATGATTGAAGTGATGAATGCACAACTATGTAATTATGCCAAATACTACTGTTTGTACAATTTGTATGAATTGTATGCTTTATTAATATGTATGAATAAAATAGATTTGTTCTAAAAATATGAAGCAATAGAATTGATTTTTAAAAACTGAGAGGGGAAGAACTCTTCAGGAATAAGATAAAATCAAATTGAATCGCTCTAACCCTTTGCAATGTAGGAACTTTCCTATTCAGTATGAATTTAAATAAATTTTAAAAGTACATAATTTTTTCTTTAAAAAACTATTTTGTCTCCATTTGCACTTCATCTTTACATTCCCGTGCACTACATAGATCTGTGCTGTGTTGACTTTTCCTTTGAATAAGTTATCATCTCTTTCTGGATCATTCATATCATATGAGTGTTGGAGATTTGGACACGAAGGATATTGGGAATGAAAGTAACACATTATAGTGAGTAGCAACTGGTTTATAAATGGGATTGTGACTAAAAAAGGTAATCTTGGGAAGTAAATGTCAGTAGTAAAAAAGCTAAAGAATAATCTAGGGACTGAATAACACAGTGAACCCAGAGGGTACAAATGCAAGAAAGTCCTTCTGTGAGCCACAGCAGATGTACATCACTATTGCAGTGTGATGGGAATATGGAGAAACATGGAAAAACTACAATTGGTGTGACCTACAGACTGTGGTAAACAGGAATACTATAATATTCTTGCATCAATGTATTGTGTTGTATTGTGTTGATAATGGAGGTGTATGGAAAAAGTGTGCCAAATGTATGCTATAGACCATGATTGGTGGTAATAGTCTGATGATATTATCTCATAATCTGTAACAAATATTCCACCAGGGTGCAGAGTTGTATGGGAAATCTACACATCTGTATGATTGTTTTGCAAGTTCACAATATTTGTAGCAAAAATATATTTAAAAAAATAGTATGGATTGGGGGAAAATACAACAAATGTAAGATAAGGATTATAGTTGGCTGTAATATTTTGATGATGCTCTTGCATAGTTTGTAACAAATATTTCACACCAATGCAAAGAGTTGGTGGAGGAGTGATGTATGAGACTCCTATGTGATGTTATGTATGTTTATTTTGTAAGTTCGCAATCTTTACTATACACTTATTGTTTATGTGTGTTCATGTATGAATGATATACTTCAATAAAAATTTTTAAAATGTAAAAAAAAAAGAAAGAAAGAGAAAAGGGAGAAGGAAACAAAGAGAAAGAATGAGAGAGCTGGGATCAGGGGTTCTGCGAGTAATGACTCCTCAGACAACTTAATTGTGTACAAGGGGCTCTTTATATATCCAGTGTACGTGCCAAGAAGCAGGCATACGTAGCCTATGTGCCAATAAGCACAAACATAGCGTACATGACATTAAGCAGGAACATGTATTAACTATCAGCATTACCTATAGTCTAAGGAATTTTAAAAAATCTTATCTCAAGGTAAAAAGTCTAAGTGTTCTATTCATATAAAAGATATGTGCTCTATTCTATTCATATAAAAGATATGTGCTCATCTTTTCTTTCAGCCTTTAACAGCTTCATCCCATTTGCTGAGAACCCTTAATTACCGCATTCCTTAGGTTGCAAGCATAGCCATGGAGACAGCACTAGCATGGAGAAAGCACATCTCTCCTTGAGAGGCCACTGTGCCTCAGTTTCCAACATATGAGTAAAATAAAATTTTAACACACATTTTTAATATCCATATAAAAATTATGATTTTATTTTTTCTGAAAATATATTTTAACAAATCAATGTCAGTTTTCTTAAATGCCTCATATTCTCATTTTCCTCCTTACCCAGATTAAATTATATGATCCTACTTAATAACAATTCCCTTAAGCACATGAAGAAATCACTTGCCCTTCCTGTATTTTATTATCTTCATCCAGGAAGACCCTATCCATAGCAAAAATCCAACACTTGACATGCCTGTATCCATGCCTCTGTGGCTGGTGAATCGATCTAACTTGCCTCACTTTAAATTCATGAACACTCACCTCATATGGGCACTGAATCTTGCCTCACAAACATACTTCATTTCCCTGGACCCTTCACCCTCTACTCTTTCTTTTTATTATCTCTCAAGTTCTAACATCTCTTCCCTGTCCTGACTACAAAGCAATTGCCTTATTTCCTGTTTACTGTGTAAAAAGAAGCAATAAGAGGAACAAGTCCATTAAGAATAAAGGAGTAAAGTCACTGAGGGGGGAATGAAGCTGGCTAGTAAGACTGAGAATCAATAGATGATCTGGAACCTGGCAGAGAGTCCACGTGGACATCAGCAACCCCAAGGTGGCTGCTGGAAGAACCATCCCCCCCCTGCCTCGCCCAAGATTCTGCCACTCAGATGATTTCCTCCAGAAGTCAGGAGAAGCCCCGAGATTCCCCAAGGACATTATAATTGGGATTTCCTGGGGGATTGATGGGTGGGTTAGTCAATCAAAACAGCAACAGCTGGAACTCCTGGCCTGCCGTTAGCAAAAGGCTGGATTAATTAATGGGTTAAAAAGCAGGCAGATCTCTTGCTCTACTGCCTTTGACCTGTCCCAGTGCCTGTCTGGTGCTGGTCCTGCCCTGTTCCTGCCTTCTGTGCCCTGCTCTCGCTATTTCCCCACATGGATCAACACACAAGTTGGGCATTTATAATCCATAATGGGAAATTGTAGTCTGTAAATTAGTCCAATTTTCAGTCCCTTCTTTTCTACCAGGGACCCATGATCCGTCATTTTCTCTCATTTCTCTTCCTTCCCTACCTGAATAAATTACTGGTCTAACTAAAGAAAAAATAAATATATATTTTTTTAATTTAAAAAGAGGAACAAGCTCACAAGTCCCTCCCATGTATCCTCTGCTTCATGGATAACTATGTCCTCCTGCTCCGCCTTCCTTCTAGTTATTTTGTAGATGAGCAGGCAGCCCTCCTACGTGAGGACAAACCCTCAGATCCTATCCCTCTCATCTGCTCAAGGATATTGCTCATTGTGTCCACCCCTCTCTTTTTGAAGTATCAATGTTTCCCTCTCTTTGCATCATTTCCATAAACATGCAAATATCATTTTTTTAAATATAGAAAACTACTGTTAATTTAATAAGGTCATTTACCATATAAATTACTATATGTTATATTTTAAACAGTATATATTCTATATAATAAAATAAATATGTAGACATGTTAATATTAAATATATATTATTCTAACAATATTGTATGCTTATTCTTTATAAAATTAACAATATATACTGATTTATGTTATTTTTAAGTGTTCTTTAAGAAAATTATCCCATGCTCTTTTCAAGACTAGCTTTGTGGTATGTTTTGAAGATTTAAAAAATTTCATTTTTTTTTCAATATGTCTTTGCCTATTCTAGGTCCCTTTCCTTTCCAAATAAATTTCATAGTTTTTATTGTTCATTAAAGAATTCTATGTTGATTTACATTGGGAATGCATTGAATCTGTACATCAGTTTTGGTAGGATAGACATCTTAATAATATCTAGTCTTCCTATCAATGAACAGGGAATATTCTTCCATTTATTTAGGTCTTCTTTGAATTCCTTCAACATTGTTCTGTAGATTTTTGTGTATAAATCTTTTACATCATTAGTTAAATTTATTCCTAGGTATTTGATTTTATTATTTAGTATTGTAAATGGTATTTGTGTCTTGATTTCCTTCTGAGATTGCTCATTATTGCTGTACAGAAATGTTACTGATTTTTGCACAGTGATTTTTTTTTTACAGGTAAGCAACTTTTATTCCTTATTCATATGAAAACTACTTACTTTTCCCTTCCCAAAGTCCCTAAACCCTTAACTCACTCCTCAATCTCAGTAGGGAGTATTTTTTTTTTCTTAAAAAATGGTAAGAGATACACTTCATCCTTTTATTTATTTATATTTCCTCGTGGCACATTCATTGCATTTGGTGAATACATTTTGGAGCACTGCTGCACCACATGGATAGTGGTTTACATTGTAGCTCACACTCTTCCCAGGTTATAACCTGTGACTTTACTGAACTCAGTTATAATTTCTAGAGATTTGCTGTAGACTTTCCAGGTTTTTTATGTATAGGATGATGCCATCTGCAAATCGATAATTTTGATTTCTTCCTTTCCACTTTAGAGGCCTTTTATGCCTGGTTCTTGCCTCAGACCAGGAGAGAGTACTTCTAATACAATGTTAAATGGAAGGGGTGATATTGGGCATCCTTGTCCTTTTCCTGATCTTAGAGGGAAAGATTTTAGGATTTCACCATTGTAAATGATGTTAGCTGCAGGTTTTTCATATATGCGATTTATCATGTTCAGGAAGATTACTTTTATTCCAATCTTTCAGTGATTTTTGTCAAGAAAGGGTGTTGTATATTGTCAAATGCTTTTTCTGCATCCATAGATATGATCATGTGATTTTTTTTCCCTTCAATCTGTTTATATGATTTATTACATTAATTGATTTTCTTATGTTGAACCATGCTTGCATACCAGGAATGATGTGGGAGGAGTGGGGTAAGGGGGGCATATGGGGACATCTCATATTTTGTAATGTAACATTTTAAAAAAATAAAGATAAACAAAGAAAAAGAAAATTATTCGACCACAGACATACTCCATTTTTTGAGCACTTATTTTTATTGTATTTTTGGATGATACATAGATCACAATAAATGTTACATTAAAAAATATAAGAGGTTCCCACATACCCTGCACCCCACACCCACACTCCTCCCACATCAGCAGCCTCTTTCATCACTGTGGCACATTCATTGCATTTAGTAAATGCATCTTGGGGCACTGCTGCACAGCAGGGATTGTAGTTTACACTCTCCCCCAGTCAATTCAGTGGGTTATGACAGGATCTTGGTTCCCTGGTGTGGTGGTTGACCACCTTCTCCTCCCTGTTAGCTGACCTAGGGAAGTCCAATGAACCAGAGAGTAGGAGTTGCAACTCTGCTGAGGTTCAGGGTGCAGCTGGCACATGGGCAGTCCAGAGAGTCAAGTCTTCTGGGTATTCACCAATGCCAGCATCAACCACAGGTTCAGTGAAAGTGACAGGAAAGGCATGTATAGAGAGATCATATTTGAGGCTAAGTCCACCACACTCAGGAACACAAATTCCAAAGGTGGGCCAACTGGCAAGGCTCTGAACTCCAGAGCCAACTGCCATGACTGTTGAACCTGTGTGTCTCTGTAGCCCTCAGGAGCACCAATATCTGGGGTTGTATCTATTTCGGCTCTCTCTGGGATCCTGCTGAGGCATGTATAAGCGTGACTGCACTGATGACCTCCTAACTCTTTTTAAAGACCCTTAACCATATAAACTCATTCATTTTTACCATTTTCCCTTTTATTCAAGATAGCCCAGGGAATTGGGGGGAGGTTTGGGAGTAACAGTTGAACATAAGAGTTTGTTGGTATGTGGTTGAAAGTATAATGTTGAGAAAACCCTTTAGAAAATATAATATAGAAGGATTACCTGTTTAAGGTTATCAGGGGGAGCTGCTTGCACAGGGACAGTCTTCTAGGAGTGTGTGTATGCTCATCTATTCATAATGTGTTATATCATTGGGTGGAGACCCCTATAATGAGTGGGAAGGTGTACCCACATCTTGGGGAGGCATGATGATGTACAACATTCCATGGAATGTCCCCGCCCCCCTTTGAATCAACTAATAAAATCACAAATCTGACGTGCTTGGAATTCTGGAGGACAGTAGAGACTGGAGAAGAAATCCAAAAAACACTGAATCAAAGATAAAGAAAAAAAATACCAAAATCAGTTTGGAGATATACATTCCAGAACCACCAATCCAGACCCCTCCCCATCACTTGGTTCTACACAGATTAAGAGTCACAGAGAGACACCATGGCCTGAGACCCTCCTAACATGAATAATGACCATAGAGCCACTCACAGCAGTGAGTTAAAATCCTACATATATCCAAGGAAAGGGCCCCAGATCTAAAGGGACCCAGGACAGAACAGAAGCAGTGGAGGAGTGTCACAGGGCAAAAAGAGACTGCAGCAGAATTGTTGGCAAGAAGTACATGCATTCAAGCCAGGATCTGTTTGCTTAGACCATGTAAAGACAAAACAGACCTTCCTGAATGACCCCATCTGACCCCCTGTGATAGGTCCCAGAACTAAAAGTGTAATGAAAAGGAGGCACTGAGTAAGGTAGAGAATTTAAACAAATCATGGGAACTGGGGAGAAAATTCTGCACACATAAAAAACAAACAAACAGAAAAGAGTAAGATTCCAAGGGAAAGAACAGAGAATAGGAAGCTTTCCCCTGGAGGTGAAACAATTGCACACTAAAAGGCCAACTTAAAAATTGTACCAAATAATCTAGGGAAAGAATAAAGTGCAAAAGAGCTGGCAAAATCTGGACTGTTGCACATAGGGTACTCTAAAGGATCAGAATAAGCTGCACCAAGCATCAAAACAGTCTTTACAGAATTGAAAACAACCATAATACCTTAGGCAATAAAGATAAATTGAGCTTCAGTGTTAGAACATCAAAGTAAGCTGATGCCCAGACTTGTGCAAAAATAATAACAACCCATGCTAAGAAAAAGAAATATATGGCTCAGTCAAGGAAACAATTTAAATTCCAGAGGATACAAAGAATTGGGACCAACTACTCAAAGAATTTCAAACAAACCTACTAAATTAATTCAAGATGAAGGAAAATATGGATAAAAATAAACTGATAGTGGATATAGAGTAATATTATAAATTATGAATATAAAGAATTTATAAGTATGAAAAGAATCATGACAAAAATTACTGTGAAGAAATGCACTATAGTTGAGATTCAAAATCCGCTAAAGGCATACAATAACACCTTTTAATAGAAGAAAGAAAGAATTAGAAAAATGAGGTGACAGGACAAAAAAAATCATACAGTCAGAAAAACACAAAGATAAAAAATACAAAAAATTGAGCAGTGTCCCTGGGACTTGAATGACAACATAATGTGTACAAACATATGCATCATGGGTGTCCCAGGAGTAGAGGATAGAAAAGGGGCAGAAAAAATATTTGAGGAAATATTGGATGAAAATTTCCCAAGTCTTATGAAAGACATAAATATACATGTCCAAGAAGTGCAACATACTGTGAACAGAAAAAACACTAAGAAACCTACACCAATACACATACTAATCAGAATGTCAAATCCATGGATAAAGAAAGAATTCTGAAAGCAGCAAGAGAAAGCAATTTTGTCATGTAAAGGCATCCCCAATAAGACTAAGTGCTGATTCTCTCATCAGACAACATGAAGTTGAGAAGGCAATGGCATGATATATTTAAGGCACTGAAAGAGAACCCCTGTCAGCCAAAGTCTTTCTTCAACAAAACTGCCTTCAAAAAGGAGAGAGGCTAAATATTCACAAAGGAATAGAAACTGAGTGTATTCATCAACAAATGCCTGCCTAAAATAACTGCTAAAGGACATGTGACCTCTAAGTCTCCTCTCAATTTAGAAGTGGAATGGACATTGCCATCCCAGGGTCCTCAGGATGGAGGAATAAAATATGGATTAGAGTGGGTTTACTGGTATTCTCCTATAGACTTATTGTGACTCCAGCATTGGAAGAAATTATATCATTGATGTGGAGACAGTGGTCACAGGAGTTGCTGAAGACAGGGAGAAGGGAAAAATATGTGTGATGTGGGGGCATTTTCGGGACTGGGAGTTGTCCTCAGTGATATCGCAGGGACAGATGCAGGACGTTATATATCCTGCCATAACCCACTGAATGGAGAGGGAGAGTGTGTAAACTACAATATAGACTATAATCTATGCTGTGTAGCAGTGCTCAAAAAAGTACTCATCAAGAGAAATGAATGTACTACACTAATGAAAGACGATTTCAATGTGGGAGAAGTGTGGGGTGTGGAAAGTGGGGTATATTTATATTATATTATTTTAATATGATGCTTTGGGTGACAGATGCATCTTTTTTTAACAGATAATAAAAAATTGCTAAAGCAATTCTTGAGGTTGAAATGAAAAGACCAGAGAGTGACTGGGAGTAGGATGAAGATGTGAAGCTCTTCAGTAAAGGTATCTAAAAGTGTAAATTCAACATCCAGTAGTACTGTATCTTCAATATACTACCTTAGTACTGAATCCTCAATACACAACTGGTAGAGAGTTCACATGGACATCAACAACCCCAAGGTGGCTGCTGGAAGACTCCCCCCACACACAAGATTCTGCCACTCAGAATGAGATTTCCTCCAGAAGCCAGGAGAAGCCCAGATATTCCCCAAAGACTTTATCATTGGGATTTCCTGGGGGATTGATGAGTGTGGCAATCAATCAAAACAGCAAACAGTTGGAACTCCTGCACTGCCATTAGCAAAGGGGTGGATTAATTAATGGTTTAAAAAGCAGGCAGCCCTCAAAGGAACCAATACCTGGGGATTGTATCTATTTTATCTGTCTCTTAGACTCTGCTCAGTTGTGCATAAGGGCAATCCTTCTGACAGCCTCCAGACTCTTTTTTTTTTAGAGACTCATAGCCATATAAACTCATTTCTCTTTTCTATTTCCCCCTTACATTAGGTCAAACAGCATTTTAAAGTCATATTATTCTATGTAGACAGGGATATTCTACTGATCCGCATCGAACCTTCAATTCAAGGTCATTTTCCAGTTGCATTATCAGTTGTTAGTTGATAGTGATCCCTCGGTGCCAGGGAGGCTCATCCCCGGGTGTCATGTCCCACGCTGGAGGGAAGGCATTGCATTTAGATGCTGAGTTAGGCTTCGAGACTGGCCACATTTGAGTAACATGAAGGCTGTCAGGAGGAAATTCCCAGGCACCGTGCTGCTCTAGGCCTTGTTCTTATTTCAGGCATATAGGCTCACAAGCATAGTCATTAGTATCAGGGGCTCATTGTTGGACCCTCATTCCTTCTCAGTCCTTGCTGCTGCACTTGGGGGACTGCTGCTGCTCCCCTAGGGACCATGGCACAGCACCCCCGGCCGGGGACCCAGTACCCCCCCAGCTGTAGTTTTTAATTGTTGTCACTATGAGTATATCCAAACATTACCATGCACCCTGTACAGCTCCCTGTCCGCCATATGTCCCCTGTCTATAGTATCCTATACCAGTATTCTTCCGCTGCCATTTTTGGACCACTCTGGGATCCAGAACTTCCTGAATATTGAAGCCCCAATATAATGTCAGGATCTCTTACTAACAAAATGGGATATAGCAATGGGTTTAAAGGTTAGATATAGAATACGTGTTGACTTGGAAAAATTCTACATCCTATCTTTTTCTTTTCCTTTTTTTTCCCCCTAATTATTGAACTTCTCTTCATAAAAGCCCTAGACCACAGCAATTCATGTATACAATATACAGCACTCCCACACATCCATCACAAAACCTTTTCCCTTCCACAGCGATACTCTTACAACCTATTCACAACATATTTACTTAAAGTGATGTACAGAGTCTGAGACAATAGCTTTCAAACCAGGTGACATCTGTGCTTACATTGTGGTGCATACTTTAGGACACGCAGTTTTCTAACATTTTTAGTTATCCTATGTTTTACATTATGGTTTACATTATCATTCTGTCGTCCCCTATATGTTTATGATGTAATATTACATATTTCATATCCATCCTTGTGTACTCTCACAAAACTCCTCTCTTACCCCACATTTACCTTGGTTCCATCCATTCAACATCCATTTTCCCCTCCCCTTGGTGCCCACAGTGACAGCCAACCTCCGTTTCCCGAGGAGCCACGTCCAGAGATACTTGCAACAGTGTTCAGGTCCTAACTTGCTCAGCTGCCCCAATGCCCTGGGAGCCACCCTTTCTCTCGAGAGATACAGTTCCCTCTATTTGATGGCATTAGTCCTCCCCAGGATGTGGGTCCACCCCCACTCTCACTACTTGGGTCTCTACCCAATGGTATCACCCACTCTGGAAAAATGAGCATTCAGACATTCCCCAGGAGCCCGTCCCGCATCAGACCATCCCTTCCGAGCATCCTAAACAGGTAACCCTCTTAATTATATTTTGATACGATTTTCTCAGCATTCTACTCTCAACCAACACCTGATACTCTCCTGTGTTCGTATGCTACTCCTCCCTCCCCCCACTTTTTGGGCAATATTACCCATCCGCCCATCCCCAGCCCCCCTCAAACCCGCAAAGCCCCACCCAAAGGCAACCCCTTGCCCCCATTTTATCTCTTCTTTGTGTTCATACTTACCGCCAGCGCCTTCAACCTGTCCCAGTGGCTGTCTGGTGCAGGTCCTGCCCTGTTCTTGCTATTTCCCCCACATGGATCATCTGTGCCCTGCTCTTGTTATTTCCCCCACATGAATCAACATGCAAGTCAAACTTGGGCATTTATAATCCATAATGGGAAATTGCTGTCTGTAAATTAGCCCACTTTATCACTTTTCAGCCCCTTCCTTTCTACCTGGGACCCATCCATGATCTGTTATTTTCTCTCATTTCTCTTCCTTCCCTACCTGAATAAATTACTGGCCTAACTAGAGAAAAAATTAAAAAAAATTTTTTAAAAAGTTTAATAAAGAGGAAAAGTCCACAAGTCCCTCCCAAGTTTCCTTTGATCCAGGGATACCTATGTCCCCCTGCTCTGCCTTCCTTCCAGTTATTGTAGATGAGCAGACAGTCCTGTTTTGTTAGGCCAGACCCTCAGATCCCATCCCTCTCATCTAGTCTAGGATATTTCTCATTGTGTCCACCCCTCTTTCTGAACTATCAATGTTCACCTCTCTTAGCATTATTCCCATCAACATGCAAATATTATATTTTAAATATAGAAAACTACTGTTAATTTAATAAAGTAATTTACCATATGAATTACTATATGTTATATTTTAAACAGTATATATTCTATATCATAAAATAAATATGTGAACATGTTAATATTAAATATACATTATTCTAACAATATTGTAATCTTATTCTTTATAAAACTAACAATATATACTGATTTGTTCTATTTTTAAGTATTCTTTACAAAAATTATTTGATGCTGTTTTCACTACTGTAGCTTTGTAGTATGTTTAGAAGTCAGGTAGTGTTATTCCCCAAGTTTCATTTTTCTTTTCGAATATGTCTTTGGCTATTCGAGGCCTCTTTCCTTTCCAAATAAATAGTTTTTCTAGTTCATTAAAGAATGCTGTGTTCATTTTTATTGGAATTGCATTCAATCTGTAGATCAGTTTTGGTAAGATAGACATCTTAATAATGCTTAGTCTTCCTATTCACTGCATAACAACCTCTTCCATTATTGTGGCACATTCATTGCATTTGATGAATACATTTTGGAGCACTGCTACACTGATGGATTATAGTTTACATTGCAGTTTACACTCTCCCTGAGTACGTTCAGTGGGTTATAGCATGACATATAATGTCCTGCATCTGTCCCTGCAATATCATTTAGGACAATTCAAAGTCCTGAAAATGTCCCCACATCACACCTCTTCTTTCTTCTCCTTGTCTTCGGAAATGCCCATGGCCACTGTCTCCACTTCAATGATACCATTTCTTCCATTGCTAGAGTCACAATTGTTCTATAGTCGAATACCAATAAGTCCACTCTAATAAATATTTTGTTCCTCAATCCTGTGGACCCTGGATGGTGATGTATGAGCTACCTTTATATCAAGATGTGGCTTAAATACCACATGGCTGATGGATGCAATTCTCCTGTTTGCAGTGGTAGACACTCTTGGTTCCCTGGTGTGGTGGTTGACCATCTTCACCTTTCTGTTAGCTGACCTGGGTAAGATAGTTTTTTAAAATCCCTAATTATAGTTTGACTGTTTTGTTTGGACTTAGTCCTTCCATCTCATTTAGTATTTCTATTTATCATACTTTCCTCTTGGGTTTGATTACCCTGTCCAGAATTTGGCTGGATTGGTTTAGTTATCTTTGCACATCTTGTTCCTTCGAGTGGTTTGGAAGTGTTAAATCCTGTTGCTGTTCTGTGTCTACTAACATTACCCCTTTTTATGTCCATTACTGTCCACACAGCCTGAAGGGGAGAGCCAAGGTCTCTGAACATGGACAGATGCTACTTCATGTGATTCCACCTTCCACTGGCCACCTCACCCAACCTAAGCCCATGAAGAATGAGGTGGGCTTTCCCCAGCTCTGTGCAGACAACTAGCACTGGCTGGTTCAAGGGCTAGTCCTGCTCACACAAAATAATAGAAGTTTCCAGATTCCTGTTTCTCCATCAGTTTGATCACATAAGTTAAATCTTTGAGGTTTTCCTCAAAATTTGTTTTCTGCTAAATGAATTCCAATCATGATTCTCCAACTGTGAAATAAATTTAGCAATTTTCTATTTTTCCTCTGATTTCAAAGATTTTTGAGAGCATGAAATACTGACATAAAATCCTCATGGACAAGGGTTTCAATCTCTTTACTTTCCTCCTGGTCTGCCTTCATCCTATCTGCTCTTCTTTGTTGGAACTTTATCTAGGTCTCTGCCAGGTTTACCAGGGCAGTGTGGGGAATGGGAGACAGTGTGCCTTGCTGCTTCTTCCCCAGCAACAGACCAGCAGGACTGTGCACTGAGGAGGATGAGTGGGAGAATCAGGAAGCAGCCTAGCTCAACCCTAACTAGCACACAGAGGCACCAGTCAAAGGAGAACCAAGGCTATGAGAGTGGATTTAAGACATCCCCTAAATCTCCAAGACGAATTATTTTTAATTTTTTTTATTTTTAAAGAAACTTTAGATTACATAAATGTTACATTAAAAATATATAGTGCTCACTTTGGCAGCACATATACTAAAATTGGAACAATACAGAGGAGATTAGCATGGTCCCTGCACAAGGATGACACACAAATTAGTGAAGCGTTCCATATTTTTTAATGTAGAGAAAGTGGCCCTGGCAGGTGCTGAGGGTAGGGAAAGGGAAGAAGAATTATGATGTGGGGACATTTTCAGGACTTGGAGTTGTCCTGGGTGGTACTGCATGGACAGTTGCTGGACATTGCATGTCCTGCCATGGCCCACTAAGTGGACTGGGTGAGAATGTAAGCTACAATGTAAACCACTATCCATGTGGTACAGCAGTGCTCCAAAATGAATTCACCAAATACAATGAATGTGCCACGATGATTAAAGGTTGTTGATGTGGGAGTAGTGGGGTGAAGGGGGTGGGGGCTATATGGGGACCTCATAGATTTTTTAATGTAACATTTAAAAAATTTAAAATTAAATTAAAAAATATGTATATAAGGGACTCCCTTAAGAATACAATGGAAATAAAATATCAACCATCTGACAGTCTAGTAGAGTGGAAAGAATCTGGTGCTGATAAGAGCAATTAGGTGTTCTAGGCCCAATTGCCTGCCTCTGTGCTCTACATGATTTGGTCAGCTGCTTACAGATAATCCAGGAGACATGCGTCTTAGAAACAATTAGGTGTTCACATTCTGACCCAAGTAGGCAAAGGTTTTGTCAAGTAGAGGATGTATTTTCTAAATGCTGAAGGCCACAAAAGATCTTTAAGCAGTTTAGGCTGGTGGGAGCAACATATTCTGAGGGTGGGAGTTTAGGGTTACAAGGGAAACAAGACGACAGTAGATGAAGCTGTTCACAAAACAACGTGAGGTTTTTGGTATCCCTGTTTGTGTTCCTATGGAAATGCCGTGGCATGCCATGATTCCCTGGCAGCCCAAAGACAGCAAGGACCTGGGTGAGCTCCACGGAAATGGTGGCACCTGTTTTGAGCTTTACCTGCCCTATGACAAGAGAACAATCAGTCAAAATAAAATCTACTTGCCTACTCTTTACCTTCATTTTCATATCACATCATCAGTTGCTTAATAGCAAGCACATTTCAAAGAAATGTATATGCTTGGATTGGTATACAGTTAGTCTGTCTGTTTAGAAACAGCATCATGGCAAAGGAAAAGTTCCAACAGGAAGACAAGCTGACATTAATCTTAACTTAGAGACGCTAACAAGTTTCTTAATTACAGTGAATGAGGGTTATCATTTGCAAACCACCTCTCCCCATCAGGAGAAGGTGTGAAGAGGTGACAGTCTTTTTATTTTGCTTGTTTTTTCTTCCCAATTTACATTCAGCCTACATTAGGGGAAGGAGGGAGGGAAGCAATCCTGATGTGGTAAAATGCTAGAGAAAGGGAATGTCGGGCCATGGACAAAAACGTATTAATCTCTAGGACTTCAGATTTCACCTAAGGAAACAAACATTTCCTTCTGTCGGGAGAGCCCAGGGCTCCCGCACCTGCTGGAAAAGGGAGATAAGATTCAGCAGCTGAGCCAGGTTCTGTTCCACTTCAATCAGAAGGGTTTTTATACAGCAAGAAATCAGAGAAATATCACGGGGTTGGACGTTCGGCCCAGGGACCAAGGTGGAAATCAAACATGAGTAAAATCCAAACTTTCCTCCCTCGGTTGTCTGTGCCTCATGATCCTTGTGTTATAAAATGACCTATAAGCTCACTCTTTGCAGTCAGACTCTGATATCCTATGGGGTAAAGATAAAGATAAAGCCTGTAAGCAAACTTGAGAATCGAGTGCACATTTTCTCTGTTTCTCTGAAAGACAAGATTCAGTCACTGGGTGAGAATAACTTGCCTGAGCGATAGTTTCAGAAATTTACTGGGGAGCATCATCATAGATTCTGAACAGAGCCTTGTTCAATGGTCAGAAAGGGAAACTCAGTTTTTGTATGAGTGAGAGACTAAGAGAAACCACTGTGTGTACAATTTTGGCAAGGGAACCAAGCTGGAAATCAAACGTATGTATTTTTCCAACTGTTTCTTACTGTTTCTGTCCATTGGATTTGCTTTTTGTTCCTTTTTGTGTATTGTGGTGCAGGCCAGAGATGTAAAAAATTTCATTCCCAGATTAGATACAGAGAAGGGAAAATTGTTCCCCAGGAGGCTAGCTGATGGCTAATTTTTCTGATTTCCAAATGAAAATAATTTAATGGGAGAAGGGGTCTTGGTGCCCCTCTCAGGGAAGGTTTTTGTAGAGGAGGAAACTTAAGAAGAAGCACTGTGCTTCACTTTTGGCCAAAGGACCAAATTGGAAATCAAACGTTAAGTACATTTTTCCTTCATTATTTGTGAAGTTCTTGCAGAGTTGTAACATTTGTGTGAATTTGTGATATTTAGGCTAAATTAACCCTAGTGACCCAAAAGTAAATGGCAGAAAATCTGCCAATTAGGTAAGCCAACAAATTGTTGGATTTTTTAAAGGTGAATAGGATTGGTAGGGAGAAAGAGAAAGAAAGAGCTGGAATTCCCTCCAAATTAGCCAATCTAGTCTGATTAGGTTCAAAAAGAGGAGGTTTTTGTTGAGGGGGAAGTGTGGGTCCTATCACTGTGGCTCACCTTCGGCTCGGGGACCAAGGTGGAGCTCAAAGGTAAGTGCCCTTCTATAACCATTTTTCTTGTAGATTTGTGAAATTGGGGGTTTTCATATTTGGGATATGGGTTGAGGTCAGTTCTAAGGAGCATGGGATTCTCCCTGAAAGCAGATGAGTAAGGGGCTGACAATCAGCTCATCTCAGTTGATGCGGCATTTAAATGGCTAGATTTTCTCCATATCAGACAATCTAGTAGGAATGGCAGCAGGAAGGTATTTTTGTTGAGGAGAAAGTAATTAAGCTAATACTGTGGATCACCTTTGGCCGAAGGAATCATCTGGAGATTAAACGTAAGTAATTTCTCTCTACTGCCTTCTGAAATGTATGTCTAATTGCCAGTATTGTCTAATAGAGGCTTAAGCATAAGTTTTGTGGCGATAATAGAGAGCATTTCAGATTTGTCATCAGTTTAAGAAAGTTAGACTCAGTTCCAAATTTAGATTTGGAGACAAAAAATGCTGAAAATTGATTTAAATTAAATAACTCAGAAAAAAGTGTGTAGATTAATGAAGAACCCTTGGAATTATAAAGAACAAAAGTAATTTCATTTTCATTGGATTTTGCCAAATATTTTATTGATTTTTTGCTCATCATATATGATTAAGAAAAGGAGAGAAATGTATTTCTTAGTCTGTATTCTCTCTTCTGCCCGAGAATTATTTTACAAGTAGAAAAATCAATAGTGTGAACTAAAAGCCAGCAAACAGCGAGAAAAGTATACCCAATTGTCAAGTAGAAGAGGTGACTTAATGTCATTTTTTAGAGTCTGAGTGGTAGACTGTCAAAATCAGCTTAGAATGTTCATGCTCTTTTATAGGAAGAAGGCCTTAACATGTTATCTTCTTTTTATTGTAATCCAATTTTTACATTAGACTAAACATGAAATGATCTTTTATGATAATGGTGGCAAGACTCTTGTCCCCAAAAGCCCAGTTTCAAAGAAATGTTTAAACAAAGGAAAGTAAAATTTGTGCAGTTTTAATTGGCCAAGGACTTGTATAAAAGCAGGAAACATTTTACTTAAAGAGTGGCCACATTTTTATACCACCAAGGAGGCCATGGCACAGCTAGCGTGGGCCATAGACTTCTTGGCAGTATTTTTTCATGATTGAGTGACTTCCGTGGCCATGGCGCTCGTGTGGCAGTGAGTGCCTGGCTGCTAAGGTCTGCAGCAACCCGGCACTGATCCGTTTAAATTTGCCATGGCCTGATCTTCGTGACACACAGTGATACAAATAATGCCACTAATGAAATGCGGTGGACATAACCTAATGGGGGAAAAACAAGTAACATATCTGTTAGAGATTTCAGATATAAAATGCACATTCATTTCTATTATTATATCCCCTTAATTAATTTTCACTAGGGGACTATAAAGAACTGAAAGCAATTTTTTTTCAGTGATATATAAATTATTTCAATACCTGTGATAAAATTTATTTAAATGATAAAAGCATAATCCAAAAGAGATAAATGTATATAAGTCTTTCAGGGCAAACTTCACAGCAGCAAAAATCTAATTTAATGTCAGCAGTCTAACCTCTCAGGTCTTGATAAATTTTACTGAGTTCACATCAAATATCATTTATACATACTAACAGATTAATAGAAATAAGCTAATTTTGTGATGTTTTTAATTTTCAAAAATTTAACTGATTTGGGTAGGAGTATGATATTTCAGTTGTACAAAATACCTAATTATTTATAAATGTGATTGATAATTTTACATATATATATTTTCAATACCTTAATTCTTTGATAGAAAAAATTAATCTAGGTATTTTAATCCCATCGCCTCTAAAAGAATTTTTTTTTTTTTGTTAAAAAGGAGAATGTCTTTATTCTGAGGAGATGCAGGCTGAAATATTTAGAGGTAAAGTATTATGATTATCTACAACTTATTTTCAAATGGCTAAGAAAAAAGTTACATATTTAAATATACAGAAGAAGCATATGTGGCACAAGGTTAACAACTAGGGAATCTAAGCGAAGAGTTTCACAGTATTTATTACTCTTTCAACTCTTCTGAAGACATAACATTTTTATAATAAAAAGTTGGGAATAAAAAATAGCAAAAGAATTGTTTTAATGAAGAAAATACCTTATATTTCTTTAAGTATTATACTGTGATCATATCAAAGTATACTTTGATATTACATAGTTATACTTTATAGAAGCATACCTTTTCAACATATTTTCTCAATCTGAAATTAACTACATTATACATATTATTTAACTTTCAGTACTAATGCATAAATCTCTTTTTCTTAACTATAAACCAAAATAGTTCAATACCTATTTTAAATTAGAGACAATTAAATGCCAGGTATAAGGATTATGAGTCAATAATTCAATTAAATTAAAATGTTCAATAATTTCTTCTTTGTTTTTCTTCTTTGTCTAGAATAGTCTGTTTTAAGCTCAATGCAGCATCTTGAAATCCAGGATTTAAATCTAATACTTTCTTGAAATCTTCCAAAGCCTCATCAAAATATCCCAGCCTATACAGTATCAAGCCCCTGTTGTAATACGGAACTTCAAAATTGGGTTGGACTTCGATGGCAGATGTGTAGTCATCCATGGCTTCGTAAAAATCAACCCTGAAGTACTTGATTTGCCCCCTGTTGTTATAGGCAGTAGCCAAATCCTCAGGGCTGCATTTGCTGCCGGGTCTGGCGCCGAGGTACGCGGAGTACAGCGCCTCGGCCTCGGCGTAGGCCACCTTCTGGAAGCGAGCGTGGGCGAGGGCCACGGTGGCGCGGCTGTCGCGCTCTGGCGGCCGCTCCATGGCGGCGCGAGCCCGCGGCGGAGGGCCTAAAAGAATTTATTAATTTGGCTTTCCTTAGCATCAGCTGATTTCAAAAGTGATTTTTAAGGGGGATTATTCTGGTCTCGACCAACTTGGCAGGAGTATTTAGGGCCTATAAAACTCTATTAAAAGTTAATAAGATTACTTGAAATAATGCCCAGATCTAATGGAGTAATTGTTCGATGTTTAAATGTGTAGGGAAACAAAGATGGGAATATCACAGAATGTTTCCCTCTCCTTAATTTCTACAGATCACATTATTTTTCCACCATGGCTAATTTTATACAATTCTTGGGAAAATTAGTCATGTAAGTTTAAAAGAGAAATATAAAAAGTGCAGTGTCTTATGTTGAACTGCTTGGCTAGCTTTATAAAAACCATAAACTCATCTGCTGACTTCTCCTAGCAAAGGATTCTGAATTTGTTTTGTGACTTTAAACGAGAGCAAACTGAGTGGGCTGTGGGGGACTTGCTGTCCCACTCGGGGCTGGAACACAAGGGGCATTTCCAGGGGCCACCTGGCAGCTGCTCAAGGTCAGAGCTGAAGCCAGCCAGCTCCTCCTGGGCAGGTGGCCAGGGTCGCAGTGGACCCCAGATCATCTCAGCACCCCTGGGCTGGCTGAACCTTGCCCCCGCACAGCTAGAGACTCGGGCCAGGGCCCAGGACTCACCTAGAGCCTCTGGGGAGGGGAGAGTGGGTGGCAGGGCCCAGAAGGCAAAGGGGCCTCCCCCTCCAGGCACAGACACAGGCTTGGGGCCCACTCTGCAGGGTGCATCCAGCCCTGCCACGGCGGGGGAAGCACAGGGCGGGGGCAGCCTCGAGCCTAGGGCAGCTCTAGAAGGGGGACGGGGCAGTGGGAGCCGGAGCCTTCCCCAGCGGCCGCTGCCTCGTCTTCCTCCACGGGGACAGCCCACACCTGTCCTGGGTTCTGAACTCTGGGGTCAGAAAAAGAGGTGCGGGTGTCTCTGCCCGTGGCACTGAGATCACTGCACGAGGCAGGGAGAGCAGGGGAAGGACAGAAGGTGAGGTCAGACCAGCGAGCCAGGAGACCTCAGGTGGTGTCAGAGTTAGAACAGCGATGAGCCACCCGAACGCAAGGAAAAAGCCACAGGAGACAGAGGTTGTTGATGGGGGAGGAGTGGGGGGGCATATGGGAACCTCTTATATTTTTTAATGTAACATTTTTTGTGATCTTGATATCTTAAAAAAAATACAGCCTCGTGGCTGCACTGACACGGAGTAGGCATGCTGCTGTGTGTCTGTCCCCACGCCCCGCCTGACCACCCCTCTGTGCTTCCCTCCCCAGGGAGCGTGGCCAGCCCGTCCCTTCCTCTTCCCCCGTCCCCGGAGCAGCTCGCTTCTGGAACGGCCTCCGTCGTGTGCCTGTGAACGGCTACTGTCCCGGTAACGCCAAGGTCACCTGAAGGTGGCCGGAGCCGAGCAGACCAAGGGCGTCCAGAGCAGCGCCCCGGAGCAGGACAGCGAGGACGGCACCTCCACCTCCACAGCGTCCTGACGCCGCCCGCGGCCCAGCACAGCGCCCACACCAAGGAGGACTGCAGGCCACCCCGAGGGCCTGCGCTCCCGCTGGTCAAGAGCTGCACCAGGAACCAGGCTGGAGCCTGCAAGGCCGCCCCGCCCAGGGCGCTGCCCTCTCCCCAGAGATGCCCGAGCCTCTCAGTCCTGCAGCCCCTCCCCAGCTCACCTTCCCCTGCCCCTTTGGCTTAAAGATCCTAATATTTGGGGAAAAAGAACAAAAAGAATAAACTAATAAAGTAAATGAAAATGCTTTGCACCTGTGGTTTCTCCTTCCTAACTTAATCTTGTAATACATTGCTTTTCAAATTGCCAATTTTTTCTTCTAAGGAACTAAGTCATTAGTTGCCCCAAGGACACCACCATTTAAGAAATCCATCCTCTACCCTGCCCTCTATAAGAGCCCACCTGTCTTCAGAGCCTGCTCCACCGCACAGGGCATGAGAGGCTGCCTTGCTTTCCCTTCTCAGCCAGTCCATGTGGTCTTTCCAGGGAGGAAGTTCTCAAAGTCACACATGCTTGATCCCGTTAAACCTCTCCTGAGAACTTAACCCAAAGCAAGATTTTAGAAGGAAACAGTTATAATGAGAGTCATTCCCTGCAGCATTATATTTTAAAAAAACACACACACAGAAAAAAAACAGATACCACTAAATGAGCAAGCAATAAATAAATGTTTAAGTCCATTATCGTACTTCAAATTAATGGAGAGTATTAAGCTTTGGTTAAATTTTTATTTTATTTTTTAAAAAATATTTATTTATTTATTTGTTTCTCTCCCCTTCCTCCCCACCCCGGTTGTCTGTTCTCTGCATCCACCCGCTGCATCTTCTTTGTTCGCTTCTGTTGTTGCCAGTAGCATGGGAATCTGTGTTTCTTTTTGTTGCGTCAGCTCTCCATGTGTGAGGCACCTTTCCTGGGCAGGCTGCACCCTCCTTCGCGCTAGGCGGCCCTACCCACTGGGCGCACTCCCTGTGCATGGGACTCCCCCACGTGGGAGACACCCCAGTGCGGCAAGGAACTCCTGGCAGTGCATCAGCACTGCACGTGGGCCAGCTCCACACAGGTCAAGGAGGGCCGGGGTTTGTACCTTGGACCTCCCATGTGGTAGACGGATGGCCTAACCTCTGGGCCTTGATTGCATTTTCAAAGGCGTATTGGGGGCCTTCTGTCTTCCAAGCGCCCTAATGAGTACTTTAATGCTCACAATGCTGTGAGGTTAAAAATGAATATTAAACTCCCAGGCAGGTGCTATACAGCTCAGAGCTGGTCATTCCATAATCCAGCAGTTCCACTCCTAGATGGAATCGTTCCCCTCCTTACACCTGTCCACCAAAAAACTATATATGCAATAGCGTTCAGAGCCAAAACTGGAAATAATTGAAATGTCTACAACAGTGAAAGGGATAATTACCTTGTGGTATACTTACACATTGGAACACAGCTCAGTAAGGAGACTCAAGAAACCACAACTACACCCAACAATGTAGATGAATCTTATAAGCATGATGCTAAGCAGAAGAAACCAAATGCAAAAGGTACATTCTATATGTTTCTATCCATATGAAATTCAAAAACAGAGGGAAGTAAAGTTAGACATTGGGATGGGGTCCTCTTGCATCAGGTGGGGTGGGGGGATGACTGGGAGGGCCAAGAAGAGGGTCTGGAGCTCGGCACTATTCTGCCCTCCGTTTGTGCAGTGCTGCTTTGTGAGAGCTGTACGATTACGACTTGTACACTTTTCTGTATGGATATTATATTTCAAAATAAGTTCATCTAGAGGAATGTCTAAGACCCAGTTTACAGGTAAGAGAGGCTGAGAAGAATAACAGGTCGAGGCCGTACAGCTGGTAAACGGTGGGCAGGGGTCAAATCCCTCCTGCCTGAACCCGCCCTCTGAAGCCCCCACTGCTCTCCTTCCAGCGCTAACAGGGGCTCCACAGACCACGTGGTCAGACGTGCTCCTTCCCCGCCTCCACCCCCTAGTGAGGGGCACCAGGTTTGGAAACAGAAGGGAGCAGGCTTCAGCAGGGCACAAAGGACAGCGCTGGGGGCCCACGTGTGAAGCGTCACGTATTTGGGTGGGGCGGGGGAGCAGGTCAAACCCACTCTGATTCTCCTCCCCACTTCTGTGTGGGCACCGAGCCTTCCCCTCTCCTTCTCCCACCCATCCAACTAACGCTCACTGAGTTTGCTCTCAGCAAACACTCTTAAGGAAGTACAGAGACACCTAAGGCAGCATTCCTTCCCTCAAGCAACTGATAATCCAGCTTTTCTACTCTTATTCCTTTCCCTCGTCCAACCTAGAGCAGTGGGTGGGAAAGCACGGTGGTGGGAAAGCTGGATAGGGAGACCCCTTGCTATCCTTTCTCTTAAGAGTATTCTCTATTAACACATTTTTTTTAATTGACTTTGTAATAATATTACATCAAAAATATATATGTGAGGTCCCATTCAACCCTGCTCCCCCACCCCCCCTCTCCCCCCCCCAACAACACTCGTTCCCATCATCATGACACATCCATTGGATTTGGTAAGTACATCTTTGGGCACCTCTGCACCTCGTAGTCAATGGTCCACATCATGGCCCATACTCTCCCCCATTCCATCCAGTGGGCCCTGTGAGGATATACAATGTCCGGTGATTGCCTCTGAAGCACCATCAAGGGCAGCTCCATGTCCCAAAGACACCTCCACCTCTCATCTCTTCCTGCCTTTCCCCATACCCATCGTCCACCATGTCCACTTTTCTCAATCCAATACCACCTCTTCTATGTGGACATTGGATTGGTTGTGTCCATTGTACCTCTATGTCAAGAGGAGGCTCAAATTCCACATGGATGCTGGATGCAATCCTCCCATTTTCAGTTGTAATCACTCTACGCTCCATGTTGTGGTGATTGTCCTTTGCTGCGGCTTGCTCGGTCGGTAGAGGTGGGGTCTGGCTGCGGACGAGGGGTCGGTCCAGCTCTGGACGAGGGGTCGGTCCCGCTTGAGACGAGGGGTCGGTCCCACTTGGGACGAGGGGTCGGTCCGGCAGCAGACGAGGGATCGGTCTCACAAGGGGTGGCGCGGTTCGGCTGACGGGGTCGCCCGGCGAAGCCGGCGACGAAGGGGTCGCCCGGCGAAGCCGGCGACGAAGGGGTCGCCCGGAGAAGCCGGCGACGAAGGGGTCGCCCGGCGAAGCCGGCGACGAAGGGGTCGCCCGGAGAAGCAGGCGACGAACTGGGGACAAGGGAGGCCAGGCCCTTGTCGGGGGCTCTCAGGACTGGAGGGCGCACGGCAGAAGAACCACCGCGGAGACAAGGTAAACACGCAAGTCCACTTTACTGAGGGAGAGGCAACAGTTTTATAGGGGCTGGGGAAGGCTGATTGGTCGAAGCCATGCCCTGTTCTGATTGGTTGCCGGCGAAAGGTCAGTGGGCGGTACTGGACGGGGGAGGGGTGGTGGTTAGGGATTGGCTGTCGCTGTTGCTGGGGGAAGGGGCAGGGTTTAGGGATTGGTGGCTGCTGCTGCTGGGGTGGAGGGCAGACTGGATTTTTCCGCCCACGCCTGGCTGTTGCTGCTGTTGGGGGAAGGGAAAAGGGCGGGCTGGATTTTTCCGCCCACACCTGGCTGTTGCTGCTGTTGGGGGAGGGGAAAAGGGCAGACTGGAACTTTCTGCCCTGCGCCTGCGCAGGGAGAAAGAAGAAGGGTGCCGCCCCACAAGGCATCGGGTGGCGCCATCTGGGAGGAGGGGTGGCCGCGGAAGCATGGCTGCCGAGAAGGGGAGACCCGAGGGCACTCTGCGCCCATGCCGAGCTTCCTTCAGGGGTGGCGGTGGGCCCGACCAACCACCCTATTATGGGGGCAGCGGAATTAGGCCTACCGTGGCCGCTCCCCTGCCAGGCCAGCAAACCACACTTCAGCCCGAGGGGTGACCGCATTTCCCCCTTCTTTTCAAATAAGGGCTAGGATGGCAGCAGCAACAAGTAGCCGAGGCCCAAGAGGCAGTAAGCAATGAGGGAAGCGGGGCTGAAGAGGGAGGTGAGTATGACGGGGATACAAATGTACAATTTGGGGGGCAGTATCTTGCCGGTGCAAGCAAGGGTGGCCAATGTCCAATTCTTGTTGATCTCGGTGGCTATAAGGTCCATCTGCTTGTTAAAAGTCCAGGATGACAGCGCGTTACAGGGAGTTGATCTCTTCTTGGCGGCGAAGAGCGGTAGAGGCAGACTGTGTGATGGTCTGGAGGATCGCAGCGGTAAGGACAAGTCGCGTCAGGGCACCAGCGACGGTGGTGGCGGCAGCGTCGGGAGTGGTGGAGACGTCGGCGAGGACAATAAGAAGGCCAAAGTCTTCACGGGCGCGAGAGAGGCCGATGTTAATGGGGCGGGCCGACATGGGGCGGCCCAATCTGCAACGCAGTAGGGGTTCAAGCGAAAAAAGGAGGGGGGCGGGGGACGAGAAAGGACGCTTTGGACGGCTGAGAAGAGGAGTGAGGTCGAGACAGGAGGAAGCTCCGCAAGCTGCGGGCCGGGGAAAGCGGGTTGTGGGCCGTTTAGCGGGGCTGGTGAGAGGGGTTAGCTTGGCCAGAGGTGGCAAGGGAGAGCATAAGGAGAAGGAGAGAGACTATGTTAATTGGCTCGGCAGCATGGCGAGGGTTGCGGCGTCTGCACTGACGGTAGAGTGCGAGCAGCGAACGGACTTCAGGGTTGGATGGTTGCCTCTCGGGGTGGAGGGTGAGCTGGCTCAGTTGGTGCTGGATCACTCGCATCTGGCGCCGCACCCTGCGGGACATCCGCTGCTGAGGTGGCGGGTTTGACGTATCTCCCGGGGACCCAGATTGGCTGAGCGGCATCCTTGAGAGCGCGGCGATGGGAGCCGAGGTGCACGGTGAGACGAGGGGTCGGAGCCGGTGGGGCTCCGACGGTGGTCGAGGGCCAAGAGAAGGCCCCGACGAGGGGAGGGCGGGACGACGAGCAGTGGAGCAAGGCAAAGGGGAGCAAGCACGGAGGGGAGGAGGCAGAGGTGAAGGCAGGAGAGGAGGTGCTCAGGCACACGCTCCTGAGAGTTTTATTGGCGCCTCTTAATCATAGCAGGTCGGTATAAGCCCCCGACATGGAAGGAGAAAGCCATCCAGCGATTCTCCCAGACCGCCGTGGATCGTATGAGGTCGCCAAGGTTCAGGAGCAGCAATGCAGAGCGAAAAGATAGGGGTGAGAAGAGAGGAGAGCGTAGGGCTATGGTAGGGTTACTTCAGACGTGCAAGCGCGTGCTCCCGAGAAATCCAAGGCTCCTCTTAATCATAGCGGGTCGGTATAAGCCCCCGACATGGAAGGAGAAAGCCATCCAGCGATTCTCCCAGACCGCCGTGGATCGTATGAGGTAGCCAAGGCTCAGGTAGCAGCAATGTTGCACGAGAGAAGTCCCAAGGTGAGAAGAGAGGAGGGCGTAGGGCTGTGGTAGGATTACTTCAGACGTGCAAGCGCGCGCTCCCGAGAAATCCAAGGCTCCTCTTAATCATAGCGGGTCGGTATAAACCCCCGACATGGAAGGAGAAAGCCATCCAGCGATTCTCCCAGACCGCCGTGGATCATATGAGGTAGCCAAGGCTCAGGTAGCAGCAATGTTGCACGAGAGAAGTCCCACAGTGAGAAGAGAGGAGGGGGGGGCCGCCAGGTTATAGAGTGAGGCTGTGGTGGAGTTACCTTGCCCCACGTTGTGCTGTGGTGGGGTTGCTTTGCCCCACGTTGGGCGCCAGCTGCTGCGGCTTGCTCGGTCGGTAGAGGTGGGGTCTGGCTGCGGACGAGGGGTCGGTCCAGCTCTGGACGAGGGGTCGGTCCCGCTTGAGACGAGGGGTCGGTCCCACTTGGGACGAGGGGTCGGTCCGGCAGCAGACGAGGGATCGGTCTCACAAGGGGTGGCGCGGTTCGGCTGACGGGGTCGCCCGGCGAAGCCGGCGACGAAGGGGTCGCCCGGCGAAGCCGGCGACGAAGGGGTCGCCCGGAGAAGCAGGCGACGAACTGGGGACAAGGGAGGCCAGGCCCTTGTCGGGGGCTCTCAGGACTGGAGGGCGCACGGCAGAAGAACCACCGCGGAGACAAGGTAAACACGCAAGTCCACTTTACTGAGGGAGAGGCAACAGTTTTATAGGGGCTGGGGAAGGCTGATTGGTCGAAGCCATGCCCTGTTCTGATTGGTTGCCGGCGAAAGGTCAGTGGGCGGTACTGGACGGGGGAGGGGTGGTGGTTAGGGATTGGCTGTCGCTGTTGCTGGGGGAAGGGGCAGGGTTTAGGGATTGGTGGCTGCTGCTGCTGGGGTGGAGGGCAGACTGGATTTTTCCGCCCACGCCTGGCTGTTGCTGCTGTTGGGGGAAGGGAAAAGGGCGGGCTGGATTTTTCCGCCCACACCTGGCTGTTGCTGCTGTTGGGGGAGGGGAAAAGGGCAGACTGGAACTTTCTGCCCTGCGCCTGCGCAGGGAGAAAGAAGAAGGGTGCCGCCCCACAAGGCATCGGGTGGCGCCATCTGGGAGGAGGGGTGGCCGCGGAAGCATGGCTGCCGAGAAGGGGAGACCCGAGGGCACTCTGCGCCCATGCCGAGCTTCCTTCAGGGGTGGCGGTGGGCCCGACCAACCACCCTATTATGGGGGCAGCGGAATTAGGCCTACCGTGGCCGCTCCCCTGCCAGGCCAGCAAACCACACTTCAGCCCGAGGGGTGACCGCAGTCCTTCTTCAACTCCATCTTAGCTGAGTGTGGTAAGTCCAATAAATCAGATTGTAGGTGCTGGAGTCTGTTGAAGCTCAGGACCTGGCTATCACATTGTCAGTCCAGAGATTCAAATCCCCTAAATATATCTTAAATCCCAACGTTAACTGCACCTCCAGCACATTAGCATGAAAGTCTTATGAAGGGAGATCCCATCTGAGTCCAGATTCATCACACATAAACACCATTTCCAAAGAGGGGCCATCTGCCCTGGTAGTTAACCCCATCGGCCATGGCCATAACTCTCATGGGTCTCTTTAGCCTTCAAAGGAACCAATATCTGGGGGTTGTATCTGCTTTATCTGTCTCTCTGACTCTGCTCAGTTGTGCATGAGGGCAATCCTTCTGCCAGCCTCCAGACTCTTTTTTAGAAACTCGTAGCCATATAAACTCATTTCTCCTTTCCATTTCCCCCTTACTTTAGGTCAAACAGCATTTTAAAGTCATGTTATTTTATGTAGACATGGATATTCTGCTGATCCACATTGAACCTTCCGTATAAGGTCCTTTTCCAGTTGCATCATCAGTTGGTATTTGATAGTGGTCCCTCGTTGCCAGGGAGGCTCGTCCCCGGGTGTCATGTCCCACGCTGGAGGGAAGGCATTGCATTTACATGCTGAGTTTGGCTTCGAGACTGGCCACATTTGAGTAACATGAAGGCTGACAGGAGGAAATTCCCAGGCACAATGTTGCTCTAGGCCTTGTTCTTATTTTAGGTTTATCAGCTCACAAGCATAGTCATTAGCATCAGGGGCTCACTGTTGAACCCTCACTCCCTCCAGGTCCCCGCCGCTGTACCTGGGAGACTGTCGCTGCTCCCCTAGGGACCGCGGCAGAGCACCACTGGCCAGGAACCCAGTACCCCCCCTGCTGTGGTTTTTAATTATTAACACATTTTTTAAACTTAGAAGGTCTGAATAGAGTTCAGAAAGGCTAAATACCTTCCCTTCAAATTACATGAACTTACTCGCACATCCCTGGGAGCCACATTCAACAATTAAGGGTTTCCCTCTTTCTTTTTTACCCCACAGATACAAAACCACCTTTATTCAACCACTCCCACCCCACCCAATGATTAAGTCTCAGCTGGACACTCTACCCATCAGTGTTACTCCAAGAATCAGAAATTCCAATGACTTTTTGGGGAGGTCATTTACCTCCCCCTCCCTGTTGTTTGCACTCACACTATCTGTTCCTCTTCTTTTCTTTTTAGGAGACACTGGGAACTGAACCCGGGACCTCCCATGTAGGAGTGAGGTGCCCAACTGCTTGATCCACCCCCATTCGTTGCTTGTTATGTCTCCCACTGTGTTTCCTCGTTGCATCATCTTATTGCATCAGCTTGCTGTCTTCTTTATGAGGCACCTGGACCAAATCTGGGGACTCCTATGTGATAGGCAGGCGCCCAACTTCTTGAGCCATATCAACTTCCTCATCACTGCACAGATTCCATGGAACAGCCTGATGGACACTGAAGGAACCGGCTTTCAAGGATATTCCAGCTCCGGCATTATGGGAATTTTGCTGCTCAAACACCAGGGGAATGATAGACTCCAAAGTGCTGTGCACCATGGTGGGAAGACATCACAGCCAAGATTTGTCTCCAACAGGAACCCTGCTGAGGTCCAACATGTTCAGCATCTGATCCCACACTATTCTAGAGCTACAACTATTCCTCAACATTGAAACTAAGCTGAGTGTCAGCAGGTTTGACACAAGATAGGTGCTCAGCAGACATTCTCATCTGACTGTCCAATGCTCTTTCATTAAATTCAGCTCGTACTGCCCTCACCTTCCCCTAGTTCCTTAGGCATTCAGCTCTTCAGTAAAAACTTAGCCTTCGTTTCTCTAATTGAACATCCTGTAGACTCAGAGCCTCTGAAAATCTAAATCTTAAATTTTACTTTCTGGTAAACAAGCCACACATGGCCAGGTGGCTGCATTATTAGACAGTGCAGACAAGACGCCCAGTATACGAGATTCAGGAGGGGGCAAGCAACTGTCTGAATTTCTATTACCTTGCTCTGTAGATGGAGCAGAGCAAGGCCTCAAACCATTTCAAAACTGTTCTTACAAGCAGTGTAGGAATGCAGAGGGCCACTGCAGACCCAAGCACGCTGGAAGCTTGCAAGCCCTTCGTCCTTCTGTAATTTATTTATGAACCTGATGTCAGCTTCTCTTCAGAAAGCAACATTCTGAAACCAGAACCTCCAGGACCCAACAAGTAAAACCAGGTGTCATGGGATGAATTGTGTCTCCTGAAAGGGTATACTGAAGTGTGAACCTCCCCATACTGTGAACGTGGCCTTATTTAGAAATAGGGTCTTTGCAGATGCACTTAGTTCACATAAGGTTGTGCTGGACTGGGGTGGCCCTAATCCAGTACCTGGTGTCCTAGTAAGGAGGGGGTGATTGGAAACACCAGCTCGGGAAGGTCAGGCAGGGACCGCAGGGACACACCTGCAAGCCAAGGAACGCCAAGGCTGGCTGGAAGCCCCGGGAGCTGTGGGAGAGGAGGGGCAGTTTCTCCCTCTGAGCCTCCAGAGGAGCCAACCCTGCAACACCTGATTTCCAGCTTCTGCTCCCCAGGACCCTGAGAGAATACATTTCTGTTTGCTTTTTGGTTCAATAAAGCTTTTCCTCAGGCTGCCATGAGCAGAGGTTGTTCCAGGAGCTGGAGGGAAGGGAAGGCGGGCAGGCACGTCCAGCATCCCTCAGGGGTTCCCTGGACTTCACAGACTGTGCTGATGGTGGGGATTTTCCAGGTGGCTGGTGGACAGGTGGTGGAATCCCGAGCTGACCCAGGCAGTTTCTGCTGTTTTTGGCCACGAATTCTGTGCCCTTTGTTGCAGCACCGCTATGAAACTAACCCAATGGGGCCGGCAAAGAAGAGCGCTCAGCTCCCCAAGTGCAAAACATTGCTGAATTTTGTCTGAGAGTTTTTTGTGTAAAAAGCAGAACTTGAAATCAATAAACTTTGATACTTAGCCTAGAGGATTTCCAAGCAATGAGTTCAGTCATGTCCCAGGTTCATCTTGCTATGTATACAAACTACATGAGGAAAGGTAAAATGGTAATGTGAAAAAAAAAATCTGTTAAGTTGAATGGAACTAAGAATTATGATTTGGGTAATAATTCATCTGTCTAGATTGCAAAAGATGCTAAAAGTAAGATATCAACTGCAAAGAAAGAATGAACTGTAGATAAGGTCAAGGGAGACTTGATAACTTTTGCAAGTGGAAAGACATTAGGCATGTGCATATGGATCACTTGAAACAAGGAGCAGAAATGAGGAAGAGAGATGGGAATATCCTGGAAAGATCTGTGGAGGACCCTCTTGTCTAATGATATGTGAAATAGTCAGAAGACATGTGCAAATTTAATACCTGATACTCCTTCATATCAGGTATTACATTTTCAATAATTCACTTATTTTTTCCAATATAAAATAAAAAGTTGTATAATTCACAGTAGTTACATTATTAAACCTAATGTATATATATCGTCCAACATACAAGCAATAGATGCTTAATGGTCATTTTTATTGAATTTAAGAAGACTATCTAAGCTACCCAAATAGATTTCAACCCATCTTTTTAATCAAATTTTAAATTGAACTGATCCTAGCTTGTCTTATCTTATAGACTTCCTGGAAGCTTCCATGCAGCTATGTCAGATACACACATATTCCAAATTAGGATTTTTATACTGCTTTGTAGCAAAGTCTCTCTGAGTCAAGCAAACAGATGCCACTTAAAAGTTTCTGTTGAATGAACAGACAACATTAATTCAACAATTATTTCAGTCTGCAAAATTGTTTTCAGGTCACTCACATTTTTAAAAATTTATTGAAGTGTATCATTCATACATAAACATACATAAATAATACATGTATAATAATAATTGTGAACTTACAAAACAAACATATATAACATCATACAGGACTCTTGTACCTCACCCTACCGCCATTAACTTGCACTATTGCTAAATATTTTTAAGTAGTTATTTTTTTTTGTTTTTTTGTCTTTATTTTTTTAAGGTTACATTAAAAAAATATGAGGTCTCCATATATCCCTCACCCCCCTCACCCCACTCACCCCCCATAACAACAACCTCCTTCATCATCATGAGACATTCATTGCATTTGGTGAATACATCTCTTTGCACCGCTGCACCTCATGGTCAATGGTCCATACCATAGCCCACACTCTCCCACAGTCCACTCAGTGGGCCATAAGAGGACATACAATGTCTGGTAACTGTCCCCGCAACACCACCCAGGACAACTCGAGCCCCTGAAAATGCCCCTGCATCACATCTCTTCCTCACACTCCCTAACCCCAGCAGCCAAAATGGCCACATTCTCTCCACACCAATCCCACATTTTCTTCGAGTACTAATCACAATAGTTCATGAATAGAATATCAGTAAATCCACTCTAATCCATACTCTATTCCTCCATCCTGTGTACCTTAGAATGGTTGTGTCCATTCCACATCTATATCAAGAGGGGGCTTAGATTCCACATGGATGCTGGATGCAATTCTCCTGCTTTCAGTTGTAGGCACTCTTGCCTCCCTGGTGTGGTGGTTGACCTTCTTTGCCTCCATGTTAGCTGAGTGGGGTAAGTCCAATAAACCAGAGTGTAGGAGTTGCAAGTCTGTTGGGGTTCAGGGCCTGGCTATCGCATGGTCAGTCCAGAGATTCAGGTCCCCTGGGTATACATTAAATCCCAGCGTCAACAATAGTTCTGGTAAAAGTAACAGGAGAGGCTTGTGGACAAAGATCACATCTGAGTCCAGTTCCATCACACAGAAACACAAACTCCAATGTAGGGCCAACTGACGTGACATTGAACTCCATCTGCCATGACCATAGAACCTGTGGGTCTCTGTAGCCCTCAGAAGATCCAATACCTGGGATGTATCTACTTTATCTGTATCTGGGACTCTGCTGAGGTATGCATAAGTGCAACCCCTCTGATAACCTCCTGGCTCTTTTTGGAGACTCATGACCATATAAATTTATTTGTACTTTCCATTTCCCCCTTTTATTCAAGTCAAAAGTATTTTTAACTCCTGGTATTATATGTAGACTGAGATATTCTACTGGTCCAAGTTGACCCTTTTATTCAAGGTCATTTTCTAGTTATATCATCAGCTGGTACTTGGTAGTAATCCCTTGGTGCCAGGGAGGCTCATCCCTGGGAGTCATGTCCCACTCTGTGGGGAAGGCAACACATTTACATGCTGAGTTTGGCTTCAAGACTGGCCATATTTGACCAACATAGACGCTCTCAGGAGATAACTCTTAGGCATCCTGCAGCTCTAGGCCTTGTTCTTATTTCAGGTGCACAGGCTTACAAGCATAGTCATTAGTGTCAAGGACTCATTGTTGGGCCTTCCTTCTTTTTTGGTCTTTGCCATTGCACTTGGGGAATTGTTGCTGTTCCTTTAGGGACTGTGATAGTGCTCCCCTTGGTAGGAAGTCAGCACTCCATCAGTTGTAATTTTTAGTTGTAACCACTATGAAAATATCCAAAAATTTTTATGTACCCTGGATATAAGCCCTGTAGAACTCCCTGCCCACCATGTGTCCCATGTCAATAACATCCCACACCAGTATTCATCCCCTGCCATTGTTCAACCTCTCTGTGATCCAAAACTTCTTCAAAAATGAAACCGATATATTGCCACTTTCCATTAATAGTAAAATGGAATACAGTGATGAGTTTAAAGGTTAGATATAGAATACAAATTAATTTAGAAAAATCAAAGTAAAAATAAATTGGGGTATCAAAAAATTTAAATATGCAAAAGCTTTGTTTTTGATGTTTTGCCTTCCATCACTGCCATAAGTGTTGCCCTGTATTCAAATTGGCAAGGCAACTTCTTCTGTCCTTTCTTCAGTGTCTATGTCCTTTGTTTTTTTAATTTTCTTAATTATTAAGCTTATCTTCACAAAAGTTTTGGATCACAGTAATTCATATATACCATATACAGCACTCCCACATATCCAACATAAAACCCTTTTCCCTTCCACAGCAATAATCTTTTTACATATTCATACTATATTTCCTGAAACTGATGTACAGATATTGAGACAATAGCTTTCAAACAAGGTAACATTTGGGTTTACATTGTGGTTTATATTTTAGGCTATACAATTTTCTAAATTTTTAGTTACCTTATGTTTTACGTTATGATTTACATTTTAGCCTATCAGACACGATATATTTTTGGTGTAATTTAACATGTGTTATACCCATCCTTGCATAATCTTGTGGAACACTTCTATTGCCCACACAGTTACATTGGTTCCATCTATTCGATACCTTCTTCCCCCTCCCCTTAGGGCCCACAGTGACAGTCAATCTTCATTGCTTGAAGCGCCATGTTCAGAGATACTTGCAACAGTGTTGAGGGCTTGACATGCACGACTGCTGTAATATATTGGGAGCAACCATTTCTCTCGAGAGATACAATTCCCTCTATTTGAGAACATCAGTCCTCCCCAGGATGTGGTTATACCTTTACTCTCATTATATGGGTCTCTATCCAATGATAAAACCCACTATGGCAAAATGAGCACTCACATACTCCCTAGGAGCCTGTCCTGTGTTGGATTATCCTCTTTATGTATCTTAAACAGGTAACCTTCCTTATTATATTTTTTAAAAAGTTTTCTCAGCATTATACTCTCAACAAAATACCCGACAATCTCCTATGTTCGTATATTACCCAACCAACCCCCAATTTCTTGGGCAATATTACCCATCCTCCCATCCCTAGCCCCCCTCAAGCCTGCAAAGCCCCACCCAAAGGTCACCCTATTCCCCCATTGTATCCCTTACCTCCAGCTTATCATAGATTTCATCCATGTAGGTGTCAGATAACATCTTTCCTCTACCCCCCAATTTCTTTTAAGCCTATCATCCAGTCTCTAGCTCTCTGAGGCAGCTTGGTTTACTTATTTCATATCATTGAGGTCATGTAGTATTTGTCCTTGAATGCCTGCGTTGCTTCACTCAACATAAGATTCTCAAGATTCATCCATTTTATCACGTGTGTTTTTAGTGTATTCATTCTTAAAGCTGAGTAGTATCTATTGAATGTATATACCATGTTTTATTTATCCATTCATCTGTTGATGGGCATTTGGGTTGATTCCAACTTTTGTCAATAGTGAACAATGCTGCTATGAACAATGATGTGCATCTATCGGTTTGTGTCCTTGTTTTCAGTTCTATGGGGTATATACTCAACAGTGGAATTGCTGGGCCATATGGGAAATCTATAGCTAGTTTTTTTGAGAAACTGCCAAATAGTCCTCCAGAATGGCTGGCTCCTTCTCCATTCCCACCAGCAGTAGATGAGTGTTCCCATTCCTCCACATCTTCTCCAGCAATTGACATCTTCTGTTTTTTTTATAGCTGCCAATCTAATGGGAGTAAGATGGTATCTCATTGTAGTTTTGATTTGAATTTCCCTAATAGTTAGAGATTTGGAGCATTTTTTCATGTGATTTTTAGCCATTTGTAGTTCTTCTTTGGAGAAATGTCTGTTTAAATCTTTTTCCCATTTTCTAAATGGATTGTTTGCCTTTTTATGTTCCAGATATAGTAGTTCTTTATATATGCAGGTTATAAGTCTCCTATTAGATATATGGTTACCAAATATTTTCTCCCATTGTGCAGGCTCTCTTTTCACTTTCTTGACAAACTCCTTTGAGGTGAGGAAGGCTTTAATTTTGAGGAAGTTGCATTTATCTACTTGTTCTTTTGCTGCTCCTGCTTTGTGTGTGAAGTTCATGAAGACATTTCCTATTACAAAGTCCTGTAGATGCTTCCTTACACTGCTTTCCAAAGTCTTTATGGTCTTGGCTCTTATATTTAGGTCTTTTCTCCAATAGCATTGATTTTTGTATAAGGTGTCAGTTGGTAATCCTCTTTCATTCTTTTACATATGGATATCCAGTTCTCCAGGCACCATTTGTTGAATAGGCCATTCTCTCCTAGTTGAGAAGGTTTGGTGGCTTTATTGAATATTATATGTCTATATATATGAGAATCTATATCAGAACTCTCAATTCAGTTCCATTGTTCTGTGTGTCTCTCCTTGTGCCAATACCTCTGTCTATTGCTGGCTCTTTTTGCATCTGGCCTCATCCACCAAGTCAGTGTCACCACCTGTTTCATCTTCTCCATGGTTGGTCTATACTACATCAACAAGACCTCCTCCACTCTGTACAAGGTAACTGCTCCAGTCCTTATAACAGCCAAGGTCAAGGACAAGAGCAAGAAGAAAAATTGACCCTGAATGTTCAATAAAGTTAATTCTTTGTAGTGTGTAGTTTGTAGTATGTTTTGAAGTCAGGTAGTGTGATTCCTTCAATTTCATTTTTCTTTTTCAATATGTTTTTGGCTATTTGGGGCCTCTTTCCTTTCCAAATAAATTTCATACCTATTTTTTCTAGTTCATTAAAGAATGCTCTGTTGATATTTATTGGGATTGCATTGAACGTACAGATCAGTTTTGGTAGGATAGATATCATAATAATATTTAGTCTTCCTATCCATGAACAGGGAATATTCTTCCATTTATTTAGGTCTTCTTTGATTTCCTTGAACAATCTCTTGTAGTTCTCTGTGTATAAGTCTTTTACCTCTTTAGTTAATTTTATTCCTAGGTATTTTATTTTTTAATTTACTATTGTAAATGGTATTTGTTTCTTGATTTCCCCTGAGATTACTCATTATTGGTGTAGAGAAATGCTACAGATTTTTGCACATTGATCTTATAACCTGCGATCTTACTAAACTTATTTATGAGTTCTAGAAACTTTGTTGTAGACCGATCATGGTTTTCTATGTATAGGATCATGTCATCTGCAAATAATGAAATTTTGACTTCTTTCTTTCCAATTTGAATGCCTTTTATATATGGTTCTTGCCTCAGTGCTCGAGTGAGTACTTCTAAGACAATGTTAAATAGAAGAGGTGAGAGTAGGCATCCTTGTCTTGTTCCTGACCTTAGAGGGAAAGATTTTAGGATTTCACCTTTGAAAAAATTTTGGCTGTGGGTTTTTCATATATACTCTTTATCATGTTCAGAAAGTTTCCTTCTATTGCAATCTTTCGCAGTGTTTTTATCAAGAAAGGTGCTGTATTTTGTCAAATGCTTTTCCTGCATCTATAGATAAAATCATGTAGTTTTTTTCCTTCAATCTGTTTATATGGTGTATTTCTTATGTTGAACCATCCTTGCATACCTGGAATGAATCCCATTTGGTCTTGGTGTAGCATTCATTTAATATGTTGTTGAATAGCAAGTATTTTGTTGAGGATTACTGTGTCTGTGTTCATTAGAGAAATTGGTCTGTATTTTCCTTTCTTGTGGTGTCTTTGTTTGGCTTTGGTACTTGGGTAATATTGGCATCATAGAATGAGTTAGGTAATGTTCCTTCTGTTTCAATTTTTTGGAAGAGTTTCAGCAAGATTGATGTTAGTTCTTTCTGGAATGTTTTGTAGAATTCACCTGTGAAGCTGTCTTGCCCTGGACTCTTCTTAGTTAGGACGTTTTTACTGACTAATTCTATCTCTTTACTTGTGATTGGTTTGTTGAGATTATCAATTTCTTCTTTCATCTATATAGGCTGCTTATGTGTTTCTATGAATTTGTCCATTTCCTCTGAATTTTCATTTTTTTGGGAATATAGTTTTTCAAAGTATCCTCTTATAATAGTCTTTATTTCTGTGGGGTCAGGGGTGATATCTCCTTTCTCATTTCTTATTTTGTGTATTTGCATCTTCTCTCTTTTTTTCTTTGTTAGTCTACTAAGGGTTTGTCAATTTTATTGATCTTCTCAAAGAACCAGCTCTTGGTTTTGTTTATCTTTTCAAGTGCTTTCTTATTTTCTATTTCATTTAGTTCTGCTCTTATCTTCGTTATTTCTTTCATTCTTCTTCCTGCGGGGTTACTTTGTTGTTTTTTCTTTTACTAATTCCTCCAAATGTGCAGTTAGTCTTCAATTTTAGCTTTCTTCTTTTTTGATGTATAAATTTATGGCTATAAATTTCCCTCTCCGTATCGCCTTTGCTGTGTCCCATAAGTTTTGGTATGTTGTGTTATCATTTTCATTAGTTTCAAGGTAGTTCTTAACTTCATTTGAGATATCCTCTTTGACCTAATGTTTTTTGAAGAGCGTGCTGTTTAATTTCCATATTTTGTTGTGAAATCTGGGCCTCTGGCCCTTGCAGATTTCCAGCTTCACTCCACTGTGGTCAGAGATATTATTTTGTATGATTTTGATCTTTCTGAATTCATTGAGCCTTTCTTTGTGGCCAAGCATATTGTCTATCTTGGAGAATGATCCATGTGCACTTGAGAAAAATGTATATCCTGCTGTATTTGGTTATAATGATCTGTATATGTCTATTAGATCCAGCTCCTCTAATATACTGTTCAAAGTTTTTGTTTCTTTATTGATTCCCTTTTGAGATGTTCTGTCCAAAGTTGATAGTGGTATATTAAAGTTTGTAGAGGCATCTATTCTTTCACTTAGTTTCTCCAGTGTTTGCTTCACATATTTGGATGTGCCCTTGTTAAGAGCATAAATATTTATGATTGTTCATTCTTCTTGAAAGATTATCACTTTCACTAATATGTAGTATCCTTTTTGTCTCTCAAAATCATTTTGCATTTAAAGTCTATTTTGTCTGATATTAATATAGCTACTCCTGCCTTTTTTGGTTATTGTTTGCTTGTAGGATTATTTTCCAGCCATTCACTTTCAACCTCCTTGAATTCCTGGGTCTAAGATGTGTTTCTTGTAGACAGCAAATAGACGGGTCATATTTCCTTATCCAATCTTCCAGTTTGAATCTTTTGACAGGTGAGTTTAATCCATTGATATTCAGTGTTATTACTTTCAAGGAATTATTTATGTTAGCCATATTTTGTTTGGACTTGTGTTTGTCATATTTTGTTTGTTTTTTTCCTTCACTTTTTGTCTTTTTGGTTGCTTTACACTCTCCTCCATCTCTGCCTCTCCTGTTTCTTTCATCCCGCAGCACTCCCTTTAATATTTCTTCTTGAAGGGCAGGGTTCTTGTTGACATACTCTTTTATTTTCTGTTTATCTGTGAATACTTTGAACTTTCCATCATTTTTGAATGCTAGCTTAGCTGGGTAGAGTCTTCTTGGTTGGAAATTTTTTTCTTTTAGTACCTTGACTATGTCATACCACTGCCTTCTTGCCTCCATGGTTTCAGATGAGAAATCAGCACTTAATCTCATGGAGCCTCCCTTGTATGTGATTTTTCTTTTTTTCTCTTGCTGCTTTTAGAATTTTCTCTTTGTCTTGAGCATTGGATAATTTGACAAGTATATGTCTTGGGGTAGGCCTTTAGGGATTTATGGTGTTTGAGGTGGGTTGTGCTTCCTTGACATTTACATCCATCTTCCTCAGCAGATTTGGGAATTTTTCAACCATTATTTCCTCCAACACCCCTTCTGTCCCCTTTCCCTTCTCTTCTCCTTCTGGGATGCCTATAATACATAGGTTTGTGCATTTTGCATGGTCATTCAGGTCCCTAAGTCCCAGTTGGATTTTTTTTTTACTTTTTATCTATCAGTTTTACTATCTGTTTAATTTCAGATGTATTGTCTTTCACATCACTAATTCTCTCCTCTGCCTCTTCTATTCTGCTGCTATTTGCTGAGAGTGTATTTTTGATTTCTTGAACTGTGGTGTTCATCACCATCATATCTGTTATCTTTTTGTGTATTTCTGCAATTTCCTCTCCAAGTGATTTCTTCATATTGTAAGTCTCTTCCTTTACTTCTTTAAGTTGGTTTCTTATGTATGTTTTGAGATCTTTAATTACTTGTCTGATGTTCTGCTCCTCCTCCTGGTTTTTAGTTTGCTCATTGGATTCAACCATGTTTTCCTGATTATTTGTTTGGTTTGTAGATTTTTGTTGCTGTCTGGTCATCATTTTATCTTGGTGGGTTTAATCAGTTCCTTATCTTCTTTGTCTAGTCTTGGAGATTGATTAGTTGTTGTTCGTGCATAAGTGTTATGTCTCTCTTAGTCACTTTGTTCTTCTTACTCTATTTTCTTGTTGCTGGCTAAGTTCACTTTGAAGGAAAACATTAGGGACAGGGTGAGCAAAATGAGTAAGTTAAGAAAATACATAAAGTTCTATTGGTAATAAATGTTAACAGAGCAACAATGTGAGATCTAGCAGAATGGATATTAGACCCATACAAGTTGTGTAGAGTTATAGCAGTAAGTAGAGTACCTATAATGAGACAGTCAACTGAATATGGGGAGGAATATAGTATGAATTAAAAGGCCAGTGTTTTCATGAGAGAGGGAAAGAGAAAAGAAAGACAATAATATCAAGAGTAGATAAAAAGAAAACAGAACAAAGATATTAGAACTTAAAAGTCAGACAATTTGGGGGCCAGAGAAAGGGAGGTGGAATGGAAGAGAAACCATAGATGATGGAGGATAGAAAGTTGTAGGGGAATGGGGATAGTGTAGGTGGCCAAAATCAATACACAGAGAAAAGAGGAAATGGAGGATGAGGAAACACAGCAAATATGAAGCACTCCCTGCAGCACCTATTGTATAAAGAAAATAAAATAAAAAAGAAAAAGAGAGAAAAGAAAAAAAAGAGAAGAGAAAAAAGGGGGGCAAAGAAAAGCAGAGAAACAAGCAAGAAAAAGAAAAAGAAAAAAAAATAAATGAGAAAGAACCTTCGGGGCAAAATGGGAGAAAAGACCAAGAAACAATGTAATATTAACAACCACGACAAAAATAAAAAACAAACAAAAAAGAACCAACATTTCAAGCTAGGAATCCTCATTGCATTTAAACAATACGCTTAGGGATCTGACCATCCCCCTTTCTCCCTTCCTCACTTCTCTCTCTCCCAGGGCAGCAGGAAAGCTGCCTGAGAGGTCCAGTAGGAGATTCAAGTAGGTAGGTCCTTGTTGAACCAACTCAACACAGAAGACTATGGCTCTTTATTTCCAGCGTGAGAGCACCTACACCTCACCAGAAACCCCAAATATACTATTGGAAGCTTGGCTAGCTAGTCTTACATTCCCTCCCCCTTAGGCATGCTAGGGAGTTCTAATTGATTTTCTGACTCCACCTTCTCCCAGACCAAGTTTCTTATCCCAGGATGTTTAGGTAAATTAGGCTTTCTCAGCAGAATCACCTCTCCTTTCTTCCCAGACGCTCCCCAAGTCAACTGGTACACTCCTCCAAGTTCAAGGCAAGAGAGAGAAAAAAATACAACACAAAATGCAGAGGGCTAGGGCAATGAAGGACCTCAGATGGACCTCAGGGTGCAGTGGATTCAGGTGTGGGAAGTCCATGATATTGGAGACTCAAGGTGTGTGTTTCTGGAGCATGGGCCACCAGGGTTTAGGGGACACAGACCTGGGAACCATGTATCTGGTTAACATGGGTCCTGGGAACACCACAGCACAATAAAGACTTCAGGGATAGCTGCAGCTGGGATGCCAGCCCTAGGGGGAAGGGTCCTACCCACAACTTCTGACCTCCGTGTCAGAAACCCAAAATTCCACCACTCACAAGAATCTCCTCAGTCACTGTCTGAGGCACAGCATCAGGCAACAGTCTGGCTTGCCTCTCTGGCCAGCTCTGGCACGAAGTAGGTACCGCTTCCGCTAGGGTAAGAGTGGCTGGTATGGGCGCTCCGCCCTCGACCTGGTACGGGTGTAACCGTCCTCGGCCCGCCCTTTGGCCCTCCCACCGCACGTCATCTCATGCCCCCCCCCCCCCCCGCTTGCCGAGCCAACCGCCTGACCTTATAAGGGCATTCAGCCCGCCCGGACCAATAGGGAGCCGGGGCCAGCAACAGCCCTCCCCGCACCGGCCTGCAGTGCCTCAGCTCCATAGATAGGCAAAAACCCCATGCTCACCAATCAGCTCTCACCCCGCACTAGCCCCACCCCCATTCCCTCGGGCTTATATTGTCAAACACTTCCTCAATAAATCGGATCTGCGCCATCAGCCAGTCTCCGTGGTCTGTCTCCTCTAGCTGGGCCACGTCGTCCTCGCCTCCTGCGACCCCACGAAGCCCCACAGAGGCTTCAACTGTCTCACCAAATTGACATCCAGACACCTCCCACCCTGCAAGCCCCTGAAACAGCCTGCTCAGGGCTTGGGAACCCCCCGGCACAACCTTAACTAGTTATTAAAGAGCATTGTCAATATATTACTACTAACCAAAGAATTTTCCCCCAATCCACCCTATTATTATTATTATATTTGTATCATTTATATATGAAGACACAAAAAACAATAATTGTATGATAAAATTTGTGAATTTACAAAGCAAACATGCATAACATCATACCGGAATCCCATACATCAAACTTCCACCAACACCTTGCATTGTTGTGAGATGTTTGTTGCACATGAAGAAAGAATATTGTCAAAATCTTACTACTAATTATAGTCATTATCTTACATTTGGTGTATTTCCCCCAAAACACCCTGTTATTATTTTTTAATATATTTTTATGATAAAAGTTGTAATCCCATAAAACAACCATGTACATGTGCAGAATGTCCAAGCAACACCCTCAGCAACACATCATACTGTGGCGGGATATTTGTTACAGGTAAGATAATGTCATCTGATTATTACCACCTCCATAGTATACATTTGGCACACATTTTGCATACTGCCCCATTATCAACAAAGAACATCTTTGACATAGACACAAGAATATTATATATTAACCACATTCCACAGTTCACTCCAGCTTTATTTTCCCCATGCTTCCCCACATTCCCACCACCCTGAAATAATGATGTACATTTGCCCTAGCTAACAAAGGACATTCTTGCATTTGTACCACCCAACACAGTTCCCATCCACCTCTTGGTTTGCCATGCTTTTCAGTTCCTAGAATATTCTCTAGCATTCTGTCGACTGGCTTTTACATCCCTAGATAGCCATTTTCAGCCACATTTCCTTTTGTAAACTAACTGTTAATCACTATGTATTATGATCCATTGTATACATTTCCACACTTATACAGTAAAGCTAATTAAACACTTATACAGTAAAGCTAATAAAAACTTCTACAACACTAAATATCAGTAGTCTGTACCTGGCCTCCTCTTATCTCCTTTGAGAATCTTCCACCTACCACCAGATCTTGAAGATATTTTCCTACATTTTCTTCTAGAAGCTTTTTGGTTCTTGCTTTTACTTTTAGATTTTTGATTCACTTTGAACTAATTTTTGGATAAGGTGTGAGAAATGGATCCTCTGTTCTTCTTTTGGCTATAGATATCCAGTTCTTTCAGCACCATTTGTTGAATGGACTGTTCTGCCCAAGATGTGTAGATTTGACAGGCTAGTAAAAAAATCACTTGACCCTACATGTGATGGTCTGTTTCTGAAGCATCAGTTGGATTCCATTTGTCTAGGTGTCTTTCTTTAGGCCAGTACCATGCTGTTTTACCACTATAGCTAGATAACATGCTTTAAAATCTGGAGATGAGAGTTTGCTTTTCCTTTTTAAATGTTTCTGGCTATTCAGGCCCCCTTACCCTTCCAAACAATTTTGATAATTGCATTTTCAATTTTTAAAAAATGCTGGTAGAATTTTTATCAGGATTGCATTGAATCTAAACATAAATTAGAGTAGAGTTGACATCTTAATGATACTTCATCTTCCAATGCTTGAGAATGGAATGTTCCTCCAATTATTTAGGCAAATTTTTATTTCTTTTAACACTGAGTTGCAGTTTTCTGAATACTAATGCTTTGTATAATTGGTTAAGTTTATTCCTGCCTATTTGAGTGTTATCTGCGATATTTTATTTTTACTACCCTTAACATTTGGTACTTTTATTGATATAATCTTCATTTATAGACTCTCTTCCAGGCCTCTCTCCTGTCTTTTCTTTTCAGACTCTAGCACACCCTTTAGTGTTTCCTGAAAATCTGGTCTCTTCTTTAGAAATTCTCCCAAATTCTGTTTATCTCTGATATTCTAAACTCATGCTCATTTTTGAAATATAATCTTGCCAAATATAAGATGCTTGAATGGATGTTTTTCTTTTGTAGCATCATAAATATATCATACCACTGTCCTCTTGTCTCCATGGTTTCTTGTGAGAAATCAGCCCTCTGTCTTATTGGGTATCCTAATTTTTTTTGCATTGCTTTTATCTTGTTCTCAAAATTATCGTTTTGCCTTTGGCATTTGAAATTTTGATCAGAGTATGTCTGAAGTTGTTCTATTTGGAGTATTTTGAATGGGAATACACTGGGCTTCTTAGACAGGGATATCTATGTCCTTCAATAGGGTTGGGAAATTTTCTACCATTATTTCTTCAATATCCTTCTGCCCCTTTCCCCTTCTCTTCTCATTCTGGGATACCCATGAGATGTATGTTTGCATGACTTTGCATGTCATTCATTCCCTGAGGCCTTGTTGAATTTTTCCATTCTTTTCTTCATCTGTTCTTTTGTATGTTCACTTTCAGAGGCCATTTTTTAAATACACCAATCCTATCTTCTGCCTCCTCAAATCTGCTATTTATGATTCCAATATTTTTTAATTTGACTTATCGCACCATTCATTCCCATAAGATCTGTTTTTTTTCTATGTATGCCTTCAAATTTTATTTTGTGCTCATCCAATCTCTTCTTAATATCCTTAATCTCTTTAGCCACCTCATTGAATTTATTAAGGAGATTTGTTTGAACATATATGATAAGTTGTCTCAACTCCTTTATATAATACGGAGGCTTATCTTGTTCCTTTAATTGGACCATAGTTTCCTGTTTCTTGGTGGGGATTATAAGTTTTTGTTGGTGTCTTGGCATCTGGCTTACTACAGTATTTATTCTGGGTGTAGTTTTTCACTTTAGTTTAGGGCTTCCTGCCCTTTCTCCCTTGCTGGTTGTGTAGTAGGAGCCAAGGATGTAGTTGGTGTTACAAGATATGGATGGAATAGAGGAGAGTATGGGCCATGATGTGAACCAATGTATATGAGGTGCAGAGGTGCCCAAAGATGTACTTACCAAATCCAATGGATGTGTCATGATGATGGGAACGAGTGTTGTTGGGGGGGGGAGGGGGGGGTGGGGGGGTGGGGTTGAATGGGACCTCACATATATATTTTTAATGTAATATTATTACAAAGTCAATAAAAAAAAAAAATTAAAAAAAAAAAAAAAAAAAAAAAAAGATATGGAGGGTGAAGATGCCCTCATTTTACAAGGCACCAAGGAAGCTTCTTCCAACTTTCTCCTTTGCCAGGGGTAGGGACAAAGTCACAGCTTTGTGGAATAACACTACTTGTGCTGGCCTAGACTATAGCTGCCCAGAGAGACTGAGGAAGCTTCACACCCCTTTCTCTCTTGCCTTGGGTAGGGGTGGAGCTGCAGGTGTGGGCAACAATCTATGCAGTTTGGGTCCAAAGATGACCACAGTTACCCTGGTAGACTTCTGATTATTCAGTGTTTGCCAGCCAAGTGTACCTGAGGTTACCTCGATAGACTTGTGCAGGGCACGCCAGCATCCTCTCTGCAAGAGGTGGGGCTCAAGCCTGGGCTAAGGCTGCAGGGTGATCTGGGTGAAATAACCTGGTTCCTACAGTCAATGTGATTTTTGTTCAGCCCTGTTACCCTTCACTCTGGGGGCAGGGTCAAAGTGGAGGGTAACAGCCTCTTTCAGACTTCGACAGTTTCAAACTTTAGGTATTCTTAGGATTATACTTTAGCCAGCCAAATTTCCTAATCAGTAGCTGAAAGCAGTGACCAAACATCTCCTCCTCCCCTCTTTTTGGGAATGGAACTTCCAATTCCAGCCACAGAATTGCACTGGGTGACTTGCATCGCCAACATCAGGTGACCAATGCCTCTGAGACCTGACCAGTAATTTCCTAGAGAGGCTGCTGCAGGTCCTCCAGCTTCCTCCCTGTAGAGGTGGGGCTGGGGCCTAGGCCAGACCTGCAATATGACCTGGATGGTCCCCACCAGCAGTGTGAATTTCAGTCCTCCCTGCTTTCTCTCTGCCAGGCAGAGAGTTAAGATGCCAACTACTGGCCTCTTTCTCACTTGAACAATTTTGATCTTCAGCTGTTCTTAGGATTATATTTTTATCCACTGAATTTAATCATGAATAGCTGAAGTTGGTGCCCAACTGTCTCTTCCTCCCCCCTATTTTGGGAGTGGAGCTTTCAATTCTAGCCACAGAGGAGTGGCCAAACTAAAATCAACATATTTCATTGGCTGAGCATCATCCCTTATAACCTAAGCATTCTTCAATAGTATAGTATATTAAGGCACACAAAATTACTATTTGATGGCAATAAGAATTGAAAATAGTTATCTAAATAAAAAAAGAAGGTAGAGTAGGAAATCAAATCATCTTTTGTGACAATGAAAATAGAGGCATGGATGGCAAAGGGTCCAGTGAAGGAAATGTGTAAGGGAGGTAAATGCCCTCCCATAGGGGAAGTTTTGAATATGAAGGATCAAGGATTTAATTTTGACCAGAGTTGGAGGATGATGGGGGAGAAGGAAGAAGATGCAAGGGATAAGGAAAGAAGATGATAAAATTTTAAATATTAAGGATGTACAATGAATAGAGAATCAATGCATCAGGGTGTAAAATATTAAAAAATCCCTAGCCTAGAGGGTCAATTCACCCTGTCATTTGATCTCACCAAGTGAAAGAAAGATTTCTATAGTACCCTTCCCTAAAGGACATGGTTTCTCAGACAGATGGAGGAAGCAAACATATTCAAGTCTATTTGAAGAGGAAGCAGCTGGTGCTGCAAGACTCACTGCCCTACAGCCCTGGGGAGGAGGTTTGTGTTCGAGGTTGAAGCACTGTGGGAGGATAGCCATAACCATGCTGACAGTAATAATCTCCCAGATCCTCAGGCTGGAATCTGCTGATGGTGAGAGTGTAATCTGTCCCAGACCCACTGCCACTGAATTGATCAGGGACCCCAGATGGTCGGGTGGATGCAGCATAGATGAGCAGTTTAGGAGCCTGTCCTGGTTTCTGCTGGTACCAGGCTAAGTAGCTGCTAACACTCTGACTGGCCTTGCACTTGAGGGTGACGGTCTCTCCTGCAGATGCAGCCACAGAGCCTGGAGACTGGGTCATCACGATGGCCCCACTGGCACCTGCAACCAGAAAAGAACATAGAGGATACATTCAATCACAAATGTATAAAATATGTATCTAAATGTAGGTTTTCTTATTTATCATATATATTCAGATCTGCTTTAGATGAAATGGTTTCCTCACTCTGCATGTTAAAACCATTCTCCAAATTTATAAAGATAATACTTTTCTAAACCTCTCACCTGAGGCCCAGAGCACCAGCAGGACGAGCAGTTGGGAATGTGACATCATCTTGCTCACCCGACTGATGTACTCAGGTCCCATCTCCAGGGAAACTGCATTAATAGAGCCCTGAGCAGACAACCAAGTCCCTGAGGAGCATATGCAAATCAATAGGGAGTATAAAGTCAAAGGTACCTGTGCAGTGAGTTGTAAAGATAAATAGTGGAAGGAGATAAAAATATCATGACCACAGGAAATGTAACTACTCACCTGCTAAAAGCAATAAATCAACTTAGCACCACAATTTTCAACAATATTCAGCACAATTCAGAAAATGAAATGTTTTATCAGCAATTGTACTCTTTCAAATCAACTGTGCCCATCTTGAAAACAGAAGAAATTTTTAAGAAAATACATACATCTGTAAGTGTAATATCGTAACTTAAATAAAAGTTATAAATATGGTGCCAAAACCTAAGTGGAATATACTCATATCATTGGATAGATTAAGATGTAGTGCACGTATGGTGTATCTATCTCAGTCTATTCTAAATTTTAAAAAGATATTTGAAGCTCCTCTTCAACATCCCAAGGGAACCTCACTTAACATATCCCAATCTAGTCCTCTGCGTTGCCCTTAGCGCAGTATTACCCTCAGAAATGAGTCACCAAATACTTACAAGTCACCCTTAGGACTATCATTTTAGTCCACCACTTTCTAAAATCACTTATGTAGTGATTAGGAGACATGAAGTGTAACACCTCCACCTACTGGTCATAGGTAAAATGGCTTAAGTTCAAAAGGTCTGATAGAGCAGTTCATTTATTCCTACCCAAAACCAATGATACTTTTAGAATTATGCAAATAACACCATCATGAACACTTCTAGGCATAGGATCTTAAATTAGGTACAAGTAGAACGATTCATTTTACTGGGAGGTTACACAGTAAACAAGTAACATTTCTGCAGCCATTACTAACCTACTTCTTTGAGATTTCCTCCTCTGAGCTCAGCTGTTACTCAGGAAAGGTAGGGCAGTGTGAACCTGCTCCATTTCAGGATCAACCCTCTGCGTGAATAGTCAGAAGTAAGACAAAATTTAGGACACTTTAACAATTATATGGGTAAAAAATTCTTCCACAACTATGAGTATATCTTTTCTTGCAGACTTTTTCCAAAATTCCTAAGAGGTTTTCCTTGATGGAGAATGACTTAAGGCATGTATTGTTCTAATTCTAATTAATAAGTTCATTTTCTGTACTTTGTCTCCTTATGAGCACTTTACCTTAGGAGGGGTCCCCTCCCAGCATTCAGGAATAGTACTGCAGATGCCCACATCATCAGGGAAGGCATTCCTTAGCAATTATCTCCCCTGTTCTTAGTTCACCATGTATTTATATTTAGAAGATGTTAAAAATTAATTCAGGTTTGCTCTTTCCACCCTTGTATTTTTTCCTCCTTCCATGAAGTTGCATTTAATATACATTCTTAAATTTGCTTATTTTGCTCGAATTTCTACTACTTAATTGATAGGTTTCCTGCATCAGTGTCATATAATTTCCTTTCCATTCTTACACACATTCAAAAATTTAAAGTCATCATGGATGACAGGATAACAAATGAGGATGTGTCATGAAGGGTAACTGTGCCAGAGGGAACCATGTAAAATGTGAAGTAAGGAAATGTTGTCTTCAAGTAGGGGACAGTTGGCCTAATGTGTGAATAGAGGAGGGGGCTGGAATTCAAAGCCCAGTGAAGAGCACTTCAGAAAATGAACAGGACTTGGGAAAAGATGGTCCTGGATATTTAAGAATGACTAATGAAACAGAGTGTGAAAGCAGAATAGGCAATTTCCAAGGGGAATATTAATTTGATGAAAGTTTGAGGATTAGGTTATGTACTATGAGAATCCATGGAACAAGAGTTTGAAATAATTTTTCATTTTAGCAGATACTTGTGGATCATTTTACAAGCTACAACACTCCAAAGATGCAGACACAGTGGAAGGTACTAACGTTTCAGTGTAGGTGAGAAACAAGCTTTCTGTCATATAATGATTTTTAAAACTGAAATTTTCCAAATGCTCCCCCAATCCCAAAGATCCAATTTAAGCTCAATCAATCTTTGATTAATGATTTAAAAAGAACACATTGTGTTAAGAGGATTTCTAAAAAAGCCTGGGGACTCCTGTCCCTAGTATATTCACACCTTCTCTCAGTTGTTGAAACACTGTTCAGGTGCTGCTGTGACGTGATTTTGCAGATATCATCAAAGCTATTAACTTTAAGAAGGGGGATCCTTTAAATCTTGCTCTACTGGTCAGAGAGAAAGAACCCAGAGAAATTCATAAATAATTAGTATTTGAAATGGACGAATACATCTGAAGTTGGTTGTGGAGTTCCGGGGGACCATGTGTCAAGGAATGCAGGCCGGCTCTAGGAGGAGAGAGCTGACAGTCAGCAAGGACATGGGATCTCAGCACTGCCACCTGAGGAACTCATTCTGGCAAACCCCACGAGCTTGAAGAGAACTCTGTGCTCTGGACAGAAGGCAGCCCTCTTTAACCATGTAGGAACCTGAGAAGAGAACCATCAACACTGGACCCAGACTACTGATCTATAAAACTCTGACCTAATAAATTGCTAATTATTTATGAAATAAGAGTAAAGTTATAAATATATATATATATTCAAATAACCACATGCGAAAAGGGAAGTCATAAATCCAGATACAAGAATTATCATCCCATTTAGCTCATGGTTGAATGACACTGACACCTGTCTCTTTTCGTGCAACGTGGTGTGCTTTATGCCCCTTTTATCCACAGATGATTTCCTGATGTTTACAACATCCATAGGGTCAGGGCTGAATACTGTGCTATGAAAATACAGGTAAGAGCAGAACTAGCTTTGAAGGTGGTCAGGATCTGTCCCCTCTGTGTCCATGGCCATGTTCTCTGACAGCTGAAGAAATTCTAGACAGGGCTGTTGGTAAGAGGCCAGTGCACTGGGGACATCCCAGGTAGACCTGAACCAAGCTGCTGTCTTCACATTTGCTTAAGATGAGATGACTCATTCCTTTCACCTGGGACAAAATGGGAATGTTGCATGTTGTCTTGATCTAAGAGATAGACTGTATTATGCTTTAATTTATTTAGAATTTACAATTCTATGTGTTTTGTTTAATTTTGTATACTCCTGTTGTTCAAGTGACCAAAAAAATCTCAATTAATTATACATAAAATCAACTTAGCAAGTACATTTTTGGGCACAGCTCACCCTTCCCCATGAACTTACCAGGGGGCAGTCAAGCCAAGTGCTGCTGTTACAGACATGAAATCAGGCTGATCGATATATGAGGCACGATTCATATGCAGCCAGACCTAGTATGCTTCAGGTTCTCAAACAATTCTACATTATCTAAGGAATTCTTGTTCCCCAGTATAGATACAGGCCCTCAGTGAATGTGCTCAGTTCATTTGGGCATGAATGGATGAAAGTAATGTGTTAGCAAATTCTTAATATGAAGGCAAAATTAATCTTTAAACTGGAAATGATGAGATTTGTTGTTAAATGCATAGAATATTGATGTACAGAATAAAACATTATGCTGTTCCCTTAAAATGTGAGCAATGCATTAGCAGTGACCAAGACATTTTCAGTAAATGTCACACAATAATCCTGTAATAGATTCATGGAAACCAAATGCATGTGGTATCCTGAATTGGAATCTGGAAGGGGCACAGTACAGGAGTAAAAAATTAGATACATCTGAATGAAGTCTGGAGTATAGGTACTAAATTTGTACCAATGTAAATCTCTTAGTTTGACAAATGTACCATGATTATATAAGATGTAAATATTAGGGAAAAGTAGGCAATGGTGTGCAGGGACTCTCGGGACAACTTCTACAACTTATATAGGAATCTAAAATTATTTAAAAATAAAAACTTATTTAACAAAACACGTGGAGAGAGATATCTGTATAGTTGAGTGAACATTGTATTTAACCAAGTGAGGTCTGAAATGGTGAGGTCATGTAAGATAATCCTACTCTAAAGCCAGACCCCATCTGCAGTGACATTAAAACACATGCTCCAGACATTCAGCATCTCACTTGGCAAGTGAGAGCTGCACAACTTGAAATAGTGATTTCTGACTCCTGATTTTCCTACTTAATTGGACCCTTTGGTCCAAACAAACCTACTTTAGAGCAAAATCTTCAACCAGGGTATGTGTCCCACCGGTAGGCAAAAAGATTTTTCCATGGCTGAGAACAGGTTTAATGGAATACATTTCTAGATCTTTGTATTCTGCTTAGATTCTTTCTTAAATTGGATTTTTCAAAGAACAGTCAAGTTGTACTGCTGACTTTCCTTTCCCACTTCATGTGCACCATCACCATTTACTGCTTTAATAAGATAAGTGAGCACTCAACTTACCAGAGGCATTTAAATGGGATCCAAAGAAATATGCAGTAAGAAATGCAGGGATTTTTCAGAAATCCACGTGGGTCAACATACAGTAAGTGAATGACTCCAGAAACTGGCAACTCTCCTATGGTGCCAAAAATTTCACACCCAACGAACTGAAGGAAAATCTACTTGAGTTGTCAGACCAAATATTCCAACTTGCATCAGGGAATTTAAAAATTCACAGATTGAGTCCACCCTGTTTATTCTTGTTTTCTATGTTTTAATATATAGAAAACTTCCAGTTTTACTAATTGGATCTAGCTAAACAGTACAAGCTGGAATTTCCCATTTGTTTGAATAAAGGGATTAAAGATTCCCAACTAATTTTGAGTATAATTTCAGAAAAATTTACATGATTTCTTTACAAAATGTTTATCAACATAGAAAGCACCTTGGTTACTTTATGCATTTGAACAAAGACTCAAAAATTGTTGGAAATTATCCTATACTTTGCAAAGAGAGAATGTGTGGAATGGATTATTTTGTTTTTATTCATTATCAGATTGTCTAAGTCCATATTCAGTTACGCTGTGTGTGCATGTGTGAGCATGTGTGTACAGATATGTGTACTTAGACATATATTTTTAATATATACGTATTATAATATTTGTAAATTTTGATCAGCATAATTTCTCTTTGAATGAATAGAATAACACAGGTTTCATCGATCAAAGTATGAAGAACTTTCTACCAAAATCAAATAAAAGAAAATCTCATCATCTTTACATTCTTAAATTGGAAAGAAAATTATTCTTACCATCACATTTTCCTTTGCAGAAAACTTTCCTATCATTACCACAGACATCGAACATTTGTCTTCAATATTGAAGTGTTTACTGAATTTTCAATAGTATTAACAATAGGAGACATTGGGCCTCCAGCAGAACGAATCTTCAGAAGCTTTTTCTCTCCCCTTCCACCCAGAATTGATGCCCACAAAGAACCTCAGAATGTGAAACCACGTCACTACAGTTGGAGTTAGTTAAATTAAGATGAGACTTTCCTGGAATAGGGGACCAAATCCAGGTTCTGGTGTCTTTCTAAGGAGGGGACGTGGAGACTCGGAGCCACATAAGAGGGTGGTGTGAAGACAGGCAGAGAGGCAGGGGCCCCCATGCCAGGCACCACCAAGCACTGGGAGCCCCTGAGTGTGGAGGGGCTCTGCTCGCACCTTCAAAGGCGCTGGCCCTGCCGACACCTGGATTTTGAACCCCGACCTCCAGAACTTTGAAGAAGATGCCCTTGGCTTTGCTGGTGTGCTCGTGCAGGAGTCCACACTGTTGAGATTCAACCCAGGTCCACCAGAGGCAGTGCATGTGCACTGGCCACTGTGACCCCAGGTGCCAGACAGGGTCAGTCCCAGAAGTACCTGACTGTGAAAAAGGCTCCCCCAGATCGAGGCCACTATGACAGAGTCAGCATCACACCTGAGCGGCACAACCGAAGAGGGGGATACTGGACCTCTTCTCTGCGGTCCCACAGGAGGGGCTTATCTGGTGGTGCAGTGGAGGACATGGACAACTGCTCGCCCTGCAGCTGCCAGGTGCCACTTCATCCTCCTGGGGAGGCTGGAGATCAGGGGGCATCCTCCAGGTCCTGGTGGTTTGGCTGCATGGTGGACTGCAGGGCCAGGAAGTGGCTCAACCAAATGCTATGGCCAAACTCTAGGACAGCACCTCGAGCAGGTTCATCTAGAAAGTTATTAAAAATATGATGAAAAATGAGCTCAGTATTGGAATTAAACTATTTTCTAATGGAAGCATCTTAGGTTATTGATGGATAAGAGACATCATTGAACTATTGGCAAAACCATTCTTTTTCTATTGGAGAAAAAGAAAGTCACTTTGTATTTCATACTTGCCCCCAAAAAGCATGGAATTAAAGATAAGCAAAATTAATTTAGAAAAATCCCATTTGATCTAAATGAAATCTCACATGTCAGAGATAGTTAAATACAACCTCAGCAGATACATGTGGTAAATTGATGTTAGGAATAGTGCTATTAAAATAAAAGTTTCCCTGAGGTACAGATGCCAGTATTCTGTCACTTATGTGTGTTCTGGTTTCAATGAGGTTAACCCTCATATTACACTGTAAATTTCAACAAACCTTTAGTGCAAGTTATAATTTTGTTATCTCCTACTCTTTGTAAAAAGGAAATCATTGAGATCTTCCCCGTGGCTCAAATGTGGCCCTTCTCTAAGCCACACTCAGCATATAAATTCATTACCTACACCAATGTAGGACACAACTCAGAGGCATGAGCCTGCCTGGCAGTGAGGGATTACTACCAAGCACCAAGTAGCGATGCAACTGGAAAAAGACCTTGACAAAAAGGGGAAAGGCTAAAATGAGTTTATATGTTTAACAGACTTCACAGTGAGTTGGGAGGTCATTCCAGAGGTCATGCTTATGCACATTTCCGCAGGATCTCATTGACAGCCCAAGTAAATATTGCCTTAAATAGCAGGGCACCCTAGAACCATGGGACATCCAGACACTAAAGGCAGGGCAAACAGCTCAGCAGTTTGGTGCCCTGCCACTGAACCCTACTTTGGAAATTATCCTCCCCAGTGTGACAGAGATGGACTCAGTTTCCCTAAACATGGCCCTTCTACCTCTTCTATTTGAACCTAGAGTTAGTACTAGAGCTGATAAGAGTATGCCCAAGAGACAAATCTTTGGGCTGTCCATGTGACAGTAGTAACTGTTTATCTCAACAGTTACCAACACCTACTTTCGAGGTTATTGGACTCACCCAGGACAACTAAGAAGGAGATGATGATGGACAATGAACATTTCAATAAAAAAGAGAGTCTATACCTGCAAGCAATGTAATCCCATCCATCTGCCACATGGGACCTAATCCCACTCTCACTTGGAGGCAGAGTGGGCATCACCATCCAAGAATCCTAAGGATTGGAGAATGAATAATGGACTAGAGTAGACTTACTGTTATTCTATTATAGATATGATTCTACCAATGGAAGATATTTCCTCATTGATATGGAGGAACTAGGCACAGGAGTTTCTGAGAGGAGGGACAGGGGAAAACAGCTGTCCTATGTGGGCATTTTCAGGATGTGGGAATCATCCTGCATGACACTGTAAAGACAGATACAGGCCATTGTATGTCTTGTCATAATTTATAAAATTTGTCAGGAGATAGTGTAAATTACAATGTAAACTGAAATCAATGCCAAGCGGCAGTATTCCAAAATGTGTTCATCAATGATAACAAATGTACCACAAAAAATAAGGATGTTGTTAATGTGGCAAAATGTGGAAGGGATTGGGTGCAATATTTTTTTGTAAAATTTATGTAATATAAATATTTTGAAAACTTTTTTAAAGTATAAAAAAGACCCATTTTTTATTGACTTTGTAATAATATTACATTAAAAATATATATGTGAGGTCCCATTCATCCCCACCCCCCCACCCCACCTCTCCCCCCCCCCCCCCCAGCAACACTCCCTCCCATCATCATGACACATCCATTGGATTTGGTAAGTACATCTTTGGGCACCTCTGCACCTCATAGTCAATGGTCCACATCATGGCCCATACTCTCCCCCATTCCATCCAGTGGGCCCTGTGAGGATATACAATGTCCGGTGATTGCCTCTGAAGCACCATCCAGGGCAGCTCCATGTCCCAAAGACGCCTCCACCTCTCATCTCTTCCTGCCTTTCCCCATACCCATCAGCCACCATGTCCACTTTTCCCAATCCAATGCCACCTCTTCTATGTGGACATTGGATTGGTTGTGTCCATTGCACCTCTATGTCAAGAGGAGGCTCAGATTCCACATGGATGCTGGATGCAATCCTCCCACTTTCAGTTGTAATCACTCTAGGCTCCATGGTGTGGTGGTTGTCCTTCTTCAACTCCATCTTAGCTGAGTGTGGTAAGTCCAATAAAACAGATTGTAGGTGCTGGAGTCTGTTGAGGCTCAGGACCTGGCTATCACATTCTCAGTCCAGAGATTCAAATCCCCTAAATATATCTTAAACCCCAACATTAACTGCACCTCCAGCACATTAGCATGAAAGTCTTATGGAGGGAGATCCCATCTGAGTCCAGATTCATCACACATAAACACCATTTCCAAAGAGGGGCCATCTGACCTGGTAGTTAACCCCATCGGCCATGACCATAACTCCCAAGGGTCTCTTTAGCCCTCAAAGGAACCAATATCTGGGGGTTATATCTGCTTTATCTGTCTCTCTGACTCTGCTCAGTTGTGCATAAGGGCAATCCTTCTGCCAGCCTCCAGACTCTTTTTTAGAAACTCGTAGCCATATAAACTCATTTCTCCTTTCCATTTCCCCCTTACTTTAGGTCAAACAGCATTTTAAAGTCATGTTATTTTATGTAGACAGGGATATTCTGCTGATCCGCATTGAACCTTCCGTATAAGGTCATTTTCCAGTTGCATCGTCAGTTGGTAGTTGATAGTGGTCCCTCGGTGCCAGGGAGGCTCATCCCCGGGTGTCATGTCCCACGCTGGGGGGAAGGCATTGCATTTACATGCTGAGTTTGGCTTCGAGACTGGCCACATTTGAGTAACATGAAGGCTGACAGGAGGAAATTCCCAGGCACAATGTTGCTCTAGGCCTTGTTCTTATTTTAGGCTTATCAGCTCACAAGCATAGTCATTAGCATCAGGGGCTCACTGTTGAACCCTCACTCCCTCCCGGTCCCCGCCGTTGTACCTGGGAGACTGTCGCTGCTCCCCTAGGGACCACGACAGAGCACCACTGGCCAGGAACTTTTAAAAAGAAAAATATTCATTAATTTTTGCTTTTGAGCATTTATTTTTCTTTTCTTATTGCTGCTGAAAAGGTTTTTTGAGAACAAAATGCTGGAGAGAAACAATAAAATAGTCACAATGGACCCCATACACTAAAAGACAGAGCCACTTTAGCAAGGGAATTTATATTGCCCTTTATTACTTCCATGGCAGGACTCCTGTGTCTCTTCTCCAGCTAATATTTTACATTTGATTAACCTATATGTTCCCATGTTTCCACTGTTTACACGAAGTCCAACTTGGCATCTTCGTGCATCAAGGTGGACAGCAGAGACCCAGGGAGTGTACCCAAGAGAATGGGGGTTTCAGATGCATCAAATATTTCATCCAATATCTTCTGAGACTAGATGTAGTTATCTCTCCCAAGATGATAAGGAAATGGTGAGGAACACAAGAATCGTTGATACAGGTCTCTTTCAGACTTAACCACAATGTAGAGACAGCTCTGTTCTACACTGGGATCTCATTAACTAAGACCAGATCAAAGCCTAGAACAAAAACATAAACAAACAATTACTAAAACCACAATAATTTTTAAAATTGTAGCTATTAATGACACTTTCTAGATAATAAAAAATTTGGAACAAATGTTAAACAGCAAAATATACTACAACAATTGTTATAAAGATAGACTTTTTCAGGCATTATTGAAAAGGGAAGGTTGAGAAATTGACAGAAGAACTCAGTTTCTGAAAGTTCACCAATTACATAATCAGCTAAGATCATCTCGGCATCTCAAATTAGCTGAATATCAGAATCAGGTGTCAAAATGTTTGGAAATATGAATCGTGAGCCACATTTAGACAAACTAGTCAGAATTTCCAGAATTGAAGTTTGGGAATCTGTCCTGAGCAAAGTCACTGAATTTATAGCCTGTCTGCACAAGTTCATGAACCGGCATTTAGAAACTAATGCTGCAACATATAAGCTGTCCCAGTGACATCAAGGACAGAATTCAATGTTTTTAGCATCATTTTATGAAGATTGCGATAAATAGAGCACAACATGATAACCATTACATTTATCTTAAAAGTAAAGAAATGACAAACTGGTTGAGGACTGAAAAATGAAGATGTGGTTTTGAAATTAAAGATCAATCTCTGACTTTATTGTGGTATCGGCAAAAGCAGGAATATGCAGAGTGTTTAAGAGAAGAACAGTCAAAAAAATAGGTTACATCAGAAACTAGAGGCTTCTGAGGTGTGAGGATATATCTTTATTATGATAAAGACTCAGGACACAATACACTAAGAAGAAACAGCCACCTGTGGATTCTGAAAATGAAGACAGTGCCCAAATGTGGTCTTAGTGCCAGGCACTTCTCAAATATTTTACATATATAGACTCCTTGAGTCTCACAACAATCCTAAAAAACATGAAACAGTTTTTATATACTTGTACCACACAGTAGGAAAGTAGCTTCAATTTCTGGGACTAGGAAGTGCCTGGACAATAAATGTAAACTTCATACTTTAGAGATCAAGGTCATAGAGAAAACTGTACTCATTTATTGATAGGTATACTTACAAAATAGAGTGGTTCTTAGTAGTTGTATGAAAGAAAGAGATGATTGCCATCTTCTGTGTATTGCTTTCTTTTATTAAAATAAATCAATTTAATGGGTAGATATCAAGAAAGCATGAATCCACCCAAAGGGTAAAATCAAACTTATCTGGTATAAATTATATTTAGCCTGATTTTTGCCTATTGATCCTGTATCCTAAAACTCTTCTGAAATTGTCTATTAATGCTAGCTAGGAATAAATATTCATGACCATTGTAGACTTCATTTCTGTAACTGGTCACACAGCAAAGTACATATTCATCACTACCTTCTTCCACTACCTATTCCACGTTCCCTTCATCCTCACCCAGCACCTCAGTTGGCCATTTTTCTTCGACTGATGGGATGACTCAAGTCTTCATTCCTGAAGATTCTTGGCCATTGATAGTCATGCCTGGGTTGACTTGTTGCAGTGTTCCATTGACTTTAGTCACAGAACATGGTAATTCTAGGAGGTTCCCTAGGTCATCTGCATCCCAGACAAACTCTTCCTGACCACCATTGTGTAGCAGCAGTCCTTTTCCTCTTGATAGGATCAATCACCCCAGCCAGTACAGTAATTCCCTCTTTCTCTTTTGTTTTGGAGGTATGAAAAGACCAAAGTGAGCAGGCTGCAGTCTTACCTTCAAGATCAATGGAATTGTGCTTGCGTTTTTCTGGTGAAAGCACTCCTCCTTTTGGGACAAAGACCTGAAGACCAGTTGAGCTTAAGGTTGCAGGGACAGGAAACAAAAACTTTCCTGGTGGATCATAGGGATAATAGTGAGTGGTGCCACTTGCATTTCCACCCCTTGATTCCAGGATTGTGAATCCCAGCTAGGAGAGAAATAGCACCATAGAATGAATGCTGATTTAGAGCATACAAAGCTTCCTGGAAAGCATTGCCCCATCCCTGCTGGTACTGTCACCTACTTGACAAGTTAAGTGAGCCCTATTAGGATCAATACACTGAGATGGAAGAACCCTGTATTTTGTTGGGTTGATCTCCCATCCTCTCTAATCAAAAAGCCAGCTTATTCATTAAAAGCCATTATTATAATCCTACTACAAAAATAGAGTACAAGGAGTGTATGAGATTGCAACTAGTATTTCTGTAATAAGTATATGAATGAAAAGATAAATAAATGACATAAATTATGTCAACTTTATTTACAAGTAAAAGAATTCTAAGTAATAAACTAATAAGTAATTTTAGATTATTTTTGGTATTCATAAATTAGCAGAAATGAAATAGGTTAGCATAGCCATAAATATTCAAGGGGAAATAAATTTTGATAAAGGGTAATGTTAGTAAACATGAAAAATATTTTGGGGATTAGTACTCATGGATGCAAACAACAGAAATGGAGTGGGTTTTGCAAAGCAAAAATGAAAGTATAATATGAATATCGTGTGGCTTACAGATCTGATCACAAGTTGGGGCAACATAGAAAATGTTTTGGAAGTCTGATGGCATTAACACAGTCTAGGACATCACAAAAGGAGAAAGCCATGATCCCACTCCTACTACAGATGGATGGTGGACACACCTGATGGCAACATCAATGCTGGATGCCAGTCATGAGACATTGGAGTTTGAAGAAATCTACTGCCACCATTATGGAAGAGGTATCAGTCTGAAATATTTTAGACTCAGAGATGCATATTAGAAAAATTTCTACATGTTATGTCCAAATTCTGTGAATCAAACAATTGTAAATAAATTGCTAAATACAATTACTTCTTTCCAACTTAGTGTTAATAGAGAATTCAAGACAAGATACGACCTCTTCCCACATATAAATATATAAGTAAGGAGAAATAGAACCAAGAAGATGGTGGCAGAGTAAGGAGCTCCTAGAGTCAGCTCTTGCTACAGGGCAGTTAGTAATCACCCAGAGCTATCTAAAGCACCTGTCTGTTGGCTCCAGGAGACAAGAAGGTCATCCTACAACATCATTGAAAGTTTGGAAGGAGAATACTCCCTATCTGCAGTGAAGATTTGTGAGTAGGGCACTCCACATCCCAGAGATTAGTGCCCATCTTTCACTGGCTACACATCCTGCCTAAAGAGTGATTCCATGGCTGGCATTGGAAGCTCCAATTCCCAGAAATGGAGAAGGAAGAGATGATTGGGCACCAATTTAAGATACTGATTAGTAAATACAGAGGGTTATATTATAATTCTAAGAAGAGCTAAAGTTTGTACCTGTCCAAGTCAAAAAGAGGCCAGTAACACCATTTTAACTCCTCCTCTGGCACAAGGGAAGCAGCATGTACAGAAAATCACAGTGCTGATAGGGACCAGCTTCTTTCCATCCTGACCAAATTGCCCTTCTAGCATTAACCCCAGCCCTACCTCTGGCAGAGACATAGCTGGAAAGGCATGCACCTGCCTATCCAGGAAAATATAGGTCACAACAAGGAGGCTGGTGATCATCCTACTTGGCCATGCATGCTGCCTCAGGAGTTATCCTGTGATGGAATATGAATCTCCAATTCCCAAAAACAAGGAGGAAGAGATGATTGACCACTGATTTCAGCTACTAATTACTAAATTTGGATGGCTAGAGTATAACTCTAAAAAGAGCTAAAGTTTTAAAATGTCCAAATCAGAGAGTGACTGGTAGCTGCCATATTGACTATGCACACAGCATGAGGACAAGCAGGCTCACTGAAAATCATCGTGATTGTAGGGACAGGTATCTTTCACCCAGGTTGGCCTGCAGCCCAAGCCTAGGCTTCAGTCCCACCTCTAGCAGGGAGGAAGCTGTAGAGCCCTGCAACAGCATTTCCAGATAAATGATGGTGCATTCGGCTAACAAAAACAGAAGAGCATGATATGTATGGACAACTGCGATCATCTTGGACCTGTAATGCATAGATTGCTCCCCAAATCTGCAGGTCCATCCCAGCCCCAGGAAGCAGAGAAAGGAACTTGAAGCTTCATAAGTCTCTCTGGGTAACCACAGTCTAGAACTACACAACTTGGATTATTATACACAGAAGTAGCGTGGTCTGAAAACCTGGCAAGAAGAAATGTGGAAGAAATTTCATCAGTCACTGGGGCACTGTGGATAACTTGAGCCTCCACAACTCACAACACCAACTGCATCCTTGGCTCCTAGTACACAACCAGCAAGGGAGAAAGGGCAAGAAAGCCCTAAACTAAAGAGGAAAACTCCACCCTGAATGAATACTCTAGGATGCTAGACAATCAAGGTACCAACAAAAAATTTCTATCCATACCAAGAAACAGGAAGACATGACCCAGTTAAAGGAGCAAGATAGGCCTCTAGATGACACAAAGGAGTTGAAACAACTAATCACAGATGTTCAAACAACTCTCCTTAATAAATAAATTGAGGTGACTAAAGAAATTACATGTGTCATGGGTGTCCCAGAAAGAGAAGAGAAGGGAAAAGGGGCAGAAGGAATATTTGAAGATATAATGGTAGAAAATATCCCAATCCTATTGAAGGACAGAGATTTCCATATCAAGAAGGACAACATACTCCCATACAAATAAACCAAGAGACCAGTTTTGCAGGACCTACTAAAGGGTGTGCTACAGCCTCAAAACAGAAGACTAGAGAGAGAGGCCTGGAAGAACATAAAGAAATGAAGGTTTTATCAATAAAAGTAACTAAAAGTATCAGAATAGTGGTGAAAATAATATGGCAGAATAAAACAAATATTCATGAATAAACTTAACCAATGATGTAAAGCACTTCTATCTAGAAAAATACAACTAATTGGTAAAAGAAATCAGAAAGACTTAAACAATTGAAAGAACATTCCATGCTCAAAGTTTAGAAAACCAAATATCATTAAGATGTGTCAATTCTACTCAAATTGATATACAGATTCAATACAATCCAGATAAAAATTCTACCAGAATTTCTAAATAAATGGAAAACATGATTACAATTTTATGGGGAAGGGTGAGCTGTCCTGATTAGGCAGATGCATCTTAAAGAGGAAAAGGAAATTTGGTGAACTCTCATGTCCAGAATTTAAATTGTATTACCTAGGTACCTTTGTAAAAGCAGCATGCTACTATCATAAAGACAAACACATAGACCAATGGAACAAAATTGATGGTTCAGAAACAGACACTCACATCTGTGGTCAAATGATTTTTGACTAGCGTGTCAAACACACTTATCTCTGCCAGAACAGTCCATTCAAAAAATGGTGCTGAAAGAACTGGATATCCATACCCAAAAGAAGGAAAGAGAACCCCTATTGCACACCTTATCCAAAATTTAACACAAAATGGATCAATAGTCTAAATATAAATGCAAGAACCATATTGCCTCTAGAAGAAAATGTAGAAAATTTGTTCAAGACATTGTAGTAGGTGGTGTTTTCTTAAAGGAGATAAGAGAATGACTGAGATGGGCTACTGATGTTTAATGTGTCTAGACATTTTATTTAACTTTACTGTAAAAGTGCGGAAATGTATAGAGTGGATGGTAACACATTTAGTGAGTAACAGCTGGTTTAAAAATTTGAATGTGGCTGAAAAAGGTAGTCTAGGGATGTAAATACCAAATTAAAGAAAGCTAGAGAACTATGTAGAAAATGAATAGCACAGTAGACCCAGAAGTGGATGAGAATTGTGGTTTATCGTACAGAGACGAGAGTGACCTTATTGAGCTAGAGCAAGTGTGCATCATTATTACAGGGAATGTGGAGAAGCATGGGAAAAATACAATTGGAGTGACTAATGGACTGTGGTAAATAGTAATAATGTAATATTCATGCATCAATGAGAAAGATGTACTGTGTTGATAATGGGGGAGTATAGAAAACGTGTGCCAAATATATGCTAAGGACCTTGTAATAATCTGATGATACTTTCTCATAATCTCTACAAAATGTTCCTCCATAGTGTGTTGTGTTGATAGAGGGGTGTTGTTTGTGAATTCTGCACATTTGTATGATTGTTTTATAACCTTAAACTTCTGTCATAAAAATATATTTAAAAAATAGTAGATTGAGGGAAAATACACCTTATGTAAGATAACGACTATACTTAGAAATAATTTAAAATATTCTTTCATAATTTGTACCAAATGTCTCAAAACAATGCAAGGTATTGGTGATGGGTTGACATATGGGATCCCTGTATGATGTTATGCATGTTTGCGTGTAAGTTGCCAACTTGTACTATACTTTTATTATTTATGCATGTTCATTTATAAATGATATAAAAAATAATAGGGTGGTTTGGGGATAATACTTTGATTTGGTTAGCAGGAATATTTTGAAGTTACTCTTTACTCATTAGTTAAAAATGTTTAAAAACAATTCCAGTTATCGTTAGTAGGTTGAGGTATGAGAGACCTCGATGATGTTATGTATATTTGACTTGTAAGCCCACAAGTTAGTATACACTTATTGTTTATGTATATGTATTTATGACTGATATACTTGTATAACTTTAAACATGTATGAATTTATAAAAGTATGTATATACGTATACATGTGTATGAATATACATATACATATATATGGAGAAACCAGCTTACAAGGTTTTAATCCCTAACACTGTGCTCTGAGAATTTCACCTTCATCTTCACTGATTCATTGAAGGAACATCCCTCAGTCAAGATACATTTTGTAGCAGCATTGTTGGTCTGAGCCTCACAAACGGAGCCTTTTATCTGAGATATATGGCCAGAGAAACAACAATTAGGGATAAGCTGAAAAATACTCAGGCTCCTGTTTTACAGTGATCTTATTACAGACTTTTTACAAACCGGAAATCTTCCTAGTACATGATCCTCCTGTTCAGGTAGATCTAAGAAATAAAATGGGATATGACACAAATGCTACCAGAAACACAAGCTTCTCTACCTAACACAGTTAGAGACTGTATTTTTGCTTGATTATTTTTCCTATCATGAGTTGCTCAACATCTCTGGATCAGTCCCCTGTCATTTCCTCATAACATTAAGACTTTGATCAAATCATTCCTGCTCAGTAGAGACTTCCATGACTTTCCATGTCCCCTATTTTTTAACTCCTCCATGTTCCATGCTTATGACCATGTGCCTTTAAAACTTTTCCTACAAAGAAGTACAGAGCATTTGCTTTCCTCTTAAATGTGAGCTTGTTTTGGGAATTCCATTAATCAAAACAAAGCAACCATAGAAAAATTGCTCTGATTCTACGTTTTCAAGAAAGAAAGAAAGGCTACAAGATGATGAGAAAGAAAGGCTACAAGATGATCCCAGAAGCTCAGGCTCCTGATCCTCTGTGTTTCAGATGAGAGATGTGCAAACTTGAACAAGGCATTTTCTTTACAAGGTCCTCCTCCTGTTCAGATATAAAGTCCATCATATTAAAATAGGATATGAAATAAATGATGCAGTCATCTATAAAGGTAAAATCAAATGAAAAAAAAAAGAAAATGTGATTTTCCCTCATACAAGAAAGCAGATTCCTTTACTCTCCTCCTTTTCCTTAGCTCACCTATTTTAGAAAAATTCAGATTTTAAATGAGTTCTCTTTCCTCTTCAGAGGTATGTATATTTTTTATTGTTTTTATTCTTTATTTATGTTTAATTGGCTTTTTTAAAAAGATAAATAGGTCACAAAAATGTAACATTAAAAATATGAGGTTCCCATATACCCCACACCACAACCCACCCAATTCTTCAAAGGTATAGATAAATAGTTGCTTAACATACTCATCGGTTTTCTTATATTAGACATTGAACTCTATTAGAGAATGTAGCAGGACACATCGGGATGGGAATTTAATATTTCCTTTTTTTTTTTTATGTGGGTCTCCATCCAATAAAATGACACCCTAGAACAATATGAACACATTCAAGACCTTAATATTAATGTGAAACTATGAAAGTTATTCTTGGAAGGTTGAAACTTAGTGGTTATCAAAGGTTCCAAGGGGACAGAGAGGGAAGAATAGGTACATAGGGTATATTGAGATCACTGGAATTGTTCTGCATTACTTTTCAATGATGGATGCATTATGATATATTATGCCAAAACCCATAAAATAGTGTAGTGCAGAATGTAAACCATAATGGAGACCATTGTCCATGGATAATAGCAATTATTCAATATTTATTCATCAATTTTACAATGGACCATACTCATGTCTGATATTATTAATAGGTTAAAATGTGAGAGGAGGGGGCTTGGGGTGTATAAGAAGCCCATATACTTTCTATGTGACTTTTCTGTGACTTAAAGCTTCTTTGAAAATAAAATGATAAACACAAATAAGACACTGAGGGAACAAACAGAAGAAATTATCAATATTCATAAAAGAGATCATACAGTGATAAAAGATGCAATACAAAAAAATTTGGTTTTGTTTTTGGGGGAAGTTTTGGATTACATTAAAGTTACAACTATGGCAGGGAAGGATAACTGGTACAATTATTGTGTAGTCAATTTGTGTGGTCCAAGTGTAAACCATAATGTAAGCGATAGACCATGGTAAGTAGCAATGTTTCAATATTTGTTCATCATTTGCAACAAATATATCACAGTAATAAAAATTTGTTAGTGGGGGGGACGTATGAGTGATGGGTATATAGGAATCCCTCATTATGTAATTTTTATGTAATCTAAAACCACTATAAAAATAGGAGGAATATCTTTCCCAATCACCTGGGAACCATCTCTTGGAATGGAACCATCAGGAAGACAATACTCTTCCCTCCCATTTCCTCTAGGAGATGACATGCAAAACTTAAATGCACACCTGGCTCCAGACTGAAAATCTACCTCATGCCATAAAAATATGAGAATTTTATGTTTCTTTTTGTTTCCTTGGAAATCATCAATTAACTAAGCCAGAGGCTCACCTCAATTGCCAGATGAGTTTCAGATGAACTATTTGAGATGAATGGAGCTGTCAAGTCTTCTTACCGGAGGACTAGTTAACATTTACTACAATTAGTTGTTATCTTCCTTACTGTCTAAAAAGGTGATATTTTGTTCTGTCTTTGCAAAACCTTTAGAGAATTGACTGGAAGTGCATCACTTTCCTATTTTAATTCATTAATCAAAATGTTTCCTTTCTCTTCTACATTTTTGGAGTAGTTTCATGATTGGCAGGATGTTTTGTCTTGAATTATATTTTCTCCAAGTGTAATGACATGGACTGAATTAACTGGAAACTTTTTGAATTAAACAGATAATTTACAGGAATTGTGGGCATGTAGAAGTCAGGTAAAATCTGCTGAATTATTCAGTGTCCCTACTACATTTTCTTTTTTTGTAATTCTAGGCCGATAAAACACACTAGTGAAAAAGTCTGAAAATTATGAACTCTATAATCCCATGAAAAACATGTGGTTAACTAATTTGGAAGCCAGAGTTTTCTCTGCTAGCTTTTTCTCCTAAAGGAGTACTATATCTCTATTATATTGAGAAAGGACTTATGAGAAAACAGTGTTGATTTTGCCTCAGAAAGATTCCTTTGATTTGGATAAATTAATGTATTTCTTGGGTTCTTAGGCGTCGTCTCAAGCAAATAAAATCCTGGAGTACATGTAATGTACATCATTTTAGAGGAAAGGAGAATATCTTGTCAAAGACGTGAAGGTAAGATTGTGAAAATTGGAAGAGGAAAAGTAAAAATAAAAGCCACTTTCTCTTTGATGGTGCCTTCCTTCTTTCTCTGTTGTCCTCAGTTGATAGAACAGAGTGAATCTCTTGTTGGCGGCTAATGTGCCTGGTGATTTTAAGTTGAAGCCTATGCTCATTTATCGTTCAGAAAATCCAAAGACCAATAAAAAGATATGCAAAATCTGCTCTGCCTGTGCTCTTGAAATTGAACAAAAAATCCTGAATGCCAGTCCTGTTTCCAACATGGTTAGCTGAATAATTTAAGCCCACTAAAGAGACCTCCTGCTCAGAACAAAAGATTCCTTTCAAAATATTACTGCACATTGACAATGCACTTGGGTGCCCAAGAGCTCTGATGGAGTTGTAATGAAATTCATATCATTTTCATATCTGATAACCCAACATCCATTCTGCAGGCCATGAATTGAGAAATTATTTTGAATTTCAGGCCTATTATTTAAAAATACATTTTATAAGCTACAGCTGCCATAGGCAGTGCATCTTCTTTTGGATCTCAGCAAACTAAATGGAAAAAATTGTGAGTATGATTCACCATTTTAGATGACATTAAGTACATCTGTGATTTATGGGAGGAGTTCAAACTGTCAAAATTAACAGGACTTTCAAAGAAGTTGATTCCAACTCATATGAAAGATGCTGATGGAAAGCAACTGCAGATGGTGTGGATATAGAAAGAGAACTTGAGTAAGAAGTGGAGCCTGAAGATTGGACTGAACTTCTGCATCTCATGATAAACTTTAATAGATGAGAAGTTGCTCCTTACAAATGAGCAAAATAAATGAACTCTTGAAATAGAACCTACTCCTGGTGAAGATTCTTCTCTAACACACATGGATCATTCTCCAGGGTAGACTACATTGCTGTTAACAGAGCCAGACTCAAGAAATTTGGAAAGATTGACAATTACAAATTAATTTTCCTGACCAAAAGGGAATGAAGCTGGAAATTAATAAGGGGTAGAGAACCAGAACAGGCACAGTGATATGAAAGTTAAACAACACATTCTTAGACACTCAGTGGGTCAGGAGGAAATGGCCTAAGAAATCAGAAACTACCTTGAAACAAATGAAAATGAGGACACAACATATCAATAAATATGGGATGCAGCAAAAGCAGTGACGAAAGGGAAATTTACAGTCATAAAAGCTTATATTAAAAAAAAAAAGAAAGAGGTAAGATCAAAGACCTTATTGAACACATGGAGGAATGAGAAATAAAAGAAAAAACAAATCCCCAAAAAAGCAGAAAATAAGAAAAAATCAAAGTTTATAGCATAACTAAATGACAAGAGAATAAAAAAAAAAACTAGAAAAATTTAACAAATCCAGAAAATGGTTCTTTGAGAAAATTAATAAACACATACACTCTTGGAATCAGACATGGTTCAACCGCTTGGCCACCCATTTACCACATGGGATGCCCCAGGTTCAGGTCCCAGTACTTCCTAAAAAAGAAGAAAAACAGATGTCTTCTCCAGCCACAAGAGAGCTATATACTACTGTGAAAGAGCAGGACACCACCACAAAGAGCTACACTCTGCAGCCACCACAACGAGCAGAGGCCAGAAGCCAGCAGATCCCACAGCCTTCAGGGAGAGGATGAGGCTCTATCCATTGGGCTCTCACCTGTCATGTGGGAGGTCCTGGGTTTGGTTCCTTTGCCTCCTGGAGAAGGTGAGCAAACAATTAATAGACAGACATGAAAACCATCTGGGGGAAAGGGGAAATAAATAAAGATAAATGAAGTAAAATTTTTTAAAAGCAGCTTTTTAAAAATTTGACAAACCCTTTGATAGACTAAAAAAGAAGAAAGAGATGATGCAATTAAAATAAAAAAGGAGAGAGGAAATATCACTGCAGATCCCACAGAAATAAGAGTATCACAAGAGGATACCCTCAAAAATTGGATGTCAACAAGATGACTAACTTAGATGAAATGGACACATTTCTAGAAACACACAAGCCCTATATTGATGAAAGAAGAAAATGATGATCTCAACAGACCAATCACAAGGAATGAATTAGTCATCAAAAACCTCCCAACCAGGAAAAGCCGAGGATCAGATATCTTTCACAGTTGTACTCCCATTCAAAAAAATCTGAATAGACCAACTCTGTGACACATATTCATCAGAATGTCAAATGCCAAAGAAAAAGAGAGAATTCTGAGAACAGCAAGAGAAAAGCAATGCATAACATATAAGAGATATCCAATAAGATGAAGTACTGATTTCTCCAGAAACAATGGAGGCAAGAAGAGAGTATGATAAAATTAGGACACCAAAAGGGAAAAAATGCCAGCTGAGAATTCTTTGCCCAATAAAATTGTCCTTCAAATATGAAGGTGAGTATAAAATATTTACAAACAAACAGAAACTAAGAGAGTTTGCCATAAAGAATCCACCTTTGCAGGAAATAATAAAGGAAGCCTTAGAACCTGATAAAAAAGACAGGAAAGACAGGCTTTGAGGAGAGTATAGAAGAAAAAAATAGCACAAAGGATAACCAAAAGCATAAAAAGACAGACAAAATAAGATATGACATATGAAAACCAAAGAATTAAATGAAGTAAATAATGCATCTACAGTAATATCATTGAATGTGAATGGATTAAACTCCCCAATCAAATGATACAGGCTGACAGAATGGATAAAAAAGCATGAGCCATCCTTATGCTCATATGCTGCTCACCTTAGACCCAGGGATACAAACCAGCTGGAAGTGCAAGGTTGGAAAAAGAGACTCCACACAAACAGTAACCAGATAGAGCAGGGGTAGCTATACTAATATCAGACAACAAAAGACTTTAAATGCCAAAAAGTTATGAGACACAGAAGGTCATTATATATTAAGAAAAGGGACAATACTTCAGGAAGATACAATAGCCATAAATAACTATGCCACAAAATACATGAGACAAACTCCAGGAAATCTGAAGGGAGAAATGGACATCTCTACAATAATCATTGGAGACTTCAAACAGCACTCACATCGTTAGACAGAACAACTGGACAGAAGATCAACAAGAAAACAGAGAACTTGAACAATGTGATAAAAGTTTAGACATAACAGACATATACAGAACACTCAAGGGTGTTATACATTCTTCTCAAGTGCCCATGGATCTTTCTCCAGGATAGACCACATGTTGGGGCACAATGGAGCTCTCAATAAATACAAAAAGATTGAAATTATATAAAGTTCCTTCTCCAATCATAATGGAATGGAACTGGAAATAATAGTCAGCAAAAAAGTAAATTTGCAAATGTGTAGAGGCTAAACAACACACTCCTAAATCATCAATGGGTCAAGGAAGAAATTGCAAATGAAATCAGTAAATATATTGAGAAAAATGTAAATGAGAGCATAATTTATCAAACATTATGGGATTCATTGAAGGCAACCTTGAAAGAGAAATGTATAGCCCTAAATGCCTATATTAAAAAAAAAAAAGAAGAGTTAAACTCAAAGATTTAACTGAACCACTAAGAAACTAGAAAAAGAACAGCAAGCCAATCCCAAGCAAGCAGAAGGAAAGAAATAAGAAAGATTAGAGGAGAAATAAATGAAATTGAAAAGCAAAAGCAGTAGGGAAAATCAACAAAGGCTGGTTTGTTGGGACGATCAATAAAATAGACAAACCCCTAGCTAGACTAACAAAGAAAAAGAGAGACAAGATGCAAATAAATACAATCTCACCCAAAGAGTTCCACAAAAGACCAAGTTCTTAACGTTGCCCTGGAACTGCAGACACTCTAAGGAATGATTCAGGAGACACAGTGTCTTGGGCAGATAGAGGAAGTATGCATGCTCAGAGCTGTGGGGGGAGGTAACAGCTAGTGCAGCAAGAAAACACCTACTGGCAGCCAGGGGAGGGGGTTTGTGCTGGAGGCTGAAGCTCTGTGGGAGGAAGGCTGTTACACTGCTGACAGTGATAATGACCTCCATCTCCTACCTGCAACTTAATGATGGTGAGAGTGACAAACTGTATGAGACTTGCACATGGAGCTGAAATGCACAATGACTTCTGTGGTTCTGTTTGTGTTCAGGTGTCACCATGTTTATCAGACCTCCTTCTGATCTCATGCCCTGACAATTAAGTTGATTGCAAACAGACTGCTAAGGTTCAATAGAGCAATCTTGTATGTTTTAGATACGTTCTGAAGAAATTCACATCCATCTAGATGAGGGGGCAATGCCCTTGATTCACCTGAATCCAATGACCATCATTACATTTTCTAATCTGTCCTTTCTGTACTGGAATCCCTTTTACCTCCTCCTCCTAGGAGGAGAGACTCAGCACACCAGGATATCAGTCAATGCACCCTCCGAATGGTCTTCAATTCATCATTTGACAAGAACATAGGAATAACTTTCTTTTTTATTTTAATTAAAAGAGAAAAACTTGGCTTCTGATATTATTATGTTATATTTTAAATACAATATAGTTCCCATTGCTCCCGGCAGCTACAGCATTGACTTGGCAGAGACCATGTTAATATGTCCAAGGACAGAAGGATCTGGACAGATAAACTGCAAAGCTCTGTCATCTTGTACCCTACAAGAGCAGCTCACCACTACTTACCAGAACTGATGTCCTTCAGCTTCATCTACTGGATTTTTCATCTTGCCAAAATCTTTAGTCTAGGCCTCTTGCTCTTATACCAGTGCTTGGGCATACTCATGTTCAGCAGGAAAAGTGAATTCCTAGACTGTGTTTTGGGGTATCTTATAATCCCTTTCACACCAAGGTTTTCCCTTTAAAATTGCCATTTAGCAGCAATGTGCATTATCACTTGTGAGTTTATCCTAGGTGAAAATAATAATAATACACCCTGGGGGAAAAAAAACAGAAGAAAGAAAGAAGACCATAGAAGATTGGATAAAAGAAGAGAAAAGAAATGGGAAGAGAAGAAAATGTATACCTTGGGTCCAAATTTTATAAAAGTTAAGGACCAAAAAAGTGTTTAACTCTAAAGCCATTTCTATCCTGAAGGTATTCAAGGACAGTACAAAGAGTTGACCTCTGGTTCCAGGGCTATACAAGAGTCTGAATGAAAAAAGACAGTCAAGAATTCACGCATGTTGGGTACATTATCCTGAAGGACCTTACAGAGTACTATGGGCAAGAGGGGCACAAATCCCAAAGTAAATGTGAACCAAAGTAAAAGTGGAATCTATCCTTCTGCAACAGAGAAAATCTAATGGGAAGGTTCTAGTTTTGTTACAAAATGGATAATGAGGGGAAACGGACTTTGGCCCAGTGGTTAGGGCATCTGTCTACCACATGGGAGGCCCACGGTTCAAGCCCCGGGCCTCCTTGACCCGTGTGGAGCTGGCCCATGCGCAGTGCTGATGCGCGCAAGGAGTGCCGTGCCACACAGGGGTGTCCCCCGCATAGGGGAGCCCCACGCGCAAGGAGTGCACCCATAAGGAGAGCCGCCCAGCGTGAAGGAGGGAGCAGCCTGCCAAGGAATGGCACCGCCCACACTTCCCGTGTCACTGACGACAACAGAAGCGGACAAAGAAACAAGACACAGCAAAAAGACACAGAAAACAGACAACCAGGGGAGGGGAGGGGGAATTAAATAAATAAAAATAATAAATCTTTAAAAAAAAAACAAAAAACAAAATGGATAATGAAAGATATACTAGAAGTGTAAAGAGAAACATAACTGAAAATAGTTATCTGTAAATATTAGCTTGGTGCAAAAGTAATTGTGGTTTTGCATTGTTGAAATTGCCATTTGATATTGGCATGCATTGTTAAATAAATATAGTTATGGTATACATTGTTTTAATGTGTATTTCTTACTTTACATTTTTTTTTTTTGCAATTGGCTTATTAATTGCTGTTTATTTTATATTTATTTTAGGCTATGGAGATGATCTTAGACAAAAAACAAATTTGAGTGATTTTCTTATTTGAGTTCAAAATGGGTCATAAAGCAGCAGAGACAATTCACATCATCAAGAATGCATTAGGTCAGGATCTGTGAACTAATATACAGTGCTGTGGTGGGTCAAGAAGTTTTGCAAAGGAGATAAAAGCCTGGAAGATAAGGAGCATGGTGACTGGCCGCTGGAAATTGACAAAGACCAACTGAGAGCAATCATCAAAGCTGATTCTCTGACAACTACCCCAGAAGTTGCTGAAGAACTCAACATGGACCATTCTTTGGCATTTGAAGTAAATTGGAAAGGTGAAAAAGCTTGATAGCTGGGTGCCTCATGAGGTGACTGAAAATTTTAAATATCATCTTTTTGAAGTATTTTCTTCTCTTACACTATTACACAACAAATCATTTCTTGACCAGATTGTGGCATGGGACAAAAAGTGGATTTTATGCAACAACCAGTGACAAACAGCTCAGTTGCTGGACCAAGAGGAAGCTCCAAGCACTTCCCAAAGTCAAACTTGCACCAAAAAAATGTCATGGTCACTGTTTGGTCGTCTGTTGCCAATTTGATTCACTACAGCAATATGAATCCTGGTAAAACCATTACATCTGAGAATCGTGCTCAGCAAATCTATGAGATGCAGTGAAAACTGCAATGCCTGTAGCCAGCATTGGTCAACAGAAGGGGCCCAATTCTTCTCCATGACAGCGCCCAACTGCACGTCACACAACCAATGCTTCAAAAGGTGAATGAATTGGGTTTTGATGTTTGCCTCACCCACCTTATTCACATGACTTCTTGCCAATTGACTGCCAGTTCTTCAAGCACCTCAACAACTTTTGACAGGGAAAATGCTTCCACAACCAGCAGGGTGCAGAAAATACTTTCCAAGAGTTTGTCGAATTTCAAAGTACAGATTTTTATGCTACAGGAATAAGTAAAAATGTGTTGATTGAAATGATTCCTATTTTGAATAAGAAAGATGTTCTTGAGCCTATTTAGATCTAAATTTCACTGTCTGGAACCACAATTCATTTTACACCAACCTAAAAATATTACACTATTTTATAAAATTGTTTTTACATGACTGTCGGGATGCACACATCCAAATTCTGTAAAGCGCTGCAAGCTGCGAACTCCAAAGAAGGTTTTTGATGTATTTCCCAGGAGAATGTGGTAGGCTGAAGTAGAGATATTCTCTCTTCTGACTGCTTACAACTTACTGATGATTTAAATCTACACAGTAATTATTATGCCAGCGCTTGCTTCAACAAACAAATGGGTGTCATTGCCTGGACAAGTTGACAAATGAATCTAATTATCCCAAAAGACAAGATTTCAAACTAGAGGCAAGGACACAGCGTAATGATCACCACCTCTTTGGTGGGACTTATTTGGTAATACATGATAATCTACTTCTCCAATATAACAAAACTATACTCATTTATAATTCAACTACCTACTCATGATTCTTTTAATTCTTTTATTTGAACCTATAATTTAAATATACCTATTAAATATATCCCTCAGAGTCTTATGTCTTTGAAGTATTCACATGCTGGTTGAGACCTGAATCCCAGAACAATTGCTGCTAACTCCTCTCCAGTTCTTCATTATATTGAGAATCAGACCTCTGCATTGTCCTCACAGCAAGTACTGTCTCTGAAAATGAGCAACAAGTTGCTTAGATGTCACCCTCAGCACTGTCCTTTAGTCAGTTTGTCAAATAACAGTGATTAGTATCCTAACGGGAAACCCCTCCACCTACTGGTGATAGGTAAAATGGCTTCAGCTCCTAAGTTGTCACAGAGCAGGTTCTTCATTTACTCCCACCCAAAATCCACGGTATTTTTAGACTTATGCAAACAACATCAGGAACATGTCTAAATTTATGATATCAACATAGGAACAAATAAAACAGGAGCCCTGACCTCATAAAGCTTTCATTTTACTGGGTAGGACAGACAATAAACAAATAATATCTCTACAGCCACTCTTATTTTGCTTCTCTGAGATTTTGTCTCCCGTGTGCTAGGTGCACAGTGCAGGTACCAGAGGTGTTTTCTCCTCACACTTGCCTTTCTGCTTCAGGAAGCTGAGGCGGCTCCCTCAAGGTGGCACACAGCTTCCCTTTCCCCCTTTCCCTCCTATGGGATGTACGTGCTCACAGCACCCCTGTGGTGGGCACAGATGTCCCTGGGTGACATGATGCAGTAGTGCCTCACTGGAGGACCCAGTGCTTAGGGAGATGGGCTCCCACTCTCCCTTCAGGCCCTCTAACTTTTGTAGGAAGAGTGATAGGACCCAGCTAAGGGGAGGGTTTAGCAGGGTTATCTGCCACCATCTGCTTCTTGGGATCTCTAGGAAAGGACAAAGTAAGCCATGGCATCTCCAGAGTCCCTGTTGTGCAACAAGCTCTACCTGAACAAAGGTTACCTTCAGACTCACCTAGCAAACTTTAGAGTCTATAAATGCTCTAATGATAATTGAAGTGATGAATGCACAACTATGTTAAGTATGCAAAATATCATTGGTTGTACAATTTGGATGAATTTTATGCGTTATTAATAAGTAGAAATAAAACTGATTTGTTTAAAAAAGAGTAGCAATAAAATTGATTTTTAAAAATTGAAAGTTAAGACCTCTTCACAAATAAGATAAAATCAAATTGAATGACTCTAATACTTTGCAATGTTGGAAAATTCCTCTTCAGTATGAATTTAAATAAATAAAAATAAATATCTAATTTTTTCTTTAAAAAACTATTTTTTCTCCATTTGCAATTCATCTTTACATTCCTGTATTCCATATAAATCTGTGGTGTGCTGAATGTTCCTTTGAACAAGTTATAATCTCTGTCTGGTTCCCTCATAAGAGTAAAATAAAATTTGTAACACAAATTTTTTATATCCATATGAAAATTATTATTTTACTTTTTTCTGAACAATATATTTTAACAAATTGATTTTGTTTCCCTAAATGCCTCATATTCTCATTTCCCTCCTTACCCAGATTAAATTCTATGATCCTGCTTAATAATGATTCCCTTATGCATATCAAGAAATCACTTGCCCTTACTGTATTTCATTATCTTCCTCCAGGAAACTACTACCCTTAGTAAAAACCCAACACTTCTCATGCCTGTATCCTTGTCTCTGTGACTGGAGAATCGTTCTAACTTGCCTCATTTTAAATTCATGGTCACTGACCTCATAAGGACACTGAATCTTACCTCACAATCATTCTTCATTTGCCTGGACTCTTCACCCTCTACTCTTTCTTTTTATTATCTCTCAAGTTCTAACATCTCTTCCCTGTCCTAACAACAAGGCAATTGCCTTATTTCCTGTTTCCTGTGTGAAAAGAAGCAATAAGAGGAAGATGCCCATTAAGAATGAAGGAGTAAACTCACTGAGGGAGGAATGAAGCTGGCTAGTAAGACAGGGAATTGATAGATGGATCTGGAACCTGGCAGAGACTCCCAAGGACATCAACAACCCCAAGGGGGCTGCTGGAAGACCCCCCCCACACACAAGATTCTGCCACTCAGAACAAGATTTCCTCCAGAAGCCAGAAGGGCACCAATATTCCCCAAGGACTCTATAATTGGGACTTCCTGGGGATTGATGGGTGGGGTAATCAATCAAAACAGCAAACAGCTGGAACTCCTGCCCTGCCATTAGCAAAGGGGTGGAATAACTAATGGTTTAAAAAGCAGGCAGATTTCTTGCTCTCTTGCCTTCACCCTGTCCAGTGCCAGTGCTGCCCTGTTCCTGCCTTCTGTGCCCTGCTCTCCCTGTGTCCCCCACATGGATCAACATGCAAGTCAAACCTGGGCATTTATAATCCATAATGGGAAATTGTAGTCTGTAAATTATCCACTTTATCACTTTTCAGCCCTTTCCTATATTCCTGGGACCCACGATCAGTTATTTTCTCTAATTTCTCTTCCTTCCATACCTGAATAAATTACTGGCCTAACTAAAGAGAAAAGAAATAATTTTTTTTAAATATTAAAAAAAGAGAAACAAATCCACAAGTCCCTCCCATGTATCCTCTGATCCATGGATGCCTACATCCCCCTGCCCTGCCTTCTTTCCAGTTATTGTAGATGAGCAGGCAGCCCTCCTGTGTGAGGCCAGACCCTCAGACCCCATCCCTCTCTTCTGCTCAAGGGTATTGCTCTTTGTGTCCACCCCTCTCTTTCTAAAATATCAATGTTCCCCTCTCTAAACATCATTCCCATCAACATGCAAACATCATTTTAAATATAGAAAACTACTGTTAATTTAATAAGGTCATTTAATTTACCATATAAATTACTATATGTTACAATTTAAACAATATTTATTCCATATCATATAATATATGTAAACATGTTAATATAAAATATAAATTACTCTAACAATATTGTGTACTAATTTGTTCTATTTTTAAGTGTTCTTTAAGAAAATTATTTGACCATATACATGATCCATTTTTTTAGCATTTATTTTTTATTGTATTTCTGAAAGATACATAGAGCACAACAAATGTTACATTAAAAAATATAAGAGATTCCCACATACCCCACACCGCACACCTACACTCCTCCTACACCAGCAACCTCTTTTGTCACTGTGGCACATTCATTGCATTTGGTGAATGCATCTTGGAGCACTGCTACACCACATAGATTATACTTTACATTGCAGTTTATGCTCTCTCCCAGTCCATCCAGTAGGTTATGACAGGATATATAATGTCCAGCATCTGTCCCTGCATTATCATTTAGGACAACTCCAAGTCCCAAAAATGTCCCTCACAACACTTCTTCCCTCTCCCTGCCCTCAGCAACTACCCGGGCCACTTTCTCAAAATTAATGCTACAGTTGCTTCCTTTACTAATCACAATAATTCTATAGTAGAATACTAGTAAGCCCACTCTAATCCATATTTTATTTCTCCATCCTGTGGACTGTGGGATGGTGATGTCCACTCCACCACTATATCGAGAAGGAGCTTTGATCCCACATCTTTTTTTTTTAATTAAAATTATTTATTTTTACGAATTACATTCAAAAAATACGAGGTCCCAATCAACCCCACCGCCCCCATCCCCACTCCCCCCACAGCAACACTCTCTCCCATCATCGTGAGACATCCATTGCACCCAGTAAGTACATCTCTGAACATCACTGCACCCTGTAGTCAATGGTCCACATCATAGCCCACACTCTCCCCCGTTCCATCCAGTGGGCCCTGGGGGGGTCTACAATGTCCTGTAATTGTCCGTGAAGCACCACCCAGGACAACTCCACGTCCCGAAAACGCCTCCACATCTCATCTCTTCCTCCCATTTCCCAAACCCAGCAGCCACCATGGCTACCCTTCCCACACCCATTCCACATTTTCTCTGTGGACATTGTGATCCCACATCTTTGATGCATGTGATTCTCCTGCTTGCAGTTGTAGGCACTCTCAGTTCCCTGGTTTGGTGGTTGACCATCTTCACCTCCCTTTTAGCTGACCTAGGGAGGCCAACAACCAGAGAGTAGGAGTTGCAACTCTGCTGAGGTTCAGGGCCCAGCTGGCACATAGGCAGTCCAGAGATTCAAGTCTCCTGGGTATATATCAACACCAGCACCAACCACAGGCTCAGGAAAAGTGACAGAAGAGGCATGTATAGGGAGGTCATATCTGAGGCCAAGTCCACCACACTCAGGAACACAAATTCCAAAGTGGGACCAACTGACAAGGCTCTGAACTCCAGAGCCAACTGCCATGACTGTGAAACCTGTGCATCTCTGTAGCCCTGAGGAGCACCAGTAAGTGGGTTGTATCTTCCTTGGCTGTCTCTGGGATCCTGCTGAGGCGTGCATAAGCACAATTCCTCTTATGACCTCCCAACTCTTTTTTGAAGACTCTTAGCCATATAAACTCGTTTGTCTTTACCATTTCCCCCTTTTATTCAAGATGGTCAAGGAAATTGAGGAAGAGTTTGGGAGAACAGTTGAATATAGGAGATTGTTGGGTATGTGGCTGAAACCATAATGTTGAGAAAACTCTTTAAAAAAATATAAGAAGAAAGTATTAACTGTTTAAGCTTCTTAAGGGGGGTGGTATCTGGCACAGGGGCAGGCTTCCAGGAAGGTGTGTGTGCGCATCTTGACATAGTGAGTTATATCAAAGGGTGGAGACCTGTTCAAAGAGTGGGAAGGTGTTACCCATCCTGGGGAGGACTTATGTTCACAAATATTATTTTTAAAAGTCTCTTGACCTCACATCTCCCTCCAATTATGGCCTATTTCATAATTCTCCTTTACTTTATTCTCATGGAAAAAGTTGTCTATACTACCAACTCAAAACCTTCTCTTCCCATACACTCTTAAGCTTCTTCCACTCAGGCATTACCCCAATATCCCATTGAAACTGCTATAGTCAAGATCCACAGAGGTCTCCACATTCCCCAACCTATTGGACCCATCCCAGATCTCATTTTAATAGACCGATCAGCATCCTTTACATATTGATATCACCACCCTACTTGGGAAACTTTCTCTATGAGCTCCATGCAGTAACACTCTTTTTCTTGTCTTCCAAACACACTGCTCTTTCACAGACATTTTCCTGGTCCCTCCTTATCTCCCTGCCTCAGAGTTGAGTTCCTGGTCCTCTTCCATTCTCCATTATTCAACACTCACTGTTTTGTTTATCAGATTTAACTGCAAAGATGCACTAAAAACTTTTCAGATGTAAAGGACATGAATGTGTATATCATCAGTAATTCCATACTACTAGAAATGTTATAGGACATCCTACAAACAGAAAGAAAATGATAGATGGAAATACGAATAGCCCTAGAAGTGGTAACTACATTACTAAATATACGTATTTTTTCTTATTTAAGTCTCTTGAAATGTTAATTGACTATGTCATTTTTAAAAAGTATATTTGGTGGTGTCATCAACATGATGATGTACAACATCCCCTGGAAATATCCTCCCCCCAGAATCAACTCACAAAAGGACAAATCCCACTTGCTTGGAACTCTGGAGGACAATAGAAACTGGCGAAGAAACCCACAAACACTGAATCAAAGTTAAAGAAAAAAATAGAACACTCAAACCAGGTAAAAGAGTTACATTCCAGACACACCAGTCCAGAACCCCTCCCCGTCACTAGGTTCTGCAAAGATTACCAGTCACAAAGAGTGGCATGGCCTGGGACCCTCCTAACAGGAATAAAGACCACAGAGCCACTCACAGCAGTGAGTTAAAACCCTACATACATCCAAGTAAAGGGCCCCAAGTCTAAAGGGACCCAGGACAGAACACAAGCAGCTGAGGAGTGTCCCAGGGGAAAAAAAGAGACTGCAAAACTGTTGGCAAGAAGTGCATGCACTCAAGCCAGAATCTGTTGATGACACCATGCAGAGACAAAACAGACCTCCTGATTGACTCCATCTGGCCCCAGTGGACGGGTCGCAGAACTGAAAAGTGTAATGAAAAGGGGGCACTGAGTAAGGGAGAGAATTTAAACAAATCATGGGAAGTGAGAGAAAATTCTGTGTAAAAACAGAAAAGAGTAGGACTCCAAGGGAATGAACAGAGGCAAGGAAGCCTTCTCCTGAAAGTGAAACAATTGCACGCTAAAGGGCCATCTTAAAAATTGTACCACATAATCTAAGGAAATAACAAAGTGCAAAAGAGCTGGCAAAATCTGAACAGTTGAACACAGGGTACTCTAAAGGATTAGAATAAGTTGGACCAAGCATCAAAATAGCCTTTACCCAATGCAAAATAACCATAAAATCTTAGGTATCCACGCAAATAGTAATCAAAAAAGTGCTGATATTGGCTACACTAATATCAGACAAAATATGCATTAAGTTAAAATCTGTTAGAAGAGTCAAAGAATGTCACCATAAAATAATAAAAGTGTCCATACACCAAGAAATACCAGAATAAATATGTATGCACCTAACCACAGTGCCCCAAAATACACCTGGCAAATGCCTCACAAAACTGAAGGGAAAAAAATAGACACCTCGACAATAATGGTTGGAGACTTCAATATGCCATTCTAATCAATTGAGAGATATCGATAGTGGGTCAATAAGGAAACTGAGAATTTGAATAATATGTTAAATGAACTAGACCAAACAGACATATACAAAAGATTGCACCCTAAAACAACAGGATTTACATTCTTCTCAAGTGACTGTATATCATTCTCCAGGATACACCAGATGTTTGATGATAGAAGAAGTTTCAGTAAATTGAAAACACCTGAAGTTATACAAAGGAACTTCTCTGAACAGAATGTAATAAAGCTGGAAATCAAAAACAGGCAGAGAACTGGAAAATCCACATATATAGAGAAACTAAATAAAACATTCATAAAAAATCACTGGGTCAAAGAAGAAACTTCAGGGAAATTAGTAAGTATCTTGAGATGAATAAAAATGAGACCACAACATACCAAATGCATGCAATTCAGTGTAGACAGTGCTGAGATGGAAATTTATACTCCTAAATACCTACAGAAAATAAGAAGAGCTAGACTCAAAGACCTAATTACACACCCACAGGAACTAGGAAAAAGATAGAAAACTACATCAAAGCAAGCAGAAGAAAAGACATAACAAAGATTAGAGTAGGAATGAATGTAATTGGGGAAAAAAATGAAGAGATCTACAAAACCAAAAGTTAGTTCTTCAGGAAGAGCAAAAAAATTGACAAATACTTAACTAGACTAATGAAGAAACAAAGAGAGAAGATGAAAATAAATAAAATCAGAAATGAAAGGTGATCCATTGCCACTGATTCCACAGATGTAAAAAGGATGATCAGAGGATTCTATGAATAAGTTTAATGCCTACAAATTAGACAACTTGGATGAAATGGAAAAATTCTTAGAAACATACAAATGACCTACACTGACTCTACAGGAAATGGAAAATCTCAACAGATAAATCATAAGCCAAGAGTTGAATCAGTCACCAAAAGCCTCCCAAAAAAGATCCCTGGGCCAGATGACTTCACAGGGGAATTCTAACAATTATTTCAAAAGAATTAATACCAAGCTTACTCAAACTTTTCCAAAACACTTGAAGAGGAGGGAACACTACCTAACTCATTCTTTGACACCATCACTCTAAAACTAAAGGCAGATAAAGATACTACAAAAAGAAATTACAGATTAACTTATTTTATGAATATATAAGTAAATATTCTCAAAAAACTTGCAAATGTATTAAAACAGCACGTTAATAGAATTATGCACCATGATAAAGTGGGTTTTATCCCATGTATGCAAGGGTGGTTTAATACAAGAAAATCAATTACTGTAATACACCACTTCAATAAAGGAGAAAAAACCCATGATCATCTCATTTGACACAGAAAAGGCATTTGATAACATTCAGCATCCTTTCTTGATTAAAAAAATTTAGAAAAATAGGCAAAAAGGTAATGTCCTCATCATGATAGAAGGCCTATATGAAAACCCTACAGCTAGCAACGTACTCAGTTATGAATGAAGACTGAATGCTTTCCCTCTAAGATATAGCATAAGGCAAGGATAACCTCTGTCACCACTGTTATTTAACATTGAAAAGGAAGTTCTTGCAAAAGAAATTAAGCAAGAAAATTAAATAAAATACATCAAAAGGAAGATGTAAATCTTTCACTATTTGCAGTTGGCATGATCATAGATATACAAAGTCCCAATACTCAACAAAGTCACTAGAGATAATACACAAATTCAGCAAAGTGGCAGGGTACAAGTTCAGCAGTGTTTCTACACACCAGTAATGAACAATCTGAGGAAAAATCAAGGAAAAAATTCCATTTACAATAGCAACTAAAACAATGAAGTATACAAGAATAAATTTAAGTAAGGATGTAAAGGACTTATACCTGGAAAACTACAAAAATTTGCTCATATACATCAAAGAAGATCAAAATAAATGGAAGGACATCCCATGCTCATGGATTGGAACACTCAATATTGTTAAGATGTCAATTCTATCCAATATGTTTTAAACTTTCAATCCAATCCCAATCAAAACTCCAACGGCCTATTTTACAGAAATGGAAAAGCAAATTATCAAATTTATTTGGAAGCCAAAACCATCATGAAAAAGAGGAATGAAGTTGGAGGACATACACTTCCTGATATTAAAATTATTACAAAGGTATGGTGGTCAAAACAGCATGGTACTGGCACAAGGATAGATATATAGACCAATGGAATAAAATAGAAAGTTCAGAAATAAACCCTTGCATCAATGCCCAATTAAATTTTTTTTGGAATGATCTTTATTTTCTATATTTAGAGAATGTGTGGGTTCATAGAAGAATCATGCATCAATATAGGATTCCCATAAACTGCCCACCACAAACACTTTGCATTGTTGTAGAACATTTGTTACATTGATGATAGCACATTCTTATAATTTTACCATTAATTAAAAGTCCATGGTTTAACTTAGGATTCACTATGTAGTATAGATCATAGATTTTTAATTTTATTTATTCTCTTACAGAAGATACAATCTAATATTTCTCCCTTAGATCAAATTCAGATAGATATTTCAATGCTGTTAATGGCATTCACAGCATTGTGCTACCGTCACCACCACCCATACCAAAACCTTCACATCATTCCAAATAGGAGCTCGGTACCTTTTAAACCTCAATTTCTCATCCCCTGTCCCTACCCCATCCCATGGTAGCCTGTATTCTACTCATGAGTCTATGAGTTTCCTTATTCAATTATTTCAAATCAGTGAGATCATACAATATTTATTCTATTTTGACAGTCTTACTTCATTCAACATGATATCTTGAAGGTTCATCCTGGTTGAGGATGTATAAAACTTCATTCCCTTTTATGGTTAATATTCCATGGTGTGTATATATCACATTTTGTTTATTCATTCATTGGTTGATAGACATTTGGGTTGTTCCCATATTTTGGTAATTGTGAGTAATGCCACTTTGAACATCAGTGTGCAATCTGTTTTAGTCCTTGCTTTCAACAATTAATTTGGGTATTTACCTAGCTATATGCTTTCTGACCATTTGTAAATCTTCTTTGGAGAGATGTATATTTAAATTTTTGCCCATTTTTATACTGATTTTTGTCTATTTGTTGTTCACTTAAGGATTTCTTTATATATTTTGGATAGTAAATCTTTATTGGATATGTGGTTTCCAAATATTTTCTGCCATATGAAAGTTGTCATTTTACTTTCATGATAAAGTTCTTTGAGACACACAAGTTTTTAATTTTGATGAGGTCCCATTTTTCTGTTTTTCTTTTCTTTCTTATGCTTTGGGTTTAAAGTCTAAGAAACCATTGGCTAACACAAGGTCCTGAAGATGCTTCCCTATGTTTTAACCTAGGAGTTCAGTAGTTCTCTCTCTTATATTAAGGTCTTTGAAGCATTTTGAGTTGATTTTTGTAGCATATGGTGTCAGGTAGAATCCTCCTTCATTTTTTTTTTTTTCCAAATGGAGATTCAGGTTCCCTAGCACCATTTTCTGAAGAGATTATTCTTTACCAATTGAATGGTATTTACCACCTTGTCAAAAATTATTTGAGGGAGTGCCCTTTTATAAATGGATGCTGCTTAATTAATGCATCTCTCAATAAAATTGTGAAATCCTAAAAAAAAAATTATTTGGCTACAAACGTGAGGGTTGGTTTCTGAGCTCTCAGTTCTTTCCATTGGTCTATATGTCTGTCCTTGGGCCAATAATTTGCTGTTTTGATTGCTGTGGCTTTGTCATAAGTTCTTAAAATCTTAAGTGTGAGTCCTCCAACTTTATTCTTCTTTTTAAACATTTCTTTAATTATTAGGGCACCTTACACTTCCATATAAAATTAAAAAATTTTTTTTTCTATTTTTAAAGAAGATTTAGATTACATAAATACTACATTAAAATATGAGGGATTGCATATGCCCCACTTCCCTCTCCCTCACTTTCTTACATAAAAAACATCCCTCATTAGTGCAGAACATTTGTTACAATTGATGAACACACATTGAAGCATTGCTACTATCTATGGACTACAGTTTACATTATAATTTACACCTTTTCCTGCACAAGTTTGTAGGTTATGACAAACTATACAAAGGTCTGTATCCATTACTGCAATGTCATTCAGGACAACCCCAAAGTCCTGAAAATTCCCCAATATTACACCTATTCTTCCCTCTCCCATCCTTCAGAATCTCTGGTGGACAATGATAAGAGTTCTTCCATTTCTAGAAAATAATAAGTCTATGGTAGAATAATAATAAATCTACTTTAATCCATTGTACATACCCCATTCTTGAGGACTCCATGATATTGATGTCCACTGCTTCTAACTGAGAAGAAGCTTAGATCCCATGGAGCAGATGAATGGAACTATTTTGATTGCAGTTGCAGATGCTGTTACTTGGGGTGGGTGTTGTGCTTTAAGAAGGACATATATATTTCATAACTGGCTTTTCCATTTCTGCAAAGAAGGTTGTTGGAATTTTGATTGGATTGCATTGAATCTACAAATTGTTTTGGATAGCATTGGCATTTGGAAATACTTAGTTTCAAGAACACAGAATGTCCTTCCATTTATTTAGGTCTCCTTTGATTTCTTTTTGTAATGTTGTATAGTTTTTACTGTAAAAGTCCTTTAAATCATTGGCAGATTTATTCTTAGATATTTTATTCATTTGTTGCTATTGTAAATGGAATTTTTGTCTTGAATTCTTCTTCCAATTGGTCACTGCTTGTGTATAGAAACACTACTGATTATTGGTGGCTGATCTTATATCCAGCCACTGTGCCAAATTCATATATTAACCCTATGGGTTTTGTTGTGTACTTTTAAGGATTTTCTGTATATATGATCATGTCATCTGCAAATAGGGAAATATTCCTTTCCAATTAGAATGCCTAATATTTCTTTTTTCGAGTTCCTCTGACAAGTACTTCCAGTATATTGAATAACAGTGATGACCATGGACATCCTTGTCTTGTTCCTGATTTTAGGGGGAAAGTTTTCGGTCACATTTTAATGTTTTTTTAAATTTATCTATTGTTCAGCTATACAGGGAGAAACCATCCTGTCTCCCCTCCCCCACCATCACCACCACCACCTCACCACCTCCATTGTCCTATTGGGTTTTAGGTATGTTTTTGTTTAATATGGAAAAGTGGATATTTTATTTTTTAAATATATATGTATATATTTACCGAAGTTTGAGATGAGAAAAAATCATGCATAATGTGCAGAATTCCCATGTAACACCCCTCCACTAACACCATATTGTTGTGAAACATTTTTTTTCTTTATTTAATCATCTTTTTTAAAAAAGATACATAGGTCACACAAAAAGTTACATTAAAAATTATAATAAGTTCCTATATACCCCACATCCCACACCCCTCACTCCTTCCACATCAACATCTTTCATTTATATGGCACATTCATTGCATTTGATGAGTACATTTCGGGGCATTGTTACAAAGCATGGATTATAGTTATGTTGCAGTTTACACTCTCTCCCTGTCCATTCAGTCAGTTATGGCAGGACATATAATGTCCCGCATCTGTCCCTGCAATATCATTGGTGACACCTCCTAGTCTCAAAAATGCCCTCTTTTTCCCTCTCCCTGCCTTCAGCAATTCCCTTGGCCACTGTCTCCACATCAATGGTATAATTTCTTCCAATGCTAGAGTCACAATAATTCTGTCATAGAACACCAGTAAGTCCACTCTAATCCATATTTTATCCCTCCATCCTGAGGACCCTGGGATGGCAATGTCCACTCCACCTGTAAATCGAGAGGGTGCTTAGATACCACATGGCTGTTGGATGGCATTCTCCTGCTTGCTGTTGTAGACCATCTTGGTTCTCTCCTTGGTGGATAACCATGCTCACCTCCTTCTTATCTGACCTGGATAAGTCCAATGATCTGGAAAGTAAGGGATGTCCCTCTGGTGAGGCTGAGGGCAAAGCTGGCTCATTTTTTACAAGTTATAAAAGAACACCATTAGACTATTACCACTAACTACTGTCCATGGCATACATTTGCATGTTTTCCATACACCTCCTATTATTAACATTATGTATAAGTACTGTACATTTATTATAGTTCGTGAGAGAACGCTCATATTTGTACTTTTAACCACAGTCCATTTTCTACCACTGTGTTACACAATCCCATGCCTTTTACATTCTCTCTAATGTGTACATTCCATGGCTCTACTTTTCATCATAGAGTTTTGCAGTCATTGCCATAGTACATTTTTGAAAGTTTTCCTTAGTCCAAAAGAAAAAATTGCATATCTTCCTTTTATTGCCCTTAACATTTATACCTTCTTTGACATTGATGCATGAATATTACAATATTACTATTAATTATAATCCATAAGTCACATTAATTGTATTTTCCCATGCAACACCATATTCATACCAGCATATAATAGTCTCATACATTTGTTATAGTTCATTGATCAATATTCTTGTATTTGTATTATTAAACACAATCCTCACGCACCTCTGCGTTTACTATGTTATTCAGTCCTTAGATTATTCTCTAGCTTTCTTTTGATTGACATTTACATCACCAGACCACCCCTTTCAGCCACAGTCCCATTTATAAGTGAGCCATTTTCATTATACTCACTATAATATGTTGCCATCAACTCTATCCATTTCCACAAATTTTTACATCAAGCTAGTTGAAATTCTACATGAATTAAACATTAATATCCCTTCTCAGCCTTCTTCCTATCTCCTAGTAACTTACACTCTAGGTTTTAACTCTCTGTATTTATTCTTTGTATTTAGTGAGACTGTACAATATTTGTCCTTTTGTATCCAGCTTATTTCACTCAGCATAATGTCCTCAAGGTTCATCCATGTAATCACATGTGTCCCAATTTCATTTCTTCTTACAGCAGCATAGTATATTCCATCATCTATATAGACTGCATTTTGTTTATCCAGTCATCAGTTGATGGACACTTGGGTTGTTTCCATCTTGTGGCAATTGTGAATAATGCTGCTATAAACACTGGTGTGCAGTGCCTGTTCAAACACTGTTTTCTGTACTTCTGGATATATTCTGAGTAGAGGGATTGCCAGATCATGTGGGAGTTCTATATTTAGCTTCCTAAGAATCCAAATGGCCAAATTATTTTTAACATGGTTATCCAAGTCCACTCAATTGGGAAAGAAAATTTGCTTCAACAGATGATGCTGAGAAAATTGGATAGTCACATGCAAAAAAAAAAAAAAAAAGAAGGATCCCTATCTCACACCATCTTCAAAAAGTAACTCAAAATGGATAAAACACCTAAATATAAAAAATCGGACATAAAATCTACTCAAGGTTGGGCACCTGCCTACCAAACAGGAAGTCCCGGGTTCAATTCCTGGTGCCTGCTAAAGAAGATGATGGGATGGTCTGGCACAGTGAGCTGATTCAACAAGATGATGCAATAAAAGTATGCAACACGATGACACAATGAGGAAACACAGTGGAGACCCAACAAAAAGGGAGTGGAGGTGGCTCAATCCATTGAGTGCCTCCCTCCCACTTTGGAGGTCCCAGGTTTTGTTCTCGGTGTCTCCTGAAAAGATGAGAAGGCAGAGAAAGTACACAATGACAGAAATAGAGAGACAAAAGCAAGTGCAAACACTAGTGGGGGCAGTAAAATTAATTAATTAATTAATCTCTTTTTAAATCTCCTAGAGGAAAAAATAGATGAGTTGTCTTCAGGAACTTGCATTAAGCATTGATTTTTTTATACTTTACACTCTAAGTGTGCGCAACAAAAGAAAAAATAGATAAATGTGTCCTCCTAAAAGTTAAAACTCATTGTGCATCAAAGGACATTATTTTGAAAGGAAAAGACAACCTACTCAATTGGAGAAAATATTTGGTAAGCACATCCAATAAAGATCTTATATCCAGAATATATAATGAAATACTACATCTCAACAATAAAAAGGCACACAAACCCAATTAAAAAATGGACAAAAAGACTTTCACATTTTGCCAAAGAGGATACACACATAGCCACAAAACCCATGAAAGATCCTAAACATCATTAACCATCACATAAAGACAAATCTAAACCACAATGAGAAACCACTTCATATACATTATATTGGCTATTTAAAGAAAAGTGGAAAATTACAAGAGCTGGAGATGACGAGGAGTAATAGAACATTCATTCATTGTTGGTGACCATATAGAATGGTGCAGCCTCTGTGGAGGACAGTTTGATGGTTCCTCAGAAAGGTAAGGACAGAATTATATGACCTGGCAATCCCATTACTAGGTAGATGCCCAAAAGAAATGAAAGCAGGTAATCAAGTATCACTTGAAGGAAAACTGTGATAAATTAAAGAATAGAGCTAATAAGTCAACAAATGCCAGGTAAAGGATTCATATACTTAGCAGAAAGGTAGGCAAAAAAGAGGAAGGGGAGAAAAGGTACAAATGGGAAAAATATTTTAAAATAGCTAGATACAAATAGACTACAATTAGGTAGATTAACTGCCATGGGAATAAAAGACTCACACACCAAAACACATATGCAGGGAGGGCTCCATCTGCTTCGTGCATTTTTGCTTATATATCATGTATTTTTGGATTCAGTCAAGGGTTGTGGTTAAAGATAAATTTCTCAAGGATATTTTGTCTTGGAACAAGAAACCTCATCGCTAGACTCACACCCTATCTAGTGGGAGAAAGGGCCAGAAAAGTTTTCAAACGTCAAGTGAGAAGAGATATCTGGTGTAGAGATAAGCAGGACAAAGCTATTTTTGCTCTGAAGCAAGAACAGGTGAGCTTTAATAAATCATTGAACCATGCCCTTGCTGAGGCGGTGGAACTAATTGCCAAATCTCCCCCCTTTCTTTTATGAGCAAGTGGTTCTATTTGAGTAGCTGTATATACGGTGGTGGCCAGGTATTCATAGCATTGTGTGGTATGTTCCCATAGTTGGAAGAAGCATTGGCATCCTATAAATATAACAAGACAGAGGCAAATTAATCCATCTCTTGTTGCTCACCATTTAAAATTTAGATTGGAAAACCATGTTGACGGGTTCAGCCATTGCAACTGTTTGGCTAAGATTTTTAGTGTTGTTTGTTGAGTTTGATTTTTTGAGTTCCATAATTGCCACTCTCATTGGACATGGAGAGCTTCCACTTCACCCAATATATGATGGGAGAAGGCACTTGGAAGTTGTTTCTTTATTTGGTTTCAAATGTGTTAGGTGTCATTCCATTTTAAAGGAGTGACCCAAATGCTAGAATGCCTCCAGTCCATTTCAAATATTAGTGGCCCTGCAGGAGGAACCCAGTATCCTCCTGTCCATGTTGAATCATTTGAGGATAATGGGGGTCAGGATCCTATCAAGAGGTGAGAGCAAATAGGGGTGGATCTGTTCTATGGGCCCAATAGGTGTGACTAGCTGTGCAGGGGTTAAAAGACATAAGGATGAGCAATATGTATATATGTATATTTTCATGTTCCCACCTTAGCAGAAGCAGTAGTCGCTACTGCCAAATAAGCTAAAAAAGTATTTTTAGGCATCTTGGGGCACCTAACTTGTGCCATAAGAACTTGTGCTTGGTTGCCCAATTTTTTAAGACTCCCCTGTGTAACTGGTTCAGCTCCTTGAGTAGTCCTCAGGGAGATATTGGTCAATTGCAGGTTGAGTGCTTCCAGGCTTGGTATTGGGTGATGCTGCAGATTCCACCAGGCCATGCTGTGGTTTCACATGCTTTGCTGGAAGCTAAAGAGGTCCTCCTGGGGAGAGAACTCTTCCCAGTGTTAATAAATATCCTGGACCATGGCAATTACTATTAGCTTCTTGTCCATACAGGGGTTTGTATAACACTTTAGGATAAATTTTTATAATTGGTGTCTGAAAATGTCATTCTGCTGTTATATAACCATCTCATTGCAATTTAAGTAACTTAAAGTATATAAGGCTATTTTTATGATGTCCTCTGACTGATGGAACCTAACACCCTATTCTCCCTCTTTTATTTTGTAAGCATAGTTTTAAGGTGGAGCGAGATTATTCTGTAAAAAAAAAATTGTTAACCTAATATTATTATTATAATAAAATAGGGTTAAAACTACAGGTTTTTATACAGATAGATTTTTGTTATTAGGCTAGGATAGATGATAGGGTTATGTCCATCACCTTGGGAAAGCACTGTAAAATTTACTTTCGGCTTGTTCAAATATGAATGCAGGCTGGTTTGAATTGCTTAAGGAGATACTAGAGAAAGCTTTAGCAAGTTTTAAGATAAAGTGATAGTGACATAATTGAATATTAAGATTTGTAATAAACTAACAATATTTAGGGTTGCTGCACACAGCATCAGTGGTGTTACTTTAGTTTTTGATAACTTACTGTTATATATCATTCCATGGCAGCTCTCAATGTGAATTGGACTAGTATGAGTTAAAGCATTTGCCTTGTGGCAGCTTTTAGTGTAAATTAGATGAGTATGAGTTAAAGCATTTGCTTTTTGATTTTTAAGGAGAAAATTTGGTTTTAGGGTGTATATTATTTTTGCTAACAATTAAAATTATGATTAACAACATTATATTTTTATTTAATATTATGTTGTAACATTATTAAATATTCAGGAATTTTATATACTCTTTAAGTATTTATTTGAACTTTTTGCTCATACAACTTTAACAGAAGGTTAAAGAATCCCTTTTAATTTTATAGTACTTTTAAATATTGTTCATTTAACTTATAACATATTAAATGAACTTAACTATTTTATTACTTCATTTCTTTCAAAGTAAAAGAGTAAATCCTTTGCAAATGCCTGAAATAAAAGATATTTTTTAGGATATGACTTTGAGAAAGCATGTTTGGACATTATGTTCCTTTAAAAGTGGTAAGACTAGCTTTTTCTTAAACAGCCAAGGACATGATATGGTTAAAATACAAGAAGCTGTTTTGATAAAAGAGACTTTTTTGCATTCTGATTATTCATGAGAAAAACTTTTTATAAACTTTTACTAAAACAGACCAATGACTTAACAGACTTTGAAAGAGGACGAAATTTAACTTTGCATCAGTATATTATTTGATACTAAAGCTTTTAAAACATAATAAAGAGACATCAAATCTTATTTAACTTTATTCACAAAAATTCCCTTTCCACACACACTCTGCATTTTCTGTATTCCTTCGGATTTTGTCCCAAATTTTACTTCCTTAATAACTAGTCATTTTATCTTAGGATAAAATTATTTTCTGTTTCTTTAATAATAAAAACACATTTTATACACCCTACACACATAAGTTATGAAAATGATTTTGGAAACTGTCTCCAAACAAACATCTTACAACATGCAATTACCATCAACCCTAAACTAAACTGTTAAAATAATGATTCACTTTGGTTATACACAAATATAATTTTTCTTTATATCAAATACCTAGTAGCATATAATCCTAGAATCGGATTTTTAGTGGCAAGTTGGCATGAGGAGGCTGGTAGCTAATAAGTTCTCCTGTTCTGAAGTTACTTTTTGTTATTATTATCAATTCAGTTTTTGTTTAATAATGACTTCTTGAAATTAGCTATTTAAACACTTCAATTAACCACATAGACTATAATTAATTTATCTTAAAAATTTTACCTTCACAGAGCACATTCTCTCACTGTTTTATAACTTGCCGTATGCATTTAAATTTTGTCTTGCATATATCCATTTTGATTTTATGAAATATAGCCATTTTATTCTAGGACAAAATATACTTTTTTTAACAAACATCAAATTTTAGATAGCATTCTCAGAAACTTTTTACCTTTTTAAATATTCATTTAAATTTTACAACCTTCATTTTATCTTGTGAAGAAAAATAAACCATTTTCATTTAGACAAGAACTTTTTTTATGAAGAGACTTGTAATAATTTCATTAAGACTTACAATTTGTTATCATGATAGAGATCTTATTGGCATTTATACTTATGTATTAATATAAGCACTATTTATTTTTTGGCCATTTTAATAGAGCTCTTTTAGGAATTTTTATTTATTAATTTAATATTACCATGAGGAAGTATTAAAATATACATTGACATTGAACAAACAGACAAACCCAAAAATAATTGTTACACACCAAGAGAAATAGAAAGTTTACAATTTGATTCATGATTCTAGGTTTAGAGTTCCCATAACTTAAAAGCTAAGGTTCCCTCATCAGGGGAGTATGGACAAAAGGTCTGTACTGTTTGAAGCAAGGCAATCATTTGTTCTTCTTTCACTTTATAATTGGCTGTTTACAATAGTTGTTGTAAAGTGTGGAGATAGACCTCCTGTTGCTTTGATAATCTATTTCCCATATTACACTAGCGTCTGCAGTCAGCTTCCCTCTCTCAGGGCAGTTAATGTCCTGTCTGTGCAGGATGCTTAGTCTGGACTAATCTCACTCTGCAGACCTGTTCCTAGGACTGAACCCAGGGAGCAGCTGACCTCAAGGGCGGCTCTGATCACTGGCAGCGACCAAGGTCTGGACCATCTTTACACTGGGCTGTTCCCAGAGACCGTGCCAAAAACTCCCCCTCAGATAGGGGGAAAATCAGGGGCCCCACATTCGGTGCCAATTGCCACAGGAGTTAAAGACCCTCTCACAAAAATTCATGTAGGGAGGACTCCGTCTGCTTTTATTAATTTTTTCTGAAAACAGTTTGATGTGATTTTTTAAATTTTTTTTCCTTCTTTACTTTATTAACATGTTACATTAAAAAAATATGAGGTCCCCATACACCCCCCACCCCCCTACCCCACTCCTCCCACATCAACAACCTTTTCCATCATCGTGGCACATTCACTGCAACTGGTGAATACATTTTGGAGCACCACTGCACCACACGGACAATGGTCTAAAATGTAGTCTACCCTCTCCTCCATTCCACCCAGCGGGCCATGGCAGGACACACAACATCCAGCATCTGTCCCTGCAGCACCATCCAGGGCAACTCCAAATCCTGTAAATGCCCCCACATCATCTCTCTTCTTCCCTCTCCCTAACATCAGCAGCTACTGTGGTCACTTTCTCCATATCAATATTACAATTTTTTCCTTACTAATCACAATAGTTTCCCAGCAGAAAACCAGTAAGCCCACTCTAATCTATATTCTATTCCTGTGGACCCTGGGATGGTTTTGCCCACTCCCCCTCCATATGAAGAGGGGGCTTAGAAAATCACCCTCTTTATCTTACCCCACACACAAAAATTCAAAAACATGTGAATTAGCCCTTTTCCTCTTTCTGTATTATTCAAGGACTGCACAAGACTCCATTGACTTTCTTCATAACTTACATGCTATTATTGTCACACATTTTACTCCTACATATATTTTAAACCTTGTAAGCCATTATTTTTTCTTTTAGTCTTTTGAAAGACATCTTTCTTTATCCCCATATTTGACTCCATTTCTTACTACATCTCTGCAACAGCGATCTATTTCTGTGTTTAAAAAAAGATTTAATTACTAATATCTCTTGTCTCACACTGTTTTTGAGAGTCAGGAATTTGAAAATAACTAGCTAGTTAGTTCTGGCTCACAGTTTATCATGGCATTGCTGTCAAGATGTCAACCAGAGCATTCACTGTCTCTCCCTTCCTCTCCCTTGTCTTCTCTCTCCCTGTCTCAAGCTATATCTATCCATCCATCTATCTATCTATCTATCTATCTATCTATCTATCTATCTATCTATCTATCTATCTATCTATCACCTAGCCCAATTCTTACCTTTGAAACATAGCAACCATTTTAAGGAAGCCCAAGCCCCATGGAAAGGACACATGTGGGTATCATATCAAATAGCCCCAGATAAGATTTCAGACATGCCAGTATAAACCAGTGGGCACATAGTGCACCTCTTTATTGCCTGTGCACAAGGTGATCTTTTCCCACTGCTGAGCCCTCACTGTTTTACTAGTTGGGGGCTTCTGTGAGAAAGACACTGGAGGAAACTCCCTCAGCCCCGTGAGGAGGAAAGACACACTGGTGGCCATTGTTGGTCTTTGTTTATAAGCCCACACCTTACAAGTTCATTTATGTAGTACATCACACTCAATTCTTACTGCTTTTGCTATTATTTCAAGTCATACTCCCACCCACCTCCCACGTCTACAGCCAAATACAGCACACAAGCTATTCTGTAAAATAGAACAATTCCACTGTCTTGTTTTATGATCTTCTTTGCTTAGAAGCTTTATGACAGTGTTTCTCAAACCATCCCACTGACTACACCTGCAGAGTGGCAGAGATAAGAGAATGCACATATATCAGGATTCTAACAGCTCGTTCTAAAGTCACCTGAGAAAAAATGTCTTCCAAGACTTCAATGTGCTTTATTTCAAAATTTCATGGGAATTTTGCATTCTTTTCCAAAAAATGTCCATCTGTTGCTTACTATAAAATGTTGCATCACAAACTTCATACTCTTAGAAATTTTCATCACCACAGTTTAAGAAATACAACTCAAGAAAGCACACAGAATCAAATCCTGTCTCACAAGCACTACTGCCACAATAGAAAACCGTCCCCAATGATAACTCTTTTTTCATCACAAGGAAGATAACTTTCTTAATATAAATTTTTTATATTTTTCATCATGAATTAGTTGATTTTTTAAATATTGCATTAAAACACTATTAATCTTGAGGAGGTAGGACAAGATGATATTAGTAAGTGCACCCACATCATCTTTCCTACTGAAAAACAGCTAAGGGGGGGCAAAATCCTGCCTGAGTGGGCTGTTTTGGGCACCCACAAAGCTGGAGTCTTCTGGACATGGATCTGGAGAGAGTGAAACAAAAAGAGTGATTGCTCAAGGTAGAATGGTGGATTTCCAGAGCTTGTTCCTGAAGCTCTGGGATGGCTAAGCCCTTCCCTCAGGGAAGATAGCTGTGACGTTCCAAAAACCCTGTGTTCCCTGACCACATGGTCCTGGAACCCATGCCCCCAAACCCCGAGTTCCCTGAACCTGCATCCCCTGAACACAGTGCTCCCTATGCCCTGAACCCCAGGGTTCCTGGAAACTGCTGGTCTCAGTATCATACAAACTCCAAGAGTGGGAGGGTTCTGGCAAACAGTGCAGGGGGACCAAGAAGTATGGGTTCAAATGTCTGGATCTCTGTTTTTGAAATTTGAGAAGCATACCAGCTGGCTTGAGGAGAAACCTGGGAGAGATAAGAGGTAAAGTTGTTGAGGCATCCCAATTTACCTAAATGCTCAGGGATATAGGGAAAATTGATCTGGAATAAGGTGGAGTCAGACAATTAAGTAGTCCTGTGCAACACACCTAAGGGAGGGGCAGAGGAGGAAGTACTTGATAGGCTTCCAAGAGCACATTTAGGGTTTCCAGCAATATTTAGGTGCTCTCTCTCAAAAAGATTGAGATTCACTATTTTCTATAGTGAGTTGATTCACCAGGGTCCCATTTAAATCTCAGAGGTGAGTTCTCACATGGGCTTCCTACAGTTCAGGGACAGAGGGAAGTAAGGAAGGGAGCATGGGGAAAGGACAGATTCCTAATCAATTTATTCAATTGCAAAGAAGACTCCTTGATTGAGGACTTCTCTGTTTTTGTTGTTGTTGTTGTTTTCTTGTCTTTCCTTCTGCTTTACCCGCACCTCCCCACCCCTCCTCCCCCATTTTTTTTTTTCCTATTAGGTGGTGCTGGCCCTGTTTCTAGATTCTGGTGCTTCCTCATTCTCAATTTCATCTGTTTCTGTGTGTACTGATTTTGTGTGATCTCCTTTCCTTCTCACATCTTTCTATCCTCCAACTTCTGGTGTTTTTGATATATTACACTTCTCTTTCTTTAGCCCCCAATTTTTCTGGCTCTTTATTCATAACACTTCTATTCAGTTTTCTATCTCTTATTAACTCTTTATGTTATTGTCCTTTCTTTCTCTTTCCCTCTCTCCTGATCACACTGGTCTTGTAATTCATACTGTATTCTTTCCATAATCAGTTTCCCATTTCATTGTAAGTACTCCACTTTCTTATTCCTATAACTCTACACAGCTTACATGAGTTTAATATTCATTCTCCTAGGTCTTCTGCTAACATTTACTATCAATACTACTATGATACTTTTTCCTTTCTTACCTCTCTTTCTTTCCCTGGCCTTAATCCTTTTCCTTCAAGGGAACTTAGACAACAGCAAGAAAATAGAACAAGAAGAGTAAAGTGTCAAAGAGAACACTTAACACATACACAAAAACAGCATCTAAATAAAACTGGATAATAGACTAAGAAGCTAATCAACTGAAAAAAAAATCAAGATAAAAAGATGACCAGACAGCAACAAAAAATTGTAAAAACCATACCCATAATCAGAGAGTCATAGGCCAACCAATTAACAAACTAAAAAGTAGGAAGAAGAGCAGAATATCAAACAATTAATCAAACCTCACCAAACAAATATCATGTGCCAGCATAATGAAGTGAAGGAAGAGATTAAGAATATTAAGAAAACACTTGGAGAGCATACAGGAGAAATTGTAAACATACGCAAAAAGATCACAGATATGATGGCCATGAATGGCACAATCCAGGAAATAAAAAATAAACTCTCATCAAATAACATCAGATTTGAAGAGGCAAAGTAAAGAATTAGTGATGTGAAAGACAGTACATCTGAAATCAAACAGATAGTAGACTTGATAGATAAAACGATTTTTAGAAAATCTACCAGGTATTTAGGGATTTGAATGACAACACAAAATGCACAAACATATGCATTATAGGCATCCCAGAAGGAGAAGAGAAGGGAAAATAGACACAAAGGGTGTTGGAGGAATTAATGGCTGAAAACTTCCCTACCTAAAAAGGGAGATGGATGTACATGTCCAAGAAGTGCAACACACCCCAAACAGTATAAATCCTAACAGTCAGACCCCAAGACATATAATTATCAAATTATCCAATGCTCAAGAAGAAGAGAAAAATACTGAAGGCAGAAAAAGAAAAAAGAACCATCACATATAAGGGAAGATAAATGAGATTAAGTCTGGATATCTGATCTGAAACTATGGAGGTAAGAAGGCAGTGGTATGACATAGTCAAGGTACTAAAAGAAAAAAAAATTCCAGCCAAGAAAAAACTAACCAGCAAAGATGGTATTCAAACATGATGGAGAGTTCAAAATATTCGCAGATAAACAGAAACTAAGAGAGTATGCCATTAAGAAACTTACCCTTCAAGAAATACTAAAGGGAGTTGAAGGAGGAAAGAAGAAAGCAGGAGAGGCCTTTTTGGAGGAAAGTGTAAGAACAACAAAAAGGCAAAAATAGAAATAAAAACAATATATGAAACACACAAATCCAATGAAAATATGGTTAAAGTAAGTAGTTCCCATGTGGAGCTAGCCCATTTGGAGGGCTGATGTGCACAAGGAGTGCCTTGCCACGCAGGGGTGCCCTCCACATAGGGGAGCCCCACACGCAAGGAGTGCTCCCTGTAGGGAGAGCCGCCCAGCACAAAAGAGAATGCACCCCTGCCCAAGAGAGGCACCCCACACACAGCTGACACAATCAAGGTGACACAACAAAAAGAAACACAGATTCCTGGTGCTGCTGATAAGGATAGAAGCGGTCACAGAAGAACACAGCGAATGGACACAGAGAGCAGACAAAGGGTGAGGAGGGAGGGGGGAGAAATAAATGAATAAATAAATCTTAAAAAAAAAACTACACCTGTCAAGAAACACGGATTGGCAGAATGGTTAAGAAAATATGACCCATCTATATGTTGTCTACAAGAAACTCACCTTAGACCCAGGGATTCAAGAAAGTTGAAAGTGAACAGCTGGAAAATAATGTTACAAACAAACAATAACCAAAAAGGGCAGGACTAGCTATACTAATATCGGACAAAATAGGCTTTAAATGCAAAACTATTGAGAAAGACAAAGATGGACACTACATATTAGTAAAAGGGGTAATATTTCAAGAAGAGAGAACAATTATAAACATTTATGCTCCCAACCAGAGCACCTCAAAATACGTGAGGCAAACACTGGAAAAACTAAGTGAAAGAATAGATGTCTCTACAATTATAGTGAAGGAATTTAATACAACATTATCACCATTAGACAGAACATCTCAACAGAAAATCAATGAAAATACAAAGATTTTGAATAATATAAATAAGGATCTGGAACTAATAGACCTACGCAGAACATTACCCAAAATACAACAGGATATACATTTTTCTCAAGGGCACATGGATCATTCTGCAAGATATACCAAATGCTAGGCCACAGAGAAAGTCTCAATGAATTCAGAAAACCTGAAATTATCCAAATAATTTCTCTGGCCACAGTGGAATAAAGCTGGATATTTGCAAGGGCCAGAGAACCAGATTAGGCACAAAGATATGGAAGTTAAGCAACACACTATTAGAAAAACAGTGGGTCAAGGAGGAAATCTCAAAAGATATCAGTAACAACCTTGAAACCAATGAAGAAGACAACTCGACATATCAAAACTTATTAGATGCAGCAAAAGCTGTACTGTACAGAAAGAACTAACACAAATCTTGCTTTAAAACTCCATAACCAGGAGGGGGCAAGATGGCGGCTGAGTGAACATCCCTGTTAGAGTCTTCTGCAGGGAATCGGCTGGGCGGCGTTGGAGACTCTTTGGGACCGGATTGTTTCGGGATTTTTGCTGGTCCGGAGGTGTCTGGACATCGATTTGGAGGGAAGGTAACAGAGAGGATTCGTCTGTGAAATATACACGGAGATCCCAGCTACCTGCAGAGGATTCCCTTCTTGGGTAGGCGGAGACGAGGCATCTAGCCCCGCTCGGTGGGGCTGAGCCAGGCCGGGCCGGGCCGCGGTAGCGTTTGGAGCCGGGCGGGGCCGGTGCAGGCCCCGGCTGCGGGCCGCGGTAGCGCTTGGAGCCGGGCGGGGCCGGTGCAGGCCCCGGCTGCGGGCCGCGGTAGCGCTTGGAGCCGGGCGGGGCCGGTGCAGGCCCCGGCTGCGGGCCGAGGTAGCGCTTGGAGCCGGGCGGGGCCGGTGCAGGCCCCGGCTGCGGGCCGAGGTAGCGCTTGGAGCCGGGCGGGGCCGGTGCAGGCCCCGGCTGCGGGCCGCGGTAGCGCTTGGAGCCGGGCGGGGCCGGTGCAGGCCCCGGCTGCGGGCCGCGGTAGCGCTTGGAGCCGGGCGGGGCCGGTGCAGGCCCCGGCTGCGGGCCGCGGTAGCGCTTGGAGCCGGGCGGGGCCGGTGCAGGCCCCGGCTGCGGGCCGCGGTAGCGCTTGGAGCCGGGCGGGGCCGGTGCAGGCCCCGGCTGCGGGCCGCGGTAGCGCTTGGAGCCGGGCGGGGCCGGTGCAGGCCCCGGCTGCGGGCCGCGGAAGCGCTTGGAGCCGGGCGGGGCCGGTGCAGGCCCCGGCTGCGGGCCAAGGTAGCGCTTGGAGCCGGGCGGGGCCGGTTCAGGCCCCGGCTGCGGGCCGCGGTAGCGTTTGGAGCCGGGCGGGCCCGGGTCAGGCCGCGGCGGGTACGGAGCCGGGCAGGGCCGGTCCAGGCCGCGGTGGCGGGAGGTGGATGCCGGAGCCGGCTGGGCCGCTGTAGCGAGCGGAGCTGGGCGGAGCCAGGCCAGGCCAAGGCGGCGTGAGGAGCCGGGCAGAGCCGGTCCAAGCCTCCGCGGCGGGCGGAGCCGGGCCTGCGGAGGGGTTTCTGTTTTTTTTTGTTTGTTTGTTTGTTTGTTTGTTTTTTTTAATTTTACTTAAATTTTTTTTTTTTTTTTTTTTTTTGAGCATCTGCAGTACTGGGGAGTTCGTGGGCCCTGGGCGGCCTATTGGGGGTTTGTGGGAAGGGAGGTGCTTGCAGACCCATTTGGGCAGACAGACGGGGGGGTTTTAGGGCAAAGCGGGGGGAAGTTGTTGTTTTAGATAGTGTTGCAATTGTGACACGTGTGTACCTGTATCTCTCTTCTCCCTATCCGTTCCCCACCGTTTGCCCATCCTCTTTTTCTTTCTTCCTTTCTTCTTGCCTTTCTTTTTTCTCTATTATAATTAGTTTGTTTTTTTTTTTGTTTGTTTTTTTTTCGGTTTTCTCTTTCCCTCTTGTCCCTCATCTTCCACTTATTTTTACTTTAATTCAAGTATACAATAGGTGCTACAGGGAACACCTCACATTTGCTGGGTTTTCCCATCCTCCACTGCCTCATTTCTGTGTGAACTGATTTAGGCTACCTACACTATCCCCCTTCCCCTGCATCTTGATATCCACTATCATCTACTGTCTCTCCTATATTCCACCCCCCACCTCCCGTTCTTTGATCCACAAAGTGTCTAACTCTTAATTTCTAATACCTTTGTTCTGTTTTCTGTCTATTATCCACTCTTGAAACTATTACCTTTCTTTTCTTTTTCCCTCTCTCATGAAAACAATAGCTGTGTAGTTCATACCATATTCCTCCCAAATTCAGTCATCAACTTCATAAAAGGTACTCTACCTACAGCTATAACTCTATACAATCTATATGAATCTAACCTCCATCCTTCCAGATCTCATATTCCTGCTTTATTAACATACATCACCAAAACAACTTTACACTTTTCCCTTGCTTACACAATTGCCTTTCCCCAACACTAATACTTTCCTCTAAAGTGAACTTAACCAACAACAAGTAACTAGAATAAGAAGAAAAAAGTGACAAAGAGAAGATATAACACCTGTGCAAAAATAACAACTAATTAACCTCCAAGAGCAGACAAAGAAGCTAAGGAACTGATTAAATTCGTCAAAATAAAGAGATGACCAGAAAGCAACAAAAATCTACGAACCAAACCAATAATCAGGAAAACATGGCTGAATCCAATCAACAAACCAATAATCACGAAGGGGAGCAAAACTTGGCACAAGCAATGAAAGATCTCAGAACATTTATCACCGACAAATTTGATGCAGTAATGAAAGAGGTTAACAACATGAAGACATCACTTGGAGGGGAAATTGCAGACATACGCAAAAACATAACAGATATGATGGGAATGAACACCACAGTTCAAGAAATCAAAAATACACTTGCAGCAAATATTAGCAGACTAGAAGAGACAGAGCAGAGAATTAGTGATGTGGAAGACAGTACATCAGAAATCAAACAGATAGTAGAAGGGGTCAATAAGAAGATAGAAAAAATCCAATTAGGATTTAGGGACCTGAATGACAATGCAAAACGCTCAAACATACGTATTATAGGCATTCCAGAAGGTGAAGAGAAGGGAAAGGGGTCAGAAAGAGTGTTGCAGGAAATAATGACTGAAAACTTCCCAAATCTACTGAAAGAGACAGATGTACATATCCAAGAAGCACAGCGCACTCCACAAGTCATAAACCCCAACAGGCCCACCCCAAGACATATACTTGTCAAATTATCCAATGCTCAAGACAAAGAGAAGATCCTAAAAGCAGCAAGAGAAAAGAAAACCATCACATACAAGGGAAGCTCAATTAGATTAAGTGCTGATTTCTCTTCTGAAACCATGGAGGCAAGAAGACAGTGGTATGATATAGTCAAGGTACTAAAGGAAAAAAATTTCCAACCAAGAATACTCTATCCAGCTAAACTAGCATTCAAACATGATGGAGAGTTCAAAATATTCGCAGACAAACAGAAACTGAAAGAGTATACCAACAAGAAACCTCCCCTTCAAGAAATTCTAAAGGGAGTTCTGCAGGAAGAAAGGAAAAAACAGGAAAGGCAAAGTTGGAGGAGAGTATAAGACCAACAACAACAACAAAAAAGACAAAAAAAATATATACAAACAAAATATGACAAACACAAATCCAATCAAAATATGGCTAACACAAATAATTCCTTGATAGTAATAACACTGAATGTCAATGGATTAAACTCACCTATCAAAAGATTCAGACTGGGACACTGGATAAGGAAATATGACCCATCCATATGCTGTCTACAAGAGACACATCTTAGACCCAGAGACGCATGGAGATTGAAAGTGAAAGGCTGGAAAACAATCATACAAGCTAACAATAACCAAAAAAAGGCAGGAGTAGCTATATTAATATCAGACAAAATAGACTTTAAATGTGAAACAATTGTGAGAGACAAAGAAGGATACTACATTTTAGTCAAAGGGAAAATCTGTCAAGAAGATCGAACAATCATAAATATCTATGCCCCTAACAAGGGTGCCTCTAAATACGTCAGGCAAACGCTGGAAAAACTAAGTGAAAGAATAGATACATCTACAATTATAGTGGGGGATTTTAATACACCACTATCAATTCTGGACAGAACATCTCAAAAGAGAATCACCAAAGACACAAAACATCTGAATAGTATATTAGAGGAGCTCGATCTAATAGACATATATAGATCGCTACACCCAAACACAGCAGGATATACATTTTTCTCAAGCGCACATGGATCATTCTCCAAGATAGATCATATGCTAGGCCACAAAGAAAGGCTGAACGAATTCAGAAAGATTGAAATCATACAAAACATTATCTCTGACCACAGTGGAGTCAAGCTGGAGATTTGCAAGGGAAAGAAGCCCAGATTTCACACCACGATTTGGAAATTAAACAACACACTCTTAGAAAAACAGTGGGTCAAAGAGGAAATCTCAAAAGAAATCAATGACTACCTTGAAACAAATGATAATGATAACACAACATACCAAAATTTATGGGATGCAGCAAAAGCAGTACTGAGAGGGAAGTTTATAGCCATAAATTCATATATCAAAAAAGAAGAAAGAGCAAAAATTGAAGAACTAACTGCACATTTGAAGGAATTAGAAAAACAACAACAAAGTAACCCAACAGGAAGAAGAAGGAAGGAAATAACAAAGATAAGAGCAGAACTAAATGAAATAGAAAATAAGAAAGCACTTGAACAGATAAACAAGACCAAGAGCTGGTTTTTTGAGAAGATTAAAAAAATTGACAAACCTTTAGCAACACTAACAAAGAAAAAAAGAGAGAAGATGCAAATACACAAAATAAGAAATGAGAAAGGCGATATCACCACTGACCCCACAGAAATAAAGACTATCATAAGAGGATATTTTGAAAAACTATATTCCAACAAAAATGACAATCTAGAGGAAATGGACAAATTCCTAGAAACACATAAACAGCCCATATTGACAAAAGAAGAAATTGATGATCTTAACAAACCAATCACAAGCAGAGAGATAGAATCAGTTGTTAAAAATCTCCCAACTAAGAAGAGCCCAGGGCCAGATGGCTTCACAGGTGAATTCTATAAAACATTCCGGAAAGAACTGACACCAATCCTGCTGAAACTATTCCAAACCATCGAAACAGAAAGAACATTACCCAACTCCTTCTATGATGCCAACATTACCCTAGTACCAAAGCCAAACAAAGACATCACAAGAAAGGAAAATTACAGACCAATTTCTCTAATGAACCTAGACGCAAAAATACTTAACAAAATACTTGCTAATCGTATTCAACAACACATTAAACGAATTATACACCACGACCAAGTGGGATTCATCCCAGGTATGCAAGGATGGTTCAACATAAGAAAATCAATCAACGTAATACACCATATAAACAGATTGAAGGAAAAAAATCACATGATTATATCTATTGATGCAGAAAAAGCATTTGACAAAATACAGCACCCTTTCTTGATAAAAACACTCCAAATGATTGGAATACAAGGAAATTTTTTGAACATGATAAAGAGTATATATGAAAAACCTAAAGCCAATATTGTTTATAATGGAGAAATCCTAGACTCCTTCCCTCTAAACTCAGGAACAAGACAAGGATGCCCACTGTCGCCGCTCCTATTTAACATTGTCTTAGAAGTACTTGCTCGAGCACTGAGGCAAGAACCAGAAATAAAAGGCATTCAAATTGGAAAGGAAGAAGTCAAAATTTCATTATTTGCAGATGACATGATCCTATACATAGAAAACCCTGAGAGATCTACAACGAAGATTCTAGAACTCATAAATGAGTTTAGTAAAGTCGCAGGTTATAAGATCAATGCGCAAAAATCAGTAGCATTTCTGTACACCAATAATGAGCAAGATCAGGAGGAAATCAAGAAACAAATACCATTCACAATAGTAAATAAAAAAATCAAATACTTAGGAATAAATTTAACTAAAGAGGTAAAGAACTTATACACTGAGAACTATACAAGATTGTTCAAGGAAATCAAAGAAGACCTAAATAAATGGAAGACTATTCCTTGTTCATGGATAGGAAGACTGAACATTATTAAGATGTCTATCCTACCAAAATTGATCTACACATTCAATGCAATCCCAATAAAAATCAATGCAGCCTTCTTTAAGGAACTAGAAAAACTAACTATGAAATTTATTTGGAAAGGAAAGAGACCCCGAATAGCCAAAGACATACTGAAAAAGAAAAACGAAATTGGAGGAATCACACTACCTGACTTCAAAACATACTATAAAGCTACGGTGGTGAAAACAGCATGGTATTGGCATAAGGAGAGACATATAGACCAATGGAATCGAATTGAAAGCTCTGATATAGAACCTCACATATACAACCACATAATATTCGATAAAGCCACCAAACCCTCTCAACTGGGAGAGAGTGGCCTATTCAACAAATGGTGTCTGGAGAACTGGATAGCCATATGTAGAAGAATGAAAGAGGATTACCATCTCACACCTTATACAAAGATCAACTCAAGATGGATCAAAGACCTAAATATAAAAGCCAAGACCATAAAAACCTTAGAAAGCAGTGTAGGGAAACATCTACAGGACCTTGTAATAGGTAATGGATTTATGAATATCTCACCAAAAGCACGAGCAGCAAAAGAACTAATAGATAAATGGGACTTCCTCAAAATTAAAGCCTTCTGCACCTCAAAGGAGTTTGTCAAGAAAGTAAAAAGGGAGCCCACACAGTGGGAGAAAATATTTGGCAATCAGATATCTGATAAGAAACTTATAACTTGCATATATAAAGAACTCCTACATCTTGAAAATAAAAAGATAAACAATCCATTTAAAAAATGGGAAAAAGACTTAAACAGACACTTCTCCGAAGAAGAAATACAAATGGCAAGAAAGCACATGAAAAAATGTTCCAAATCTCTAGCTATCAGGGAAATGCAAATCAAAACCACAATGAGATACCATCTTACACCCATAAGATTGGCAGCTATGAAAAAAACAGAAGAATACAAGTGCTGGAGAGGATGTGAAGGAAGGGGAACACTCATCCACTGCTGGTGGGAATGCAGAAGGATCCAACCATTCTGGAGAACAGTATGGCGGTTTCTCAAAAAACTAGCCATAGATTTGCCATATGACCCAGCAATACCACTGCTGGGAATATACCCAGCAGAACTGAAAACAAGAACACAAACCAATATATGTACACCAATGTTCATAGCAGCATTGTTCACTATTGCCAAAAGTTGGAATCAACCCAAATGCCCATCAACAGACGAGTGGATCAATAAAATGTGGTATATACACACAATGGAATACTACTCGGCTGTAAGAACAAACACACTACAAACACATGTGATAACATGGATGAATCTTGAGAACCTTATGTTGAGTGAAGCAACCCAGACATTGAAGGACAAATACTACATGACCTCAATGATATGAAATAAACAAGCTGCCCTAGATAGCAAGAGACTGAACGATAGGCTTGCAGGAAATTGGAGGGTGGAGAAAGGATATGAGCCGATGTCTGCAGGGGTGGAATTTAAGACGAGATGGTGGTAAGTATGAACACAAAGAAGAGATAAAAGGGGGGCAAGGGGTTGCCTTTGCTTGGGGCTTTGCGGGTTTGAGGGTGGCTGGGGAGGGACGGGTGGGTAACGTTGCCCAAAAGTGGGGGGAGGGAGGGGTAGCATACGAACCAGGAGAGGGTCAGGTGTTGGTGGAGAGTAAAATGCCGAGAAAATCATATCAAAATATAATAAAGAGGGTTACCTGTTTAGAATGCTCGGAGGGGAGGGTCTGATGCAGGACGGGCTCCTGGGGAATGTCTAAATGCTCATTCTGCCAGAGTGGGTGACACCATGGGGTAGAAACCCAAGTAGTGAGAGTGGGGGTGGACCCACATCCTGGGGAGGACTAATGCCATCCAATAGAGGGAACTGTATCCCTCGAGAGAAAGGGTGGCTCCCAGGGCATTGGGGCAGTTGAGCAAGTTAGGCCCTGAACACTATTCCATCTATCTCTGGAAGTGGCTCCTCAGGAAACGGAGGTTGGCTATCACTGAGGGCACTAAGGTGGAAGGGAAAATGGACGTTAAATGTGTGGAACCAAAGTAAATGGGGGGTAAGAGAGGAGTTTCTTGAGAGTACACAAGGATGGATATAAAACATGTAATATTACACCATAACATATAGGAGATGACGGACTGATAATGTAAACCATAATGTAAAACATAGGATAACTAAAAATGTAAAGAACTGTGTATCCTAAAGTATGCACCATAATGTAAATACAGATGTCACCTTGTTAGAAAGCTAATGTCTCAGACTCTGTACATCACTTTAAGTAAATATGATATGAATAGGGCGTAAGAGTATCACTGTGGAAGGGAAAAGGTTTTCTGGTGGATATGTGGGAGTGCTGTATATTATATATATACATTGCTGTGGTCTAGGACTCCTGTGAAGAAAAGCTGAATAATTAGGGGGGGGGGGGGAAAGAAAAAAATAGGATGTGGAATTTTTTCAAGTCAACATTCTTTATCTAAGTTCTTTATCTAACTTTATCCAAGTTCTTTATCTATCCTTTAAACTCATCGCTATATGCCATTCCCTAGTAAGGGACCATGACATTCTATTGGGCTTCAAATTTCGGGGAGTTCTGGATCACAGAGTGTTTCAACAATGGCAATGGAGGGATACTGGTATGGGATACCAATGACAGATGATATATGACTGACAGGGAGCTGTACAGAACATATGTCCAGGGTGCATGGTAATGTTTGGATATACTCATAGTGGCAACAATTAAAAACCACAGTAGGGGGGGTACTGGGTTCCCGGCCAGTGGTGCTCTGTCGTGGTCCCTAGGGGAGCAGCGACAGTCTCCCAGGTACAGTGGTGGGGACCGGGAGGGAGTGAGGGTTCAACAGTGAGCCCCTGATACTAATGACTATGCTTGTGAGCTGATAAACCCAAAATAATAACAAGGCCTAGAGCAACTTTGTGCCTGGGAATTTCCTTCTGTCAGCCTTCATGTTACTCAAATGTGGCCAGTCTCGAAGCCAAACTCAGCATGTAAATGCAATGCCTTCCCCCCAGCGTGGGACATGACACCCGGGGATGAGCCTCCCTGGCAACGAGGGACCACTATCAACTACCAACTGATGATGCAACTGGAAAATGACCTTATACGGAAGGTTCAATGCGGATCAGCAGAATATCCATGTCTACATAAAATACCATGACTTTAAAATGCTGTTTGACCTAAAGTAAGGGGGAAATGGAAAGGAGAAATGAGTTTATATGGCTACGAGTTTCTAAAAAAGAGTCTGGAGGCTGGCAGAAGGTTTGCCCTCATGCACAACTGAGCAGAGTCAGAGAGACAGATAAAGCAGATACAACCCCCAGATATTGGTTCTTTTGAGGGCTAAAGAGACCCATGGGAGTTATGGTCATGGCTGATGGGGTTAACTACCAGGGCAGATGGCCCCTCTTTGGAAATGGTGTTTATGTGTGATGAATCTGGACTCAGATGGGATCTCCCTTCATAAGACTTTCATGCTAATGTGCTGGAGGTGCAGTTAATGTTGGGGTTTAAGATATATTTAGGGGATTTGAATCTCTGGACTGACAATGTGATAGCCAGATCCTGAGCCTCAACAGACTCCAGCACCTACAATCTGATTTATTGGACTTACCACACTCAGCTAAGATGGAGGTGAAGAAGGACAACCACCACACCATGGAGCCTAGAGTGATTACAACTGAAAATGGGAGGATTGCATCCAGCATCCAGGTGGAATCTGAGCCTCCTCTTGACATAAAGGTGCAATGGACACAACCAATCCAGTGTCCACATAGAAGAGGTGGCATTGGATTGGGAAAAGTGGACATAATGGACAAAGGGTATGGGGAAAGGCAGGAAGAGATGAGAGGTGGAGGCATCTTCGGGACATGGAGCTGCCCTGGATGGTGCTTCAGAGGTAATCACCGGACATTGTAAATCCTCACAGGGCCTACATGATGGAATAGAGGAGAGTATGGGACATGATGTGAACCAATGTATATGAGGTGCAGAGGTGCCCAAAGATGTACTTACCAAATCCAATGGATGTGTCATGATGATGGGAACGAGTGTTGTTGGGGGGGGGGGAGAGGGGGGGTGGGGGGGTGGGGTTGAATGGGACCTCACATATATATTTTTAATGTAATATTATTACAAAGTCAATAAAAAATAAAAAAATTATAAAAAAAAAAAAAAAAAAAAACTCCATAACCATAAATACATACCTCAAAAAAGAAGAAAGAGCTAAAATTGAAGACCTAACTGCACACTTGGAGAAATTAGTTAAAAAAAAATAACAAGGGGAGATTAAAGAAAAATAAAAAAGATCAGAGCAGAATTAAATGAAAGAGAAAATAAGGGAGAACTAGAAAAAATATGCAAAGAAAAGAGTCGGTTCTTTGAGTACATCAATTGAATTGACAAACCCTTAGTTAGACAAACAGAAAAAAAGAGAAAAGATGCAAATACACATAAAAGGGGATATCACCACTGACTCCACAGAAATAAAGAGTATCATAAGAGGACATTTTCTATGAAGCCAAAGTTACCTTTATACCAAAGTCAAACAAAGACACCACAAGAAAGGAAATTTACAGACCAATCTCTCTAATGAACCTAACTGTTAAACCTCAAGAAAATATTTGCTCAGCACATTGAACAACACATCAAATTATTTATAAACCATGACCAAGTGGGTTTCATTCCTGGTATTAAGGACGGTTCAACATAAGAAAATCAATCAATATACTCAAAGTCAATCAACCTAATACACCACATAAACAGATCAAAGGAAAAAATTCTCATGATCATATCTAAAGATGCCAAAAAAAGCATTTGACAAAATACAGCACACTTTACTGATAAAAACACTGAGAAAGTAAGAATAGAAGGAAACGTTCTGAATATGATAAAGATATATATGAAAAACCCACAGCTAACATCATTTACAATGGTGAAATCCTAAAATCTTTCCCTATAATGTCAGGAACAAGACAAGAATGCCCACTATGTCCCCTCCTATTTAACATTGTTTTAAAAGAACTTGTTCAAGCACCGAGCAAAGAAAAATACATAAAAGTTATCCAAATTGGAAAGGAAGAAGTTAAAATTTCACTATTTGAAGGCTGCATGGTCCTATACATAAAAATCCCTGAGAAATTTACAACAAAGTTTCTAGAGCTTAAAAATGAGTTCAGTAAAGTTGCCAGTTATAAGATCAATGCACAAAAACCAGTGGCATGGCTGTGCACCAGTAATGAGCCAACTGAGGAGAAAATAAAGAAAAGCATCTCATTTATAAAAGCAACAAAAAGACTCAAATACCTCGGAATTAATTTAACTAAAGTAGTTACTGATAAATAAAGGGATATTCCATTTTCATGTAGGGGAAGACTAACTATCATTAAGATGTCTATCCTATCTAAACTGAACTACAGATTTAATGCAATCCCAATAAAAAATCTATATTGCTTTTTTTTACCAAATTGGAACAACTAAATATGAAATTTATTTGAAAGAGCAAGAGGCCCTGAATAGCCAAAGACATATTGAAAAAGAAAAATGAAATTGGAGGAATCACATTACCTGACTTTAAAACATACTACAAAGCTATAGTGGTCAGAATGGCACGGTATTGTCACAAGGTTAGATATAGTGAACAATGGAACTGAATTGAGAGTTCTGATCTAGATCTTTACACATATCATGTGATATTCGACAACGCCACCAAGCCCACTCAACTGGGATAGAATGGCCTCTTCAACAAATGGTGCTTGGAGAACTGAATATCCATACGCAAAACAATGAGAGGGGAACACCATCTCACACCTTAAATGAAAATCAACTCAATATGGATCAAAGATCTAAATATAAGAGCCAAGGTCATAAAGACCTTGGAAGATAATGTAGGGAAACATGTACAAGGCCTTGTAATAGGAAATGGTTTCATGAAATTCATACCCAAAGCACAAGCATTGAAAGAAAAAATAGATAAATAGGTTCTCATCAAAATTTAAAAATTTGCACCTCAAAGGAGTCTGTCAAGAAAGTGAAAAGATAGCATACCCTGGTGGAGAAAATATTTGATAACCATATATCTGATGGGAGCCTAATATCCAGCATATATAAAGAAATCCTATATCTCTAGAACAAAAAGACAAACAAGCTATTAATAAATGGGCAAGAGATTTGAACAGATACTTTTCCAAATAAAATATACAAATGGTTTAAAAGCCTTTGAAAAGATGCTAAACGTCATTAGTAATTAAGGACATGAAAATCAAAACTACTGGTAGCTATTTAAAAAACAGAGGACTAAAGTTTGGAGAGGATGGGGAGGAACAGGAACACTCACCACTGTTGGTGGGATGTAGAAGGAGCCAGCCATTGTGGAAGGTACTTTGGTGGTTCTTCAAAAAAACTAACTATAGATCTGCCATATGATCCAGCAATTCCACTGCAGGGTATATTCCCAAAAGCACTGAAAGCAAGGACATGAACAGATATATGAACACCAGTGTTCATTGATACGTTATTCACTATTGCCAAAAGCTAAAATCAACCCAAATGCCCATCAACAGAAGAATTGATAAACAAAATGTGGTATATATAAACAATTGAATATTACTCAGCTGTAAGAAGGAATACAATACTAACACATGGGATAACGTGGACGAATCTTGAGGACCTTATGTTAAATGAGGCAAGACAGGTATTGAAGGACCAATATTACATAACCTCACTGATATGAATTAAGCAAATCAAGCAGACTCAGGGAACTAGAGTCTGAAGACAGACTTACAGGAAACAGGGAGAAGGTTGTGACCCATCCCCCATAAGACAAAATCTATGATAAGGTGGAAGCAAACAGTTGTGCAGTGAAGGAATATGACAGGGGTGTAGAGATAGTATTGAGTTGGGTGATGCAAGTTCGAAAGGGGGGTAGGATTGGGAGGGTGTGTTAGACAGTCCATGGAAATGGCATAGGGTTTGGAGAGGGAGCAGATGAACACTGGTGATTGGTGGATATGTGGTTGAAACTACAATCTTAGGAAAGATCTTTTGGCAATATGACAAGGAAGGGTTATTGGTTTAGGGAAATGGATTGGGGTGCATTCAGGGCAGGGTGCACCTGGGGCAGTCTTCTAAAGAATGTGTAAGTGATAGCTTTGTCATATTGTGTTGGATCAGTGGGTGAAGAACCTCATCAAGAGTGGGAATGAGTTGGACTCCCATCCTGAAGAGGCCCATTATGTTCTCAGAGTGGTGGGTGTCTCTCAAAAGCATGCACAGTTCATAACAGGGGAGGTCAGTCCAGTGTATCAAGCCTCCAGACAAAGCAAGTAACTTAATTTTGTCCTTCAAGGAGTAAAGTCTGATGGTCACCATGGGCCCCAAGGGAATGGGGAGGGAGAACAGGGTAGTGGGAAGAGGAGCTATTTAGTGGCAATGGAAGAATTCTGCATGCTCTTGCAATGATGGGTGCAGGCCATGTTGAATTTCATCAAAAGTTTATGGAAGTGTATGTTCTAGAGTGTAGACCATATGGTAAACCATTGACCATGGTTAGTGGCTATGTTTCAATATTTGTACATCAGTTGTAACAAATGTACCATCCACATATAAAAAGGTTATTAATATGGGAAGGGGGAAAGCGGGAGGATGTTGGGTATAGAGGAGCCCCTGTGTTCTGTATGTGACTTTACTCTGATCTAAAACTTCTTTGAACACAAAATGAAAAAAGGTAAGACACCTGGGGAAGAAATGAAAGAAAATGTCACTGTACATACATGACAACAGAAATTATAATGATGAAATGCAAAACAAAAAATTAAGATTGTTCATTATTTTATTACTATCCCAATTTTTATTTTAATTTACTTTTAGGTTTTCTAAATTATTATGTAGTTTATTTTTTATGTTTAAACCTATCACTACTATTTCACCGTCCTATTAATTGTACTTGGTTATATTCCCGGCTTCATTTTTGAAGAAGTTTTGGACCACAGAAGAGTTACAACTTTGGCAGGGGAGAATAATTGATGTCGGGTGGCAGTCCTGGGGGATACATGGAAGGAAGTTCACCTAGGCATACATATAAGGTATATAAAAGTGCTCAAATGTTCATGAGGCATTGTCACAATGGGTGGATATTCACACAATAACCAAAAGAATATTGAATTTCCATCCTGGGTCTCTCACCTTTGGACACATCTTCCTGCCTTCTGTGCCCTGCAGTTGCCCTTTCCCCTGCCATGGTCAGCATGGAAGTAGAACCTGGGCATTTATAATCTATAATATGCTACTTTATTCTGTAATTTGATCTGCTTTATCACTTTTCAGCCCCTTCCTCTCTACCTTGAACTCATGATCTGTTATTCTCCCATTTCTCTTCCCTCCCTACCTTAATAAAGTACTGGCCTAACTCAAAAAAACAAAAGTGAAATAAGAAAAGAATTCCCATCCTGGGGAGTTCTTCCACACTCTCCAATGGAACAGCAACAATCCCCCAAGTGCAGGACAATGACTAGTGAAGAAGGACGGTTCACTGATGGGCCCTTGATATTGATGATAATGCTTATGAAACTTTACTCTTGAATTTGAAACTTAGCCTAGTGCTACAGGGTGCCTAGGAGTTACCTCCTGAAAGCCTCCATGTTGCTCAAATGTGACCTCTCTCTAAGCCAAATTCATCATATAAATGCATTACATTCCTCCTAGCATGGGACATGACTCCCAGGAATGAGCCTCCATCGAATCAAGGGGTTACTACCAAGCACCAAAAAGCAAGGCAACTGGAAAAAGACCTTGCATAAAAGGGGAAAATGTAATGACAAATGAATTTATATAACTAAGAGACATCAAGTGAGTTGGAAGGTCATCTCAGAGTAACACTTTTGCACATGTCAGCAGAATCTCATAGACGCCAAAATAGATACTACCCCAAGTGGGACTTGGACTTGTCCTGAATGATATTGCAATGACAGATACAGACCATTATATATCCTGCCATGACCTACAGAATTGAGTGGGAGGGAGTGTAAAGTACATTGTAAACTATAATCCATGCTTAACGGCAATGCTCCAAATGTGTTCATCAATTGCAAAGAACATATCATAGTAATGAAAAAAGTTGATAATATAGGGAAGGATGGGAGGTGTAAGGATTGAGGTATATGGGAATCCCGTATATATTTTGTGTAACATTTTGTGTAATCTAAGTACCTTTTTAAAAAATTAAACCAATATATTTAAGAAAATAAAAGAAAGCATACCAATATGTCAGTCCCTCAATATTATTGCAGCTAACTCTGAATCTTATTCTTCAAAAATTAAAACTTAGTGCTGAACATAGGTTCTGAGGGGAGGGGTAGGGAAGAATAGAATAAATGGAACATAAGGCATTTTTAAGGCATTAGAATTGTTCTGCATGATCTTGAAATAATGGATACAGGCAATTTTAAATTTCACCAAAACCTATAGAAATATAAGGTCCAAAATGTAAACCATAATATGAACTATTGACCAGGGTTAGTATCAATGCTTCAATATTTGTGCATCAACTGTAACAAATGCACCTTCATGTAAAATATTTTTAATAGGTGGGAGTGGAAAGGGGGGGCATGGGAAACCACTATATTTTCCATGTGACTTTTCTGTAAAATCTTTCTTTAAATATATATATATATACATAATATATATATATATATATTAATTGAGACACTGTGGGACTATACACAAGAAAATGTCACAGTGCGTGCAAGACAACAGATCTTACAGTGATGAAAGGCAGTGTCAAAAAAGTTTTATGGCAAGATGGTGCCTGAGGGAATGCACCTCACAGTCTCTCCTGCAAGGAGGTGGCAGAGTGGGGTTGGAGTCTTGCCAAAGTGGGCTGTTTTGGGAGCTTGCAAGGCAGGAGCTGTGTGGATGTGGATTAGGAGAGACTGTGACAGAGGTAGTGCTTCCTAAAGGTAGAATTGTGGGTTGCAATTACGGAGGTAGGAGGCTGCAGGAAGGTGGGACCGTTCCCCTCTATGGCTGGCTGCAGCAGTGTTCCCTGAGAACTGTCAAGGATGCGGTGGCATTCCTGGGCCATGTGATCACTAGGTGTGTGGTCCCAGGACCATGTTCCCTAAGCCCCTGTAGCCCGCATTCCACAGACACACATACCCTTAGTCTGCAGTGTCCTGGACTATCCATTCCCCAGTCCAGCACTCCCAGATATTCGGGATTGCCCTAGCCCTCTGGTTTTGGATTGATTCTTTGAGTGGGAGGTGAAACAGTGGGGCCAGGTGAGTACAAGTACAATTTTCTGGTCACCCCCTCTTTTTAATTTTTAATTTTTTAATTTTTTTTTGTGCTTGGTAGAGCATACCACCTGGTTTGGTCACAGCCTGGGAAAAAAGGAGTGGTAAATCTACTCAGAGAGCCAAATTCACCTAAATACCCTGATATAGGAAACTTTGTATGGGAGAAGGTAGAGTCAAAAAATCAACTAGCCCTCTCATAGCACACCTAAAGGAGAGGGACTGTAGGAGTGCTTTCCAAGCTTCCAATAGCATACTTGGGGTTCCCAGTGAGGTGTGGGTTCTCTCTCTCTGGAAATTAAGAGTTATTGTTTTCTGTGTAGGGTTGATTCAACAAGGACCCACTTGATCTCCTACTGGACCTCAGGCAGTTTTCCTGATGCCTGGGAGAGAGGGAAATGAGGAAGTGAAAAAGGGGGAATGTTAGATCCCTAAGTGTTTTTATTTAACTGGAAAGAGGATTCCTTGCTTGAAACTTTGCCTATCATCTTGTTGGTTTTTGTTCCTGTTTTTCCTTCCTCTTTATCCCCACAAGGCCCCTTTTTCTTTCTTTTTCCTTTTTTTCTCTTTTTCTCTTCCTTGCTTACTTCCCCCTTCCTTTGCTCCCTTTTTTCTCTTTCTTTTTTTCTGCTCTTTTTTATTCTTTTAAATTATGTGCAACAGGGAGCACTTCACATTTGCTATATTTCCTCACCCTCCATTTCCTTTTTTTCTGTGCATATTAGTTTTGGCCACCAACACTATCCTCTTTCCTATACATCTTTCTATCCTCCATCATTTATTTTTTCTCTTACATTGCACCTTTGTTTGCCCCTATTTTTCTGATATTTTATTTCTAAGGCTTTTGTTCTGTTTTCTGTCTTATATTCACTCATTATATTATTGTCCTTTCTTTTATCTTTCCCTCTCTCCTGAATGCACTGGCCGTTTAATTCACACTATATTCCTACCCATATTCGATTTACTGTTTCATTATACATACTCTACTTTTCTTACTGTTATAACTCTACATACCTTACATGAGTTTAATATCCATCATCCTAGATCTCACAATGTTCCTGTGTTAATATTTACTAGCAATACTACTATTATTCATTTCTTTTCTTACTCTTTTTGCTTTCTCTGGCCCTAATATTTTCCTTCAAGTGAACTTAGCCAACAACAAGAAAATAGAATAAGAAGAACAAAGTGACAAAGAGAATACTTAACATGCATGCAAAAACAACTAATTAAACTCCAAACTAGACAAAGAAGCTAAACAACTGATTAAACTCATCAAGATAAAATGATGACCAGACAGGAAAAAAAAACTACAAACCAAACCAATAATCAGGAAATCATGCCTCAATCCAATAAACAAACTAAAAACCAGGAAGAGGAGCAGAACATCAAACAAGTAATTAAAGTTCTCAAAACACAATTAGGGACCAATTTGATGAAAAGAAGGAAGAGATTAAGAATACAAAGGAAATACTTGGAGAGAATACAGAAGAAATTTGAATCATACACAAGAAGATAACTGATATGATGGCGATGAGCAGCACCTTTCAAAAAATCAAAAATACACTCAGCAAATAACAGCAGATTCAAAGAGGCAGAGGAAAGAATTAGTGATGTGGGACACAGCACATCTGATATCAAACAGATAGTAGAACTGATCGATACAAAGATTGGAAAAATCCAACAAGGACTTAGGGACCTGAATGAAAATGCAAAATGCACAAACATGCATGTTATAGGTATCCCAGAAGGAGAAGAGAAGGGAAAAGAGTCAGAAGAGATTTTGGAGGAAATAAAGGCTAAAAACTTCCCAAACCTATTGAGGGAGATAGATGTGCATGTCCAGGAAGCACAATGCCTGTCCAACAGTATAAATCCCAACAGGTCTACCCCAAGACATGTACTTGTCAAGTTATCCAATGCTCAAGACAAAAAGAAAATACTAAAAGCAGCAAGAGAAAAGAAAACCATCACATACAAAGGAGGCTCCATAAGATTAAGTACTCATTTCTCATCTGAAACCACGGAGATAAGAAGGCAGTGGTATGACAAAGTCAAGGTACTAAAAAAAAAAAAAAAAAATCCAACCAAGAATACTCTATCCAACAAAGTTAGCATTAAAAAAATGAAGGTGAGTTCAAAATATTCACAGATAAACAGAAACTAAGAAAGTATGCCAACAATAATCTTGCACTTCAAGAAATACTAAAGGGTATTCTGCAGGAAGAAAGAATAAAACAAGAGAGACAGAGTTGAGGAAAGTGTAAGAGCAACTAAAAAGACAAAAACAGAAAAATAAAATAAGACAAACACAAATCCAAAGAAAATATGGCTAATATTGTTGGAGATTTGGGCCCAAAGGATATTGAGAATTAAAGAAAGAGAAAAAGGAGAGTGAAAGAAAGAGAAAGAAAAAAAAGAAAGAAAGAATGTGAGAGCTGGAATTAGGGGGTCTGCCAATAGAGACCCATCAGACAACTTTATTGTTTACAAGGGGCTTTATATATACCCCAGTCTATGTGACAACAAGCAGCAACATGCAGTTAACTATCAGCATTACTCATAGTCTCAGGAATTCAAAAAGATCTTATCTCAAGGTACAAAGTCTAAGTGTTCTATTTACTGCAAAAGGTATGTGTTCATCTTTTCTTTCAGCCTTTAACAGCTTCATACCCTTTGCTGGGAACTCTTATTTACTGCATTCCTTTGGTTGTAAGCGTAGCCATTGAGACAGCACATCTCTCCTTGTCAGGCCACTGTGTCTCAGTTTCCAACAAATATAAATAATTCATGGAAAGTAATAGCACTGTATGTCAATGGATTAAATGCACCTGACTCAAGAGATTCAGATTAGAAGTTTGGATAAGGAAATGTGACCCATCTATGTGCTGTCTACAAGAAACACATCTTAGACCTGGGAATTCAAGGAAGTTTAAAGTGTATGGCTGGAAAACAATCTTACAAGCAAACAATAACCAAAAAAAAAAAAAAAAGGGGGGGAGGAGTAGCTATATTAATATCAGACAAAATATACTTGAAATGCAAAACAATTGGGGAAGACAAAGATGGACGCTAAATATTAGTGAAAGGGATACTCCTTCAAGAAGAAAAAACAATCATAAACATTTATGTTCCTAACAACGGTGCCTCTACATATATTAGGTAAACACTGGAAAAACTAAGTGAAGGAATAGGTGCCTCTACAATTATAGTGAGTGACATTAATACACCACTATCAACTTTGGACAGAATATCTCAAAAGAGAATCATTCTCCAAGATACACCACATTCTAGACCACAAGAAAAGTCTCAATGAATTCAGAAAAATTGAAATCATACAAAATAATTTCTCTGACCAGAATGGAATGAAGCTGGAAATCTGCAAGGCCCAGAGACCTAGATTTGGCACCAAGATTTGGATGTTAAACAACACACTCTTAGAAAAACAGTGGGGCAAGGAGGAAATCTCAAAAGAAATTAATAACTGTCTTGAAACTAATGAAAATGATAACACAACATACCCAAACTTATGGGATGCAGCAAAAGTAGTACTGAGAGTGAAATTTATAGCCATAAATTCATACATCAAAAAAGAAGAAAGAGCTAAAATTGAAGAACTAAATGCAAACTTGGAGGAATTAGTAAAACGACAACAAAGGAAGAAGAAAGAAAGAAATAACAAACATCAGAGCAGAACTAAATGAAATAGAAAATAAGAAAGCACTTGAAAAGATAAAAGCAAGAGCTGGTTCTTTGAGAAGATCAATAAAATTGACAAACGCTTAGCTAAACTAACAAAGAAAAAAAAAGAAGACACAAATACACAAAATAAGAAATGAGAAAGGAGTTATTACCACTGATCCCATAGAAATAAAGACAACCATAAGAGGATATTTTGAAAATTTATATGCCAACAAGAAGGACAAATTCTTAGAAACACATAAGCAGTCTACATTGACAAAAGAAGAAAATAATCTCAACAAACCAGTCCCAAGTAGAGAGATAGAATCAGTCATTAAAGATCTCCCAACTAAGAAGAGCCTTGGGTCAGATGCCTTCATGGGTGAATTCTACCAAACTTTCTGGAAAGAACTAAAACAAGTCTTGCTTAAACCGTTTCAAAAAAAAAATCAAAAGAGAAGGAACATTGTCTAACTCACTCTACGATGCCAAGATTACTCTAGTACCAAAGCCAAACAAAGACAACACAAGAAAGGAACATTACAGACCGATCTCTCTAATGAACCTAGAAGCGAAAATTCTCCAGAAAATACTTGCTAATTGTATTCAACAACACATTAAACAAATTATACACCCTGACAAAGTGGGATTCATTCCTGGTATGCAACGATGGTTTGACATAAGAAAATCAATTAATGTAATACACCACATAAACAGATTGAAGGGAAAAAAATCACATGATCATATCTATAGTTGCAGAAAAAGCATTTAACAAAATACAGCACGATTTCTTGATAAATACATTGCAAAAATTCAGAATAGGAGGAAACTTTCTGAATATGATAAAGAGTATATATGAAAAACCCACAGCTAACATTATTTACAAAAGTGAAATCCTAAATTCTTTCTCTCTAAGATCACAAGATGAGGATGCCTATAATCATCCCTCCTATTTAACATAGTCTTAGAAGTGCTTGCAACAAAGCTTCTAGAACTTATGAATGAGTTCAGTAAGGTAGCAGGTTACAAGACCAGTGTATAAAAATCAGTAGCATTTCTAAACACCAATAATGAGCAATCTGAGGAGGAAATCAGGAATCAAATACCATTCACAATAGTAAATTAAAAAATCAAATACCTATGAATAAATTTAACTAAACAGGTAAAAGACTTATACACAGAAAACTACACAACATTGTTCAAGGATATCAAAGAAGACCTAAATAAATGGAAGAATATTCCCTGCTCCTGGATAGGAAGACTAAATATTATTAAGATTTCCATCCTACAAAACTGATCTACAGATTCAATGCAATCCCAATAAAAACCAACACAGCATTCTTTAATGAACTAGAGAAGCTAAATATGAAATTTATTTAGAAAGGAAAGAGGCCCTGAAAAGCCAAAGTCATATTGAAAAAGAAAAATGAAATTGGAGGAGCCACACTCCTGACTTCAAAACATACTACAAAGCTACAGTAGTGAAAACAGCATGGTTTGGGCACAAGGAAAGACACACTGACCAACAGAACTGAATTGAGAATCCAGATATAGATCCCCATATATACAGCCATATGGTATTTTACAAGGACATCAAAGCCTCTCAACTGGAAGAGAATGGCCTCTTCAACAAATGGTGCCTGGAGAACTGGATATCCATATGTAAAAGAATAAAAGAGGATTACCAACTCATAACTTATATACAAAAATCAACTCAAGATGGTTTAAAGACCTAAATATAAGAGCCAAGACAATAAAGACCTTGGAAAGCAATGTAGGGAAGCATCTACAGGACTTTGTAATATGAAATGGCTTCATGAACTTAACACCAAAAGCATGAGCAGCAAAAGAACAATTAGATAAATGGGACTTGCTCAAAATTAAAGCCTTTGCACATCAAAGGAGTTTGTTAAGAAAGTGAAAAGAGAATCTACACAATGGGAGAAAATATTTGGTAACCATATATCTGATAGGAGACTTATATCTTGCATATATAAAAAACTCCAATATCTTGAAAAGAAAAAGAAAAACAGCCCATTAAAAAAATGGAAAAAAGGATATGAACAGGCACTTCTCCAAAAAAGATATACAAATGGTTAAAAAAACAGATGAAAAAATCCTCAAAATCACTAGCTACTAGGCAAATGCAAATCAAAACAACAATGAGATACCATCTTACTCCCATAACATTGGCAGCTATGAAAAAAATAGAAGACTACAAATGCTGGAGAGGATGTGGAGGAATGGGAACACTCATCCACTGCTTGTGGGAATGGAGAATGATCCAGCCATTCTGGAGGACAGTTTGGCGGTTTCTCAAAAATATAGCTATAGATTTGCCACATGATCCACAATTCCACTGCTGGGAATATACTCAGTAGAACTGAAAACAAGGACGCAACCTGATATGTGCACACAAATGTTCACAGCAACACTGTTCACTATTGCCAAAAGTTGGAATCAACCCAAATGCCCATCAACAGATGAATGGATAAATAAAATGTGGTATATACATACAATGGAATACTACTCAGCTATAAGAACAAATACAGTACAAACACATGTGATAACATAGATGAATCTTGAGAATCTTATGGTGAGTGAAGCAACCCAGGCACTGAAGGACAAATACTACATGAACTCTCTGATATGAAATAAGTAAACTAAGCTGTCTCAGATAGCTAGAGACAGGATAACAAACTTAAAAGAAATTGGGGTTAGAGGAAAATTGCAAGCTGAATCCTACATGGGTGAAATCTATAATAAGCCAGAGATAAGTATTTGTACAGGAAGGGATAAAATGGGGGCATATGGAAAACTTTGGGTGGGGCTTTGTGGGCTTTAGAGGGGCTAGGGATGGGAGGATGGGTCAGATGGCCCAAGAAATTGAGGGGATGGTGGAGGGAACATTTGAACATAGAAGATTTTCAGGTATGTGGTTGAAATTACAATATAGAGAAAACTCTTTAGAAAATATAATACAGAAGATTATCTGTTTAAGATGCTTAAGCGGGGGCTTGTGACATGGGACAAACTTCTAGGGAGTGTGTGAGTGCTAATTTTGTCATAATGGGTTATATCATTGTGTGGTGACCCATAAAATGAAAGTGAAAGTACACCCACATCCTGGGGGGGACTAATGTTCTCAAACAGAGGGAATGGTATCTTTTGAGAGAATTGGTGGCTCCCAATGGGTTAGGGCAGCCAAGTATGTCAAGCTCTTAACATTGTTGCAAGTATCTCTGAATATGGCCTTTCAGGTAAGGAGGATTGATTGTCTGGGCCCTGAGGGGAGGGCGAAAGAGGTGTTGAATACATGGAATCAGGGTAACTGTGGGGCAATGGGAGTTTTCCACAAGATCGTTCAATGATGAATATAGGACATGTTAAATTATAACAAAATGTATAAAGGCCTATAGGTTAAAATGTAAGCCATACTGTAAAACATAAGATAACTAAAAATTTAGAAAATTGTTTAGTCTAAAATATAAACCATAATGTAAACCCAAAATGAACCATGTTTGAAAGCTATTGTTTCAATATCTGTACATCAGCTGCAGCAAATATAATATAACATGTAAAAAGATCATTGTTGGCAAAGGAAGAATGGGTTTGATGTTGGATATGTGGGAGTACCATATTTTGTATATGTGAATTACCGTGATCTAAAAATTTGTGAAGACAATACTCAGAAAAAAAAAGAAAGGATGTAGACACTGAGGAAGAAATAGAAGAAACTGCCTTGCCACTCTACGTACAGGGCAACACTTACAGCAGTGATGAAAGGCAAAATGCCAGAAGCAAACCTTTTAATTTTTAAAAATTTTTGATAGCCCAATTTATTTTTTCTAAATTACTATGTATTCTATATCTAACCTTTAAACCCATCACTATATTCCATTTTACTCTTAACAGAACCTGGTAATATATTGGGCTTCCTTTCTGAAGAAATTTTGGGCCACAGAGAGTTTCAACTAAGGTGGGGGAGGAGCACTTGTGTGGGCTGTTATTGGTGGGGGGAACATGGTTGGGAGGGAGTTCTCCAGGGCATGTATACAGGGTACATAGAAAGGTTTTGATATTTTCATAGTGGTTAGAGTTGAAAATGACAGCTGAGAGAGTGCTGAGTTCCTTGCCAAGGGAGCTCCATCACATTCCCCAATGGAACAGCAACAATCCCCCGAGTGCAATGTCCAAAAGCAACAAAGATTGATGGTCCAACAATGAGCCCTTGATACTGATGATTCTGATTATGAGCCTGTGTGCCTGAAATATGAACTTGCCTAGAGCTGCATGGTGCCTAAGAGTTACCCCCTGAGAACCTCCATTTTGCTCAAATATGGTCACTCTCTAAGCCAAACTCAGCATGTAGATGCATTGCCTTTGTGGCAGCATGAGACATGACTCCTGGGGATGAGCCTCCCTGGCACCCAGGAATTACTACCAAACACCAACTGATGATGTAATTAGAAAAAGAACTTCATTAAAGGGGTCAAATCAGACTTGCAGGATATCTCAGCCTAGATGTAATATCAAGTGTTAAAAACTGCTTTTTTACTTTGGGTAAAAGGGGGCAATGGAAAGGACAAGTGAGGTTATATGGCTATGAGTCGCCAAAAAGAGCCAGGAGGTTATCAGTGGGGCCGCCCTTATGCACAACTCAGCAGAGTCCCAGAGACAGATAAAGTAGATACAACCTCAGGTTTTGGTTCTTCTGAGGGCTACAGAGACCCACAGGTCCTATGGTCATAGCAGATGGAGTTCAGCGCCATTTGAGATGGCCCCACTTTGGAGTTTGTGTTTCTGTGTGATGGAGCTGGACTCAGATGTGATCTTTGTTCACAACCAGAAGATTTTTGAGAACATTATATTATCAAAAATACTACCAGCTGAGCTGAAAGGGACAATAAGAGGACAAGATAAGAAGGCTGTGGAATTACAAAATTCTACAAACTGATAAAACTATGAACTTTCAAAAACCCTTTGAAGAGAAACAAATTGTCATACCTTACTTTGCCAGGTGGCTATCTTAGGTAGTACAGAATGGGATGGCTTGAAAACTGGGAATTTATAGGCTCACAGTTTTTAGGTTAGGAGAAGCCACTACTGAGAAAGCAACAAGGCAATGCTTTCTCCCCAAACTCTATAACATTCCAGTGCTGGCTACCAGAGATCCTTGAGGCTCCTTGGCTACTATCCCTGCCTTGCTTTCATAGTAATGTCCTCTCCTTTCTCTTCTGGTTTCTGTTGATTTCTATCTTCTGGCTACTCCCTGTGGCTTCTATATCTTTGAATGAATGTATCATGCTTATAACAGAATCCAATGATCTGGATTAAGGCTCCTTTCAATTAGATGGGCCACACCTTACCTCAAATAACATATTCCAGGTCCTATCTACAATGTACCCACACAGACAGGAATAGTGACAATGATTAAGAATGTGTATATAATTCAATCTACACCAGATAAAACAGAGGCCAGCTCTTCAGGGAGAGTTATAACAAACAAGGGCTCAGAGGCCAGAGACCTGGGTACAGAAACCAAAGCCCAATGTCCAGAGGGTAGAGACGTGTCACCAAGGACAATACGTAGGCCAATGAGATGACTCCAGGCAATGAACCTAACAGAACTTCAAGATTTCAAAATTGCTTGGAAGCTGTGCTTCCTATCTTCCTTTCATCCTCTCCCTTTTGGAATCAGCATGTCTGCAACATTTATACTATGCCTGCCCAACCAGGGTATTTTGGAATCAGTAAAATTCTTTTCTACTTGCTGGTCTACAGAGAGAAATGACTTTATCCCAGATTGGATCCTACTGAGAATGTAATAAATAACCTAATTTATCTAATTTAGATGATTTCGATGGTGACTTGTGACTGTTCGGGAGATGATATTTAGATGACTTTTGGGAAGGGAGTTGAGGCTATAATTTGTTTAGATATTTGGGCATGTTGGGATGAGGACAAGGTATTTTGCATGTGGGATAAATGGGCATCATTGGGGTTGAAGGAAACACACTATACACTGAATACCCACCTGAAAATACCTTGTCTTAAATCCTGGTGCCCATGCATGCTGCCTCATATGAAATATTCATCATACTTTATTTAATCTGAGATGGAGAGATTATCCGGGGATTTCAGGTTAGGCAAAAATGCAATCACATGTATTCCTATAAAAGGGATGCAGGATAATTTGACATACTAACATAAAAATGTAAGAGAGAAAAGAGCATAGAGTAATTTGAAGATGTTGGACTTGAAAGCTGGAGTAATGAAGTCCCAAAACAAAAATTTTGGCAGCCTCCATGGGCTGGTGGAGTCATGGAATATATGCTTCTGAAGACCTCCCAGAAGTGTGGCCTTTAAAATCTTTGATTCCAGCCTTGAGATACTGATTTTAATTTACCAGCTCCCAAAACTGTGAGTGATTTGAATTATATTATTATGAGTTATCAAGTTTCTTTTCAATTTGTTGAAGCAGCCACAGAAAGCTAATTTAATCATTAATAATTGGTGAATAATTGTGGGATTTTTAAAAGAGATATGAAAAGATTATTAATCATTGGAAACAAGGATTTTCTTTGTATCAGGTTTGGCTCATAGCCTGTTATGTGTGTTGAGTGTGTTGACTCATTTTGCCTCATGACATCCTCACAAAACAGAGACAATTATAATATACACTTTATATCTGAGAAAAACCTTCACACTGAGAGGTTAAGTAATTTAATTGAGGACACATGGGCAGAAAGTGTCAAAGATGTACAAAAAATAACTAACTTGATACTTGAAGGGAAAAGGTCATGGGGAGATTTGCACGAAATTACAATTAGGATTAGAATAAAGGGGAATGGTCATTAATAGGAAAAGAATGACAGAGAGAGATAATTTTCTTTATTTTCTTTATTTTCAAATGAGAAGGAATAAAGGATAAAGACATTGAGCTCAGCCCGTAAAATACAATCAGGGACATGGAGCAGAAGGGCCTGCCCCGAAAGAGGGTCCAGTAGATAAGGAGGGAGAGTGACACAAGACCTTCAGAGGAGAGTCTGAACCTGCACTGGTGAGGATTATACCTTTATGTCATATGGGGAGAACAATAGCAGGGACCAGAGGAAGGGAAGGAGAGTGAGAAGGAGTCAAAATAGGAAAGTTTAAAAAAAGGAGGCACAGGATAGAGGTAGTTGATCCATCAGGGAATAAAATACTCTGAAATGGGCTTTCATTTCATCCTTGGAAGCATAAAATATAGCAATCAGAAGAATCTAGAATTAGTCTGCCAGGTAGTTAAAGACATGTGGTGCAGTCAACCCAAAGTCAGGCTGATGGCCAGCTAAGGGACATATGAAGGAGATCAAACACAATTGAGCATAGAACACCCAGGCCTCAGGGCCCCTGCCAGATAACTATACACCAAGAGTAGACCCAGATGAGCCAGTGAGGCCTCCATATGAACAGAATGCACAGCTCCCAAAAACACACCAGCTAATGCTTTATGATACTGGTTTTGGGCATGATATCGAACATGACAGTAGCTAACTGATATGTTTTCATTTTTTCAATTGCTGTTCATTCTATGCCACAGTCTCCTCTCCAGACCTGATTTATTTTTTAACCTAGCACTAAAAAATGGCATAGTGCATATTTTTCATATGTGTTTTTTTCTTATCAACTACAGTGATAGGAGGGATCTTTGCAACTAAGAGAGGAACCACTTCATAAATGTTTCTTGATTGAATGCATGATGTGGATTCAATGAATAAAATACTTCTTATTACTAAGACTAAGTAAGAGCAGTTAGGTATGTCAGAGAGTTTGGTGTGTTCACCTCTGGTTTTATGAGACATTCGGTGAAACTAAATTTCATCCACAAACATATGATGAAATTTCAGAAATAATACTAGAATATCCAGAGTATTTACACTAGCAACCTGAGAATAATGTTTTAATTAAAGTTTATCCAGGGAAGCAGATGTGGCTCAACTGACAGAGTACCTGTCTACCACTTAGGAGGTGCAGGGATCAAACCCAGGCCCCCGGGCCCCTGGGGTGAGCTGGCCCATGTGCAGTGCTGATGGACAAAAGGAGCATCAAGCCACGCAGGGGTGTCCACCATGTAGGGGAGCCCAATGCACAAGGAGTGCTTCCTGAAAAGAGCCACACATGCAAAAACAGCACAGCCTGCCCAGGAGTGGCAATGCACGCACAGAGAGCTGATGCAGCAAGATGATGCAACAAAAGAGACAGATTCCTGGTGCCACTGATAAGAATACAAGCAGACACAGAAGAATACACAGCAAATGGAGCAAAGAGAAGACAGGGAGGGGGGTGAGAGAAGTGAAATAAATTTTAAAAATAAATTAATAAATAAATGAATAAATAAAAATTTACCCTAAGTGTTCAGGTTACAGCAGACTTAAGAACCATGAATTTCTTCAGTGCCAAAGGATGGTAAGAGTAAAAGTTGACAATTGGTGAAAGAGTTCAAGAGGAAAGTTGTCACACATTTCTAGAAGGTTAAAGTTGAAGAATTAGAGAGTTGCCATGAAAGAATGAGAATAGCTGAAAGAGATGGAGAAAAGAAAAAGGGCTTTACAAAAGGAGGCAGATTTTCAGTTATTCTGTAAATATTTGGATATAGACTATTTTTTTTTAATTTTTTAATTTTTTATTGACTTTGTAATAATATTACATTAAAAATATATATGTGAGGTCCCATTCAACCCCACCCCCCCACCACCCCTCTCCCCCCCTCCCCCCCCCCCCAACAACACTCGTTCCCATCATCATGACACATCCATTGGATTTGGTAAGTACATCTTCGGGATATAGACTATTGTAGTTAGCCAGGCTGAAATGGGTTGGCTTCCACAAGAGGTATTTATTAACTTATAAGTTCAAAATTTTGAGGCTGAGAAAAATGTCTAAATCAAGGCATCATTGGGCAATTCTTTCTTCTCAAAGACCAGCTGCCACTGATGCTAGAATCCTGTCACATGGCAAGACACATGGTGGCATCTGTTTGTTACTTCTATAACTTCCAGGTTTCATTGCTTCAGATTCTTGCTGCCATGGCTTTCTCCTTCTTTGTCTAAATCTTATTCTCTAATAAAAGACTCAAGTAAAGGGACTGAGACCCACAGTGGTCCAGGCATGAACTTAAGTAACCTACTCAAAGATTTCCACCTACAATAAGTTACATCCACAGAATAGATTCCCCTTAAGATCCTCCTTTACTGAGGTCCACCCTGCTTCACACCATCAAATATACATATATTCTATTTGCATTATTTTTCTTTTTTAAACAGATGGAACATACAACATTAAGTAATGTTTTAAAGACTAAAATTATATATGTGTCATTTCAAATATATTGGAACAAGATGAAGTAAACACAGACCATATAGCAATACGGAAAACATTCAATTTTTGGCAAGTTTTATGGTTCAACCATTTTTAAAGGGAACTATAGAAATAGGGTGACAATCGCAGAATATGAAGCTCACTGGAAAATTTTATACCCAAACTGCAATCAACATATGTCATTGGCTGAGCATCCTCCCTTATAACCTAAGCATTCTTCAATGAGTATAGTATATTAAGGCACCCGCAATTGCTATGTGATGGCAATAGGAAATTAAAACAGTTATCTAAATTAAAAAAAGAAGGAACAGTAGCAAATTAAGTCATTTTTTGTGACACTGAAAAGAAAGGCTTGAATGGCAATGTGTCCAGGGAAGAAAGAGTAAGGGAGGAAAATGACCTTCCACAGGGGAAGTTTTGCTTATGACGGATCAAGGATTTAATCTTGGTAAGGACCAGAGTTGGAGGAAGATGGCGGAGAAGGAAGAAGATGGAAGGGATAAGGAAAGAAGATGATAAATTTTTAAACATTAAAGAGGTACAATGAAGAGAGAATCAATCCATCAGGTTATAAAGTTTAAAAGACCCCAGCCTAGAGTGTCAATTCACCCTGTTACTTGAACTGGCTAAGAGAAAAAAAAGTTCAATGGTAAAGTCCCCTAAAGGATGTGGTTTCTCCGTCTGATGGAGGATGCAAACATACTCAATTTGAAGAGGAAGCAGCTGGTGCTGCAAGACTCACTGCCCTACAGCCATGGGGAGGAGGTTTGTGTTCGAGGCTGAAGCACTGTGGGAGGATAGCTGTTACCTTGCTGACAGTAATAATCTCCCAGATCTTCAGGCTGAAATCTGTTGATGGTAAGAGTGTAATCTGCCCCAGACCCACTGCCACTGAATCGATCAGGGACCCCAGATGGCCGGTTGGATGCCTTATAGATGAGCAGTTTAGGAGCCTGTCCTGGTTTCTGGTGGTACCAATGTAAGTAGCTGCTAACACTCTGACTGGCTTTGCACCTGAGGGTGACAGTCTCTCCTGCAGATGCAGCCACAGAGCCTGGGGACTGGGTCATCACGATGTCCCCACTGGCACCTGAAACCAGAAAAGAGCATTGATCATGCATTAAGTCACAAATATATAAAATATATATCTAAAGGTAGGTTTTCTTATTTATCATATATATTCAGATCTGCTTTAGATGAAATGGTTTGCTCACTCTGCAAGTTAAAACAATTCTCCAGTTTTATAAAGATAATACTCTTCTAAACCTCTCACCTGAGGCCCAGAGCACCAGCAGGATGAGCAGTTGGGAATGTGACCACATCTTGCTGACTCGTCTGATGCACTCATCTCCAGGGAAACTGCATTAATAGAGCTCTGAGCAGACAACCAAGTCCCAGAGGAGTCTATGCAAATGAATAGAAAACATAAAGTCAAACGTACCTATGCAGTGTGTTGTAAAGATAAATAATGGAAGGAGATAAAAATATCATGACCACAGGAAATGTAACTACACTCTGGCAAATAGTGAGAAATAAACTTAACAACCAAAATTTTCAACAATGTTTAGCACAATTAGGAAAATGAAAATTTTTTAAAATATTTATTTATTATTATTATTTTTTAATTACATTAAAAAATATATATATGAGGTCCCAATTATACTCTTTCAAACCAACTGCACTGATCTTGAAAACAAAAGGAATTTGCAATAAAATACATGCATCTGTAAGTGTAATATCATAAATTAATTAAATTTTATAAATATGGTGCCAAAACCTAGGTGGAATATGTTCATATCATTGGATAGATTAAGATGTAGAGCAGGTGTTCTGTATCTATCTCAGTCTATTCTTAATTTTAAACAGATATTTGAAGCTCCTCTTCAACATCCCAAAGGAACCTCTCTTAATATATCAAAAACAAGCTATCTGTATTGCCCTTAATACAGTATTACTCCCAGAAATGAGTCACCAAATACTTACAGGTCACCCTTAGGACTATCATTTTTTTTAATTTATTTTTTTAATGTTATACTAAAAAAAATATGAGGCCCCCATATACCCCTCTTCCCCCTCACCCTACTCCTCCCCCATAACAACAACCAGGGAGAGGACTATCATTTTAGTCAACCACTTTCTAGAATCACTAGTGATTTGGAGTCCTGAAGTGTAACACCGCCACCTAGTGGTCGTAGGTAAAATGGCTTAAGCTCCCAAGGGCTGATAGAGCATTTCTTCATTTATTTCTACCCAAAACTAATACTTTAAGAATTACACAAATGACAATATCATGAACACTTCTAGGCATAGGACATTAAATTATGAACAAGTAGAATGATTCATTTTACTGGGAGGCTATACAATAAACAAGTAACATTTCTGCAGCCACTACTAACCTGCTTCTTTGAGATTTCCTCCTCTGAGCTAAGCTGTTACTCAGGAAATGTAGGGCCATGTGAACCTGGTCCATTTCAGGATCAACCCTCTACATGAACAGTCAGAGGTAAGAGAAAATTTAGGACACTTTAACAATTGAATGGGTAAAAAATTCTTTCACTATCATGACTATAACTTTTCCTGCAGACTTTTTCAAAAGTTCCTAAGAGGTTTTCCTTGATGGGGAATGTCCTAAGGCATGTATTGTTCTAATTCTATTTAATAAGTTCATTTTCTGTAGTTTGTCTCCTCATGAGCACTTTAGCTTAGGAGTGGGTCCCCTCCCAGCATTGAGGAGGAGTACTACAGATGCCACAGCATCAGGGAAGGCATTCCTTCTCATCTACATTCCACCCTGTTCTTAGAACACCAAGTATCTGTGTTTACAGATGTTAATAATTAATTCAGTTTTGCTCTTTACACCCATGTATTTTTTTCTCCTCTTCCATGAAGTTGCATTTAATATACATTCTTAAGTTTGCTTATTTTGCTCGAATTTCTACTACTTAATTGATAGGTTTCCTGCATCAGTGCAATATAATTTCCTTCCCATTCTTACACACATTCAAAAATTTAAAGTCATCATAGATGACAGGGTGATATAAAAAAGGATGTGTCATGCAGCGTAACTGCCCCAGAGGGGTCCATCTAAAATGTGGAGTAAGGAATATTGTCTTCAAGTAGGGGACAGTTGGCCTAATGCGTGAAAGTAGGAGGGGACTGTCCTTTAAAGCCCAGGGAAGAGCACTTCAGAACATGAACAGGACTTGGGAAAAGATGGTCCTGGGTATTTAAGAAAGACTAACAAAACAGAATGTGAAAGCAGAATGGGCATGATCCAAGGGGAACATTAATTCAATAAAAAGTTTGAAACTTAGGTTATGTACCATGAGAATCCATGGAACAAAAGTTACAATTAATTTTTCATTTTATCAGGTAGTTCTGAGTCATTTTACAACCAATAACACTCCAAAGATACAGACACAGTGGAAGTCTCTAACATTTCAGTGAAGCTGGGAAACTAGCTTTTCTATCATCTCCTTCACTGAAGTCATATAATGATTTTTAAAATTTTGGAATTTATACTTCTCAGTGTGACAGAGATGGACTCTGTTGTGGTTTCCCTACACATCGCTCTACTATCCCTTCTATTTGAACTTAGAGTTAGGACTAGAGCTGACAGGTGTATGCCCAAGAGACAAATCTTTGGGCTGTCCATGGGCCAGTTGTAACTGTTTATCTCAACTTTTAGAAACACCTATTCTCCATTTCATTGGACTCACTCAGGACAACTAACAAGGAGATGATGATCGACAAAGAATATCTCAAGGAACAAGGCAAGTATGCAACTGCAAGCAAGATAGTCCTGTCCACCTGCCCTATAGGATCTAATCCCACTCACAATTGGAGGCAGAGTGGGCATAGCCATCCAAGAATCCTCAGGATTGGAGAATGAATGATGGACTAGAATAGACTTATTCTACTATAGACGTGATTCCAGCAATGGAAAAATTTTTCTCATGGATGTGGAGGCAGTGGGCACAGGAGTTTCTGAGAGAAGGGAGAGGGAAAATCAGGTGTCCTATGTGGGCATTTTCAGGACATGAAAATCATCCTGAATGACATTGCAAAGACAGATACAGGCCATCATATATCTTGTCATAATTTACAAAAGTGTAGTGTAAGCTACAATATAAACTAAAATTCATGCCTACTGGCAATGTTCAAAAATGTGTTCATCAATGATAACAAAATGTACCACAAAAACAAAGGATGCTGTTAATGTGTGAAAATGTCAAAGGGGTAGGGAGCAATATTTTTTATATAACATTTGTGTAATATAAATATTTTTTAAAAATTTTAAAGTATAAAAACAAGGTAGACTCATTTTAAAGATTTCATTAATTTTTGCTTTTCTCGCATTCATTTTTCTTTTTTTATTGCTGCCTAAAAAGGTTTTGTGAACTAAGTGCTGGTAGGAAACAATACATAAAATAGTCACAATGGACCTCATACACTAAATGACAGAGCCACTTTAGCAAGGGAATTTACATTGCAATTTATTAATTCCATGGCAGGACTCCTGTGTCTCTTCTCCAGCAAATATTTGACATTTGTCTAACCTATAACTGCCCATGTTTGCCACTATTGACACCTAGTCCTACTTGGCATCTTCGTGCATCAAGGTGGACAGCACAGACCAAGGTAGTGTACCCAAGAAAATGGGGGTTTCAGATGCATCAAATATTACACCCAGCATCTTCTGAGATTAGATGGAGTTAGCTTTCCCAAGATGATAAGGAAAAGGGCCAGGAAGACAAGGAGAGTTGATACAGGCCTCTCAGATTTAACCACAAGGTAGAGTGACAGTTCTATTCTCTACACTGGGAAATCATTAATTAATACTGTAGCAGGCAGCGGACTTGGCCCAGTGGTTAGGGCATCCATCTACCACATGGGAGGTCCATGATTCAAACCCCGGGCCTCCTTAACCCATGTGGAGCTGGCCTATTAGCAGTGCTGATGCATGCAAGGAGTGCCCTGCCATGCAGGGGCATCCCCCGCATAGGGAAGCCCAATGCACAAGGAGTGCGCCCCGTAAGGGAAGCCACCCAGCAAGAAAGAAAGTGCAGCCTGCCTAAGAATGGTGCCACACACTGGGAGAGCTGACACAACAAGATGACGCAGCAAAAAGAAACACAGATCCCCGTGCCGATGAAAACAACAGAAGTGGACAAAGAAGACACAGCAAATAGACACAGAGAACAGACAATCAGGGTGGAGGGGAAGGGGAGAAAAATAAATAAATAAATAAATAAATAAATAAATAAATCTTTTTTAAAAAGACTGTAGCAAAAACTAGAAGCAAAAATATAAGCATTTAATAAAACCACAATACCTTTTTAAAATTGTAGCTATTAATGACACTTTCTAGGTAATAAAAATTTTGGACAAAATGTTGATCTGGAAAGTACACTACAGCAATTTATATAAAGATATACTTTTTCAGGCATTATTGAGGAGAGAAGTTTGAGGAATCCACAAAAGAACTTGGTTCCTGAAAATTCACAAATTACATAATCAACTAAGATCCTGGCACTTCAAATTACCTGACTATTAAAATCAGGTGTGAAAATGGTTGAAAATATTAATTGTAAGACACATTTGGACAAACTAGTCAGAATATCCACAATTGGAGTGTGGGAATCTGTTCTGAGCAAAGTCACTGAATTTATAGCTTGTCTGCACATGACCATGAATGGGCATTTAGAAACTAATGCTCCAACATAAGCTGTCCCAATGACATCGAGGACAAAATCAAATGTTTTGAGCAAGATTTTATGAAGATTGAGATAAATAGAGCATAGCATGATAATCATTATATTTATCTTAATAGCAAAGAAATGACAACCTGGTTAAGGATTGAAAAGATGTATATGTAATTTTGAAATTAAAGATCAATTTCTGACTTAATTGTGATTTTGGTCAAAGAAGGAGTATGCAGTATACTCAAGAGAAGAGAAGACAAAAAATAGGTTACATCAGAAATTAGAGGATTCTGAGGTATGAGAGTATGGTAAAGACTCAGGACATAATAGACTGAGAACAGATACCTGTAGAACCTGAAAATGAAGACAGTGCCCAAATATATCTTTGAACCACAGAGTAGTAAAGTGGATTCAACTTCTGGGACTATGAAGTGTCAGAAATATACAAAGAAACTTCATAGGATAGGGATCAAGCTTATAGGGAAATCTATACTCATTTTTTGATAGGTGTATTTACCAAACAGAGTGGTTTTCAGTAGGAGTAGGAAAGAAAGAGATAATTGCCCATCATTTGTGTATTGTTTCTGTTAGATAAAAAAAATCTATTTTATGGATACATATCAATAAAGCATGAATCCATCCAAAGTGTACAATCAAAAGTATTTGGTATATATGATAGTAAGCCTAATTTTTGCATATAGATGCTATAACCTAACACTCTACTGAAATCGTTTATTAGCTCTAGCTAGGAATAAATATTCATGACTATTACAATCCTCAATTTCCTAACTGGACACTTGGTCAAAGACATATTCATCACTACCTTCTTCCACTACCCATTCCGTGTTTGCTTCACCCTGAGCAAGCATCTCAGCTGGCTGTGGCTCTTTGCGTAATGGGTTGACTCAAGCTTCATTACTGAAGATTCTGAGCCATGGATAGTTAGTCATGCCTGGATTGACTTGTTGCAGTTTTCCATTGACTTTATTCACAGGGCATGGTAATACTGGGAGGTGCCCTAGGTCATTTCCTGCCTTCCAGAAAAACTCTTCCTTACCTCCATTGTGTAGTAGCAGTTCTTTCCCTTTTGATAGGATCAATCACCCCAGCCAGTACAGTAATTCCCTTCTTTCTCTTTTGATTCAGAGGCACGAAAAGACCAAAGTGGGCAGGCTGCAGTTTTACCATCAAGATGAATGGAATCGTGTTTGTGTTTCCTGGTGGAAGCACTCCTCCTTTGGGAATAAGACCTGAAGACAAGTTGAGCTTAAGGTTGCAGGGACAGGAAACAAAAACTTTCCTGGTGGATCACTGGGGTAATAGTGAGTGGTGCCACTCACATTTCCACCCCTTGATTCCAGGATTGTGAACCCCAGCTAGGAGAGAAATAGCACCATAGAGTGAATGCTTATTTAGAGCTACAAACTTCCTGGAAAGCATTGCCCCATCCCTGCAGGTACTGTCACCTAGTTGACAAGCTAAGTGAGCCCTCTTAGGATGAATACACTGAGATGGAAGAACCCTGTGTGTTGTTGGGTTTATCTCCCATTCTCTCTCATCCAAAAGTCAGATTATACATTAACAGCCATTATTATAACCTTAGTACACAAAAGAGTACCAGGCCTATAAGAGATTGCAAGTAGTATTTGTTTAATAAGTATAGGAATGAAAGATTAATAAATAAATGACATAAATCAATTATGTTAACTTTATTGACAAGTAAAACAGAATTTTAAGCAAAAAACTAATGTGTAATTTTAGATTTTTTTTTGCTATTTCATAAATAAGCCCAAATGAAAATAGGTTATCATAGATGTAAATATTCGAAAAAAATAAATTTTGATACAGAGTAATGCTACCAAATATGACAAATATTTTATGGATTAGCGCTTTTGGATGTAAACAACTGAAGTGGGGAGGGTTTAAGCTAATCAATAAAGAAAGTACAAAATTAATATGGTTTGACTTATAGATCTGATCACAAGTTGGGGCAGCATAGGAAATGTGTTGGAAGTTAGATGACATTAACATAGTCTGGGACATCACCAAAAGAGAAAGACATGATCGCACTCCTACCACAAATGGATGGTGGACCCTCCTGATGGCAACATCAATGCTGGATGCCAGTCATGAGACATTGGAGGTTGAGACATCTACTGCTGCCATCCTGGCAGAGGATTCAGTCTGAAATATTTTAGACTCAGAGATGCATATTAGAAAATTTTCTACATGTTGTGCCCAAATTTTGTGAATCTAGAAACTGTAAATAAATTGCTAAATGCAAATATTTTTTCCAACTTAGTGTTATTAGAGAATCCAAGACAAGAGATGACCTTTTCCAAAATATAAATTATATAAGTAAGAAGAAATAGAACCAACAAGATGATGGCAAAGAAAGGAACTCCTAAAGTCAGCTCATGCTACAGGGCAGTTAATAATCCCCAGAGCTATCTAAAGCACCTGTCTGGTAGCTACAAACCATCAGAAGATCATCCTGCCACATAATTGAAGGGATGGAAGGATGAGACTGCCCATTTGCAGAGAAAACTCATGAGTAGAATGCTCCACACCACGGCGGCAGGTGCCCATCCTCCACTAAAGGTGCAATCCTTTTCGATAAGCGATCTGCAGCTGGAATTGAAAGCTCTGCTTCCCAAAAATGGGGGAAGAAGAGACGGTTGGACACCAAGGTCAGCTACTGACGACTACATTCAGTGGGATGAAAGATAAACCTGAAAACAGTGAAAGTTCCTGTCAAAGTCAGAAAGAGGCCAGGAGCTGCCATCTTAATACTGCACCTGGCATGAGGGGATGTGGGGAGTACTGAGTATCCCAGTGCTGGTGGGGACCAACTTCTTTCCATCCAGATCAGATTATCACTCTAGCCTAGGCACTAGTGCCACCTCCAGCAGGTAAGAAGCTGCAGGGACCCATACCAGCCTCTGTAGGAATCACTTAACTTCTTCAAAAAAAATAGATGTGGAGAGAAACTGCCTAATTCATTCTATGATGCAATATAACCCTATTACCAAAACTACATAGAGATGTCACCAGCAAAGAAAACTACAGACAAATCTCTCTAAGAACCTGGATGCTAAAATCCACAAGAAAATATGATTATATTCAAAAACACATCACATGATTTTAATTAAACACCTCTAACACCATGATCAAGTGAGTTTCATCTCTGGTATACAAGGAAGGTTTAACTAAATAATCTATCAATGTAATACACCACATTGGCAAGTTGAAGGGAAAAAAATCACATGATGACTTCTAGTGATGCAAAAAAAAGCATTTGACAAAGCAGAGCATTTTCTCGATAAAACACTTCAAAAGACAGGAGTAGAAGAAAACTTTCTCAGCATGATTAATGGTATTTGTGAAAAACTCACAGCCAACATCATATTCAATGGTGAAATACTAAAGACTTTCCCTCTAATATCTGGAACAAGACAAGGATGCTCACTGCCTGTGCTCTTATTTAACATTGTGCTGAAAGAACTTCCTCAAGCAGTTAGGCAAGAAGAAGAAATAAAAGGGATCCAAATTAGAAAGGAAGAAGTAAAAATTTCACTATTTACAAATGACATGATCTTATACACAAAAATCCCCCAAAGATCTACAAGAAACCTTCTAGAGCAGACTAATGATTTCAATAAATGGACAGGATAAAAGATTAACATGCAAACTCAGTAGCATTTCTGGACACTAATAAATAGTAATCTGAGGAGGAAATCAGGGGAAAAATCCATTTTCAATAGCAACAAAAAATCAAATATCTAGGAATAAACTTAACTGAAGAGGTAAAACACTCGTACAGGTAAAAACTGCAGAACATTGTTAAAGGAAATCAAAGAAGACGTAAATAAATGGGAGAATATTCCATGTTCATGGATTGGAAGAACAAACATCACTAAGATGTCTGTCCTACCCAACTTGAATTACAGATTTAATACAACCCTAATAAAAATTGCTACAGTTTATTTTTTACTGAATTGGAAAAGTCAATTACAAATAACATTTATTTGGAAGGGCAAGACTCCAAATAGCCAAAAACCTATTGAAAGAAAAAATGAAATTGGAGGAAACATGTTACAAAGATACTGTAGTCAAAACTGCATACTGTTCGCACAAGGATGGACATATGGACCAATGGATCCAAATTGAGAATTCTGTTGCATATCCTTGCTAGGACAGTGAACTGAGATTCAACAAGGGCACCAATCCCACTCCACTGGGACAGAATGACCTCTTTAAGAAATGGTATTTTTGAAATGGATTTGTCTCAAACAATTGGGCTCATATTTCCATATAGGAGGCCCAGGGTTCAATGCCCAGGGCCTCCTAGTGAGGGCAAACTGGCCCACATGGGGTGCCAGCCCACACAGGAATGATGCCCCTGCATGGATTGCTGCCCTGTATGGGAATGCCACCCTGTGCAGGAAAGCAGCCCTGCACAGGAGTGCTGGCTGATGTGGAGAACTGGTGCAGCAAGATGACACAACAGGAGACAAAATAAGAAGATGTAGCAAAACAGGGAGCTGAGGGGGCACAAGAGAGCAATCACCTCTCTCCCACTCAGGAAGGTCCCGTGATTGGTTCCAAGAGCTGCCTAATGAGAATACAAGCAGACACAGAAGGACACACAGTGAATGGACACAGGAGACAGTGGAAGGGGGGAGGAGTGTGGGGGAGAAATAAATAACAAATCTTTAAAAAAAAACAAGAAAAAAGAAATGGTGTTATGAGAACTGGATATCCACATCCAATAGACTGAGAGAGGATCACCACCTCATGCCCTATACAAAAATTAATTCAAGATGAATCAAAGACCTAAGTATAAGAGCCAAGACCATAAAGCTCCTATAAAGGATAATTTAGGAAAGCACCTATGACATCATGCAGTATGGAATAGTTTCAGAAACTTTCCATCCAAAATATGAGCAGTGAAAGAAAAGAGTGATTAATGGAAACTTCTCAAAATTAAAAACTTTTGCACAGCAAAGCAGTTTGTCAAGAAAGAGAAAAAACAGTTTACTTAGTGGGAGAAAATATTTGGAATTCACTTATCTGAATAAGAGACCAATATCCACTAAATACAAGGCAATCCTACACCTTTAAAATAAAAAGACAGCCCATTTAAAAATGAGAAAAAGATTTGAAAAGTCACTTTTACAAAGAGGAAATAGAAATGGCTGAAAAGCACATGAACTGATACTCAACATAACTAGCTATTTAGGGAAATGCAAATTAAAACAACCATGAGATTTCAACTTACACAAACAGTTGACCATTAACAAATCAGAGAACTGCTAGTGTTGGAGATGATGTGGAGCAAAGGTAACACATCCACTGCTGGTGGGAATGTAGAAAGGTGCAGCGATTGTGGAGGATGGTTTGGCGATTCCTCAGGAAGCTAACTTTAGAAATGTCATATGATCAGGCAATCCCACTCCTGGTTATATACTGAGAAGAACTGAAAGCAAGAACAAGAATAGATAGATCCCCACAATGTCCATGGCATTAGGTATCACTGTTGCCAAAAGATGGAAGCAACCCAGTGTCCCTCAACTGATGAGTGGATAAGCAAAATATGATATATACATACAATTGAAAACTACTCAGCTGTAAGGAGTAACGCACTATTAACTCATGGGATAACATGGATGAAACATGAAAACCTTATATAAAATGATGTAAGCCAGGCACTGAAGGACAATTATCACATGACCTCACTGATAAGACTTAAGCAAATTGAGCAGACTCACTGAGCTAGATTCTGGAAGACAGGATATCAGGAGACAGAAAGGGAGTAGAATGTGGTGAGCTGTTGCACAATATGGGCAAAACCCATGATAAGGTGGAAGGGGGTGGTTTGGCAGTGTAGTGGGGTGATGCTGGTACAGGGATGTGAGTGGGGTCAAGGGTGCTGGAATGAGAGGGTCATCAGTGTAGGGGGATGGGCTTGACTCTCCATGAAACTGAGGAGAAAGCTGTAGGAAAGAACAGGTGAACTCTGGGAATTTGTGGGTCTGTGGTAGAAACTACAATGTTGGGAATGTTTTTTCAGGAAATATAGCAGTGGAGGGGCACTGGTGCAATTGTTGTGGTGGCGGAATATGTAGAAAAAGCTGTACCTGGGGCATGCTTCTTTGGAATATGGATGTGTTCATCTTGTCATAAATTGTTATCTCAGTGGATGGAAATACACAATAAACAAAATAAAAGTAAAATCCAATTCTGAGGAGTCCTGCTATGTTCTCATATAGAGGGACAAGAGTCTCTCAAGCACATATGCAGCGCCTAATGGAAGCAAGCAACCAGTATGTCGACCGTCAATATTAATGCATGTATATATGTAACTTCTTCAAAAACTAAAACTTCATGGTTGTAGAGATTCTGAGTAGATGGAGAGCAAAGAAAGGTGTAAACTGGGGCACTTGGGGACATTGGAGTTGTTCTGTTTGATATTGCAATGAAAGATCCAAGCCTTTATAAATCTTGTCAAGCCTATAAAATTATGTGTTGCGAAGTGTAAACCAAAATGCAAACTCTAGGCCATGCGTAGTAGCAATGCTTCAATATGTGTTCATCAATTGTAACAAATGTGCCACACTAATGAAAGATGCAGTTAACAGGGGGAAATGAGGGTAGGGAATGAGGTAGAGTATATATTAATCCCCTGTATTTTCAATGTAACATTTGTGTAACCTTAACCTCCTTTAAATAATGAAAAAAATGACATAGTGTTTACATACACCTGTGATTTTAAGTTTCCACCAATTAAAATGAAAGCAGGTATTTTGTGCCTTAGGAATAGTACAAATAAATAATTCTATCTTAAATGGCATCAACTCTGTACTATCAATATTGTTTAAAAAAATCTACATTGTTAGTGAAAGAAGCTCTTATACAAGTGAGAGTGCACAGTGTGTTTGGCTCAGATTTGCTGAACCTATCCTAGATCTAAGTGTCATTAGCTTAAGTATTATATGATGGTCCATAAATAATACTAGAATCTTGGGTGTTTTTAAAGTTTTATATTGTGATGATATGCTTCTTAATAAAAGAAACTTAATAATCAGGGGGGAAAAAGAAAGAAAGGAGGTAGACACTGAGGAAGAAATGGAAGAAATTGCCTTGCCACTGTACATACAGGACAATACCTGTAGCATTGATAAAAGGCAAAATGTCAAAAACAAAGCTTTTTCATTTTGCGTTTCTTTGATACCCCAATACCTTTATTTTTTCTAAATTTCTAAGTATTCTATATCTAACCTTTAAACTCATCACTATATTCCATTATTCTATTAATGGAACCTGGCAATATATTGGGCTTCCTTTTTTAAGAAGTTTTGGACTACAGAGAGGTTCAACTATGGTGGGGGAGGAGCACTTGTGTGGGGTGTCACTAGTGGGGGGCACATGGTTGGGAGGGAGTTCTCCAGGGCATGTATACAAGGTACATAGTAAACTTTGGGTATTTTCATAGTGGTTTCAATTGGAAATGACAGATGAGAGAGTGCTGAATTCCTGACCAGGGGAGCTCTATCACATTCCCTAATGGAACAACAACAATCCCCCAAGTGCAATGGCAAAGACCAATAAAGATGGGTGGTCCAATGATGAGTCCTTGATACTGATGGCTCTGATTATGAACCTGTGTGCCTGAAATATGAACTAGACCTATAGCTGTCGGGTGCCTAAGAGTTACCTCCTGAGAACCTCCATGTTGCTCAAATGTGGCCACTCTCTAAGCCAAACTCAGCATGAAGATGCATTGCCTTCCCCCCAGCATGGGACTTGACTCCCGGGGATGAACCTCCCTGGCATCAATGGATTACTACCAAGCACCAGCTGATGATGTAACTACAAAAAGACCATGAACAAATAGGTCAACTCAGACCGGCAGAATATCTCAGACTACATGTAATATCAGGTGTTAAAAACTGTTTTTTTACTTTGGATAAAAAGGTGGAAATGGAAAGGACAAGTGAGTTTATATGGCTAAGAGTCTCCAAAAAAGAGCTGGGAGGTCATAAAGGGAAGATGCTTATGCATGCCTCAGCAGGGTACCAGAGATAGCCAATGTAGGTGGAAACCCAGGTGCTGGTTCTCCTGAGGGTTGCAGTGACCCACAGGTTCTACGGTCAAGGCAGATACCTCTGGAGTTCAGAACCATGTCAGTTGGCCCTACTTTGGAGTTTGTGTTCCTGTGTGTGATGAAGTTGTACTCAGGTATGAATGTTCTACACATGCCTCTTCTATTACTTTTATCGGACCTGTGGTTGGCATTTGGGTTGGTGTATACTCAGGAGACCTGGATCTCTCAACTGTCCATGTGATGGCCAAGTCCTGGGCCTCAGCAGACTTGCAGCTCCTACCCTCTGGTTTCTTGCACTTACCCTGGCCAGGTGACAGGGAGGTGAAGAGGGTCAACCACCACCACACCAGAGAGAAAAGAGTGCCTATAGCTGCAAGCAGGAGAATTGTACCCAACATCCCTGTGGAATCTAAATCCCTCTTGATGTAGAGGGGGAGTGGACATAGCCATTCCAGGTCCACAAGATGGAGGAATAGAGTATGGATTAGATTGGGCTTACTGTTGTTGTGCTGGAGAAATATTGTGATTAGTAAGGGAAGAAATTGTAGTGGTGATGTGGAGAGGGTGGTCACGGTGGCTGCTGATGGTCGGGAGAGGGAAGAAGGATTTGGAGTCATCCTAGGTGGTCCTGCAGGGATGGATGCTGGACATTGTACGCCCTGTCATGGCCCATTGGGCGGACTGGGGGAGAGTGTGGACTATAATGTGGACCAGTGTCCAAGTGCTAAAGCAGTTCTCCAGAATGTATTCGCTGGGTGCACTGGATGTGCCACAATGATGGAAGAGGTTGTTGATGTGGGAAGGGTGGTGTGGGTGGGGTGGGGGGTATATGGGGACTTCATATTTTTTCAATGTATTATTTAAAAGAAAATAAAGAAGAAAAATAAAAAAATAAAAACAGTGTTAATTAAAATGATTCATCCTCCAATCACAAGATTGGAATCAGATAGCAAAAGGATGAATTGCCCTGGGGAAAGCTGTCACGTGTATCTAGAGTGATGTGGTTAAATAATAAGGAATTGTCATTGAAAGAATGAATATCCCTGAAAAAATAGAAAGAAAATAAAAGAACACTAACGAAAGAAGTAGGGAAGGAAAGCACCCTCAGTGACACTGACACTTCCTTAGGCTGCAAAAGAGGGTGTGTGTAAGGAAAGACTGATCCAGGGAGACCACCTTCCATGCAGGGAGCTTGGATAGGAAAGGTCCAAACTAGAAGGTCCAAAGTTAGAGGGTAATTACAAAAAAAGGAGAAAAACTGGGAGGAGAATAAGGCATTAAAAATTAAATTCCAGAATCAAGGAGGGACAGGGAAGAGATTGTCATCTATCAGAGTATAACCCTCACTGCACACTTCCTCACAGTACAGAAAGAGATTTTTGGCTCAGATATGTGATCCATTCATAGGAAATGTGAATTACCTCTTACACAAAATTCCTGGCCATGTCTATGAGAACTCTACAGCACTTTTCTTTTTTTCTTCTTCTTTATTTTCTTTTAAATATTGCATTCCCATATACCCCCCACCCCCATACCCCACTCCTCCCACATCAACAACCTCTTCCATCATTGTGGCACATTCACTGCACCTGGTGAATACATTTTGGAGCACAGCTGCACCACATGGACAGTGGTCTATATTGTAGTCTACAGTCTCCCCCATTGTGCACAGTGGGCCATGGCAGTTCACACAATGTCCAGCATCTGTCCCTGCAGCACCACCCAGGACAACTCCAAATCCTGAAAATGTGCCATCATATTTCTTCTTCCCTCTCCTGACCATCAGCAGCTACTGTGACCACTTTCTCCACATCGATATTACAATTTCTTCCCTTACAATAGTTCTCCAATAGAACACCAGTAAGTCCACTCTAATCTATACTCTATTCCTCCATCCTGTGGTTAAGTCCAGTCCCCCTCTACATCAAGAGGGGGCTTAGGTTCCACCTGGATGATGGATGCAATTCTCCTGCTTCCAGTTGTAGGCACTCTTGGTTCCCTGGTGTAGTTGTTGACCATCTTCATCTCCCTGTTAGCTGACCTAGGTAAGATAGTTTCTTTAAAATCCCTAAATATAGTTTGACAGTTATGTTTGGACTTGGTCCTTCCATCTCATTAAGTATTTCTATTTATCGTACTTTCTTCTTGGGTTTTGATTACCCTGTCCAGAATTTGGCTGGATTGGTTTAGTTATCTTTGCACATCTTGTTCCTTCAAGTGGTTTAGAAGTGTTAAATCCTGTTGCTGTTCTCTGTCTATTAACCTTACCCCTTTTTTATTTCCATCACTGTCCACACAGTCTGAATGGGAGTGCCAAGGTCTCTGAACACGGGCAGATGTTCCTCGTGTGATTCCACCTTCCACTGCCCACCTCACCCACCCTAAGACCATGAAGAATGAGGTGGGCTTTCCCCAGCTCTGTGCAGAAAACTAGCACTGGCTGATTCAAGGGCTAGTTCCTACACATGATGTCTCCATCAATTTGATCACATAAGTTAAATCTTTGTTTTTTGCTATGGGATAAATTCAGCATTTTTCTATTTTTTCTCTGATTTTAAGATTTTGAGAGCATGAGTGACAGGTTCATAATACTGAACTCAAAAGTCCACGTTGTGCCTTGTTTCAATCTCTTCTTTTCCTCCTGGTCTGCCTTCTTCCTATGTGCTCTTCTTTCTTGGAACTTTATTTAGATCTCTGCCAGGTTTACCAGGGCAATGTGGGAAATGGGAGACAGTGGGCCTCGCTGCTTCTTCCCAGCAATAGACCAGCAGGACTTATCTGTGCACTGATGAGGATGAGTGGGAGAATCAGGAAGCAGCCTAGCTCAACCCTAACTAGAACACAGAGGCACCAGTCAAAGGAGAACCAAGGTTATGAGAGTGGATTTAAGACATCCCCTAAATCCCCAAAAGAAATTATTTTTAAATTTTTTTTATTTTTAAAGAAACTTTAGATTACATAAATGTTACATTGAAAAACATAAGGGATTCCCTTAAGAATATATATAGATTTTAAAGATTTATTTTATTTACTTAATATATACCACCAGTCTCCCAGATAGTTCTCTCATCTGTCTGCTCATTGTTTGCTCACCTTCTCCAGGAGGCACCAGGAACCAAAGCAAGCACCTCCCACATGGGAGGCGAGTGCCCAGTGGTCTCAGGGACATCCACTCCTTGTCGGTTGTGACATCTCCTGGCTTGTGGCATCTGCTTGTTGTGTCGGGAGCGGCATCTAGCTCATTGCAGCAGGAGGTGGCCTATGCTCATTGTCTTTTAGGAGGCACTGGGACACAAACCAAGACCTCCGATGTGGTAAGTTGAGCCATATCTGCTTCCCTATAAGAATATTATTTTTATTTTTTATTTTTTTTACATTTTTTGTCTTTATTTAATTTTTTAGTATTACACTAAAAAAATATGAGGTCCCCATATACTCCCACTCCCCTCACCCCACTCCTCCCCCCATAGCAACAATCTCCTCCATCATCATGAGACATTCATTGCATTTGGTGAATACATCTCTGAGCACCGCTGCACCTCGTGGTCAATGGTCCACATCATAGCCCTCACTCTGCCACGTTCCATCCAGTGGGCCATGGGAGGACATACAATGTCCGGTAACTGTCCCTGCAGCATCACCCAGGACAACTCCAAGTCCCGAAAACGCCTCCACATGTCATCTCTTCCTCCCATTCCCCACCCCCAGCAGCCATCATGGCCACTTTTTCCACACCTATGCCACATTTTCTTCGATTACTAATCACAATAGTTCATGAATAGAATATCAGTAAGTCCACTCTAATCCATATTCTATTTCTCCTCAGCGGAGTCCCAGAGAAAGATAAAGTAGATACAACCCCAGGTATTGGTTATTCTGAGGGCTACAGAGACCCACAGGTTCTATGGTCATGGCAAATGGAGTTGAGTGCCATGTCAGTTGGCCCTTCTTTGAAGTTTGTGTTTCTGTGTGATGGAGCTGGATTCAGAAGTGATCCTTTTTCACAAGCCTCTCCTGTTACTTTTACCAGAACTGTAGCTGATGCCGGGGTTTAGTATATACGCAGGGGATTTGAATCTCTGGACTGACCATATGATAGCCAGGCCTTGACCCTCAACAGACTTCAGCTCCTACACTCTGGTTTATTTGACTTACCCCACTCAGCTAACATGGAGGTGAAGGTCAACCACCACACCAGGGAGCCAAGAGTACCTACAACTGCAAGCAGGAGGACTACATCCAGTATCCATGTGGAATCTAAGCCCCCTCTTGATATAGATGTGGAGTGGACACAATCATTCCAAGGTCCATAAGAATATTATTTTTAAAAAACAAACCCACAAAGAGAGGAAAATCTGAGCAGGAGCAACAGCAGCAAAACATTAGCCCTTATAAAGCAGATATCAGGTCGTAACTAAATTAACTGACCAAGGAAAGCAAATAAGATCATTAGAAGGAGCAGAAAGCAGACAGACATCAGAATCTTTCAGACACTGTGCTCAGGACATGAATTTCTGAGGCATGAAGGAGAGTCAGGACAATAGAAGGAAAGATCAGGGCCTCAGCCCCTCATGGAGATGAGCAAGACCAGGAGGGAGAGGTTCTAAATTATGGACCCCAGATCAGCAGGGAGCAGTTGTATGTCCATGACAGAACTGAGGACTGGGACAGCAGAGAGGGCAAAGAGCATGAAGAACCAATGAGAACATGCTGATGTCACAGCTCCTCCAGAGCTACTTGTCTCCGTAGATGTCTATGACCGGTTTCTCTGCTGTGCCTGGAGCAAAATGCAAAGTAGGAAGCAGGAGGGCAGGGAACTCTCGGGCACAGTCAAGGTGCTGTCTTACCATCACTCTTGACTGTCCAGCTGGAAACCACAGCGCTCAATATGCAAATCTTGGTAGCTGAGATAAGCTCCTCCCAAAGTAGTAAATCCTGACATAGAAGCTGCTCTTTTCTCTTCCATACAGAGAAGCAGAACAATACCTGCAGTTTAATGTCCCCTTAGAAAAAAGAAGAGAGCCTGTATTTTCAAGAGTGGAACCAGAATCCATGGTCTTGTGGCCTGCACACACATTTCCGAACCCTGGACAACTACACTTCTCCCAGCACCTCCTTCTTCAGAAATGAGTAGAGCTGACACAGCTCTGAAGCAGCAGAGGAGCAGCTCTTTCTCAGGTGACCTCTCTGTCTCCTTCTTTCTGAACAAAAGGGACCCAGGCTTCCCCTTTAGGGATCGAGCGAATGTCCTTCATGACATTCTTGGCACTCTATTACTGGAACAGACAATTGCTCAGATTCTATGAATCACTGGATGGAAGCCCAAAAATGCCTGCCTCTCCTTGTGGATGTCAGCTTAAATCAAGTGAAAATGGTCGATGTTATGATCCTATGGAGGAACCAAGCTGAGGTGCAAAGAAGCACCTGCATAAACTCTACCATGTCTGATGAGCTGGACAAAACACATATGCAACAACAGCCTTCAAGATGGATTATCAGACACAAATATTCCAGAACCAGGTAGGGAAGATGCCACACCTCAAAACTTGCAGAGAGCAAAATTGTGGTATTGTGTTCCTGACACACTGGGTGCTTTGCTGTATGTGAGGGAACCTCGACATAAAAACTGACTAACTATGTAAAAAAAAAGTAAATACAATGTTTCTCGACATCCTAGACCTGAGTAACATTAATAAGAGAGATCATCAATAATTTTCAAAATGATTTATAGATGTATCCTTAGTCTCTCTATTTCTCTTACTTTCCCCCTCTCTCTTTTCCTCTCTTTAACTTTCTCTTCTCCATAAGTTGTTTAAGAGTTTATTATGAGAATCTAACTTTGCTGGGGTCAAAGCTTCAGTGAGAAATTTGTTGGAATGCTCCCCAAGAAGTCCTATTTCTTTCCCTTTTGTACAGTCAATCCAAGAACCTATCTGACTGCTTCATTGACGCTTCTCTTTTCCTCCATCCATCTGGTCAACATCCATCACAGTTGCTTCATACAATGGCAGGTCCTGGCAGCGCCTCCAAGGCATCTTTTGCCATGTAATGAACCACACACATACTAAGAGTCTCAACACTTCTCAGTAATCCATTCTGTTACAAGAGACATCAAAAAATCATTCCTATAGAATACAATTGTACATGATAAACAAAATGCCTTTCATTGTAATGGTTTTTAAAATAATCATCTTTGATTTGTTGCAAATACTTTTTTCTAATAGTCATTCCATTGCACTCTTCACATTATATTTCCACTTTACTCATTTAGGATCATATATCCCTTGTACAACCAGGTCATCGCTTCATTTCCCTTTCCAGCCCATCACCCCACAGCTCTATATTTGTGAAAGAATTCTCCCAGGCAGAACCAGGAAAGGCCTTGACTTTTTGCATTCTTGATTTCAAGATTACAGAAAAGTATTTAATTTGATGAAGAAAGCTCACGAATGTCGATTCTTTAAGAATTATACATAGAATTGCATATGAATGTGGAAGATTCTACTAGGCATATGTAGAATTGCATATGAATGTGGAGGATTCTACTAGGTATTTACTTTTCTAAAAATAAAGACAGTTTTATTGTTTCTGAAGACCTTAAAATGAATTTATTTCCATAATTAAAGATCTAATAAAAATATACAGTAGGTAGAAAGAAAAAGTGTCATTGCTCCTCTTCCCTTCACAGCATATCCTGTAAATCTAGCACGTTACTGAGAATAGTTTGTTTCATATTATGTATTAACCTGTATTAATAAACATTTAAATTCCATTCAAATGGAATCATGGTATTACATCCTCCATAACATTCAGTCAAACCTGAGTGTTTACCTTTCATGTGACTATATACATACCCACTTTATCCTCTTACTAACTGCTGTCTCTTCCATTGCATTGCTCTATCCTAATTAGTTTAACTAAACACATATTGATTAAGACATCAGTTATTTTTCACTTTTTACCTTCTAAACAAGATTTATCTCAGAAGGCTCATATATACACCTGGACACATTCACCCAGTTGTTTCCAGCCCCAGCACAGTCTAGGAGCTTCTTTTTCCTACCCACTACCCCGCACATTCTTCCATGCCTTCAGCTTCCATTGGGTGACTTCACCCTCTGGGTCTAACCTGCAGAGCAGTGCGGTTCAGTGCCTGAGCTCCAGTGCAGCTCGCAGCTCCATCCCTTACTGCCCTGAGCAGGTCACTGAACCTCTCAGCACTCAGGTTTCTCCACCAACAACTCAGGATGATATCAGGTTTTACTCTACAAAATGTAGAGAATAATTAAATGTGACATCCATATACAACGTCTGGCACATTATAAGAGCTCTGTAAATGTCAGCTATTATGGTAGGCATTCCTGGTTTCTCTGCAGAGAAAGCCTCTTTCTTTCCTTCTTTCAAACCACGTTGGCTATAGCTGGGTCAGCTATTTTGCACATGTAATTTCCACTTGCCAAATTCTCTCTTTCCTCTACTTCCAATTTGACTCCACTCTATATTCATCTTTATTGAGAACCACTGCTGATTTTGCTGTTCAAGGCAACTGCCAAAGCTCCCAGTGATAGATCCAAAGAAACCTGCCCATGCTCTTCAGAATGACAATTATAATGTCTTTTCTATAGCTTGTTGTTGTGAAAGTCAGTATCAGAACTTAGTCTTATTATAATTTAGTACTGCTGATCTATTATTGATTTTTAACTATTTGGTTTCCTCATTCATTCTACAAATGTTTGCAAATTATTTGCCTAGTAAAGACACTGGACTGGGCCTCCCAAATACTAAAGAAATAAAATATCAACCATTTGACAATCTAGTGGAGTAGAAAGAATCTAACAGCAGATAAGAGCAATTAGGCATTCTAGGCCCAATTGCCTGCCTCTGTGCTCTGCATGATTTGGTCAGCTGCTTGGAGATAATCCAAGAGACATGAGTCTTAGAAACAATTAGACAAAAACAAGGTTTTGTCAAGTAGAGGAATTGTTTTCTAAAAGCTGAAGGCCATAAAGATCTGTAAGGATTTTAGCCTGGTGGGAGCAATGTATGCTGAGGGTGGGAGTGGAGGGTTACAAGGGAAACGAGACTACAGTAGATGAAGCTGTTCACAAAACAACATGAGGTTTTTGGTATCCCTGTTTGTGTTCCTATGGAAATGTCGTGGCATGCCATGATTCCCTGGCAGCTCCAAAGACAGCAAGGACTTGGTGGAGCTCCACGGAAATGGTGGACACTTGTGTTGGACTTTACCTGCTCTACAACAAGAGAACAATCAGCCAAAATAAAATCTACTTTCCTATACTCTTTACCTTCATTTTCATATCACGTCATCAGTTGCTTAATATCAAGTACATTTCAAATTTCTTTGAAATGCATATGCCTTGGATTGGTGTACAGTTAGTCTTTCTGTTTTGAAACAGCATCATGGCAAAGGAACAGTTCCAACAGGAAGACAGTCTGGCATTAATGCTAACTTAGAGATGCTAACAAGTTTCTTAACTACACTGAATGAGGGTTACCATTTGCAAAGCACCTCTCCCCATCCAGAGAAGGTATGAAGAGGTGGCAATCTTTATTTTGCTTGTTTTTTCTTCCCAATTTACATTCAACCTACATTAGGGGAAGGAGGGAGGGAAGCAATCCTGATGTGGTAAAATGCTAGAGAAAGGGAATATCAGGCCATGGACAAAAATGTATTAATTTCTAGGACTGCAGATTTGACCTAAGGAAACAAACATTTCCCCCTTTCGGGAGAGCTCAGGGCTCCCACGCCTGCTGGAAAAGGGAGTTAAGATTCAGCAGCTGAGCCAGGCTCTGCTCCACTTCAGTGAGAGGGCTTTTGTACAGTGAGATATCAGAGAAATATCACGGGGTTGGTCATTTGGCCCAGGGACAAAGGTGGAAATCAAACATGTGTAAAATCCAAACTTTCCTCCCTCGGTCGTCTGTGCCTTGTGATCCTTGTGTTATAAAATGACCTATAAGCTGACTCATTGCAGCCAGACTCTGATATCCTATGGGGTAAAGAGAAAGAGAAAACCTGTAAGCAAACTTGAGAATCGATTGCACATTTTCTCTGTTTCTCTGAAGGACAAGATTCAGTCACTAGGTGAGAATAAATTGCCTGAGTGATAGTTTCAGAAATTTACTGGAGAGCAACATCATAGATTCTGAACAGAGCCTTGTTCAATGGTCAGAAAGGAAAACTCAGTTTTCGTATGAGTGAGAGACTAAGAGAAACCACTGTGTGTTCAATTTTGGCAAGGGGACCAAGCTGGAAATCAAACGTATGTATTTTTCCAACTGTTTCTTACTGTTTCTGTGCATTGGATTTGCCTTTTTGTTCCTTTTTGTGTATTTTCAGTAGTTGCAGGCCAGGGATGTAAAAAATTTCATTCCTAGATTAGATCTAGAGAGGGGAAAATTGTTCCCCAGGAGGCTAGCTGATGGCTAATTTTTGTGATTTACAAATCAAAATAATTTAATTGGAGAAGGGGTCTTGGTGCCCCTCTCAGGGAAGGCTTTTTCTTACAGGGGGAAACTTAAGAAGAAGCACTGTGGTTGACTTTTGGCCAAGGGATCAAATTGGAATTCAAATGTAAGTACATTTTTCCTCCATTATTTGTGAAATTTTTGCACTGTTGTAACATTTGTGTGAATTTGTGATATTTAGCCTAATTAACCATTCCTAGTGACCCAAAAGTAAATGGCAGAAAATCTTCCAACAAATTATTGGATTCTTTTAAGGTGAATAGGATTTGTAGGGAGAATGAGAAAGAAAAATCTGGAATTCTCTCCAAATTAGCCACTCTAGTCTGATTAGGCTCAAAAAGAGGAGATTTTGGTTGAGGGGGAAGTGTGGGTCCTATCACTGTGGCTCACCTTCTGCCAGGGGGCCAAGGTGGAGCTCAAACATACGTGCACTTCTCTAAACGTTTTTTCTTATAGATTTGTGAATTTGGGGGGTTTTCATATTTGGAACATGGATTGAGGTCAGTTCTAAGGAGCATGGGATTCTCCCTGAAATCAGATGAGTAAGGGGCTGACAATCAGTTCATCTCAAGGAAGAACTTAGAGCCAGTCAGTTGATGCGGCATTTAAATGGCCAGATTTTCTCTGTATCAGTCAATCTAGTAAGAATCGCAGCAGGAAGGCATTTTTGTTGAGAAGCAAGTAATTAAGCTAATACTGTGGATCATCTTTGGCCAAAAGACCCGTCTGGAGATTAAACGTGAGTAATTTTTCTCTACTGTCTTCTGAAATGTATGTCTAATTGCCAGTATTGTCTGTTACAGGCTTAATTATAAGTTTTGTGGTGTTAGTAACTGAGAACATTTCAGATTTGTCATCAGTTTAAGAAAGTTAAACACAGTTCTAAATTTAGATTTGGAGACAAAAATGGTGAAAATTGATTTAAATTAAATACCTCAGAAAAAAAGTGTGTAGATGAATGAAGAATCCTTGGAATTATAAAGAACAAAAGTAATTTCATTTTCATTGGGTTTTGCCAAATATTTTATTGTTTTTTTGCTCATTATATATGATTAAGTAAAGGAGATAAATGTATTTCTTAGTCTGTGTTCTCATTTCTCCCGAGAATTATTTTACAAGTAGAAAAATCAATAGTGTGAACTAAAAGCCAGCAAAAAGCTAGAAAAGTATACCCAATTTGTATACTTTAGAAGAGGTGGCTTAATGTCATTTTTTAGAGTCTGAGTGGTAGACTGTCAAAATCAGCTTAGAATATTCATGCTCTTCTATAGGAAGAAGGCCTTGACATGTTATCTTCTTTTTGTTGTAATCCAATTTTTACATTGGACTAAATATGAAATGATCTTTTATGATAATGGTGTCAAGACTGTTGTCCCCAAAAGCCCAGTTTCAAAGAAATGTTTAAATGAAGGAAAGTAAAATTATTGCATTTTTAATTGGCCACGGACTTGTAGAAAAGCAGGAAACATTTTACGTAAAGAGTGGCCACATTTTTATACCGCCAAGGAGACCGTGGCACGGCTAGCATGGGCCATATCTTCTTGGCAGTATTTCTTCATGGTTGAATGACATCCGTGGCCATGGTGCTTATGGCAGTGAATGCCTGGTTGCTAAGGTCTGCAGGAACCCAGCACTGATCCATTTAAATTTTCCATGGCCTGCTCTTCATGACACAAAGTGATACAAATAATGCCACTAATGAAATGTGGTGGACATTAGCTAATGTGGGAAAAACAGGTAACATATCTATTTGTTAGAGATTTCAGATATAAAATTCACACTCATTTCTATTATTATATCCACTTAATTTTCACTAGGGGACTATAAAGAGCAGAATGCAATTTTTTTCAGTGATGTATAAATTATTTCAATACCTGTGATAAAATTTATTTAAATGATAAAAGCATAATCCAAAAGAGATAAATATGTATATAACTCTTTCAAGGCAAACTCCACAGCAGCAAAAATCAGATTCAATGCCAGCAGTCTAACCTCTCAGGTCTTGATAAATATTACTGAGTTCACATCAAATATCATTAGTACATTAACCGATAAATAGAAATAAGCTAAATTTGTGATGTTTTTAATTTTCAAAAATGTGACTGATTTGGGTAGGAGTATGATATTTCAGTTGTACAAAATATCTAATTATTTATGTATGTCATTAATAATTTAACATAAACATATTTTCAATACCTTAATTCTTTAATAGAAAAATTTTAGTCAAATATTTTAATCCCATCGCCTCTAAAAGAGTTTATTAATTTGGCTTTACTTAGCAGCAGCTGATTTCAAAAGTGATGTTTAAGGGGGATTATTCTGGTCTAGACAAACTTGGCAGAGGTATTTAGGGCCTTTAAAACTCTATTAAAAGCTAATATGATTATTTGAATAATGCTCTGATCTAATGGAGTAACTGTTTGATGTTTTAATGTGTAGGGAAACCCAGATGGGAATATCACAGAATGTTTTCCCTCTCCTTAATTTCTAGAGATCATATTTTTTTTCTGCATGGTTAATTTATGCAAGGCTCTGGAAAAATTAGTCATGTAAGTTTAAACGAGAAATTCAGTATCTTATATTGAACTGCTTGGGTAGCTTTATAAGAACCATAAACTCATTTGCTGACTTCTAGCAAAGGATTCTGGATTTGTTTTGTGACTTTAAAGGAGAGCAAACTGAGTGGGCTGTTGGGGACTTGCTGTCCCACTCGGGGCTGGAACACAAGGGGCATTTCCAGGGCCACCTGGCAGCTGCTCAAGGTCAGGGCTGAAGCCAGCCAGCTCGTCCTGGGCAGGTGGCCAGGGTCACAGTGGACCCCAGATCATCTCAGCACCCCTGGGCTGGCTGAACATCGCCCCCTTCAGCTAGAGACTCGGGCCAGGGCCCAGGACTCACCTAAAGCCTCTGGGGAGGGGGAGAGTGGGTGGCAGGGCCCAGAAGGCAGAGGGGCCTCCCCCTCCAGGCGCAGGCACCGGCTTGGGGCCCACTCTGCAGGGTGCATCCAGCCCTGCCACGGCGAGGGAAGCACGGGGGGCGGGTCAGCCTCGAGCCTAGGGCAGCTCTGGAAGGGGGACGGGGCAGTGGGAGTCGGAGTCTTCCCCAGCGGCGGCTGCCTCGTCTTCCTCCACGGGGACAGCCCACACCTGTCCTGGGTTCTGAACTCTGGGGGTCAGAAGAAGAGGTGTGGGTTTCTCTGCCCATGGCACTGAGATCACTGCATGAGGCAGGGAGAACAGGGGAAGGACAGAAGGTGAGGTCAGACCAGCGAGCCAGGAGACCTCAGGTGGTGTCAGAGTTAGAACAGCGATGAGCCACCCAAACGCAAGGAAAAAGCCACAGGAGACAGAGGTTGTTGATGTGGGAGCAGGGGGGTGTATGGGAACCTCTTATATTTTTCAGTGTAACATTTTTTGTGATCTCCGTATCTTCAAAAAACAATTAATTTTTTAAAGTTTAATAAAAAAAAAATGGGTAGGTGACGATGAGCAGAGACTCAGAACCCTTGAGCCCAGCACGGTGCCTCCTGGGCTCGTGGCTGCACTGAAACGGAGTAGGCAGGTTGCTGTGTGTCTGTCCCCACGCGCCCCGCCTGACCACCCCTCTGTGCTTCCCTCCCCAGGGAGCGTGGCCAGCCCGTCCCTTCCTCTTCCCCCGTCCCCGGAGCAGCTCGCTTCTGGAACGGCCTCCGTCGTGTGCCTGTGAACGGCTACTGTCCCGGTAATGCCAAGGTCACCTGAAGGTGGCCGGAGCCGAGCAGACCAAGGGCGTCCAGAGCAGCGCCTGGAGCAGGACAGCGAGGACGGCACCTCCACCTCCACAGCGTCCTGACGCCGCCCGCGGCCCAGCACAGCGCCCACACCAAGGAGGACTGCAGGTCACCCCGAGGGCCTGCGCTCCCGCTGGTCAAGAGCTGCACCAGGAACCAGGCTGGAGCCTGCGAGGCCGCCCCGCCCAGGGCGCTGGCCTCTCCCCAGAGATGCCCGAGCCTCTCAGTCCTGCAGCCCCTCCCCAGCTCAGCTTCCCCTGCCCCTTTAGGTTAAAGATCCTAATAATTGGGGGAAAGAAAAAAAAAAGAATGAACTAATAAAGTAAATGAAAATGCTTTGCAAATGTGATTTCTCCTTCCTGACTTAATGTTGTAATACGTTGTTTTTCAAATTGCCAATTTTTTCTTCTAAGGAACTAAATCATTAGTTGCTCCAAGGGCACCACCATTTAAGAAATTCACCCTCTACCCTGCCCTCTATAAGAGCCCACCTGTCTTCAGAGCCTGCTCCACCGCACAGGGCATAAGAGGCTGCCTTGCTTTCCCTTCTCAGCCAGCCCATGTGGTCTTTCCAGGGAGGACGTTCTCAAAGTCACACATGCTTGATCTGTTAAACCTCTCCTGAGAACTTAATGCAAAGCAAATTTTTAGAAGGAAACAGGTATAAGAAGAGTCATTCCCTGCAGCGCTATATTTAAAAAAAAAAACACACACAGGAAAAAAACAGATACCACCTAAATGAGCAAGCGATAAGAAAATGTTTAAGTCCATTATGGTACTTCAAATTAACGGAGAGTATTAAGCCTTGGTTACATTTTTATTTTATTTTTTAAAAAATATTTATTTATTTATTTGTTTCTGTCCTCTTCCTCCCCACCCCGGTTGTCTATTCTCTGCATCCACCCGCTGCATCTTCTTTGTTCGCTTCTGTTGTTGCCAGTGGCACGGGAATCTGTGTTTCTTTTTGTTGTGTCAGCTCTCCGTGTGTGGGGCACCATTCCTGGGCAGGCTGCACCCTCCTTCGCACTAGGCGGCCCTACCCACGGGGTGCACTCTCTGTGCGTGGGACTTCCCCATGCAGGGACACCCCAGTGCAGCAAGGAACTCCTTGTGTGCATCAGCACTGCGCATGGGCCAGCTCCACACGGGTCAAGGAGGCCTGGGGTTTGAACCTTGGACCTCCCATGTGGTAGACGGACGCCCTAACCTCTGGGCGAGGTCCACTGCCTTGATTACATTTTTAAAGGTGTATTGGGGGAACTTTTGTCTTCCAAGTGCCCTAATGAGCACTTTAATACTCACAACCCTATGAGGTTAAAAATGAACATTAAACTCTCAGGCAGGTTCTATACAGCTCAGAGTTGGTCATATTCCACAATCCAGCAGTTCCACTCCGAGAGGGAATCGTTCCACTCCTTACACCTGTCCACCAAAAAACTATATATGCAATAGTGTTCAGAGCCAAAAACTGCAAATAACTGAAATGTCTACAACAGTGAAAGGGATAATTACTTTGAGGTTTACTTACACATTGGAACACAGCTCAGTAAGGAGACACAACACCCCACAACTACACCCAACAATGTAGACAAATCTTATAAGCATGATGCTAAGCAGAAGAAACCCAATGCAAAAGGTACATTCTATATGTTTCTATCCATATGAAATTCAAAAACAGAGGGAAGTAAAATAAAGTTAGACATTGGGATGGGGTTCCTCTTGCATCAGGTGGGGTGGGTGATGACTGGGAGGGCCAAGAAGAGGGTCTAGAGCTCGGGACAATTCTGCCCTCCAACGTGCAGTGCTGCTTTGTGAAAGCTGTACAATTACAACTTGTACACTTCTCTGTATGTATGCTGTATTTCAAAATAAGTTCATCGAGAGGAATGTCTAAGACCTAGTTTACAGGTAAGAGAGGCTGAGAAGAATAACAGGTCGAGGCCGTACATCTGGTAAACAGTGGGCAGGGATCAAATCCCTCCTGCCTGAATCCGCCCTCTGAAGCCCCCACTGCTCTCCTTCCAGCGCTAACGGGGCTCTACAGACCACGTGGTCAGACGTGCTCCTTCCCCGCCTCCACCCCCTAGTGAGGAGCACCAGGTATGGAAACAGAAGGGAGCAGGCTTCAGCAGGGCACAAAGGACAGTCCTGGGGGCTCACGTGTGAAGCGTCACATATTGGGGTGGGGTGGGAGAGCAGGTCAAACCCACTTTGATTCCCTTACCCACTTCTGTGTGGGCACCGAGCCTTGCCCTCTCATTCACCACCCATCCAGCTCACACTCACTGAGTTTGCTCTCAGCAAACACTCTTAAGGAAGTACGGAGACACCTAAGGCAGCATTCCTTCCCTCAAACAACTGATAATCCAGTTTTTCTACTCTTTTCCCTTTCCCTAGTCCAACCCTGAGCAGTGGGTGGGAAAGCACGGTGGTGGGAAAGCTGGATAGGGAGACCCCTTGCTATCCTTCCTCTTAAGAGTATTCTCTATTATCACATTTTTTAAACTTAGAAGGTCTGAACAGAATTCAGAAAGGCTAAATACTTACCCTTCAAATTACATGAACTTGCTCACACATCCCTGGGAGCCACATTCAACAATTAAGGGCTCCCCTCTTTCTTTTTACCCCACAGATATAAAACCACCTTTATTCAACCACTCCCACCCCACCCAAGGTTTAAGTCTCAGCTGGACACTCTACCCACCAGTGTTACTCCAAGAATCAGAAATTCCAATGACTTTTTGGGGAGGTCATTTACCTCCCCCTCCCTGTTGTGTGCACTCACACTATCTGCTCCTCTTCTTTTCCTTTTAGGAGACACTGGGAAGTGAACCCAGGACCTCCCATGTAGGAACGAGGTGCCCAACTGCTTGATCCACCCCCGTTCGTTGCTTGTTATGTCTCCCACTGTGTTTCCTCAATGCATCATCTTATTCCATCAGCTTGCTGTATTCTTTATGAGGCACCAGGACCAAATCTGGGGACTCCTATGTGATAGGCAGGCACTCAACTTCTTGAGCCACATCGACTTCCTCATCACTGCACATATTCCATGGAACAGCAGGATGGATACTGAAGGAACAGGCTTTCAAGGATATTCCAGTTCTGGCATTATAGGAATTTTGCTGCTCAAACACCAGGGGAATGGTAGACTCCAAAGTGTTATGCGCCATGGTGGGAAGACATCACAGCCAAGATTTGTCTCCAACAGGAGCCGTGCTGAGGTCCAACATGTTCAGCGTCTGCTCTCATACTGTTCTGGAGCTACAACTATTCCTCAACATTGAAACTAAGCTGAGTGTCAGCAGGTTTGAAACAGGATGTGTGCTCAGCACGTGCTGCCCTCACCCTCCCTTAGCTCCTTAGGCATTCAGCTCTTCAGTAAAAACTTAGCCTTCCCTTCTCTAATCAAACATCCTGTAGACTCAGAGCCTCTGAAAATCTGAATCTTAAATTTTACTTTCTGATAAACAAGCCACACATGGCCAGGTGGCTGCAATATTAGACAGTGCAGACAAGACGCCCAGTATATGAGATTCAGGAGAGGGCAAACAACTGTCTGAATTTCTATTACCTTACTCTGTAGATGGAGCAGAGCAAGGCCTCAAACCATTTCAAACCTGTTCTCGCAAGCACTGTAGGAATGCACAGGGTCACTGCAGACCCAAGCACGCTGGAGGCTTGCAAGCCCCTTGTCCTTCTGTAATTCATCTATGAACCTGACGTCAGCTTCTCTTCAGAAAGCAACATTTTGAAACCAGAACCTCCAGGAACCAACAAGTAAAACCAGGTGTCATGGGATGAATTGTGTCTCCTGAAAGGGTATACTGAAGTGTGAACCTCCCCATACTGTGAACATGGCCTTGTTTAGAAATAGGGTCTTTGCAAGTGCACTTAGTTCACATAAGGTCCTGTGGACTGGGGTGGCCCTAACCCAGTGGCTGGTGTTCTAGTAAGGAGGGGTGATTGGAAATCTCAGCATGGGAGGGCAGGGACCGCAGGGACACACCTGCAAGCCAAGGAACGCCAAGGCTGGCTGGAAGCCCCGGGAGCTGTGGGAGAGGAGGGGTGGTTTCTCCCTCTGAGCCTCCAGAGGAGCCCACCCTGCAACACCTGATTTCCAGCTTCTGCTCCCCAGGACCCTGAGAGAATACATTTCTGTTTGCTTTTTAGTTCAATAAAGGTTTTCCTTAGGATGCCGTAAGCAGAGGTTGTTCCAGGAGCTGGAGGGAAGGGAAGGCGGGCAGACAGGTCCAGCATCGCTCGGTGGTTCCCTGGACCTCACAGACTGTGCTGATGGTGGGGATTTTCCAGGTGGCTGGTTGACAGGTGGTGGAATCCCGAGCTGACCCAGGCAGTTTCTGTTGTTTTTGGCCACGAAGTTTGTGCCCTTTGTTGCAGCATCACTACAAAACTAACCGAATGCGGCTGGCAAAGAAGAGCGCTCAGCTCCCCAAGTGCAAAATATTGCTGAGAGTTTTTTGTGTAAAAAGCAGAACTCGAAATCAATAAACTTCGATACTTAGCCTAGAGGATTTCCAAGCAACGAGTTCAGTCATGTCCCAGGTTCATCTTGCTATGTATACAAACTACATGAGGAAAGGTAAAATGGTAATGTGAAAAAAAAATCTGTTAAGTTGAATGGAACTAAGAATTATGATTTGGGTAATACTTCATCTGTCTAGATTGCAAAAGATGCTAAAAGTAAGGTATCAACTGCAAAGAAAAAATAATCTGTCGATAAGGTGAAGGTAGACTTGATAACTTTTGAAAGTGGAAAGACATTAGGCATGTGCATATGGATCACTTCAAACAAGGAGCAGAAATGAGGAAGAGAGATGGGAATATCCTGGAAAGATCTGTGGAGGACCCTCTTGTCTAATGATATGTGAAATAGTCAGAAGACATGTGCAAATTTAATACCTGATACTCCTTCATATCAGGTATTAAATTTTCAATAATTCACTTATTTTTTCCAATATAAAATAAAAAGTTGTATAATTCACAGTAGTTACATTATTAAACCTGATGTATATGTATCATCCAACATAGAAGCAATAGATGCTTAATGGTCATTTTTATTGAATTTAAGAAGAATATCTATGCTACCCAAATAGGTTTCAACCCATCTTTTTAATCAAATTTTACATTGAATTGATCCTAGTTTATCTTATCTTATAGACTTCTGGAAGCTTCCAGGCAGCTGTGTCAGATACACACATATTCCAAATTAGGATTTTTATACTGCTTTGTAGCAAAGTCTCTCTGAGTCAAGCAAACAGATGCCACTCAAAAGTTTCTGTTGAATGAACAGACAACGTTAAGTCAACAATTATTTCAGTCTACAAAATTGTTTTCAGGTCATTCACATTTTTAAAAATTTATTGAAGTGTATCACTCATACATAAACATACATAAACAATATATGTATAATAATAACTGAACTTACAAAACAAACATATATAACATCATACAGGACTCTCGTACTCACCCTACCACCATTAACTTGCACTATTGCTAAACATTTTTAACTAGTTATTTATTTTGTCTTTATTTTTTTAATGTTACATTAAAAAAATGAGGTCCCCATATACCCCCCACCCTTCACCCCACTCCTCCCCCAATAACAACCACCTCCTCCATCATCATGAGACATTCATTGCATTTGGGGAATAAATCTCTGTGCACCGCTGCACCTCATGGTCAATGGTCCACACCATAGCCCACACTCTCCCACAGTCCATTCAGTGGGCCATGAGAGGACATACAATGTCTGGTAACTGTCCCTGCAGCACCACCCAGGACAACTCCAACTCCTGAAAGTGCCCCCACATCACATCTCTTCCTCCCACTCCCTAACCCCAGCAGCCAAAATGGCCACCTTCTCCACACCAATGCCACATTTTCTTTGACTACTAATCACAATAGTTCATGAATAGAATATCAGTAAGTCCACTCTAATCCACACACTATTCCTCCATCCTGTGGACCTTGGAATGGTTGTGTCCACTCCACATCTTTATCAAGAGGGGGCTTAGATTCCACATGGATGCAGGATACAATTATCCTGCTTTCAGTTGTAGGCACTCTTGGCTCCCTGGTGTGGTGGTTGACCAACTTCACCTCCATGTTAGCTGAGTGTGGTAAGCCCAATAAACCAGAGTGTAGGAGTTGCAAGTCTGTTGGGGTTCAGGGCCTGGTTATCACATGGTCAGTCCAGAGATTCAAGTCCCCTGGGTATACATTAAATCCCAGCATCAACAATAGTTCCAGTAAAAGTAACAGGAGAGGCTTGTGGACAAAGATCACACCTGAATGCAGCTCCATCACACAGAAACACAAACTCCAATGTAGGGCCAACTGACATGTCACTGAACTCCATCTGCCATGACCATAAACCTGTGGGTCTCTGTAGCCCTTAGAAGATCCAATACCTGGGGTTTTATCTACTTTATCTGTCTCTGGGACTCTGCTGAGGTATGCATAAGGGCAACCCCTCTGATAGCCTCCCGGCTCTTTTTGGAGACTCATAACCATATAAACTCATTTGTCTTTTCCATTTCCCCCTTTTATTCAAGTCAAAAGCATTTTTAACTCCTGGTATTATATGTAGACTGAGATATTCTGCTGGTCCAAGTTGACCCTTTTATTCAAGGACATTTTCTAGTTACACCATCAACTGGTACTTGGTAGTAATCCCTCTGTACCAGGGATGCTCATACCTGGGAGTCATGTCCCACGCTGTGGGGAAGGCAACACATTTACATGCTGAGTTTGGCTTCAAGACTGGCCATATTTGACCAACATAGATGCTCTCAGGAGGTAACTCTTAGGCATCCTGCAGCTCTAGGCCTTGTTCTTATTTCAGGTGCACAGGCTTACAAGCATAGTCATTAGTGTCAAGGGCCCATTGTTGGACCTTCCTTCTTTTTTGGTCTTTGCCACTGCACTTGGGGAATTGTTGCTGTTCCTTTAGTGACTGTGATAGAGCTCCCCTGGCTAGGAAGTCAGCACTCCATCAGTTGTAATTTTCAGTTGTAACCATTATGAAAATATCCAAAAATTTTTTATGTACCCTGGGTATAAGCCCTGTAAAACTCCCTGCCCACCATGTGTCCCCTGTCAATAACATCTCACACCAGTGTTCATCCCCTGCCATTGTTCAACCTCTCTGTGATCCAAAACTTCTTCAAAAATGAAGCCCAATATATTGCCACATTCCATTAATAGTAAAATGGAATACAGTGAGGAGTTTAAAGGTTAGATATAGAATACATATTAATTTAGAAAAATTAAGGTAAAAATTGGGGTATCAAAAAATGAAAAAAATGTGAAAACTTTGTTTTTGATGTTTTGCTTTCCATCACTGCAATAAGTGTTGCCCTGTATTCAAATTGGCAAGGCAACTTCTTTTGTCCTTTCCTCGGTGTCTATGTCCTTTGTTTTTTTTATTTTCTTAATTATTAAGCTTATCTTCACAAAAGTTTTGCATCACAGTAATTCATATATACAATATACAGCACTCCCACATATCCAACATAAAACCCTTTTCCCTTCCACAGCAATAATCTTTTTACATATTCATACTGTATTTACTGAAACTGATGTACAGATATTGAGACAATGGCTTTCAAACAAGGTAACATTTGAGTTTACATTGTGGTTTATATTTTAGACTATACAATTTTCTAAATTTTTAGTTACCTTATGTTTTACATTATGATTTACATTTTAGCCTATCAGCCACGAATTATTTTTGGTGTAATTTAACATGTCTTATACCCATATTTGCATAATCTTGTGGAACACTTCTATTGCCCACACAGTTACATTGGTTCTATCTATTCAATTCCTCCTTCCCCCTCCCCTTAAGACCCACAGTGACAGTCAATCTTCATTGCTTGAAGCGCCATGTTCAGAGATACTTGCAACAGTGTTGAGGGCTTGACAGGCGTGACTGTCCTAATATATTGGGAGCCACCATTTCTCTCGAGAGATACAGTTCCCTCTATTTGAGAGTATCAGTCCTCCCCAGGATGTGGGTATACCTTCACTCCATTATATGGGTCTCTATCCAATGATATAACCCACTATGGCAAAATGAGCATCCACATATTCCTTAAGAACCTGTCTTGCATCAGATTATCCCCTTTAAGCATCTTAAACATGTAACTTCCCTTATTATATTTTTGAAAAAGTTTTCTCAGCATTATATTCTTAACAAAATACCTGACACTCTCCTAAGTTTGTATGTTGCCCCATCCTCCTCCCAATTTCTTGGGCTCCATCCTCCCATCCCTAGCCCCCCTCAAGCCTGCAAAGCCCCACCCAAAGGTCACCCTATTCTGCCATTTTATCCCTTCCTTTACAAATACTTACCTCCAGCTTATCATAGATTTCACCCATGTAGGTGTCAGCTAACATCCTTCCTCTACACCCCAATTTCTTTTAAGCGTATCATCCAGTTTCTAGCTCTCTGAGGCAGCTTGGTTTACTTATTTCATATCATTGAGGTCATGTAGTATTTGTCCTTGAATGCCTGCGTTGCTTCACTCAACATAAGGTTCTCAAGATTCATCCATTTTATCATGTGTGTTTGTAGTGTATTCGTTCTTAAAGCTGAGTAGTATCTATTGAATGTATATACCACGTTTTATTTATCCATTCATCTGTTGATGGGCATTTGGTTTGATTCCAACTTTTGCCAATAGTGAACAATGCTGCTATGAACATTGATGTGCATATATTGGTTTGTGTCCTTGTTTTCAGTTCTATTGGGTATATATTCAACAGTGGAATTGCTGGGTCATATAGTAAATCTATAGGTAGGTTTTTTGAGAAATTGCCAAACTGTCCTCCAGAATGGCTGACTCCTTCTCCATTCCCACCAGCAGTAGATGAGTGTTCCCATTCCTCCACATCCTATCCAGCAATTGTCATCTTCTGTTTTTTTTTTTTGTAGCTGCCAATCTAATGGGGGTAAGATGGTATCTCATTGTAGTTTTGATTTGCATTTCCCTATTAGTTAGAGAGTTGGAGCATTTTTTCATGTACTGTTTAGCCATTTGTATTTCTTCTTTGGAGAAGTGTTTATTTAAATCTTTTTCCCATTTTCTAAATGGGTTTTTTGCCTTTTTATGTTCCAGATATAGTAGTTCTTTATATATGCAGGTTATAAGTCTCCTATCAGATATATGGTTACCAAATATTTTCTCACATTGTGTAGGCTCTCTTTTCACTTTCTTGACAAACTCCTTTGAGGTGAGGAAGGCTTTAATTTTGAGGAAGTTCCTTTTTATCTACTTGTTCTTTTGCTGCTCCTGCTTTGCGTGTGACGTTCATGAAGCCATTTCCTATTACAAGGTCCTGTAGATGCTTCCCTACACTGCTTTCCAAAGTCTTTATGGTCTTGGCTCTTATATTTAGATATTTGATCCAAATAGAATTGATTTTTGTATAAGGTGTGAGCTGGTAATCCTCTTTCATTCTTTTACATATGGATATCCAGTTCTCCAGGCACCATTTATTGAATAGGCCATTCTCTCCCAGTTGAGAAGATTTGGTGGCTTTATTGATTATTATATGGCTATATATATGAAGATCTATATCAGAACTCTCCATTCAGTTCCATTTGTCTGTGTGTCTCTCCTTGTGCCCATACCTCTGCCTATTGTTGACTCTCTTTGCATCTGACCTCATCCATCGAGTCTGTGTCACCACCTGCTTCATCTTCTCCATGGTTGGTCTGTACTACATCAACAAGGTCTCCTCCACTCTGTACCAGGTAACAGCTCCAGTCCTTACACCAGCCAAGGTCATGGGCAAGAGCAAGAAGAGAAATTGACCCTGAATGTTCAATAAAGTTAATTCTTTGTAGTGTGTAGCTTTGTATTATGTTTTGAAGTCAGGTAGTGTGATTCCTCCAATTTCATTTTTCTTTTTCAATATGTCTTTGGCTATTTGGGGCCTCTTTCCTTTCCAAATAAATTTCATCTCTAGTTTTCCTAGTTCATTAAAGAATGCTGTGTTGATTTTTATTGGGATTGCATTAAATGTGTATATCAGTATTTGTAGGATAGACATCTTAATAATATTTACTCTCCCTATCCATGAACAGGGAATATTCTTCCATTATTTAGGTCTTCTTTGATTTCTGTGAACAGTGTTGTGTAGTTCTCTGTGTATAAGTCTTTTACCTCTTTAGTTAAATTTATTCCCAGGTATTTGATTTTTTAATTTACTATTGTAAATGATATTTGTTTCTTGATTTCCCCTAAGATTACTCATTATTGGTGTAGAGAAATGCTACTGATTTTTGTGCATTGACATTATAACCTGCGACTTTACTAAACTCATTTATGAGTTCTAGAAGCTTTGTTGTAGACCTCTTGGGGTTTTCTATGTATAGGATCATGTCATCTGCAAATAATGAAATTTTGACTTCTTCCTTTCCAATTTGAATGCCTTTTATATCTGGTTCTTGCCTCAGTGCTCGAGCAAGTACTTCTAAGACAAAGTTAAATAAAAGAGGTGAGAGTGGGCTTCCTTGTCTTGTTCCTGACCTTAGAGGGAAGGATTTTAGGATTTCACCATTGTAAACAATGTTGGCTGTGGGTTTTTCATATGTACTCTTTATCATGTTCAGAAAGTTTCCTTCTATTCAAATCTTTTGCAGTGTTTTTATCAAGAAAGTGTGCTGTATTTTGTCAAATGCTTTTTCTGCATCTATAGATAAACTCATGTGTTTTTTTCCTTAGATCTGTTTATATGGTGTATTACATTGATTGATTTTCTTATGTTGAACCATCCTTGCATACCTGGAATGAATCCCACTTGGTCTTGGTGTATCATACATTTAATGTGTTGTTGAATACAGTTAGCAAGTATTTTGCTGAGGATTGTTGTGTCTAGGTTCATTAGAGAAATTGGTCTGTATTTTCCTTTCTTGTGGTGTCTTTGTTTGGCTTTGGTACTAGGGTAATATTGGCATCATAGAATGAGTTAAGTAATGTTCCTTCTGTTTTGATTTTTTTGGAATAGTTTCAGCAAGATTGGCGTTAGTTCTTTCCATAACATTTTGTAGAATTCATCTGTGAAGCCATCTGGCCCTGGGCTCTACTTAGTTAGGAGGTTTTTAATGACTAATTCTATCTCTTTACTTGTGATTGGTTTGTTGAGATTATCAATTTCTTCTTTCATCAATATAGGCTGCTTATGTGTTTCTATGAATTTGTCCCTTTCCTCTGAATTGTCATTTTTGTTGGAATATAGTTTTCAAAGTATCCTGTTGTAATAGTCTTTATTTTCGTGGGTTCAGTGGTGATATCTCCTTTCTCATTTCTTATTTTGTGTATTTGCATCTTCTCTCTTTTTTTCTTTGTTAGTCTAGCTAAGGGTTTTTCAATTTTATTCATCTTCTAAAAGAATCAGCTCTTGGTTTTGTTTATCTTTTCAAGTGCTTTCTTATTTTCTATTTCATTTAGTTCTGCTCTTATCTTAGTTCTTTCTTTCTTTCTTCTTCCTGAGGGGTTACTTTGTTGTTTTTCTTTTACTAATTCCTCCAAATGTGCAGTTAGTCTTCAATTTTAGCATTCTTCTTTTTTGATGTATCAATTTATGGCTATAAATCTCCCTCTCAGTACTGCTTTTGCTGCATCCCATAAGTTTTGGTATGTTGTGTTATCATTTTCATTAGTTTCAAGGTAGTTATTAATTTCTTTGAGATTTCCTCTTTGACCCACTGTTTTTCTAAGAGTGTGCTGTTTAATTTGCATATCTTGTTGTGAAATCTAGGTCTCTGGCCCTTGCAGATTTCCAGCATCACTCCATTCTGCTCAGAGATATTATTTTGTATGATTTTGATCCTTCTGAATTCATTGAGCCTTTCTTTGTGGCCTAGCTTATGGTCTATCTTGGAGAATGATCCATGTGCACTTGAGAAAAATGTTTATCCTGCTGTATTTGGGTGTAATGATCTGTATATGTCTATTAGGTCCAGCTCCTCTAATATACTGTTTAAAGTTTTTGTTTCTTTATTGATCTCTTTTGGAATGTTCTGTCCAAAGTTGATAGTGGTATGTTAAAGTCTCCAACAATAATTGTAGAGGCGTCTATTCTTTCACTTTGTTTTTCCAGTGTTTGCCTCACATTTTTGGATGCGCCCTTGTTAGGAGCATAAATATTTATGATTGTTAGTTCTTCTTGAAAGATTATCCCTTTAACTCATATGTAGTATCCATTTTTGTCTCTCAAAATCATTTTGCATTTAAAGTCTGTTTTGTCTGATATTAATATAGATACTCCTGCCTTTTTTGGTTATTATTTGCTTGTAAGATTGTTTTCCAGTCATTCACTTTCAACCTCCTTGAATTCCTGGGTCTAAGATGTGTTTCTTGTAGACAGCAAATAGGTGGGTCATATTTCCTTATCCAATCTTCCAGTCTGAATCTTTTTTTTTAATTAATTATTTATTTTTTTAAATTACATTATGAAAAATATGAGGTCCCATTCAACCCCACCGCCCCTGACCCCCACTCCCCCCACAGCAACACTCTCACCCATCATCATGACACATCCATTGCACCTGGTAAGTTCATCTCTGAGCATCCCTGCACCCCATAGTCAATGGTCCACATCCTAGCCCAGACTCTCTCACGTTCCATCCAGTGGGTCCTGGGGGGATCTATAATGTCCCGTAATTGTCCGTGAAGCACTATCCAGAAAAACTCCACGTCCCGAAAACGCCTCCACATCTCATCTCTTCCTCCCGTTCCCCACACCCAGCAGCCACCATGGCTACCGTTCCCACACCCATTCCACATTTTCTCTGTGGACATTGGATTGGTTGTGTCCATTGCACATCTATGTCAAGTGAGGGCTTAGATTCCATATGGGTACTGGATGCACTCCTCCCACTTCCAGTTGTAGACACTCTAGGCTCCATGTTGTGGTGGTTGACCTTCTTCAACTCCATGTTAGCTGAGTGGAGTAAGTCCAATAAATCAAAGTGTAGGAGCTGAAGTCTGTTGAGGCTCTGGGCCTGGGTGTCTTATTATCAGTCCAGAGATTCAAATTCCCTACATATATCTTAAACCCAGCACCGACTACAATTCCAATAAAGTAGCATGCAAGTCTTGTGAAAAGAGATCCCCTCTGAGTCCAATTCCATCACGCAGAAACACCAGTTCCAAAGAAGGGCTATCTGTCATGGCAGTGAACCCCTTCTGCCATGACCATAGAACCCGTGGGTCTCTTTATCCCTCAAAAGAACCAATACCTGGGGTTGTATCTACCTTATCTGTCTCTTAGACTCTGTTCAGTTGTACATAGGGGTATTCCTTCTGACAACCTCCAGACTCTTTTTTAGAGACTCACATCCTTATAATCTCATTTCTCCTTTCCATTTCCCCCTTACATTAGGTCAAACAGCTTCCTGAAGTCACGTTATTATATGTAGACAGGTATATTCTGCTGTTCCTCATTGAATCTTTAATTCAAGGTCATTTTCTAGTTGCTTCTTCAGCTGGTATGTGGTAGTGATCCCTCGGTGCCAGGGAGGTTCATCCCCGGGTGTCATGTCCCACGCTGGGGGGAATGCATCGCATCTACACGCTGAGTTTGGCTGTGAGAGTGGCCACATTTGAGTAACATGCAGGCTGCAGTCTGAATCTTTTGAGAGGTGAGTTTAATCCATTGATATCCAGTGTTATTACTTTCAAGGAATTATTTATTTTAGCCATATTTTGTTTGGAATTGTGTTTGTCATATTTTGTTTGTCTTTTTCCTTCTCTTTTTCTCTTTTTGGTTTCTTTACACTCTCCTCCATCTCTGCCTCTCCTGTTTCTTTCTTCCTGCAGCACTCCCTTTAGTATTTCTTGAATGGGAGGGTTCTTGTTGACACACTCTTTTAATTTCTGTTTATCTGTGAATATTTTGAACTCTCCATCATTTTTGAATGCTAGCTTAGCTGGATACAGTATTCTTGGTTGGAATTTTTTTTCTTTTAGTACCTTGACTATACCATACCACTGCCTTCTTGCCTCCATGGTTTCAGATGCAAAATCAGCACTTCCTCTTATGGAGCCTCCTGTGTACGTGATTTTTCTCTTTTCTCTTGCTGCTTTTAGAATGTTCTCTTTGTCCTGAGCATTGGATAATTTGACGACTATATGTCTTGGGGTTAGACCTTTAGGGATTTATGGTGTTTGAGGTGTGTTGTGCTTCTTTGACATTTACGTCCATCTCCCTCAGCAGATTTGGGAAGTTTTCAGCCATTATTTCCTCCAACACCCCTTCTGTCCACTTTCCCTTCTCTTCTCCTTCTGGGATGCCTATAATATGTATGTTTGTGAATTTTGCATTGTCATTCAGGTCCCTAAGTCCCAGCTGGATTTTTTTTAACTTTTTATCTATGAGTTATAATATCTGTTTGATTTCAGATGTACTATCTTTTACATCAGTAATTCTCTCCTCTGCCTCTTCCAATCTGCTGCTATTTGCTGAGAGTGTATTTTTGATTTCTTGAACTGTGGAGTTCATCCCCATCATAGCTGTTATCTTTTTGTGTATTTCTGCAATTTTCTCTCCAAGTGATTTCTTCATATTTTTAGTCTCTTCCTTTACTTCATTAAGTTGGTCTCTAATATATGTTTTGAGATCTTTAATTACTTGTCCAATGTTCTGTTCCTCTTCCTGGTTTTGAGTTTGTTCATTGGATTCAGCCATGTTTTCCTGATTATTGGTTTGGTTTGTAGTTTTTTGTTGCTGTCTGGTCATCATTTAATCTTGTTGGGTTTAATCAGTTCCTTAGCTTCTTTGTTTAGTCTTGGGGATTGATTAGTTGTTGTTCATGCATAAGTGTTATGTCTTTCTTAGTCACTTTGTTCTTCTTACTCTATTTTCTTGTTGTTGGCTAAGTTCACTTTGAAGGAAAACAGTAGGGGCAGGGAGAGCAAAATAAGAAAGAAAAGAAAATACATAAAGTAGTATTGGTAATAAATGTTAACAGAGCAACAATGTGAGATCTAGGAGACTGGATATTAGACTCATGTAAGTTATGTAGAGTTATAGCAGTAAGTAGAGTACCTATAATTGGACAGTCAACTGAATATGGGGAAGAATATAGTATGAATTATAAGGCCAGTGTTTTCATGAGAGAGCAAAAGAGAAAAGAAAGACAATAATATCAAGAGTGGATAAAAGACAGAAAACATAACAAAGGTATTAGAAATAAAAAGACAATTTGGGGACTAAAGAAAGGGAGGTGGAATGTAAGACAAACAGTAGATGATGGAGGATAGAAAGATGTAGCAGAATGTGAATAGTTTAGGTGGCCAAAATCAATACACAGAGAAAAGAGGAAATGGAGGATGAGGAAACACAGCAAATATGAAGCAATCCCTGTAGCACCTATTGTATAAAGAAAATAAAATAAAAAGAAGAAAAAGAGAGAAAAGAAAAAAAAAGAGAAGAGAAAAAAAGGGGGGCAAAGAAAAGCAGAGAAACAAGCAAGAGAAAGAAAAAGCAAAAAACTAAATCAATGAGAAAGAACCTTGGGGGATAAAATGGGTGGAAAGACCAGGAGACAATGCAATATTAGCAACCACGACAAAAACAAAAAACAAACAATCAGAAAAAGAACCAACGTTTAAATCTAGGAATCCTGTTAGCAGTTAAATAATATGCTTAGGGATCTGACCTTCCTCTTCTCCCTTCCTCACTTCTCTCTCTCCCAGGGCAGCAGGAAAGCTGCCTGAGAGGTCCAGTAGGAGATTCAAGGAGGTTCTTGTTGAATCAACTCAACACAGAAGACTATGGCTTTTTATTTACAGCGTGAGAGCACCTACACATCTCCAGAATCCCCAAATATGCTATTGGAAGCTTGGATAGCACATCTTACATTTCCTCCCCCTTAGGCATGCTAGGGAGGTCTAATTGATTTTCTGACCCCACCTTCTCCCAGACCAGGTTTCCTATCCCAGAACGTTTAGGTAAATTGGGCTTTCTCAGCAGATTTGCCTCTCCTTTCTTCCCAGACTCTCACCAAGTCAGCTGGTACACTCCTCCAAGTTCAAGGAGAGAGAGAGAAAAAAATACAACACAAAACACAGAGGGCTAGAGTAATCAAGGACCTCAGACAGACCCCAGGGCACAGTGGATTCATGTATGGGAAGTCCATGATATTGCAGACTCAAAGTGTGTGAATCTCTGGAGCATGGGCCAACAGGGTTTAGAGGACACAGACCTGGAAACCATGCATCTGGTTAACATGGGGCCTGGGACCACCGCAGCACAATAAATCCTTCAGGGATAGCTGCAGCTGGGACACCAGCCCTAGGGGGAGGGGTCCCACCCACAACTTCTGACCTCCATGTCAGAAACCCAAAATTCCACATCTCACAAGAATCTCCTCAGTCACTGTCTCACCAAATCCACATCCAGACACCTCCCGCCCTGCAAGCCACTGAAACAGCCCGCTCAGGGCTTGGGAACACCCTGGCACAACCTTAACTAGATATTAAAGAGCATTATCCATCCAGCATCCAGGTGGAATCTGAGCCTCCTCTTGACATAGAGGTGCAATGGACACAACCAATCCAATGTCCACATAGAAGAGGTGGCATTGGATTGGGAAAAGTGGACATAATGGACAAAGGGTATGGGGAAAGGCAGGAAGAGATGAGAGGTGGAGGCGTCTTCGGGACATGGAGCTGCCCTGGATGGTGCTTCAGAGGTAATCACCGGACATTGTAAATCCTCACAGGGCCCACTTGATGGAATAGAGGAGAGTATGGGCCATGATGTGAACCAATGTATATGAGGTGCAGAGGTGCCCAAAGATGTACTTACCAAATCCAATGGATGTGTCATGATGATGGGAACGAGTGTTGTTGGGGGGGGGGGGGAGAGGGGGGGTGGGGGGGGTGGGGTTGAATGGAACCTCACATATATATTTTTAATGTAATATTATTACAAAGTCAATAAAAAATAAAAAAATTAAAAAAAAAATAAAGAGAATTATCAATATATTACTACTAACCTAAGAATTTTCCCCCAACCCACCCTATTATTATTATTTTATTTGTATCATTTATACGTGAAGACATGAAAACAATAATTGTATAATAAAAGTTGTGAATTTACAAAGCAAACATGTGTAACATCATAGAAGAATCCCATACATCAAACTTCCACCAACACCGTGCATTGTTGTGAGAAGTTTGTTGCACATGAAGAAAGAATATTATCAAAATCTTACTACTAATTATAGTCATTATCTTACATTTGGTGTATTTCCCCAAAAACACCCTGTTATTATTTTTTAATATATTTTTATGATAAAATTTGTAATCCCATAAAACAATCATGTACATGTGCAGAACGTCCAAGCAACACCCCTCTAACAACACATCATACTGTGGCGGGATATTTGTTACAGGTAAGATAATGTCATCTGATTATTACCACCTCCATAGTATACATTTGGCACACATCTTGCATACTGCTCCATTATCGACAAAGAACATCTTTGGCATAGACGCAAGAATATTATATAATTGCTGCTAACCATAATCCACAATTCACTCCAGCTGTATTTTCCCCATGCTTCCCCACATTCCCACCACCCTGAAATAATGATGTACATTTGCCCCAGCTAACAAAGGACATTCTTGCATTTGTACCACCCAACAGAGTTCCCATCCACCTCTTGGTTTGCCATGCTTTTCAGTTCCTAGAATATTCTCTAGCATTCTGTTGACTGGCTTTTATATCCCTACACAGTCATTTTCAGCCACATCACCTTTTATAAACTAACTGTTAATCACTATGTATTATCATCCACTGTATACATTTCCACACTCATACAGTAAAGCTAATAAAAACTTCTACAACACTAAATATCAGTAGTCCGTACCTGGCCTCCTCTTATCTCCTTTGAAAATCTTCCACCTACCACCAGGTCTTGAAGATATTTTCCTATATTTTCTTCTAGAAGCTTTATGGTTCTTGCTTTTACTTTTAGATTTTTGATTCACTTTTAATTAATTTTTGGATAAAGTGTGAGAAAGCGGTCCTCTGTTCTTCTTTTGGCTATAGATATCCAGTTCTTTCAGCACCATTTGTTGAATGACGTGTTCTGCCTAAGATGTGTAGATTTGACAGGCTAGTAAAAAAAATCACTTGACCATGCATGTGATGGTCTGTTTCTGAAGCTTCAATTGGATTCCATTTGTCTATGTGTCTTTCTCTATGCCGGTACCATGCTGTTTTACCACTATAGATAGATAACATGCTTTAAAATCTGGAGATGAGAGTTTGCTTTTCCTTTTTAAATGTTTCTGGCTTGCAGGCCCCCTTACCCTTCCAAAAATTTTGATAATTGCATTTTCAATTTTTAAAAAATGCTGGTAGAATTTTTTATCAGGATTGCATTGAATCTAAACAAAAATTAGAGTAGAGTTGACATCTTAATGATATTTCATCTTCCAATGCTTGAGAAAGGAATGTTCCTCCAGTTATTTAGGCCATTTTTACTTCTTTTAACATTGAGTTACAGTTTTCTGAATACTAGTAGTTTGTATAATTGGTTAAGTTTATTCCTGCCTATTTGAGTGTTATCTGCAATATTTTATTTCTACCACTCTTAACATGTGGTACTTTTATTGATATAATCTTCATTTATAGACTCTCTTCCAGGCCTCTCTCTCCTGTCTTTTCTTTTCAGACTCTAGCACACCCTTTAGTGTTTCATTAAAATGTGGTCTCTTCTTTAAAAATTCTCCCAAATTCTGTTTATCTCTGATATTCTAAACTCATGTTCATTTTTGAAATATAATCTTGCTAAATATAAGATTCTTGAATGGATGTTGTTCTTTTGTAGCATCATGTCTTCTTGTCTCCATGGTTTCTTGTGAGAAATCAGCCCTCTGTCTTATTGGGTATCCTAATTTTTTTTGCATTGCTTTTATCTTGTTCTCAGAATTCTCACTTTGTCTTTGGCATTTGAAATTTTGATCAGAGTATGTTGTGAAGTTATTCTATTTGGAGTATTTTGAATGGGAATACATTGGGTTTCTTAGACAGGGATATCTATGCCCTTCAATAGGGTTGGGAAATTTTCTACCATTATTTCTTCAAATATCCCTTCTGCCCCTTTCCCCTTCTCTTCTCATTCTGCGATACCCATGAGATGTATGTTTGCATGACTATTCATGTCATCAGTTCCCTGAGGCCTTGTTAAATTTTTTCCATTCTTTTCTTCATCTGTTCTTTTCTATGTTCACTTTCAGAGGCCATTTTTTAAGTACACCAATCCTATCTTCTGCTTCCTCAAATTTGCTATTTATGATTCCAATATTTTAAAATTTGAATTATTGCACAATTCATTCCCATAAGATCTGTTTTTGTTTTCTATGTATGCCTTCAAATTTTATTTTGTCTTATCCAATCTCTTCTTAATATCCTTAATCTCTTTATCCATCTCAGTGAATTTATTAAGGAGATTTGTTTGAACATATATGATTAGCTGTCTCAGCTCTTTTATGTAATCTGGAGGCTTATCTTGTTCCTCTAACTGGGCCATAGTTTTTTGTTTCTTGGTGGGGATTATAATTTTTTGTTGGTGTCTTGGTATCTGGCTTACTACAGTATTTATTCTGAGTATAGTTTTTCACTTTAGTTTAGGGCTTCCTGCCCTTTCTCCCTTGCTGGTTGTATAGTAGGAGACAAGGACGTAGTTGGTGTTACAAGACATGGAGGCTGAAGCTGCCCGCATTTTACAAGACCAAGGAAGCTTCTCCCAACTTTCTTCTTTGCTAGGGGAAGGGACAAAGTCACAGTCTGTGGAATAATACAAGTTGTGTAGGCCCAGACTGGAGTTGCCCAGCCAGAGAGACTAATGAAGCTTCAAACCTCTTTCTCCCTCACCTTGGGTAGGGGTGGACCTGCAGGTGTGGGCAAAAATCTATGCAGTCTGGGTACAAAGAGGACCACAGTTACCCTGGTAGACTTCCGATTATTCAGTGTTTGCCAGCCTAATGTATCTGAGGTTACCTGGATAAACTTGTGCAGGGCCCGCCAGCATCCTCCCTGCAAGAGGTGGGTCTGAAGCCTGGGCTAAGGCTGCAGGGTGATCTGGGTGAAATAACCTGGTTCCTACAGTCAATGTGATTTTTGTTCAGCCCTGTTGTCCCTCACGCTGGGGGCAGGGTCAAAGTGGAGGGTAATAGCCTCTTTCAAACTTCGACATTTTCAAACATTAGAATTTTCTTAGGATTATACTTTAGCCAGTCAAATTTACTAATCAGTAGCTGAAAGCAGTGGCCAAACATCTCCTCCTCCTCTGTTTTTGGGAATGGAGCTTCCAATTCCAGCCACAGAATTGCACTGGGTGACTTGCATTGCCAACATCAGATGATCAAATGCCTCTGAGACCTGGCCAGTAATTTCCTAGAGAGGCTGCCGCAGGTCCCCCAGCTTCCTCTCTGCTAGACCTGCAATATGGCCTGGATGGAATGAAGCGAGTCCCCAAGAGCACTGTGATTTTCAGTCCTCCCTGCTTTCTCTCTGTCAGGCGGAGAGTTAAGATACCAGCTACCGGCCTCATTCTCACTTGAACAATGTTGAACTTTAGCTGTTCTTAGGATTATATTTTTGTCCACTGAATTTAATCATGAATAGCTGAAGTTGGTGCCCAACTGTCTCTTCCTCCCCCCTATTTTGGGAGTGGAGCTTTCAATTCTAGCCACAGAGGAGTGGCCAAACTAAAATCAACATATTTCATTGGCTGAGCATCATCCCTTATAACCTAAGCATTCTTCAATAGTATAGTATATTAAGGCACACAAAATTACTATTTGATGGCAATAAGAATTGAAAATAGTTATCTAAATAAAAAAAGAAGGTAGAGTAGGAAATCAAATCATCTTTTGTGACAATGAAAATAGAGGCATGGATGGCAAAGGGTCCAGTGAAGGAAATGTGTAAGGGAGGTAAATGCCCTCCCATAGGGGAAGTTTTGAATATGAAGGATCAAGGATTTAATTTTGACCAGAGTTGGAGGATGATGGGGGAGAAGGAAGAAGATGCAAGGGATAAGGAAAGAAGATGATAAAATTTTAAATATTAAGGATGTACAATGAATAGAGAATCAATGCATCAGGGTGTAAAATATTAAAAAATCCCTAGCCTAGAGGGTCAATTCACCCTGTCATTTGATCTCACCAAGTGAAAGAAAGATTTCTATAGTACCCTTCCCTAAAGGACATGGTTTCTCAGACAGATGGAGGAAGCAAACATATTCAAGTCTATTTGAAGAGGAAGCAGCTGGTGCTGCAAGACTCACTGCCCTACAGCCCTGGGGAGGAGGTTTGTGTTCGAGGTTGAAGCACTGTGGGAGGATAGCCATAACCATGCTGACAGTAATAATCTCCCAGATCCTCAGGCTGGAATCTGCTGATGGTGAGAGTGTAATCTGTCCCAGACCCACTGCCACTGAATCAATCAGGAACCCCAGATGGCCAGTTGGATGCAGCATAGATGAGCCGTTTAGGAGCCTGTCCTGGTTTCTGGTGGTGCCAGTTTATGTGGTTGCTAACACTTTGACTGGCCTTGCACTTGAGGGTGATGGTCTCTCCTGCAGATGCAGCCACAGAGCCTGGAGACTGGGTCATCATGATGTCCCCACTGGCACCTGCAACCAGAGAAGAACAAAGATCATACATTAAATCATGAATGTATAAAATATGTATCTAAATATAGGTTTTCTTATTTATCATATATATTCAGATCTGCTTTAGATGAAGTGGTTTTCTCACTCTGCATGATAAAACCATTCTCCAAATTTATAAAGATAATACCCTTCTAAACCTCTCACCTGAGGCTCAGAGCACCAGCAGGATGAGCAGTTGGGAATGTGACATCATCTTGCTCACCCAACTGATGTACTCAGGCCCCATCTCCAGGGAAACTGCATTAATAGAGCTCTGAGCAGACAACCAAGTCCCCGAGGAGCATATGCAAATCAATAGGGAGTATAAAGTCAAAGGCACCTGTGCAGTGAGTTGTAAAGATAAATAGTGGAAGGAGATAAAAATATCATGATCATAGGAAATGTAACTACTCACCTGCAAAAGGCAAGAATCAGCTTAACACCATAATTTTCAACAATATTCAGCACAATTCAGAAAATGAAATATTTTATCAGCAATTGTACTCTTTCAAATTAACTGTGCTTATCTTGAAACAAAAGAAATTTGTAAGAAAATACATGCATCTGTAAGTGTTATATCATAACTTAAATAAATGTTATAAATATGGTGCCAAAACCTAGGTGGAATAGACTCATATCATTGGATAGATTAAGATGTAGTGCACATATGGTGTATCTATCTCAGTCTATTCTAAAATTTTTTTTATTGACTTTGTAATAATATTACATTAAAAATATATATATGAGGTCCCATTCAACCCCTCCCCCCACCCCACCTCTCCCCCCCCCCCCAGCAACACTCGTTCCCATCATCATGACACATCCATTGCATTTGGTAAGTACATCTTTGGGCACCTCTGCACCTCATGGTCAATGGTCCACATCATGGCCCATACTCTCCCCCATTCCATCCAGTGGGCCCTGTGAGGATTTACAATGTCCGGTGATTGCCCCTGAAGCACCATCCAGGGCAGCTCCATGTCCCAAAGACGCCTCCACCTCTCATGTCTTCCTGCCTTTCCCCATACCCATCAGCCACCATGCCCACTTTTCCCAATCCAATGCCACCTCTTCTATGTGGATATTGGATTGGTTGTGTCCATTGCACCTCTATGTCACGAGGAGGCTCAGATTCCACATGGATGCTGGATGCAATCCTCCCACTTTCAGTTGTAATCACTCTAGGCTCCATGGTGTGGTGGTTGTCCTTCTTCAACTCCATCTTAGCTGAGTTATTAAAAAAATATTCTAAATTTTAAACAGATATTTGAAGCTCCTCTTCAACATCCCAAAGGAACCTCACTTAATATATCCCAATCTAGTCCTCTGTATTGCCCTTAGTACAGTATTACTCCCAGAAATGAGTCACCAAATACTTACAAGTCAACCTTAGGACTATCATTTTAGTCGACCACTTTCTAAAATCACTTATGTAGTGATTAGGAGACATGAAGTGTAACACCTCCACCTAGTGGTCATAGGTAAAATGGCTTCAGGTCCCAAGGTCTGATAGAGCATTTCTTCATTTATTTGTACCCAAAAACAATGATACTTTTAGAATTATGCAAATAACACTATCATGAACACTTCTAGGCATAGGATCTTAAATTAGGAACAAGGAGAATGATTCATTTTACTGGGAGATTACACAGTAAACAAGTAACATTTCTGCAACCATTAGTAACCTGCTTCTTTGAGATTTCCTCCTCTGAGCTAAGCTGTTACTCAGGAAAGGTAGGGCCATGTGAACCTGGTCCATTTCAAGATGAACCCTCTGCACGAACAGGCAGAGGTAAGAGAAAATTTAGGACACTTTAACAATTGAATGGATAAAAAATTCTTCCACAACTATGAATATACCTTTTCCTGCAGACTGTTTCCAAAGTTCCTAAGAGGTTTTCCTTGATGGAGAATGACCTAAGGCATATATTGTTCTAATTCTAATTAATAAGTTCATTTCCTGTACTTTGTCTCCTTATGAGCACTTTACCTTAGGAGGGGTCCCCTCCCAGCATTCAGGAATGGTGCTGCAGACGCCCACATCATCAGGGAAGGCATTCCTTATCAATTATCTGCCCTGTTCTTAGTTCACCATGTATTTATATTTAGAAGATGTTAAAAATTAATTCAGGTTTGCTCTTTCCACCCTTGTATTTTTTCCTCTTCTTCCATGAAGTTGCATTTAATATACATTCTTAAATTTGCTTATTTTGCTCAAATTTCTACTACTTAATTGATAGGTTTCCTGCATCAGTGTCATATAATTTCCTTTCCATTCTTACACACATTCAAAAATTTAAAGCCATCATGGATGACAAAATAACAAATAAGGATGTGTCATGAAGGGTAACTGTGCCAGAGGGGTCCACATAAAATGTGAAGTAAGGAAATGTTGTCTTCAAGTAGAGGACCATTAACCTAATGTGTGATTAGAGGAGGGGGCTGGAATTCAAAGCCCAATGAAGAGCACTTCAGAAAATGAACAGGACTTGGGAAAAGATGGTCCTGGATATTTAAGAATGACTAATGAAACAGAGTATGAAAGCAGAACAGGCATGTTTGAAGGGGAATATTAATTCGATGAAAGTTTGAGGATTAGGTTATGTACTATGAGAATCTATGGAACAAGAGTTTGAATTAATTTTTCATTTTAGCAGGTACTTGTGGATTATTTTACAAGCTATAACACTCCAAAGATGCAGACACAGTGGAAGCCACTAACGTTTCAGTGCAGCTGGAAAACAAACTTTCTGTCATAATGATTTTTAAAAGTGAAATTTTCCAAATGCTCCTCCAATCCCAAAGATCCAATCTGACCCAATCAATCTTTGATAAATGATTTTAAAAAAACACATTGTGTTAAGAGAAATTCTAAAAAAGCCTGGGGACTCCTGTCCCTAGTATATTCACACCTTCTCGCAGTTGTTGAAACACTGTTCAGGTGTTGCTGTGACGTGATTTTGCAGATATCATTAAAGCTATTGACTTTAAGAAGGGGGGTCCATTAAATCTTTCTCTATTGGTCAGAGAGAAAGAGCTCAGAGAGTCATAAATAATTAGTATTTGAAATGGAAGAATACATCTGAAGTTGGTTGTGGAGTTCCAGGGTACCATGCAGCAAGGAATGCAGGCAGGCTCTAGTTGGAGAGAGCTGACAGCCAGCAAGGATGTGGGATCTCAGCACTGCCACCTGAGGAACTGCTTCTGCCAAACCCCATGAGCTTGGAAGAGAACTCTGTGCTCTGGACAGAAGGCAGCCCTATTTAACCATGTAGGAACCTGAGAAGAGAATCATCAACACTGGACCCAGACTCCTGATATACAAAACTCTGACCTAATAAATTGCTAATTAGTTACAAAATAAGAGTAAAGTTATATATATATATATATATATATATATATATATATATATATATATATATATATTTGTATTTGTATTCAAATAACCACATGCAAAAAGGGAAGTCATAAATCCAGATACTAGAGTTATCATCCCATTTAGCTCATGGTTGAATGATGCTGACACATGTCTCTTCTCATGAAATGTGATGTGCTTTATGCCACTTTTACCCACAGATGATTTCCTGATGTTTACCACATCTATAGGGTCAGGGCTGAATACTGTGCTATGAAAATACAGGTAAGAGCAGAACTAGCTTTGAAGGTGGTCAGGATCTGTCCCCTCTGTTTCCATGGCCATGTTCCCTGACAGCTGAAGAAATTCTAGACAGGGCTGTTGGTAAGAGGCCAGTGCACTGGGGACATCCCAGGTAGACCTGAACCAAGCTGCTGTCTTCACATTTGCTTAAGATGAGATGACTCGTTCCTTTTACCTGGGACAAAATGGAATGTTGCATGTTGTCTTGATCTAAGAGATAAACTGTATTATGCTTTAATTTATTTAGAATTTACAATTCTACATATTTTATTTAATTTTGTATACTCCTGTTGTTCAAGTGACCAAAAAAATCTCAATTAATTATACATAAAATCAACTTAGCAAGTGCATTTTCTGGGCACAGCTCACCCTTCCCCATGAACTTACAAGGGAGCAGTCAAGCCAAGTGCTGCTGTTACAGACATGAAATCAGGCTGATTGATATATGAGGCACGATTCATATGCAGCCAGACCTAATATGCTTCAGGTTCTCAAACAATTCTACATTATCTAAGGAATTCTTTTTCCCCAGTATAGATACAGGACCCCAGTGAATGTGCTCAATTCATTTGGGCATGAATGGATGAAAGTAATGTGTTAGGCTAGCAAATTCTTAATATGAAGGCAAAATTAATCTTTAAACTGGAAATGATGAGATTTGGTGTTAAATGCATAGAATATTGATATACAGAATAAAACATTATGCTGTTCCCTTAATATGCGATCAATGCATTAGCAGTGACCAAGACATTTTCAGTAAATGACACACGATAATCCTGTAATAGATTCATGGAAACCAAATGCATTTGGTGTCCTGAATTGGAATCCGGAAGGGGCACAATACAGGAGTAAAAAATTAGATACATCTGAATGAAGTCTGGGGTATAGGTACTAAAATTTGTACCAATGTAAATATCTTAGTTTGACAAATGTACCATGATTACGTAAGATGTAAATATTAGGGAAAAGTAGGCAATGGTGTGCAGGAACTCTTGGGACAGCTTCTACAACTTATATAGGAATCCAAAATTATTTAAAAATAAAAACTTATTTAACAAAACACATGGAGAGAGATAGCTGTATAGCTGAGTGAACATTGTATTTAACCAAGTGAGGTCTGAAATGATGAGGTCATGTAAGATAATCCTACTCTAAAGCCAGACCCCATCTGCAGTGACATTAAAACACTTGCTCTAGACTTTCAGCATCTCACTTGGCAAGTGAGAGCTGCACAACTTGAAATAGTGATTTTTGACTCCTAATTTTCCTGACTTAATTGGACCCTTTGGTCCAAACAAACCTACTTTAGAGCAAAATCTTCAACCAGGGTATGTGTCCCACCGGTAGGCAAAAAGATTTTTCCATGGCTGAGAATAGGCTTATTGGAATACATTTCTAGATCTATGTATTCTGCTCAGATTCTTTCTTAAATTGGATTTTTCAAAGAACAGCCAAGTTGTGCTGCTGACTCTCCTTTCCCACTTCATGTGCACAATCACCATTTACTGCTTTAATAAGATAAGTGATAACTCACTCAACTTACCAGAGGCATTTCAATGGGATCCAAAGAAATATGCAGTAAGATATGGAGGGATTTTTCAGAAATCCATGTGGGTCAACATACAGAAAGTGAATCACTCTAGAAACTGGCAACTCTCCTGTGGTGCCAAATATTTCACACCCAACAAACTGAAGGAAAATCTACTTGAGTTGTCAGACCAAATATTCCGACTTGCATCAGGGAATTTCAGAATTCATAGATTGAGTCCACCTTGTTTATTCTTGTTTTCTATATTTTAATAACAACCTGATTGAAAACTTCCCAGTTACTAATTGGATCTAGCTAAACAGTATGAGCTGGAATTTCCCACTTTTTTGAATAAAGGGATTAAAGATTCCCAACTAATTTTGAGTATAATTTCAGAAAAATTTACATGATTTCTTTACAAAATGTTCATCAACATAGAAAGCACCTTGGTTACTTTACGCATTTGAACAAAGACTCAAAAATTGTTGGAAGGCTCGGGATTGAAAACAGAAAGCTCCTGAGTCTGGCCGGCCATCAATAAACCATTTTTCCTTCTCAAAATCATCTCTGAGTCCTGGTCTCTCTATACGCAAATAATTGAAACTCTGAAATTCTACAACATTTTTGGTGACTCCACCAGGACTGCAAACAAAGGCCAGAGATGGTAGCATTTTGCTGCCCCTTCCAAATCCCTGAGGAAGCCGGGAAGACTTGGGTGAACCCCAAATCTGGGCGCCCCTGGATTAAATTTAATTCAGAAAAGATGTGGGCTCCCCCAGAATCTTCCCGACAAAAATTGAGAGCAACTGAAGGTCTGAAGAGAAAGATTCTGGGAACCAAAAAGAACTCTGAACATGGAAGAAGATCTTTTTCTAGTTGGATCACCAGCAGGTGATGGTAGTAATCCCTTGGCACCAGGAGGCTCATCCCCAGGAGTCATGTTCCATGCTGGGCGAAAGGGCTCCAGGCTTCTGTCCTGAGGAGAGGGCTGCTCCCAGCCTGCAGGAGAGAAAGTGGGTGGACCAGAGGTCAGGGCTCCTCCCCAGTCCTGCGCCAGCTCCCACTCCTGCTGTGTAAATACCTTCCTGGCCTCTTTCTTGGCTTCTTCCAGCCTGAGATACCAGGCCCAAGAGAGAAAGTCATGCCGTGGGCTCCAGCCCTCCTTTTAGCTTTCCTGGCTCCTGCCAGTCAGACAGCTTCAACTTGGAGTGGAGTGGAAGGACTGTCACCAAGCGGACTAGGGAATTGACCACGATTACTTGTGATGTAGCACAAGAAAACATCGACTATGTCCACTGGTACCAACTCCAAGAGGGGGAGGCCTCCAAATGTATTCTTCACTACTCTTCATCTTCCACAAATTTCTGGATAGACTCGGGAATCAAATGAGGGAAATATGGTGCTTTTAAAGCTTCAGAGAGGAGCTACAAATTAGAGGTCCAAAATCTGGAGGAAAGTGATTCTGGCGTGTACAGTTGTGCAGCCTGGGAGAGGCACAGTGATTCAGACTTCCCCTATCCTACACTGAAAACTTTGCTTGTGGCTGCCTGAAACAGCCCTGTGGCACAGGAAACCTTCTCTTGTCTGCTCACTTCCTGGCCCTGACTGCTTTCCTCTGAACAGTGAAAAACCCTGAGCTCAAAACCTAACCTCCATCTTTCCATCCCACCCATTGTGAGCGACTTCAGCCTGCACCCCACACCCCTACAGACCAAGCTAAGATCTCCAGGTCTTACTGGACTCAGCTGGCTGACTGCATAGTTCTTTTGGCTCTGGTAGGGGCTGGTGATGTCCCATGCATTCTCCTTCCTAAGACAGACAAAGTCACCTGGAGTTGACCTCATGAGAGATATTTGGAGAGCCCCATTTGGAAGGCTCGTTTTGCTGAATCATTTATCTAGTCCTTACCTAGAGATTATGGCTGAGAATGTACTCATTCATTACTCAGGAGAATAAGAAACGATGGAATGAAGCATTTGGACTTTATGAAGGCCTCAAGCTTTTTTTTTGAAATCTGTTGTTTCTCCCAAGATAACTACCCAAGGTACTGTTGGTATGATTGGAAATGTAGAAAACTGATTGTGGAAAATAAGCAAACCATTGTCTTCTACTTATATCTTCATCTTCTTCTTCTTATGTTTGAGGTTTGCAATAATTAACAAACTGTACCTCAGTCTCCCCTGATATACATTAGGAAAAAGGTAACCCCCCTCCCCCATGTGGCACCTTCCACAGGTTAAACAAAGGAACCCCACAGGGACAGGATAAAAGGAGAATGAGATCTTCACCATCTGCATATCAGAGGGAGATGGAGATCTTTACTACCTTTTTACTATCTTTAGTACCTCTACCTGCATATCAGAGGGAGAAGAGACAGAAACCTTCACTATTTACAAACCCTTTAAAACTTTACAGATCAAAAGAAACACATGCTCCTGCAGCATTCTGAGAAGCCTTAGACTCCCTCAACCCCCTCCTGCTACCTCACCCAGACCCTCAAAACCCCTCCCACTATCATTTCCCCACCTAGGAAAGTTCTGTATAAATTCAAGCCCCCCCCTTCCAGGAGTGGGCTGAAGTCTCTCCTCAGACCCCCACCATGCTGATGGGGGACTGAAGTCTGTTCTTCAGACTCTCTCCATTGGGAGAGCTTCCCAATAAATAAATTCTTTGCTTGTGGTCAATTAGTCTCCATGTCCCAGTAAGAGTTGTATGTTCTCCAGCAATTATTTACTTATTTTCTTTATTATAAATAATTTTTATACATTTGAAACAACTCTTAGAAAATGTAATTAGAAAAATGATTTCATCCGTAAGGTCATTTATATATAAAGAATACCTTTATCATGTAATATGCAGAAGCTATGAAAATAGAAATAAACAGTTTTATAGAAAGATATATTGGAGACCATGAATAAAAACCAAATTCCCATGTTTTTTTGGATGAAGAGAGTATGTCATAAGGTGTAATTGTTTCCTACTTCGACATATTTAGATTACTTTCAATTAACATCCCCACCTGTGGAGAGGAGGCAAAGTACTGTGATTGCAGCTGCAACACCTGTTACTGTTTGATGATAACTTATTTTCTTAATGGAGCTTAGGAAGTAGAAGGTCTTCAATCAATAAAAAAAGTTTTTTTCTTGGCAAAAAAAATAGTTGGAAATTAACATATACTTTTTTTTAAAAAAAGATTTATTTATTTATTTAATTCCCCCCCTCCCCCGGTTGTCTGTTCTCTGTGTCTTTCTGCTGCGCCTTGTCTCCCTGTCCGCCTCTGCTGTCGTCAGCGGCACAGGAAGTGTGGGCGGCGCCATTCCTGGGCAGGCTGCACTCTCTTTCGCGCTGGGCGGCTCTCCTTACGGGGTGCACTCCTTGTGTGTGGAGCTCCCCTACGCGGGGGACACCCCTGCATGGAAGGGCACTCCATGCATGCATCAGCGCTGCGCATGGGCCAGCTCCACACGGGTCAAGGAGGCCCGTGGTTTGAACCACCCACCTCCCATGTGGTTGACGGATGCCCTAACCACTGGGCCAAGTCCATTTCCCGGAAATTAACATACACTTAGCAAAGAGAGAATGTGCAGAATGGATTATTTTGTTTTTATTCACTATCAAATTGTCTAAGTCCCTATTCAGTTACTCTGTGTGTGCATGTGTGAGCATATGTGTACAGATATGTGTGCTTAGACATATATTTTTAATATATACATATTATAATATTTATGTATATAAACATTTGTAAATTTTGATCAGCTTAGTTTCTCTTTGAATGAATAGAATAACACAGGTTTCTTGGATCAAAATATGAAGAACTTTCTACCAAAATCAAATAAAAGAAAATCTCATCATCTTTGCATTCTTAAATTGGAAAGAAAATTATTCTTACCACCACATTTTGCTTTGCAGAAAACTTTCCTATCATTACTGATGTGGGCTATGGGTGGCAGGCTCTTTGTCTCTTCAGAGATAATCTAAACTATCTGTGACTTGTGGGTGTGGGATGATGAAAGGCTGCAGTCCTGCCCTTGGGGAGCAGGAAACAGTTTAACAATGCAAGGTCTATAAACTTTAAGTATTCAGGGGAAATGCAAACCAAATATGCTAAAGGCTTATTTAGAATGTCTGGAGTCCATGCTAAAAGCTTACCTAAGATGTGGAAGATATATATGCTAATTGAAGCCTGTTGAGGACTGAAACAAAGCGACCATTTGGCCTTTCCTCACAGTATAAAAGACATTTGAAAATCTTGTTCAGGGCTCAGGATTCAAACTGAAAGCTCCCGAGTCCGGCCGGCCATCAATAAACCATTTTTCCTCCTCAAAATCATTCCTGAGTCCTGGCCTCTCTATACACAAATAATTGAGCCTCTCTCAAATTCTACAACATTACCACAGACATTGAACATTTGTCTTCAATATTGAAGTTTTTACTGAATTTTCAATAGTGTTAACAACAGGAGACATTGGGCCTCCAGCAGAATGAATCTTCAGAAGCTTTTTCTCTCCCCTTCTACCCAGAATTGATACCCACCCAGAACCTTAGAATGTGAAATCGGGTCACTGAAGATGGAGTTAGTTAAATTAAGATGAGGCCGTCCTGGAATAGGGGACCAAATCCAGGGGCTGGTGTCTTTCTAAGGAGGGGATGTGGAGACTTGGAGCCATGGAAGAGGGCAGTGTGAAGACGGACACCACCAAGCACTGGGAGCTCCCAAGTATGGAGGGGCTCTCCTCGCAGCCTCAAAGGCACTGACCCTGCTGACACCTGGATTTTGGACCCTGGCCTCCAGAACTTTGAAGAAGATGCCCTTGGCTTTGCTGGTGCACTCGTGCAGGTGTCCATGCTGTCCAGGTCCAGCCCAGGCCCATCAGAGGCAGTGCACATGCACTGGCCACTGTGATCCCAGGTTCCAGCCAGGGTCAGTCCCAGAAGTACCTGACTGTGAAAAGGCTCCCCCAGATCGAGGCCACTGTGACAGCATCAGTGTCACACCTGAGGAGCACAACCGAAGGGCAGGATGTTAGATCACTTCTCTGGGGTCCCACAGGAAGGGAGGCTTATGTGGTGGCACAGTGGGGGACATGGACTCCTGCACATCCTGCAGCTGCCAGGTGCCACTTCATCCTCCTGGGGAGGCTGGAGATCAGGGGGTGCCCTCCAGGCCCTGGTGGTTTGGCTGTATGGTGGACTGCAGGGCCAGGATGTGGCTCAACCAAATGCCATGGCCAAACTCTAGGACAGCACCTTGAGCAGGTTCATCTAGAAAGTTATTAAAAATATGATGAAAAATGACCTCAGTATTGGAATTAAACTATTTTCTAATGGAAGCATCTTAGGTTATTGATGGGTAAGAGACATCATTGAACTGTTTGCAAAACCATTCTATTTCTATTGGAGAAAAAGAAAGTCACTTTATATTTCATACTTGCCACAAGAAAACATGGAATTAAAGATAAGAAAAATTTATATAGAAGAACTCCCATTTGAATCTAAATGAAATCTCACATGTCAGAGATACTTAAATACAACCTCAGCAGATACATGTGATAAATTGGTGTTAGGAATGGTGCTATTAAAATAAAAGTTTCCCTGAGATACAGATGCTAGTATTCTGTCACTCATGTTCTGGTTTCAATGAGGTTAGCCCTCATAGCATACTGTAAATTTCAATAAACCTTCAGTACAAGTTATAATTTTGTTATCTTCTACTACTTGTAAAAAGGAAACCATTGAGATCTTCCTCGTGGCTCAAATGTGGCCCTTCTCTAAGCCACACTCAGCATATAAATTCATTACCTACACCAATGTAGGACACAACTCAGAGGCATGAGCCTGCCTGGCAGTGAGGGATTACTACCAAACACCAAGCAGCGATGCAACTGGAAAAAGACGTTGACAAAGAGGGGGAAAGGCTAAAATGAATTTATATGTTTAAGAGACTTCACAGTGAGTTGGGAGGTCATTCCAGAGGTCATGCTTATGCACATTTCCGCAGGATCTCATTGACAGCCCAAGTAAATATTGCCTTAAATAGCAGGGCACCCTAGAGCCCTGGGGCATCCAGACACTAAAGCTGGGCAAATAGCTCAGCAGTTTGGTGCCCTGCCACTGAACCCTACTTTGGAAATTATCCTCCACAGTGTGACAGAGATGGAATCAGTTTCCCTAAATATGGCCCTTCTACCCCTTCTATTTGAACCTAGAGTTAGTACTAGAGCTGATAAGAGTATGCCTAAGACACAAAACTTCGGGCTGTCCATGTGACAGTAGTAACTGTTTATCTCAACAGTTACCAAACCTACTTTCGAGGTTACTGGATTCACCCAGGACAACTAACAAGGAGATGATGATGGAAAATGAACATTTCAATAAAAAAGAGAGTCTATACCTGCAAGCAATGTAGTCCCATCCATCTGCCACATGGGACCTAATCCCACTCTCAGTTGGAGGCAGAGTGGGCATCACCATCCAAGAATCCTAAGGATTGGAGAATGAATGATGGACTAGAGTAGACTTACTGTTATTCTATTATAGATATGATTCTATCAATGGAAGAAATTTTCTCACTGATATGGAGGAACTGGGCACAGGAGTTTCTAAGAGGAGGGAGAGGGGGAAACAGGTGTCCTATGTGGACATTTTCAGGATGTGGGAATCATCCTGCATGACACTGTAAAGACAGATACAGGCCATTGTATGTCTTACCATAATTTACAAAATTAGTCAGGAGATAGTGTAAATTACAATGTAAACTAAAACTGATGCCAAGTGACAGTATTCCAAATGTGTGCATCGGTGATAACAAATGTACCACAAAAAATAAGGATGTTGTTAATGTGGCAAAATGTGGAAGGGGTTGGGTGCAATATATATTTTTTAATAATTTATGTAACATAAATATTTTGGAAACTTTTAAAGTATAGAAAAGATAGACCCATTTTTAAAAAGAAAAATATTCATTAATTTTTGCTTTTGAGTATTTATTTTTCTTTTTTTATTGCTGCCAGAAACGTTTTTTGAGAACAAAATGCTGGAGAGAAACAATAAAATAGTCACAATGGACCCCATACACTAAAAGACAGAGCCACTTTAGCAAGGGAATTGCCCTTTTTTACTTCCATGGGAGGACTCCTGTGCCTCTTCTCCAGCAAATATTTTACATTTGATTAACCTGTAAGTTCCCATGATTGATACTATTTACACCAAGTCCAACTTGGCATCTTCATGCATCAAGGTGGACAGCAAGGACCCAGAGAGTGTACCCAAGAGAATGGGGGTTTTGAGATGCTCCAAATATTTCATCCAATATCTTCTGAGACTAGATGGAGTTATCTCTCCTAAGATCATAAGGAAATGGTGAGGAACACAAGAATTGTTGATACAGGTGTCTTTCAGACTTAACCACAATGTAGAGACAGCTCTGTTCTCTACACTGGGATCTCATTAACTAAGATCAGAGCAAAGGCTAGAAGCAGAAACATAAACAAACAATTACTAAAACCACAATGATTTTTAAAATTGTAGCTATTAATGACACTTTCTAGGTAATAAAAATTTAGGAACAAATGTTAAACAGCAAAATACACTACAACAATTGATATAAAGATAGACTTTTTCAGGCATTATTGAAAAGGGAAGGTTGAAAAATTGACAAAAGAACTCAGTCTCTGAAAGTTCACCAATTACATAATCAACTAAGATCATTCGGCATCTCAAATTAGATGAATATCAGAATCAGGTGTCAAATGTTTGGAAATATGAATCTTGAACCACATTTGGACAAACTAGTCAGAATTTCCAGAATTGGAGTTTGGGAATCTGTCCTGAGCAAAGTCATTGAATTTGTAGCCTGTCTGCACAAGTTCATGAATAAGCATTTAGAAACTAATGCTGCAACATATATGTTGTTGGAATGACATCAAGGACAGAATTCACTGTTTTTAGGATCATTTTATGAAGATTGAGATAAATAAAGCATAACATGATATTCATTACATTTATCTTAAAAGTAAAAAATGACAACCTGTTTGAAGACTGAAAAATGAAGATGTGATTTTGAAATTAAAGATCAATCTCTGACTTTATTTTGGTCTTGGCAAAAGCAGGAATATGCTAAGTGTTCAAGAGAAGAACGGGCAAAAAAAATAGGTCACATCAGAAACTAGAGGCTTCTGAGATGTGAGGATATATCTTTATTATGATAAAGACTCAGGACACAATACACTAAGAAACAGCCACCTGTGGGTTCTGAAAATGAAGACAGTGCCCAAATGTGGTCTTAGTGCCAGGCACTTCTCAAATATTACATAAATAGACTCATTGAGCCTCACAATAATCCTAAAGAACATGAAACAGTTTTTATATACTTGTACCACACAGTAAAGTAGCTTCAATTTCTGGGACCAGGAAGTGCCTGGACTATAAACATAAACTTCATATTTTAGGGATCAAGGTCTTAGAGAAAACTGTACTCATCTATTGATAGGTATACTTCCAAAATAGAGTGGGTCTTAGTAGGTGTATGAAAGAAAGAGATGATTGCCATCTTCTGTGTATTGCTTTCTTTTATTAAAATAAATCAATTTAATGGGTAGATATCAATAAAGCATGAATCCACCCAAAGGGTAAAATCAAACTTATCTGGTATAAATTATATTTAGCCTGATTTTTGCCTATTGATCCTGTATCCTAAAACTCTACTGAAATTGTTTATTAATGCTAGCTAGGAACAAATAATCATGACCATTGTAGACTTCATTTCTGTAACTGGTCACATAGCAAAGTACATATTCATCACTGCATTCTTCCACTACCTATTCCACGATCCCTTCACCCTCACCCAGCACCTCAGTTGGCCATTTTTCTTTGCCTGATGGGATGACTCAAGCTTTCATTCCTGAAGATTCTTGTCCATTGATAGTCATGCCTGGGTTGACTTGTTGCAGTTTTCCATTGACTTTAGTCACAGAGCATGGTAATACCAGGAGGTACCCTTGGGCATCAAAGACAAACTCTTCCTTACCACCATTTTGTAGTAGCAGTCCTTTTCCTCTTGATAGGATCAATCACCCCAGCCAGTACAGTAATTCCCTCTTTCTCTTTTGATTCGGAGGTATGAAAAGACCAAAGTGAGCAGGCTGCAGTCTTACCTTCAAGATCAATGGAATCGTATTTGTGTTTCCTGGTGGAAGCACTCCTCCTTTTGGGACAAAGACCTCCTGAAGACCAGTTGAGCTTAAGGTTGCAGGGACAGGAAACAAAAACTTTCCTGGTGGATCACAGGGATAATAGTGAGTGGTGCCACTTGCATTTCCACCCCTTGATTCCAGGATTGTGAATCCCAGTAGGAGAGAAATAGCACCATAGAGTGAATGCTGATTTAGAGCATACAAAGCTTCCTGGAAAGCATCGCCCCATCCCTGCAGGTACTGTCACCTACTTGACAAGGTAAGTGAGCCCTATTAGGATCAATACACTGAGATGGAAGAACCCTGTATTTTGTTGGATTTATCTCTCATTCTCTCTCATCCAAAAGCCTGGTTATTCATTAAAAGCCATTGTTATAATCTTACTACAAAAATAGAGTATGAGGACTGTATGAGATTGCAACTAGAATTTGTGTAATAAGTATATGAATGAAAAGATAAATAAATGACATAAATTATGTCAACTTTATTTATAAGTAAAAGAATTCTAAACAATAAACTAATAAGTAATTTTAGATTTTTTTTGCTATTCATAAATTAGCAGAAATGAAAATAGGTTAGCATAGCCAGAAATATTAAAGGGGAAATAAATTTTGACAAAGAGTAATGTTACCAAGAGTGAAAAATACTTTGGTGATTAGTTCTCATGAATGCAAACAACAGAAATGGAGTGGGTTTTGCTAAGCAAAAATGAAAGTGTAATATGAATGTTGTGTGGCTTACAGATCTGATCACCAGTTGGGGCAACATAGAAAATGTTTTGGAAGCCTGATGGCATTAATACAGTCTGGGACATCACAAAAGGAGAAAGACATGATCCCACTCCTACCACAGATGGATGGTGGACACTCCTGATGGCGACATCAATGCTGGATGCCAGTCATGAGACATTGGAGTTTGAAGACATCTATTTCCACCATCATGACAGAGGATTCAGTCTGAAATATTTTAGACTCAGAGATGCATATTAGAAAAATTTCTACATGTTATGTCAAAATTGTGTGAATCTAACAACTGTAAATAAATTGCTAAATGCAATTACTTCTTTCCAACTTAGTGTTAATAGAGAATTCAAGACAAGATATGACCTCTTCCCACATATAAATATATAAGTAAGGAGAAATAGAACCAGCAAGATGGTGGCAGAGTAAAGAGCTCCTAGAGTCAGCTCGTGCTACAGGGCAATTAGTAATCATCCTGAGCTATCTAAAGCACCTTTCTGTTGGCTCCAGGAGACAAGAAGGTCATCCTGCCACATCGTTGAAAGAGTGGAAGGAGAATACTCCCCATCTGCAGTGAAGATTTGTGAGTAGGGCACTCCACATCCCAGAGACTTGTGTCCAACTTCCACTGGGTACACATGCTGCCTAAGGAGTGATTCCATGGCTGGCATTGGGAGCTCTGCTTACCAAAAATGGAGAAGGAAGAGATGATTGGGCAGCAATTTAAGATACTCATTAGTAAATACAGAGGGTTATATTATAATCCTAAGAAGAGCTAAAGTTTGTACCTCTGAGCCTCCTCTCGACATAGAGGTGCAATGGACACAACCAATCCAATGTCCACATAGAAGAGGTGGCATTGGATTGGGAAAAGTGGACATGGTGGACGATGGGTATGGGGAAAGGCAGGAAGAGATGAGAGGTGGAGGCGTCTTTGGGACAGGGAGCTGCCCTGGATGGTGCTTCAGAGGTAATCACCGGACATTGTAAATCCTCACAGGGCCCACTGGATGGAATGGAGGAGCGTATGGGCCATGATGTGAACCATTGTCTATGAGGTGCAGAGGTGCCCAAAGATGTACTTACCAAATCCAATGGATGTGTCATGATGATGGGAACGAGTGTTGTTGGGGGGGGAGAGGGGGGGTGGGGGGGTGGGGTTGAATGGGACCTCACATATATATTTTTAATGTAATATTATTACAAAGTCAATAAAAAATAAATAAAAATAAATAAAAGAAAGAGGCCAGTAATACCATTTTAACTCCTCCTCTGGCAAAAGGGAAGTAGCATGTACTGAAAATTACAATGCTGGTAGGGACCAGCTTCTTTCCATCCTGACCAAATTGCACTTCTAGCATAAACCCCAACCTCACCTCTGGCAGAGACATAGCTGGAAAGGCATGCACCAGCCTATCCAGGAAAATATAGGCCACACCAAGGAGGCTCGTGATCATCCTACTTGACTGTGAAGGCCGCCTCAGGAGCTACCCTGTGATGGAATATGAATCTCCAATTCCCAAACACAAGGAGGAAGAGATGGTTGACCACTGATTTCAGCTACTGATTACTAAATTTGGATGGCTAGTGTATAACTCTAAAAATAGCTAAAGTTTTAAAATGTCCAAGTCAGAAAATGACTAGTAGTCGCCATATTGACTTTGCCCACAGCATGAGGACAAGTGGTTCATTGAAAATCACCGTGATTGTAGGGACAGGTATCTTTCCCCCAGGCTGGCCTGCAGCCCAAGCCTAGGCTTCGGTCCCACCTCTAGCAGGGAGGAACCTGTCGAGCCCTGCAACAGCCTTTCCAGATAAATGATGGTGCATTTGGCTAACACTACCAGAAGAGCATGATATGTATGGACAACGTGGTCATCTTGGACCTGTACTGCATAGATCGTTCCCCAAATCTGTAGCTCCATCCCAGCCTCAGGAAGCAGAAAGGCACCTGAAGCTTCATAAGTCTCTCTGGGCAACCACAGTCTAGAACTACACAACTTGGATTATTATAAACAGAAGTAGCTTGGTCTGAAAACCTGGCAAGAAGAAATGTGGAAGAAATTTCATCAGTCCCTGCGGCACAGTGGGTAACTTGAGCCTCCACAGCTCACAACACAAACTGCATCCTTGGCTCCTACTACACAACCAGCAAGGGAGAAAGGGCAAGAAAGCCCTAAACTAAAGAGAAAAACTCCATCCTGAATGAATACTCTAGGATGGCAGACAATCAAGGTAACAACAAAAAATTTCTATCAACACCAAAAAACAGGAAGATATGACCCAGTTAAAGGAGCAAGATAGGCCTCCAGATTACATAAAGGAGTTGGTCAAGTGATTTTTGACTAGCATGTCAAAAACACTTAGCTCTGGCAGAACAGCCCATTCAAAAAATGGTGCAGAAAGAACTGGATATTCATACCCAAAAGAAGGAAAGTGAACCCCTATCCCACACCTTATCCAAAATTTAACATAAAATGGATCAATAGCCTAAATATAATTGCAAGAACCATATTGCCTCTAGAAGAAAATGTAGAAAGACTTTAATATTAATATGAAACTATGAAACTTATTCTTGGAAGGCTGAAACTTAGTGGTTATCAAAGTTTCCAAGAGGAGAGAGAGGGAAGAATAGGTACATAGGGCATACTGAGATCACTGGAATTGTTCTGCATTACTTTTCAATGATGGATGCATTATGATAAATTATGTGAAAACCCATAAAATAGTGTAGTGCAAAATGTAAACCATAATGGAGACCATTGTCCATGGATAATAGCAATTATCCAATATTTATTCATCAATTTTAACAATGGACCATACTCACGTCAGATATTATTAATAGGTTAAAATGTGAGAGAAGGGGCTTGGGGTGTATAGGAAGCCCATATACTTTCTATGTGACTTTTCTGTGACTTAAAGCTTCTTTGAAAATAAAATGATAAACACAAATAAGACACTGAGGGAACAAACAGAAGAAATTATCAATATTCATAAAAGAGAGATCATACAGTGATGAAAGATGCAATACAAAAAAATTTGGTTTTGTTTTTGGGGGAAGTTTTGTATTACATTAAAGTTACAACTATGGCAGGGAAGGATAACTGGTACAATTATTGTGTGGTTCAAATTGTGTGGTCCAAGTGTAAACCATAATGTAAGCGATAGACCATGGTAAGTAGCAATGTTTCAATATTTGTTCATCATTTGCAACAAATATATCACACTAATAAAAATTTATTAGTGGGGGGATGTATGAGTGATGGGTATATAGGAATCCCTCATATTTTTTATGTAACTTTTATGTAATCTAAAACCACTATAAAAATAGGAGGAACATCTTTCCCAAACACCTCGGAACCATCTCTTGGAATGGAACCATCAGGAGGACAATACCCTTCCCTCCAATTTCCTCTGGGAGATTACATGCAAAATTTAAATGCACACCTGGCTCCAGATTGAAAATCTACCTCATGCCATAAAAAGATGAGAATTTTATGTTTCTTTTTATGTTTCCTTGGAAATCATTGACTAACTAAGCCAGAGGTTCACCTCAATTGCCAGATGAGTTTCAGATGAACTATTTGAGATGAATGGAGCTATCAAGTCTTCTTACTGGAAGACTAGTTAACATTTACTACAATTAGTTGTTATCCTCCTGTCCAAAAAGGTGATATTTTGTTCTGTCTTTGCAAAACCTTTAGAGAATTGACTGGAAGTGCATCACTTTCCTATTTTAATTCATTAATCACAATGTTTCCTTTCTCTTCTACCTTTTTGGAGTAGTTTCATGATTGGCAGGATGTTTTGTTTTGAATTATATTTTCCCCAAGTGTAACAACATGGACTGAATTAACTGGAAACTTTCTGAATTAAACAGAAAATTTACAGGAATTGTGGACATGTAGAAGTCAGGTAAAATATGCTGAATTATTCAGTGTCCCTACTACATTTTATTTTTTTGGAATTCTAGCAGATAAAACACACTAGTGAAAAAGTCTGAGACTTACGAACTCTATAATCCCATGAAAAACATGTGGTTAGCTAATTTGGAAGCCAGAATTTTCTCTGCTAGCTTTTTCTCCTAAAGGAGTACTATATCTCTATTATATTGGGAAAGGGTTTATGAGAAACCAGTATTGATTTTGCCTCATAAAGATTCCTTTGATTTGGATAAATTAATGTATTTCTTGGGTTCTTAGGTCTCATCTCAAACAAATAAAATCCTGGAGTACATGTAATGTACATCATTTTAAAGGAAAGGAGAACATCTTGTCAAAGACGTGAAGGTAAGATTGTGAAAATTGGAAGAGGAAATGTGAAAATAAAAGCCACTTTCTCTTTGATGGTGCTTTGCTTCTTTCTCTGTTGTCCTCACCTGATAGAACAGAGTGACTCTCTTGCTGGGGGCTAATGTGCCTGGTGATTTTAAGTTGAAGCCTATGCTCATTTATTGTTCAGAAAATCCAAAGACCAATAAAAAGATATGCAAAATCTGCTCTGCCTGTGTTCTTGAAATTGAACAAGAAATCCTGAATGACAGTCCTCTGTTTCCAACATGGTTTGCTGAATAATTTAAGCCCACTAAAGAGACCTACTGCTCAGAACAAAAGATTCCTTTCAAAATATTACTGCACATTGACAATGTACTAGGGCACCCAAGAGCTCTGATGGAGTTGTAATGAAATTCATATCATTTTCATATCTGATAATCCAACATCCATTCTGCAGGCCATGGATTGAAAATTATTTTGAATTTCAGGCCTTATTATTTAAAAATATGTTTTATAAGCTATAGCTGCCATCGGCAGTGCGTCTTCTTTTGGATCTCAGCAAAGTAAATGGAAAAAATTGTGAATATGAGTCACCATTTAAGATGACATTAAGTACATCTGTGATTCATGGGAGAAGTTCAAAGTGTCAAAATTAACAGGACTTTGAAAGAAGTTGATTCCAACTCATATGAAAGATGTTGATGGAAAGTAACTGCAGATGGAGTGGATATAGAAAGAGAATTTGAGTAAGAAGTGGAGCCTGAAGATTGGACTGAACTTCTGCATCTCATGATATACTTTAATAGATGAGAAGTTGCTCCTTACAAATGAGTAAAATAAATGACATCTTGAAATAGATTCTACTCCTGGTGAAGATTCTTCTCTAACACACATGGATCATTTTCCAGGGTAGACTACATTGCTGTTAACAGAGCCAGACTCAACAAATTTGGAAGGATTGACATTTACAAAGTAGTTTTCCTGACCAAAACAGAATGAAGCTGGAAATCAATAAGGGGTAGAGAACCAGAACAGGTACAGAGATATGAAAGTTAAACAACGCATTCTTACACACTCAGGAGGTCAAGGAGGAAATGGCCTAAGACATCAGAAACTACCTTGAAATAAATGAAAATGAGGACACAAGGTATCAAAAAATATGGGATGCAGCAAAAGCAGTGATGAAAGGGAAATTTACAGCCATAAAATCTTATATTAAAAAAAAAGAAAGAGCTAAGATCAAAGACCTTTTTGAACACATAGAGGAATGAGAAATAGAAGAAAAAACTAATCCCAAAACAAGCAGAAAATAAAAAAAAAACAAAGTTTATAGCATAACTAAATGACAAGAGAATTTTAAAAAGCACTAGGAAATTTTAACAAATCCAAAAAATGGCTCTTTGAGAAAATTAATAAACACATACACTCTTGGAATCAGACATGGTTCAACCACTTGGCCACCCATCTACCACATGGGATGTCCCAGGTTCAGGTTCCAGTGCGTCCTTTAAGAGGATGAACAGATGTCTTCTCCAGCCACAAGGAGAGCTATATGCTACTGCAAAAGAGCAGGACACCACCACAAAGAGCTGCACTCTGCAGCCACCACAACAAGCAGAGGCCACAAGCCAGCAGATCCCACAGCCCACTGGGATTGGATGAGGCTCCATCCGTTGGACTCTCACCTGTCATGTGAGAGGTCCTGGGCTTGGTTCCTCTTGCCTCCTGGAGAAGGTGAGCACACAATGAGTAGACAGACATGAGAACCATCTGGGAGAGAGGGGAAATAATTAAAGATAAATGAAATAAATTTTTTAAAAAGCAGCTTTTTAAAATTTGACAAGCCCTTTGATAGACTAAAAAAGGAGAAAGAGAAGATGCAATTAAAATAAAAACCGAGAGAGGAAATATCACCGCAGAACCCACAGAAATAAGAGTATCACAAGAGGATACCCTCAAAAATTGGATGTCAACAAGATCACTAACTTAGATGAAATGGACACATTTCTAGAAACACATAACACCTATATTGATGAAAGAAGAAAATGATGATCTCAACAGACCAATCACAAGGACTGAATTAGTCATCAAAAACCTCCCAACTACAAAAAGTTGAAGATCGTGATGGCTTTCACCGTTGTACTCCAATCCGAAAAAATCTGAATAGACCAACTCTGTGACACATACTCATCAGAATGTCAAATGCCAAAGAAAAATAGAGAATTCTGAGAACAGCAAAAGAAAAGCAATGCATAACATATAAGGGATATCCAATAAGATTAAGTGCTGATTGCTCCAGAAACAATGGAGGCAAGAAGAGAGCAGTATGATACAATTAGGACACTCAAAGAGAAAAAATGCCAACTGAGAATTCTTTGTCCAATAAAATTGTCCTTCAAATATGAAATTGAGTATAAAATATTTACAAACAGAAACTAAGAGAGTTTGCCAAAAAGAATCCACCTTTGCAGGAAATAATAAAGGAAGCCTTAGAACCTGATAAAAACGACAGGAAACACAGGCTTTGAGGAGAGTATAGAAGAAAGAATAGCAGAAAGGATAACCAAAAGAGGAAAAAGACAGACAAAATAAAATATGACATATGAAAACCAAAGAATTAAATGGAGGAAGTAAATAATGTATCTACAGTAATATCACTGAATGTGAATGGATTAAACTCCCCAATCAAATGATACAGGCTGACAGAATGGATAAAAAAGCATGAGCCATCCATATGCTCATATGCTGCTCACCTTAGACCCAGGGATACAAACCAGCTCGAAGTGCAAGGTTGGAAAAAAAGACTCCACACAAACAGTAACCAGATAGAGCAGGGGTAGCTATACTAATATCAGACAACAAAAGACTTTAAATGCCAAAAAGTTATGAGAATAAGAAGGTCATTAAAGATTAAGAAAAGGGACAATACTTCAGGAAAACATAATAGTCATAAATATCTATGCCACAAAATACATGAGACAAACTCCAGGAAACCTGAAGGGAGAAATAGACATCTCTACAATAATCATTGGAGACTTCAAACAGCACTCACATCGTTAGACAGAACAACTGGACAGAAGATCAACAAGAAAACAGAGAACTTGAACAATGTGATAAAAAGTTACACATAGCAGACATATACAGAACACTGCATCCACACTCAGTGGGTTATACATTCTTCTCAAGTGCCCATGGATCTTTCTCCAGGATAGACTACATGTTGGGGCACAATGGAGCTCTCAATAAATATAAAAAGATTGAAATTATATAAAGTTCCTTCTCCTATCATAATGGAATGGAACTGGAAATAATAGTCAGCAAAAAAGTACATTTGCAAATGTGTAAAGGCTAAACAACACACTCCTAAATCATCAAGGGTCAAGGAAGAAATTGCAAATGAAATCAGTAAATATATTGAGAAAAATGAAAATGAGAACACAATTTATCAAAAATTATGGGATTCACCAATGTCCACAGAGAAAATGTGGAATGGGTGTGGGAAGGGTAGCCATGGTGGCTGCTGGGTTTGGGGAATGGGAGGAAGAGATGAGATGTGGAGGCGTTTTCAGGACGTGGAGTTGTCCTGGGTGGTGCTTCATGGACAATTACGGGACATTGTAGACCCCCCCAGGGCCCACTGGATGGAACAGGGGAGAGTGTGGGCTATGATGTGGACCATTGACTATGGGGTGCAGTGATGCTCAGAGATGTACTTGCCGGGTGCAATGGATGTGTCACGATGATGGGAGAGAGTGTTGCTGTGGGGGGAGTGGGGGGTGGGGGCGGTGGGGTTGAATGGGACCTCATATTTTTTGAATGTAATTTTTAAAAATAAATAAATAATTAAAAAAATATATGGGATTCAGTGAAGACAACCTTGAGAGGGAAATACCTATATTAAAAAAGGAAGAAAGAGTTAAACTCAAAGATTTAACTGAACCACTAAGAAACTAGAAAAAATTACAGCAAACCAATCCCAAGCAAGCAGAAGGAAAGAAATAAGAAATATTAGAGGAGAAACAAATGAAATTGAAAAGAAAAAGCAGTAGGGAAAATAAAAAAAAGGCTGGTTTGTTTGGACGATCAATAAAATAGACAAATCCCTAGATAGACTAACAAAGAAAAAAAGAGACAAGATGCAAATAAATACAATCTCACCAAAGAGTTCCAGAAAAGGCCAAGCTCTTAATGTTGCCCTGGAACTGCAAACCCTCTAAGGAATGAGTCAGGATATACAGTGTCTTGGGAAAATAGAGGAAGTGTGCATGCTCAGAGCTGTGGGGGGAGGAAACAGCTGGTGCAGCAAGGAAACACCTACAGGCAGCCAATGGAGGGGGTTTGTGCTGGAGGCTGCAACTCTGTGGGAGGAAGGCTGTTTCACTGCTGACAGTGATAATGACCTCCATCTCCTACCTGCAACTTAATGATGGTGAGAGTGACAAACTGTATGAGACTTGCACATGGAGCTGAAATGCACAATGACTTCTGTGGTTCTGTTTGTGTTCAGATGTCACCATGTTTATCAGACCTCCTTCTGATCTCATGCCCTGACAATTAAGTTGATTGTACACAGACTGCTAAGGTTCAATAGAGCAATCTTGTATGTTTTAGATATGTTCTGAAGAAATTCACATCCATCTAGATGAGGGAGCAATGCCCTTGATTCACCTGAATCCAATGACCATCATTACATTTTTTTAAATTGTTTTTTAATTTATTAAAGTATACCACTCATACATATGCATACATAAACAATAAGTGTATAATAATAGTTGTGAATTTACAAAACAAACATATATAGCATCATACAGGACTCTCATACCTCACCCTACCACCAATACCTTGAATTGTTGTTAAACATTTTTAACTAATGATTAAAGAGCATTGTCACAATATTACCACTAACCAAAGTATTTTCCCCCAACCCAACCTATTATTATCTTTATCTCATTTATATATGATCATTCATAATAAGTATGGTAAAAATTCTGAACTTAGAAGCAAACATGTATACCATCATGCAGGGGTCCCATATACCACCACCAACACCTTGCATTTTCAGGAGATGTTTCTTACAAATTATGAAAGATTTTTGTCAAAATCTTATTGTCCTTATCTTACATTTGGTGTATTTTTCCTGCAACCCACCCTATTATTATTTTTTAAGTATATTTTTATGGCAGAAGTTGTAAACTTACAAAACAGTCATGCACATGTACAGAATTCCCAAACACCCCTCTATCTGAACATTTGTTACAGACCAGATAATATCATCTGATTGTTACCATGACCATAGTGTACATTTGGCACACATTTTCCATACTGCCCCATTATCAACACAGTACATCTTTGGCATAGATGCAAGAATATTATATCATCAATGCTGATGAGAGTCCATAGCTCCCTCCAGTTGTATTTTTCCCATGCTTCTCCACATTCCCACCACCTTACAGTAGTGATGTACATTTGCTTTAGCTAACAAAGACACTCCTGCATCTGTACCATCAAACACAGTTCTCATCCACCTCTTGGTTTACTGTGCTATTCAGTTCCTAGATTATTCTTTAGCATTTTCTCAATTGGCATTTCATATCTAGAATACCATTTTCAGCCACATCCCCATTTATAAACTAGCTTTTACTGACTATATGTTACCATCTACTCTATACATTTCCACACTTTTACAGCAAAACTAATTAAAACTTCTACATACATTAACCATCAGTAGTTCATCTCAGTCCTCCTCTTATCTTCTTAAACCAAGTCTTGAAGATACTTTCCTACAATTTCTTTAAAAGTTTTATGGTTCTTGCTTTTATTTTTAGGTTTTTGCCCATTTTGAGATAATTTTTGGATAAGGTGTGAGATAGGGGTCCTCTTTCCTTCTTTTGGCTATGGATATCCAGTTCTTTCAGCACTATTTGTTGAATGGACTATTGTGCCTGAGCTGTGTGGGTTTGACAGGCTAGTCAAAAATGGCTTGATCATACCTGTGAGGGTCTGTTTCTGAACCATCAAATTGATTCCATTGATCTATGTGTCTGTCTTTATGGCAGTACCATGCTTTTTTTAAACCACTATAGCTAGGAAATATGATTTAAAGTCTGGAAGTGAGAGTTCGCTTTTCCTTTTTAAGATGTTTCTGGCTATTCAGGATCCCTTACCCTTCCAAATAAATTTTATATAAAGAAATTCTTGTGGAATTTTCATCAGGCTTCCATTGAATCTGTATATCAATTTGAGTAGAATTGACATCTTAATGATATTTAGTCTTCCAATGCATGAGCATGGAATAGTCTTCCAGTTATTTAGAACTTAAAAAAAATTTTTTTTAACATTGAGTTGCAGTTTTATGAATACAAGTACCTTACATCATTGGCTGAGTTTATTCTTGACTGTTTGAGTTTTATCTGCCATATTTAATTTTCACCATTCTTTTCCACTTTTACTTTTATTTTATTTATTTTTTATTGATTTTGTGAAAATATTACATTAAAAAAATATATGAGGACCCATTCAACCCCACCACCCACACCCCACCACTCCCCTCCCCCCAGCAACACTCATTTTCATCATCATGACACATCCATGGCATTTGGTAAGTACATCTCTGGGCACCTCTGCACCTCATGGTCAATGGTCCACATCATGGCCCATACTCTCCCCCATTCCATCCAGTGGGCCCTGTGAGGATTTACAATGCCTGGTGATTGCCCCTGAAGCACCATCCAGGGCAGCTCCAAGTCCCAAAGACGCCTCCACATCTCGTCTCTTCCTGCCATTCCCCATACCCATTAGCCACCATGTCCACTTTCCCCACTCCAATGCCACCTTTTCTGTGTGGACATTGGATTGGTGGTGTCCATTGCACCTCCATGTCAAGAGGAGGCTCAGATTCCACATGGATACTGGATGCAATCCTCCCGCTTTCAGTTGTAGGCACTCTAGGCTCCATGGTGTGGCGGTTGTCCTTCTTCAACTCCATCTTAGCTGAGTGAGGTGAGTCCAATAAATCAGATTGTAGGTGCTGGAGTCTGTTGAGGCTCAGGGCCTGGCTATCACATTGTCAGTCCAGAGATTCAGATCCCCTAAATACATCTGAAACCCCAACACCAACTACAACTCCAGCACAGTAGCATGAAAGTCTTACGAAGAGACATCCCATCTGAGTCCAGATTCATTGCGCATAAACACCAGCTCCAAAGAAGGGCCATCTGACATGGCAGTTAACCCCATCTGCCATGGCCATAACACCCATGGGTCTCTTTAGCCCTCAAAGGAACCAATACCTGGGGGTTGTATCTACTTTATCTGTCTCTTGGACTCTGCTCAGTTGTGCATAAGGGCAATCCTTCTGACAGCCTCCAGACTCTTTTTTAGAGACTCGTAGCCATATAAACTCATTTCTCCTTTCCATTTCCCCCTTACATTAGGTCAAACAGCATTTTAAAGTCATGTTATTTTATGTAGACAGGGATATTCTGCTGATCCGCATTGAACCTTCCATTCAAGGTCATTTTCCAGTTGCATCATCAGTTGGTAGTTGATAGTGATCCCTCAGTGCCAGGGAGGCTCATCCCCAGGTGTCATGTCCCATGCTGGGGGGAAGGCATTGCATTTACATGCTGAGTTAGGCTTTGAGACTGGCCACATTTGAGTAACATGAAGGCTGTCAGGAGGAAATTCCCAGGCACAGTGCTGCTCTAGGCCTTGTTCTTATTTCAGGCATATCAGCTCACAAGCATAGTCATTAGCGTCAGGGGCTCACTGTTGGTCCCTCATTCCTTCCCGGTCCTTGCCGCTGCACCTGGGAGACTGTCGCTGCTCCCCTAGGGACCACGACAGAGCACCCCCAGCCAGGAACCCAGTACCTCCCCAGCTGTAGTTTTTAATTGTTGCCACTATGAGTATATCCAAACATTACCATGCACCCTGGACATATGTCCTGTATAGCTCCCTGTCAGCCATATATCACCTGTCAATAGTATCCTATACCAGTATTCCTCCATTGCCATTCTTGAACCACTCTGTGATCCAGAACTTCCTGAAAATTGAAGCCAAATATTATGTCAGGATCCCTTACTAGCAAAATGGCATATAGTGATGGATTAAAAAGGTTAGATATAGAATACGTGTTGACTTGGAAAAAATTCTACATCCTATCTTTTTCTTTTTTTTTTCCCCCCTAATTATTGAACTTCTCTTAACAAGAGCCCTAGACCACAGCAATTCATATATATAATACACAGCACTCCCACACATCCAGCACAAATCCTTTTCCCTTCCACAGCAATACTCTTACATCCGATTCACATCATATTTATTTAAAGTGATGTACAGAGTCTGAGACAATAGCTTTCACACAAGGTGACATCTGTGCTTACATTGTGGTGCATACTTTAGGATACACAGTTTTCTAATTTTTTAGTTATCCTATGTTTTACATTATGGTTTACATTATCAGACTGTCGTCTCCTATATGTTATGGTGTAATATTACATGTTTTATATCCATCCTTGTGTACTCTCACGAAACTCCTCTCTTACCCCCCATTTACCTTGGTTCCACACATTTAACATCCATTTTCCCATCCACCTTGGTGCCCACAGTGACAGCCAACCTCCGTTTCCTGAGGAGCCACGTCCAGAAATAGTTGGAATAGTGTTCAGGGCCTAACTTGCTCAACTGCCCCAATGCCCTGGGAGCCACCCTTTCTCTCGAGAGATACAGTTCCCTCTATTTGATGGCATTAGTCCTACCCAGGATGTGGGTCCACCCCCACTCTCACTACTTGGGTCTCTACCCAATGGTGCCACCCACTCTGGCAAAATAAGCATTCAGACATTCCCCAGGAGCCCGTCCTGCATCGGACCATCCCCTCCAAGCATTCTAAACAGGTAACCCTCTTAATTATATTTTGATACGATTTTCTCAGCATTTTACTCTCCACCAACACCTGACACTCTCCTATGTTCGTATGCTACCCCTCCCTCCCCCCACTTTTGGGCAATATTACCCATCCGCCCATCCCTAGCCACCCTCAAACCTGCAAAGCCCCTCCCAAAGGCAACCCCTTACTCCATTTTATCTCTTCTTTGTGTTCATACTTACCACCAGCTCGTCATAAATTCCACCCCTGCAGACATCGGCTCACACCCTTCCTCCACCCCCCGATTTCCTGTAAGCCTATCGTTCAGTCTCTTGCTCTCTGAGGCAGCTTGCTTATTTCATATCATTGAGGTCATGTAGTATTTGTCCTTCAATGCCTGGGTTGCTTCACTCAACATAAGGTTCTCAAGATTCATCCATGTTATCACGTGTGTTTGTAGTGTATTTGTTCTTACAGCCGAGTAGTATTCCATTGTGTGTATATACCACATTTTATTGATCCACTCATCTGTTGATGGGCATTTGGGTTGATTCCAACTTTTGGCGATAGTGAACAATGCTGCTATGAACATTGGTGTACATATATTGGTTTGTGTCCTTGCTTTCAGTTCTGCTGGGTATATACCCAGCAGTGGTATTGCTGGGTCATATGGCAAATCGATGGCTAGTTTTTTGAGAAACCGCCATACTGTCCTCCAGAATGGTTTGATCCTTCTGCATTCCCACCAGCAGTGGATGAGTGTTCCCCTTTCTTCACATCCTCTCCAGCATTTGTATTCTTCTGTTTTTTTCATAGCTGCCAATCTTATGGGTGTAAGATGGTATCTCATTGTAGTTTTGATTTGCATTTCCCTGATAGCTAGAGATTTGGAGCATTTTTTCATGTGCTTTTGAGCCATTTGTATTTCTTCTTTGGAGAAGTGTCTGTTTAAAACTTTTTCCCATTTTTAAAATGGGTTGTTTATTTTTTTATTTTCAAGATATAGGAGTTCTTTATATATGCAAGTTATAGGTTTCTTATCAGATATATGGTTGCCAAATATTTTCTTCCACTGTGAGGGCTCCCTTTTTACTTTCTTGACAAACTCCTTTGAGGTGCCGAAGGCTTTAATTTTGAGGAAGTCCCATTTATCTATTAGTTCTTTTGCTGCTTGTGCTTTTGGTGTGATATTCATGAAGCCATTTCCTATTACAAGGTCCTGTAGATGTTTCCCTACACTGCTTTCTAAGGTTTTTATGGTCTTGGCTCTTATATTTAGGTCTTTGATCAATCTTGAGTTGATCCTTGTATAAGGTGTGAGATGGTAACCCTCTTTCATTCTTCTACATATGGATATCCACTTCTCCATACACCATTTGTTGAATAGGCCATTCTCTCCCAGTTGAGAGGGTTTGGTGGCTTTATCGAATATTATGTGGCTATATATGTGAAGTTCTATATCAGAGCTTTCAATTCAATTCCATTGGTCTGTGTGTCTCTCCTTATGCCAGTACCATGCTGTTTTCACCGCTGTAGCTTTGTAGTATGTTTTGAAGTCAGGTAGTGTGATTCCTCCAATTTCATTTTACTTTTTCAGTATGTCTTTGGCTATTCGTGGTCTCTTTCATTTCCAAATAAATTTCATAGTTAGTTTTTCTAGTTCCTTAAAGAAGGCTGTGTTGATTTTTATTGGGATTACATTGAATCTGTAGATCAGTTTAGGTAGGATAGACATTTTAATAATATTCAGTCTTCCTATCCATGAACAAGGAATATTCTTCCATTTATTTAGGTCTTCTTTGATTTCCTTGAACAGTCTTGTATAGTTCTCGGTGTATAAGTTTTTTACCTCTTTAGTTAAATTTATTCCTAAGTATTTGATTTTTTTATTTACTATTGTGAATGGTATTTGTTCCTTGATTTCCTCCTGATCTTGCTCATTATTGGTGTACAGAAATGCTACTGATTTTTGCACATTGATCTTATAACCTGCGACTTTACTAAACTCATTTATGAGTTCTAGAAGCCTTGTTGTAGATCTCTCAGGGTTTTCTATGTATAGGATCATGTGGTCTGCAAATAATGAAATTTTGACTTCTTCCTTTCCAATTTGAATGCCTTTTATATCTGGTTCTTTCCTCAGTGCTCGAGCAAGTACTTCTAAGACAATGTTAAATAGGAGTGGAGACAATGGGCATCCTTGTCTTGTTCCCGAGTTTAGAGGGAAGGAGTCTAGGATTTCTCCATTGTAAACAATGTTGGCTTTAGGTTTTTCGTATATACTTTTTATCATGTTCAAAAAATTTCCTTGTATTCCAATCTTTTGGAGTGTTTTTATCAAGAAAGGGTGCTGTAGTTTGTCAAATGCCTTTTCTGCATCTATAGATATAATCATGTGATTTTTTTCCTTCAATCTGTTTATATGGTGTATTACGTTGATTGATTTTCTTATGTTGAACCATCCTTGCATACCTGGGATGAATCCCACTTGGTCGTGGTGTATAATTCGTTTAATGTGTTGTTGAATACGATTATCAAGTATTTTGTTAAGTATTTTTGTGTCTAGGTTCATTAGAGAAATTGGTCTGTAATTTTCCTTTGGTGTCTTTGTTTGGCTTTGGTACTAGGGTAATGTTGGCATCATAGAAGGAGTTGGGCAATGTTCTTTCTGTTTCGATTTTTTGGAATATTTTCAGCAGGATTGGTGTTAGTTCTTTCCGGAATGTTTTGTAAAATTCACCTGTGACGCCATCTGGCCCTGGGCTCTTCTTAGTTGGGAGATTTTTAATAACTGATTCTATCTCTCTGCTTGTGATTGGTTTGTTAAGATCATCAATTTCTTCTTTTGTCAATATGGGCTGCTTATGTGTTTCTAGGAATTTGTCCATTTCCTCTAAACTGTCATTTTTGTTGGAATATAGTTTTTCAAAGTATCCTCTTATGATAGTCTTTATTTCTGTGGGGTCAGTGGTGATATTGCCTTTCTCATTTCTTATTTTGTGTATTTGCATCTTCTCTCTCTTTTTCTTTGTTAGTCTCGCTAAAGGTTTGTCAATTTTTTTGATCTTCTCAAAAAACCAGCTCTTGGTCTTGTTTATCTTTTCAAGTGCTTTCTTATTTTCTATTACATTTAGTTCTGCTCTTATCTTTGTTATTTCCTTCCTTCTTCTTCCTGTTGGGTGACTTTGTTGTTGTTTTTCTAATTCCTTCAAATGTGCATTTAGTTCTTCAATTTTCCCTCTTTCTTCTTTTTTGATATATGAATTTATGGCTATAAATTTCCCTCTCAGTACTGCTTTTGCTGCATCCCATAAATTTTGGTATGTTGTGTTATCATTATCATTTGATTCAAGGTAGTCATTGATTTGTTTTGAGATTTCCTCTTTGACCCACTGATTTTCTAAGGGTGTGCTGTTTAATTTCCAAATTGTGCAGTGAAACCTGGGCTTCTGTCCCTTGCAAATTTCCAGCTTGACTCTACTGTGGTCAGAGATATTGTTTTGTATGATTTCAATCTTTCTGAATTCATTCAGCCTTACTTTGTGGCCTAGCATATGGTCTATCTTGGAGAATGATCCATGTGCACTTGAGAAAAATGTATATCCTGCTGTGTTTGGGTGTAATGATCTATATATGTCTATTAGATCCAGCTCCTCTAATATACTGTTCAAATGTTATGTTTCTTTAGTGATTCTCTTTTGAGATGTTCTATCCAGAGCTGATAGTGCTGTATTAAAATCCCCCACTATAATTGTAGATGCATCTATTGTTTCACTTAGTTTTTCCAGCGTTTGCCTAACGTATTTAGAGGTGCCCTTGTTAGGAGCATAAATATTTATGATTGTTCATTCTTCTTGACAGATTTTCCCTTTCACTGAAATGTAGTGTCCTTCTTTGTCTCTCACAATTGTTTCACATTTAAAGTCTATTTTGTCTGATATTAATATAGCTACTCCTGCCTTTTTTTGGTTATTGTTTGCTTGTATGATTGTTTTCCAGCCATTCACTTTCAATCTCCAAGCGTCTCTGGGTCTAAGATGTGTCTCTTGTACACAGCATACGGATGGGTCATATTTCCTTATCCAATGTGCCAGTCTGAATCTTTTGTTAGGTGAGTTTAATCCATTGACAATCAGTGTTATTACTTTCAAGGAATTATTTGTGTTAGCCATATTTTGATTGGATTTGTGTTTGTCATGTTTTGTTTGTATTTTTTTCACTTCTCTTTTTGTCTTTTGTTGTTGTTGTTGATGCTCTTATACTCTCCTCCAACTTTGCCTGTCCTGTTTTTTCCTTTCTTCCTGCAGAACTCCCTTTAGAATTTCTTGAAGGGGAGGTTTCTTGTTGGTATTCTCTTTCAGTTTCTGTTTGTCTGCGAATATTTTGAACTCTCCATCATGTCTGAATGCTAGTTTAGCTGGATAGAGTATTCTTGGTTGGAATTTTTTTTTCCTTTAGTTCCTTGACTATATCATACCATTGCCTTCTTGCCTCCATGGTTTCAGATGAGAAATCAGCACTTAATCTAATGGAGCTTCCCTTGTATGTGATGGTTTTCTTTTCTCTTGCTGCTTTTAGGATTTTCTCTTTGTCTTGAGCATTGGATAATTTGACAAGTATAAGTCTTGGGGTGGGCCTGTTGGGGTTTATGACTAGTGGAGTGAGCTGTGCTTCTTGGATATGCACATCTGTCTCTTTCAGTAGATTTGGGAAGTTTTCAGCCATTATTTCCTGCAACACTCCTTCTGACCCCTTTCCTTTCTCTTCTCCTTCTGGAATGCCTATAATACGTATGTTTGAGCATTTTACATTGTCATTCAGGTCCCTAAGTCCTAGCTGGATTTTTTCTTTTTATCGACCCCTTCTACTATCTGTTTGATTTCTGATGTACTGTCTTCCACATCACTAATTCTCTGCTCTGCCTCTTCTAGTCTGCTGATATTTGCTGCAAGTGTATTTTTGATTTCTTGAACTGTGGTGTTCATTCCCATCATATCTTCTATCTTTTTGCATATGTCTGCAATTTCCCCTCCAAGTGATGTCTTCATGTTGTTAACTTTCATTGCTTGTGCAAAGTTCTGCTTCCCTTCCTGATTTTTGGTTTGTTGATTGGATTCCGCCATGTTTTCCTGATTATTGGTTTGGTTTGTAGATTTTTGTTGCTTTCTGGTCATTATTTAATCTTGGCGGATTTAATCAGTTCCTTAGCTTCTTTGTCTACTCTTGGAGATTAATTAGCTGTTGTTTTTGCATAAGTGTTATATCTTCTCTTTGTCACTTTGTTCTTCTTATTCTAATTTCTTGTTGTTGGTTAAGTTCACTTTAAAGGAAAGTATTAGTGCCGGGGAAAGGCAATTGTGTAAGCAAGGGAAAAGTGTAAAGTAGTGTTGGTGATATATGTTAACAGAGCAAGAATATGAGATCTGGGAGGATGGAGGTTAGATTCATGTAAATTGTGTAGAGTTATAGCAGTAGGTAGAGTACCTATTATAAAGTAGATGATTGAATATGGGAGGAATATGGTATGAGCTTAAAAGCGATTGTTTTTGTGAGAGAGGGAAAAAGAAAAGAAAGTAATAGTTTCAAGAGTGGATAACAGACAGAAAACAAAACAAAGTTATTAGAAATTAAGACTTAGACACTTCGTGGATCAAAGAAAGGGAGGTGGGAGGTGGAATATAGGAGAGACAGTAGATGATGGCGGATATCAAGATGTAGGGGAAAGAGGATATTGTAGGCAACCTAAATCAGTTCACACAGAAATGAGGCAGTGGAGGATGAGAAAACCCCAGCAAATGTGAGGTGTTTCCTGGTGCAACTATTGTATAATTGAGTTAAAATAAAATAAGTAGAAGATGAGGGACATGAGGGAGAGAGAAAACAGAAAAAGAAAAAAAATAAAAAAATAGAAAAAAGGGGAGAAGAGAAGAAAGGAAGAAAGGAAAAGGGGGTGGGCAAAGGGTGGGAAACAGGTAGGGGAAAGAAAAAAAACCAGATATACACGAACCACAATTAAAACACCAACTACACAACAACAACCACAAAATAAACCCTAAATAACTGAATAAAAAAAAAAAAGACTTTGGGGGATACACTGTGAGAAAAGACTTGGGGATAATGCGATGTTAGCAATCAGGACATTAAAAAAGTGAAAAATAAGACAAAATGAAAATAAAAACAACAAAATGAAATGATAAAGAATAAATGCCAACGTTGAAGGCTAGGGCATTCGAGGACCTCAGATGGACCTCAGGGCGTGATGGATTCAGGGGTGGAAAGTCTGAGATATTAAAGACTCAAGAGGTGTGATTCTCTGGGGTGTGGGCCACCAGACTTTAGGGGATTCAGACCTGGCAACCTCCAATCTGGTCAACAGGAAGCCTAGGAGCCCCACAGTGTAACACAGCCCTCAGGGATCCCCACAGCTGGGTGCCAGCCCTATGGGGGAAGTCAGATCTGCAAACTCTATATTATGTCTGAACCCTGCAAGTCACTTACTTAGTAGGGCTCATTAATGTGGGTATATTGTCACTTCAGCTTTTGGACAGCTCCCACCCTGTGCTTCCCCAACACTGCCACTTGAGGGCGCCTTTACACTGCAGCCACTTTACTGGCACAGATCTGAACCCCGGCCCGTGACGCTGAAAACAGATTCCAAAACCGGAATTCCCAAACTTAGCAAAATATTCCCTAATCGGCTTCCAGATGTGTCCCCCTCCCTTGCCGCACCCTGAAACAACTTCCCAATTATGTCCCTTTATTGCCTACAGCCTAATTCGGTTGCAGATTGGCAGTGTGCTTGTGGGGGCGGGGCTTCAGGCAGAAGCGCTATTATTTGTGTCTGCAATCAAAAATTTCCCCCTCTTCTCAACAAAACACCGTCTATCTCCCCAAATCGATCCACAAAGGCTACCCGTCATGCCAACCCGCCAACAGCCCTCACAGGATTCACGAACTCCCCAGCACCGCAGAGCCACCAAAAAGCTGAGCCGCTGCGAGGCACCGCGGCTCCACCCACCCCCAAGAAGGAGGAACCCGTGTGCGGGTCTCACCTCCGGGCAATAGAACCCAAATTATATCTTATAGACCAATCCTCTCTGTTACCTTTCCACCAAATCGATGTCCAGACACTTCCTGCCCTGCAAAAATCCCGAAAAAGCCCCGCCTCGGAGAACCTCCAGCGGCGCCCAGCCGTCTCTTCCCAGGAGAGACCGCAAGGCAAGTTCACTCAGCGACCATCTTGCTTCTTCCTCCATTACATTTTCTAATCTGTCCTTTCTGTAGTAGAATCCCTTTTACCTCCTCCTCAGAGGAGAGGCTCAGAACACCAGGATATCACTCAGTGCACCCTCTGAATGGTCTTCAATTCGTCATTTGACAAGAACATAGGAATAACTTTCCTTTTATTTTAATTAAAAGAGAAAAACTTGGCTTCTGATATTATTATGTTATATTTTAAATACAATATAGTTCTCATTGCTCCCAGCAGCCACAATATTGACTTGGCAGAGACCATGTTAATATGTCCAAGGACAGAAGGACCTGGACAGATAAACTGCATGGCTATGTGATCTTCTACCCTACAAGAGCAGCTCACCAGTACTTACCAGAACTGATGTCCTTCAGCTTCATCTGCTGGATTTTTCATCTTGTCAAAATCTTTAGTCTAGGCCTCTTTCTCTGATATCAGTGCTTGGGAATACTCATGTTCAGCAGGAAAAGTGAATTCCTAGACTGTGTTTTGGGGCATCTTATAATCCCTTTCACACCAAGGTTTTCCCTTTAAAATTGCCATTTAGCAGCAATGTGCATTATCACTTGTGAGTCTATCCTAGGTGAAAATAATAATAATACACCCTGGGGAAAAAAAAAGCAGAAGAAAGAAAGAAGACCATAGAAGATTGGATAAAAGAAGAGAAAAGAAATGGGAAGAGAAGAAAATGTATACCTTTGGTTCCAAATTTTATAAAAGTTAAGGACCAAAAAAGTGTTTAACTCTAAAGCCATTTTTATCCTGAAGGACAGTACAAAGAGCTGACCTCTGGTTCCAGGGCTATACAAGAGTCTGAATGAAAAAAGACAGTCAAGAATTCACCCATGTGGGGTACATTATCCTGAAGGGCCTTACAGAGTACTATGGGCAAGAGGGGCACAAATCCCAAAGTAAATGTGAACCAAAGTAAAAGTGGAATCTATCCTTCTGCAACAGAGAAAATCTAATGGGAAGGCTCTAGTTTTGTTACAAAATGGATAATGAAAGATATACTAGTAGTGTAAAGAGAAACATAACTGAAAAGAGCTATCTGTAAATATTAGCTTGGTGCAAAAGTAATTGTGGTTTTGCACTGTTGAAATTGCCATTTGATATTGGCATGCATTGTTAAATAAATATAGTTATGGTATACATTGTTTTAATGTGTATTTCTTGCTTTATGTTTTTTTGCAATTGGCTTATTAATTGCTGTTTATTTTATATTTATTTTAGACTATGGAGATGATCTTAGACAAAAAGCAAATTTGAGCGATTTTATTTGAGTTCAAAATGGGTCATAAAGCAGCAGAGACAATTCGCATCATCAAGAATGCATTAGGTCAGAATCTGTGAACTAATATACAGTGCAGTGGTGGGTCAAGAAGTTTTGCAAAGGAGCTAAGAGCCTGGAAGATGAGGAGCATGGTGACTGGCCGCTGGAAGTTGACAACGACCAACTGAGAGCAATCATCAAAGCTGATCCTCTGACAACTACACCAGAAGTTGCTGAAGAACTCAACATGGACCATTCTTTGCCATTTGAAGTAAATTGGAAAGGTGAAAAAGCTTGATAGCTGGGTGCCTCATGAGGTGAAAATTTAAAAAATAATCTTTTTGAAGTGTTGTCTTCTCTTACCCTATGGAACAACAAATCATTTCTTGACCAGATTGTGGCATGGGACAAAATGTGGATTTTATGCAACAACCAGTGACAACTAGCTCAGTTGCTGGACCAAGAGGAAGCTCCAAGCACTTTCCAAAGACAAACTTGCACCAAAATAATGTCAGGATCACTGTTTGTTCATCTGCTGTCAGTCTGATCCACTACAGCATTATAAATCCTGGTAAAACCATTACATCTCAGACATATGCTCAGCACATCCATGAGATGCAGTGAAAACTGCAATGCCTGTAGCCAGCATTGGTCAACAGAAAGGGCCCTATTCTTCTCCATGACAGCACCCATCTGCACGTCAGACAGCCAAAGCTTCAAAAGGTGAATGAATTGGGTTATGATGTTTTGCCTCATCTGCCTTATTCACCTGAATTCTTGCCAATTGACTGCCAGTTCAACAACCAGGAGGGTGCAGAAAATACTTTCCAAGAGTTTGTCGAATTTCAAAGCACAGATTTGTATGCTACAGGAATAAGTAACAATGTGTTGATTGTAATGATTCTTTTTTGAATAAGAAAGATGTGCTTGAGCCTATTTAGATCTAAAATTCATGGTCCAAAATCACAATTCATTCTGCACCAACCTAAAAATATTACAATATTTTATAAAATTGTTTTTACATGACTGTCGGGATGCACACATCCAAATTCTGTAAAGCGCTGCAACCTGGGAACTCCAAAGAAGGTTTTTGATATATTTCCCAGGAGAATCTGGCAGGCTGAAGTAGAGACATTCTCTCTTCTGACTGCTTACAACTTACTGATGATTTAAATCTACACAGTAATAATTATGCCAGCACTTGCTTCAACAAACAAACAGGCGCCATTGCCTGGACAAGTTGACAAATGAATCTAATTATCCCAAAAGACAAGATTTCAAACTAGAGGCAAGGACACAGCATAATTAATGATCACTACCTCTTTGGTGGGCCTTATTTGGTAATACATGATAATCTACTTCTCCAATATAACAAAACTATACTCATTTATAATTCAACTACCTACTCATGATTCTCCTAATTCTTTTATTTGAACCTATAATTTTAAATATACCTATTAAATATATCTCTCAGAGTCTTATGTCTTTGGATGGTTCATATGCTGGCTGAGACTTGAATCCCAGAAGAGTTGCTGCCAACTCCTCTCCAGTTCTTCATTATATCGAGAATCAGACCTCTGCATTGTCCTCACAGCAAATACTGTCTCTGAAAATGAGCAACAAGATGCTTAGATGTCACCCTTAGCACTGTCCTTTAGTCAGTTTGTCAAATAACAGTGATTAGTATCCTAACGGGAAACCCCTCCACCTACTGGTGATAGGTAAAATGGCTTCAGCTCCTAAATTGTCATAGAGCAGGTTCTTCATTTACTCCTACCCAAAATCCACAATATTTTTAGACTTATGCAAACAACATCAGGAACACTTCTAAATTTATGGTAGCAACATAGGAACAAATAAAACGGAAGCCCTGACCTCATAAAGCTTTCATTTAACTGGGTAGGACAGACAATAAACAAATATCTCTACAGCCACTCTTATCCTGCTTCTCTGAGATTTCCTCTCCTGTGTGCTAGGTGCGAAGTGCAGGTACCAGAGCTGTTTTCTTCTCACACATGCCTTTCTGGTTCAGGAAGCTGATGTGGCTCCCTCAAGGTGGCACACACCTTCCCTTTCCCCTTTTCCCTCCTATGGCATGTACATGCTCACAGCACCTCTGTGGTGGGCACAGATGTCCCTGGGTGACGTGATGCAGTAGTCCTCACTGGAGGACCCAGTGCTTAGGGAGATGGGCTCCCACTCTCCCTTCAGGCCCTTTAACTTTTGTAGGAAGAGTGATAGGACCCAGCTAAGGGGAGGGTTTAGCAGGGTTATCTGCCACCATCTGCTTCTTGGGATCTCTAGGAAAGGACAAAGTAAGCCATGGCATCTCCAGAGTCCCTGTTGTGCGCCAAGATCTGCATGAACAAAAGGTTACCTTCAGACTCACCTAGCAAACTTTAGAGTCTATAAATGCTCTAAAGATAATTGAAGTGTTGAATACACAACTATGTTAAATATGCAAAATATCATTGATTGTACAATTTGGATGAATTGTATGCCTTATTAATATGTAGCAATAAAACAGATTTGTTTAAAAAAGAGTGGCAATAAAATTTATTTTTAAAAATTGAAAGAGGAAGAAATCTTCATGAATAAGATAAAATCAAATTGAATGACTCTAACCCTTTGCAATGTTAGAACATTCCTCTTCAGTATGAATTTAAATAAATAAAAATAAATATCTAATTTTTTCTTTAAAAAACTATTTTTTCTCCATTTGCAATTCATCTTTACATTCCCATATTCCATATAGATCTGTGCTGTGTTGACTTTCCCTTTGAGCAAGTTAAAATCTCTGCCTGGTACCCTCATATCATATGAGTAAAATAAAATTTTATCACAAAATTTTTTATATCCATATGAAAATTATTTTACTTTTTCTGAAAAATATATTTTAACAAATTGATTTTCAGTTTCCCTAAATGCCTCATATTCGCATTTCCTTCCTTACCCAGATTAAATTCTATGATCCTGCTTAATAATGATTTCCTTATGCATATCAAGAAATCACTTGCCCTTACTGTATTTCATTATCTTCCTCCAGGAAAATACTACCCTTAGTAAAATCCCAATACTTCACACACCTGTATCCATGTCTCTGTGACTGGAGAATCATTGTAACTTGCCTCATTTTAAATTCATGACCACTCACCTCATAAGGGCACTGAGTCTTACCTCACAGTCATTCTCCATTTCCCTGGACTCTTCACCCTCTACTCTTTCTTTTTATTATCTCTCAAGTTCTAACATCTCTTTCCTGTCCTAACTACAAGGCAATTGCCTTATTTCCTGTTTCCTGTGTAAAAAGAAGCACTAAGAGGAAGAAGTCCATTAAGAATGAAGGAGGAGGTTTCCGGCAAGATGGTGGCAGCGTGAGCTTGCCTGGTAGTGTCTCTGCAGGGGGCGGCTGGGCAGCATTGAAGGCTCTTTGGGACCGCGCTGTTTCGGGGATTTTTGCTGGTTGGAAGGTGTCTGGACGTCAATTCGGTGGGAAGGTAACAGAGAGGATACGTCTATAATATATAAACGGAGGTCCCAGCTGGGCGCGGGAAGTTCCCTCCTTGGGTGGGCGGAGCCGCGGTAGCGGGCGCTCCGGCAGCTCCGGAGCCGCGGCGGCCAGGGTTTTTGTTTTTTTTTTCCTTATTCTAGAGGCTTTGTGGTGCTGAAAAATTCGCGGATACTGGGCTGGCTGGTGAGGGATTGTTGGGACAAGACTCCTTTGCAGATTGATTTGCGGAGACAGACGGTGTTTCCCTGTGAAGCGGGGGACGGTTTAGCCTCCGGACAGGGGGGCTTCCGCCTGGAGCCCCATCCCCACAGGTCCGGCTGCCGATCTGCAACGGAATTGGATTTTGGACAATAAGGGGACACAATTGGGAGACTGTTGTAGGGTGCAGTGAGGGAGGAGGACACGTCTGGAAGCAGATTGGGGAATATTTTGCGAAGTTTGGGATTTAGGATCTTAGAGTCTGTTTTCGGCGTTTCCAGCTGAAGCCCACCCCACCCGGCGGGGCTTGGGATCTGGGTCATTGAACTGGCCGTGGTGTAGAGGCGCCCTCAAGTGGCCGTTGTGTGTGAGCACAGGGAGGGAGCTGTCCAAAGGCTGATACCCTGAGGAGTTAGGTGAATTTCAGGGATCAGAAATTCAATATAAAATTCACGGATCTGGCTTCCCCCACAGGGCTGACACCCAGCTACGGGGATCCCTGAGGGCTGTGTTGCACTGCGGGGCTCCTAAGCTTTCTGTGGACCAGATTTGAGCTTGCCAGGTCTGGGTCCCCTGAACTCTGGCGGTCCACACCCCAGACTCACACCTCTTGAGTCTTCAGTGTCTCAGACTTTCCACCCCTGAATCCATCATGCTCTGGGGTCTACCTGGGGTCCTTGAGTGCCCTGGACCTCAACGTTTGCGTTTTATCTTTAATGGTTCATATTGTTTTGTTTTTATTTTCACTTTATCTTATTTCTTACTCTTTTTGACGCCCTGATTGCTAATATTGCATTATCCCCTAGTCTTTTCTCTTAGCGTCTCCCCCAAAGTCCTTTTTTTTTTTTTACAGATATTTAGGGGTTTTTTTGGTTGTTGTTTTAGATAGTGTTGCAATTGTGACACGTGTATACCTGTATCTCTCTCCCCTCATCTGTTCCCCACCGCTTGCCTATCCTCTTTTTCTTTCTTCCTTTCTTCTTGTCTTTCTTTTTTTCTTTATTATAATTAGTGTTTTTTTTTTTCGGTTCTCTCTTTCCCTCTTGTCCCTCATTTTCCACTTATTTTATTTTAATTCAAGTACACAATACGTGCTACAGGGAACATCTCACATTTGCTGGGTTTTCCCATCCTCCACTGCCTCATTTCTGTGTGAACTGATTTAGGCTACCTACACTATCCCTCTTCCCCTGCATCTTGATAACCACTATCATCTACTGTCTCTCCTATATTCCACCCCCCACCTCCCATTCTTTGACCCACAAACTGTCTAACTCTTAATTTCTAATACCTCTGTCCTGTTTTCTGTCTGTTATCCACTCTTGAAACTATTACCTTTCTTTTCTTTTTCCCTCTCTCATGAAAACAATAGCTTTGTAGTTCATACCATATTCTGCCTATATTCAGTCATCTACTTCATAAAAGGTACTCTACCTACAGCTATAACTCTATACAATCTACATGAATCTAACCTCCATCCTCCCAGATCTCATATTCTTGCTTTGTTAACATACATTACTAATACTACTTTACACTTTTCCCTTGCTGACACAATTGCCTTTCCCCAACACTAATACTTTTTTCTAAAGTGAACTTAACCAACAACAAGTAACTTGAATAAGAAGAAAAAAGTGACAAAGAGAAGATATAACACCTATGCAAAAATAACAACTAATTAACCTCCAAAAGTAGACAAAGAAGCTAAGGAACGGATTAAATTCGACAAAATAAAGAGATGACCAGAAAGCAACAAAAATCTACAAACCAAACCAATAATCAGGAAAACATGACTGAATCCAATCAACAAACCAATAATCACGAAGGGGAGCAAAACTTGGCACAAGCAATGAAAGAACTCAGAACATTTATCACCGACAAATTTGATGCAGTAATGAAAGAGGTTAACAACATGAAGACATCACTTGGAGGGGAAATTGCAGACATATGCAAAAACATAACAGATATGATGGGAATGAACACCACAGTTCAAGAAATCAAAAATACACTTGCAGCAAATATCAGCAGGCTAGAAGAGACAGAGCAGAGAATTAGTGATGTGGAAGACAGTACATCAGAAATCAAACAGATAGTAGAAGGGGTCAATAAGAAGATAGAAAAAATCCAATTAGGATTTAGGGACCTGAATGACAATGCAAAACGCTCAAACATACGTATTATAGGCCTTCCAGAAGGTGAAGAGAAGGGAAAGGGGTCAGAAGGAGTGTTGCAGGAAATAATGGCTGAAAACTTCCCAAATCTACTGAAAGAGACAGATGTCCATATCCAAGAAGCACAGAGCACTCCACAAGTCATAAACCCCAACAGGCCCACCCCAAGACATATACTTATCAAATTATCCAAGGCTCAAGACAAAGAGAAAATCCTAAAAGCAGCAAGAGAAAAGAAAACCATCACATACAAGGGAAGCTCAATTAGATTAAGTGCTGATTTCTCTTCTGAAACCATGGAGGCAAGAAGACAGTGGTATGATATAGTCAAGGTACTAAAGGAAAAGAACTTCCAACCAAGAATACTCTATCCAGCTAAACTAGCATTCAAACATGATGGAGAGTTCAAAATATTCACAGACAAACAGAAACTGAAAGAGTATACCAACAAGAAACCTCCCCTTCAAGAAATTCTAAAGGGAGTTCTGCAGGAAGAAAGGAAAAAACAGGAAACGCAAAGTTGGAGGAGAGTATAAGACCAACAACAACAACAAAAAAGACAAAAAAATATATACAAACAAAATATGACAAACACAAATCCAATCAAAATATGGCTAACACAAATAATTCCTTGATAGTAATAACACTGAATGTCAACGGATTAAACTCACCTATCAAAAGATTCAGACTGGGACATTGGATAAGGAAATATGACCCATCCATATGCTGTCTACAAGAGACACATCTTAGACCCAGAGACGCATGGAGACTGAAAGTGAATGGCTGGAAAACAATCATACAAGCTAACAATAACCAAAAAAAGGCAGGAGTAGCTATATTAATATCAGACAAAATAGACTTTAAATGTGAAACAATTGTGAGAGACAAAGAAGGATACTACATTTTAGTGAAAGGGAAAATCTGTCAAGAAGATCGAACAATCATAAATATCTATGCCCCTAACAAGGGTGCCTCTAAATACGTCAGGCAAACGCTGGAAAAACTAAGTGAAAGTATAGATACATCTACAATTATAGTGGGGGATTTCAATACACCACTATCAAATCTGGACAGAACATCTCAAAAGAGAATCACCAAAGAAACAAAACATCTGAATAGTATATTAGAGGAGCTCGATCTAATAGACATATATAGATTGCTACACCCAAACACAGCAGGATATACATTTTTCTCAAGCGCACATGGATCATTCTCCAAGATAGATCATATGCTAGGCCACAAAGAAAGGCTGAACGAATTCAGAAAGATTGAAATCATACAAAACATTATCTCTGACCACAGTGGAGTCAAGCTGGAGATTTGCAAGGGACAGAAGCCCAGATTTCACCCCACGATTTGGAAATTAAACAGCACACTCTTAGAAAAACAGTGGGTCAAAGAGGAAATCTCAAAAGAAATCAATGACTACCTTGAAACAAATGATAATGACAACACAACATACCAAAATTTATGGGATGCAGCAAAAGCAGTACTGAGAGGGAAGTTTATAGCCATAAATTCATATATCAAAAAAGAAGAAAGAGCAAAAATTGAAGAACTAACTGCACATTTGAAGGAACTAGAAAAACAACAACAAAGTAACCCAACAGGAAGAAGAAGGAAGGAAATAACAAAGATAAGAGCAGAACTAAATGAAATAGAAAATAAGAAAGAACTTGAACAGATAAACAAAACCAAGAGCTGGTTTTTTGAGAAGATTAACAAAATTGACAAACCTTTAGCAACACTAACAAAGAAAAAAAGAGAGAAGATGCAAATACACAAAATAAGAAATGAGAAAGGCGATATCACCACTGACCCCACAGAAATAAAGACTATGATAAGAGGATATTTTGAAAAACTATATTCCAACAAAAATGACAATCTAGAGGAAATGGACAAATTCCTAGAAACACATAAGCAGCCCATATTGACGAAAGAAGAAATTGATGATCTTAACAAACCAATCACAAGCAGAGAGATAGAATCAGTTATCAAAAATCTCCCAACTAAGAAGAGCCCAGGGCCAGATGGTTTCACAGGTGAATTCTACAAAACATTCCGGAAAGAACTGACACCAATCCTGCTGAAACTATTCCAAAACATCGAAACGGAAAGAACATTACCCAACTCCTTCTATGATGCCAACATTACCCTAGTACCAAAGCCAAACAAAGACATCACAAGAAAGGAAAATTACAGACCAATTTCTCTAATGAACCTAGACGCAAAAATACTCAACAAAATACTTGCTAATCGTATTCAACAACACATTAAACGTATTATACACCAGGACCAAGTGGGATTCATCCCAGGTATGCAAGGATGGTTCAACATAAGAAAATCAATCAACGTAATACACCATATAAACAGATTGAAGGAAAAAAATCACATGATTATATCTATAGATGCAGAAAAAGCATTTGACAAAATACAGCACCCTTTCTTGATAAAAACACTCCAAAAGATTGGAATACAAGGGAATTTTTTGAACATGATAAAGAGTATATATGAAAAACCTAAAGCCAATATTGTTTACAATGGAGAAATCCTAGACTCCTTCCCTCTAAACTCAGGAACAAGACAAGGATGCCCACTGTCTCCGCTCCTATTTAACATTGTCTTAGAAGTACTTGCACGAGCACTGAGGCAAGAACCAGAAATAAAAGGCATTCAAATTGGAAAGGAAGAAGTCAAAATTTCATTATTTGCAGATGACATGATCCTATACATAGAAAACCCTGAGAGATCTACAACGAAGATTCTAGAACTCATAAATGAGTTTAGTAAAGTCGCAGGTTATAAGATCAATGCGCAAAAATCAGTAGCATTTCTGTACACCAATAATGAGCAAGATCAGGAGGAAATCAAGAAACAAATACCATTCACAATAGTAAATAAAAAAATCAAATACTTAGGAATAAATTTAACTAAAGAGGTAAAGAACTTATACAACGAGAATTATACAAGATTGTTCAAGGAAATCAAAGAAGACCTAAATAAATGGAAGACTATTCCTTGTTCATGGATAGGAAGACTGAACATTATTAAGATGTCTATCCTACCAAAAATGATCTACACATTCAATGCAATCCCAATAAAAATCAACGCAGCATTCTTTAAGGAACTAGAAAAACTAACTATGAAATTTATTTGGAAAGGAAAGAGACCCCGAATAGCCAAAGACATACTGAAAAAGAAAAACGAAATTGGAGGAATCACACTACCTGACTTCAAAACATACTATAAAGCTACGGTGGTGAAAACAGCATGGTATTGGCATAAAGAGAGACACATAGACCAATGGAATCGAATTGAAACCTCTGATATAGAACCTCATATATACAGCCACATAATATTCGATAAACCCACCAAACCCTCTCAATTGGGAGAGAGTGGCCTATTCAACAAATGGTGTCTGGAGAACTGGATAGCCATATGTAGAAGAATGAAAGAGGATTACCATCTCACACCTTATACAAAGATCAACTCAAGATGGATCAAAGACCTAAATATAAGAGCCAAGACCATAAAAACCTTAGAAAGCAGTGTAGGGAAACATCTACAGGACCTAGTAATAGGAAATGGATTTATGAATATCTCACCAAAAGCACGAGCAGCAAAAGAACTAATAGATAAATGGGACTTCCTCAAAATTAAAGCCTTCTGCACCTCAAAGGAGTTTGTCAAGAAAGTAAAAAGGGAGCCCACACAGTGGGAGAAAATATTTGGCAATCATATATCTGATAAGAAACTTATAACTTGCATATATAAAGAACTACTATATCTTGAAAATAAAAAGATAAACAACCCATTTAAAAAATGGGAAAAAGACTTAAACAGACACTTCTCCGAAGAAGAAATACAAATGGCAAGAAAGCACATGAAAAAATGTTCCAAATCTCTAGCTATCAGGGAAATGCAAATCAAAACTACAATGAGATACCATCTTACACCCATAAGATTGGCAGCTATGAAAAAAACAGAAGAATACAAGTGCTGGAGAGGATGTGAAGGAAGGGGAACACTCATCCACTGCTGGTGGGAATGCAGAAGGATCCAACCATTCTGGAGGACAGTATGGCGGTTTCTCAAAAAACTAGCCATAGATTTGCCATATGACCCAGCAATACCACTACTGGGTATATACCCAGCAGAACTGAAAACAAGGACACAAACCGATATATGTACACCAATGTTCATAGCAGCATTGTTCACTATTGCCAAAAGTTGGAATCAACCCAAATGCCCATCAACAGATGAGTGGATCAATAAAATGTGGTATATACACACAATGGAATACTACTCGGCTGTAAGAACAAACACACTACAAACACATGTGATAACATGGATGAATCTTGAGAACCTTATGTTGAGTGAAGCAACCCAGACATTGAAGGACAAATACTACATGACCTCAATGATATGAAATAACCAAGCTGCCCTAGATAGCAAGAGACTGAACGATAGGCTTACAGGAAATCGGAGGGTGGAGGAAGGATATGAGCCGATGTCTGCAGGGGTGCAATTTAAGGCGAGAGGGTGGTAAGTATGAACACAAAGAAGAGATAAAATGGGGGCAAGGGGTTACCTTTTGTTGGGGCTTTACGGGTTTGAGGGTGGCTGGGGAGGGACGGTTGGGTAACGGTGCCCAAAAGTGGGGGGAGGGAGGGGTAGCATACGAACACAGGAGAGGGACAGGAGGTGGTGGAGAGTAAAATGCCGAGAAAATCATAACAAAATATAATAAAGAGGGTTACCTGTTTAGAATGCTCGGAGGGGAGGGTCTGAAGCAGGACGGGCTCCTGGGGAATGTCTAAATGCTCATTCTGCCAGAGTGGGTGACACCATGGGGTAGAATCCCAAGTAGTGAGAGTGGGGGTGGACCCACATCCTGGGGAGGACTGATGCCACCAAATAGAGGGAACTCTATCCCTCGAGAGAAAGGGTGGCCCCCAGGGCATTGGGGCAGTTGAGCAGGTTAGGCCCTGAACACTATTCCATCTATCTCTGGAAGTGGCTCCTCAGGAAACGGAGGTTGGCTGTCACTGTGGGCACCAAGGTGGAAGGGAAAATGGACGCTAAATGTGTGGAACCAAAGTAAATGGGGGGCAAGAGAGGAGTTTCTTGAGAGTACACAAGGATGGATATAAAACATGTAATATTACACCATAACATATAGGAGATGATAGACTGATAATGTAAACCATAATGTAAAACATAGGATAACTAAAAATGTAAAGAACTGTGTATCCTAAAGTATGCACCATAATGTAAGCACAGATATTACCTTGTTAGAAAGCTAATGTCTCAGACTCTGTACATCACTTTAAGTAAATATGATGTGAATAGGGTGTAAGAGTATCGCTGTGGAAGGGAAAAGGTTTTGTGATGGATGTATGGGAGTGCTGTATATTGTATATATGCATTGCTGTGGTCTAGGACTCCTATGAAGAAATGCTGAATAATTAGGGGGGGGGGGGGGGAAAAGGATAGGATGTGGAAATTTTTTCAAGTCAACATTCTTTATCTAAGTTCTTTATTTAACTTTATCCAAGTTCTTCATCTATCCTTTAAGCTCATCGCTATATGCCATTCCCTAGTAAGGGACCATGACATTATATTGGGCCTCAAATTTCGGGGAGTTCTGGATCACAGAGTGTTTCAACAATGGCAAAGGAGGAATACTGGTATGGGATACCAATGACAGGTGATATATGGCTGACAGGGAGCTATACAGAACATATGTCCAGGGTGCATGGTAATGATTGGATATACTCATGGTGGCAACAATTGGAAACCACAGCAGGGGGGGTACTGGGTTCCTGGCCAGTGGTGCTCTGTCGTGGTCCCTAGGGGAGCAGCGACAGTCTCCCAGGTACAGCGGCGGGGACCGGGAGGGAGTGAGGGTTCAACGGTGAGCCCCTGATGCTAATGACTATGCTTGTGAGCTGATAAACCTAAAATAAGAACAAGGCCTAGAGCAACATTGTGCCTGGGAATTTCCTCCTGTCAGCCTTCATGTTACTCAAATGTGGCCAGTCTCGAAGCCAAACTCAGCATGTAAATGCAATGCCTTCCCTCCAGCGTGGGACATGACACCCGGGGATGAGCCTCCCTGGCAACGAGGGACCACTATCAAATACCAACTGATGATGCAACTGGAAAAGGACCTTATACGGAAGGTTCAATGCGGATCAGCAGAATATCCATGTCTACATAAAATACCATGACTTTAAAATGCTGTTTGACCTAATGTAAGGGGGAAATGGAAAGGAGAAATGAGTTTATATGGCTACGAGTTTCTAAAAAAGAGTCTGGAGGCTGGCAGAAGGATTGCCCTCATGCACAACTGTGCAGAGTCAGAGAGACAGATAAAGCAGATACAACCCCCAGATAATGGTTCCTTTGAAGGCTAAAGAGACCCATGAGAGCTATGGTCATGGCCGATGGGGTTAACTATCAGGGCAGATGGCCCCTCTTTGGAAATGGTGTGTATGTGTGATGAATCTGGACTCAGATGGGATCTCCCTTCATAAGTCTTTCATGCTAATGTGCCGGAGGTGCAGTTAACGTTGGGGTTTAAGATATATTTAGGGGATTTGAATCTCTGGACCGACAATGTGATAGCCAGGTCCTGAGCCTCAACAGACTCCAGCACCTACAATCTGATTTATTGGACTTACCACACTCAGCTAAGATGGAGTTGAAGAAGGACAATCACCACACCGTGGAGCCTAGAGTGATTACAACTGAAAATGGGAGGACTGCATCCAGCATCCATGTGGAATCTGAGCCTCCTCTTGACATAGAGGTGCAATGGTCACAACCAATCCAATGTCCACATAGAAGAGGTGGCATGGAATTGGGAAAAGTGGACATGGTGGACGATGGGTATGGGGAAGGGCAGGAGGAGATGAGAGATGGAGGCGTCTTTGGGACATGGAGCTGCCCTGGATGGTGCCTCAGAGGTAATCACCGGACATTGTAAATCCTCATAGGGCCCACTGGATGGAATGGAGGAGAGTGGGGGCCATGATGTGGACCATTGTCTATAAGGTGCAGAGGTGCCCAAAGATGTACTTACCAAATCCAATGGATGTGTCATGATGATGGAAACGAGTGTTGTTGGGGGGGGAGAGGGGGGGTGGGGGGGTGGGGATGAATGGGACCTCACATATATATTTTTAATGTAACATTATTACAAAGTCAATAAAAAAAAATTAAATTTAAAAAAAAAAAAAAAAGAATGAAGGAGTAAACTCACTGAGGGAGGAATGAAGCTGGTTAGTAAGACAGGGAATTGATAGATGGATCTGGAACCTGGCAGAGACTCCCATGGACATCAACAACCCCAAGGGGGCTGCTGGAAGACCACCCCCACACACGCAAGATTCTGCCACTCAGAACAAAATTTCCTCCAGAATCCAGGAGAAGCACCGATATTCCCCAAGGTCTCTATAATTGGGACTTCCTGGGGGATTGATCGGTGGGGTAATCAATCAAAACAGCAAACAGCTGGAACTCCTGCCCTGCCATTAGCAAAGGGGTGGAATAATTAATGGTTTAAAAAGCAGGCAGATTTCTTGCTCTCTTGCCTTCACACTGTCCAGTGCCAGTGCTGCCCTGTTCCTGCCTTCTGTGCCCTGCTCTCCCTGTGTCCGCCAAATGGATTAACTCGCAAGTCAAACTTGGGCATTTATAATCCATAATGGGAAATTACAGTCTGTAAATTAGCCCACTTTATCACTTTTCAACCCCTTCCTTTCTATCTGGGACCCATGATCTATTATTTTCTCTCATTTCTCTTCCTTCCATACCTGAATAAATTACTGGCCTAACTTAAAAGAGAAAATAAATACAATTTTTTAAAATGTCATAAAAAGAGAAACAAGTCCACAAGTCCCTCCCATGTATCCTCTGATCCAGGGATGCCTACATCCCCCTGCCCTGCCTTCCTTCCAGTTATTGTAGATGAGCGGGCAGCCCTCCTATGTGAGGCCAGACCCTCAGACCCCATCCCTCTCATCTGCTCAAGGATATTGCTCATTGTGTCCACCCCTCTCTTTCTAAAATATCAACGTTCCCCTCTCTTAACATCATTCCCATCAACATGCAAATATCATTTTTAATATAGAAAACTACTGTTAATTTAATAAGATCATTTACCATATAAATTACTATATGTTACATTTTAAACAATATTTGTTCCATATCATATGATAAATATGTAAACCTGTTAATATAAAACATAAATTACTCTAACAATATTGTATACCAATTTGTTCTATTTTTAAGTGTTCTTTAAGAAAATTATTTGACCATATACATGATCTATTTTTGAGCATTTATTTTTTATTGTATTTTTGAAAGATACATAGAGCGCAACATATGTTACATTAAAAAATGTAAGAAGTTCCCACATTCCCCACATTCCACACCCACACTCCTCCCACATCAGCAACCTCTTTCATCACTGTGGCACATTGATTACATTTGGTGAATGCATCTTGGAGCACTGCTACACCACATGGATTATACTTTACATTGCAGTTTACACTCTCTCCCAGTCCACCCAGTGCGTTATGACAGGATACATAATGTCCAGCATCTGTCCCTGTAATATCATTCAGGACAACACTAAGACCCAAATATGCCCCCACATCACAACACTTCCCCCTCTCCCTGCCCTCAGCAACTACCCTGGCCACTTTCTGCACATTAATGCTACAGTTGCTTCCTTTACTAATCACAATAATTCTATAGTAGAATACTAGTAAGCCCACTCTAATCCATATTTTATTTCTCCATCATGTGGACCGTGGGATGGTGATGTCCACTCCACCACTATATCAAGAAGGAGCTTTGATCCCACATCTGCTTGCAGTTGTAGGCACTCTCAGTTCCCTGGTTTGGTGGTTGACCATCTTCACCTCCCTTTAAGCTGACCTAGGGAGGCCAAGAACCAGAGGGTAGGAGTTGCAACTCTGCTGAGGATCACGGCCCAGCTGGCACATGGGCAGTCCAGAGATTCAAGTCTCCTGGGTATAAAACCAACACCAGTACCAACCACAGGATCAGTAAAAGTGACAGAAGAGGCATGTATAGGGAGGTCATATCTGAGGCCAAGTCCACCACACTCAGGAAAACAAATTCCAAAGTGGGACCAAATGATAAGGCTCTGAACTCTAGAGCCAACTACCATGACTGTAAAACCTGTGCATCTCCATAGCCCTGAGGAGCACCAGTAAGTGGGTTGTATCTTCCTTGGCTATCTCTGGGATCCTGCTGAGGCGTGCATAAGCACGACTCCTCTTATGACCTCCCAACTCTTTTTTGTAGACTCTTAGCCATATAAACTCATTTGTCTTTATCATTTCCCCCTTTTATTCAAGATGGCCAAGGAAATTGAGGGAAGAGCTGGGGAGAACAGTTGAACATAGGAGATTGTTGGGTATGTGGCTGAAACCATAATGTTTAGAAAACTCTTTAGAAAATATAAGAAGAAAGTATTAACTGTTTAAGCTTCTTAAGGGAGGTGGTATCTGGCACAGGGGCAGGCTTCCAGGAAGGTGTGTGTGTCATCTTGACATAGTGAGTTATATGAAAGGGTAGAGACCCGTACAAAGAGTGGGAAGGTGTTACCCATCCTGGGGAGGCCTGATGTTCACAAATATTATTTTTAAAAGTCTCTTGACCTCACATCTCCCTCCAATTATGGCCTATTTCATAATTCTCCTTTACTTTACTTTATTCTCATGGAAAAAGTTGTCTATACTACCAACTCAAAACCTTCTCTTCCCATACACTCTTAAGCTTCTTCCACTCAGGCATTACCCCAACATCCCATTGAAACTGCTAGAGTCAAGATCCACAGAGGCCTCCACATTCCCCAACCTATTGGATCCATCCCAGACCTCATTTTAATAGACCCATCTGCACCCTTTACATATTGATATCACCATGCTACTTGAGAAACTTTCTCTATGAGCTCCATGCAGTCACACTCTTTTTCTTGTCTTCCAAACACACTGCTCATTCACAGACATTTTCCTGGTCCCTCTTCATCTCTCTGCCTCAGAGTTCAGTTCCTGGTCCTCTTTCATTCTCCATTATTCAACACTCACTGTTTTGTTTATCAGATTTAACTGCAAAGATGCACTAAAAACTTTTCAGATGTAAAGGACATGAATGTATATATCATCAGTAATTCTACACTACTCAAAATGTTATAGACATCCTAAAAACAGAAAGAAAATGATAGCAGATGGAAACATCAATAGCCCTAGACGTGATACCTAAATTAGTAAATACACATATTTTTTCTTATTATTTAAATCTCTTGAAATGTTAATTGACTATGTAATTTTAAAAACCCATGTATTTAGTGGTGTCATCAACATGATGATGTACGACATCCCCTGGAAATATCCTCCCTCAGAATCAACTAATAAAAGGACAAATCCCACTCGCTTGGAACTCTGGAGGACAATAGAAACTGGCGAAGAAACCCGCAAACACTGGATCAAAGTTAAAGAAAATAATAAAACACCAAAATCAGGTAAAAGAGTTACATTCCAGACTCACCAGTCCAGAACCCCTCCCCGTCACTAGGTTCTGCAAAGATTACCAGTCACAAAGAGTGGCATGGCCTGGGACCCTCCTAACAGGAATAAAGACCACAGAGTCACTCATAGCAGTGACTTAAAATCCTACATATATCCAAGTTAAGGGCCCTAAGTCTAAAGGGACCCAGGATAGAACACAAGCAGCTGAGGAGTGTCACAGGGAAAAAAAGAGACTGCAGCAGGACTGTTGGCAAGAAGTGCATGCACTCAAGCCAGAATCTGTTCATGACACCATGTAGAGACAAAACAGACCTTCCTGATTGACTCCATCTGGCCCCAGTGGATGGGTCGCAGAACTGAAAAGTGTAATGACAAGGTGACACTGACTAAGGGAGAGAATTTAAACAAATCATGGGAACTGAGAGAAAATTCTGTGCAAAAAACAGAAAAGAGTAGGTTTCCAAGGGAATGAAAAGTGGAAAGGAAGCTTTCTCCTAGACGTGAAAAAATTGCAGGCTAAAGGACCCTCTTAAAATTTGTACCACATAATCTAGGGAAATAACAAAGTTCAAAAGAGCTGGCAAAATCTGAACAGTTGAATGCAGGGTACTCTAAAGAATTATAATAAGTTGGAACAAGCATCAAAATAGCCTTTACCCAATGCAAAATAACCATAAAACCTTAGATATCCATGCAAATAGTAATCAAAAAGAGCTGATAGTGGCTACACTAATATCAGACAAAATATACATTAAGTTAAAAGCTATTAGAAGAGTCAAAGAATGTCACTATAAATTAATAAAAGTGTCCATCCACCAAGAAATACCAGTCATGAACAAGTATGCATCTAACCACAGTGCCACAAAATACACCAGGCAAATGCTCAAAAAACTGAAGGGAAAAAATAGACACCTCAGCACTAATGGTTGGAGACATCAATATGCCGTTCTAATCAAGTGATAGATCTAGATAGTAGATCAATAAGGAAAATGAGAATTCGAATAATATGATAAATGTACTAGACCAAACAGACATATACAAAAGTTTGCTCCCTAAAACAGCAGGATTTACATTCTTCTCAAGTGATCATGGATCATTCTTCAGGACACACCACATGTTTGATGACAGAAGAAGTTTCAGTAAATTGAAAACTCCTGAAATTATACAAAGCAACTTCTCTGAACAGAATGTAATAAAGCTGGAAATCAAAAACAGGCAGAGAACTGGAAAATCCACAAATATAGAGAAACTAAATAAAAGATTCCTAAAAAGTCACTGTGTCAAAGAAGAAAATTCAGGGAAATTAGTAAGTATCTTGAGATGAATAAAAATGGGAACACAACATACCAAACTCATGCGATACAGTGTAGGCAGTGCTGAGATGAAAATTTATACTCCTAAATACCTATAGTAAATAAGAAGAGCTAAACTCAAAGACCTAATTACACACCCACAGGAACTAGGAAAAAGATAGAAAACTACATCAAAACAAGCAGAAGAAGAGACATAACAAAGATTATAGCAAATAAATGTAATTGGGAAGAAAAAAATAAAGAGAATCTACAAAACCAAAAGTAGGTTCTTCAGAAAGATCAACAAAATTGATAAATACTTAACTAGACTAATGAAGAAACAAAGAGTGAAGATGAAAATAAAATCAGAAATGAAAGGTGATCCATTGCTGCGGATTCCACAGAAATAAAAAGGATGATAAGAGGATCCTATGAACAAGTTTAATGCCTACAAATTAGACAACTTGGATGAAATTGAAAAATTCTTAGAAATACACAAACGATCTACACTGACTCTATAGGAAATTGAAAATCTCAACAGATAAATTGTAAGCCAAGAGTTGAATCAGTCACCAAAAGCCTCCCAACAAAGAAAATCCCTGGGCAAGATGACTTCACAGGGGAATTCTAACAATTATTTCAAAAGAATTAATACCAAGCTTACTCAAACTTTTCCAAAAAAATTGAAGAGGAGGGAATACTACCTGACTCATTCTGTCATACCATCACTCTAAAACTAAAGTCAGATAAAGATAGTACAAGAAGAAATTACAGATTAATTTCTTTTATGAATATACAAGTAAAAATTCTCAAAAAAACTTGCAAATTGATTAAAACAGCACATTAACAGCATTATGCACCATGATGAAGTGGGTTTTATCCCATGTATGCAAGGGTGGTTCAACACAAGAAAATCAATTAATGTAATACACCACTTCAACAAAGGAGAAAAAACCCATGATCATCTCATTTGACACAGAAAAGGCAAAATTCAACCTCCTTTCTTGATTTAAAAAAACTTAGAAAAATAGGCAAAAAGGTTATGTCCTCAACATGATAGAAGACCTGTATGAAAACCCTACAGCTAGCAGCATCCTCAGTCATGAAGACTGAATGCTTTCCCTCTAAGATACAGCACAAGGCAAGGATAACCTCTGTCACCACTGTTACTCAACATTGTAAAGGAAGTTCTTGCAAAAGAAATTAAGCAAGAAAATTAAATAAAATACAGCAAAAGGAATATGTAAAACTTTCACTATTTGCAGTTGGCATGATCATAGATATACAAAGTCCCATGTGCCTAACCAGGTGCCACAAAATATATGAAGCAAGCTCTGCCATCGCTGCCAACAGCCAATCGGAACCAAGAGTTTCATCCCTAAAGACAATCAGAATTTCTGTGTGCCCTGCTATGAGAAACAATACGCCATGCAGTGTGTTCAGTGCAAAAAGCCCATCACCACCGGAGGAGTCACTTACCGTGAACAGCCCTGGCACAAGGAGTGCTTCGTTTGCACTGCCTGCAAGAAGCAGCTGTCTGGGCAGCGTTTCACGTCCCGAGAGGAGTTTGCCTATTGCCTGAACTGCTTCTGTGATTTGTATGCCAAGAAGTGTGCTGGGTGCACCAATCCTATCAGTGGACTTGGAGGCACCAAGTACATCTCTTTTGAGGAGCGGCAGTGGCATAACGATTGCTTTAATTGTAAGAAGTGCTCCCTTTCACTGGTGGGCGGAGGCTTTCTCACAGAAAGGGATGACATCCTGTGCCCTGATTGTGGAAAAGATATCTGAAGCCAAGACAAAGAAGTTACTGCTTCCACTATACACAGATTTATATATTTTCTTTCTCAACCAGGCAATGTTGTGTTCTGGTTTTTATGAGTCACATCAAGACTTCCCTCTTGTGCTTCTCAGTGATATTCACGTTTGTTTAAATTCTTTAATCCCTTTTACTAGTTCAGTCCAGAGAAGGAGAAAACTCTTACACAAACCCTATATGGGAAGGTGGTTTTGAATTTTTGTAATCAATTTAGGCAGATTCAGGCATAAAAATCCTTTTGAGTGATGTCATTATAAATATATCTTTCTTTCACTGCATATTTAATTTTTAAGTGCAATTAACATCACAAACTTGAAAATTTCTTAACTATAGAAGGTAATGAAGATTGATATTTACAGCTGTATAACTTCCTGTTATGTAACACCTAAAAGCAAGATTATGTGACTTTTACAATAAAGTTATTCAGTACAAAAAAAAATAGTTGGAGACTTAAATATACCACTTACATCAATAGTTAGTACAACTAAGCAGAAGATTAACAAGGACATGAGAACATGAATAATATGATAAATGAGCTAGATCTAACAGAACATATACAAATACAGAATATTGTACCTCAAATCAGTAGGACATACATTCCTCTCAACTGCTCAAAGAACATTCTGAAGGATAATTCATATTGGATCACAAAATAGGTCTCAGTAAATTTGAGAAGATTGAAATTACACAAAGCACCTTCTCTGAACGTAATGGAATTAAGCTGGAAAACAATAATAGGTAGGAAAGGGGGAATTCACAAATATATGGAGGCTAAACAATACTCTCTTAAACAACCAGTAGGTCAAAGAATAAATTGCAAGATAAATTAGTAATTTACTCAAGGGGAATAAAAATAAGAAAATGAATTATCAAGCTTATAAACTAAAATGAAACAAAACTTATGGGATACAGTGAAGGCAGTACTGAGAGTGAAATTTCTAGTCCTAAACTCCTACATTAGAAAGAAAAAAGAAGATAAAACCAAAGACCTAAGTGGAGCACATGCTGGAACTAGAAAAAGAGCAGTAAAATAATCCCAATGCAACAGAAGAAGAGAAATAACAGATTAGAGCAGAAAACAATGAAATTAAGAAAAAATATATATAATCAACAAAACCAAAAGCTGGATCTTTGAGAAGGTCAATAAAGTCAACAAACCTTTAGCTACACTAAAAAAGAAGGAAGACATAAATAAATAATTAGGAATAAAAGAGGAATATTATTACTGACCCCACAGAAATAATTTTTAAAAAATGATCATAAGAGGATATTATGAAAAACTCCTGTCAACAAATTAGCAAACCTAGATGAAATGGACAAATTTCAGAAAGGCACAAAGAACCTACATTGACATTAGAATGCAAGAGGTCAACAAACCAATCACAAGTAAAACTATTGAATCAGTCATCAAAATCTCTCCACAAGGGAGCCAGTGTAGTTCAGTAGTTCAGCAATGTCTTACCACATACGAGGTCCTGGGTTCAATCCCCAGTCCCAGATTTAGGATGAAGTGAAGAGTTCATGAAAATCCGATGCCCAGTCACCACCCACTTAGGGGTCATCAGACTCTCGGGGGGCATTGATATAGAGAAATGGCATATGAAATTATATTTTTGTCTTTTCAGTGAAATTTTATTTAGAATGTTACTCAATTCACCATCTAATGTCTTACATGTAATACCTTCAAGACAGGAATTTTCTTCTACTGTGATACTAGGAGAAATTAGTCACATTAGAAACTGGATTTTTTCCCCAGGATGAGAGGCCTGTATGTTCATGTATTTAGCTGATTTCATTGGCTTTCAGGAAGCTCTTAGTCAGATTTTATATTCAATCTCAACACTAGTTTTTTTTTTTTCTCTTTAAGTAAAGATTACTGAGGCAAAATTTACATACAGCAAAATCACCCTTTGTAGTGTATATTTCTATGAGTTTGGCCCAAAGCATAGTTGTGTAACCACAAACATTCAAGATGTAGAACAGTTCTATAAGCTTTAAAAAATCCTTTATGCTGATTTGTAATCAACCTCCCCTCATTCCCATCCCCTGGCAACAACTGGGCTGTTTATAATCCAGCCATTCAGAATGCTATATAAATGGAAACATACTGTGTGAAGCCTTTCAGGTCCACTTCTTTCTTTTATAATGTGTTTGAGATTTGTCCAACTTGTTGCATGTATCCATACATCACTCCTTTTTAGTGCTGAATATTATTCCATTGTGAAGATTTACCACAGTTTGCTTATTTATTCACCAGTTTCAAGACATTTGGACTGTTCCAATTTTTAATGATTATGATTGCTGTAAAGATGTGTGTGCAGGTTTTTGTGTGAACATATGGCTTCAATTCATTTGCTCGTAAAATACTTAGGAGTGGGATTGCTGAGTGGTAATGCAGGTATATGCATAACTCTATAAGAAACAGTCAGCAATTTCCCAAACAGCTGTGCCATTTTACATCCTTCCTGTAATGCATGACCATGCCGGTTGCTCAACCTGGTATTGTCAGATTATTGGAACCTTCATCAATGAAGTGCCCATTCAAAATTTTTCCTAGTGTTTAACGGGTTGTTTCCTTACTTATTAAGAATTTCTTAAATTTTTGAACACAAAATTAAAAATTAAAAAATAATATGTATACACTGAGGAAGGAATGGAAGAGATTGCCTTGCCACTGTACATACAGGGCAACACCTATTATAGTGATGAAAGGCAAAAAGTCAAAACAAAGCTTTATGATATTTTGCATATTTTAATGCCCCAATTTATTTTTTACTTTATTTTAGTTTTTCTAAATCAGTATGTATTGTATTTCTAATCATTAAATATATCATTACTATTTCATTTTCCTACTGATTGAATTTGGCAATATATTAAGCTTCATTTTTTAAGAAGTTTTGGATCACAGAGGGGTTCACCTATGGCAGAGGAGGAGCAACAACATGGGGTGTCATTGATGGAGGACACATGGGTGGGAGGAAGTTCCCCAGGGCATGTATATAATGTACATAAAAATGTTCATATATTCGTTGGGTATTGTCATAGTAGGTAGAGTTACACATGTCAACTGAGGGAGTGCTGAGTTCCTACCCAGCAGAGCTCTGTCACATTCCCCAATGGAACAGCAACAATTCCCCAAGTGCAAGGGCAAATGCCAGTGAAGAAGGATGGACAAATGATGGGGGCACTTGATACTGAAGACTAGGCTTGTGAGCCTGTGTGCTTGAAATTTCAATAGGCAAGAGCTGCAGGGTCCCTAAGAGTTACCTCCTGAGAGCTTACATGTTGCTCAAACATGGCAACTCTCTAAGCAAAACTCAGCATGTAAATGTGTTACCTTCCCTCCAGTGTGGGACATGTCTCCCAGGGATGAACCTCCCTGGTGCTGAGGGATTACTACCAATCACCAACTGGAGATTCAATTAGAAAAAGACCTTGAATAAATGGGGTAAATGGTAAAGACAAATTAGTTTATATGGACAAGAGCCTTCAAAATGAGTCAGGATGCCATCAGTGGGGACAGATTGATGCACAGCTCAGCAGGATCCCAGAAACAGCCAAAATAGATACAACCCCAGGTGCTGGTGCTCCTGAGGGCTACAGAGACACACAGGTTCTCCCATCATGGCAGATGGCTCTGGAGTTCAGGGCCTTGCCAGTGGGCCCTACTTTGGGATTTGTGCTCCTGAGTGTGATGGAGTTGGACTCAAATATGACCTGTATACATGCCTCTTCTGTCACTGTTACTGAATCTGTGGTTGGCATTGAGGTTGGTGTATACTCAGGAGATTTGAATCTCTGGACTGGCAATGTGCCAGCTGGGCCCTGAGCCTCAGCAACACCTACATTCCAGTTCATTGGAGTTACCCAGGTCAGCTAACAGGGAGGTGAAGATGGTCAATCACCACACCAGGGAACCAAGTGTATCTACAACTGCAAGCAGGAGAATCACATCTATCAGCCTTGTGGGATCTAAGCCACATCTTGATATAAAGGTGGGGTGTACATCACCATCCGAGGATCCACAGGATTGAGGAGTAAAATATGGATCAGAGTGGACTTATTGGTATTACACTATAGAACAAGTGTGACTATAGCAGTGGAATAAATTATATCATTGATGTGGAGACCATGGCCATGGGAGTTTCAGAAGGCAGGGAGAGGGAAGAAGAGGTGTGATGTGGGGACATTTTCAGGACTTGGAGTTGTCCTAAATGATATTGCAGGGACAGAAGCAGGACACTATATATCCTGCCATAACCTACTGAATGGACTGGGGGAGAGTGTAAACTGCAATGTAAACTATAATCCATTGGTGTAGCAGTGCTACAAAATATATTCACCAAATGCAATGAATGTGCCACAATGATGAAAGAAGTTGTTGATGTGGGAGGATTGGGGGTAGTGGGGTGTGGGGTATAAGGGAACTTCATATTTTTCAATGTAACATTTTTTGTGATCTATGTATATTTTTTTAAAAGACAAATAAAAATTCAAAATTTATAAAAAGTTTTTTTATATATTCAGCACACAATTCTTCTATCACATTTATGTTTTGCCAATATTTTCTTCCTGTGTATGTCATATCTTTTTATTTTCTTAACTGTCTCTTTTGAAGAGCAGAAGTTTTAAATTATGATGAACTGCAATTTATAAGGGTTTTTATAAGCATATTTTATTTCAATTTGTTTTTCCTCTTTTCATGCTCTTTTAATAATTCCATCATAACTTTTTAAATTAAACCCAAATATTTTGGAGGAAAGAAGAACGTTATAAAAGCAAGGTATAAACAGACTTAGTTGTGTACTAATTTTAGAAACCTCTTGGACTGCTTACTGATATACTCAGAAAACCTCTTAAAATATATAGTTCTTACTATAGATTCAACTGCACAAAATAAAAATGGTGATAAAGATAACTACAGGGAAGCAGACTTGGCCCAGTGGTTAGGGCATCCGTCTACCACATGGGAGGTCCGAGGTTCAAACCCTGGGCCTACTTGACAAGTGTGCAGCTGGCCCATGAGCAGTGCTGATGCATGTAAGGCATGCCTTGTCACACAGGGGTGCCACCGCATAGGGGAGCTCCAACCACAAGGAGTGCGCCCCTTAAGGAGAGCTGCCCAGAGCGAAAGAAATTGCAGCCTGCCTAGGAATTGCACCACACACAGGGAGAGCTGACAGAGCAAGATGACGTAACAAAAAGAAACACAGATTCCTGTGCCACTGACAACAGAAGCAGACAAAGAAGAACACGCAGTGAATAGACACAGAGAACAGACAACCGTGGTGGGGATGGGGGAGAGAAATAAATAAATAAATAAATCTTAAAAATAAAAGATAATTACAGAATAGTATAGGAAACTTCATAATATATTTTTTTAGAACAAAGTTCAAAATTGTTACAATTATTCAAATAAATATATAAATGTATGAAAATGCTGTTAAAATGCAGATAAATGAGATAAGGTTTGGAGAAGATCACAAGATTATACAGTAAAAGTGCACGTGGCCCAAGTGATGGAGCTTCTGCCTACCATATGGGAAGACCTGGGTTCAATCCTGCTGCTTCCTGGTGACAAAGGAAGAGGAGAAAGTATGCCTGTGTGGTAAGCCAGTGCCCACGGGAGTGCCTGCATGATGAGCCACTGCCCACGCAAATGAGTCAGGCAGCAGATGATGATGAATCAAAAGAGAGATGAAGGAGAATTTCAAGGTGAAATGCAGCAGAGGCTGGGAACTGAGGTGGCACAATTGACAGGGAAACTCTCCCCACATCAGGCATCTCCAGGATCAAATTCCTGTGAATCCTAGAGGACAGAAAATGAGAAGACAGAAAAAAAAAAAGAAAAAGAAAAAGAAAAAGAAACAAAGAAAGAAAGAAATATGTACAGAAGATCACACAATGAATGGACACAGATAGCAAAACAACAGGTGGGTGGGCAGGAGGAGGGGAAGGGGAAAAAATAAATAAATCTTTTAAAAAAAGATTATACAGATGTAATAAGTTTATAAGTTTGTGGGGGGTTGTTTTATTTTACACTTCCACCTAGATTCTTTAAAAAACCTTTTTTATTCAAATATTCTTTCTTTATTATTACCTTTTTTAAAAAAGATACATAGATCACACAAAATGTTACAGGTCTTAACAAAAATGTTAAGATTTTATACATCATTTTCAATTTTAAAAATAATTTAAGATTTATCTGTATCTGGTCTTTGTTCTGCAAATCTTCCATGACCTTTTGTCTAAAAGTAGTAAAATCTGTCCTGGGCTGTAATTTCATTACTTTTGTTACCTAGAGTGCACAATAATCCATGGAAGACCTGTAAGGCACAGATTGGCTTGATTATTTATGCAATACTGCCATCTGTGCAACTTACCTTAAAGCTGCATGCTAACTTTACTGCACCTAGGGAACAAGAAGAGGTCGTTTCCTTTTACTTACTTTTTTTTAAGATTTTTTTTTTATTTCCCCCCTTGTGGCTTACTCCTTTTTCTTTTGCGGTCTCTTCTCTGTGTCCATTCACTGCACGTTTTGCTTTCCCCTTCTCAGCCAGCCCATGCTGTCCTTCCAGGGTGGCAATTCTCAGTCACAAAACCTTGATCCCGTTAAACCTATCCTGAGAACTTAACACAAAGCAAGTTTTTAGAAGGAAACAGCTATAAGAAGAGTCGCTCCCTGCAGCGTTATATGTAAAAAGAAAAAAAAAGAAAGAAAGAAAGAAAGAAAACAGAAACCACCTAAATGAACAAGCAATAAGAAAATATTTAAGTCCATTATGGTATTTGAAATTAATGGAGTGTTAAGCGTTGGTTACATTTTTAACAGTGTATTGGGGGACTTCTCTCTGCCAAGCACCCTAACGAGCACTTTAACCCTCACAACCCTGTGAGGTTAGAAATGAACATTAAACTCTCAGGCAGGTTTTATACAGCTCAGAGCTGGTCAGAGTCCCTAATCCAGCGGTTCCACTCCTAGATGGAATCGTTCCCCTCCTAACACCTGTCCACCAAAAATATATATATACAATAGCATTCAGAGCCAAAAACTGGAAATAACTGAAATGTCTACAACAGTGAAAGGGATAATTACATTGTGATATACATTGGAACACTACTCAATAAGGAGACACAACAAACAACAAGTACACCCAACACTAGATGAATCTTACAAGCATGATGCTAAGGAGAAGAAACCAAATACAAAAGGTTCCTTCTTATATGTTTCTATCCATATAAAATTCAGAAACAGAGGGAAGTAAAATAAAGTTAGACATTGGGATGGGGTCCTCTAGCATCAGGTGGGGTGGGGGGATGACTGGGAGGGCCAAAAAGAGGGTCTGGAGCTCGGCACTATTCTGCCCTCCGTTTGTGCAGTGCTGCTTTGTGAAATCTGTATAATTATGACTTGTACACTTTTCTGTATGTATATTATATTTCAAAATAAGTTCATCTAGAGAAATGTCTAAGACCCAGTTTACAGATAAGACAGGCTGAGAAGAATAAGTAACAGGTCAAGACCATACACCTGGCAAACGGTGGGCAGGGATCAAATCCCTCCTGCCTGAATCCGCCCTCTGAAGCCCCCACTGCTCTCCTTCCAGCGCTAACGGGGCTCTACAGACCACGTGGTCAGACGTGCTCCTTCCCCGCCTCCACCCCCTAGTGAGGAGCACCAGGTATGGAAACAGAAGGGAGCAGGCTCCAGCAGGGCACAAAGGACAGCGCTGGGGGCCCACGTATGAAACGTCACGTATTGGGGTGGGGTGGGGGAGCAGGTCAAACCCACTTTGATTCTCCTCCCACTTCTGTGCGGGCACCGAGCTTCCCCTCTCCTTCACCCACCCATCCAGCTAACACTCACTGAGTTTGCTCTCAGCAAACACTCTTAAGGAAGTACAGAGACACCTAAGGCAGCAATCCTTCCCTCAAACAACAGATAATTCAGTTTTTCTACTCTTTTTCCTTTCCTTCGTCAAACCTACAGCAGTGGGTGGGAAAGCACAGTGGTGGGAAAGCTGGATAGGGAGACCCCTTGCCATCCTTCCTCTTCAGAATATTCACTATTGCCACATTTTTAAAACTTAGAATGTCTGAGTAGAGTTCAGAAATGTTCAATATCATCCCTTCAAATTACATAAACTTGCTTACCCATTCCTGGAAGCCACATTCAATAATTAAGCGCTCACCTCATTCTTTTTTCCCCCACAGATTTAAAATCACCTTTATTCAACCACTCCCACCCCACCCCAGGCTTAAGCCTCAGCTTGGACCCTTTACCCACCAGCGTTACTCCAAGAATCAGAAATTCCAATGACTTTTAGGGAGATAATTTAACTCCTCCTCCCCGTTGTTTGCACTCACAGAGTCTGCTCATCTTCTTTTCTTTTTAGGAGTCGCGGGGATCTGAACCTGCGACCTCCCATATAGGATGGAGGTGCCCAACTGCTTGAGACACCCCCGTTGGTTGCTTGTTGTGTCTCTCACTGTTTCCTCATTGCATCATCTTATTGCATCAGCTTGCTGTCTTCTTTATGAGGCACCAGGACCAAATCTGGGGACTCCTATGTGATAGGCAGGCACTCAACTTCTTGAGCCACATGGACTTCCTCATCACTGCACAGATACATGGAACAGTCTGATGGACACTGAAGGCACAGCCTTTCAAGGCTCTTCCAGCTCTGGTATTATGGGAATTTTGCTGCTCAAACACCAGGGGAATGGTAGACTCCAAAGTGCTGTGCACCATGGTGGGAAGACATCACAGACGAGCTTTTTCTCCAACAGGAACCCTGCTGAGGTCCAACAGATGTTCAGCATCTGCTCCCATACTGTTCTGGAGCTACAACTATTCCTCAACATTGAAACTAAGCTGAGTATCAGCAGGTTTGGCACAAGATGCGTGCTCAGCAGACATTCTTACCTGCCTCTCCAATGCTCTTCCATGAAATTCAGCTCGTGCTACCCTCACCCTCCCTTAGTTCCTTAGGCATTCAGCTCTTCAGTAAAAACTTAGCCTTCACTTCTCTAATCAAACATCCTATAGACTCAGAGCCTCTGAAAATCTGAATCTTAAATTTCACTTAGCATTAAACAAGCCACACATGGCCAGGTGGCTACAGTATTAGACAGTTCAGACAAGACACCCAGTATACCATATTTGGGAGGGGGCAAGCAACGGTCTGAATGTCTATTACCTTGGTCTGTAGATGGAGCAGAGCAAGGCCTGCAACCATTTCAAACCTGTTCTTGCAAGCACTGTAGGACTGCACAGGGTCACTGCAGACCCAAGCACGCTGGAGGCTTGCAAGCCCCTCGTCCTTCTGGAATTCATCTGTGATCCCAAAGTCAGCTCCTCTTCAGAAAGCAACACTCTGAAGCCTGACCCCCAGGACCGAAGCTAGTAAAGCCCCATTTCATGGGATGAATTTTGTCCCCCAAAAGGATATACTGAAGTGTGAACCTCCTCATACTGTGAATGTGGCCTTATGTAGAAATAGTGTCTTTGCAGTTGCACTTAGTTCACATAAGGTCCTGCTGGACTGGGGTGGCCCTAACCCAGTGGCTGGTGTCCTAGTAAGGAGGGGGTGATTGGAAACCAGCTTGGGAAGGTCAGGTGGGAGTGCAGGGACACACCTGCAAGCCTAGGAACGCCAAGGCTGGCTGGAAGTCTCGGGAGCTGCGGGAGAGGAGGGGCGGTTTCTCCCTCTGAGCCTCCAGTAGGAGCCAACCCTGCAACACCCTGATTTCCAGCTTCTGTTCCCCAGGACCATGAGAGAATACATTTCTGTTTGCTTTTTAGTTCAATAAAGCTTTGCCTCAGGCTGCCATGAGCAGAGGTTGTTCCAGGAGCTGGAGGGAAGGGAAGGCGGGCAGATACGTCCAGCATTCCTTGGGGGTTCCTTGGACTTCACAGACTGTGCTGATGGTGGGGATTTCCCAGGCGGCTGGTGGACAGGTGGTGAAATCCCGAGCTGACCCAGGCAGTTTCTGCTGTTTTCGGCCACCCAGTTTGTGCTCTTTCTTGCAGCATCACTACGAAGCTAACCCAATGGGGCTGGCAAAGAATAGCGCTCAGCTCCCCAAGGCTTCATTCCATAATGTCCAGTGGGCCCCAGTAAGGGTTCATGCACCCTAGTATGGCTGAATCCCCTCCCAGAAATGGGACAGGTGAGCACGGGGTCTGAACGTTCCTCGAATCCAGAAAGTTCATGCCAACATGTGTTCAAGTCCAAGCAGGCGAGAGAGCCAGGCTGCACCTGTGGGCTGTGAACATGAACTCTGTGTCAGAACTCTGCCATTTATAGGCTTTGGGACTCTGAGAAAGGTTCTTCTCCGACCTGGGCCTTACTTTATCTCCCTTAGAATGCAGATAACGATGGTAACCACTTCATAGGTTAAAAAAAATTGCGAAGATTAAAAGTGATAGCAGGTAAAGAACTCACACCCTGGCACCTCTGAAAGCCCAGTGGGTGCAGCCTATTGAGTACGGACAGCTCTGAGTATGAGTGGTGGTACGTGAAGAGAGAAATGAGGGGAAAGTTGAAAATGGGGAGGAAAAGGAAAGAGAAAGAATTAAAGAGGGAAAGGGGAAGGGAAGGGAGAAGAGGGAAATAAAAAATAAAGCAAGAATGAGGAAAGGATCTCTGGCAAGGAAACCTAGGAAGGCTCTGCCCTGGGACACCACATCAGACAGGGTTGCTGTCCTTTCTCAGGAAAGAGAGAGCATCTCCACACTCTGCACCTTATCGAGTGGGAAGCAGCGACTCCTCCTGAGACGGGGAGACCCACCCATGGGCACAGGACTCAACTATTTGGGGGCAAAGATGTCTGGACATCTGGAAAGAGCATGTGGACTGTATATAAACTAAGACACAGTGAGAGGAGCTAAGACTTTCTGTAGCTGGAGGAAGTTTTATAATAATAACAAAGTTTCATATCCCGAGACTGGGGCAGTCAGCTGCTCACCTGTCACCCCACCGGTCCCTTCTTTGGGCCATGCATGCCGCCCCAGACACCCCTGAGTGCAGCACTCCCTCACATCCCTCCTCAGCTGGTCTGCAAGACCAAGAGCCTGTTTGGGGACCTCGAGGTCCTTTTCCAACTCTGAGGTCCATGCCTCAGGATGGAATCCTCTCTGGTTTAAAAAGTGGAGTGTAGCTTCTGTTTTTAACACATTTTCTGTAAAAGGAGGTTTTTAGAATATTCCATGTTTCTTTGTGTTTATGCTAACACGTTCCTGCCCACAAGACCTGGATCAATTCCATGAGGTAAACATAGTATTTGAAGAAATGGGAAAAAGGAGTGGAGAGGGTGAGTAAACAAAATAAAAAGAACAGGAGGGAGGCAGATGCAGTTCATGGTTGAGTGCCTGCCTCCCATGTACAAGGTCCCTGGTTCCTCCTTAAAAAGAAAAAAAACAAGTAAAGGAAGATGGAGAGATAGAAATTGGGAAGTGAGAGGGAGAGGAGGAGGAAAAAGAAGCAAAAGTTGACTGATGAGATGACAAGATACGAAACAGGAAGAGTAAAGGGAAAGCAGAGATGTTTGTTTGCTTGTTTGTCTTTTTATAGCACGCCTTGTTCCAGGCATTGACAATTCCAAGTCCTAGTTTTTCAGTCTGTGTCCCTCCAACCTAACAATTTTATTTGTTCTTTCTTGAAATCCTGGCTCCCAGTGAGATCACGTATAGGTCAGACATTTTCATCTTTCCATAGAAGGGGCCACTTAGGCTGTCTCTGGGGCTTAGGGAGGAAGAGGAGCATTTATAAAGGCTAGCAAAGTGGGATCTAACATTTTACCAAACTAAATTGCTGACAGAGTGGCCGCTGGAGGACTTAAGGCCAAGATGCCAGGACACAGGCCCTGAGCTCCAAGGCCCCATCCCCATGTATGTGCACAGGTGAATTACCACCAGGGGTCAAGGCAGCTGGGATTTAAGCCTGGAAAGACTCAGTGGATAAATTATTGAGCTCCTTTTCCCACATCATTGTCTCCATACAATTGCCCAGGAAAATAGGCTCACAAGTCATAGTAGGAAATTACTTGAATTTTATGTCTCATTTTTCTCATATGTAAGGGGAGGAATATGACCTAGTAAGACTGATGTGAGGACTAAATGAAAAAATCCTCGAAAAGTGCTAAGAACCTGGCCTAATATACACTCAGGTTGCTAAAAATGTCTCCATGTTGCTCAAATGTGGCCAATCTCGAAGCCAAACTCAGCATGTAAATGTGTTGCCTTCCCCCCAGTGTGGGACATGACTCCCAGGGATGAGCCTCCCTGGCACCGAGGGATCACTACCAAGTACCAGCTGATGATTCAACTAGAAAATGACCTTGAATTAAAGGTTCAATGCGGACCAGCAGAATATCCCTGTCTACATATAATAAGAGGAGTTTAAAATGCTGATTCACCTAAATTAAGGGGGAAATGGAAAGGACAAATGAGTTTATATGGCTATGAGTGTCTAAAAAAGATTCTGGAGGTTGTCAGAAGGATTGCCCTTATGCACACCTGAGCAGAGTCTCAGAGACAGATAAAATAGATACAACCCCAGGTATTGGTCCTCTTGAGGGCTAAAGAGACCCACATGTTCTATGGTCATGGAAGATGGGGTTCACTGCCATGCCAGTTAACCCTTCTTTGGAGCTGGTGTTTCTGCATGATGGAGCTAGACTCAGATGGGATCTCTTTTCACAAGACTTTCATGCTACTTTACTGGAATTGTAGTTCATGCTGGGGCTTAAGATATATCTAGGGGATTTGAATCTCTGGACTGACAACATGATAGCCAGGTCCTGACCTCAACAGACTTCAGCTCCTACACTCTGATTTATTGGACTTACTCCACTCAGCTAACATGGAGTTGAAGAATGTCAACCACCACACCACGGAGCCTAGAGTGCCTACAACTGAAAGCAGGAGGATTGCATCCAATATCCATGTGGAATCTAAACTCCCTCTTGACATAGATGTGGAATGGACACAACCAAGCCAAGGTCCACAGGAAGGAGGAATACAGTAAGGATCAGATTGGACTTAATGATATTCTGTCCATGAACTATTGTGGTTAATAATTGAGAAAATGTGGCATTGTTGTGGAAAAAGTGGTCATGGTGGCTGCTGGGTGCTGGGAAGGGGAGGAAGAGAAGAGATGTGGAGGCATTCTCGGGACTTGGAGTTGTCCTGGGTGGTGCCCCAGCAAGAATTGCTGGATGTTGTATGTCCTCCCATGGCCCACTGGATGGAACGAGGGAAAGTGTGGGCTATGGTGTGGAACATGGGACATGGGGTGCAGCGATGCCCAGAGATGTACTCACCAGACGCAATGGATGTGACATGATAATGGGGGAGAGTGTTATTGGGGGTGGAGTGGTGGGGTGGGGGCGGTGGGGGTGATTGGGGACGTCATATTTTTTTTAATGTAATATCTTTTAAAAAAATAAATAAATTGAGTAGAATTTGGAAAAAAAAATTCCTATTGAATGAACAAACAACATTAAGTCAACAGTTATTTCAGTCCACGAAATTGTTTTCAGGTTATGAACATTTTTTACTTAATTGAGGTATATCACTCATGCATAAACTTACATAAACAATATGTGTATAGCAATAACTGTGAACTTACCAAAAAAAACATATATAACATCATACAGGACTCTCATACCTCACCCTACCACCAGGACCGTGCATTGTTGTTAGACATTTTTAACTAGTTATTAAAGAGCATTGTCAATATATTACTACTAACTAAAATATTTTCCCCAATCCACCCTATTATTATTATATTTGTATCATTTATATATGAAGATACAAAAGCATTAAGTTTATAGTAAAAGTAGTGAACTTACAAAGCAAACACACATAACATCATACAGGAGTCCCATACATCTATCCTCCACCTACACCTTCCATTGTCGTGAGACATTTGTTACATGTGAAGAAAGAATATTGTCAAAATCTTACTACTAAATATAGTCATTCTCTTACATTTGGTGTATTTTCCCCCAAAACACCCTGTTATTATTTTTAATATATTTTTATGGTAGAAGTTGTAATCCTGTAAAACAATTATGTACATGTGCAGAATTCCCAAACAACATCCCTCTAGCATCACACCACACCATGGCGGGATAATGTCATCTGATTACCACCACCTCCACTGTGTAGATTTGGCACAAATTTTGCATACTGCCCAATTATCAGCAAAGTACATCTTTGGCATAGTTACAAGAATATTAGATTATTACTGCTAACCACAATCCATCATTCACTCCAGCTGTATTTTTCCCATGCTTCCTCACATTCCCACCACCCTGCAATTATGTTTTACATTAGTTCCTGAGATCCTGTTTGATTTTTTTAATTTTTTTTCTTCATTTGTTCTTTTGTATGTTCACTTTCTTTTTTTCCCTCCATTTATTTATTTATTTATTGATTGATTTTGTAAAAATATTACATTAAAAAAATATGAGGTCCCATTCAACCCCACCACCCCCACCCCACCACTCCCCCCCCCCAACCAACACTCACTCCCATCATCATGACACATCCATTGCATTTGGTAAGTACATCTCTGGAAATCTCTGTACCTCATGGTCATTGGTCCACATCATGGCCCACACTCTCCCCCATTCCATCCAGTGGGCCATGGGAGGATTTACAATGTCCGGTGATTGCCCCTGAAGCACCATCCAGGGCAACTCCAAGTCCCAAAGGCGCCTCCACATCTCATCTCTTCCTGCCATTCCCCATACCCATCAGCCACCATGTCCACTTTTCCCACTCCAATGCCACCTTTTCTCTGTGGACCTTGGATTGGTTGTGTCCGTTGCACCTCTATGTCAAGAGGAGGCTCAGATTCCACATGGTTACTGGATGCAATCCTCCTGCTTTCAGTTGTAGGCACTTTAGGCTCTATGGTGTGGTGGTTGTCCTTCTTCAACTCCATCTTAGCTGAGTAATGTGAGTCCAATAAATCAGATTGTAGGAGCTGGAGTCTGTTGAGGCTCAGGGCCTGGCTATCATATTGTCAGTAAAAAGATTCAATCCCCTAACTATATCTTAAACCCCAATACCAACTACAATTCCAGTAAAGTAGCACGATAGTCTTATGAAAAGAGATCCCCTCTGGGTCCTGTTTCATCACGCAGAAACACCAGCTCCAAAGAAGGGCCATCTGACATGGTAGTGAACCCTATCTGCCATGACTATAGAACCCATAGGTCCCTTTAGCCCTCAAAGGAACCAATACCTGGGGATTGTATCTACTTTATCTGTCTCTTAGACTCTGCTCAGTTGTGCATAAGGGCAATCCTTCTGACAGCCTCTAGACTCTTTTTTTTTTAGAGACTCATAGCCATATAAACTCATTTCTCCTTTCTATTTCCCCCTTACATTAGGTCAAACAGCATTTTAAAGTCATATTATTCTATGTAGACGGGGATATTCTACTGATCCGCATTGAACCTTCAATTCAAGGTCATTTTCCAGTTGCATTATCAGTTGTTAGTTGATAGTGATCCCTCAGTGCCAGGGAGGCTCATCCCCGGGTGTCATGTCCCACGCTGGGGGGAAGGCATTGCACTTAGATGCTGAGTTAGGCTTTGAGACTGGCCACATTTGAGTAACATGAAGGCTGTCAGGAGGAAATTCCCAGGCACAGTGCTGCTCTAGGCCTTGTTCTTATTTCAGGCATATAGGCTCACAAGCATAGTCATTAGTATCAGGGGCTCACTGTTGGACACTCATTCCTTCTCGGTACTTGCCGTTGCACCTGGGGGACTGCTGCTGCTCCCCTAGGGACCATGGCACAGCACCCCCGGCCAGGGACCCAGTACCCCCCCAGCTGTAGTTTTTAATTGTTACCACTATGAGTATATCCAAACATTACCATGCACCCTGGACATATGCCCTGTATAGCTCCCTGTCAGCCATATATCACCTGTCAATAGTGTCCTATACCAGTATTCCTCCACTGCCATTGTTGGACCACTCTGTGATCCAGAACTTCCTGAAAATTGAAGCCCCAATATAATGTCAGGATCTCTTACTAGCAAAATGGGATGTAGCGATGGGTTTAAGGGTTAGATATAGAATACGTGTTGACTTGGAAAAATTCTGCATCCTATCTTTTTCTTTCCCTTTTTTTTCCCCTAATTATTGAACTTCTCTTCACAAGAGCCCTAGACCACAGCAATTCATGTATACAATATACAGCACTCCCACACATCCACCACAAAACCTTTTCCCTTCCACAGTGATACTCTTACAACCTATTCACAACATATTTACTTAAAGTGATGTTCAGAGTCTGAGACAATAGCTTTCAAACCAGGTGTCATCTGTTCACTTTCACAGGCCATCTTTTAAGCTCACCAATTCTTTCTTCTGCCTCCTTAAAACTGCTATTTATGATTCCAATATTTTTTAATTTGACTTATTGCACCGTTCATTTTCATAAGATCTGTTTTTTTATATGCTTTCAAATTATATTTTGTGCTCATCCAAGGTCTTCTTAATATCCTTAATCTCTTTAACCATCTCATTGAATTTATTAAGGAGATTTGTTTGAACATCTATGATTAGTTGTTTCAACTCCTTTATGTCATCTGGAGGCTTATCTTGTTCTTTTAACTGGCCCATAGCTTCCTGTTTCTTGGTGTGGATTTTAATTTTTGGTTGTGTCTTGGCATCTGGCTTACTACAGTAATTATTTATTCTGGGTGTAGATTTTCTCATTAGTTTCAGGCTTCCTGCCCTTTCTCCCTTGCTGGTTGTGCAGTAGGAGCCAAGGATGCAGTTTGTGTTACAAGATATGGAGGCTGAAGCTGCCCTCATCGCACCAGGGACCAAGGAAGCTTCTCCCAACTTTCTCCTTTACCAGGGGAAGGGACAAAGTCACACCTTTGTGGAATAATACAAGTTGTGTTGGCCTAGACTGTAGCTGCCCAGAGAGAGTAATGAAGCTTCAATCCCTTTCCCCTTGCCTTGGGTAGGGGTGGAACTGCAGGTGTGGGCAACAATTTATGCAGTTCAGGTCCAAAGATGACCACAGTTGCCCCAGTAGAATTCCAGTTATTCAGTCTTTGCCAGCCAAATGTACCTGCAGTTACCTGGATAGACTTGTGCAGGGCCCACCAGTCTCCTCCCTGCAAGAGATTGGGCTGAAGACTGGGATAAGCCTGCAGGAAGATCTGGGTGAAATAAACTGTTTCCTACAGTCTCTATGACTTTTGTTCAGCCCAGTTTCTGCTCATGCTGGGGCAGGGTCAAAATGGAAGGCAACGGCCTCTTTCAGACTTCAACAGTTTCAATCTTTAGATGTTCTTGGGGTTATACTTTAGTGAGCCAAATTTACTAATCAGTACTTGAAAGTGGTGGCCAAACATCTCCTTCTCCCCTGTTTTTGGGAATGGAGCTTCCAATTCCAGCCACAGAATTGCTCCTGGGTGACTTGCGTTGCCAACATAAGGTGATCAATTGCCTCTTAGATTGGCCAGCAATTTCCTAGAGAGGCTGCCGCAGGTCCCCCAGCTTCCTCCCTGTAGAGGTGGGCCTGAGGCCTAGGCTAGAACTGCAATATGGCCTGGATGGAACAAAACCAGTTCCCACCAGCACTGTGATTTTCAGTCCTCCCTGCTTCTCCTCTGCCAGGCACAGAGTTAAGATGCCAGCGACTGGCCTCTTTCTCACTTGAACAATTTCAAACTTTAGCTGTTCTTAGGGTTATATTTTTGCCCACTGAATTTACTCATCAGTAGCTGAATTTGTTGCCCAACCATCTTTTTCTCCTCCATAATTTGGGAGTGGAGCTTTCAATTCCAGCTGGCAAACAGTGGCCAAACTGAAATCAACATATTTCATTGGCTGAGCATAATCTCTTTTAACCTAAACATTCTTCAGTTAATATAGTATATTGTATATTAAGGCACTCACAATTACTATTTGATGGCATTAAGAAATGAAAATAGTTATCTAAATTAAAAAAGAAGGTAGAGTAGCAAATGTATTCATCTTCTGTGACACTGAAAAGAAAGGCTTGGATGGCAAAGTGTTCAGGGAAATAAGGATAAAGGAGGAAATGACCTTCCACAGGGGAAGTTTTGCATATGAAGGATCAAGGATTTAAATCTTGGGAAGGACCAGAGGTGGAGGATGATGGGGGAGAAGGAAGAAGATGAAAAATATTTAAACATTAAGGAGATACAATGAGTAGAGAATCAATTCATCAGGGTGTAAAGTTTAAGCGACCCTAGCCTAGAGGGTCAGTTCACCCAGTTACTTGATCTCACCATGGTACAGTCCCCTAAAGGATGAGGTTTCTCAGACAGATGGAAGAAGCAAACATATTCTAAGAGAAGAGACAATGGGGGAAGAAAGAGGAAACCAACTAGGATGATCCCTTTTCACCTGTCAATTCCTCTCTCCTTGGCTCCACTTGCCAACATTGTCATGGACAAAGACCCCCATGGACACCCCAACAGACTTCCCCTATGAAGTCTGCTTTCCTTTCTCCCTACACTCTCGACCTTCCCTCTCCTCTGTCCCCTTCATTCTTCTTCTCCATTCCCCATTCTCAGGTAAGCAATGGCTTCCCTTTCTCCTTCCTCCTCTCTCTTTCCCCAGTTCCTCTCAGTCTTCCTGCCCCTCCATTTACTGACCCGTCATCTCTTCTCAGGCTTCAACTAGTCCTTTCTACCCTGCCATGTGGCATCTCATGTGGCAATTTATCTCTTTATGAGAAGGTTCTATCTCCCAACTCTGGCTCTAATCTTCTGTATCCCTGATGCTAGCAAGGTTCTCTGTGCAAAGTCTGAACAGGGTTGAAAGAAAGGAGAGGACACCAGAGCCAGGGAGGCAGAGGAAAGCAGGGAACTGACATTAGCTAGTACTGCCATGTGCCCGGCTCCCCAAATGAGTAAACTAAGGCTAAGAAAGGTGAAACCATGTGATTAGGAATACAAAACTCCTGAGACATAGAACCATGACTTAAACCAAATACTAACTAATAAGATCAGACTAGATAGAGAATAAGCTTCTTCCCTCTCTATGAGTCTTTCTCAAGGAAATATACAAGCTTTTATTTTACCATGGGTTTACTGTGGAAGCAAATGAGCGACATTTCATGGCCTAGGTCACAGTAAGAAAATGTTGATAATCAAGAAAAAAATGAAATGAGAACAGAGGAGACCTGTGATACGCCTGATGGTCCAACAAATGCCAACTTGCAACAGGTTTTTATAATACTTTATGGTAATAGTAAGGGATACAGTATCCCAGACACTGACAAGCATCATATCAGTGGATCCTCCAATAGTCCCATGGGGCAGGTTGGATTAGCCCCATTATATAGATAAGGAAACTAGGATTTAGAGAGAGTAAATATCATGTCCAATGTCACACAATCAGTAAATCCAGAAATCAGGATTCAAACTCAGGAAGCCTGATCAAGAGCCCTCATTCTAAAACCTAGTGCTGGCCATTTAATAGCTAAAACTCGTGGTTGCTACTTTCAGGGACAAGAATTAGAGACTCTTAGAGTGAGAAAGGAGTGTAGAAATGAAATTTCTCATTTCTTTTTTTTTTGTCACTAGAGCAAGATTTCATTTTTGATAATAAAAGTGTTCTCCTTGAGACATATTAGGTTCATATATATGTTTAAAGAGTTTTTCAATGGCACAAAGAATGGGTGCCATTTTCTGAATAACTTTTTTATTCTCTTTATTTTTTTAAATGTTATAGTCAAATAATATGAGGTCCCCATATGCCTCCCAACCCCCTCACCCCACTCCTCCCACATCAACAACCACTTTCATCATCATGGAACATGTTTTCTCATTTATTAATTGAGGAGACTGAAGAACAGCAAATAAAGGGCATGGTCTGGTCATTTAGGGACAGATTTGAAATTTGAGACCAGTGCTCATTTACCTATGCTTTTGCTTGCATTTTTTTTCTTGAGGCCACCATCGAATTGGATAAAAAGAATCCCTACATTGCTGAGGGAAATCTCTTTTGCAGATCATAGCTGCAATCAGCTGTATATGAAATCAACTGACTACATAACCTAAATCCTGTTATGTTTTTAGTCAATGCAATAGTGAACTATTTACAGACATCTTAGGGAAGAAATCCATTGAATTCTGCAAAAAAGGAGAATTAAGAAACGTTTTTGGAAAAGTAACTCCTTTACCAAATGTCCTCTTCATACCTGACACGTCCACCATCTCATCCCTCAAGCCCCAACCATGCCTCCAATAATTCCCTCATCTAGGCTGATTATCATCAACTTAGAAGATGACTGAACTGTGATGATTAAAAAAGTAACAATACATTATGAGGGATAGTCTCAGAGACCAAGATAGCAAATGTCATAGCAACGGTCACACAACTTTGGTCAAGAAGATCCTAGAAGACTCAGGATGCCTGAAGATATCTTTTTGTGTTTTTGTCCTCACCTGAAGGAGACCATATGAAACAATCATAATCCTGGGATCCTATATGAGTTACATCATATGTAAAATTTCCGTAGATGTGATTAAGTTAAAACTTCAAACAGGAGAATTGCCTGGATAAAAACACTGGCCCCCCAATGCCATCACATATATTCTCACTGGAGGGACATTTGACCAAAAATAGAAAATAAAGTGGTATTAAAACAGTTAAGACAGTAATTAGAATCCTTGAGGACTGAAGCAAGTCAGTCACAACGATCAAATTGTTCATTGCAAGAAGGCTCATAATATAGGTCTTATGTTCTCTTTATGTGGTAGAATCCTGACAGATTTTAGTACCAAGCATGGGGTGGTGCTATAACAAATACCAAATATCTGGAAGTGAGTTTTAAAATCGTTGATGGGAAAAGAATGGAAGAATTTTGAGGCCTCTGGTAAAGCCTAGATTTCCTCAAGCAGAACATTAGTGGAAATATAGATGTTTGCTTCTGTTGAGTGCTCAGAGGAAATGACAAACTGTTACCTTAAAGGGGGAACATCACAATCCTTTTATATAGAATCAGAACGTTGCTGAATTTTGTCTATGAGTTTTTTGTGTGCAAAGCAGAATTCAAAATCAATAAACTTGTACACGTAGCGTAGGAGATTTCCAAGCGAAGTGTTCACACCATGTCCCAGGTTCATCTTTCTACATGTGTAAACTACAGGAGGAAAGGTAAAACGGTAAAGTGAAAAAAAAAAACTGTTAAGTAAAGAGTAACTATGAATTATGATTTGGATAATACTCCATCTGTCCAGATTACAAAAGATGTTAAAATTAAGATAGATATCAACTGTAAAGGAAGAATGAACTGGAGAAAAGGTCAAGAGAGACATGATAACTCTTGCAAGTGAAAACACATTAGGCATGTGCATATGGATCACTTCAAACAAGGAGCAGAAATGAGGAACAGAGATGGGAATATCCTGGAAAGATCTGTGGAGGACCCTCTTGTCTAATGATATGTCAAATGGAGAGAAGATATGGGCAAATTTAATACCTCATACTCCTATATATCAGGTATTAAATTTTCAATAATACTTCACTTATTTTTTCTAATATAAAATAAAAAGATGTATAATTCACTGTAGTTACATTATTCAACCTGCCACACATACATCATCCATCCTATAAGCAATAAATAGATGTTTAATGGAAAATTTTTATTGACTTTAAAAAGAATATCTATAGCTACCCAAATAGATTTCAACCCATCATTTTAATCAAATTTTAGATTGAATTGATCCTAACTTGTCTCATCTTATAAACTTCTTGGAAACTTCCATGTAGCTATGTCAGGAACACACATATTCCAAATTTGGATTTTTATACTGCTTTGTAGCAAAGTCTCACTGAGTCAAGCAAAGAGGTGCGACTTAAAAGTTTCTGTTGAATGAACAGATAACATTAAGTCAACAGTTATTTCAGTCTATGAAATTATTTTCCAGTTATGCACATTTTAAAATATATTGAGTTATATCACTCATACATAAACTTACATAAATGATAGGTGTATAGTAATAACTATGAACTTACAAAACAAACATATATAATATCATACAAGACTCTCATACCTCACCCTACCATCAGTACCTTGCATTGTTGTTAGACATTTTTAGCTAGTTATTAAAGAGCATTGTCAATATATTACTACTAACTAAAGTATTTCCCCCAAATGATCCTATTATTATTATTATATATGTATCATATATATATGATGATACAAAAACAATAAGTGTATAGTAGAAGTTGTGGACATACAAAGCAAACACACATAACATCATACAGGAGTCCCATACGTTGGCCCTCCACCAACACCTTGAATTGTCGTGAAACGTTTGTTACACGTGAAGAAAGAATATTGTCAAAATCTTGCTACTAATTATAGTCATTATCTTACATTTGGTGTATTTTCCCCCAAAACACCCTCTTATTATTTTTTAATATATTTTTATGATAGGAGTTATAATCCAATAAAACAATCATGTACATGTGCAGAGTTCCCAAACAACATCCCTCTATCAACACACCACACTGTGGCAGGATATTTGCTACAGGTAAGACAATGTGATCTGATTATTACCACCTCCATAGTGTACATTTGGCACACATTTTGCATACTGACCCATTATCAACAAAGTACATCTTTGGCATAGATGCAAGAATATTTTATTATTACTGCTAACCACAATCCATAGTTCACTCCAGCTGTATTTTTCCCATGTTTCCACACATTCCCACCACCCTGCAATAATGATGTACATTTGCCCTAGCTAACAAAGGGCACTCTTGCATTTGTACCATAAAACATAATTCCCATCCACCTCTTGGTTTGCCATACTATTCAGTTCCTAGAATATTCTCTAGCATTCTGTCGATTGGCTTTTACATCCCTAGACAACCATTTTCAGCCAAATCCCCATTCGTTAGTCTCTATGTACTATCATCCACTCTATACATATCCACACTTATGCAGTAAAGTTAATTAAAACTTCTACATGCATTAAATATCAGTAGTCCATACCTGGCCTCCTCTTATCTCCTTTGAGAATCTTCCACCTATCACTAGGTCTTGAAGATATTTTCCTACATTTTCTTCTAGAAGCTTTATGGTTCTTGCTTTTATTTATAGGTTTTTGATTCACTTTGAATTAATTTTTGGATAAGGTGTGAGATAGGGGTCCTCATTTCCTCTTTTGGCTATAGGTATCCAGTTTTTCAGCACCATTTGTTGAATGGACTGTTCTGCCCAAGACATGTAGATTTCACAGGCTAGTCAAAAATCACTTGACCATACATGCGAAGGTCTGTTTCTGAAGCATCAATTGGATTCCATTTATCTTTGTGTCTGTCTTTATGCCAGTACCATGATGTTTAACCACTATAGCTAGATAACATAGTTTAAAATCTGGAGATGACAGTTTGCTTTTCCTTTTTAAATGTTTCTGTCTTTCAGGACCCCTTACCCTTCCAAATAAATTTGATAATTGTTTTTTCAATTAAAAGAAATGCTGGTAGAGTTTTTTCAGGATTGCATTGAATCTATACATAAATTAGAGTAGAGTTGACATCTTAATGATATTTAGTCTTCCAAGGGATGAGCATGGAATGTTCTTCCAGTTATTTAGGCCATTTTTTTATTTCTTTTAACACTGAGTTGCTGTGTTCTGAATACTAGTGCTTTCTATCATTGGTTAAGTTTATTCCTGCCTATTTGAGTGTTATCTGCCATATTTTATTTTCACCACTCTTTTAACATTTGGTACTTTTATTGAGATAATCTTCATTTCTAGACTCTCTTCCAGGCCTCTCTCTCCTGTCTTCTCTTTTCAGGTTCTAGCACACCTTTTAGTGTTTCCTGAAAATCTGGTCTCTTCTTTAAAAATTCTTCCAGCTTCTGTTTATCTCTGATATTCTAAACTCATCCTCATTTTTGAAATATGATCTTGCCAAATATAAGATTCTTGAGTGGAAGTTTTCTATTGTACTATCATAAATAAATCATACCAATGTTTTCTGGACTCCATGGTATTTTGTGAGAAATCAGCACTCTGTCTTATTGGGTATCCTTATTATTTTGCCTTGCTTTTATCTTGTTCCCAGAATTCTGCCTTTTTTTTTTTGGCATTTGACATTTTGATCAATGTGTGTCTTGACATTGGTCTATTTGGAGTATTTTGAATGGGAGTACATTGGGCTTCTTAGACATGGATATCTAGGTCCTTCAGTAGGATTGGGAAATTTTCTATCATTATTTCTTCAAATATTTCTTCTACCCCTATTCCCTTCTCTTCTCCTTCTGAGACACCCATGAAATGTATGTTTGCACGATTTTATATGTCATTAGTTCCCTGAGACCTTGTTCAATTTTTTTCCATTCTTTTCTTCATCCGTTCTTTTGTATGTTTACTTTCAGAGGCCATATTTTAAGCTCATCGATCCTTTCTTTTGACTCCTCAAATCTGCTATTTATGATTCCAATATTTTTTACTTTGACTTATTGCGCCATTCATTCCTATAAGATCTGCTATTTTTCTTCAAATTTTACTTTTTCTCATCCAACGTCTTCTTAATATTCTTAATCTCTTCAGCCATCTCATTGAATTTATTAAGGAGATTTGTTTGAACATTTATGATTAGTCATCTCAACTCCTTTATGTCATCTAGAGGCTTTTCTTGTTCTTTTACCTGGGCCATATCTTCCTGTTTCTTGGTGTGGATTATAACTTTTGGTTTTGTCATGACATCTGGCTTACTAGAGTGTTTATTCTGGGTGCAGTTTTTCTCTTAGGTTCAGGCTTCCTGCCCTTTCTCCCTTGCTGGTTGTGCAATAGGATCCAAGGATGTAGCTGGTGTTACAAGATATGGAGGCTCAAGCTGCCCTCATTGCATTAGGTATCAAGGAAGCTTCTCCCAACTTTCTCCTTTGCCAGGAGTAGGGACAAAGTCACAGCTTTGTGGAATAATACAAATTGTGCAGGCCTAGACTGCAGCTGCCCAGAGAGACTAATGAAGCTTCACACCCTTTCTCCATTGCCTTGGGTAGGGGTTAGCTGCAAGTGTGGGCAACAATCTATACAATTCAGGTCCAAAGATGACCACAGTTGCCCTGGTAGAATTTTGATTATTCAGTCTTTGCCAGTCAAATGTACCTGTGGTTACCTGGATAGGCTTGTGCAGTGTCTGCCAGCATCCTCCGTGCAAGAAGTTGGGCTGAAGACTGGGATAAGGCTGCAGAGTGATCTGGGTGAAATAAACAGGTTCTTACAGTCTCTATGACTTTTGTTCAGCCAGGTTTCCACTCACGCTGGGTCGGGGTCAAAATGGAAGGCAATGGCCTCTTTCAGACTTCAACAGTTTCAATCTTTAGATGTTCTTAGGGTTATACTTTAGCGAGCCAAATTTACTAACCAGTAGTTGAAAGTGGTGGCCAAACATCTCCTCCTCCCCTGTTTTTGGGAATGGAGCTTCCAATTCCAGCCATAGAATTGCTCCTGGGCAACTTGCATCACCAACATTGGGTGATCAAATGCCTCTGAGACTTGGCCAGTAATTTCCTAGAGAGGCTGCCACAGGCCCCACTTCCTCCCTGTAGAGGTGGGGTTGGGGCCTAGCCTAGAACTGCAATATGGCCTGGATGGAACAAAACCAGTCCCCACTGCACTGTGATTTTCAGTCGTCCCCACTTCCCCTCTGCCAGGTGCAGAGTTAAGATGCCAGCTACTGGCCTCTTTCTCACTTGAACAATTTCAAACTTTAGCTGTTCTTAGGGTTATATTTTTGCCCACTGAATTTACTCATCAGTAGCTGAATTTGGGGCCCAACTGTCTTTTCCTCCCCCATATTTTGGGAGTGGAGCTTTCAGTTCCACCCAGAGAACAGTGGCCAAACTGAAATCAACATATTTCATTGACTGAGCATCATCCCTTATAACCTAAGCATTCTTCAATGAGTATAGTATATTAAGGCACTCAAAATTACTATTTGATGGCAATAAGAAATAGAAATAGTTACCTAAATTAAAAAAACAAGGTAGAGTAGTAAATCAATCATCTTTCGTGCCACTGAAAAGAAAGGCTTGGATGTCAAAGGGTCCAAGGAAGGAAAGAGTAAGGGAGGAAAATGAGTTTCCATAGGGGAAGTTTTGCATATGAAGAACCAAGGATTTAAATTGTGGGAAGGACCAGACTAGGAGGATAATGGGGGAGAAGGAAAGAAGATGATAAATTTTTAACCATTAAGGAGATACAATGAATAGAGAATCAATCCACAGGGTGTAAATTTTACAAGACCCTAGCCTAGAGGGTCAATTCACCCTTTCACTTGAACTTGCCAAGTAAAAAAAAAAAATATTTCTATGGCACAGTCCCCTAAAGGATGTGATTTCTCAGACAGATGGAGGAAGCAAACATATTCAAGTCTATTAGTGGAGGAAGCAGCTGGTGCTACAGGACTCATTGCCCTACCGCCCTGGGGAGGAGGTTTGTGTTCGAGGTTGAAGCACTGTGGGAGGAGAGCTCTTATCCTGCTGACAGTAATAATCTCCCAGATCTTCAGGCTGGAATCTGCTGATGGTGAGAGTGAAATCTGTCCCAGACCCACTGCCACTGAATCGATCTGGGACCCCAGATACCCTGTTGGATGCATCATAGATGAGCAGTTTAGGAGCCTGTCCTGGTTTCTGGTGGTACCAATGTAAGTAGCTGCTAACACTCTGACTGGCCTTGCACTTGAGGGTGATGGTCTCTCCTGCAGATGCAGCCACAGAGCCTGGAGACTGGGTCATCACGATGTCCCCACTGGCACCTGCAGCCAGAAAAGAACATAGAGCATACATTCAGTCACAAATGGATATAATATGTATCTAAACGTAGGTTTTCTTATTTATCATATATATTCAGATCTGCTTTGGATGAAATGGTTTGTTCTCTCTGCATGTTAAAACAGTTCTCCATATTTATGAATATAATTTTCTTCTAAACTTCTCACCTGAGGCCCAGAACACCAGGATGATGAGCAGTTGGGAATGTGACATCATCTTTCCAACCTGTATAGTGCACTGATGTCCCATCTCCAGGGAAACTGCATTAATAGAGCTCTGAGCAGACAACCAAGTCCCTGAGGAGCATATGCAAATCAATAGAGAGTATGAAGTCAAACGAACATGTGCAGTGAGTTGTAAAGACAATAATGGAAGGAGATAAAATATCATGACCACAGGAAATGTAATACATGCATGCAAAAGGCAAGAAATCAACTTAACACTACAATTTTTAACAATATTCAGCACAATTCAGAAAATGAAATATTTTATCAGCAATTGTACTCTTTCAAATCAACTGCACCCATCTTGGAAACAAAATGAATTTGTAATAAAATACATGCACCTATAAGTGTAATATCAGATCTCAATTAAATGTTATAAATATGGTGCCAAAATCCTAGGTGGATTATACTCATATCATTGGATAGATTAAGATGTAGTGCACGTATGGTGTATCTATCTCAGTCTGTTCTAAATTTTAAACTCCTCTCCAAAATACCAAAGGAACCACACTTAGTATATCCAAAACAAGTTCTCTGTATTACCCTTACTACAATATTACGCCCAGAAATGAGTCACCAAATACGTACAATTCATCCTTATGACTGTAATTTAAATTGATCACTTTCTAAAATCACTAATGTAAGGAGTAGCAGACCTGAAGTGTAACACCTCCACCTAGTGGTCATAGGTAAAATGGCTTCAGTTCCCAAGGCCTGATAGAGCACCTCTTCATTTATTCCTACCCAACAATATTGATACTTTTAGAACTATGCAGATAACAATATCATGAACACTTCTATGCAAAGGACATTAAATTATAAACAAGGAGAATGATTCATTTTATTGGGAGGTTGCACAGTAAACAAGTAACATTTCTGTAGCCATTACTAGCCTGCTTCTTTGAGATTTCCTCCTCTGAGCTAAGCTGTTACTCAGGAAAGGTAGGGCCATGTGAACTTGGTCCATTTCAGGATCAACCCTCTGCATGAACAGTCAGAGGTAAGAGAAAATTTAGGACACTTTCACAATTATATGAATAAAAAATTCTTCCACTATCATGACTATAATTTTTCCTGCAGACTTTTTCCAAAGCTTCTAAGAGGTTTTCCTTGATGGGAAATGTCCTAAGGCATATATTGTTCTATTTCTAATTAATAAGTTCATTTCCTGTAGTTTGTCTCCTTATGAGCACTTTACCTTAGGAGCGGGTCCCCTCCCAGCATTCAGGAATGGTGCTGCAGATGCCCACATCATCAGGGAGGGCATTCCTTCTCATCAACAATCCACCCTGTTCTTAGTTCACCATGTATTTATATTTAGAAGATGTTAATAATTAATTCAGGTTTGTTCTTTACACCCATGTATTTTTTCCTCCTCTTCCATGAAGTTGTATTTAATAAACATTCTTAAGTTTACTTATTTTGCTTGAATTTTTACTACTTAATTGATAGGTTTCCTGCATCAGTGCAATATAATTGCCTTCCCATTCTTGTATACATTCAAAAATTTAAAGTCACCATGGATGACAGGATGATAAAACAGGATGTGTCTTGTGAAGGGTAACTGGCTCAGAGGGCCCCACCTAAAATGTGAAGTAAGGAAATGTTGTCTTCAAGTAGGGGACAGTTGAACTAATGCGTGAATAGAGGAGGCGGCTGTCCTTCAAAGCCCAGGGAAGAGCACTTCAGAAAATGAACAGGACTTGGGAAAAGATGGGACTGGATATTTAATAAAGACTAAAGAAACAGAGTGTGAAAGCAGAACGGGTATGATCCAAGGGGAATATTAATTCGATGAAAGGTTGGGGCTTAGGTTATGTACTACGACAATCCATGGAAAAAGAGTTAGAATTAATTTTTCATTTCAGCAGGTACTTCTGGGTCATTTTACAAGCAATAACACTCCAAAGATGCACACACAGTAGAAGCCACTAATGTTTCAGTGCAGCTGGGAAACTAGCTTTTCTATCATCTCCTAACCTGAAGTCATATAATGATTAAAAAGTGAAATTTTCCAAATGCTCTCCCAATGCAAAAGATCCAATTTAAGCCCAATCAATCTTTGGTAAATGATTTAAAAAGAGCACATTCTGTTAAGTAGAATTCTAAAAAAGCCTGGGGACTCCTGCCCCCAGTATATACACATCTTCTCTCAATTGTTGAAACATTATTCAGGTGCTGCTGTGAAGTGATTTTGCAGATATCCTTAAAGCTGTTGACTTTAAGACGGGGAGTCCATTAAATTTTGCTCTACTGGTCAGAGAAAAAGAGCCCAGAGAAATTAATAAATAATTAGTATTTGCAATAGAAGAATTCATCTGAAGTTGGTTGTGGAGTTCCAGGGGACCATGTGACAAGGATTGTGGGCATGCTCTAGGAGGAGAGAGCTGACAGCCAGCAAGGACATGGGACCTTAGCACTGCCACCTGAGGAACTGATTCTGCCAAACCCCATGAGCTTGGAAGAGAACTCTGTGCTCTGAACAGAAGGCAGCCCTATTTAACCATGTAGGAACCTGAGAAGAGAATCATCAACATTGGACCCAGATTCCTGATCTATAAAACTCTGACCTAATAAATTGTTTATTAGTTATGAAATGAGTGAAAAGTGATATGTGTGTGTGTGTGTGTGTATTAAAATGAACCACATGCTTAAAAGGGAAGTCATAAATCCAGATACAAGAGTTATCATCACATTTAGCTCATGGTTGAATGATGCTGACACATGTCTCTTCTCATGAAATGTGCTGTGGTTTATGCCCCTTTTACCCACAAATGATTCCCTGATGTGTTACCAAATCCACAGGGTCAGAGCTAAATACTGTACTATGAAATAACAGGTAAGAGCAGAACTAGCTTTGAAGGTTTCCAGGATCTGTCCCCTCTGTTTCCATGGCCATGTTCTCTGACAACTGAAGAATTTCTAGACAGGGCTGTTGGTAAGAGCGCAGTGAACTGGGGACATCCCAGGTAGACCTGAACCAAGCTGCTGTCTTCACATTTGCTTAAACCCTGGAGTGCTTCAGATTCCTAATGTGAATGACTGCGGTCACCCCTCGGGCTGAAGTGTGGTTTGCTGGCCTGGCGAGGGGAGCAGCCACGGTAGGCCTAATTCCGCTGCCCCCACAATAGGGTGGTTGGTCGGGCCCACCGCCACCCCTGAAGGAAGCTCGGCATGGGCGCAGAGTGCCCTCGGGTCTCCCCTTCTCGGCAGCCATGCTTCCGTGGCCGCCCCTCCTCCCAGATGGCGCCACCCGATGCCTTGTGGGGCGGCACCCTTCTTCTTCCTTCTCCCTGCGCAGGCGCAGGGCGGAAAATTCCAGTCTGCCCTTTTCCTCTCCCCCGACAGCAGCAACAGCCAGGCGTGGGCGGGAAACTCAAGTCTGCCCTCCACCCCAGCAACAGCAGCCACCAATCCCTAAACCCTGTCCCTTCCCCCAGCAACAGCGACAGCCAATCCCTAACCACCACCCCTCCCCCGTCCAGTACCGCCCACTGACCTTTCGCCGGCAACCAATCAGAACAGGGCGTGGCTTCGACCAATCAGCCTTCCCCAGCCCCTATAAAACTGTTGCCTCTCCCTCAATAAAGTGGACTTGCGTGTTTACCTTGTCTCCACGGTAGTTCTTCTGCCGTGCGCCCACCAGTCCTGAGAGCCCCCGACAAGGGCCTGGCCTCCCTTGTCCCCAGTTCGTCGCCTGCTTCTCTGGGCGACCCCTTCGTTGCCGGCTTCTCCGGGCGACCCCTTCGTCGCCGGCTTCGCCGGGCGACCCCGTCAGCCGAACCGTGCAACCCCTTGTGAGACCGATCCCTCGTCTGCTGCCGGACCGACTCCTCGTCCCAAGCGGGACCGACCCCTTGTCCGCAGCCAGACCCCACCTCTACCGACCGAGCAAGCCGCCGCAAATGACTCCTTCCTTCTACATGAGACAGAATGGTAATGTTGCATTTTGTCTTGATCTAAGCAATAAACTGTCTTGTGCTTCCATTTATTTAGAGTTTACAATTCTACATGTTTTATTAATTTTGTAAATTCTTATTGTTCAAATGACCAAAAAAATTTTAATTAATAATAGATAAAATCAACTTAGCAAGTATATTTTCTGGGCTCAGCTTACCCTTCCCAATGAACTTACCAGGGGTCAGTAAAGCCAAGTGCTGCTGTTGCAGACATGAAATCAGGCTGATCAATATATGACACATGATTCACATGCAGCTAGATCTAACATGCTTCAGGGTTCTCAAACAATTCTACATTATCTATGGAATTCATTTTCCCCAATATAGATACAGGGCCCCAGTGAATGTGCTCAATGAGTTTGGGTATGAATGGATGAAAGGAATGTGTTAGCAAATTCATAACATGAAGGCAACATTAATCTTTAAGCTTGAAATGATGAGGCTTGTTGCCAAATGCATACAATACTGATGTACAGAATAAAACATGATGCTGTTCCCTTAAGATGGAAACAATGCATTAGCAGTGCCCCAGATATTTTTCAGTAAAAGTTACACAATATTCCTGCAACAGATTCATGGAAACCAAATGCATGTGGTGACCTGGATTGGAACCTGGAAGGGGCACAGGATAAGAATAAAAAATTAGGTACACCTGAATGAAGTCTGGAGTATAGTTACTAAATTTGTATCAATGTAAATCTCTTAGTTTGACAAATGCACCATGATTATGTAAGATGTTAACATTAGGGAGAAGTGGGCAATGGTGTGAGGGGACTCTCTGGACAGCTTCTACAACTTATATGTGAATCTAAAATTATTCAGAAATAAAAACATATTTAACAAAACATGAGATCTCAGTATAGCTGAGTGAACATTGTATTTAACCAAGTGAGGTCTGAAATGATGAAGTCATGCAAGATAATCCTATTCTAAAGCCAGACCCCATCTGCAGTGACATTAAAATGCTTGCTCCAGACATTCAGCATCTCCCATGCCAAGTGAGAGCTGCACAACTTGAAATAGTGACTTTTTGACTCCTGATTTTCCTCACCTATTGGACCCTTTATTCTAAACAAACGTACTTTAGAGCATATCCTTCAACCAAGGTATGTGTCCCAAAGGTAGGCAAAAAGGTTTTCTCAGGGGTTCATGGCCAAGAATAAGTTTAATGGAATACATTTCTAGATCTATATATTCTGATCAGATTCTTTCTTAAATTGGATCTTTCAAGAACAGTCAAGTTGTGCTGCTGATTCTCCTTTCCCACCTCATGTGCACAATCACCCTTAACTGCTTTAATAAGATAAGTGAACAGTCACTCTTACCATAGGCATTTCCATGGGATCCAAAAAAAATATACAGCAAGAGATGAAGGGATTTTTCAGAGATCCACATGGGTCAACATTCAGAAAGTGAATGACTCTAGAAACTGGCAAATCTCCTGCGGTGCCAAATATTTCACACTCAACGAATTGAAGGAAGATCTACTTGAGTTGTTACACCAAATATTCCAATTTGCAATCAGGAAATTTCAAAATTCATTGCTTGAGTCCACCTTGTTTATTTTTGTCTCTTCTGTCTTTTAATAACAACCTGTTTGAAAACTTTCCATTCACTAATTGGATCTAGCTAAACAGTACAAGCTGGAATGTCCCACTTTTTTTGAATAAAGGGATTAAGATTCACAACTAATTTTGAATATAATTTCAGAAAAATTTGCATGATTTCTTTACAAAATGTTCATTAACATAGAAAGCACCTTGATTACTTTATGCATTTAAACAAAGGCTCAAAAATTTTTGGAAATTAACCTATAATTAGGAAAGAGAGAAGGTGTGGAATGGATTATTTTGTTTTTATTCAGTATCAAATTGTCTAGGTCCCTATTAAATTACTCTGTGTGTGCATGTGTGTACAGATATCTGTGTTTAGACATATATATATGTTTTTAATATATACATATTATAATATTTATGTATATAAACATTTGTAAATGTTGATCACTATAATTTCTCTTTGGGTGAATAGAATAACACAGGTTTCTTGGATCAAAGTATAAGAAGTTTCTACTAAAATCAAATAAAAGAAAATCTCATCATCTTTGCATTCTTAAATTGCAAAGAAAATTATTCTTACCACCACATTTTTGCTTTGCAGAAATTTGTCCTATCATATCCACACACACGTAGATCAGTTTTCTTCAATATTGAAGTTTTTATTTAATTTACAATAGGATTAATAAGAGGAGACATTGGGCCTCCAGCAGAATTAATTTTAAGAACCTTTTTCACTCCCCTTCCCCCGGAATTGATGCCCACAGAGAACCTCAGAATGTGAAATCGGGTAACTGCAGATGGAGTTAGTTAAATTAAGATGAGGCCGTCCTGGAATAGAGGACCAAATCCAGGGGCTGGTGTCTTTCTGAGGAGGGGACGTGGAGACTTGGAGTCACGGAGGAGGGCGGTGTGAGGACGGGCAGAGAGGCAGGTGCTCCCACGCCAGGCACCGCCCAGGACTGGAGCCCCCAGGCATGGAGGGACTCTCCTCGCAGCCTCGAAGGGCCCATGCTGATGACACCAGAATTTTGGACACTCACCTCCAGAACTTTGAAGAAGATGCCCTTGGCTTTGCTGGTATGCTCTTGTAGGTGTGCACGCTGTCCAGGTGCAGTGCACTAGAGGCAGTGCAAGTGCACTGGCCACAGCAACCCCAGGTGCCAGCCAGGGTCAGTCCCAGAAGTACCTGCCTGTGAAAAAGTCTCCTCCAGTTTTAGGCCACTGTGACAGAGTCACCGACATGCCTGAGGAGCACATCCTAAGAGTGGGATGCTAGATCTCTTCTCTCGGGTCCCACAGGAGGGAAGGCTTATCTGGTGGCGTATTGGGGACATGGATTCCTGCATGCCCTGCAGCTGCCAGGTGCCCACTTCATCCTTCTGGGGAGCCTGGAGCGCAGGGGGCGCCCACCGGCTCTTAATGGTGTGGCCATATGATGTACTGCGGGGCCGCGATGTGGCTCAGCCCAATGCCGTGGTCAAACTTAATGACTGCGACCAAGAGCTCATTCATCTAGAAAGATACTAAAAATATGATGAAAAATGAAATCAGTATTGGAACTAAACTATTTTCTAATGGAAACATCTGAGGTCATTGATGGAAAAGAGACATCATTGAACTGTTTGCAAAAACCATTCTTTTTCTAATGCAGAAAAAAGTCACTTTATATTTCTACGTGCACAAAAACCATGAAATTAAAGATAAGCAAAATTAATTTAGAAGAACTCCCATTTGATCTAAATGAAATCTCACATGTCAGAGATACTTAAATAAATCCCCAGCAGATACATGTGGTAAATTGGTGTTAGGAATAGTGCTATTAAAATTTTCCCTGAGATACAGATGCTAGTATTCTGCCACTGATGTGTGTTCTGGTTTCAATGAGGTTAACCCTCATACCATACTGTAAATTTCAACAATCCTTTAGTGCAAGTTATACTTCTGTTATCTTCTACTTTTTGTAAAAAGGATCATTGAGATCTTCCTTGTGGCCCAAATGTGGCCTTTCCCTAAGTCAAACTAAACATAAATTCATTACCTACCTTCAATGTAGGAAACGACTCACAGGGATGAGCCTCCCTGGTGGTGAGGGATTAGTACTTAGCACCAACTAGCAATGCAACTGGAAAAAGACCTCAACCAAAGGGGGGAAGTGCTAAAATGAGTTTATATGGTTAAGAGACTTCAAAGTGAGGTGAGAGGTCATTCCAGAGGTTATGCTTATGCACATTGCCACAGGATCTCATTGACAGCCCAAGTAAATATTGCCTTAAATAGCAGGGCACATGGGACCCTGGAGACATCCAGACACTAGAAGCAGGGCAAATAGCTCAGCATTTTGGTGCCCTGCCACTGAGCCCTACTTTGGAAATTATACTCCCCAGTGTGACAGAGATGGACTCAGTTTCCCTAAACATGGCTCTTCTACCCCTTCTATTTGAACCTAGAGTTAGTAATAGTGCTGATAACTGTATGCCCAATAGACAAATCTTTGGACTGTCCACGTGCCAGTTTTAAATGTTTATCTCAACAATTATGAACACCTACTTTCGAGGTTATTGGAGTCACCCAGGACAACTGACAAGGAGATGATGATGGACAATGAACATTTCAGGGAACAAAGAGTGTCTGCCCCTGCAAGCAAGATAGTCCCATCCATCTGCTCCATGGGCTCTAATCCCACTGTCAATTGGAGGGAGAGTGGGCATAACCTTCCAAGAATCCTCAGGATTGGAGAATGAATAATGGACTAGAGTAGACTTACTGGTATTCTATTATAGACGTTCTAGCAATGAAAGAAATTTTCTTATAGATTTGGAGGCACTGGACACAGGAATTTCTGAGAGGAGGGAGAGGGAAAAACAGGTGTCCTATGTGGGCATTTTCAGGATCTGGGAATCATTCTGAATGACATTGTAAAGACAAATACAGGCCATTGTATATCTTGTCATAATTTACAAATTTGTGCAGGAGATAGTGTAAACTACAGTGTAAACTAAAATTCATGCAAAGTTGCAGTGTTCCCAAATGTGTTCATTAATGATAAAAAATGTACCATGAAAATGAAGGAAAAATGTACCACAAAAATGAAGGAAAATGTGTAAGGGATCAGGAGCAATATATTTTATATAACATTTATGCAATATAAATATTTTTAAAACTTTTTAAAGTACAAAAAAAAAGAAATGAACCCATTTTAAAAAAGAAAAATATTCATTAATTTTTGCTTTTTAGCACTCATTTTTCTTTTTTTTATTGCTTCCTAAAAGGTTTTTGAGAACAAAAGGCTGGAGGGAAACAATAAAATAGTAACAGTGGACCTCATACACTGAATGACAGAGCAACTTTAGCAAGAGAATTTACATTGTCCTTTTTTACTTCCATGACAGGAATCCTGTGTCTCTCCTCCAGCAAATATTGTATAGTTGAGTAGTCTATAAGTTCCCATGTTTGCCACTATTTACACCAAGTCCAACTTGGCATCTTCGTGCATCAAGGTGGAGAGCACAGACGAAGGTAGTGTACCCAAGAGAATGGGGGTTTTGAAATGCATCAAATATTTCATGTAACATCTTCTGAGATTAGATGGAGTTAGTTTTCCCAAGATGATAAGGAAATGGTGAGGAACACAAGAATGGTTGATACAGGTCTCTCTCAGACTTAACCACAAGATAGATACAACTCTGTTCTCTGCACTGGAATTTCATTTACTAAGACCAGAGCTTAAGTTAGAAGCAAAAACATAAACTAAAATCAAAATTATTTTTTTAATTGTACCTATTAATGACACTTTCTAAGCAATAAAAAATCTGGAGCAAATGTTAAAATGCAAAGTACACTACAACAATTCATATAAAGATAGAGTTTTTTAGGCATTCTTGAAGAGAGAATGTTGAGGAATAAACAAAAGAATTCAATCCCTGAAATTTCAACAATTACATAGTCAACTAAGATCATCTTGGCATCTCAAATTAGCTGAATATCAGAATCAGGAGTCAAAATGATTGGAAGTATGAATCTTGAGCCACATTTGGCCAACCATTCAGAATTTCCAGAACTGGAGTTCAGTTATCTGTTCTGAGCGAAGTCACCAAATTTAGAGCCTGTCTGCACAAGTCCATGAATGGGCATTTAGAAACTAATTCTGCAACATATAAGCTGTCCCAGTGGCATCAAGGACAAAATTAAATGTTTTTAGGAAGCTTTTATGAAGATTGAGATAAATAGAGCATAACATGATCATCTTCATATTTATATTAAAAGCAAAGAAATGATAACCTGGTTAAGGATTGAAAAAATGTAGATGTGATTCTGAAATTAAAGATCAATCTCTGACTTTATTGTGATCTTGGCAAAAAGCAGGAATGTGCAGGGTATTCAATAGAAGACCAGACAAAAAAATAGGTTACATCAGAAACTACAGGATTATGAGATGTGAGGATATATTTTTATTATCATAAAGACACAGGACACAATACACTGAGGAGGAAAAGGTACCTGTAGATCCTGAAAATGAAGACAGTGCCCAAATGTGGTCTTAGTGCCAGGCAATGCTCACATATTTTACATGTATAGACTCACTGAGCCTCACAACAATGCTAAAAAAGAAAAATGAAACAATTTGTATATCCTTGTACCACAGAGTGGTAAAGTAGCTTCAATTTCCAGGACTAGGAAGTGCCAGAACTATAAACATAAACATCATACTTTAGGGATCAAATTCATAGAGAAATCTGTACTCATTTATTGGTAGATATAATTACAAAATAGAGTGGTAGATAGTAGGATTATGAAAGAAAGAGATGATTGCCCATCTTTTGTGTCTTGCTTTCTTTTTTTAAAATAAATCAATTTTATGGATATATATCAATAAAGCATGAATCCATCCAAAGTGTACAATCAAACGTATCTGGTATAAAGTATATTTAGCCTGATTTTTGCATATTGATCATGTAGCTAAACATTCTACTGAAATTGTTTAGTAACTCTAACTAGAAATAAATATTCATGACCATTGCAGACTTCATTTCTGTAACTGGTCACATGGTTAAAGTACATATTCATCACTGCATTCTTCCACTACCTATTCAATGTTCCCTTCACCCTCACACAGCACCTCAGTTGGCCGTGTTTCTTTGCCTGATGGGGTGACTCAAGCCTTCATTCCTAAATATTCTGGGCCATTGATAGTCATGCCTAGGTTGACTAGTTGCAGTTTTCCATTGACTTTGGTCACAGAGCATAGTCATACTAGGAGGTGCCCTAGGTCATCTGCATCCCAGACAAACTCTTCCTGGCCACCATTGTGTACTAGCAGTCCTTTTCCTCCATTGTGTAGTAGCAGTCCTTTTCCTCTTGATAGAATCAATCACCCCAGCCAATACTGTAATTCACTTCTTTCTCTTTTGATTCAGATGCATGAAAAGACCAAAGTGAGCAGGTTGCAGTCTTACCATCAAGATCAATAGAATTATGTTTGTGTTTCCTGGTGGAAGCACTCCTCCTTTTGGGACAAAGACCTGAAGACCAGTTGAGCTTAAGGTTGCAGGGACAGGAAATAAAAACTTTCCTGGTGGATCCCTGGGGTAATAGGAGTGGCGCCACTCGCATTTCTACCGCTTGATTCTAGGATTGTGAATTCCAACTAGGGGAGAAATAGCACCATAGAGTGAATGTTGATTTAGAGCATACAAAGTTTCCTGGAAAGCATCGCCCCAGTCCTGCAGGTACTGTCACCTAGTTGACAAGCTAAGTGAGCCCTCTTAGGATCAATACACTGAAATGGAAGAACCCTGTATTTTGCTGGGTTTATCTCCCATTCTCTCTCATCCAAAAGTCAGGTTATTCATTAAGAGCCATTATTATAACCCTAGTACACAGAAGAGTACCAGGCCTGTAGGAGATTGCCACTAGTATTTGCTTAATAAGAATGTGAATGAAAAGATAAATAAATAAATGATATAAATCAATTGTGCCAACTATACTTCAAGTAAAGCAGAATTCTAAGCAATAAATTAATGATTAATTTTATTTATTTTTTTGCTATTTCAGAAATTAGCAGAAATGAAAATAGGTTAACATAGCCATAATATTCAAGGAGAAATACATTTTGATAAAGAATAATGCTGCCAAATATGAAAAATAATTTATGGATTAGTACTCTTGAATGCAAAGAATAGTAAAGGAGTGGGTTTTGCTAAGCAAACATGAAAGTACAAAATGAATATCGTGTGGCTTACAGATCTGATCACAATTTGGGGCAGCATAGGAAATGTGCTGCAAGTTAGATGGCATTAACACAGTCTGGATCATCACAAAAAGGGAAAGACATGATCCCGCTCCTATTCCATCATGGCAGAGGATTCGGTCTGAAATATTTTAGACTCAGAAATGCATATTAGAGAGAATAAGACATCTGGGCTTTTCGGCAAGATGGTGGCTGCGTGAGCTTGCCTGGTAGTGTCTCTGCAGGCGGCGGCTGGGCAACGTTGAAGGCTCTTTGAGACCGCGCTGTTTCGGGGATTTTTGCTGGTTGGAAGGTGTCTGGACGTCAATTCGGTGGGAAGGTAACAGAGAGGATACGTCTATAATATATAAACGGAGGTCCCAGCTGGGCTCGGGAAGTTCCCTCCTTGGGTGGGCGGAGCCGCGGTAGCGGGTGCTCCTGAAGCTCCGGAGCCGCGGCGGCCAGGGTTTTTGTTTTTTTTTTTCCTTTTACTAGAGGCTTTGCGGTGCTGAGAAATTCCCGGATACTGGGCTGGCTGGTGAGGGATTGTTGGGACAAGACTCCTTTGCAGATTGATTTGGGGAGACGGACGGTGTTTTCTTCTGAAGCGGGGGACGTTTTTGGTCGCCAGACAGGGGGGGTAGTGCTTCCGCCTGGAGCCCCATCCCCACAGGTCCGGCTGCCGATCTGCAACGGAATTGGATTTTGGACAATAAGGGGACACAATTGGGAGACTGTTGTAGGGTGCAGTGAGGGAGGAGGACACGTCTGGAAGCTGATTGGAGGATATTTTGCGAAGTTTGGGATTTCGGATCTTAGAGTCTGTTTTCGGCGTTTCCAGCTGAAGCCCACCCCACCCGGCGGGGCTTGGGATCTGGGTCATTGAACTGGCCGTGGTGTAGAGGCGCCCTCAAGTGGCCGTTGCGAGGGAGCACAGGGAGGGAGCTGACCAAAGGCTGATACCCTGAGGAGTTAGGTGAATTTCAGGGATCAGAAATTCAATATAAAATTCGCGGATCTGGCTTCCCCCACAGGGCTGGCACCCAGCTACGGGGATCCCTGAGGGCTGTGTTGCACTGCGGGGCTCCTAAGCTTTCTGTGGACCAGATTTGAGCTTGCCAGGTCTGGGTCCCCTGAACTCTGGTGGTCCACACCCCAGACTCACACCTCTTGAGTCTTCAGTGTCTCAGACTTTCCACCCCTGAATCCATCACACTCTGGGGTCTACCTGGGGTCCTTGAGTGCCCTGGACCTCAACGTTTGCGTTTTATCTTTAATGGTTCATATTGTTTTGTTTTTATTTTCACTTTATCTTATTTTTTACTCTTTTTGACGCCCTGATTGCTAATATTGCATTATCCCCTAGTCTTTTCTCCTAGTGTCTCCCCCAAAGTCCTTTTTTTTTTTTTTACAGATATTTAGGGGTTTTTTTGGTTGTTGTTTTAGATAGTGTTGCAATTGTGACACGTGTATACCTGTATCTCTCTCCCCCCATCTGTTCCCCACCGCTTGCCTATCCTCTTTTTCTTTCTTCCTTTCTTCTTGTCTTTCTTTTTTTCTTTATTATAATTAGTGTGTTTTTTTTTTTCGGTTCTCTCTTTCCCTCTTGTCCCTCATTTTCCACTTATTTTATTTTAATTCAAGTACACAATACGTGCTACAGGGAACACCTCACATTTGCTGGGTTTTCCCATCCTCCACTGCCTCATTTCTGTGTGAACTGATTTAGGCTACCTACACTATCCCTCTTCCCCTGCATCTTGATAACCACTATCATCTACTGTCTCTCCTAAATTCCACCCCCCACCTCCCATTCTTTGATCCACAAAGTGTCTAACTCTTAACTTCTAATACCTTTGTTCTGTTTTCTGTCTGTTATCCACTCTTGAAACTATTACCTTTCTTTTCTTTTTCCTTCTCTCATGAAAACAATAGCTTTGTAGTTCATACCATATTCTGCCTATATTCAGTCATCTACTTCATAAAAGATACTCTACCTACAGCTATAACTCTATACAATCTACATGAATCTAACCTCCATCCTCCCAGATCTCATATTCTTGCTTTGTTAACATACATTACCAATACCACTTTACACTTTACCCTTGCTGACACAATTGCCTTTTCCCAACACTAATACTTTCTTCTAAAGTGAACTTAACCAACAACAAGTAACTTGAGTAAGAAGAAAAAAGTGACAAAAAGAAGATATAACACCTATGCAAAAATAACAACTAATTAACCTCCAAAAGCAGACAAAGAAGCTAAGGAACTGATTAAATTCATCAAAATAAAGAGATGACCAGAAAGCAACAAAAATCTACAAACCAAACCAATAATCAGGAAAACATGACTGAATCCAATCAACAAACCAATAATCACGAAGGGGAGCAAAACTTGGCACAAGCAATGAAAGAACTCAGAACATTCATCACCGACAAATTTGATGCAGTAATGAAAGAGGTTAACAACATGAAGACATCACTTGGAGGGGAAATTGCAGACATATGCAAAAACATAACAGATATGATGGGAATGAACACCACAGTTCAAGAAATCAAAAATACACTTGCAGCAAATATCAGCAGACTAGAAGAGACAGAGCAGAGAATTAGTGATGTGGAAGACAGTACCTCAGAAATCAAACAGATAGTAGAAGGGGTCAATAAGAAGATAGAAAAAATCCAATTAGGATTTAGGGACCTGAATGACAATGCAAAATGCTCAAACATACGTATTATAGGCATTCCAGAAGGTGAAGAGAAGGGAAAGGGGTCAGAAGGAGTGTTGCAGGAAATAATGGCTGAAAACTTCCCAAATCTACTGAAAGAGACAGATGTACATATCCAAGAAGCACAGCGCACTCCACAAGTCATAAACCCCAACAGGCCCACCACAAGACATATACTTATCAAATTATCCAAGGCTCAAGACAAAGAGAAAATCCTAAAAGCAGCAAGAGAAAAGAAAACCATCACATACAAGGGAAGCTCAATTAGATTAAGTGCTGATTTCTCTTCTGAAACCATGGAGGCAAGAAGACAGTGGTATGATATAGTGAAGGTACTAAAGGAAAAAAACTTCCAACCAAGAATACTCTATCCAGCTAAACTAGCATTCAAACATGATGGAGAGTTCAAAATATTCACAGACAAACAGAAACTGAAAGTGTATACCAACAAGAAACCTCCCCTTCAAGAAATTCTAAAGGGAGTTCTGCAGGAAGAAAGGAAAAAACAGGAAAGGCAAAGTTGGAGGAGAGTATAAGACCAACAACAACAACAAAAAAGACCAAAAAAATATACAAACAAAATATGACAAACACAAATCCAATCAAAATATGGCTAACACAAATAATTCCTTGATAGTAATAACACTGAATGTCAACGGATTAAACTCACCTATCAAAAGATTCAGACTGGGACATTGGATAAGGAAATATAACCCATCCATATGCTGTCTACAAGAGACACATCTTAGACCCAGAGACGCATGGAGATTGAAAGTGAATGGCTGGAAAACAATCATACAAGCTAACAATAACCAAAAAAAGGCAGGAGTAGCTATATTAATATCAGACAAAATAGACTTTAAATGTGAAACAATTGTGAGAGACAAAGAAGGATACTACATTTTAGTGAAAGGGAAAATCTGTCAAGAAGATCGAACAATCATAAATATCTATGCCCGTAACAAGGGTGCCTCTAAATACGTCAGGCAAACGCTGGAAAAACTAAGTGAAAAAATAGATACATCTACAATTATAGTGGGGGATTTTAATACACCACTATCAACTCTGGACAGAACATCTCAAAAGAGAATCACCAAAGAAACAAAACATCTGAATAGTATATTAGAGGAACTCGATCTAATAGACATATATAGATCGCTACACCCAAACACAGCAGGATATACATTTTTCTCAAGCGCACATGGATCATTCTCCAAGATAGATCATATGCTAGGCCACAAAGAAAGGCTGAACGAATTCAGAAAGATTGAAATCATACAAAACATTATCTCTGACCACAGTGGAGTCAAGCTGGAGATTTGCAAGGGACAGAAGCCCAGATTTCACACCACGATTTGGAAATTAAACAGCACACTCTTAGAAAAACAGTGGGTCAAAGAGGAAATCTCAAAAGAAATCAATAACTACCTTGAAACAAATGATAATGATAACACAACATACCAAAATTTATGGGATGCAGCAAAAGCAGTACTGAGAGGGAAGTTTATAGCCATAAATTCATATATCAAAAAAGAAGAAAGAGCAAAAATCGAAGAACTAACTGCACATTTGAAGGAATTAGAAAAACAACAACAAAGTAACCCAACAGGAAGAAGAAGGAAGGAAATAACAAAGATAAGAGCAGAACTAAATGAAATAGAAAATAAGAAAGCACTTGAACAGATAAACAAGACCACGAGCTGGTTTTTTGAGAAGATTAACAAAATTGACAAACCTTTAGCAACACTAACAAAGAAAAAAGAGAGAAGATGCAAATACACAAAATAAGAAATGAGAAAGGCGATATCACCACTGACCCAACAGAAATAAAGACTATCATAAGAGGATATTTTGAAAAACTATATTCCAACAAAAATGACAATCTAGAGGAAATGGACAAATTCCTAGAAACACATAAGCAGCCCATATTGACGAAAGAAGAAATTGATGATCTTAACAAACCAATCACAAGCAGAGAGATAGAATCAGTTATCAAAAATCTCCCAACTAAGAAGAGCCCAGGGCCAGATGGCTTCACAGGTGAATTCTACAAAACATTCCGGAAAGAACTGACACCAATCCTGCTGAAACTATTCCAAAACATCGAAACGGAAAGAACATTACCCAACTCCTTCTATGATGCCAACATTACCCTAGTACCAAAGCCAAACAAAGACATCACAAGAAAGGAAAATTACAGACCAATTTCTCTGATGAACCTAGACGCAAAAATACTTAACAAAATACTTGCTAATCGTATTCAACAATACATTACACGTATTATACACCACGACCAAGTGGGATTCATCCTAGGTATGCAAGGATGGTTCAACATAAGAAAATCAATCAACGTAATACACCATATAAACAGATTGAAGGAAAAAAATCACATGATTATATCTATTGATGCAGAAAAAGCATTTGACAAAATACAGCACCCTTTCTTGATAAAAACACTCCAAAAGGTTGGAATACAAGGGAATTTTTTGAACATGATAAAGAGTATATATGAAAAACCTAAAGCCAACATTGTTTACAATGGAGAAATCCTAGACTCCTTCCCTCTAAACTCAGGAACAAGACAAGGATGCCCACTGTCTCCGCTCCTATTTAACATTGTCTTAGAAGTACTTGCACGAGCACTGAGGCAAGAACCAGAAATAAAAGGCATTCAAATTGGAAAGGAAGAAGTCAAAATTTCATTATTTGCAGATGACATGATCCTATACATAGAAAACCCTGAGAGATCTACAACGAAGATTCTAGAACACATAAATGAGTTTAGTAAAGTCGCAGGTTATAAAATCAATGCGCAAAAATCAGTAGCATTTCTGTACACCAATAATGAGCAAGATCAGGAGGAAATCAAGAAACAAATACCATTCACAATAGTAAATAAAAAAATCAAATACTTAGGAATAAATTTAACTAAAGAGGTAAAGAACTTATACAACGAGAATTATACAAGATTGTTCAAGGAAATCAAAGAAGACCTAAATAAATGGAAGACTATTCCTTGTTCATGGATAGGAAGACTGAACATTATTAAGATGTCTATCCTACCAAAATTGATCTACACATTCAATGCAATCCCAATAAAAATCAACGCAGCCTTCTTTAAGGAACTAGAAAAACTAACTATGAAATTTATTTGGAAAGGAAAGAGACCCCGAATAGCCAAAGACATACTGAAAAAGAAAAACGAAATTGGAGGAATCACACTACCTGACTTCAAAACATACTATAAAGCTACGGTGGTGAAAACAGCATGGTATTGGCATAAGGAAAGACACATAGACCAATGGAATCGAATTGAAAGCTCTGATATAGAAACTCACATATATAGCCACATAATATTTGATAAAGCCACCAAACCCTCTCAATTGGGAGACAGTGGCCTATTCAACAAATGGTGTCTGGAGAACTGCATAGCCATATGTAGAAAAATGAAAGAGGATTACCATCTCACACCTTATACAAAGATCAACTCAAGATGGATCAAAGACCTAAATATAAGAGCCAAGACCATAAAAACCTTAGAAAGCAGTGTAGGGAAACATCTAAAGGACCTTGTAATAGGAAATGGATTTATGAATATCTCACCAAAAGCACGAGCAGGAAAAGAACTAATAGATAAATGGGACTTCCTCAAAATTAAAGCCTTCTGCACCTCAAAGGAGTTTGTCAAGAAAGTAAAAAGGGAGCCCACACAGTGGGAGAAAATATTTGGCAATCATATATCTGATAAGAAACTTATAACTTGCATATATAAAGAACTCCTATATCTTGAAAATAAAAAGATAAACAACCCATTTAAAAAATGGGAAAAAGGCTTAAACAGACACTTCTCCGAAGAAGAAATACAAATGGCAAGAAAGCACATGAAAAAATGTTCCAAATCTCTAGCTATCAGGGAAATGCAAATCAAAACTACAATGAGATACCATCTTACATCCATAAGATTGGCAGCTATGAAAAAAACAGAAGAATACAAGTGCTGGAGAGGATGTGAAGGAAGGGGAACACTCATCCACTGCTGGTGGGAATGCAGAAGGATCCAACCATTCTGGAGGACAGTATGGCGGTTTCTCAAAAAACTAGCCATAGATTTGCCATATGACCCAGCAATACCACTGCTGGGTATATACCCAGCAGAACTGAAAACAAGGACACAAACCGATATATGTACACCAATGTTCATAGCAGCATTGTTCACTATTGCCAAAAGTTGGAATCAACCCAAATGCCCATCAACAGATGAGTGGATCAATAAAATGTGGTATATACACACAATGGAATACTACTCGGCTGTAAGAACAAACACACTACAAACACATGTGATAACATGGATGAATCTTGAGAACCTTATGTTGAGTGAAGCAACCCATACATTGAAGGACAAATACTACATGACCTCAATGATATGAAATAAACAAGCTGCCCTAGATAGCAAGAGACTGAACGATAGGCTTACAGGAAATTGGAGGGAGGAGGAAGGATATGAGCCGATGTCTGCAGGGGTGGAACTTAAGACGAGATGGTGGTAAGTATGAACACAAAGAAGAGATAAAATGGGGGCAAGGGGTTGCCTTTGGTTGGGGCTTTACGGGTTTGAGGGTGGCTGGGGAGGGACGGTTGGGTAATGTTGCCCAAAAGTGGGGGGAGGGAGGGGTAGCATACGAACACAGGAGAGGGTTAGGAGGTGGTGGAGAGTAAAATGCCGAGAAAATAATATCAAAATATAATAAAGAGGGTTACCTGTTTAGAATGCTCGGAGGGGAGGGTCTGATGCAGGACGGGCTCCTGGGGAATGCCTAAATGCTCATTCTGCCAGAGTGGGTGACACCATGGGGTAGAATCCCAAGTAGTGAGAGTGGGGGTGGACCCACATCCTGGGGAGGACTAATGCCACCAAATAGAGGGAACTCTATCCCTCGAGAGAAAGGGTGGCTCCCAGGGCATTGGGGCAGATGAGCAAGTTAGGCCCTAAACACTATTCCATCTATCTCTGGAAGTGGCTCCTCAGGAAACGGAGGTTGACTGTCACTGTGGGCACCAAGGTGGAAGGGAAAATGGACGTTAAATGTGTGGAACCAAAGTAAATGGGGGGCAAGGGAGGAGTTTCTTGAGAGTACACAAGGATGGATATAAAACATGTAATATTACACCATAACATATAGGAGACGACAGACTGATAATGTAAACCATAATGTAAAACATAGGAGAACTAAAAATGTAAAGAACTGTGTATCCTAAAGTATGCACCATAATGTAAGCACAGATATTACCATGTTAGAAAGCTAATATCTCAGACTCTGTACATCACCTTAAGTAAATATGATGTGAATAGGGTGTAAGAGTATCGCTGTGGAAGGAAAAAGGTGTTGAGGTGGATGTATGGGAGTGCTGTATATTATATATATGCATTGCTGTGGTCTAGGACTCCTATGAAGAAATGCTGAATAATTAGGGTGGGAGGGGGAAAAAAAAAAAAAAAAGGATAGGATGTGGAATTTTTTCAAGTCAACATTCTTTATCTAAGTTCTTTATCTAACTTTATCCAAGTTCTTTATCTATCCTTTAAACCCATCGCTATATGCCATTCCCTAGTAAGGGACCATGACATTATATTGGACTTCAAATTTCGGGGAGTTCTGGATCACAGAGTGTTTCAACAATGGCAATGGAGGGATACTGGTATGGGATACCAATGACAGGTGATATATGGCTGACAGGGAGCTGTACAGAACATATGTCCAGGGTGCATGGTAATGATTGGATATACTCATAGTGGCAACAATTAAAAACCCAGCAGGGGGGGTACTGGGTTCCTGGCCAGTGGTGCTCTGTCGTGGTCCCTAGGGGAGCAGCGATAGTCTCCCAGGTACAGCGGCGGGGACCGGGAGGGAGTGAGGGTTCAACAGTGAGCCCCTGATGCTAATGACTATGCTTGTGAGCTGATAAACCTAAAATAAGAACAAGGCCTAGAGCAACATTGTGCCTGGGAATTTCCTCCTGTCAGCCTTCATGTTACTCAAATGTGGCCAGTCTCGAAGCCAAACTCAGCATGTAAATGCAATCCTTCCCTCCAGCGTGGGACATGACACCCAGGGATGAGCCTCCCTGGCAACGAGGGACCACTATCAAATACCAACTGATGATGCAACTGGAAAAGGACCTTATATGGAAGGTTCAATGCGGATCAGCAGAATATCCATGTCTACATAAAACAACATGACTTTAAAATGCTGTTTGACCTAAAGTAAGGGGGAAATGGAAAGGAGAAATGAGTTTATATGGCTACGAGTTTCTAAAAAAGAGTCTGGAGGCTGGCAGAAGGATTGCCCTCATGCACAACTGAGCAGAGTCAGAGAGACAGATAAAGCAGATACAACCCCCAGATATTGGTTCCTATGAAGGCTAAAGAGACCCATGAGAGTTATGGTCATGGCCGATGGGGTTTACTACCAGGGCAGATGGCCCCTCTCTGGAAATGGTGTTTCTGTGTGATGAATCTGGACTCAGATGGGATCTCCCTTCATAAGACTTTCATACTAATCTGTTGGAGGTGCAGTTAACGTTGGGGTTTAAGATATAGCTAGGGGATTTGAATCTCTGAACTGATAATGTGATAGCCAGGTCCTGAGCCTCAACAGACTCCAGCACCTACAATCTGATTTATTGGACTTACCACACTCAGCTAAGATGGAGTTGAAGAAGGACAATCACCACACCATGGAGCCTAGAGTGATTACAACTGAAAATGGGAGGATGGCAGCCAGCATCCATGTGGAATCTGAGCCTCCTCTAGACATAGAGGTGCAATGGAAACAACCAATCCAATGTCCACATAGAAGAGGTGGCATTGGATTGGGAAAAGTGGACATGGTGGACGATGGGTATGGGGAAGGGCAGGAAGAGATGAGAGGTGGGGGCGTATTTGGGACGTGGAGCTGCCCTGGATGGCGCCTCGGGGGTGATCACCGGACATCGTGGATCCTCACAGGGCCCACTGGATGGAATGGAGGAGAGTATGGGCCATGATGTGGACCATTGTCTATGAGGTGCAGAGGTGCCCAAAGATGTACTTACCAAATCCAATGGATGTGTCATGATGATGGGAACGAGTGTTGTTGGGGGGGAGAGGGGGGGTGGGGGGGTGGGGTTGAATGGGACCTCACATATATATTTTTAATGTAATATTATTACAAAGTCAATTAAAAAAAATCAAAAGACAAAAAAAAAAAAATAAAGGACTAAAGTAATCTGGGGAAAAAAAAAAAAAAAAAGAAATGCATATTAGAAAAATTACTACATGTTATGCCCAAACTGTGAGAATCTAGCAACTGTACATAAATTGTCAAATGCAATTAATGTTTTCCAACTTAGTGTTGTTAGAGAAACCAAGAAAAGGTATGATCTCTTCCCATATATAAGTAAGGAGAAATAGAACCAGCAAGATGGTGGCAAGTCAGGAGCTCCTAGAATCAGCTCATGCTACAGGGCAGTTAGTAACCCCCCAGAGCTATCTAAGGCACCTGTCTGCTAGCAGCAGGAGACAAAAAGGTCATCCTGCAACATTGTTGAAAGATTGGGTGGAGAATAGTACCCATCTGCAGACAATATGTGTAAGTAGGGCACTCCACATCCCAGAGCCTGGTGCCCATCTTCCACTGGCTACACAAGCTGCCTAAGGAGTAATTCCATGCCTAAAATTGGAAGCTTCACTTCCAAAAAAGGGGAAGGAAGAGATGGTTGGGCACCAACTTAAGATACTGATTTGTAAATGCAGTGGGCTATATTATAATCCTAAGAAGAGCTAAAGTTTGAACCTGTCCAAGTCAGAAAGAGACCAGTAACACCATTTTAACTCCTCCTTTGGCATAAGGGGAAGCAGCAATGACTGAAAATCACGGTGCTGGTAAGGACCAGCTTCTTCCATCCTGACCAAATGGCAGTTCTGGCATAAGCCCCCTCCCCACCTCTGGCAGCGACGTAGCTGGAAAGGCATGCACCAGCCTATCCAGGAAAATACAGACCACACCAAGGAGGCTGGGGATCATCCTATCTGTGCACTGCAGGCTGCCTCAGGGGCTACCCTGTGGCTGGAATTGGGAGCTCCATTTCCCAAAAACAGGGGAGGAAGAGACAATTGACCATTGATTTCAGCTACTAATTAGTAAATTTGGCTGGATAAAGTAAAACTCTGAAAATAGCTAACACTTTAAAATGTACAAGTCAGAAAGTGATTGGTAGCCACCATTTTGACTACACACACAGCAGGCTCACTGAAAATCACCCAGGTGGGCCTGCAGCTCAAGCCTAGACTTCAGCCCCACCTCTAACAGGGAGGAAGCTATTGTGCACTGCAACTGCCTTTCCAGATAAATGAAGGTGCACATTTCACAAACAGAATAGTATGATATGTACAGGGGCAACTGCAGTCACCTTGGACCTGTAATGCATAGATTGCTCTCCATACCGGTAGCTCCATCCCAGCAGCTCCATCCCAGCCCCAGGAAGGGGAGAAAGGCACTTGAAGCTTCATAAGTCTCTCTGGGCAACCACAGTCCGGAACTACACAACTTGGATTATTACACACAGCTGTAGCTGTGTCCAAACACCTGGCAGGAAGAAATTTCATCAGTCCCTGGGGCACTGAGGATAGCTTGAACCTCCACAGCTCACAACACCAACTGCATCCTTGGCTCCTACTACACAACCAGCAAGGGAGAAAGGGCAAGAAAGCCCTAAACTAAAGAGCAATACTGCACCCTGAATGAATACTCTAGTAAGCCTTTTGTCAAGACACAAAAAAATTTTAAATCCACAGCAAGAACCAGGAAGATGTGACCCAGTTAAAAGAGCAAGATAGGCCCCCAGATGGCATAAAGGATTTGAAACAACTAATCATAGATGTTCAAAGTAATTTCCTTAATAAATTCATTGAGAAGGCTAAAGAGTTAAGGATATTAAGAAGACATTGGATGAACACAAAGAAGAATTTGAAAGCAGACATAGAAAAATAGCAGATTTTATTGGAATAAAAAACCCAATAAATAAAATGATAAAATTTAAAATACACTGGAGTCATAAAATAGCAGATTTGAGGAAACAGAGTAAAGCATTGGACAGCTTGAAGAAATGGCCTCTGAAAGTGAACAAATGAAATAACAGATGAAGAAATGAAGGGAAAAAATTGAACAGTGTCTCAGGGAAATAAATGACAACAAGAGATGTGCAAACACATGTTCATGGGTGTCCCAGAAGGAGAAGAGAAGGGAAAAAGGTCAGAAGGACTATTTGAAGACATAATGGTGGAAAATATCCAACTCTATTGAAGGACGTAGATTTCCATATCAAGAAGCACAACATACTCCCATCCAAATAAATGGAGTTTGTAACCAAGAGACCAGCATTGCAGGAAATACTAAAGGGTGTGCTATGACCTGAAAATAATAGACTGGAGAAAGAGGTCTGGAAGACCATAAAGATATGAAGATTATATCAATAAAAGTAAATAAAAATATCAGAAGAGTGGTGATAATAACATATGACAGAAAAAAATATTCAGGAATAAACTTAATCAAAGATGTAAAGCACTTATACCCAGAAAAATACAACTAATCATTAAAAGAAATCAGAAAGATCTAAATAATTGGAAGAACATTCCATGCTCACAGTTTAGAAGACCAAATATTCTTAAGAAGTCAGTTCTACTCAAATTGATATGCAGATTCAATACAATCCAGATAAAAATTCCACCAGAAATTCTAAACCAATGGAAAACATGATTATCAATTTTATGTGGAAGGGTGAGTGGTCCTGAATAGGTAGAAGCATCTTAAAAAGAAATGCAAAGTTGGAGAACTCTCATTTCCAGACTTTGAATCGTATTTCCTAGCAACCTTGTTAAAAACAGCATGCTACTGTCTTAAATACAGACACATAATCCAATGGAACCAAATTGATGATTCAGAAACAGACACATCTAAGTCAAGAGATTTTTGACTAGCCTGTCAAAAGCACTCAGCTCTGGCAGAACAGTCCATTCAACAAATGGTGCTGAAAGAACTAGATATCCATACCCAGAAGAAGGAACGAGGACCCATATCTCACACCTTATCCAAAATTTAACTCAAAATAGATCAAAAACCTAAATATAAAAGCAAGAACCATATTGTTTCTAGAAGAAAATATAGGAAAATATCTTCAAGACCTAGTAATAGGTGGGGGTTTCTTAAAGGAGATAAGAAAATGACTGAAATTGGGCTACTGATGTTTAATGTATGTCGAAGTTTTAATTAACTTTACTATAAAAGTGTGGAAATGTAAAGAGTTGATCGTAACACATTTGGTAAGAGCTGGTTTATAAATCAGAATGTGGCTGAAAATGGTAGTCTAGGGATGTAAATGACAATTGAAAGAAAGCTATGGCATAATCTAGGGAATAAATAGCAGAGAAAACCCACAAGTGGATGAGAATTGTGGTTGATGTTACAGAGGCAAGAGTGTCCTTGGTGAGCTAGAGCAGGCGTACATCATTATTACAGGGTGGTGGGAATATGGAGAAGCATGGGAAAAATACAACTGGAGTGACTAATGGACTGTGGTTAATAGAAATAATGTAATATTCATGCATCAATGCCAAAGATGTACTGTGCTAACAATAGGGGAGTATGGAAAAGGTGTGCCAAATGTCTGCTAAGGACCTTGAAAGAATCTGATGTACTTTCTCATATCTCTAAAAAATATTCCTCCACGGTGTGGTGTGTCGATAGAGGGATGTTGTTTGGGAATTCTGCACATGTGCATGATTCTTTTGTAAGCTTACAACTTCTGTCATAAAAATATATTTAAAAAATAGTAATAGGGTGGGTTGAGGGAAAAAACACCAAATGTAAGATAACGACTATAGTTAGTAAGTTTTTGGTAATATTCTTTCATAATTTGTAACAAATGTCTCAAAACAATGCAAGGTATTGGTGGTGGGTTGACACATGGGACCCCTATATGATGTTAGGCATGTTTTCTATTAAGTTGCCAACTTGTACTATACATTTATTGATGCATGTTCATGTGTAAATGATATAAAAATAATAATAACATGGTTTGGGGAAAAGTACATTGGTTCAGTTAGCAGTAATATTTTATGCATTTTTGGCTTGTAAGTCCACAACTGTTACTATACACTTATTGTTTACATATGTGTATTGATGACTGATATACTTCAATAAACTTAAATATATATGTATGTATATACATATACTTGTGTGTGTGTGTGTATGGAGAGACCAGCTTACAAGGTTTTAATCCCTAATACTGTGTTCTGAGAATTTCACCTTCATCTTCACTGGTTCATTGCAGGAACATCCCTTGGCCAACATACATTTTGTAGCAGCATTGTTGATCTGAGCCTCACAAATGGAACCTTTTATCTGAAGTATATGGCCAGAGAAACAACAGTTAATGATAAGATGAAAAATACTCAGGCTCCTCTTCTCCTGTGCTTTTATTACAGATTTTTTACAAACTTGAAATTTTCCTAGTTCATGATCCTCCTATTCAGGTAGATCTAAGATATTAAATGGGATATGACACAAATGCTACCAGCAACACAAGCTTCTCTACCTAACACAGTTAGAGACTGCTTTTGCTTGATGATTTTTCCTATCATGAGTTGCACAACATCTCTTCATCAGTCCCCTGTCATTTCCTCACAACATTAAGACTTTGATCAAATCATTCCTTCTCAGTGGAGACTTCCATGACTTTCCATGTCCCCAATTATTTAACTCTTCATGTTCCATGCTTATGACCATGTCTCTTTACCTACTTTTCTACAAAGAGTTTCAGGCCATTTGCTTTCCTCTTAAATGTGAGCCTGTCCTGGAAATTCCATTAATCAAAACAATGCAATAAGAAATTGCTCTGATTCTAGGTTTTCAAGAAACAAAGAAAGGCTGCAAGATGATGGCACCATCCCAGAACCTCAGGCTCCTGCTCCTCTGTGTTTCAGATGAGAGAGGATGTGCAAACTTGAACATGGCATTTTCCTTCCAAGGTCATCTTCCTGTTCAGATATAAAATCCATCATATTAAAATAGGATATGAAATGAAAGGTGCAATCACCTATAAAGGTAAAATCAAATAAAAAAAAAAGAAAATTTGATTTTCCCTCATAAAGGAAGGTAGATACCTTTACTCTCCTCCATTTCCTTAGCTCATCAATTTTAGAAAAGTCAGATTACAAAAGAGTTCTATGTCCTTTTCAGAGGTATGTATATTTTTGTTTGTTTTTATTTTTTAATTTTTATTTATTTTTAGTTGGCTTTTTAAAAAGAAATATAGATCACAAAAAATGTTACATTAAAAATTATAAGGGGTTCCCATATACCCCACACCCCAACCCACCCACTTTTCAAATGTATTTATTTTTAAAAGATAAATAGTTGCTTAATATACTGATCTTTTTTCCTTTATTAGACACTACGTATGTACTCTTGAGATTCTTGACACTTTGTTAGAAAATGTAGCAGCATTCACCAGGATGGGAATTTAATACTTTCTTTTTTTATTTTGTGGCTCTCTACCCAAGAAGATGACACACTAGGAGAAGATGAACACATTCAAGGCTTTAATATTTGTATAAAACTATTAAACTTATTCTTGGAAGGCTGAAACTTAGTGGTTACCAAAAGTTCCAAGGGGACAGAGAGGGAAGAATAGGTACATAGTGCATATTTAGAGTCCTGGCACTGTTCTGCACTACTTTTCAACGATGGATGCATTATGATACATTATGTCAAAACCCAAAAAACAGTGCAGTTTAAAGTGGAAACCGTAATGGAGACCATTTCCATGGATAGTAGCAATGCTTCAATATTTGTTCATCAATTGCAACAAATGGACCATAGTCATGTCAGATATTATTAATAGGTTAAAATGTGAGAGTAGGGGGGGTGGAGTGTATAGGGAGCCCCTATATTTTCTATGTGACTTTTCTGTGACTAAAATCTTCTTTGAAAATAAAAAAAAAAAAAAACAAATAAGACACTGAGGGAACATACAGAAGAAATCAATATCCATAAAAGATAGATCATTATTATTATGAAAGATATAATACAGACAAAATTTGACTTTGTTTTTTTTTTTTTTGAAGGTTTTGGATTACGTCAAAGTTACATTGATGGCAGGGAAGGATAACAGATGCAATGATTGTGTAGTGCAAATTGTGTGGTCAAAGTATAAACCATAGTGTAAGCTATAGACCATGGTTAATAACAATGTTTCAATATTTGATCACCATTTACAGCAAATGTACCACACTAATGAAAGGTTGTTAATGGGGGAAAGGATGAGGGATGGAGTATATAGGAATCCCTCATATTTTTTATATAACTTTTATGTAATCTAAAACTTCTATAAAAATAGAGGAATATCTTTCTCAATCACCTGGGAACAATCTCTTGGAAATGGAATAATCAGGTAGATAATGCCATTCTCTCTCATTTTCTGTGGGAGAATGGGTGCAAAACTTAAATGGACACCTGGCTCCAAGTTGAAAAATTACCCTAAAAATATGAAAATTTTATATTTCTCGTTCATGTTTCCTTAGAAAAAGGCAATTAACTGAGACAGAGGCTCACCGCCATTGCCAGATGAGTTTAAGATGAACTATTTGTGATGAATGGAGCTGTCACTCTTCTATCTGGAGAACTAGTTATCATTTACCATGAGAACATGCGCAAAATTAGTTGTTTTCCTACCAGATGTCTAAAAGGTCATTTTTTTTCTGTGTTTGCAGCCTCTTTAAAGTATTGTCTGGATATGCATTACTTTTCTATTTTAATTTAATCAAACTGTTTCCTTTCTCATCTACCTTTTTGGTGTAGTTTCATGATTGGAAAGATGTTTTATTTTGAATTATATTTTCCCCGAGTCTGATGACATGGATTGAATTAGCTGGAAACTTACTGAATTAAGCAGGAAATTTACAGGACTTGTGGGCACATAGCAGTCAGGTAAAGGACCCTGAATTATTCTGTGTCCGTACTAGATCTTCATTTTTTTTGGAATACTATGCAGATAAAACACATTTTTTATCAAGTCTAGGAAATACAGAATCTCTAATCCCATGAGAAGCAACATATGGCTAGCTAATTTGGAAGCCAGAACATTCTCTGCTACTATTTCTCCTAAAGGAGTACTATATCTCTGTTATATTGGGAAAAGGCTTATGATAAAACAGTATTGATGTTGACTGGCAATGATTCCTTTGGTTTTGATGAATTAATGTATTTGTTTGGCTCTTAGATCTCATCTCAAGCAAATAAATTACTGGGATGTATGCAATTTACATCATTTTAGAGGAAAGGAGAAAATCATTTCAAAGGCTTGCAGGTAAGATTATGAAAACTAGAAGGGGAAATGTAAAAATATAAGCCACTTTCTCTAGAGGATGCCTTCCTTCTTTCTCTATTGTCCTCACTTGATAGGGAGGGTGACTCCCTTGTTAGGTGCTAATGTGACAGGTGATTGTAAATTGAAGCCTATGCTCCTTTGCCATTTAGAAAATTTAAAGGGAAACGGACTTTGGCCCAGTGGTTAGGGCGTCTGTCTACCACATGGGAGGCCCGCGGTTCAAGCCCCGGGCCTCCTTGACCCGTGTGGAGCTGGCCCATGCGCAGTGCTGATGTGCGCAAGGAGTGCCGTGCCACACAGGGTTGTCCCCCGCGTAGGGGAGCCCCACGCGCAAGGAGTGCACCCATAAGGAGAGCCGCCCAGTGCCAAGGAGGGAGCAGCCTGCTGAGGAATGGCACCACCCACACTTCCCGTGCAGCTGATGACAACAGAAGTGGACAAAGAAACAAGACGAAGCAAAAAGACACAGAAAACAGACAACCGGGGGGGGGGGGGGAGGGGAATTAAATAAATAAAAATAAATCTTTAAAAAAAAAAATTTAAAGACCCTTAAAAATATGTAAAATCTACTCTGCCTATGCTCTAGAAATTGAACAAGAAATACTGACTGACAGTCTATCTGTATACAACATGGTTAGCTGAAAAATTTAAGCCCATTATTGAGACCTACTGCTCAGAACAAAAGATTCCTTTCAAAATATTACTGCATACTGACAATGTACTTGGTCACCCAAAGCTCTGATGGAGTTGTACAGTGAAGTTCAGATTGATTTCATGCCTGATAACCCAACATCCATTCTGCAACCCATGTATTAAGAATTCATTTTGAATTCAGGTCTTATTATTTTAAAATGCATTTTGTAAGTCTCAGCTGCTATAGACATTCAGTTTTCATATCGATCTCAACAGAGTAAAGGGAAAGATTTGTAAAAATTGTTCACCATTATAGATGACATTAAGTTTATTTGTGATTCATGGGAGGAGTTCAAACTATCAAAATTAACAGGACTTTGGAAGAAGTTGATTCCAACTCCCATGGAAAATGTTTAGGGGAAGTAGCTGCTGATGGTGTGGATATAGAAAGAGAACTAGAATGTCACTGTTTCACTGTAAAAGAATGAATACAGCATTTACTCGAATAAGAAGTAACATCCTCAGAGATATAGAATGTTTAAGCTTTGCAAATTCCTTCATAAAATTTTTCTCACTTGACTATTTGTATTTGTACTTTAGATATACCTACACAAAAGAAAACAATTATGATTCTGTATATGTCTTAAGTCTGTCACAGTTTATATAACATATTTATTAAATAATCACATCAAATTTTCCCAAAGTAGATATTTTTAGCTCATTGAATATGGATAAGAAAAGTGAGGTCCAGAGAAAACAAAAGATTGAGATCTTGAGGACTTAAACCAAGAGCTTTTTAGTATTGCTTTTTTATTCTTTCTACTATGTCTTAGCTCCTTCATTTCTCCTATAAGCTAATTGTATGGGATACTCCTTGAAATATCAACAAAGGCATGTGTGACACTGTCTGGTTTCTCCTCCTGGCTTTGCTACTCTCATCTGTAACAAATGTTCCACAACAATGCAAGGTATTGGTGGAGGGATGATATTTGGGGATTCTGCAGGTTATACATGACTGTTTTGTAAACTCACAACATCTTCAATAAAGATTTTTTTAATTGAAAAAAAATAAAGAGAATTAGAGTAAGAAGCGAAGCCTGAAGATGCGACTGAACTTCTGCACTCTCATGATACATATTTAACCAATGAGGAGTTGCTTTTTCTGAATGAACAAAGATATTGGAGTCTTGAAATATAATCTATTCCTGGTGAAGATTCATCTCAAGGACACCTGGAACGTTCTACAGGATACACTACATGCTCGTTATCAGAACTAATCTCAACAAAATTGGGCAGATTGATATGTACAAAGTAATTTCTCTGACCACAACAAAATGAAGCAGGAAATTAATAAGAGGCAGAGAAGGAGCCGGGCCGAGCCGGGCCGCGGTGGTGTGCGGGCCGGGCCGCGGCGGCATACGGAGCCGGGCGGGGCCGGTGCAGGCCGCGGTGGCGAGAGGCGGACGCCGGAGCTGGGCCGGGCCGCTGTAGCGAGCGGAGCCAGGCGGAGCCGGGTCAGGCCGCGGCCGGTACAGAGCCGGGCGGGGCCGGTCCAGGCCGTGGTGGCGGGAGGTGGACGCGGGAGCCGGCTGGGCCGCTGTAGCGAGCGGAGCCGGGCGGAGCCAGGCCAGGCCGAGGCGGCGTAAGGAGCCGGGCAGAGCCGGTCCAAGCCTCCGCGGCGGGCGGAGCCGGGCCTGCGGAGGGGTTTCTGTTCTTTTTTTTTTTTTTTTTTTTTTAATTTATTTTACTTTATTTTATTTTATTTATTTATTTATTTTTTTGGAGCATCTGCAGTACTGGGGAGTTCGTGGGCCCTGGGCGGCCTATTGGGGGTTTGTGGGAAGGGAGGTGCTTGCAGACCCATTTGGGCAGACAGACGGGGGGTTTTAGGGCAAAGCGGGGGGAAGTTGTTGTTTTAGATAGTGTTGCAATTGTGACACGTGTATACCTGTATCTCTCTTCTCCCTATCCGTTCCCCACCGTTTGCCCATCCTCTTTTTCTTTCTTCCTTTCTTCTTGTCTTTCTTTTTTCTTTATTATAATTAGTTTTTTTTTTTTTCGGTTTTCTCTTTCCCTCTTGTCCCTCATCTTCCACTTATTTTTATTTTAATTCAAGTATACAATAGGTGCTACAGGGAACACCTCACATTTGCTGGGTTTTCCCATCCTCCACTGCCTCATTTCTGTGTGAACTGATTTAGGCTACCTACACTATCCCCCTTCCCCTGCATCTTGATATCCACTATCATCTACTGTCTCTCCTATATTCCACCCCCAACCTCCCGTTCTTTGATCCACAAAGTGTCTAACTCTTAATTTCTAATACCTTTGTTCTGTTTTCTGTCTATTATCCACTCTTGAAACTATTACCTCTCCTTTCTTTCTCCCTCTCTCATGAAAACAATAGCTTTGTAGGTCATACCATATTCCTCCCAAATTCAGTCATCTACTTCATAAAAGGTACTCTACCTACAGCTATAACTCTATACAATCTACATGAATCTAACCTCCATCCTTCCAGATCTCATATTCTTGCTTTGTTAACATACATCACCAATACAACTTTACACTTTTCCCTTGCTTACACAATTGCCTTTCCCCAACACTAATACTTTCCTCTAAAGTGAACTTAACCAACAACAAGTAACTAGAATAAGAAGAAAAATCTGACAAAGAGAAGATAGAACACCTATGCAAAAATAACAACTAATTAACCTCCAAGAGCAGACAAAGAAGCTAAGGAACTGATTAAATTCGTCAAAATAAAGAGATGACCAGAAAGCAACAAAAATCTACAAACCAAACCAATAATCAGGAAAACATGGCTGAATCCAATCAACAAACCAATAATCACAAAGGGGAGCAAAACTTGGCACAAGCAATGAAAGATCTTAGAACATTTATCACCGACAAATTTGATGCAGTAATGAAAGAGGTTAACAACATGAAGATATCACTTGGAGGGGAAATTGCAGACATACGCAAAAACATAACAGATATGATGGGAATGAACACCACAGTTCAAGAAATCAAAAATACACTTGCAGCAAATATCAGCAGACTAGAAGAGACAGAGCAGAGAATTAGTGATGTGGAAGACAGTACATCAGAAATCAAACAGATAGTGGAAGGGGTCAATAAGAAGATAGAAAAAATCCAATTAGGATTTAGGGACCTGAATGACAATGCAAAACGCTCAAACATACGTATTATAGGCATTCCAGAAGGTGAAGAGAAGGGAAAGGGGTCAGAAAGAGTGTTGCAGGAAATAATGGCTGAAAACTTCCCAAATATACTGAAAGAGACAGATGTACATATCCAAGAAGCACAGCGCACTCCACAAGTCATAAACCCCAACAGGCCCACCCCAAGACATATACTTGTCAAATTATCCAATGCTCAAGACAAAGAGAAAATCCTAAAAGCAGCAAGAGAAAAGAAAACCATCACATACAAGGGAAGCTCAATTAGATTAAGTGCTGATTTCTCTTCTGAAACCATGGAGGCAAGAAGACAGTGGTATGATATAGTCAAGGTACTAAAGGAAAGAAATTTCCAACCAAGAATACTTTATCCAGCTAAACAACATTCATATATGATGGAGAGTTCAAAATATTCGCAGACAAACAGAAACTGAAAGAGTATACCAACAAGAAACCTCCCCTTCAAGAAATTCTAAAGGGAGTGCTGCAGGAAGAAAGGAAAAAACAGGAAAGGCAAAGTTGGAGGAGAGTATAAGACCAACAACAACAACAAAAAAGACAAAAAAAAATATACAAACAAAATATGAGAAACACAAATCCAATCAAAGTATGGCTAACGCAAATAATTCCTTGATAGTAATAACACTGAATGTCAATGGATTAAACTCACCTATCAAAAGATTCAGACTGGGACATTGGATAAGGAAATATGACCCATCCATATGCTGTCTACAAGAGACACATCTTAGACCCAGAGACGCATGGAGATTGAAAGTAAAAGGCTGGAAAACAATCATACAAGCTAACAATAACCAAAAAAAGGCAGGAGTAGCTATATTAATATCAGACAAAATAGACTTTAAATGTGAAACAATTGTGAGAGACAAAGAAGGATACTACATTTTAGTCAAAGGGAAAATCTGTCAAGAAGTTCGAACAATCATAAATATCTATGCCCCTAACAAGGGTGCCTCTAAATACGTCAGGCAAACGCTGGAAAAACTAAGTGAAAGAATAGATACATCTACAATTATAGTGGGGGATTTTAATACACCACTATCAACTCTGGACAGAACATCTCAAAAGAGAATCACCAAAGAAACAAAACATCTGAATAGTATATTAGAGGAGCTCGATCTAATAGACATATATAGATCGCTACACCCAAACACAGCAGGATATACATTTTTCTCAAGCGCACATGGATCATTCTCCAAGATAGATCATATGCTAGGCCACAAAGAAAGGCTGAACGAATTCAGAAAGATTGAAATCATACAAAACATTATCTCTGACCACAGTGGAGTCAAGGTGGAGATTTGCAAGGGACAGAAGCCCAGATTTCACACCAGGATTTGGAAATTAAACAGCACACTCTTAGAAAAACAGTGGGTCAAAGAGGAAATCTCAAAAGAAATCAATGACTACCTTGAAACAAATGATAATGATAACACAACATACCAAAATTTATGGGATGCAGCAAAAGCAGTACTGGGAGGGAAGTTTATAGCCATAAATTCATATATCAAAAAAGAAGAAAGAACAAAAATTGAAGAACTAACTGCACATTTGAAGGAATTAGAAAAAGAACAACAAAGCAACCCAACAGGAAGAAGAAGGAAGGAAATAACAAAGATAAGAGCAGAACTAAATGAAATAGAAAATAAGAAAGCACTTGAACAGATAAACAAGACCAAGAGCTGGTTTTTTGAGAAGATTAACAAAATTGACAAACCTTTAGCAACACTAACAAAGAAAAAAAGAGAGAAGATGCAAATACACAAAATGAGAAATGAGAAAGGCGATATCACCACTGACCCCACAGAAATAAAGACTATCATAAGAGGATATTTTGAAAAACTATATTCCAACAAAAATGACAATCTAGAGGAAATGGACAAATTCCTAGAAACACATAAACAGCCCATATTGACAAAAGAAGAAATTGATGATCTTAACAAACCAATCACAAGCAGAGAGATAGAATCAGTTATTAAAAATCTCCCAACTAAGAAGAGCCCAGGGCCAGATGGCTTCACAGGTGAATTCTACAAAACATTCCGGAAAGAACTGACACCAATCCTGCTGAAACTATTCCAAAACATCGAAACAGAAAGAACGTTACCCAACTCCTTCTATGATGCCAACATTACCCTAGTACCAAAGCCAAACAAAGACATCACAAGAAAGGAAAATTACAGACCAATTTCTCTGATGAACCTAGACGCAAAAATACTTAACAAAATACTTGCTAATCGTATTCAACAATACATTACACGTATTATACACCACGACCAAGTGGGATTCATCCTAGGTATGCAAGGATGGTTCAACATAAGAAAATCAATCAACGTAATACACCATATAAACAGATTGAAGGAAAAAAATCACATGATTATATCTATTGATGCAGAAAAAGCATTTGACAAAATACAGCACCCTTTCTTGATAAAAACACTCCAAAAGGTTGGAATACAAGGGAATTTTTTGAACATGATAAAGAGTATATATGAAAAACCTAAAGCCAATATTGTTTACAATGGAGAAATCCTAGACTCCTTCCCTCTAAACACAGGAACAAGACAAGGATGCCCACTGTCTCCACTCCTATTTAACATTGTCTTAGAAGTACTTGCTCGAGCACTGAGGCAAGAACCAGAAATAAAAGGCATTCAAATTGGAAAGGAAGAAGTCAAAATTTCATTATTTGCAGATGACATGATCCTATACATAGAAAACCCTGAGAGATCTACAACGAAGATTCTAGAACTCATAAATGAGTTTAGTAAAGTCACAGGTTATAAGATCAATGCGCAAAAATCAGTAGCATTTCTGTACACCAATAATGAGCAAGATCAGGAGGAAATCAAGAAACAAATACCATTCACAATAGTAAATAAAAAAATCAAATACTTAGGAATAAATTTAACTAAAGAGGTAAAGAACTTATACACCGAGAACTATACAAGATTGTTCAAGGAAATCAAAGAAGACCTAAATAAATGGAAGACTATTCCTTGTTCATGGATAGGAAGACTGAACATTATTAAGATGTCTATCCTACCAAAACTGATCTACACATTCAATGCAATCCCAATAAAAATCAATGCAGCCTTCTTTAAGGAACTAGAAAAACTAACTATGAAATTTATTTGGAAAGGAAAGAGACCCCGAATAGCCAAAGACATACTGAAAAAGAAAAACGAAATTGGAGGAATCACACTACCTGACTTCAAAACATACTATAAACCCACGGTGGTGAAAACAGCATGGTATTGGCATAAGGAGAGACACATAGACCAATGGAATCGAATTGAAAGCTCTGATATAGAACCTCACATATACAACCACATAATATTCGATAAAGCCACCAAACCCTCTCAACTGGGAGAGAGTGGCCTATTCAACAAATGGTGTCTGAAGAACTGGATAGCCATATGTAGAAGAATGAAAGAGGATTACCATCTCACACCTTATACAAAGATCAACTCAAGATGGATCAAAGACCTAAATATAAGAGCCAAGACCATAAAAACCTTAGAAAGCAGTGTAGGGAAACATCTACAGGACCTTGTAATAGGAAATGGATTTATGAATATCTCACCAAAAGCACGAGCAGCAAAAGAACTAATAGATAAATGGGACTTCCTCAAAATTAAAGCCTTCTGCACCTCAAAGGAGTTTGTCAAGAAAGTAAAAAGGGAGCCCACACAGTGGGAGAAAATATTTGGCAACCATATATCTGATAAGAAACTTATAACTTGCATATATAAAGAACTCCTATATCTTGAAAATAAAAAGATAAACAACCCATTTAAAAAATGGGAAAAAGACTTAAACAGACACTTCTCCGAAGAAGAAATACAAATGGCAAGAAAGCACATGAAAAAATGTTCCAAATCTCTAGCTATCAGGGAAATGCAAATCAAAACTACAATGAGATACCATCTTACACCCATAAGATTGGCAGCTATGAAAAAAAAAGAAGAATACAAGTGCTGGAGAGGATGTGAAGGAAGGGGAACACTCATCCACTGCTGGTGGGAATGCAGAAGGTTCCAACCATTCTTCAGGACAGTATGGCGGTTTCTCAAAAAACTAGCCATAGATTTGCCATATGAGCCAGCAATACCACTGCTGGGTATATACCCAGCAGAACTGAAAACAAGAACACAAACCGATATATGTACACCAATGTTCATAGCAGCATTGTTCACTATTGCCAAAAGTTGGAATCAACCCAAATGCCCATCAACAGATGAGTGGATCAATAAAATGTGGTATATACACACAATGGAATACTACTCGGCTGTAAGAACAAACACACTACAAACACATGTGATAACATGGATGAATCTTGAGAACCTTATGTTGAGTGAAGCAACCCAGACATTGAAGGACAAATACTACATGACCTCAATGATATGAAATAAACAAGTTGCCCTAGATAGCAAGAGACTGAACGATAGGCTTACAGGAAATCGGAGGGTGGAGGAAGGATATGAGCCGATGTCTGCAGGGGTCGAATTTAAGACGAGATGGTGGTAAGTATGAACACAAAGAAGAGATAAAAGGGGGGCAAGGGTTTGCCTTTGCTTGGGGCTTTGCGGGTTTGAGGGTGGCTGGGGAGGGACGGATGGGTAACGTTGCCCAAAAGTGGGGGGAGGGAGGGGTAGCATACGAACCAGGAGAGGGTCAGGGGTTGGTGGAGAGTAAAATGCCGAGAAAATCATATCAAAATATAATAAAGAGGGTTACCTGTTTAGAATGCTCGGAGGGGAGGGTCTGATGCAGGACGGACTCCTGGGGAATGTCTAAATGCTCATTCTGCCAGAGTGGGTGACACCATGGGGTAGAAACCCAAGTAGTGAGAGTGGGGGTAGACCCACATCCTGGGGAGGACTAATGCCATCAAATAGAGGGAACTGTATCCCTCGAGAGAAAGGGTGGCTCCCAGGGCATTGGGGCAGTTGAGTAAGTTAGGACCTGAACACTATTCCATCTATCTCTGGAAGTGGCTCCTCAGGAAACGGAGGTTGGCTATCACTGAGGACACCAAGGTGGAAGGGAAAATGGACGTTAAATGTGTGGAACCAAAGTAAATGGGGGGTAAGAGAGGAGTTTCTTGAGAGTACACAAGGATGGATATAAAACATGTAATATTACAGTATAACATATAGGAGATGACAGACTGATAATGTAAACCATAATGTAAAACATAGGATAACTAAAAATGTAAAGAACTGTGTATCCTAAAGTATGCACCACAATGTAAGCACAGATGTCACCTTGTTAGAAAGCTAATGTCTCAGACTCTGTACATCACTTTAAGTAAATATGATATGAATAGGGCATAAGAGTATCACTGTGGAGGGGAAAAGGTTTTCTGGTGGATGTGTGGGAGTGCTGTATATTATATATATACATTGCTGTGGTCTAGGACTCCTGTGAAGAAAAGCTGAATAATTAGGGGGGGAAAAAAAAAAAAAGATAGAATGTGGAATTTTTTCAAGTCAACATTCTTTATCTAAGTTCTTTATCTAACTTTATCCAAGTTCTTTATCTATCCTTTAAGCTCATCGCTATATGCCATTCCCTAGTAAGGGACCATGAAATTATATTGGGCTTCAAATTTCGGGGAGTTCTGGATCACAGAGTGTTTCAACAATGGCAATGGAGGGATACTGGTATGGGGTACCAATGACAGGTGATATATGGCTGACAGGGAGCTGTACAGAACATATGTCCAGGGTGCATGGTAATGTTTGGATATACTCATAGTGGCAACAATTAAAAACCACAGTAGGGGGGGTACTGGGTTCCTGGCCAGTGGTGCTTTGTCGTGGTCCCTAGGGGAGCAGCGACAGTCTCCCAGGTACAGTGGCGGGTACCGGGAGGGAGTGAGGGTTCAACAGTGAGCCCCTGATGCTAATGACTATGCTTGTGAGCTGATAAACCCAAAATAAGAACAAGGCCTAGAATAACTTTGTGCCTGGGAATTTCCTCCTGTCAGCCTTCATGTTACTCAAATGTGGCCAGTCTCGAAGCCAAACTCAGCATGTAAATGCAATGCCTTCCCCCCAGCGTGGGACATGACACCCGGGGATGAGCCTCCCTGGCAACGAGGGACCACTATCAACTACCAACTGATGATGCAACTGGAAAATGACCTTATACGGAAGGTTCAATGCGGATCAGCAGAATATCCATGTCTACATAAAATACCATGACTTTAAAATGCTGTTTGACCTAAAGTAAGGGGGAAATGGAAAGGAGAAATGAGTTTATATGGCTACGAGTTTCTAAAAAAGAGTCTGGAGGCTGGCAGAAGGATTGCCCTCATGCACACCTGAGCAGAGTCAGAGAGACAGATAAAGCAGATACAACCCCCAGATATTGGTTCCTCTGAGGGCTAAAGAGACCCACGGGAGTTATGGTCATGGCCGATGGGGTTAACTACCAGGGCAGATGGCCCCTCTTTGGAAATGGTGTTTATGTGTGATGAATCTGGACTCAGATGGGATCTCCCTTCATAAGACTTTCATGCCAATGTGCTGGAGGTGCAGTTAATGTTGGGGTTTAAGATATATTTAGGGGATTTGAATCTCTGGACTGACAATGTGATAGCCAGATCCTGAGCCTCAACAGACTCCAGCACCTACAATCTGATTTATTGGACTTACCACACTCAGCTAAGATGGAGTTGAAGAAGGACAACCACCACACCATGGAGCCTAGAGTGATTACAACTGAAAATGGGAGGATTGCATCCAGCATCCAGGTAGAATCTGACCCTCCTCTTGACATAGAGGTGCAATGGACACAACCAATCCAATGTCCACATAGAAGAGGTGGCATTGGAATGGGAAAAGTGGACATAGTGGACGAAGGGTATGGGGAAAGGCAGGAAGAGTTGAGAGGTGGAGGCGTCTTTGGGACATGGAGCGGCCCTGGATGGTACTTCAGAGGCAATCACCGGACATTGTAAATCCTCACAGGGCCCACTGGATGGAATGGAGGAGAGTATGGGCTATGATGTGAACCAATGTATATGAGGTGCAGAGGTGCCCAAAGATGTACTTACCAAATCCAATGGATGTGTCATGATGATGGGAACGAGTGTTGTTGGGGGGGGAGAGGGAGGGTGGGGGGATGGGGTTGAATGGGACCTCACATATATATTTTTAATGTAATATTATTACAAAGTCAATAAAAAATAAAAAAATTAAAAAAAAAAAAGAGGCAGAGAATACTAGCTGGCATAAAGATAGGGAATTTAAACAACACATTCTTAGACAATCAGTGGGTCAAGGAGGAAATTGAAAAAGAATTAGTAACTGCCTTGAAATGAATGAAAATGAGAGCAGAATATACAAAATATATGGGATGCAGAAAAAGTAGTGAAAAAATTTATAGCCATAAATGCTTATATTGAAAGAAGGAAAGAAGGAAAGAAAGAAAGAAAGAAGGAAAGAAAGAAAGAAAGAAAGAAAGAAAGAAAGAAAGAAAGAAAGAAAGAAAGAAAGAAAGAAAGAAAGAAAGAAAGAAAGAAAGAAAGAATAACATAGATCAAAGTCCTAACTGAACATCTGGAAGAACTATAAAAAGAACAAAAAATTAATCCCAAAGCAAACAGAAAATAGAAATCACAAAGTTTAGAGTAGAAATGACATGAGAATTTAAAAAAAAACAAAAAACAGAAAGGAAATATTAACAGTTCCAAAGATGGTTCTTTGAGAAGCTTAATGAAATTGACAAACCTAGGAAGCAGATATGGCTCAACCACTTGGGCAGCTGTCTATCATATGGGTGGTCCAGGATTCAGGGCCCAGTGCCTCCTGAAAGAGAAGATGGCAGAGGCCACCCCTCACCACAACAGAGCTAGATGCCACCGCAACAGAGCTAGAAACTACCATAAGAGAGATAGACTTCACCGCGCTGCAACAGCAGAGGCCACAAGCCAGCAGGCACCACAGTTCACAGGGAGCAGGTGTGGCTCATTCTTTGGGCACTCCCCTCTCAAGTGGGAGGTCTAGATGTAGTTCCCAAGACTTCCTGAGCAAGGTGAGCAAACAATTAGCACACAGAGGAGAGAATCATCTGGGGTAAGAGGGGAGTAAATGAGGTAAGTTTTTTAAAAAGTAGTTTAAAAAATAGACAAACCCTTAGCCTGACTAACAAAAAAGAGAGAGACAGAAGATGCAATTAAACTAAAAAATGAGAGAGGAGATATCACCACTGACTCCACAGAAAAAATATGTCATAAGATGATATTTTGAAAAAATATATGCCAATAAGATGGCTAACTTAGATGAAATGGACAATTTTCCAGAAACACACAAGCAACGTACTTTGAAAAAAGAATAAATTGATGAACTCAATGTACCAATGACAAGTAACAATACTGAATTAGTCTTTCAAAATCTTCCAACCAGGTAAAGCCCAGGATGATATGGCTTCAGAGTTTATTCTACCAAGCATTCCAGAAAGAATTAACAGCAATCCTACTTAAATTCTTCCCAAACATACCTGTGGAGGGAACATTGTCTATCTAATTCATTTTATGATGCCAACAAAACCTGAATACCAAACCACATAAAGATGTCATCAGAAAAGAACCCACTGACCAATCTTTTTAATGAACCTGCATGCTAAAATCCTCAACAAACTATGTACAAAACATATTCGGCAGCAGATCAAATCAATTTTAGAACATGACCAACTGGGTTTCATCTGCGATATGCAAGGATGTGCCAATATAAAAAAAATCAATAAATATAATAAACCACATTAGCAGATCAAAGGAAAAAAATCATATAATAATTTCTATTGATGCAGAAAAAGCATTTGACAGAAATACAGCATCTTTTTTAATAAAAACACTTCAAAAGATAGGAAGAGAAGAAAACTCTCTCACCATGATCAAGGGCACTTAGGAAAATCCCACAGCAGAGAGGCGGGTCAAGGTGGCGTCAAAGTAAGTGCACCCACATCATCTCACCTACAAAGAAAACGGCTCAGTGGGGACAAAATCCTGCCTGAGTGAGCTGTTTTGGGAAACCTACAAAGCAGGAGGTTTCTGGACATGGATCTGGAGCGATAAAAATTATCAAGGTAAAACCGTGTTTTCTGGTGCTTGTGGAGCTGGGGGAAGGCAAGCCCAGCCCTTAGGGCAGGAAGCCGCAGCTCTCCCTGAGTCCCGTGATCCCTGGACACGCCTTCACCCAAACCATGGTCCCCGAACCCGTATTCCCTGACCCCAGGGGTCCCCTACCCCAGACCCCGGTGCTCCCCGAATCCCGCCGGTCTCAGACAAACTGCAAGATTTGGAGGGTGCTGATGAAGGGTGCTGAGGGGTCTGATGAATGCGGGTTCAGATGTGTGGACGCCCCTTTGTGAGCTTGAGGAGCATTCCAGATGGCTTGAGGAGACACTGGGAACAGGTGAGAGGGGAATCTGCTGAGGCAGCCTGAGTCACCTAAACTCCCTGGGATAGGGGAAATGGGTCTAGGAGAAGGTGGAGTCAGGCAATTAGCTAGTCCTGTGCAGCACGCCAAAGGGAGGGGGCAGGAGGAAGTGCTTGCAGGCTTCCAAGAGCATACTTAGGGCTCCTGGCAAGGTGTGGGTGCTCTCTCTCAAGGAGACTGAGAGTCATTACTTTCTGTGTTGAGTTGGTTCACCAGGGTCAATGTGAATCTGGGTGGAGAGCTCTCACACAGCTTCCTGCTAAATTCACCAGGAAATCAGCACTGAACCCTATTGAGCTTCCCTTGTATGTAATGGTTTTCTTTTCCCTTGCTGCCTTCAGTACTTCTTCTTTGTTTTGAGCATTGGATAATTGGGCAAGTATATGTCAGAGGTAGGCCTGTTGGGATTTATACCATTTGGGGTGTGCTGCACTTACAGAACAATTACATCCATCTCCCTCAATAGATTTGTGAAATACTTCAGGCATTATTTCCTCCAACACCCCTTCTGTCCCCATTCCCTTCTCTTCTCCATCCGGGATGCCTATAAAGTACATGTTTGGGCATTTTGTGTTACCATTCAGAGCTAAGCCCCTACTGAATTTTTTGAAACTTTTCATCTACCAATTCTACTGTTTGATTTCATATGTACTGTCTTCCACATAAATATTTCTTTCCTTTTCCTCTTCAAATCTGCTGTTATTTGCTGTGAGAGGGCATTTTTGATTTCTTGGATTGTGCCATTCATCACCATCATATCTGTTATATTTTTGGGTATATTTGCAATTTCTTCCATATGCTCTTCAAGGGTGTTTTTAATATCATTAATCTTTACCTTCACTTCATAATTTTGGTCCATGGTATTTGTTTGGACAGCTTTGATTAATTTTTTGATGTTCTAATCCTCTTCCTGTTCATTGGATTAGGTCATGTCTCCCTTATTCTTGGTATGGTTCTTAATTTTTTGTTGCTGCCCGGTCATTTTATCTTGATGGGATGTTCAGTTGATTAGCTTCTCCCTCTAGTCTCGTGTTTTATTTACGTGCTGTTTTTGTGTGTGTGCATTAAGTTTTCTCTTTGTCACTTTGTTCTTCTTATTCTATTTCCTTGTTGTTGTCTAAGTTCCATTGAAGGGAAAAGATTAGGGCCAGGGAAAGCAAAAGAGGTTATAAAAGAAAAGTATAATAATAGTATTGATTGTAACTGTTACCAGAAGAACCATATGAGACCTATGAGAAAGAATATTAGACTCACGTAAGCAGTGCAAACTTATAGGAATAAAAAAGTGGAGTGCCTATAATAACATGGGAAACTCTACATGGAGAAGAACTGCTGAAGGCAGGGAGAGGGAAAAAGCTGTGATATTGGGGCATTTTGGGGACTTGGAGTTGTCCTCATGATATTGCAGGGACAGATCCAGGACATTATATTCCCTGACATAACCCACTGAATGGACTTGGAGAGTGTGTAAACTACACCATAAACTATAATCCATGCTGTGCAGCAATGCTCCAAAATGTACTCTGTCAAATGCAATGAATATACCATACTAATGAAAAAAGTTGTCAGTGTGGGAGGAGTCGATGGTGTGGGGAGTGGGGTATATGGGAACCTCTTATAATTTTAAGGTAACATTTTGTGTGATACATGTATCTTTTAAAAAAAGGTAATAAAAATGTAAAAAATATGTATATTTATAAATATATATCAGCTGGCAGGTTTGCCAATGTCATACTGTGCCCCCTGTTCTCTTCCTCCTGGTCTCTGCCAGCTGTAACTTCATCATGTAGTTGTTTTGGAAGTGACCACACTCTAGGCCAAGATGAGCTGTGTCAAGGAGGCTTGCCACTGCAGGTCAGTGTGGTTGCCTCCAGACCTGAAGTCCTCAGTGAACAAAGGAAGGAGCCCCAGGCCTCTGTTTTCCTTCTGAAGCTCCTGCCTCTACACTCTACACACAGGGCTTCACCAACAGAGGCTCCAGCTCCTCAGTGCTTTAGCTGGTGCTTTGTTTGGTTCATAGCTGGGGCATCTGCTGCACGATTTGGAAACATCTGTGGGGGTTATGTGCAGCTACCTGCTCTCCAAGACTTTTGGCAAACAGTTGATGGTCTCCTGCTTCCTGGTATAGGGGACCAAACCATTTCATTTGTGTAAAGACAGTCTCCAACCTTTCATCCCGTATCTCTCTGGATGTTCTTTTATTCCATAAAACTTCTCTTAAGTTGCTCACCATCTCCCTAGTGACCTTACATCCTGGGATGCTCTTTCAAAAATTTAGCCAGAAACACTGTAATTTGAATGGAACAAGAAACTCTATTCATCTAAATATTAGAAAAGTGTGTTTCCTCCACAATTTCTTGCTAATGACCTACCTCTTCTACAATCCAAGGGAAGCAAGCTGACAAACTGCATGGGACTTGCACATGGAGCTGAAATGCACAATGACTTCTGTGGTTCTGTTTGTGTTCAGATGCCCTAATGTCACCATGTTTATCAAACCTCCTTCTGATCTCATGTCCTGACAATTTATCTGATTGCAAACAGGGTGAATGGAGTAATCACTGTATGATTTAGATATGTTCTAGAGAAACCCTTATCCTTCTGGGTGAGTGGGCGCAGGTCCCTTGATTCACACGAATCCAATGACCGTCATTACATTTTCTAATCTGTCCTTTCTGTATTGGAATCCCTTCATCTCCACCTACTAGGAGGAAAGACTCAGCCCACCAGGATATCAGTCAATGTATTCTCTGAATGGTCTTTAATTTGTCATTTGAAAAGAAGAATTGAGGAATAACTTTATTTTATATTTTAATTAAAAGAGAAATCCTTTGTTTCTGATATTATTATGCTGCATTTTGTTAATAATTATCATAAAGTTCCCAGTGATTCTTGAGGCTACAGTATTCAGTTGGCACAAACCACGTTAATACTTCCAAGGACAGAAGGACATGGACAGATAAACTGAACAGCTCTGTGATCTTGTGCCCGACAAGAGTACCTCACCAGTACTTACCAGAACTGTTGTCCTTGAGTTTCATCTGCTGGAATTTTCTTGCCAAGTGTCTTAGCCAGAGCTGTTGCTCTATACCAATGCTCAGGAATGTTCAGCAGGAAGAATGAATTCCTAGATGTGATTTGGGGCAACAGATAATGCTTTGACGTCAAGGAATTCATTATGCAGCTTCAGTATCAAAAGTGGAGGTGAAGTTGTACTTTGTGTACTGAAGTAGGTGGGGGGAAGGATAAACAAGGAATTTTTGCACCATTACAAGTGTGTGCCTTTGCCTTTAGCAGGACTCTTGAATTTTCACTGTTGCCCAGATTTTGCAACAACAGCATGACTTATCACTTCTTAATTTACAGGAAATTTCCCAAATAAATGGATATAAATGGTACAGTTTCCAAAAATGATGGGCCAGATCCTTGACGTCAGCAGTCCTGTTAAAATAATAATATATGTTGGAAATCAATACCTAAAGAAAGAAGAGAGACTAGATCAGATTAGAAAAAAGAAGAGATGAGAGGAGAAGAGAAGAAAATGTGTAACTTTGGACAGAAATTTTATAAATTCAGACAACAAATAATTTTTTAACTCTAAAGCCATTTTTATACAATAAGTATTTAAGGGTAGCATAAAGAGTCTACCTTCATTTCCAGAGCTTCTGAGGTCTCTAGAGACATGTGGACACTATTGGCAGGGCAGACAACTCAAGCAAATCAGCACCCATCCGTGGGCCTTTCCTTGGAATATATATAAACTATCTCTCCAATGTAACCAGTTAGGCTCATGTAGAATTTCCTTACACATGGTTCTTTTTCCCCTTTTATTTGAACCTATATTAGCACTACATCCATTAAATATCTGTCCCTAAGACTTAAATCTTCAGTCTGTTCATTAGCTGTTTAAGCCTGAATCCCAGCAAAGTTGCAGTCAACACCTACTCTTTAAATTATATCACTTACTCAGGACAGCTAACAAAATGTGATGAAGGACAATGTCCATCGAAAAAAAGTCAGAGAAAATCCAAAACTTAAGGTGAGACAGTTCCATCCATCTTCCCTACTGGATCTCAGCTTCCTCTAAATTAGAAGCAGAGTAGACCTCACCATCACAAAGGCCTCCAACTGAGGAATGAACAAATGTAAGGGAGAATGCACCTATCGACCAAAGTAAACTTATTATACTAGTAACTGAGGAAATTATAATATTGTTATGAAGACAGGGGTCTCCAGAGGTTCTGAGGGGAGGGAGAGGGAACAATAGTATAAAGTGGCATTTTCGGGAAAATGGCAGTGTTCTGTGTAATACTGTAAAGGCAGATAGAGGCCATAGTAGATTTTATCAACACTCTAAAATTATGGGCTGGAAAGTATAAAATATATTGGAATTTGTAGGCCATGGCTAGTAGTAATTCTTCAATATGCATTCATTATTGTACCCTACTACCAAACCAATTAAAGAGGGTTTTAATATGGGAGAATGTGACAGTAAAATGTGTTAGGGTTTTGAGGAATCACCTGTATTTTTGATGTAACTTTTCTGTAATCTAAAATTTCTTTCAAAATAAATTTGAAATAATTGAAATAAAAACTGCCTATATTGTAACAACATTGAATGCTAATTTACCAAACTTCCCAATAAAAAGACGCAGATGGCAGAATGGATAAGAAAATAGAGTCTATTTCTATTCTGTATACAAAAGACTCACCCTTGGCCTGGGATACAAATATTGAAAATGAAAGGCTGGAAGAAGATATTCCAGGCATGCAGTAATTTAACCAAAATTCAGTTTGCTCATTAGTAGTGTCCAGATACACTCCTGATTTTTGCTCTTTGAACTTATATCAAGTCACTGTGATGGGCTCTTTTACTAGCTCTAGTAACTTTTTCATAAATATTTCAGAATTTTCTAAATGTAAGAACATGTTATGTGCAAACAGTGAGAGTGTCACTTCCTTGTTTCCAATTTGGGTGCCTTTCATTTATTTTTCTTGTCTATGCACTTTAGCTAGAACTTACTTCTAATACAATGTTGAATAACAGTGATGACAGTTGCATTTTTGTCTTGTGTACAATCTTGGAATGATTTAAAACTTTTTAAAATTCCTTATTCTATTTATTTTTTAATTGTCTTTTTTTTAAAGGTACATAGATCACAAAAAAATTACATTAAAAAATATATAAGGTACCCATATACCTACACCCCTCCCCACCCCACTCCTATCACATCAACAACCTGTTTCCTCATTGTGGCACATTCATTACATTTGGTGAATACATTTTGGAGCACTGCTGCATAGAGAATAATGTTGGCTGTGAGTTTTCAATACATGCCTTTTATCAGGTTGAGAAATATTCCTTCTATTCCTATTTTTCAAAGAACTTTATTTAGAAAGGGTGTCAGATTTTGCCATCTACCTTTTTGGCATCAGTGAAGATGATCATGAAGTTTTTTCCATTTGATTTGCTATGGTGGTGGATTATGTTAATTTATTTTCTTGTATTGAACCACCCTTGTACATCAGTAATAAAACGCACTTGTGCATGGTGTGTAATACTTTTAATATGCTGTTGGATTTGATTTGCAGGTGTTTGTTGACAATTTTTGCATCTTTGCTCATGACAGAGATTGGTCTGTAAATTTCTTTTTTTGTAGTATCTAATCTGGTTCTGGTATTAAGGCAATGTTTGCTTCATAAAACGAGCTGGGTAATATTCCATCCTCCTCAATATTTTTAAGAGTTTAAAGAGGCCTGGTCCTCATTCTTCTAGAAATGTTTGATAGAATTTCCTTGGGAAGCCATTGGTCTTGGACCATTCTTTGTTGCTAGATTTTTCTTGACTAATTCACTTTCTTTATTGGGATTTATTTCTTCACTCTTTGTAATGTCAAAGTAGTTGTGCTTCTTCAGAATTTGTCCATTTCACATGGGTTGTCTAATTTCTTGGCACAAAGTTTTTTTATAATATCCTCTTATCATCCGTTTTATTTATTTGGTGTCAAACTTTATGTCTCTCCCTTCATTCCTGATTCCATTTATTTGCATCTTCTCTCTTTTTTCTTGGTTAGTCCTACTAAATGTTTATAAATTTTATGTTATTTCTCAAAGAGCAATGTTTTGGTGTTATTGGTTTTCACTATAGATTTTTATTAAATCACGACTTCATTATTCCTGCTGTAATCTTTGTTATTTCTTTCTGCTTGTTTTGGATTGCAGTTCTGTTCTTTTCCTCATTCTTGGAAGTCAATAATATCTTTGATTTTAGCTCTTCCATACTTTTTAATATAAGAAGGTAGGGTAATGAATTTCACTCCTAGAACTTCCTTCACTGAATACTATAAGTTTTGATAAGCACGTTTCATTTTCATTGAAATCTACATATTTACTAATTTCTCTTGCAATTTCTTCTTTGACCAACAGTTTGTTTTAAAATTTATTATTTAGTGTCTATATATTTGCAAATATTCCCATTCTCTGTCTATTATGCATTACCAGCTTCATTCCATTTATGATGCATGAAAGGACTTTGTATAATTCCAAACTTTTAAAATATATTGAGACCTGATTTTTTATTAACATGTGTTCTCTCCTGGAGAAGTTTCCATGAACACTTCAAAGAATGCATACCCTGCTGATTTGGGGTGCAATTATCTTTACATCTTTTAAGTCTAGCTTGTTACCATATTGTTCAAGTTCTTGCTTACATTTTTACCCTTAGTCTATTTGTTCTATCTATTGATTATTGAAGAGATATATTTTACTCCTTTCAGAATTGTCACAGTTTTCCTCATATATTTTGGTTCTCCCTGGTTAGTTCCATAGATATTGATGCCTGTTACTCCTTCCTGGTGAATTGTCCCTCTTATTAAATTGAATGTCCTACTGAATCTCAATTCATTTAAAATCTCTTTTTGCTGATATTTGTGTACGTGTCCTTGTTCTTGTGTTTGAGAAAATTATCATTTTCCATCCTTTCAATATCAGCCTACTTATACGTTTTGTTCTTATGTGACTCTCTTGCAGATAGCATAAAGATAGCCCATTTCTTAAATCCATTCTGTTATCCTGTACCTTTTGATTGGGAAAGTTTATCCATTAACATCCAATGTTATTATTTTAATATATTACTTTCTTAAAACATTTTATCCTTTGATAGCCACAGGCATGTGGATCCATACTGTCTGCTCTGAGGGTGGGGGACTGGGTGCCAGCAACTGCAGATTTACTCATGGATCTTCTGCACTGAGATACCTTTTCTTGACCCCTCTGTCTTCTGGGTGCTGGACAGCCTTTCCCTGCTGTCCTAAGTCCTAGAACTAGCTACATTCTTACAGTGTCCGCCTGGCCTCTAGCTATTTTTCTGGCATAGAAGTGACTTCTGTGCCTCTCTAATCTTCCATCTTCCTGGATGTTCTCCCATTGACTGTTTTCTCCGCACAGCTCCCGCACTTCATGCTCTTATCCAGGTAATACCCAACACATCATGTTCCAGTTGCAGATATACCATCAGAATAAATGAGTGTGGAAGGATTGGTTAACTCTGGCAGGTTTACTAACTTTCAGGATCCTCAAATGATTGTACATGGTTTGGGACACTTGTTTCTCTGCTGTGCTCTAAACACACAAAATAGACCTTCACTTACTGTTTATATTAATAGAAAAATAACTTCAAGTACTTCAGCAGAAAATTCTGAATCTAGGAGCACATATTATTTTAATCCTTTGAAATTTTATAAACTATTGCTTCGTTTGCGACATAGGTTGAGTTTATGTTTCTCAAGTCATACAGTCATTTTCTTTAAATGTACTTCTAAATAAGATGGGATGCTGCATTATAACTTTTGTAGAGAAGTCTCAGGTGCAATTCCTCTAATGAATATATCAGGAAGCAGGTTTTCTTATTCAGTCTTACCCTTGAAAACGAGATTAATAATTGGTCTTGAATGATCAGATTTTGTGACAAACTCATTGAATATTAATATATACAATAAAAATAATGCTCAGAGATGAACTTACCAGGTGCAGTGGATGTGTCATGATGATGGGAGAGAGTGTTGCTGTGGGGAGAGTGGGGGGCGGGGGCAGTGGGGTTGAATGGGACCTCATATTTTCATAATGTAATTTTTAAAAAAATAATAAATAATTTAAAAAAATTTAATCCAAAAAAAAAGAAAAATATATATATAATTTTTACATGTAAAACCCACAGCATTAGGAGAAGCCATGCTTTTCTGTATAAAGTGCACCCTATTTTCAAGTAACAAAATTCATAGAAAACAATTACAGCATATTGTCCATAATTGAAACCTGGAGTTGGAAAAGTGGAGAGATGCTTAAATTCAAATAAAATCTAGTCATTTTAGATGTATTAATGCACCATGGTTACATGAAATGTTAAATTTGGGTATACTGGAGTATGGCAAACAGAAACTCTGTGTTACCTTTGCAGATTTCTGTAAATCTAAAATAATTAAAAATGACATGTTATTTTAAAAACAGTAAGATATATGTATTTGTAAAGCTTATTGAACACTGGATGTGCCATCATTCTTTGACACCTAATTTTTCTTTAATCATTCCAAACACTCCTTTTTTAATGCAGCCCTCTTCGGACCAGGCTATTTGGAACACCAACGTATACAAAGGTTCTCCCAGAGATTCCTGAGCATAAATGGCTTAAAGGGAGTTACTTTCCAGACCTTGAATTGATAATTGTGTGTTATCCAAATTTGTTTTAAAACAAACAAATATAAATTACTCATCTTTATTACTGAGGACTTTATATGAATTTATAATTGTATTCACTGTAATATTAGATATTTTACTATCACCAAAATGAATTTCCAAATATTTTCTGAATTATCATAAATTGCAAAACAAAATTGCTATAGAAATCAATTGATTTTCTATTTAAAGGTGGAGTTACTCTTATAAAACTGGTATCATTTGTCTTTCTGCAAAATTATTCTCTATTTATGGAGCAAGCCATAGAAGATATCACTTCAATTTTCTCTACATGGAAACAGAATCAAAATGAGCAAAATTATTTTATAAGAACCCTTACTTTGAGCAACATAGAAGATCTCAGGAGGTAACTCCTATGCACCCTGCAGCTCTAGGCCTCGTGGAAATTTCAGGCACACAGGCTCATAAGCATAGTCATCAGGATCGAGTTGCTGAGGGCAGGGAGATGGAAAAAGAGATGTGATGTGGGTGGCATTTTTGGGACTTGGAGTTGTCCTAAATGATATTGCAGGAATAGATGCTGGACATTATATATCCTGCCATAACCCAGTGAATGTGCTGGGGGAGAGTGTAAACAGCAATATATACTATAATTCAGGTGGTGCAGCAGTGCTCCAACATGTATTCACCAAATGCAATTAATATGCAGCAATGACGAAAGACGTTGTTGGTATGTGAGGAATGGGTTAGAGTGTGGGGTATATGGGAAACTCTTATATTTTTTAAATATAATATTTTTTGCAATCTATGTATCTTTAAAAAGAAAGGCAATTAAGTAAAATAAAAAAAAGAACCCTTATTATCTAAACGAAAGCTCATAATTCATGCACATATAAAAGAACCTTCAACCACTACACAGAGTAAAATTTGTCATGTCCCATACTCTTAAATGCTTATGCAGAATTGCTAGCCTATGTTGTTTAACAGATTCATGTCTCCCTGATTTCATGTGGTCAACTCAATGGCATAGAGTAAATATCTATAAACTTACCTGCCTATTTCGTATTTATAATGTTCTAATGGTTGAGAAAAATTCAGTAGTTGTGAGCCATACACTTTCATTCTTCATGACATGCTTCACCAGTCACTATCTGTGACCAGGAAGACTTAGTTGTGCAAAGTTTATATGGACAGGGACCAAGAAAAGTTAGGTGCATAATTGCTGGTCAATCGCAAATTTAACTTGTTAAACTTAAGAGTATTCTCTACCATGCATCAATCTCTTCTACCATGGCAGTAGATGCTAGTGTAATTTAAAATAGAAGGGTCTATGAAGTCATCCTGGCTTATTTTAACTTAATTATCAATAATGTTTTATGAGGATATACAATGTGTTAGACAATTGCTTAACTAGAAAAGACAAGAGGTCTATTATTAAGGTAGCCAGGACAGTTTCAGGCAAGCCTAATGCAACACTACCCAAAAATGAACTCACCCACACAAAGGGCATGACACAACGTCTTATAATCATCAAAGATGGTCACAATTTATGAGACAGTTATTTATTAAAATAAGCTGGGAAACTTGTTAAAAACATGAATCTTGGGTGACATTCCAGTTAACCTGGTCAGAATTCCCAGAGTCTGGGCTGTATACAATCAAGACCCCATGTTTTTCTTTTGTAGACTTTCTGAGCATTCATGGATTTGGACATTTACTCTATATTAATGTAATGATATCTTGTGAAGAAATGAAAAATGTGAATTTGATTTAGTATAAGAATCATGTTGTCCCTCATTGAGAAGAATGTGAGAAAAGAAGATGAGGTAGAGTATTCAAGACAAGTAAGGTAAGAAATGGAGTCAGCAAATACAAAATGGATTAACTGCTAGAGGCTTCATGAGGTCTGAAGGTATATTTTTCTATGTTTGTAGTCATCTGAAGTAGACTCTACAAAACAACCCTAATCCTGGGAACCTGTGTGAGTTACCTCATATGTAAAATCTTTGTGGGTGTGATTAACTTAAAACTTCAAATGGGAGAATTGCCTGAGTCATAACCCTGGACCCCAAATGCGATCACATATATTCCCCAAGGAGGGACATTTGACCACAAATAGAAAATAAACTGGTATTGAAACAGTAGGCATCAGGAATCTGTGCTTCTGTTTGTTGCATCATCTTGTTGTGTCAGCTCTCTGTGTGTGCAGTGCCATTTCTGGGCAGGCTGCACTTTCTTTCATGCTGGGCAGCTCTTCTTACAGGGTGCGCTCCTTGTGTGTGGGCTCCCCTACGTGGGGAACACCCTGCATGGCACCGCACTTCTTGCGTGCATCAGCACTGCGCATGGGCCAGCTCCACACGGGTCAAGGAGGCACGGGGTTTGAACCGGGAACCTCCTATATGATAGGCAGATGCCCTAACCAATGGGCCAAGTCCACCTCCCTTAATATAGGTCTTAAGTTCTATTTCTGTGGTGGAATCCTGACTGATTTTTGTAACAAGCATATGTGCAAGTGACATTGGAAATGGATGATGGGTAATGACTGGGTGAATTTGAGGCATCTGATAAAAAGCCTAGATGTCCTCAATCAGGATGTTGGTAGAAATATAGATATTGAAGCTGCTTCTGTTGAGGGCTCAGAGAAAAGGATGTACTGTTAATTTAAATGGTAAGATGAAAATTCTTGTATATAGAGGAAGAATATTGCTGGATTTTGACTGAGTTTTTTGTGTGAAAAGAAGAACTTGAGATGAAGCAGAACTTGTACACTTAGCCTGGGAGATTTCCAAGCAAAGTGTTCACGTCATGTCCCAGTTCTTTCTTGCTATGTATGTAATCTATAGGAGGAAAGGTAAAATGGTAAAGTGAAAAACCACTGTCAAGTAAAAAGGAACTTGGAGCAAGGAATTATTGGATAATACTCCATCTGTCTAGATTGCAAAAGAAGCTAACACTAAGATATTAACTAAGAAAAGAATGAACTAGAGATAAGGTCAAGAGCAACTTGAGAACTTTTGCTAGTGTAAAGGACTTTATACATGTGCATATGGATCACATCAAACAAGAAGCAGAAATGAGGAAAAAAGTTGTGAATATCCAAGATAGGTCTCTGGGGGACCCTCTTTTTTAATATGTGACTTGCACAGGGGACACATGCAAATTTAATACCTGATACCCCTTTATATCAGTACTAAATTTGCAATAATATTTCACTTTCTTAACATCAAATAAAATGATGCATAATTCACTATAGTTATATTATTTAAACTGCCATCATATAAACATACAGAGAATAGTTGCTTAATGGACATTTTTATTGACTTTAAAGAAGAATATCTGTAGCTACCCAAATGGATTTCAACCCATCTTTTTAATCAAATTTTAGATTGAATTGATCCTAACTTGTCTTCCTTCATAGACTTCCTGCAAGCTTCCATGTAGCTATGACAGGAACACACATATTCCAAATTCTGGATTTTTATACTGCTCTCTAACAACATCTCTCTGAGACAAGCAATGAAATGCCACTGAAAAGTTCCTGTTGAATGAACAGACAACATTAAGACAACAGTTATTACAGTATATGATATTTTTTCAAAAATGCACATTTTTAAAAGAAAATAGGTAGAAATATATTTAAGGATATTATAAGGAATTGGAAATATTCCAAAGTTTCCATTTATTTGATCCTAATGTGTTTGTATCTTGTAGTGCACCATGTTCCTCTAATAGAATCTACTTGTAACCAAACTTTTCTAACTTAGGTGAAAGTTCTGATAGAGGTCTTCAGGATTTATGAAATTTCAAATACCTTATCCATACTCCCTCCCCACATCATTGCTTTGTACTCGCCTAATCCAGAAGTTTTGAGATTTTTATATTATCAAAAGCACTGCCACCTGAGCTGAAAGGAACAATATGAGGACAAAAGTAAAGAAAACTTTTGGAATTCCAAAAGTCTACATTCCTAATAAAACTATGCATATTCAAAGAACCACTGAAGAAAAACACGACGTGGTACCTTACTTTGCCAGGCTGCTATCACAAATACTACAGAATGGCATGGCTTGAACAGTGGGAATTTATGGGCTCACACTTTTGAGGTTAGGAAATGTCCACTATTGAGGCATCAGCATGGCATCACTTTCTCCCAGAAGTCATTCTGGTGCTGGCTACCAGAGATCCCTGAGGTTCCTTGGCTACTATCCCTGCCTTGCATTTATAGCGGTGTCTTCTTTATCTTCAGGTTTCTGTGACTTCCATTTCCTGGCTCCTCCCTGTGGCTTCTATATCTTGGAATGAATTTATCATGCATATAATGGAATCCAGTAATCTGGATTAAGGCCTCCTTTCAATCAGGTAGTGCACATCTCATCTAAAATAATGTATAAAGAGTTCCTATCAACACTGGGGCAACACCCACAGGAATATTGACAATGATCAAGAACATGTATACAAGTCAATCTACACCAGATGAAGACAGAGGCCAGCCCTGCAGGCAGAGATATCACAGACATGAGCAGAGACCTGAGTGCAGAGCCAGAGACAGAGATCCAGAGTGCAGAGCCATGGGCCTGAGAGAAAATCCATAGGTCACAGAGATGACCCCAGACTATGAAACCTAAGAGAACTTTGAAATTTCAAAATGGATTGGGAACATTGCTTCCTTTCATTCTCTTGTTTTGAACGAGAATGTCTGCAACTTTTATAAGATGTCTGCCCAACCATGGTATGCTGGAATCAGTAAAATTATTCTCTGGTTACTGGTCTACAGAGAGAAATGAATTTTGCCCCAGATTGGATCCTATTGAGAATGTAATACAAAACTATTTTTTGTCTTTATTTGCTTTTTTAATATTACATTAAAAAAATATGAGGTCCCCCTATACCTCCCACCCCCCTCACCCCACTACTCCCCCATAACAACAATCTCCTCCATCATCATGAGACATTCAGTGTATTTGGTGAATACCTCTCAGAGCACCACTGCAACTCATGGTCAATGGTCCACATCATAGTCCACACTCTACCATGTTCCACCCAGTGGGCCATGGGAGAACATACAATGTCTGGTAAATATCCCTACACCATCATTCAGGACAACTCCAAGTCCTGAAAATGCATCCACATCTCATCTTTTCCTCCCATTCCCAACCCCCAGCAGCCACCATTGCCACTTTCTCCACACCAATGCCACAATTTCTTCGATTACTAATCACAATAGTTCATGAATAGATTATCAGTAAGTCCACTCTATTCCTCCATCCTGTGGACCTTGGAATGGTTGTGTCCACTCCACCTCTGTAACAAGAGGGGGCTTAGTATCCACATGGATGCTGGATGCAATCCTTCTGCTTTCAGTTGTAGGCACTCTTGGCTCCATGGTATGGTAGTTGACCTTCTTCAACTCCATGTTAGCAGAGTGTAGGAGCTGAAGTCTGTTGAGGCTCAGGACCTGGCTATCACATGGAAGATTATAAAAGCAAACATTCCTGTAGTTAGTTGTAAAGATAAATAATGGAAGGAGAAAAAATATCATGACCAGTTCCTGAAAATGTCCTCATATCATATCTCTTGTTCATTCTCCCTACCCTCAGCAGCTACCATGGCCACTTTCTCCACATCAATGCTACAGTTTCTTCCATTACTAACCACAAGAATTCCATAGTAGAATATTAGTAAGTCCACTCATGGTCATGAAAGGGTTGATAACATGGGAGTAGTGAGAAGAGAGTGGTGGGAGGTACATGGGGATCACTTATAATTTTTGAATGTAACATTTCTAAAAAATAAAGGAAGAAATATATCATGACCACAGGAAGAGCAACTGTACACATGCAAAAGGCCAGAAATCAAATTTACATCCCAATTTTCAACATAGTTCAGCAAAGTTGACAAATTTAAACATTTTATTACCAATTGTCCTCTTTCAAAATAACTGCAACAATCTTAAAAATGTTTTTGTAATAATAAACATGCCTCTGCAAGTATATAACTTCAGAACTTAATTAAATGTTATAAATGTGTCAAAGCCTAAGTGGAATATACTCATACCTTTGGATAGATGGAGAGGTAGTGAACCAACTGTGCATCTATCTCAGTCTACTCTGAATTTTAAATAGATATTTGAAGCTCCTCTTGGAATACAAAAGGCACCTCAATATGCCCAAAAGTAGACATCTGTGTGTCCCTCAACACTAATACTCTCCCCAGAAATGAGTCACCAGATACTTACAAGTCACCCTTAGCATAGTCCTGTAAGTCCAACACTTTCTAAATCACTAAAGTGATTAGCGAGGCGAGGCAAGATGGTGGTTGAGTGAGTGCACCTTATTCTCTCCTGCAAAGAAGTGGCTGGGCAGCCTCAGAAATTCTTCAGAACTAGGCTGTTTCAGGATTTTGCAGGGCAGGAGGTGTCTGGACATCAATGTGGTGAGAAGGTAACAGAGAAGATTCGTGTAAAAGATAAAATTTGGGCTCTCTTACACAGAGTTAGGGCCTGCACACGAGACGCTCCCCCCTGGGGCAGGTGGAACCATGGCACCAGCATGGCGGCGGTAATTCCTGGAGGCTCTGCGTACTGGGGAATTCATAAGCCCTGACAGGCTATTCAGGGGCTTGCAGGACAGGAGGTCTTCGCAAACTGATTTGGTGAGATAGACGGGAGTTTTTTGCGAGGCGGGGAATTTTTGATTTCTGACATGAATAATAGCACTTCTGGCTAGAGCCCCGGCCCAAGGCCGGCTGCTGATCTGCAGTGGCCTTAAATCACTCGCAATAAAGAGATGTCACCAGGAGGCTGTTTTGGGGGCTTGCAGGGTGGGAGGCATCTGGAAATCAATTAGGGGAATCATTTGCAAGGTGTGGGATTTTCGGTTTCAGACACTGATATCGGCGCTTCTGACTAGAACCCCGCGCCCTAGGCCTGACTGCGAATCTGCAGCATCCTTAAATTGGCTGCAATATAGAGGCGCCCCCAACTTGCTATTTCAGGAGCTTGCAGGGCAGGAGGTGTACTGAATTCAAATTGGTGATACAGCCACAGAAGAGACCCTAATGAGAGGGGGAATTGCAGGTTTCTGACACATAGATCAAAGTTTGCGGATGTGAGGTCCCCCATAGGGCTGGCACCCAGCTGCGGGGATCCCTGAAGGCTGTGTTGCACTGTGGTGTTCCCAGGCTCCCTGTTAACTGGACTTGAGGTTGCCAGGTCTGTGTCCCCTAAAACCTGGTGGCACACACCCCAGAGAATCACACCTCTTGAGGCTGCAATATCACAGACTTTCCATCCCTGAATCCACCACACCCTGAGGTCCATCTGAGGCCTTGATTGTCCTAGCCCTCAACGTTTGTGTTTTTTTTTTTATTTTAATTTTAATTTTTTATTTTTTATTTTTTATTGTCCTGGTTGCTAATATTGCATTATTTGCTGGTCTTTTCCCCCATTGTATCCACCACGGTCTTTTTTTTTTTTCATTTACTTAGGGGTTTTTTGTTGTTGCTGTTGTTGTTTTTCCATATCTTCTTTTCTTTTCCTTACTTGTTCCCCTCCCTTTTCTTTACCCACCCACTATTTTTTCTTTCTTCCTTTTCTTCTCTTTTTTTTTTTCCCCTTTCTCGTCCCTCATTTTCTTCTTATTTTATTTTATCTTAACTATACAATAGATGCTGCAGGGAACACCTCACATTTGCTGGGTTTCATCATCCTCCATTGCCTCATTTCTGTGTGAATTGATTTTGGCTACCTACACTATCCTCTTTCCCCCACATCTTGATATCCTCCATTATCTACTGTCTCTCCTATATTCCACCTCCGTTTCTTTGATCCCCAAATTGTCTAACTCTTATTTTCTAATACCTTTGTTTCGTTTTCTGTCTTTTATCCACTCTTGAAGCTATTGCCTTCCTTTTCTCTTTCCCTCTCTCACAAAAACACTAGCTTTCTAATTCATACCATATTCCTCCCATATTGAGTTGACCACCTCATTATAGGTACTCTACCTACTACTATAACTCTACACAACTCACATGACTCTAACATCCATCCTCCCAGATCTCATATTGTTGCCCTGGTAACATTTATTACCAATACTACTTTACACATTTTCCTTTCTTACACAATTGCCTTTCCCTGGCCCTAATACTTTCTTTCAAAGTGAACTCAGCCAGCAGTAAGAAATTAGAATAAGAAGAACAAAGTGACAAACAGAAGATATAACACTTACACAAAAAGAACAGCTAATTAATTCCCAAGACTAGACAAAGAAGTTAAGGAACTGATTAAACCCATTGAGATAAAATGATGACCAGACAGCAACAAAAATCTACAAACCAAACCAGTAATCAGGAAAACATGGCTAAATCCAATGAACAAACTAAAAACCAGGAAGGGGAGCAGAACTTCGCAGAACTAATGAAAGATCTCAGAACAAATATCAGAGACAAATTTAATGAAGTAAAGGAAGAGGTTAACAATATGAAGACAACACTTGGAGAGGAAATTGCAGACATAGGCAAATAGATAACAGATATGATAGGAATGAACACCACAGTTCAAGAAATCAAAAATACACTCGCAACAAATAGCAGCAGATTAGAAGAGGCAGAGGAGAGAATTAGCGATGTGGAAGACAGTACATCGGAAATCAAACAGATAGTAGAATTGATCAATAAAAAGATAGAAAAAATCCAGCTAGGACTTAGGGACCTGAATGACAATGCAAAATGCACAAATATATGTATTATAGGCATCCCAGAAGGAGAAGAGAAGGGAAAGGGGTCAGAAGGAGTGTTGCAGGAAATAATGGCTGAAAACTTCCCAAATCTACTGAAAGAGACAGATGTACATATCTAAGAAGCACAATGCACCCCAAACATCATAAACCCCAACAGGCCCACCCCAAGACAGATACTTGTCAAATTATCCAATGCTCAAGACAAAGAGAAAATTCTAAAAGCAGCAAGAAAAAAGAAAACCATCACATACAAGGGAAGCGCCATAAGATTAAGTGCTGATTTCTCATCTGAAACCATGGAGGCAAGAAGGCAGTGGTATGATATAGTCAAGGTACTAAAAGAAAAAAATTTCCAAACCAAGAATACTCTATCCAGCTAAACTAGCATTCAAAATTGATGGAGAGGTCAAAATATTCACAGATAAACAGAAACTGAAAGAGTATGCCAACAAGAAACCTCCCCTTCACTGGTGTTTATGTGTGATGAATCTGGACTCAGATGGGATCTCTCTTCATAAGACTTTCATGCTAATGTGCTGGAGGTGCAGTTAGTGTTGGGGCTTAAGATATATTTAGGGGATTTGAATCTCTGGACTGACAATGTGATAGCCAGGTCCTGAGCCTCAACAGACTCCAGCACCTACAATCTGATTTATTGGACTCACCACACTCAGCTAAGATGGAGTTGAAGAAGGACAATCACCACACCATGGAGCCTAGAGTTATTACAACTGAAAGTGGGAGGATTGCATCCAGCATCCATGTGGAATCTGAGCCTCCTCTTGACATAGAGGTGCAATGGACACAACCAATCCAATGTCCACATAGAAAAGGTGGCATTGGATTGGGAAAAGTGGACATGGTGGCTGATGGGTATGGGGAAAGACAGGAAGAGATGAGAGGTGGAGGCGTCTTTGGGACATGGAGCTGCCCTGGATGGTGCTCCAGGGGCAATCACCGGACATTGTAAATCCTCACAGGGCCCACTGGATGGAATGGGGGAGAGTATGGGCCATGATGTGTACCATTGACCATGAGGTGCAGAGGTGCCCAAAGATGTACTTACCAAATGCAATGGATGTGTCATGATGATGGGAATGAGTGTTGCTGGGGGGGGAGAGGTGGGGTGGGGGTGGTAGGGTTGAATGGAACCTCATATATATATTTTTTAATGTAATATTATTACAAAGTCAATTAAAAAAAAAAGAAAACTCCCCTTCAAGAAATTCCAAAGGGAGTTCTGCAGAAAGAAAGGAAAAAATAGGACAGGCAGAGTTGGAGGAGAGTATAAGAGCAACAAAAAAGACAAAAAGAGAAGAAAAACAAACAAACAAAATATGACAAATGCAAGTCCAATCAAAATATGGCTAACATAAATAATTCCTTGAAAGTAGTAACACTGAATGTCAATGGATTAAACTCACCTATCAAACGATTCAGACTGCGACATTGGATAAGGAAATATGACCCATCTATATGCTGTCTACAAGAGACACATCTTAGACCCAGAGGTTCATAGAGGCTGAAAGTGAATGGTTGGAAAACAATAGTACAAGCAAATAAAAACCAATAAAAGTCAGGAGTAGCTATATTAATATCAAACAAAATAGATTTTAATGTGAAACAATTGTGAGAGACAAAGAAGGAAACTACATACTAGTGAAAGGGACAATCTCTCAAGAAGAATGATCAATCATAAATATTTTTTTAATTGTTATTTTTATTTTATTTTATTTTTTTATTGACTTTGTAATAATATTACATTAAAAATATATATATGAGGTCTTATTCAACCCCACCCCCCACCCCACCTCTCCCCCCCCAGCAACACTCATTCCCATCATCATGACACATCCATTGCATTTGGTAAGTACATCTTTGGGCACCTCTGCACCTCATGGTCAATGGTCCACATCATGGCCCATACTCTCCCCCATTCCATTCAGTGGGCTCTGTGAGGATTTACAATGTCCGGTGAATATTTATGCTCCTAACACGGGCGCCTCTAAGTACGTGAGGCAAATGCTGGAAAAACTAAGTGAAAGAAAAGATGCATCTACAGTTATAGTGGGGGATTTTAATACACCACTATCAACTCTGGACAGAATATCTCAAAAGAGTATCACTAAAGAAACAAAACATTTGAACAGTATATTAGAGCAGCTGGATCTAAGAGACATATCCAGATCATTACACCCAAACACAGCAGGATATACATTTTTCTCAGGTGCACATGGATCATTCTCCAAGATAGACCATATGTGAGGTCACAAAGGAAGGCTTAATGAATTCAGAAAGATCAAAATCATACAAAATAATATCTCTGACCAGAGTGGAGTGAAGCTGGAAATCTGCAAGGGCCAGAGGCCCAGATTTCACACCAAGATATGGAAATAAAACAGCACATTCTTAGAAAACCAGTGGGTCACAGAGGAAATTGCAAAAGAAATCAATGACTACCTCAAAACAAATAATAACGATAACACAACATACCAAAATTTGTGGAATGCAGCAAAAGCAGTACTGAGAGGGTAATTTATAGCCATAAATTCATACATTAAAAAAGAAGAAAGATCAAAAATTGAAGAATTAACTGCACATTTGGAAGAATTAGAAAAAAACAACAACAAAGTAATCCCACAGGAAGAAGAAAGAAAGAAAGAACAAAGATAAGAGCACAACTCAATGAAATAGAAAATAAGAAAGCACTTGAAAAGATAAACAAGACCAAGAGCTGGTTTTTTGAGAAGATTAATAAAATTGACAAACCTTTAGTGAGACTAACAAAGAAAAAAAGAGAGAAGATGCAAATACACAAAAAAAGAAATGAGAAAGGAGATATCACCACTGACCCCACAGAAATAAAGACTATCATAAGAGATTACTTTGAAAAACTATATTCCAACTATATTCCTGTGACAGTTCACAGGAAATGGACAAATTCCTAGAAACACATAAGTAGCCGATATTGATGAAAGAAGAAACTGAAGATCTCAACAAACCAATCACAAGTAAAGAGATAGAATCCATCATTAAAAACCTCCCAACTAAGAAGAGCCCAGGGCCAGATGGCTTCACAGGTGAATTCTACAAAACATTCCAGAAAGAACTAACACCAATCCTGCTGAAACACTTCCAAAAAGTCAAACCAGAAGGAACATTGCCTAACTCATTCTATGATGCCAACATTACCCTAGTACCAAAGCCAAAGACACCACAAGAAAGGAAAATTACAGACCAATTTCTCTAATGAACCTAGATGCAAAAATACTTAACAAAATACTTGCTAATCATATTCAATAACACATTAAACGATTTATACACCACAACCAAGTGGGATTAATTCCAGGTATACAAGGATGGTTCAACATAAGAAAATCAATCAATGTAATACACCATATAAACAGATGGATGGAAAAAAATCACATGATTATATATATAGATGCAGAAAAAGCATTTGACAAAATACATCACCCTTTCTTGATAAAAACACTCCAGAAGATTGGAATACAAGGAAATTTTTTGAACATGATAATGAGTATATATGAAAAACACACAGCCAACATTGTTTACAATGGAGAAATCCTAAAATCCTTCCCTCTAAAGTCAGGAACAAAACAAGGATGCCCACTCTCTCCCCTTCTATTTAACATTGTCTTAGAAGTACTTTGCTCTAGCACTGAGGCAAGAACCAGATATAAAAGGCATTCAGATTGGAAAGAAAGAAGTCAAAATTTCCTTATTTGCAGTTGACATGATCCTATACATAGAAAACCCTGAGAGGTCTACAACAAAGCTTCTAGAACTCATAAATGAGTTTAGTAAAGTCACAGGTTGTAAGATCAATGCGCAAAACTCAGTAGCATTTCTGTACACCAATAATGAGCAAGATCAGGAGGAAATCAAGAAACAAATACCATTCAAAACAGTAAATTAAAAAAATCAAATATTTAGGAATAAATTTAACTAAAGATGTAAAATACTTATACACTGAGAACTATACAAGACTGTTCAAGGAAATTAAAGAAGACCTAAATAAATGGAAGAATATTCCCCGTTCATGGATAGGAAGACTAAATATTATTAAAATGTCTATCCTACCAAAACTGATCTACACATTCAATGCAATCCTAACAAAAATCAACACAGCCTTCTTTAAGAAACTAGAAAAACTAACTATGAAATTTATTTGGTAAGGAAAGGGGCCCCAAATAGCCAAAGACATACTGTAAAAGAAAAACAAAATTGGAGGAATCACATTACCTGACTTCAAAACATACTACAAAGCTACAGTAGTGAAAACAGCACGGTATTGGCATAAGGAGAAACACACAGACCAATGGAATCGAATTGAAAGTTCTGATATAGAACCTCATATATATAGCCACATAACATTTAATAAAGCCACCAAACCCTCTCAACTGGGAGAGAATGGCCTATTCAACAAATGGTGCCTGGAGAACTGGATATCCATATGCAGAAGAATGAAAGAGGATTACCATCTCACACCTTATAAATATCAACTCAAGATGGATCAAAAACCTAATATAAGAGCAAAGACCATGAAAACCTTGGAAAGCAGTGTTGGGAAACATCTACAAGAACTTGTAATAGGAAATGAATTCATGAACATCACACCAAAAGCATGAGCATTAAAAGAACAAACAGACAAATGGGACTTCCTCAAAATTAATGCCTTCTACACCTCAAAGGAGTTTGTCAAGAAAGTAAAAAGGGAACGGACACAATGGGAGAAAATATTTGGCAACCATATATCTGATAAGACACTTATAACTTGCATATATAAAGAACTCCTGTATCTTGAAAATAAAAAGATAAACAACCCATTTAAAAAATGGGAAAAAGATTTAAACAGACACTTCTACAAAGAAGAAATACAAATGGCTAAAAAGTACATGAAAAAATGCTCCAAATCTTTAGTGATTAGGGAAATGCAAATCAAAACTATAATGAGATACCATCTTATTTCCATAAGATTGGCAGCTATGAAAAAAACAGAAGAATACAAATGCTGGAGAGGATGTGAAGAAATGGGAACACTCATCCACTGCTGGTGGGAATGCAGAAGGATCCAACCATTCTGGAGGACAGTTTGGCAGTTTTTCAAAAAACTAACCATAGATTTGCCATATGACCCAGCAATTCCACTGCTGGGTATATACCCAGCAGAACTGAAAACAAGGACACAAACCAATATATGCACACCGATGTTCATAGCAGCATTCTTCACTATCGCCAAAAGTTGGAATCGACCCAAATGCCCATCAACAGATGAGTGGATCAATAAAATGTGGTATATACATACAATGGAATACTACTCGGCTTTAAGAAAAAATACACTACAAACACACGTGATGACATGGATGAATCTTGAGAACCTTATGTTGAGTGAAGCAACCCAGGCATTGAAGGACAAATACTACATGACCTCAATGGTATGAAATAAGCAAGCTTCCTCAGAGAGCTGGAGATTGGAAGATAGGCTTACAGGAAATCGGGGGGTAGAGAAGGATGTAAGCTGACATCTACTTGGGTGAAATCTATGATAAGCTGGAGGTAAGTATGTGTACAAGGAAGGGAAAAAATGGGGGCATAGGGTTACCTTTGGGTGGGTCTTTGCGGGTTTGAGGTGGGGTAGGGATGGGCAGATGGGTAATATTGCCTGAGACATTGGGGGGAGGGTGGGGCAACGTATGAACATAGGAGATTGTTAGGTGTTGGTTGAGAGTATAATGCTGAGAAAATCTTTTCAAAATATAATTAGGAAAGTTATCTGTTTAAGATACTCAAAGGGGATAGCCTGATGAAAGACAGACTCCTAGGGAATATCTGAATGCTCATTTTGCCAGAGTGGGTTATATCATTGGGTAGAGACCCATATAATGAGAGTGAAGGTAGACCCACATCCTGGGGAGGACTAATGCCATCAAATAGAGGGAACTGTATCTCTCAAGAGAAATGGTGGCTCCCAGGGCATTAGGGCAGTTGAGCAAGTCAAGCCCTCAACACTGTTGCAAGTATCTCTGAACATGGCTCCTCAAGAAATGAAGATTGACTGTCACTGTGGGCCCCAAGGGGAGGGGGAAATAGATATTGAATAGATGGAACCAAAGTAACTGTGAGGGCAAAAGAAGTGTTTTACAAGAGTACACAAGGATGGATATAAAACATACAATATTACACCAAAAACATATAGGGGTTGACAGACTAATTATGTAAACCATAATGTAAAACCTAGGATAACTAAAAATTTAGAAAACTGTATAGCCTAAAGTATAAACCACAATGTAATCACAAATGTTACCTTGTTTGAAAGCTATTGTCTCAATATCTGTACATCAGTTTCAGTAATTTGATATGAATAAGTTAAAAGATTATTGCTGTGGAAGGGAAAGGTTTCATAATGGATATGTGGGAGTACTGTATATTGTATATATGAATTACTGTGATCTAGGGCTCTTGTGAAGAGAAGCTCAATATTTAGGAAAAAAAGAAAAGAAAAAGATAGGATGTAGAATTTTTCCAAATCCATATGTATTCTATATCTAACCTTTAAACTCATCGCTATACTCCATTTTACTATTAAGGGAACCTGGCATTATATTGTGCTTCACTTTTCAGGAAGTTTTGGATCACAGAGTGGTTCAACAATGGCAGTGGAGGGGTACTGGTATGGGATGTTATTGAACAGGGGACCTGTGGTTGACAGGGAATTATACAGGACATGTGTCCAGGGTGCATGGAAATGTTTAAATATACTCATAGTGGAAACAACTAAAAACAACAGCTTGGGGCGTACTGGGTTCCTGGGCAGGGGAGGCTCTGTCATGGTCCCTAGGGGAGCAGCGGCAATCCCCCAGGTGCAACGGCAAGGACCAGGAAGGAATGAGGGTCCAACAGTGAGCCTCTGATACTAATGACTATGCTTGTGAGCCTATACACCTGAAATAAGAACAAGACCTAGAGCAGCACTGTGCCTGGGAGTTACCTCCTGACAGTCTCCGTGTTACTCAAATGTGGCCATTCTCAAAGCCAAACTCAACAGGTAAATGTAATGCCTTCCCCCCAGCATGGGACGTGACACCCAGGGATGAGCCTCCCTAGTGCCGAGGCATCACTACCAAGTACCAGCTGATGATGTAACTAGAAAATGACCTTGAATTAAAGGTTCAATACGGACCAGCAGAATATCCCTGTCTACATATACTAACAGGAGATAAAAATGCTTTTTGACCTAAATTAAGGGGGAAATGGAAAGGATAAATGAGTTTATATGGCTATGAGTCTCTAAAAAAGAGTCTGGAGGTTGTCATAAGGATTGCCCTTATGCACACCTGAGCAGAGTCTCAGAGAAAGATAAAGTAGATATAATCCCAGGTATTGGTTCTTTTGAGGGCTAAAGAGACCCACAGGTTTTATGGCCAAGGCAGATGGAGCTCACTGCCATGTCAGTTGGCCCTTCTTTGGAGTTGGTGTTTCTGTGTGATGGTGCTGGACTCAGATGTGAGCTCTTTTCACAAGCCTTTCCTGTTACTTTACTGGAATTGTAGTTGGTGCTGGGGTTTAAGTTATATCCAGGGGATCTGAACCTCTGGACTGACAATATGATAGCCAGGCCCTGAATCTCAATAGACTCCAGCTCCTACACTCAGGTTTATTGGGCTTACCCCACTCAGCTAACATGGAGTTGAAGAATGTCAACCACCACACCATGGAGCCTAGAGTACCTATAACTGAAAGCAGGAGGATTGCATCCAGTGTCCATGTGGAATCTAAGCCCCCTCTTGACATATGTGGAATGAACACAACCAATCCAAGGTCCACAGGAAGGAGGAATACAGTAAAGGTTAGAGTGGACTTACTGATATTCTATTCATGAACTATTGTGGTTAGTAATCGAGAAAAGGTGGCATTGGTGTGGAAAAAGTAGCCATGGTGGCTGCTGGGTGCGGGGAATGGGAGGAAGAGATCAGATATGGAGGCATTTTCAGGACTTGGAGTTGTCCTGGGTAGTGCTGCAGGGACAATTACCGGATATTGTAGATCTTCCCATGGCCCACTGGATGGAACGTGGAAGAGTATGGGCTATGATGTGGACCATTGACCATGAGGTGCAGCGATGCCCAGAGATGTACTCACCAGATGCAATGGATGTGTCATGATGATGGTGGAGATAGTTGCTGCGGGGGGAATGGTGGGGTGGAGGTGGTGGCGGTGAATGGGGACCTCATATTTTTTTAATGTAATTGTTTTAAAAAAATCAATAAAAAAATAAAAATAAAATTCTATAAGAAAACTTAAAAAAAGAAATAAATAAAATAAAATACCTAGGAATATATTTAACTAAAGAGGTAAAAGACTTATACACAGAGAATTACACAACACTGTTCAAGGAAATCAAAGAAGACCTAAATTTATGGAAGAATATTCCCTGTTCGTGGATAGGAAGACTAAATATTATTAAGAAGTCCATTCTAACAAAACTGATCTACAGAGTCAATGCAATCCCAATAAAAATCAACACAGCATTCTTTAATGAACTACAGAAACCAACTATGAAATTTATTTAGAAGGGAAAGAGGCCCCAAATAGCGAAAGTCATATTGAAACAGAAAAATGAAATTGGAGGAATCACACTACCTGACTTCAATACATACTACGAACTTACAGAAGTGAAAACAGCATGGTTTGGGCACAAGGACAGACACACTGAGCAATGGAACCAAATTGAAAATACAGATATAGATCCTCAAACATACAGCCATATGGTATTTTACAAGGCCACTAAATCCTCTCAACTGGGAGAGAATGGCCTCTTCAACAAATAGGTGCCTGGAGAACTGGATATCCATCTGTAAAACAATGAAAGAGGATTATCAACTCACACCTTATACAAAAATCAACTCAAGATGGATCAAAGACCTAAATATAAGAATCAAGACCATAAAGACCTTGGAAAGCAATGCAGGGAAGCATCTACAGGACTTTTTAATAGGAAACAGTTCACACCAAAAGCACAAGCAGGAAAAGAACAAATAGATAAATGGAACTTCCTCAAAATTAAAGCCTTCTGCACCTCAAAGGAGTTTATCATGAAAGTAAAAAGGGAACCTACACAATGGGAGAAAATATTTGGTAATCATATATCTAATAGACTTATATCTTGCATACATAAAGAACTCCTATATCTTGAAAATAAAAAGAAAAACACCCCATTTTTTTAAAAGGAAAAAAGATATGAACAGGCATTTCTCCAAAAAAGATATATAAATGGCTAAAAAATGATGAAAAATGCTCAAAATCACTAGCTATTAGGGAAATGCAAATCAAAACAATATTGAAATACCATCTTACTCCCATAAGACTGGCAGCTATCAAAAAATCAAAAGACTGCAATTATTGGAGACAATGTGGTGGAATAGGAACACTCATCCATTGCACGTGGGAATGCAGAAGGATCCAGCCATTCTGGAGGACAGTTGGGTGGTTTCTCAAAAAATAGCTATAGATTTGCCATATGACCCACAAATTCCACTGTTGGGTATATACCCAGTAGAACTGAAAACAAGGACACAAACGAATATTTGCTCACCAATGTTCATAGCAACACTGTTCACTATTGCCAAATGTTGGAATCAACCCAAATGCCCATCAACAGATGAATGGATGAATAAAATGCAGTACATACATACAATGGAATACTACTCAGCTATTAAAACAAATACAGTACAAACACATGTGATAACATGGATGAATCTTGAAAACCTTATGTTGAGTGAAGCAACCCAGGCGTTGAAGGACAAATAGTACATGACCTCACTGATATGAAATAAGTAAACCAAGCTGTCTCAGAGAGCTAGAGACAGGATGACAAACGTAAAGGAAATTGGGGTTAAAGGAAGGTTGAGAGCTGACACCTACATGGGTGAAAACTATGATAGGCTGGAGGTAAGTATTTGTACAGGTAAGGGATAAAATGAGGGCATAGTGAAAACTTTGGGTGGGGCTTTGTGGGCTTGAGGGGGGCTACAGATGGGAGGATGGGTCAGATGGCCAAAGAAATTGGGGAGAGTGTGGGGGGAACATGTGAACATAAGGGATTGTCAGGTATATGGTTGAAATTACAATGTAGAGAAAACTCTTCAGAAAATATAATACAGAAGGTTACCTGTTTAAGATGCTTAAGGGTGTCATGTGACACAGGGCAAGCTTCTAGTGAGTGTATGAGTGTTCATTTTGTCATAGTGTATTATATCATTGGGTGGAGATCCATAAAATGAAAGTGAAGGTATACCCAAATCCTGAGGAGGAATGATGTTCTCAAACAGAGGGAATTGTATCTCTTGAGAGAATTGGTGGCTCCCAGTGGGTTAGGGCAGTCAAGAATGTCAAGCCCTCAACATTGTTGCAAGTATCTCTGATTATGGTCCTTCAAGTAATGAAGATTGATTGTCATACTGGACCCTGAGGGGAGGGGGAAAGAGGTGTTGAATGCATGGAATCAGTGTAACTGTGGGGCAAAGGAAGTGTTAAACAAGATCATGCAATGATGGATATAGGACATGTTAAATTACACCAAACATGTATAAAATATAAACAATAATGTAAAACATAAGATAACTAAAAATTTAGAATATTGTATAGTCTAAAATATAAACCAGAATGTAAACCCAAATGGAATCATGTTTGAAAACAATTGTTTCAATACCTGTACATCAACTGCAGGAAATATAATATGAATATGTAAAAAGATCATTGCTGGGGAAGGGAGAAATGGTTTAATGTTGGATATGTGGGAGTATCATATATTGAATATGTGAATTACTGTGATGTAAAACTTTTGTGAAGACAAACTTAATATTTAGAAAAAAGAAAAGAAAGTATATAGACACTGAGGAAGAAATGGAAGAAATTGCCTTTCCACTGTACTTACAGGGCAACACTTACAGCAGTGATGAAAGGAAAAATGTCAGCAACAAAGCCTTTTAATTTTTTAATTTTTTGATACCAAATTTATTTTTCTTTATTTTTCTAAATTACTATGTATTCTATATCTAAACGTTAAACCCATCACTATATTCCATTTTACTCTTAATGGAACCTGGCAATATATTGGGCTTCCTTTTTGAAGAAGTTTTGGACCACAGAGAGATTCAACCATGGCAGGGGGGAGGACCCATGTGAGGTGTTATTGATGAGAGGCACATGGTTGGGAAAGAGTTCTCCAGGGCATGTATACAGGGTACAAAGGAATGTTGGATATTTTCACAGTGTTTACAGTTGGAAATGACCGCTGACAGAGTGCTAAGTGCCTGACCAGGGGACCTCTATCAAATTCACTAATGGAACAGTAGCAATCCCCCAAGTGCAATGACCAAGACCAACAAAGATGTGTGGTCCAATGATGAGCCCTTGATACTGATGGCTCCAATTATGAACCTGTGTGCCTGAAATATGAACTATGCCTAGAGCTGTGTGGTGCCAAAGAGTTACCTCCTGAGAACCTCCATTTTGCTCAAATGTGGCCACTCTCTAAGCCAAACTCAGAATGTAGATGCATTGCCTTCCCCCCAGCATGAACATGACTCCTGGGGAAGAACCTCTCTGGCATCAAGGGATTAATACCAAACACCAACTGATGATGTAAGTAGAAAAAGAACTTGATTAAAGGGGTCAACTCAGACTTGCAGAATATCTCAGCCTAGATGTAATATCAGGTGTTAAAAACTGCTTTTTGACTTTGAATAAAAGAGGGAAAGGGAAAGAACAAGTGAGTTCATATGGCTATGCGTCTCCAAAAAGAGTCGGGAGGTTATCAGAGGGGTGATGCTTATGTAGACCTCAACAGAGTACCAGAGAAAGCCAAGGTAGATGGAAACCAACATGCTGATTCTCCTGAGGGCTGCAGAGACTCAAAGGTTCTGTGAACATAACAGATGGCTCTGGAGTTCAGGGCCATGTCAGTTGGCCCTACATTGGAGTTTGTGTACCTGAGTGTGATGGAGTTGGATTCAGATATGACCTTTCTACACTTGCCTCTTCTGTGATTTTTACTGGACCTGTGGTTGGTGTTTGGGTTGGTGTATACTCAGGAGATCTGAATCTCTGGACTGTCCTTGTGATGGCCAGGCCCTGGGCCTCAGCAGACTTGTAGCTCCTACTCTCTGCTTTGTTGGAATTACCCTGGCCAGCTGACAGGAAGGTGAAGAGGGATGCACCACACCAGGGAGCCAATAGTGCCTACTGCTGCAAGCAGGAGAATTGCATCCATCATCCATTCAGAATCTAAGCCCCCTCTTGATGTAGAGGGGGACTAGACATAACCGTCCTAGGGTCCACAGGATGGAGGAATAGAGTGTGGATTAGAGTGTACTTATTGGTGTTCCTCAGGGGATCTATTATGATTAGTAAGGGAAGAAATTGTAATAGTGATGTGGAGAGGGTGGCCACGGTGGCTGCTGATGGTAGAGAGATGGAAGAAGAGATGCAGTGTGCAGGTATTTTCAGGATTTGGAGTTGTCCTGCGTGGTGCTGCAGGGATGGATGAGGGATGTTGTGTGTCCTGGCATGGCCCACTGGGTGGCTGGGGGAGAGTGTGGACTGCAATGTGGACCACTGGCCATGTGGTACAGTGGAGCTCCAGAATGTATTCACCAGGTGCACTGGATGTGATGTGATGATGGAAGAGGTTGTTGATGTGGGAGAAGTGTGGTGAGGGGGGTGGGGAGTATGTGGGGACCTCATATTTTTGGAATGTAACATTTAAAAGAAAATAAAGAAAAAAGTTTTATATTAATGTTTTTGTATTTCATTTGTTAGTTTTAAAACTATTATTGTTATTTCTTTTTCTTATTAATTTTTTGCTTATTTTGTTGGCTTATATTGGAGAGGTTTTGGATTGCAGAAGGGTCACAACTGTCACAGGGGAGAATCACAGGTGTGGGATGTCAGTGATGGGGGGATGTTTGGAGATGGATGCACCTGTAGCATGCCTCTCAGGCATATGAATGTGTTCAAGGGGTCCTGGGGCATTGTCTCAGTAGGTGGAGACCCAGACAATAATTGAAAGATTATTGAATTCCCATCCTGGGGAGTTCTGCTACATTCTTTAATAAGATGGAAAAATTCCCAGAGTACAAGGGCAGTACCTAGTGAAAGAAGATGAAACATTACATCAGGCACTTGATATTGATGACTGTACTTATGAATCTTTCCTTGTGAAAATGAAACTTAGTCTAATACTATATATTGCCTAAGATTTACCTCTGAAAACCTCCCCTCTTTGCTGCTCAAATGTGGCTTCTCTCTATGATAAACTGAGCATATTAATGCAGTACTTTGCCCCCTGGCATGGGACATGACTCCTGGGGATGAGCCTCTGGCAGTAAGGGATTATTGTCAAGTGCCAAATAGGAAGACATACAGAAAACGTACTTGACCAAAAGGGTAAATGTTAAATACAAATGAGTTTTTATGGCTAAGAAATTTCAAAGTGAATTGGTAGGTCATTCCAGAGGTTACATTTATGCACACCTCAGCAGGATCTCATTGATGGCCACAATAAACTGTGGGGGTACTGAGGGCTCCAGAGATATCCAGGCACTACAAGCAGAGCAGACAAGCTCAGGAACTTGCTACCCTATCAGTGGGTCTCACTTTGGGCTTTGTGATCCCCAGTATAATAGAGTAAGCCTCATTTGCAGTTTGCCTACACGTGGCTCTTCTGCACCTTATATCAGAACCTAAAATTAGTAATATACACGCTAAATATATGTCCCAGATACTTTCATATTTGGTCTAGTAATATTCCAGTTGAGCCCTGAATCTCAACAGAGTTTCAACACCTACTTTCCAGTTCATTGGACTCACCCAGGAGAACTAACAAGGAGTAGATGATGGACAATGACCATCCTCAGAACAGAGAGTGTCTGCAACTGCAAGCAAGAATTTCCACCCATCTGCCCCATGGGACCTAAACACCCTCTCAATTGGAAAGAGAGTGGACATCACCATCCCAAAATCCTTGATTGAGGAATGAAAAATGGACTGAAGTAGACTTATTATTATTTTATTGTAGAATTTTATTATTGTAGCAATGGAAGAACTTTTATTTTTTATATAAAGACAGTGGCCACAAGAGGTTTGAGGGGAGAGAGAGGGAAGAGTGGGTGTAAAATGGGAGTGTTTTCATGACACTGGAATTGTCCTGCATGACAGTGGAGTGACATATAGAGGCCATTGTGTATTTTGCCATAGCCCACATAATTGTCTGGGATAGAGTGTAAAGTACAAGGTAAATCATGTCCACGGTTAGTAGCAATGCTTCAATAAGTTTTATCAATTGTAACAAATGTACCATACTAATGAAAGTTTCTGTTAATGTTGAAAAGTGGAGGAGGTGGAAGGGTGCAGCATATGGGAATCCCCTATGTTTTTCACATAACATTTATGTAATCTAAAGTTTCTCAAGAAAAATTTAAAAGATAATATTTAACACACACACAAAGATAACTCAAAGGTCATCTGTAATTTTGAAGTCACAAAACATTTTTTCCTTTCAAAGAAATGGCCATGTTAAGAGTTAGCCTCAAGCTCTCAATAAAACATTACACCAACCTGCAGAAAAAAGAAATTACATTTGAGGCATACAGCAAAAGTTTGAAATGACAGAAGGAAGAATTATCAAATTAAAAGACAAAAGAGCTGAAATTGAAAAGAGAGAAAGAAGAACAGAGGAAGAAAAGACTGGAAAAATGGAGCAGGAGCTCATTGAATTGAATGACAGCATGAAGCCCACCAGCATACAAGTCAGGGGGTTCCAGAGGAGAAGAGAAGGAAAGATAGGCAGAAATATGTTTGAGGAAATAATGGTCAAACATTTCCCAATTCTCATGAAAGACGTGAGTATACATTTCCAAGAGGCACAACATATTACAAACAGGACAAATCTGAATAGATCTTTCCCAGGGAAATACTAATCAAAATGTCAAATGCCAAAGATAAAGAGAGAATTCTGAAAGCAGAAAGAAAAACTTGATCTACTACATAAAAGGGATGTCCAGTAAGTCAGCCTGGACTTCTCATCAGAAACCAGAGAGGGGAGAAGACAGTGTGGGAAATATTAAAGCTATTGAAAGATAAAAACAACCAACCCTCAATTGTTTATCCAGAGAAGTTGTCCTTCAATAATGAAGAATTTAAACTATTCACAGATAAGCAGAAACTAATAGAGTTCATAAACAAGAGGGCTGCCCTATAAGAAATGCTAATAGGATTTCTACAGCCTAAAAGAAAGGAAAGAGACAGAATTGGAGTGTATAGAAATGAAGATTATCAGAACAGGTAACCAAAAACATACAAAGACAGACCAAAACACCATGTGATATATGAAAGACAAATGTCAAAGTAAGAAATGACTATACAGTAATATCATTGAATGTTAATGGGTTAAAACCCTCAATCAAAAGACACAGTTTGAAAAACTGGATAAAGAAATAAAAAACACATCCATATGTTGTCTACAAGATAATCACCTTAGACCAAAAGATGCAAATATGATGAAAGTGAAAGGTTGGAAAAAGATACTCCATGCAAATACTAACCCAAAAATAAGCAAGAGTAGCTATACTAATATTGGGCAAAACAGACTTTAAATGCAGGAAGGTTATAAGAGATGCAGAAGTCCATTATATGTTAATGAAAGGGGCAATCCACCATGAAGAAATAGCAATCATAAATATCTATGTGCCTACCCAGGTGCCACAAAACATATGAGGCAAGCTATGGCAAAAGTAACAGAAGAAATAGGTGTCTCTACATTAGTAGATGGAGACTTCAAAATACCACTTACATCAATAGTTAGAACAACTAAGCAGAGGATTAACAAGGAAATGAGAACATGAATAATATGATAAATGAGCTAGATCTAACAGAACATATACAAATACAGAACATTGTACCTCAAATCAGCAGGACATACATTCTTCTCAACTGCTGAAAGAACATTCCACAGGATAATTCATGTTGGATCACAAAATAAGTCTCAGTAAATTTGAGAAGACTGAAATTACACAGAGCACGTTCTCTGAACATAATGGAATTAAGCTGGAAAACAATAATAGGTAGGAAAGGGGGGAATTCGCAAATATATGGAGGCTAAATAATACTCTCTTAAACAAGCAGTGTTGCAAGAGAAATTAGCAAATTCCTCAAGGGAAATTAAAATGAGAACACAAATTATCAAGCTTAGGGGAAATAAAATAATATAAAATAAAACAAAACTTATGGGATACAGTGAAGGTAGTGCTGAGAGGGAAATTTCTAGTCCTAAATGCCTACATTAGAAAGAAAGAAGGAGATAAAATCAAAGACCTAAGTGACCACATGCTGGAACTAGAAAAAGAACAGCTAATTAATCCCTAAGCAACAGAAGGAGAGAAATAACAAAGATTAGAGCAGAAAACAATGAAATTAAGAAAAAAGAAATAGAATCACCAAAACCAAAAGCTGGATCTTTGAGAAGGTCAGTAAAGTCAACAAACCTTTAACTACACTAAAAAAGAAGTAAGATATAAATAAATAAAGTTAGGAAAAAAAGAGGAACATTATTACCGACCCCACAGAAATAATTTTTAAAAAATGATCATCAGAGGATATTATGAAAAACTCCTGTCAACAAATTAGCAAACCTAGGTGAAATGGACAAATTTCAGAAAGGAATGAAGAACCTTAAATGTCTTCAGAATACTAGAGGTCAACAAACCAGTCACAAGTTAAACTACTGAATCAGTCATCAAAATCTCCCCACAGTGGAGCCAGTGTAGTTCAGTAGATCAGCAGTTCCTTACCACATACAAGGTCCCGGGGTTCAATACTCAGTCCCAGTAACTAAAAAAAAAAAAAAAAAAAAAAAAAAATCTCCCAACAAAGAAAAGAACAGGACCAGACAGTGACACGGGTGAATTCCACCAAACAATTTGAAAAGAATTAATACCAATCTTGATTAAACACTTCCAAAAAAAATTGAAGAGGAAGGAAAACTACCCAACTTATTTTATGAAGCCAACATCAAAACCATATAAAGATAATACAAAAAGAGGAAATTACAAACCAAATTACTAATGAATATAGATGCAAAAATTCTCAACAAATACAAATCAAATCCAAAAGCATATTAAAACAAATATATACCACATCAAGTGTGTGTTATTCCTATTCTGCAAGAGCAGTTCAACATAAGGAGATCAATTAATGTAATAAAGCACATTAAAAAATTGAAGGGAAAAACACTTGATCATGTCAATTGATGTTTTAGGAAAAGCATTTGACAAAATCTAGCATTCTTTTTTGATAAAATCACTCTGAAAGCTAGGAATAAGAGTAAAATTCCTTAGAATGACAGAGGGAATATATGAAAAGCCCACTGCCAAAGGTAAAAACTTTCCCCCTAAGAACAAGAATAAGGCAAATATATCCACTGTCACCACTGTTATTCAGCATTGTACTAGAAGTTCTAGCTAGAGAAATTAGGCAAGAAAAAGAAATAAAAGACATTCAAATTGGCAAATAAGAAGAAAAACTTTTACTATTTAGAGATGGCATGATCTTATATTTAGAAAATTCCTAAATATCTATGACAAAGCTACTAGAGCTAATAAATGAGATCATCAAATTGGCAGGACACAAGATCAAATATGCAAAAATACAGTAGTACTGAAGAATCTGAGGTGGAAATCAAGGGGGAAATTCCATTTACAATAGCAACAAATATCAAATAACTAGGAATTAGTTTCACCAGGAATGTAAAGGACCTGTATTCAGAAAAACTGAAAAACAGTGCTAGTGAAATCAAAGAAGATGTAAACAAATGGGAGGATTCTTGGATTGGAAGACTAAGTATCAGAAAAATCTCACTTCCATCCAAATTGACTTTTTAATTATTTTTTATTTAAAGATACACAGATCACAAAAAATGTTACATTAAAAAATATGATGTTCCCACACCCCACACCCCACTCCTCCCACACCAACAGTCTCTTTCATCATTGTGGTACATTCATTGCATTTGGTGAACACATTTTGGAGCACTGCTGCACCACATGGATAACAGGTTACATTGTAGTTTACACTCTCCACCAGTCCATTCAGTGGGTTATGACAGGATATATAATGTCCAGCATCTGTCCCTGCAGTATCATTTAGGACAACTCCAAGTACTGAAAATGCTCCCACATCTCATCTCTTCTTCGCTCTCCCTAACCTCAGCAACTACTGGAGCCACTTTCTCCACATCAATGCTACAGTTTCTTCCATTACTAATCACAATAGCTTTATAGTTGAATACCAGTAAGTTCACTCTAATCCATATTTTATTCATCCATTCTGTGGACCCTGGGATGGTGATGTACACTCCACCTGTACATCAAGACGGGCTTATATCCCACATGGATGATGGATGCGATTCTCCTGCTTGTGGTTGTAGGCACTCTCGGTTCCCTGGTGTGGTGGTTGACCAATTTCACCTCCCTGTTAGCTGACGTGTGTAAGTGCAACAAACCGGAGAGTAGGAGTTGCAACACTGCTGAACCTCAGGGCCCAGCTGCCCAATGGCCAGTCCAGAAATTCAAGTATCTTCTGGGTATACACCAACCCCAGCACCATGACAGATTCTGTAAGAAAGACAGAAGAGACGTGTAGAAAGGTCACATCTGAGTCCAACTCCATCACACTCTAGGAACACAAATCCCCATATTTATAGAGTCAACACAATCTCAATTAAAATTCCAATGGCATACCTAACAAAAATAGAGGAGTCAATTATTAAATTTATTTTGAAGGGAAAGGAGACCTGAATAGCCAAAAGCACCCATAAAAAAGAAGTGCAAATTTGGAGGACTCATGGTTCCTTACCTTAAAGTTTTTTACAAAGTTACAGTGGTCAAAACAACATGTAATAGAAAGACAGACACACTAATCAATGTAAATGAACTGAGAGTTCAGAAACAGACACTCACCGATATGGTCAACTGATTTTTTATAAGCCTACCAGATCCACTTTCATGGGACAGAACAGTCTTTTTAACAAATGGCACTGGGAGAACTAGATACCCATAACCAAAAGAATGAAAGAGAATCCCTATCTCACTCCCTGCATAAGAACTCAAAATTATATCAAAGACCTAAACATAAAAGCTAGGACTATCAAAATTCTGAAAGATAATGTTGGAAAACAATTTCAAGATTTGGTAGCAGGAGATGGGTTATTATACCTCACACCCAAACATGAAAAACAAAAAGGAAAAAATATATATAAATGGGACCACCTCAAAATTAAGCACTCTTTCACCACACAGGACATTCTCAAGAGGGTGAAAAGTAACCTAATCAATGGAAGAAAACATTTTGAAATCATATATCCGACAAGGTTTTAATACCTATGTAGAATATGCAAAAAGATCCTACAACTCCACAATAAAAAGTCAAATGAACCAATTAAAAAATGGACAAAAGACCTGAATAGACTTTTTTCTAAGGAGTAAATACAGATGAAAAGATGTTCAACCTCACTAGCAATTAGGGAAATGCAAATCAAAACTACTATGAGACATCATTTAATACCTATTAGAATGGACACTGAAAAAAAACACAGAAAACTTCAAGTATTGGGAAAGATGTTGAGAAATAGGAATGCTTATTCGCTGTGGCAGGATGCAGCTGCTATGGAGTGCTTGCAGTTCCTAAAGCTAAACATACATTTGCAATGTGACCTGGCAATACCACTATGGACAACACTATCTTGCATATCTCACCCTAGTCCCTCCCTTGGATAAGGGAATTCCAAAGAGTATGGATGACTTCTGAGTCCCTGAGACTGACAACTTCACTGTGGAGACCAAATTATACCTCTGGTTGATGTCTCATTTACACATGAGAAGGCAGAGATGATGCAAAATTCTGATGATGAAAGTGCCCAATCTCCAAAGTCCCAGATTCCTGATATGAAAGAGGATCCTGGCTTCTGACAAGGGCCCAGATTCCTAATAGAGATGGAATTTGAACTCAACACTGAAGGGTTGGTAGCATTTGACTCATGAGTGCAGAAGCACTAGGTTATGAGATGAGAAAGGGCTCAGCACATTTAAAGACCAGGAAGGAAGGCAAACCGGGCAGGGAGTGGAGACATGGAAAGAAACAAGGTTGGACCGTAAAGTGGTCTGGTTATCAACAGATTTAGAATGAATGAAGTGAAGAGTTCATGAAAATCCAATGCCCAGTCACCACCCACTAGGGGTCATCAGACTCTCGGGGGGTGGGATCCCAGAATCGGTAGTTTCCACAGCTCTCCAGGAGACTCGATTCACAGCAGCCAAGGCTGAGAACCACTGATGTCGACCTCGGAGGCCATGACAAAGAGTCTGGATTCTATTCTACATGCATTGAGCAACCTTTGAAGAATTCAGATCAGAGTAACTGAGTTAACAAAAAAAGAGTGTCTTTTACGTTAAGATTGCTGCAGCTGCTGTGTGAACGATAATTTGGAAGATTTGTTGCTTCTCAACCATCTATGTAACTATGCTTCCCCTAACAGAAATTATTATGTATTAAGCTCTTATAAGATTCCCAGGCAAAATGGTAATTTTTCTATACTATTTCACAATCTATTCACAATATTTGATATAGAGAAATGGCATATGAAATTATATTTTTGTCTTTTCAGTGAAACTTTTATTTAGAATACTACTCAATTCACCATCTAATGTCTTACATATAATACCATCAAGACAGGAATTTTCTTCCTGTCTTGAAAACTAGGAAAACTTAGTCACATTAGAAACTGGATTTTTTTCCCCAGGATGAGAGGCCTGTATGTTTGTATTTAGCTTCTTTCATTGGCTTTCAGGAAGCTCTGAGTCAGATTTTATATTCAATGTCAACACTAGTTTTTGTTTTTTTCTTTTTAAGTAAAGTTTACTGAAGAAAAATTTACATACAGCAAAATCACCCTTTGTAGTGTATACTTCTGTGAGTTTGGTCCAAAGCATAGTTGTATAACTACAAAACATTCAAGATGTAGAACAGTTCTATAAACTTAAAAAAATCCCTTATGCTAATTTGTAGTCAACCTTCCCTCATTCCCATCTCTGGCAACAACGAGGCTGTTTATAATCTAACAGTTTTGGCTCATCCAGAATGCTATATAAATGAAACCCTACTGTGTGAAGTCTTTCAAGTCCACTTCTTTCATTACATAATGCATTTGAGATTTGTCCAACTTGTTGCATGTATTCATGCATCACTCCTTTTTAGTGCTAAATAGTATTCCATTGTGAAGATTTACCACAGTTTGCTTATTTATTCACCAGTTTCAAGACATTTGGACTATTTCCAATTTTAAAGATTATGATTGCTATAAAGATGTGTGTGCAGTTTTTGTGCAAACATATGGCTTCAATTCATTTGGGCATGAAATACCTAGGAGTGGGATTGCTGAGTCATAATGCAGGTATATGCATAAATCTATAAGAAAGAGTCAACAGTTTCCCAAACAGCTGTGCCATTTTACATCCCTCCTGTAATGCATGACCATGCCAGTCGCTCAACCTGGTGTTGTCAGATTATTGGAACCTTCTTCAATGACGTTCCCACTCAAAATTTTTCCTTGCATTTATTGAGTTGTTTCTTTACTTATTAAGAGTTTCTTATACTTTTTGAATGCAACATTTAAAATTTTAAAAAAGATGTAGACACTGAGGAAGGAATGGAAGAGATTGCCTTGCCACTGAAATGTCTACAACAGTGAAAGGGATAATTAGCTTGTGGCATAGTTACACATTGGAACTGTGCTCAGTAAGGAGACACAACACCCCACAACTACACCCAACACTGTAGATGGATCTTATAAAAATGATGCTAAGCAGAAGAAACCAAATGCAAAAGGTACATTCTTATATGTTTCTATCCATATGAAATTCAAAAACAGAACTAAAATAAAGTTAGACATTGGGATGGGGTCCTCTTGGATCAGGGTGGGGTGGGGTGATGACTGGGAGGGCCAAGAAGAGGGTCTGGATCTCTGCACTATTCTGTCCTCCATTTGTGCAGTGCTGCTTTGTGAGAGCTGTACGATTACGACTTGTACACTATTCTGTATGTATATTATATTTCAAAATAAGTTCATCTAGAGGAATGTCTAAGACCCAGTTTACAGGTAAGAGAGGCTGAGAAGAATAAGGAACAGGTCGAGGCCGTTCAGCTGGTAAACGGTGGGCAGGGATCAAATCCCTCCTGCCTAAACCCCCCTCTGAAGCCCCCACTGCTTTCCTTCCAGCGCTAACGGGGCTCTACAGACCCCGTGGTCAGACGTGCTCCTTCCCCGCCTCCACCCCCTAGTGAGGAGCACCAGGTATGGAAACAGAAGGGCGCAGGCTTCAGCAGGGCACAAAGGACAGCGCTGAGAGCCCAGGTAAGAAATGTCATGTATTTGGTGTGGGGTGGGGAAGCAGGTCAAACCCACTTTGATTCCCCTACCCACTTCTGTGTGGGCACTGAGCCTTGCCCTCTCCTTCTCCCACCCATCCAGCTAACACTCACTGAGTTTGCTCTCAGCAAACACTCATAAGGAAGTACAGAGACACCTAAGGCAGCATTCCTTCCCTCAAACAACAGATAATCCAGTTTTTCTACTCTTTTTCCTTTCCCTCTTTCAACCTAGAGCAGTGGGTGCGAAAGCACGGTGGTGGGAAAACTGGATAAGGAGACCACTTGCTCTCCTTCCTCTTAAGAATATTCTCTATTATCACATTTTTTAAACTTAGAAGGTCTGAGTAGAGTTCAGAAAGGCTAAATACCTTCCCTTCAAATTACATGAACTTACACATCCCTGGGAGCCACAGTCAACAATTAAGGGCTCCCTCTTTCTTTTTTACCCCACAGATATAAAACAACCTTTATTCAACCACTCCCACCCCACACAAGGCTTAAGTCTCAGCTGGAACTCTACCCACCAGTGTTACTCCAAAAATCAGAAATTCCAATCACTTTTGCACTCACACTATCTGCTCGTCTTCTTCTCTTTTTAGGAGGCACTGGGAACTGAACCCGGGACCTCCCATGTAGGAGCGGGGTGCACAACTGCTGGATCCACCCCCGTTCGTTGCTTGTTATGTCTCCATCTGTGTTTCCTCATTGCATCATCTTATTGCATCAGCTTGCTGTCTTCTTTATGAGGCACCAGGACCAAATCTGGGGACTCCTATGTGATAGGGAGGCACCCAACTTCTTAAGCCACATCAACTTCCTCATCACTGTTCCATGGAACAGCCTGATGGACACCGAAGGCAAAGGCTTTCAAGAATATTCCACCTCTGGCATTATGGAAATTTTGCTGCTCAAACACCAGGGGAATGGTAGACTCCAAAGGGCCATGCACCATGGTGGGAAGACATCACAGCTGAGATTTGTCTCCAACAGGAACCCTGCTGAGGTCCAACATGTTCAGAGTCTGCTCCCATACTGCTCTGGAGCTACAACTATTCCTCAACATTGAAACTAAGCTGAGTGTCAGCAGGTTTTACACAAGATGGGAGCTCAGCAGACATTCTCACCTGACTCTCCAATGCTCTTCCATTAAATTCAACTCATACTGCCCTCACCCCTAGTTCCTTAGGCATTCAGCTCTTCAGTAAAAACTTAGCCTTTGTTTCTCTAATTGAACATCCTGTATACTCAGAGCCTCTGAAAATCTGAATCTTAAATTTTGCTTTCCGTTAAACAAGCCACACATGGCCAGGTGGCTGCAATATTAGACAGTGCAGACAAGACGCCCAGTATACGAGATTCAGGAGGGGGCAAGCAATGGTCTGAAATTTCTATTACCTTCCTCTGTAGACCAAGCAGAGGCCTCAGACCATTTCAAAACTTTTCTCCCAGGCACTGAAGGAATGCACAGGGTCACTGCAGACCCAAGCATGCTGGAGGCTTGCAAGCCCCTCGTCTTTCTGTAATTCAACTATGAACCTGACGTCAGCTTCTCTTCAGAAAGCAACATTCTGAAACCAGAACCTCCAGGACCCAACAAGTAAAACCAGGTGTCTTGGGATGAATTGTGTCCCCTGAAAGGGTATACTGAAGTGTGAACCTCCCCATACTGTGACCGTGGCCTTATTTAGAAATAGGGTCTTTGCAGATGCACTTAGTTCACATAAGGTCCTGTTGGACTGGGGTGGCCCTAATCCAGTGACTGGTGTCCTAGTAAGGAGGGGGTGATTGGAAACCCCAGCTCGGGAAGGTCAGGTGGGGAGCACAGGGACACACCTGCAAGCCAAGGCATGCCAAGCCTGGCTGGAAGCCCCGGGAGCTGTGGGAGAGGAAGGGCGGTTTCTCCCTCTGAGCCTCCAGAGGAGCCAACCCTGCAACACCCTGATTTTCAGCTTCTGCTCCCCAGGACCGTGAGAGAATACATTTGTGTTTGATTTTTAGTTCAATAAAGCTTTTCTGACAGGCTGACATGAGCAGAGGTTGTCCCAGGAGCTGGAGGGAAGGGAAGGCGGGCAGAGCATCCAGCATCCCTCGGTGGTTCCCTGGCCTTCACAGACTGTGCTGATGGTGGGGATTTTCCAGGTGGCTGGTGGACAGGTGGTGGAATCCCGAGCTGACCCAGGCAGTTTCTGCTGTTTTTGGTCACGAAGTTTGTGCCCTTTGTTGCAGCATCGCTACGAAACTAACCCCATGGGGCTGGCAAAGAAGAGCGCCCAGCTCCCCAAGTGCAAAACATTGCTGAATTTTGTCAGACAGTTTTTTTTGTGTAAAAAGCAGAACTCAAAATCGATAAACTGTGATTCTTAGCCTAGATGATTTCCAAGCAACGAGTTCAGTCATGTCCCAGGTTCATCTTGCTATGTATACAAACTACATGAGGAAAGGTAAAATGGTAATGTGAAAAAAAATCTGAAAAATTCAATGGTAAGTTGAAGAATTATGATTTGGGTAATACTTCATCTGTCTAGATTGCAAAAGATGCTAAAAGTAAGATGTCAACTGCAAAGAAAGAATGAATTGTAGATAAGATCAAGGGAGACTTGATAACTTTTGCAAGTGCAAAAACATTAGGCATGTGCATATGGATCACTTCAAACAAGGAGCAGAGATGAGGAACAGAGATGGGAATATCCTGGAAAGATCTGTGGAGGACCCTCTTTTCTATTGATACGTGAAATAGTCAGAAGACATGTGCAAATTTAATACCTGATACTCCTTTATATCAGGTATTAAATTTTCAATAATTCACTTATTTGTTCTAATATAAAATAAAAAGTTGTATAATTCACAGTAGTTACATTATTAAACCTGATGTGTGTATATATATTATCCAACATACAAGCAATAGATGATTAATGGTCATTTTTTATTGAATTTAAGAAGAATATCTAAGCTACCCAAATAGATTTCAACCCCTCTTTTTAATCAAATTTTAGATTGAACTGATCCTAGCTTGTCTTACTTTATAGACTTCCTGGAAGCTTCCATGCAGCTATGTCAGGTACACACATATTCAAAATTAGGATATTTATACTGCTTTGTAGCAAAGTTTCTCTGAGTCAAGCAAACAGATGCCACTTAAAAGTTTCTGTTGATTGAACAGACAACATTAAGTCAACAATTATTTCACTCTATGAAATTTGTTTTCAGATCATTCACATTTTTAAAATTTATTGAAGTGTATCACTCATACATGAACATACATAAACCATACGTGTATAATAATAATTGTGAACTTACAAACATATATAACATCATACAGTACTCTCGTACCTCAGCCTACCACCATTAACTTGCACTATTGCTAAACATTTTTAACTAGTTTTTTTTTGTTTTTTTGTCTTTAATTTTTTAATGTTACATTAAAAAAAATACGAGGTCCCCATATATCCGCCAACCCCCTCACCCCAACTAATCTCCTATAACAACAACCTCCTCCATCACCATGAGACAATGATTGCATTTGAGAAATAAATCTCTGTGCACTGCTGCACCTCAAGGTCAATGGTCCACACCAGGGTCCACGCTCTCCCACAGTCCACTCAGTGGGCCATGAGAGGACATACAATGTCTGGTAACTGTCCCTGCAGCACCACCCAGGACAACTCCAACTCCTGAAAATGCCCCCACATCACATCTCTTCCTCCCACTCCCTAATCCCAGTAGCCAAAATTGCCACAATCAACACACCAATGCCACATTTTCTTTGACTACTAATCACAATAGTTCATGAATAGAATATCAGTAAATCCATGCTAATCCACACACTACTCCTCCATCCTGTGGACCTTAGAATGGTTGTGTCCACTCCACATCTATATCAAGAGGGGGCTTAGATTCCACATGGATGCTGGATGCAATTCTCCTGCTTTCAGTTGCAGGCACTCTTGGCTCCCTGGTGTGGTGGTTGACTTTCTTCACCTCCATGTTAGCTGAGTGGGGTAAGCCCAATAATAAACCAGAGTGTAGGAGTTGCAAGTCTGTTGAGGTTCAGGGCCTGGCTATCACATGGTCAGTTCAGAAATTCAAGTCCCTGGGTATACATTCAATCCCAGCATCAACAATAGTTCCAGTAAAAGTAAAAGTAGAGGCTTGTGGACAAAGATCACATCTGAGCCCAGCTCCATCACACAGAAACAGAAACTCCAATGTAGGGCCAACTGAGATGTCACTGAACTCCATCTGCCATGACCATAGAACCTGTGGGTCTCTGTAGCCTTCAGAAGATCCTATAGCCAGGGTTTTATCTACTTTTATCTGTCTCTGGGACTCTGCTGAGGTATGCATAAGGACAACCCCTCTGATAACATCCTGGCTCTTTTTGGAGACTCATAACAATATAAACTCATTTGTCCTTTCCATTTCCCCCTTTTATTCAAATCAAAAGCATTTTTAACTCCTGGTATTATTTGTAGACTGAGATATACTGCTGGTCCAAGTTGACCCTTTTATTCAAGGTCATTTTCTAGTTACATCATCACCTGGTACGTGGTAGTAATCCCTCGGTGCCAGGGATGCTCATCCCTGGGAGTTATGTCCCAAAATGTGGGGAAGGCAACACATTTACATGCTGAGTTTGGCTTTGAGACTGGCCATATTTGACCAACGTGGATGCTCTCAAGGGGTAACTCTTAGGTATCTTGCAGCTCTAGGCCTTGTTCTTATATCAGGTGCACAGGCTTACAAGCATAGTCATTAGTGTCAAAGGCTCATTGTTGGACCTTCCTTCTTTTTTGGTCTTTGCAGTTTCACTTGGGGAATTGTTGCTGTTCCCTTAGTGACTGTGATAGAGCTCCCCTGGCTAGGAGCTCAGCACTCCTTCAGTTGTCGTTATTAATTGTAACCACTATGAAAATATCCAAACATTTTTATGTACCCTGGATATATGCCCTGGAGAACTCCCTGCCAACCATGTGTCCCCTGTCAATAACATCCCACACCAGTATTCCTCCCCTGCCATTGTTCAACCTCTCTGTGATCCAAAACTTCTTAAAAAATGAAGCCCAATATATTGCCAGGTTCCATTAATAGTAAAATGGAATACAGTGATGATTTTAAAGGTTAGATAGAGAATACATATTAATTTAGAAAAATTAAGGTAAAAATAAATTGGGGTATCAAAAAATTTAAAAATGCAAAAGCTTTGTTTTTGATGTTTTGCCTTCCATCACTGCAATAAGTGTTGCCCTGTATTCAAATTGGCAAGGCAACTTCTTCCGTCCTTTCCTCAGTGTCTACGTCCTTTGTTTTCCTTTTTATTTTCCTAATTATTAAGCTTACCTTCACAAAAGTTTTGGATCACAGTAGTTCATATATACAATATATAGTACTCCAACATATCCAACATAAAACCCTTTTCCCTTGACAGCAATAATCTTTTTACATATTCATACTGTATTTACTGAAACTGATGTACAGATATTGAGACAATAGCTTTCAAACAAGGTAACATTTGGGTTTACATTGTGGTTTATATTTTAGACTATACAATTTTCTAAATTTTTAGTTACCTTATGTTTTACTTTATGATTTACATTTTAGCCTATCAGCCACTATGTATTTTTGGTGTCATTTAACATGTCTTATATCCATCCTTGCGTAATCTTGTGGAACACTTCTATTGCCCACACAGTTACATTGGTTCCATCTATTCAATACCTCCCATTAGGACCCACAGTAACAGTCAATCTTCATTGCTTGAAGGGCCATGTTCAGAGATACTTGCAACAGTGTTGAGGGCTTGACATGCATGACTGCTCTAAAATATTGGGAGCAACCGTTTCTCTCGAGAGATACAAATCCCTCTATTTGAGAACATCAGTCCTCCCCAGGATGTGGGTATACCTTCACTCTCATTATATGGGTCTTATCCAATGATATAACCCACTATGGCAAAATGAGCACTCACACACTCCCTAGGAGCCTGTCCTGCATCAGATTATCCCCTTTAAGCATGTTAAACATGTAACCTTCCTTATTACATTTTTGAAAACGTTTTCTCAGCATTATACTCTCAACCATATATCTGAAAATCTCCTGTTTGCATGTTCCCCCACCCTCCCCCACTTTCTTGGGAAATATTACCCACACTCCCATCCTAGCCCCTCAAGCCTGCAAGCCCCACCCAAGTTCACCCTATTCCCCCATTGTATCCCGTCCTTTACAAATACTTATTTCCAGCTTATCATAGATTTCACCCATGTAGGTGACAGCTTACATCCTTCCTCTACCCCCCAATTTCTTTTAAGCCTATCATCCAGTCTCTAGCTCTCTGAGGCAGCTTGGTTTACTTATTTCATATCATTGAGGTCATGTAGTATTTGTCCTTGGTTGCCTGGGTAGTTTCACTCAGCATAAGGTTATCAAGATTGATCCATTTTATCACGTGTGTTTGATGTGTATTCGTTCTTAAAACTGAGTAGTATCCACTGAATGTATATACTACATTTTATTTATCCATTCATCTGTTCCTGGGCATTTGGGTTGATTCCAGCTTTTGGCAATAGTGAACAATGCTGCTATGAACATTGATGTGCATGTATCGGTTTGTGTCCTTGTTTTCAGTTCTTTTGGGTATATACTCAGTAGTGGAATTGCTGGGTCATATGACAAATCTGTAGCTAGTTTTTTGAGAAACTGCCAAACTGTCCTCCAGAATGGCTGATCCTTCTCCATTCTCACCAGCAGTGGATGAGTGTTCCCATTCCTCCACATCCTCTCCAGCAATTGTCATCTTTTGTTTTTTTATAGCTACCAATCTAATGAGAGTAAGATGGTATCTCATTGGAGTTTTGATTTGCATTTCCCTGCTGGCTAGAGATTTGGAGCATTTTTTCATTTTTTTAGCCATTTGTATTTCTTCTTTGGAGAAGTGTCTGTTTAAATCTTTTTCCCATTTTTTAAATGGGTGTTTCCCTTTTTATTTTCAAGATACATGTGTTCTTTATATATGCAGGTTATAAGTCTCCTATCAGATATATGGTTACCAAATATTTTCTCCCATTGTGTAGGCTCTCTTTTCACTTTCTTGACAAACTCCTTTGAGGTGAGGAAGGCTTTAATTTTGAGGAAGTTCCATTTATCTATTTGTTCTTTTGCTGCTCCTGCTTTGCGTGTGAAGTTCATGAAGCCATTTTCTATTACAAGGTCTTGTAGATGCTTCCCCATAATGCTTTCCAAAGTCTTTATTGTCTTGGCTCTTATATTTAGGTCTTTGGTGCAAATAGAGTTGATTTTTGTATAAGGTGTGAGATGGTAATCCTCTTTCATTCTTTTACAAATGGATATCTAGGTCTCCAGGCACCATTTGTTGAATAGGCCATTCTCTCCCAGTTGAGAAGGTTTGGTGGCTTCATTGAATATTATATGACTACATATATGAGGATCTATATCAGAACTCTCAATTCAGTTCCATTCGTCTATGTGTCTCTCCTTGTGCCAATACCTCTGCCTATTGTTGGCTCTCTTTGCATCTGGCCTCATCCACTGAGTCTTTGTCACCACCTGCTTCATCTTCTCCATGGTTGGTCTGTACTACATCAACAAGATCTCCTCCACTCTGTACCAGGTAACAGCTCCAGTCCTTACACCAGCTAAGGTCATGGGCAAGGGCAAGAAGAGAAATTGACCCTGAATGTTCAATAAAGTTAATGCTTTGTAGTATGTAGCTGTGTAGTGTGTTTTGAAGTCAGGTAGTGTGATTCCTCCAATTTCATTTTTCATTTTCAATATGTCTTTGCCTGTTTGGGGCCTCTATCCTTTCCAAATAAATTTCATATCTAGCTTTTCTAGTTCATTAAAGAATGCTCTGTTGATTTTTATTGGGATTGCATTGAGTGTACAGATCAGTTTTGGTAGGATAGACATCATAATAATATTTAGTCTTCCTATCCATGGACAGAGAGTATTCTTCCATTTATTTAGGTCTTCTTTGATTTCCTTGAACTTTCTTGTGTAGTTCTCTGTGTATAATCTTTTACCTCTTTAGTTAAATTTATTCCTAGGTATTTGATTTTTTATTTACTATTGTAAATGGTATTTGTTTCTTGATTTCCCCTGGGATTACTCATTATTGGTGTAGAGAAATGCTACTGATTTTTGCACATTGATCTTATTACCTGCGACCTTACTAAACTTATTTATGAGTTCTAGAAGCTTTGTTGCAGATCTCTCAGGGTTTTCTATGTATGGGATCATGTCACCTGCAAATAATGAAATTTTGACCCTTCCTTTCCAATTTGAATGCTTTTATATCTGGTTCTTGCCTCAGTGCTCGAGAGAGTATTTCTAAGACAATGTTAAATAGAAGAGGTGAGAGTGGGCATCCTTGTCTTGTCCTGACCTTAGAGGGAAAGATTTTAGGATTTCACCATTGTAAACAATGTTGACTGTGGGTTTTTCATAAATACTCTTTATCATGTTCAGAAAGTTTCCTTCTACTCCAATCTTTTGCAGTATTTTTATCAAGAAAGAGTGCTGTATTTTGTCAAATGCTTTTTCTGCATCTATAGATAAAATCATGTGCATTTTTTTCTTTCAGTCTCTTTATAAGGTGTATTACATTGATTTTCTTATGTTGAACCATTCTTGTATACCTGGAATGAATCACACTTGGTCTTGGTGTATCATTCATTTAATGTGTTGTTGAGTATGGTTAGCATGTATTTTGTTGAGGATTATTGTGTCTAGGTTCATTAGAGAAATTGGTCTGTATTTTCCTTTCTTGTGGTGTCTTTGTTTGGCTTTGGTACTAGGGTAATATTGGTAATATTGGCATCATAGAATGAGTTAGGCAATGTTCCTTCTGTTTCGATTTTTTGGAAGAGTTTCAGCAAGATTCTTTCCATAATGTTTTGTAGAATTCACCTGTGAAGTCGTCTGACCATGGGCTCTTCTTATTTAGGAGGTTTTTAATGACTAATTCTATCTCTTTACTTGTGATTGGTTTGTTTAGATTATCAATTTCTTCTTTAGTCAATATAGGCTGCTTATGTGTTTCTAGGAATTTGTCCATTTCTCTGAATTGTCATTTTTGTTGGAATATAGTTTTTCAAAGTATCCTCTTATAATAGTCTTTATTTCTGTGGGTCAGGGGTGATATCTCCTTTCTCATTTCTTATTTTGTGTATTTGCATCTTCTCCCTTTTTTTCTTTGTTATTCTAGCTAAGTGTTTCTCAATTTTATTGATCTTCTCAAAGAACCAGCTCTTGGTTTTATCTTTTCATGTGCTTTCTTACTTTCTATTTCATTTAGTTCTGCTCTTATCTTCATTATTTCTTTCATTCTTATTCCTGTGGGGTTACTTTGTTGTTTTGTCATTTACTAATTCCTCCAAATGTGCAGTTAGTCTTCAACTTTAGCTTTCTTCTTTTTTGATGTATAAATTTATGGCTATAAATTTCCCTCTCAGTACTGCTTTTGCTGCATCCTATAAATTTTGGTAAGTCGTGTTATAATTTTCATTAGTTTCAAGGTAGTCATTTATTTCTTTTGAGATTTCCTCTTGGACCCTCTGTTTTTCTAAGAGTGTGCTGTTTAATTTCCATATTTTGTTGTGAAATCTGGGCCTCTGGATCTTGCAGATTTACAGCGTTATTCCACTGTGGCCAGAGATATTATTTTGTATGATTTCATTCTTACTGAATTCATTGAGCCTTTCTTTGTGGCCAAGCATATGGTCTATCTTGGAGAATGATCCATGTGCACTTGAGAAAAATATATATCCTGCTGTAATTGGGTGTAATGATCTGTATACATCTATTAGGTCCAGCTCCTCTAATATACTTTTCAAAATTTTTGTTTCTTTATTGATTCTTTTTTGAGATGTTCTGTCCAAAGTTCATAGTGGTATATTAAAGTCTCCCACAATAATTGTAGAGGCATCTATTCTTCCACTTAGTTTTTCCAGTTTTTCCCTCACATATTTGGATGCGCCCTTGTTAGGAGCATAAATATTTATGATTGTTCATTCTTCTTGAAAGATTATCCCTTTCACTAATATGTAGTATCCATTTTTGTCTCTCAAAATCATTTTGCATTTAAAGTCTATTTTGTCTGATATTAATATAGCTACTCCTGCCTTTTTTGGTTATTGTTTGCTTGTAAGATTGTTTTCCAGTCATTCACTTTCATCCTCCTTTAATCGCTGGATGTAAGAGGTGTTTCTTGTAGACAGCAAATAGATGGGTCATATTCCTTATTCAATCTTCCAGTCTGAATCTTTTGACAGGTGAATTTAATCCATTGATATTCAGTGTTATTACTTGCAAGGAATTATTTATGCTAGCCATATTTCATTTGGACTTGTGTTTGTCATATATTTTGTTTTTTTCCTTCTCTTTTTGTCTTTTTGGTTGCTTTACACTCTCCTCCATCTCTGCCTCTCTTGTTTCTTTCTTCCTGCAGCTCTCCCTTTAGTATTTCTTGAAGGGAAGGGTTCTTGTTGACATACTCTTTTAATTTCTGTTTATCTGTGAATATTTTGAACTCTCCATTATTTTTGAATGCTAGTTTAGGTGGATAGAGTATTCTTGGTTGGAATTTTTTTTCTTTAATACCTTGACTATATCATACCACTGCCTTCTTGCCTCCATGGTTTCAGATGAGAAATCAGCACTCAATCTCTTGAAGCCTCCCTTGTATGTGATTTTTCTCATTTTCTTGTTGCTTTTAGAATATTCTCTTTGTCTTGAGCATTGGATAACTTGACAAGTATATGTCTTGGGGTAGGCCTTTAGGGATTTATGGTGTTTGAGGTGTGTTGTGCTTCCTTGACATTTACATCCATCTCCCTCAGCAGATTTGGAAATCTTTCAGCCATTATTTCCTCCAACACCCTTTCTGTCCCCTTTTCCTTCTCTTCTCCTTCTGAGATGCGTATAATATACAGGTTTGTGCATTTTGCATTGTCATTCAAGTCCCTAAGTCCCAGCTTGATTTTTTTTTACTTTTTATCTATCAGTTATACTATCTGTTTGACTTCAGATGTACTATCTTTTACATCACTAATTCTCTCCTCTGCATCTTCTAATCTGCTGCTATTTGCTGAAAGTGTATTTTTGATTTCTTGAACTGTGGTGTTCATCACCATCATATCTGTTATCTTTTTGCATATTTCTGCAATTTCCTCTCCAAGTGATTTCTTCATATTGTTAGTCTCTTCCTGTATTTCATTAAGTTGGTCTCTAATATATGTTTTGAGATCTTTAATTACTTATGAAATGTGCTGCTCCTCTTCCTGGTTTTTAGTTTGTTGATTGGATTTGACCACGTTTTCCTGATTATTTGTTTGGTTTGTAGTTTTTGCTGACTGGTCATCATTTTATCTTGGTGGGTTTAATCAGTTCCTTAACTTCTTTGTCCAGTCTTGGGGGTTGATTAGTTGTTGTTAATGCATAAGTGTTATGTCTCTCTAAGTCACTTTGTTCTTCTTATTCTATTTTCCTGTTGCTGGCTAAGTTCCCTTTGAAGGAAAACATTAGGGGCAGGGAGAGCAAAAAGAGTAAGAAAAGAAAATACATAAAGTAGTATTGGTAATAAATGTTAACAGAGCAACAATGTGAGATCTGGGAGAATGAATAATAGACCCATATAAGTTGTGTAGAGTTACAGCAGTAAGTAGAGTACTTATAATGAGACAGTCAACTGAATATGGGGAGGAATATAGAATGAATTAAAAGGTCAGTGTTTTCATGAGAGGGAAAGAGAAAAGAAAGACAATAATATCAAGAGTAGATAAAAGAGAGACAATAGAACAAAGGTATTAGAACTTAAATGTCAGACAATTTGGGGGCCAAAGAAAGGGAGGTGGAATGTAAGAGAAACAGTAGATGATGGAGGATAGAAAGATGTAGCAGAATGTAGATAGTGTAGGTGGCCAAAATCAATACACAGATAAAAGAGGAAATTGAGGATGAGGAAACACAGCAAATATGAAGCACTCCCTGTGGCACCTATTTTATAAAGAAAAGAAAATAAAAAAGAAGAAAAAGAGAGAAAAGGAAAAAAAGGGAAGAGAAAAAAGGGGGGCAAAGAAAAGCAGAGAAACAAGCAAGAAAAAAGAAAAAATTAAATAAATGAGAAAAAATCTTGGGGGATAAAATGGGAGAAAAGACCAGGAGACAATGCAATATTAGCAACCACAACAAAATCAAAAAACAAACAAACAGAAAAAGAACCAACTTTTAAGCTAGGAATCCTCTTTGCAGTTAAATAATATGCTTAGGGATCTGACCTTCCTCCTTTCTCCCTTCCTCACTTCTCTCTCTCCCAGGGCAGCAGGAAAGCTGCCTGAGAGGCCCAGTAGGAGATTCAAGTAGGTCTTTGCTGAACCAACTCAACACAGGAGATTATGGCTCTTTATTTCCAGCGTGAGAGCACCTACACCTCACCAGAAACCCCAAATATGCTATTGGAAGCTTGGATAGCATGTCTTACATTCCCTCCCCCTTAGGCATACTAGGGAGTTCTAATTGATTTTCTGACTCCACCTTCTCCCAGACCAAGTTTCCTATCCCAGGACATTTAGGTAAATTGGGCTTTCTCAGCAGATTCCCTTCTCATTTCTTCCCATACTCTCCCCAAGTCAGCTGGTACACTCCTCCAAGTTCAAGGAGAGAGAGAGAGAAAAAATACAGCACAAAATGCAGAGGGCTAGGGTATTTAAGGACCTCAGACGGGCATCAGGTTGCAGTGGTTTCAGGTATGGGAAGTCCGTGATATTGCAGGCTCAAAGTGTGTGAGTCTCTGGAGCATGTGCCACCAGGATTTAGGGGACACAGACCTGGGAACCACATATCTGGTTAACATGGGGCCTGGGAATACCACAGCACAATAAAGAATTCAGGGATAGCTGCAGCTGGGATGCCAGCCCTGGGGCGAGGGGTCCCACCCACAACTTCTGGCCTCCATGTCAGAAACCCAAAATTCCACCTCTCACAAGAATCTCCTCAGTCACTGTCTCACCAAATCAACATACAGGCACCTCCCACCCTGCAAGCCCTTGAAACAGCCTGATCAGGGCTTGGGAACACCCGACACAACCTTAACTAGTTATGAAAGAGCATTGTCAATATATTACTACTAACCAAAGGATTTTCCCCCAACCCACCCTATTATTATTATTATATTTGTATCATTTATATATGAAGACAAAAAAACAATAATTGTATAATAAATATGAATTTACAAAGCAAACATGCATAACATCATACAGGAATCCCATACATCAAACTTCCACCAACACCTTGCATTGTTGTGAGATGTTTGTTGCACATGAAGAAAGAATATTGTCAAAATCTTACTACTAATTAGTCATTATCTTACATTTGGTGTATTTCCCCCAAAACACCCTGCTAATTTTTTAAAATATATTTTTATGATAAAAGGTGTAATTCCATAAAACAGTCATGTACATGTGCAGAATGTCCAAGCAACACCCCTCTAGCAACACATCATACAGTGCCGGGATATTTGGTACAGGTAAGATAATGTCATCTGATTATTACCACCTCCATAGTATACCTTTGGCACACATTTTGCATACTGCCCAATTATAAACAAAGAACTTCTTTGGCATAGATGCAAGAATATTATGTAATTGTCGCTAACCACAATCCACAGTTCACTCCAGCTGTATTTTTCCCATGCTTCCCCACATTCCCACCACCCTGCAATAATGATGTACATTTGCCCAAGCTAACAAAGGACATTCTTGCATTTGTACCACCCAACATAGTTCCCATCTACCTCTTGGTTTGCCATGCTATTCAGTTCCTAGAATATTCTCTAGCATTCTGTTGACTTGCTTTTACATCCCTAGACAGCCATTTTCAGCCACATCCCCTTTTATAAACTGTTAATCACTATGTATTATCATCCACTGTATACATTTCCACACTTATACAGTAAAGCTAATGAAAACTTTGACAACACTAAATATCGTAGTCCATACCTTGCCTCCTCTTAGCTCCTTTGAGAATCTTCCACCTACCACCAGGTCTTGAAGATATTTTCCTACATTTTCTTCTAGAAGCCTTATGGTTCTTGCTTTTACTTTTAGATTTTTTATTCACTTTGAATTAATTTTTGGATAAGGTGTGAGAAAGGGGTCCTCTGTTCATCTTTTGGCTATAGATATCCAGTTCTTTCAGCACCATTTGTTGAATGAAGTGTTCTGCCCAAAATGTGTAGATTTGACAGGCTAGTAAAAAAAATCACTTGACCATACATGTGATGGGCTGTTTCTGAAGCATCAATTGGATTCCATTTGTCTATGTGTCTTTCTTTATCCCAGTACCATGCTGTTTTACCACTATAGCTGGATAACATGCTTTAAAATCTGGAGATGAGAGTTTGCTTTTCCTTTTTAAATGTTTCTGGCTATTCAGGCCCCCTTATGTTCCAAAAATTTTTGGTAATTGTATTTTCAATTTTTAAAAAAAATGCTGGTAGAATTTTTATCAGGATTGTATTGAATCTATACATAAATTAGAGTAGAGTTGATATCTTAATGATATTTCATCTTCCAATGCATGAGAATGGAATGTTCCTCCAGTTATTTAGGCTATTTTTTATTTCTTTTAACTCTGAGTTGCAGTTTTCTGAATACTAGTGCTTTGTATACTTGGTTAAATTTATTCCTGCCTATTTGAGTGTTATCTGTGATATTTTATGTTCACCACTCTTTTAACATTTGGTACTTTTATTGATATAATCTTCATTTATTGACTCTCTTCCAGGCCTCTCTCTCCTGTCTTTTCTTTTCAAGCTCTAGCACACCCTTTAGTGTTTCCTGAATATCTGCTCTCTTCCTTAGAAATTCTCCCAAATTCTGTTTATCTCTGATATTCTAAACTCACACTCATTTTTGAAATATAATCTTGCTAAATATAAGATTCTTGAATGGATGTTTTTCTTTTGTAGCATCATAAATATATCATACCACTGTCTTCTTGTCTCCATGGTTTCTTGTGAGAAATCAGCCCTCTGTCTTATTGGGCATCCTAATTTTTTTGCATTGCTTTTATCTTGTTCTCAGAATTCTCACTTTGTCTTTGACATCTGAAATTTTGAACAGAGTATGTCTGACATGGTTCTATTTGGAGTATTTTGAATGGGAATACACTGGGCTTCTTAGACAGGGATATCTATGTCCTTCAATAGGGTTGGGAAATTTTCTACCATTATTTCTTCAAATATCCCTTCTGCCCCTTTCCCCTTCTCTTCTCATTCTGGGATACCCATGAGATGTATGTTTGCATGACTTCATGTCATTAGTTCCCTGAGGCCTTGTTAAAATTTTTCCATTCTTTATCTGTTCTTTTGTATGTTCACTTTCAGAGGCCATTTTTTAAGTACACCAATCCTATCTTCTACCTCCTCAAATCTGCTATTTATGATTCCAATATTTTTAAATTTGACTTATTACACCATTCATTCCCATGAGATCTGTTTTTTTCTATGTATGCCTTCAAATTTCATTTTGTGCTCATCGAATCTCTTCTTAATATCCTTAATCTCTTTAGCTATCTCATTGAATTTATTAAGGAGATTTGTTTGAACATATATGATTAATTGTTTCAACTCCTTTATGTAATCTGGAGGCTTATCTTCTTCCTCAAACTGGGCCACAGTTTCCTGTTTCTTGGTGGGGATTATAAGTTTTTGTTGGTGTCTTCACATCTGGCTTACTATAGTATTTATTCTGGGTGCAGGTTTTGACTTTAATTTAGGGCTTCCTGCCCTTTCTCCCTTGCTGGCTGTGTGGTAGGAGACAATGGTATAGTTGGTGTTACAGGATATGGAGGCTGAAGATGCCCTCATTTTACAAGGCACTGAGGAAGCTTCTCCCAACTTTCTTCTTTGCTAGGGGTAGTGACAAAGTCACAGCTTTGTGGAATAACACAAGTTGTACTGGCCTAGACTATAGCTGCCCAGAGAGACTAATGAAGCTGCACACCCCTTTCTCCCTTGCCTTGGGTAGGGGTGGAGCTGCAGGTGTGGGCAACAATCTATGCAGTTTGGGTCCAAAGATGACCACAGTTACCCTGCTAGAATTCTGATTATTCAGTGTTTGCCAGCCTAATGTACCTGAGGTTACCTGGATAGACTTGTGCAGGGCGTGCCAGGATCCCCTCGGCAAGGGGTGGGGCTGAAGCCTGGTCTAAGGCTGCAGGGTGATCTGGGTGAAATAACCTGGTTCCTACAGTCAATGTGATTTTTGTTCAGCACTGTTATCCCTTATGCTGGGGGCAGGGTCAAAGTGGAGGGTAACAGCCTCTTTCAGACTTCAACAGTTTCAAACTTTAGATATTCTTAGGATTATACTTTAGCCAGCCAAATTTCCTAATCAGTAGCTGAAAGCAGTGGCCAGACATCTCCTCCTCCTGTCTTTTTGGGAATGGAACTTCCAATTCCAGCCACAGAATTGCACTGGGTGACTTGCAATGCCAACATCGGGTGACCAAATGCCTCTGAGACTTGGCCAGTAATTTCCTAGAGAAGCTGCCACAGGGCCCCAGCTTCCTCCCTGTAGAGGTGGGGCTGGGACCAAGGCTAGACCTGCGTTATGGCCTGGATGGACCAAAGCAAGTCCCCACCAGTAGTTTAAATTTCAGTCCTCCCTGTTTTCTCTCTGCCAGGCGGAGAGTTAAGATGCCAGCTACCGGCCTCTTTCTCACTTGAACAGTTTTGAACTTTAGCAGTTCTTAGGATTATATTTTTTCCACTGAATTTATTCATGAGTAGCTGAAGTTGGTACCCAAATGTCTCTTCCTCCCCCATATTTTGGGAATGGAGCTTTCAATTCCAGCCACAGAAGAGTGGCCAAACTAAAATAAACATATTTCATTGGCTGAGCGTCATCCCTTATAACCTAAGCATTCTTCAATGAGTATAGTATATTAAGGCACCCACAATTACTATCTGATGGCAATAAGAAATGAAAATAGCTATCTAAATAAAAAAGAAGGTAAAGTAGGAAATCAGATCATCTTTTGTGATAATGAAAAGAAAGGCATGGATGGAAAAGCGACCAGTGAAGGAAGTGAGTAAGGGAGGTAAATGCCCTTCCATAGAAGTTTTGAATATGAAGGATCATGGATTTAATTTTGGGAAGGGCCAGAGTTAGAGGATGATGGAGGAAAAGGAAGAAGACACAAGGGATAAGGAAAGAAGATGATAAAATTTTAAATATTAAGGAGGTACAATGAATAGAGAATCAATGCATCAGGGCGTAAAATGTAAAAAAACCCTAGCCTAGAGGGTGAATTCACCCTGTCATTTGATCTCACCAAGTGAAAGAAAGATTTCTATGGTACAGTTCCCTAAAGGACATGGTTTCTCAGACAGATGGAGGAAGCAAACATATTCAAGTCTGTTTGAGGAGGAAACAGCTGGTGCTGCAGGACTCACTGCCCTACAGCCCTGGGGAGGTTTGTGTTCGAAGTTGAAGCACTGTGGGAGGATAGCTGTCATACTGCTGGCAGTAATAATTTCCCAGATCCTCAGTCTGGAATCTGCTGATGGTGAGAGTGTAATCTCTCCCAGACCGACTGCCACTGAATCGTTCAGGGACCCCAGATGGCCGTTTGGATGCACTATAGATGAGCAGTTTAGGAGTCTGTCCTGGTTTCTGGTGGTACCAGGCTAAGTCGCTGCTAACACCCTGACTGGCCTTGCACTTGAGGGTGACGGTCTCTCCTGCAGATGCAGCCACAGAACCTGGAGACTGGGTCACCACGATGTCCCCACTGGCACCTGCAACCAGAAAAGAACATTGATCATACATTAAATCACACTTGTATAAAATATGCATCTAAATGTAGGTTCTTGTTTATCATATATATTCAGATCTGCTTTAGATGAAAATGGTTTGCTCACTCTGCATGTTAAAACCATTCTCCAAATTTATAAAGATAATACCCTTCTAAACCTCTCACCTGAGGCCCAGAGCACCAGCAGGATGAGCAGTTGGGAATGTGACATCATCTTGATCACCCTACTGATGTACTCAGGCCCCATCTCCAGGGAAACTGCATTAATAGAGCTCTGAACAGACAACCAAGTCCTTGAGGAGCATATGCAAATCAATAGAGAGTATAAAGTCAAATGTGCCTGTGCAGTGAGTTGTAAAGATAAATAGTGGAAGGAGATAAAAAATATCATGACCACAGGAAATGTAACTACTCACCTGAAAAAGGCAAGAAATCAACTTAACACCACAATTTTCAACAATATTCAGCACAATTCAGAAAATGAAATATTTTATCAGCAATTGTACTCTTTCAAATCAACTGCGCCCATCTTGAAAACAAAAGGAATTTGTAAGAAAATACATACATCTGTAAGTGTAATATCATAACTAAAATAAATGTTATAAATATGGTGCCAAAACCTAGGTGGAAAAGACTCATATCATTGGATAGATTAAGATGTAGTGCACGTATGGTATATCTATCTCAGTCTATTCTAAATTTTAAACAGATATTTGAAGCTCCTCTTCAACATCCCAAAGGAACCTCACTTAATATATCCCAATCTAGTCCACTGCATTGCCCTTAGTGCAGTATTGCTCTCAGAAATGAGTCACCAAATACTTCCATGTCACTCTTAGGACTATCATTTCAGTTGACCACTTTCTAAAATCACTTACATAATGATTAGGAGATCTGAAGTGTAACACCTCCACCTAGTGGTCATAGGTAAAATGGTTTCAGTTCGAAAGGTCTGATAGAGCAGTTCTACATTTATTCATAACCAAAACCAATGATACTTTTAGAATTATGCAAATAACAATATCATGAACACTTCTAGGCATAGGATATTAAATTAGGAACAAGTAGAACGATTCATTTTACTGAGAGATTACACAATAAACAAGTAACATTTCTGTAGCCATTACTAACCTGCTTCTCTGAGATTTCCTCCTCTGAGCTAAGCTGTCAGGAAAGGTAGGGCCATGTGAACCTGGTCCATTTCAGGAGCAACCCTCTGCACGAGCAGTCAGAGGTAAGAGACAATTTAGGACACTTTAACAATTATATGGGTAAAAATTTCTTCCACTATCATGAGTATAACTTTTCCTGCAGACTTTTTCCAAAGGTCCTAAGAGGTTTTCCTTCAAAGCGAATGACTTAAAGCATGTATTGTTCTAATTCGAATTAAGTTCATTTTCTGTAGTTTGTCTCCTTCTGAGGACTTTACCTTAGGAGGGGTCCCCTCCCAGCATTCAGGAATGGTGCTGCACTAACCCACCTCATCAGGGAAAGTGTTCCTTATGAATAATCCACCCTGTTCTTATTTCACCACGTATTTATATTTAGATGTTAATAATTAATTCAGGTTTGCTCTTTCCACCCATGTATTTTTTCCTCCTCTTCCATGAAGTTGCATGTAATATACGTTCTTAAAATTGCTTATTTTTACTCGAATTTCTACTACTTAATCGATTGGGTTCTTGCATCAGTGCAATATAATTTCCTTCCCATTCTTACACACATTCAAAAATTTAAAGCCATAATGGATGATAGGATAACAAATGAGGATGTGTCATGAAGGGAAACTGTGCCAGAGGGGTCCACGTAAAATGTGAAGTAAGGAAATGTTGTCTCCAAGTAGGGGACAGTGGACCTAATGCGTGAATAGAGGAGGGGGCTGGAATTCAAAGCCCAGTGAAGAGCACTTCAGAAAATGAACAGGACTTGGGAAAAGAAGGCCCTGGATATTTAAGAATAACTAATGAAACAGAGTGTGAAAGCGGAACAGGCATGTTCCAAGGAGAATATTAATTTGATGAAAGTTTGAGGATTAGGTTATGTACTATGAGAATCCATGGAACAAGAGTTTGAATTAATTTTTCATTTTAGAAGGTACTTGTGGATCATTTTACAAGCTATAACACTCCAAAGATGCAGACACAGTGGAAATCTCTAACGTTTCAGTGCAGCTGGGAAACGAGCTTTCTCTCATATAAGGATTTTTAAAAGTGAAATTTTCCAAATGCTCCCCCAATCCCAAAGACCCAATTTAGGCCCATTCAATCTTCGATAAGTGATTTAAAAAGGACACATTGTGTTAAGAGGAATTCTAAAAAAGCCTGGGGACTCCTGTCCCTAGTACATTCACACCTTCTCTCAGTTGTTGAAACACTGTTCTGGTGCTGCTGTGACATGATTTTGCAGATATCATTAAAGCTATTGACTTTAAGAAGGGGGGTCATTAAATCTTGCTCTACTGGTCAGAGAGAAAGAGCCCAGAGAAATTCATAAATAATTAGTATTTGAAATCGAAGAATACATCCGAAGTTGGTTGTGGAGTTCCAGGCGACCATGTGGCAAGGAATGCAGGGAGGTTCTAGGAGGAGAGACCTGAAGCCAGCAAGGACATAGGATCTCAGCACTGCCCACCTGAGGAACTGCTTCTGCCAAACCCCATGTGCTTGGAAGAGAACTCTGTGCTCTGCACAGAAGGCAGCCCTATTTAACCATGTATGAACCTGAGAAGAGAACCAACAACATTGGAACCAGACTCTTCATCTACAAAACTCTGACCCAATAAATTGCTAATTAGTTATGAAATAAGAGTAAAGTTATATATATATATTATTTTATATATATATAAAATATTTTCTATATTATTTTAATACAAATATATATATATATATATTTGTATTAAAATAACCACATGCCAAGAGGGAAGTCATAAATCCAGATAGAAGAGTTATCATCCCTTTTAGCTCATGGTTGAATGATGCTGACACATGTTTCTTCTCATGAAATGTGATGTGCTTTATGTCCCTTTACCCACAGATGATTTCCTGATGTTAACCACATCAATAGGGTCAGGGCTGAATATTGTGCTATGAAAATACAGGTAAGAGCAGAACTAGCTTTGAAGGTGGTCAGGATCTGTCCCCTCTGTGTCCATGGCCATGTTCTCTGACTAAAGAAGAAATTCTAGATATGACTGTTGGTAAGAGGCCAGTGCACTGGGGACATCCCAGGCAGACCTGAACCAAGCTGCTGTCTTCACATTTGCTTAAGACGAGATGACTCGTTCCTTTTACCTGGGAAAAAGTGGGAATGTTGCATGTTGTCTTGATCTAAGAGATAAACAGTATTATGCTTTAATTTATTTAGAATTTACAATTCTACGTGTTTATTTAATTTTGTATACTCCTGTTGTTCAAGTGACCAAAAAAATCTCAATTAATTATACATAAAATCAATTTAGCACATACATTTTTGGGCACAGCTCACCCTTCCCCATGAACTTGCCAGGGGCAGTCAAGCCAAGTGCTGCTGCTACAGACATGAAATCTGGCTGATCGATATATGAGGCTCGATTCATATGCAGCCAGACCTAATATGCTTCAGGTTCTCAAACAATTCTACATTATCTAAGGAATTCTTGTTCCCCAGTATAGATACAGGGCCCCAGTGAATGTGCTCTATTCATTTGGACATGAACGGATGAAAGTAATGTGCTAGCAAATTCTTAATATGAAGACAAATTAATCTTTAAACTGGAAATGATGAGATTTGTTCTTAAATGCATAGAATTTTGATATACAGAATAAAACATTATGCTGTTCCCTTAAAATGTGAGCAATGCATTAGCAGTGACCAAGACATTTTCCGTAAATGTCACACGATAATCCTGTAATAGATTCACAGAAACCAAATGCATGTGGTGTCCTGAATTGGAATCCGGAAGGGGCACAATACAGGAGTAAAAAATTAGATACATCTGAATGAAGTCTGGAGTATAGGTACTAAATTTGTACCAATGTAAATCTCTTAGTTTGACAAATGTACCATGATTATATAAGATGTAAATATTAGGGAAAAGTAGGCAATGGTGTGCAGGGACTCTCAGGACAACTTCAACAACTTATATAGGAATCAAAAATTATTTAAAAATAAAAACTTACTTAACAAAGCACGTGGAGAGAGATATCTGTATAGTTGAGTGAACATTGTATTTAACCAAGTGAGGTCGGAAATGATGAGGTAATGTAAGATAATCCTACTCTAAAGCCAGACCCCATCTGCAGTGACATTAAAACACTTGCTCCAGACATTCAGCATCTCTCTTGGCAAGTGAGAGCTGCACAACTTGATATAGTGATTTTTGACTCCTGATTTTCCTGACTTAATTGGACCCTTTGGTCCAAACAAACCTACTTTAGAGCAAAATCTTCAACCAGGATATGTGTCCCACTGGTAGGCAAAAAGATTTTCCATGGCTGAGAATAGGTTTAACGGAATACATTTCTAGATCTTTGTATTCTGCTCAGATTCTTTCTTAAATTGGATTTTTCAAAGAATAGTCAAGTTGTGCTGCTGACTCTCCTTTCCCACTTCATGTGCACAATCAGATACAGACCATTGCATGTCTTATCATAATTTACAAAATTGGTCAGGAGATAGTGTAAATTACAATGTAAACTAAAATTGAAGCCAAGCGGCAGTATTCCAGAATGTGTTCATCAATGATAACAAATATACCACAAAAAATAAGGATGTTGTTAATGTGGCAAAATTTGGAAGGGGTTGGGTGCAATATTTTTTGTAAAATGTATGTAATATAAATATTTTGAAAACTTTTTTAAAGTATAAAAAAGAGAGATCCATTTTTTAAAAGAAAAATATTCATTAATTTCTGCTTTTGAGCATTTATTTTTCTTCTTCATTGCTGCCAAAAAGGTTTTCTGAGAACAAAATGCTGGAGGGAAACAATAAAATAGTCACAATGGACCCCACACACTAAAAGACAGAGACACTTTAGCAAGGGAATTTATATTGCCCTTTATTACTTCCATGGCAGGACTGCTGTGTCTCTTCTCCAGCAAATATTTTACATTTGATTAACCTATATGTTCCCATGTTTCCACTATTTACACCAAGTCCAACTTGGCATCTTTGTGCATCAAGGTGGACAGGAGAGACCTAGGGGTGTACCCAAGGGAATGGGGGTTTCAGATGCATCAAGTATTTCATCCAATATCTTCTGAGACTAGATTGAGTTATCTCTCCCAAGATGATAAGGAAATGGTGAGGAACACAAGAATGGTTGATACAGGTGTCTTTCAGACTTAACCACAATGCAGAGACAGCTCTGTTCTACACTGGGATCTCATTAACTAATAACAGAGCAAAGCCTAGAACAAAAACATAAACAAACAATTACTAAGACCACAATGATTTTTTAAATTGTAGCTATTAATGGCACTTTTTAGAAAATAAAAAATTTGGAACAAATGTTAAATAGCAAAATACACTACAACAATAGATATAAAGATAGACTTTTTCAGGCATTATTGAAAAGGGAAGGCCAAGAAATTGACAAAAGAACTCAGTTTCTGAAAATTCACCAATTACATAATCAACTAAAATCATCTCGGCATCTCAAATTAGCTGAATATCAGAATCAGGTGTCAAATGTTTGGAAATATGAATCATGAGCCATATTTGGACAAGCTAGTCAGAATTTCCAGAATTGGAGTTTGGGAATCTGTCCTGAGCAAAGTCACTGAATTTGTAGCCTGTCTGCACAAGTTCATGAATCGGCATTTAGAAATTAATGCTGCAACATATAAGCTGTCCCAGAGATATCAAGGACAGAATTCAATGTTTTTAGCATCATTTTATGACGATTGAGATAAATAAAGTGTAACATGATAGTCATTACATTTATCTTAAAAGTAAAGAAATGACAACCTGGTTGAGGACTGAAAAATGAAGATGTGGTTTTGAAATTAAAGATCAATCTCTGAGTTTATTGTGGTCTTGGCAAAAGCAGGAATATGCAGAGTGTTCAAGAGAAGAACAGGCCAAAAAAATAGGTTATATCAGAAACGAGAGGCTTCTGAGGTGTGATGATATATCTTTATTATGATAAAGACTCAGGACACAATACACTGAGAAGAAACAGCCACCTGTGGATTCTGAAAATGAAGACAGTGCCCAAAGGTGGTCTTAGCGCCAGGCACTTCTCAAATATTTTATATGTATAGACTCGTTGAGCCTCACAACAATCCTAAAAAACATGAAACAGTTTTTATATACTTGTACCACACAGTAGTAAAGTGGCTTCAATTTCTGGGACTAGGAAGTGCCTGGACTATAAACGTAAACTTCATACTCTAGGGATCAAGGTAATAGGGAAAACTGTGCTCATTTATTGATAGGTATACTTACAAAATAGAGTGGTTCTTAGTAGGTGTATGAAAGAAAGAGATGATTGCCATCTTCTGTGTATTGCTTTCTTTTGTTAAAATAAATCAATTTAATGGGTAGATATCAATAGAGCATGAATCCACCCAAAGGGTAAAATCAAACTTATCTGGTATAAATTATATTTAGCCTGATTTTTACCTACTGATCCTGTATCCTAACACTCTACTGAAATTGTTTATTAACACAAGCTAGAAATAAATATTCATGACCATTGTAGACTTCATTTCTGTAACTGGTCACATAGCAAAGTACATATTCATCACTGCATTCTTCCACTACCTATTCCACGTTCCCTTCACCCTCACCCAGCACCTCAGCTGGCTGTTTTTCTTTGCCTGATGGGATGACTCAAGCCTTCGTTCCTGAAGATTCTTGGCCATTGATAGTCATGCCTGGGTTGACTTGTTGCAATGTTCCATTGACTTTAGTCACAGAGCATGGTGATACCAGGAGGTTCCCTAGGTCATGTGCATCACAGACAAACTCTTCCTGACCACCATTGTGTAGTAGCGGTCCTTTTCCTCTTGATAGGATCAATCACCCCAGCCAGTACAGTAATTCCCTCTTTCTCTTTTGATTCGGAGGTACGAAAAGACCAAAGTGAGCGGGCTGTAGTCTTACCTTCAATATCAATGGAATCGTATTTGTGTTTCCTGGTGGAAGCACTCCTCCTTTTGGGACTAAGACCTGAAGACCAGTTGCAATTAAGGTTGCAGGGACAGGAAACAAAATCTTTCCTGATGGATCACAGGAATAATAGTGAGTGGTGCCACTTGCATTTCCATCCCTTGATTCCAGGATTGTGAACCCGAGCTAGGAGAGAAATAGCACCATAGAGTGATTGCTGATTTAGAGTATACAAAGCTTCCTGGAAAGAATTGCCCCATCCCTGCAGATACTGTCACTTACTTGTCAAGGTAAGTGAGCCATATTAGGATCAATACACTGAGATGGAAGAACCCTGTATTTTGTTGGGTTGATCTCCCAACCTCTCTCATCCAAAAGACTGGTTATTCATTAAAAGCCATTATTATAATCCTACTACAAAAATAGAGTGCGAGGACTGTATGAGATTGCAAATAGTATTTGTGTAATAAGTATATGAATGAAAAGATAAATAAATGACATAAATTATGTCAACTTATTTACAAGTAAATAATGCTATATAATAAACTAATAAGTAATTTTAGATTTTTTTTGCTATTCATAAATTAGCAGAAATAAAAATAGTTTAGCATAGCCATAAATATTCAAGGGGAAAAAAATTTTGATAAAGAGTAATGTTACCAAACATGAAAAATATTTTGGGTATTAGTTCTCATGGATGCAAACAACAGAAATGGAGTGGGTTTTGCTAAGCAAAAATGAAATTATAATATGAATATCATGTGGCTTCCAGATTTGATCACAAGTTGGGGCAACAGAGAAAACGTTTTGGAATTCTGATGGCATTAACACAGTCTGGGACATCACAAAAGGAGAAAGACATGATCCCACTCCTACTACAGATGGGTGGTGGACACTCCTGATGGCAACTTCAGTGCTGGATGCCAGTCATGAGACATTGGAGTTTGAAGACATCTACTGCCAACATCATGGCAGAGGATTCAGTCTGAAATATTTTAGACTCAGAGAGGCACATTAGAAAAATTTCTACATGTTATGTCCAAATTCTGTGAGTCTAACAACTGTAAATAAATTGCTAAATGCAATTACTTCTTTCCATCTTAGTGTTAATAGAGAATTCAAGACAAGATATGACCTCTTCCCACATATAAATATATAAGTAAGGAGAAAAAGAACCAGGAAATGGTGGCAGAGTAAGGAGCTCCTAGAGTCAGCTCATGCTACAGGGCAGTTAGTAATCACTCAGAGCTATCTAAAGCACCTGTCTGTTGGCTTCAGGAGACAAGAAGGTCATCCTGCAACATCGTTGAAAGATTGGAAGGAGAATGCTCCCCATCTGCAGTGAAGATTTGTGAGGAGGGCACTCCACATCCCAGAGACTAGTGCCCATCTTCCACTGGCTACACATGCTTCCTAAGGAGTGATTCCATGGCTGGCATTGGAAGCCCCGCTTCCCAAAAATGGAGAAGGAAGAGATGATTGGGCACCAATTTAAGATACTGATTAGTAAATACAGAGGGTTATATTATAATTCTAAGAAAAGCTAAAGTTTGTACCTGTCCAAATAAAAAAGAGGCCAGTAACACCATTTTAACTCCTCCTCTGGCACAAGGGAAACAGCATGTACTGAAAATCACAGTGCTGGTAGGGACCAGCTTCTTTCCATCCTGACCAAATTGCACTTCTAGCATGCACCAGCCTATCCAGGAAAATATAGTCCACACCAAGGAGGCTGGTGATCATCCTACTTGGCCATGCAGGCCGCCTCAGAAACTATCCTGTGATGGAATATGAATGTCCAATTCCAAAAATAAGGAGGAAGAGATGGTTGACCACTGATTTCAGCTACTGATTACTAAATTTGGATGGCTAGCATATAACTCTAAAAATAGCTAAAGTTTTAAAATGTCCAAGTCAGAAAATGACTGATAGCTGCCATATTGACTAAGCCCACAGCATGAGAACAAGCAGGTTCACTGAAAATCACCATGAATGTAGAGACAGGTATCTTTCACCAAGGTTGGCCTGCCACCCAAGCCTTGGCTTCAGTCCCACCTCTTGCATGGAGGAAGCTGTCAAGCCCTGCAACAGCCTTTCCAGGTAAATGATGCTGCATTTTGCTAACAGTGACAGAAGAGCATGATATGTATGACAACTGCAGTCATCTTGGACCTGTAATGCATAGATTGCTCCCCAAATCTGTAGCTCCATCCCAGCCCCAGGAAGCAGAGAAAGGCACCTGAATTCATAAGTCTGTCTGGGCAACCACAGTTTAGAACTACACAACTTGGATTATTACACAGAAGTAGCTTGGTCTGAAAACCAGGCAAGAAGAAATGTGGAAGAAATTTCTTCAGTCCCTGGGGCACTGAGGGCAACTTGAGCATCCACAGCTCACAACACCAACTGCTTCCTTGGCTCCTACTACACAACCAGGAAGGGAGAAAGGGCAAGAAAGCCCTAAACTAAAGAGAAAAACTCCACCTGAATGAATACTCTAGGATGCCAGACATCAAGGTACCAACAATAAATTTCTATCAACACAAAAAACAGGAAGATATGACCCAGTTAAAGGAGCAAAATAGGCCTCCAGATAACATAAAGGAGTTGAAACAACTAATCATAGATGTTCAAACAACTCTCCTTAATAAATTCATTGAGGTGGATTACGTGTGTCATGTGTGTGTCAGAAAGAGAAGAGAAGGGAAAGGAGCAGAAGGAATATTTGAAGATATAATGGTAGAAAATATCCCAACCCTATTGAAGGACAGAGATTTCCATATCAAGAAGCATAACATACTCCCATACAAATAAACCAAGAGACCAGTTTTGCAGGACATACTAAAGGGTGTGCTACAGCCTGAAAACAGAAGACTGGAGAGAGAGGCCTAGAAGAGCATAAAGAAATGAAGATTTTATCAATAGAAGTAACTAAAAGTATCAGAATAGTGGTGAAAATAATATGACAGAATAAAACAAATATTCAGGAATAAACTTAACCAAAGATGTAAAGCACTTCTATCCAGAAAAATACAACTAATTGGTAAAAGAAATCAGAAAGGCTTAAATAATTGAAAGAACATTCCATGCTCAAAATTTAGAAAACCAAATATCATTAAGATGTCAATTCTACTCAAATTGATATACAGATACAATGCAATCCAGATAAAAATTCTACCAGAATTTCTAAATAAATGGAAAGCATGATTACAATTTTATTGGGAAAGGTGAGCTGTCCTGATTAGGCGGAAGAATCTTAAAGAGGAAAAGCAAAGTTGGTGAACTCTCATGTCCAGAATTTAAATTGTATTACCTAGGTACCTTTGTAAAAGCAGCATGCTACTATCATAAAGACAAACACAGAGACCAATGGAACCAAATTGATGGTTCAGAAACAGACACTCACATGTATGGTCAAATGATTTTTGACTAGTGTGTCAAACACACTTAGCTCTGGCAGAACAGTCCATTCAAAAAATGGTGCTGAAAGAACTGGATATCCATACTCAAAAGAAGGAAAGAGAACCCCTATCCCACACCTTATCCAAAATTTAACACAAAAAGGATCAATAGCCTAAATATAAATGCAAGAACCATATCGCCTCTAGAAGAAAATGTAGAAAGTTTCTTCAACACATTGTGTTTTCTTAAAGGAGATAAGAGGATGACTGAGATGGGCTACTGATGTTTAATGTATCTAGACATTTTATTTATCTTTACTGTAAAAGTGTGGAAATGTATACAGTGGATGGTAACACATTTAGTGAGTAACAGCTGTTTTAAAAATTTAAATGTGGCTGAAAATGGTAGTCTAGGGATGTAAATACCAAATTAAAGAAAGCTAGAGAGTTATCTAGGGAATGAATAGCACAGTAGACCCAGAAATGGATGAGAATTGTGGTTTATCGTACAGAGATGAGAGTGACCTTGTTAAGCTAGAGCAAGTGTGCATCATTATTATAGGGTGGTGGGAATGTGGAGGAGCATGGGAGAAATACAACTGGAATGACTAATGGATTGTAGTTAACAGTAATAATGTAATATTCATGCATCAATGCCAAAGATGTACTGTGTTGATAATGGGGGAGTATGGAAAAGGTGTGCCAAATATATGCTAAGGACCTTGTAATAATCTGATGATACTTTCTCATAATCTCTAAAAAACTTTCCTCCATGGTGTGTTGTGTTGATAGAGGGGTGTTATTTGTGAATTCTGCACATGTGTATGGCTGTTTTGTATGCTTAAACTTCTGTCATAAAAATATATTTAGAAAATAGTAGGTTGAGGGAAAATACACCTTATGTAAGATAACGACTATACTTAGAACCGCACAAGGAGTGCGCCCATGAGGAGAGCCGCCCAGCGTGAAAAGAAAGTGCAGCCTGCCCAGGAATGGCGCCACCCACACTTCCCGTGTTGCTGACGACAACAGAAATGGACAAAGAAACAAGACGCAGCAAATAGACACCAAGAACAGACAACCGGGGGAGGGGGAGAAATTAAAATAAATAAATAAATCTTTAAAAAAAAAAAAAGAAATGATTTAGAAATATTCTTTCATAATTTGTACCAAATGTCTCAAAACAATGCAAGGTATTGGTGATGGGTTGACATATGGGATCCCTGTATGATGCTATGCATTTTTGCGTGTAAGTTGCCAACTTGTACTATACATTTATTATTTATGAATGTTCATTTATAAATGATATAAAAAACAATAGGGTGGTTTGGGGAAAAATACTTTGATTTGGTTGGCAGGAATATTTTGAAATTACTCTTTGCTCATTAGTTAAAATGTTTCAAAACAATTCCAGTTATTGTTGGTAGGTTGAGGTATGAGAAACCTCGATGATGTTATGAATATTTGACTTGTAAGTTCACAACAGTTAGTATACACTTATTGTTTATGTATATGTATTTATGACTGATATACTTGTATAACTTTAAATATATATGAATTTATAAAATTATGTATATACATATACATGTGCATGTATATACATATACATATATATGCAGAAACCAGTTTACAAGGTTTTAATCCCTAAAACTGTGTTCTGAGAATTTCACCTTCATCTTCACTGATTCATTGCAGGAACATCCCTCAGCCAAGATACATTTTGTAGCAGCATTGTTGGTCTGAGCCTCACAAATGGAGCCTTTAATCTGAGGTATATGGTCAGAGAAACAACAATCAGGGATAAGCTGAAAAATACTCAGACTCCTGTTCTACAGTGATCTTATTACAGACTTCTTACAAACCAGAAATCTTCCTAGTACATGATCCTCCTGTTCAGGTAGATCCAAAAAATAAAATGGGATATGACACAAATGCTACCAGAAACACAACCTTCTCTACCTAATACAGTTAGAGACTATATTTTTGCTTGATTATTTTTCCTATCATGAGTTGAACAACATCTCTGTATCAGTCCCCTGTCATTTCCTCACAACATTAAGACTTGGATCAAATCATTCCTTCTCAGTAGAGACTTCCATGAGCTTCAATGTCCTCAATTTTTTTAACTCCTCCATGTTCCATGCTTATGACCATGTGCCTTCACAACTTTTCCTACAAAGAAGTACAGAGCATTTGCTTTCCTCTTAAATGTGAGCTTGTTTTGTGAATTCCATTAATCAAAACAAGGCAACCATAGAAAAAGTGCTCTGATTCTAGGTTTTCAAGAAAGAAAGACAGGCTACAAGATGATGAGACCATCCCAGAACCTCAGGCTCCTGATCCTCTGTGTTTCAGATGAGAGAAGATGTGCAAACTTGAACAAGCCATTTTCCTTCCAAGGTCCTCCTCCTGTTCAGATATAAAGTCCATCATATTAAAATAGGATACGAAACAAATGATGCAGTCATTTATAAAGGTAAAATCAAATGTAAAAAAAAAAGATTTGACTTTCCCTCATAAAAGAAAGTAGGTGCCTTTACTCTCCTCCTTTTCCTTAGCTCACCTATTTTAGAAAAATTCATATTTTAAATGAGTTCTTTGTTCTTTTCAGAAGTATGGATATTTTTTGTTTGTTTTTATTTTTTATTTATTTTTAATTGGCTTTTAAAAAAGATAAATAGGTCACAAAAATGTTACATTAAAAATATGATGCTCGCGTTAGTTCCGGTTGCAGAGGAGACACCGCCGCAGTTGCCGCCACATCGGGGATTTCTGGCTCTTTCCTCTTCGCCTTAAATTCGGGTGTCTTTTATGAATAATCAAAAGCAGCAAAAGCCAACGCTATCAGGCCAGCGTTTTAAAACTAGGAAAAGAGATGAAAAAGAGAGGTTTGACCCTACTCAGTTTCAGGACTGTATTATTCAAGGCTTAACTGAAACTGGTACTGATTTGGAAGCAGTAGCAAAGTTTCTTGATGCTTCTGGAGCAAAACTTGATTACCGCCGATATGCAGAAACACTCTTTGACATTTTGGTGGCCGGTGGAATGCTGGCCCCAGGTGGTACATTGGCAGATGACATGATGCGTACAGATGTCTGTGTGTTTGCAGCACAAGAAGACTTAGAGACCATGCAAGCATTTGCTCAGGTTTTTAACAAGTTAATCAGGCGCTACAAATACCTGGAGAAAGGTTTTGAAGATGAAGTTAAAAAGCTGCTGCTGTTCTTAAAGGGTTTTTCAGAGTCAGAAAGGAACAAGCTGGCTATGTTGACTGGTGTACTTCTGGCTAATGGGACACTTAATGCATCCATTCTTAATAGCCTTTATAATGAGAATTTGGTTAAAGAAGGAGTTTCTGCAGCTTTTGCTGTAAAGCTCTTTAAATCATGGATAAATGAAAAAGATATCAATGCAGTAGCTGCAAGTCTTCGGAAAGTCAGCATGGATAACAGACTGATGGAACTTTTTCCTGCAAATAAGCAAAGCGTCGAACACTTCACAAAGTATTTTACTGAGGCAGGCTTGAAAGAGCTTTCTGAGTATGTTCGCAATCAGCAAACCATAGGAGCTCGTAAGGAGCTCCAGAAAGAACTTCAAGAACAGATGTCACGTGGTGATCCGTTTAAGGATATCATTTTATATGTCAAGGAGGAGATGAAAAAAAACAACATCCCAGAACCAGTTGTCATTGGAATAGTCTGGTCAAGTGTAATGAGCACTGTGGAATGGAACAAAAAAGAGGAGCTTGTAGCAGAGCAAGCCATCAAGCACTTGAAGCAGAGCAAGCCATCAAGCACTTGAAGCAATACAGCCCTCTACTTGCTGCCTTTACTACTCAAGGTCAGTCTGAGCTGACTCTGTTACTGAAGATTCAGGAGTATTGTTATGACAACATTCATTTCATGAAAGCCTTCCAGAAAATAGTGGTGCTTTTTTATAAAGCTGAAGTCCTGAGTGAAGAGCCCATTCTGGAGTGATATAAAGATGCACATGTTGCAAAGGGGAAAAGTGTCTTCCTTGAGCAAATGAAAAAGTTTGTAGAGTGGCTCAAAAATGCTGAAGAAGAATCTGAGTCTGAAGCTGAAGAAGGGGACTGAATTTTGAAACTACACCCTCAGTAAAGCAAACAGGAGTTGTAGATAAAATGTCATGTCTCATGTGTCCTAGTTCTTATATCTTCCTACCTCCCTATATCAAGCATGATATAAGGGCTTTCATGGCAAATTTTATTTTAATTGTTTCTATGGTTACTGAAAATGTTGGGTTTAGTTTCTAAAACCATGTTTTAAGTAGCTACAGGAGCTATAGATTTTAATCTAATGTTGCATTTGTCTTTTCAGTTATCTTCTACCTCCTGTATTTTCTACTGTAATAATGTAATTTAAGGCCTACCACAGTGAGCAGTTTACTTTATTCCCTGGGTTTTCTATATAAACAGTTTTCAAGATATGATTTGGTTAAAAACAATTTGTTATAAAAATTCTGTTTGCAAATTAAACTGTAAAAGTAACCAGAGTCTCAAAAAAAAAAAAAAAAAAAAAAAATATGAGGTTCCCATATACCCCACACCCCACCCCACCCAACTCTTCAAAGGTATATATTTTTAAAAGAGAAATAGTTGCCTAACATACTCATCTGTTTTCTTATATTAGACATTACATATGTACTCTTTTTTTTAATTTATTTTTTTATTATTGATTCTGTGAAAATATTACATTAAAAAAAATATATGAGGACCCATTCAACCCCACCACCCCCACCCCACCACTCCCCCCCCCAGCAACACTCATTCCCATCCTCATGACACATCCATTGCATTTGGTAAGTACATCTCTGGGCACCTCTGCACCTCATGGTCAATGGTCCACATCATGGCCCATACTCTCCCCCATTCCATCCAGTGGGCCCTGTGAGGATTTACAATGTCCAGTGATTGCCCCTGAAGCACCATCCAGGGCAGCTCCAAGTCCCAAAGACGCCTCCACATCTTGTCTCTTCCTGCCATTCCCCATACCCATTAACTACCATGTCCACTTTTCCCACTCCAATGCCACCTTTTCTCTGTGGATATTGGATTGGTTGTGTCCATTGCACCTCTATGTCAAGAGGAGGCTCAGATTCCACATGGATACTGGATGCAATCCTCCCTCTTTCAGTTGTAGGCACTTTAGGCTCCATGGTGTGGTGGTTGTCCTTCTTCAACTCCATCTTAGCTGAGTGAGGTGAGTCCAATAAATCAGATTGTAGGTGCTGGAGTCTGTTGAGGCTCAGGGCCTGGCTATCATATTGTCAGTCCAGCGATTCAAATCCCCTAAATATATCTTAAACCCCAATACCAACTACAATTCCAGTAAAGTAGCATGAAAGTCTTGTGAAAAGAGATCCCATCTGAGTCTGATTTAATCACGCAGAAACACCAGCTCCAAAGAAGGGCCAACTGACATGGCAGTGAACCCCATCTGCCATGACCATAGAACCCGTGGGTCTCTTTAGCCCTCAAAGGAACGAATACCTGGGGTTGTATCTACTTTATCTGTCTCTTAGAATCTGCTCAGTTGTGCATAAGGGCAATCCTTCTGATAGCCTCCAGACTCTTTTTTAGAGACTCGTAGCCATACAAACTCATTTCTCCTTTCCATTTCCCCCTTACATTAGGTCAAACAGCACTTTAAAGTCATGTTATTATATGTAGACAGGGATATTCTGCTGTTCCACATTGAACCTTCAATTCAAGGTCATTTTCCAGTTGTATCATCAGTTGGTACTTGGTAGTTATCCCTCAGTGCCAGGGAGGTTCATCCGTGGTGTCATGTCCCACGCTGGGGGGAAGGCATTGAATTTACATGCTGAGTTTGGCTTCGAGACTGGCCACATTTGAGTAACATGAAGGTCATCAGGAGGAAATTCCCAGGCACAGTGCTGCTCTAGGCCTTGTTCTTATTTTTTATTTATTTATTTATTTTTTTAAATTGATTTTGTAAAAATATTACATTAAAAAAATATGAGGTCCCATTCAACCCCACCACCCCCACCGCACCCCTCCCCCCCAGCAACACTCACTCCCATCATCATGACACATCCATTGCATTTGGTAAGTACATCTCTGGGTATCTCTGCACCTCATGGTCATCCCACCCTCTCCCCCATTCCATCCAGTGAGCCCTTGGAGGATTTACAATGTCTGGTGATTGCCCCTGAAGCACCATCCAGGGCAACTCCAAGTCCCAAAGGCGCTTCCACATCTCATCTCTTCCTGCCATTCCCTATACCCATCAGCCGCCATGTCCACTTTTCCCACTCCAATGCCACCTTTTCTCTGTGGACCTTGGATTGGTTGTGTCCATTGCACCTCTATGTCAAGAGGAGGCTCAGATTCCACATGGTTACTGGATGCAATCTTCCTGCTTTCAGTTGTAGGCACTCTAGGCTCCATGGTGTGGTGGTTGTCCTTCTTCAACTCCATCTTAGCTGAGTGAGGTGAGTCCAATAAATCAGATTGTAGGAGCTGGAGTCTGTTGAGGCTCAGGGCCTGGCTATCATATTGTCAGTAAAAAGATTCAATCCCCTAAATATATCTTAAACCCCAATACCAACTACAATTCCAGTAAGTAGCATGATAGTCTTATAAAAAGAGATCCCCTCTGGGTCCAGTTTCATCACGCAGAAACACCAGCTCCAAAGATGGGCCATCTGACATGGCAGTGAACCTTATCTGCCATGACCATAGAACCCGTGGGTCCCTTTAGCCCTCAAAGGAACCAATACCTGGGAATTGTATCTACTTTTTCTGTCTCTTAGACTCTGCTCAGTTGTGTGCATAAGGGCAATCCTTCTGACAGCCTCCAGACTCTTTTTTTTTTAGAGACTCATAGCCATATAAGCTCATTTCTCCCTTCTATTTCCCCCTTACATTAGGTCAAACAGCATTTTAAAGTCATATTATTCTATGTAGACAGGGATATTCTACTGATCCGCATCGAACCTTCAATTCAAGGTCATTTTCCAGTTGCATTATCAGTTGTTAGTTGATAGTGATCCCTCGGTGCCAGGGAGGCTCATCCCCGGGTGTCATGTCCCACGCTGGGGGGAAGACATTGCATTTAGATGCTGAGTTAGGCTTCGAGACTGGCCACATTTGAGTAACATGAAGGCCATCAGGAGGAAATTCCCAGGCACAGTGCTGCTCTAGGCCTTGTTCTTATTTCAGTCATATAGGCTCACAAGCATAGTCATTAGTATCAGGGGCTCACTGTTGGACCCTCATTCCTTCTCAGTCCTTGCCGCTGCACTTGGGGGACTGCTGCTGCTCCCCTAGGGACCACAGCACAGCACCCCCGGCCAGGGACCCAGTACCCCCCCAGCTGTAGTTTTTAATTGTTGCCACTATGAGTATATCCAAACATTACCATGCACCCTGGACATATGCCCTGTATAGTTCCCTGTCAGCCATATATCACCTGTCAATAGGGTCCTATACCAGTATTCCTCCGCCGCCACTGCCGAACAACTCTGTGATCCAAAACCTCCCAAAAATTGAAGCCCAACATAATGTCAGGATCCCTTACTAGCAAAATGGGATAAGGCGATGGGTTTAAAGGTCAGATATAGAATACGTGTTGACTTGGAAAAATTCTACATCCTATCTTTTTCTTTTTTTTCCCTAATTACTGAACTTCTCTTCACAAGAGCCCTAGACCACAGCAATTCATATATACAATATACAGTACTCCCACACATCCACCATAAAACCTTTTCCCTTCCACAGCGATATTCTTATAACTTATTCATATCATATTTACTTAAAGTGATGTACAGACTCTGAGACAATAGCTTTCAAACAAGGCAACATCCGCACTTACATTGTGGTCCATACTTTAGGATATACAGTTTTCTAAATGTTTAGTTATCCTATGTTTTACATTATGGTTTACATTATTAGTCTGTCATCCGCTATATATTTATCGTGTAATATTACATGTTTTTTATCCATCCCTGTGAACTCTCGCGAAACTCTTCGCTTATCCCACATTTACTTTGGTTCCACACATTTGACATCCATTTTCCCATCCCCTTGGTGCCCGCAGTGACAGCCAACCTCCATTTCCCAAGGAGCCACGTCCAGAGATACTTGCAACAGTGTTCAGGGCCCAACTTGCTCAACTGCCCCAATGCCCTGGGAGCCACCCTTTCTCTCAAGAGATACGGTTCCCCCTATTTGACAGCATTAGTCCTCCCCAGGATGTGGGTCCACCTCCACTCTCACTACTTGGGTCTCTACCCAATGATACCACCCACTCTGGCAAAATGAGCATTCAGACATTCCCCAGGAGCCCGTCCCGCATCACACCATCCCCTCCGAACATCCTAAACAGGTAACCCTCTTAATTATATTTTGATACGATTTTCTCAGCATTTTACTCTCAACCAACACCTGACACTCTCCTATGTTCGTATGCTACCCCTCCCTTCCCCCACTTTTTGGGCAATATTACCCATCGGCCCATCCCCAGCCCCCCTCAAACCCGCAAAGCCCCACCCAAAGGCAACCCCTTGCCCCCATTTTATCTCTTTTTTGTGCTCATACTTACCACCAGCTCATCATAAATGCCACCCCTGCAGACGTTGGCTCACATCCTTATCCACCCCCCGATTTCCTGTAAGCCTATCGTTCAGTTTGTAGCTCTCTGAGGCAGCTTTCTTATTTCATATCATTGTGGTCATGTAGTATTTGTCCTTCAATGCCTGGGTTGCTTCACTCAACATAAAGTTCTCAAGATTCATCCATGTTATCACGTGTGTTTGTATTTGTTCTTACAGCCGAGTAGTTTTCCATTGTGTGTATATACCACATTTTATTGATCCACTCATCTGTTGATGGGCATTTGGTTTGATTCCAACTTTTGGCAATAGTGAACAATGCTGCTATGAACATTGGTGTACATATATTGGTTTGTGTCCTTGTTTTCAGTTCTGCTGGGTATATATCCAGCAGTGGTATTGCTGGGTCATATGGCAAATCTATGGTTAGTTTTTTGAGAAACTGCCAAACTGTCCTACAGAATGGTTGGATCCTTCTGCATTCCCACCAGCAGTTGATGAGTGTTCCCCTTTGTTCACATCCTCTCCAGCTTTTGTATTCTTCTGTTTTTTTTTCATAGCTGTCAATCTTATGGGAGTAAGGTGGTATCTCATTGCAGTTTTGATTTCCATTTCCCTGATAGCTAGAGATTTGGAGCATTTTTTCATGTGCTTTTTAGCCATTTGTATTTCTTCTTTGGAGAATTGTCTGTTTAAATCTTTTTCCCATTTTTTAAATGGGTTGTTTATCTTTTTATTTTCAAGATATAGGAGTTCTTTATATATGCAAGTTATAAGTTTCTTATCAGATATATGGTTGCCAAATATTTTCTCCCACTGTGTGGGCTCGCTTTTTACTTTCTTGACAAACTCCTTTGAGGTGCAGAAGTATTCAATTTTGAGGAAGTCCCATTTATCTATTAGTTCTTTTGCTGCTCGTGCTTTTGGTGTGATATTCATGAATCCATTTCCTATTACAAGGTCCTGTAGATGTTTCCTTACACTGCTTTCCAAGGTTTTTATAGTCTTGGCTCTTATATTTAGGTCTTTGATCCATCTTGAGTTGATCTTTGTATAAGGTGTGAGATGGTAATCCTCTTTCATTCTTCTACATATGGATGTCCAGTTCTCCAGGCACCATTTTTTGAATAGGCCATTCTCTCCCAGTTGAGAGGGTTTGGTGGCTTTATCGAATATTATATGGCTATATATGTGAGGTTCTATATAAGAGCTTTCAATTCGATTCCATTGGACTGTGTGTCTCTCCTTATGCCAATACCATGCTGTTTTCATTACTGTAGCTTTGTAGTATGTTTTGAAGTCAGGTAGTGTGATTCCTCCAATTTTGTTTTTCTTTTTCAATATGTCTTTGGCTATTCGGGGCCTCTTAACTTTCCAAATAAATTTCATAGTTAGTTTTTCTAGTACCTTAAAGAAGGCTGTGTTGATTTTTATTGGGATTGCATTGAATGTGTAGATCAGTTTTGGTAGGATAGGCATCTTAATAATATTCAGTCTTCCTATCCATGAACAAGGAATATTCTTCCATTTATTTAGGTCATCTTTGATTTCCTTGAACAGTCTTGTAAAGTTCTCGGTGCGTAAGTTTTTTACCTCTTTAGTTAAATTTATTCCTAAGTATTTGATTTTTTAAATTTACTATTGTGAATGGTATTTGTTTCTTGATTTCCTCCTGATCTTGCTCATTATTGGTGTACAGAAATGCTACTGAGTTTTGCGCATTCATCTTGTAAACCGCGAATTTACTAAACTCATTTATGAGTTCTAGAAGCTTTGTTGTAGATCTCTCAGGGTTTTCTATGTATAGGATCATGTCATCTGCAAATAATGAAATTTTGACTTCTTCCTTTCCAATTTGAATGCCTTTTATATCTGGTTCTTGCCTCAGTGCTCGAGCAAGTACTTCTAAAACAATGTTAAATAGAAGGGGAGACAATGGGCATCCTTGTCTTGTTCCGAGTTTAGAGGGAAGGATTTTAGGATTTCTCCATTGTAAACAATGTTGGCTTTAGGTTTTTCATATATACTCTTTAACATGTTCAAAAAATTTACTTGTATTCCGATCCTTTGGAATGTTTTTATCAAGAAAGGGTGCTGTATTTTGTCAAATGCTTTTTCTGCATCTATAGATATAATCATGTGATTTTTTCCCTTCAATCTGTTTATATGGTGTATTACATTGATTGATTTTCTTATGTTGAACCATCCTTGCATACCTGGAATGAACCCCACTTGGTCGTGGTGTATAATTCGTTTAATGTGTTGTTGAATAAGATTAGCAAGTATTTTGTTAAGTATTTTTGCATCTAGATTCATTAAAGAAATTGGTTTGTAATTTTCCTTTCTTATGGTGTCTTTGTTTGGCTTTGGTACTAGAGTAATGTTTGCATTATAGAAGGAGTTAGGTAATGTTCCTTCTGTTTCGATTTTTTGGAATAGTTTCAGCAGGATTGGTGTTAGTTCTGTCCAGAATGTTTTGTAAAATTCACCTGTGAAGCCGTCTTGCCCTGGGCTCTTCTTAGTTGGGAGACTTAATGACTGATTCTATGTCTCTGCTTGTGATTGGTTTGTTAAGATCATCAATTTCTTCTTTCCTCAATAGGGGTTGCTTATGTGTTTCTAGGACTTTGTCCATTTCCTCTAAATTGTCATTTTTGTTGGAATATAGTTTTCAAAGCATCCTCTTATGATAGTCTTTATCTCTGTGGGGTCAGTGGTGATATTGCCTTTCTCATTTCTTATTTTGTGTATTTGCATCTTTTCTCTTTTTTTCTTTGTTAGTCTCACTAAAGGTTTGTCAATTTTGTTGATCTTCTCAAAAAACCAGCTCTTGCTCTTGTTTATCTTTTCAAGTGCTTTCTTATTTTCTATTTCATTTAGTTCTGCTCTTATCTTTGTTATTTCCTTCCTTCTTCTTCCTGTTGGGTTACTTTGTTGTTGTTTTTCTAATTCCTTCAAATGTGCAATTAGTTCTTCAATTTTTGCTCTTTCTTCTTTTTTTGATATATGAATTTATGGCTATAAATTTCCCTCTCAGTACTGCTTTTGCTGCATCCCATAAATTTTGGTATGTTGTGTTATCATTATCATTTGTTTCAAGGTAGCCATTGATTTCTTTTGAGATTTCATCTTTGACCCACTGTTTTTCTAAGAGTGTGCTGTTTAATTTCCAAATTGTGGTGTGAAATCTGGGCCTCTGTCCCTTGCAAATTTCCAGCTTGACTCCACCTTGGTCAGAGATATTGTTTTGTATGATTTCAATCTTTCTGAATTCATTCAGCCTTTCTTTGTGGCCTAGCATATGGTCTATCTTGGAGAATGATCCATGTGTGCTTGAGAAGAATGTATATCCCGCTGTTTTTGGGTGTAATGTTCTATATATGTCTATTAGATCCAGCTCCTCTAATATGCTGTTCAAATGTTTTGTTTCTTTAGTGATTCTCTTTTGAGATGTTCTGTCGAAGATAGATAGTGGTATATTAAAATCCCCCACTATAATTGTAGATGCATCTATTGTTTCACTTAGTTTTTCCAGCATTTGCCTCACGTATTTAGAGGCACCCTTGTTAGGAGCATAAATATTTATGATTGTTCGATCTTCTTGACAGATTTTCCCTTTCACTAAAATGTAGTATCCTTCTTTGTCTCTCACAATTGTTTCACATTTAAAGTCTATTTTGTCTGATATTAATATAGCTACTCCTGCCTTTTTTTGGTTATTTTTGCTTGTCTGATTGTTTTCCAGCCATTCACTTTCAATCTCCATGAGTCTCTGGGTCTAAGATGTGTCTCTTGTAGACAGCATATGGATGGGTCATATTTCCTTATCCAATATCCCAGTCTGAATCTTTTGATAGGTGAGTTTAATCTGTTGACATTCAGTGTTATTACTTTCAAGGAATTATTTGTGTAAGCCATGTTTTGATTGGATTTGTGTTTGTCATATTTTGTTAGTATTATTTTTCCCTTCTCTTTTTGTCTTTTTGTTGTTGTTGTTGTTGCTCTTATACTCTCCTCCAACTTTGCCTGTCCTGTTTTTTCCTTTCTTCCTGCAGAACTCTCTTTAGAATTTCTTGAAGGGGAAGTTTCTTGTTGGTATACTCTTTTAGATTCTGTTTGTCTGCGAATATTTTGAACTCTCCATCATGTTTGAATGTTAGTTTAGCTGGATAGAGTATTCTTGGTTGGAAATTTTTTTCCTTTAGTACCTTGACTATATCATACCACTGCCTTCCAGGTCCTTCTTGCTATATATGTAATCTATAGAAGGAAAGGTAAAATGGTAAAGTGAAAAACCACTGTTAAGTAAAAAGGAACTAGGAACAAGGAATTATTGGATAATACTCCATCTGTCTAGATTGCAAAAGAAGCTAATATTAAGATATTAACTGTAAAGAAAAGAATGAACTAGAGATAAGGTCAAGAGCAACTTGAGAACTTTTGCTAGTGTAAAGGACTTTATACATGTGCATATGGATCACATCAAACAAGAAGCAGAAATGAGTTACAAAGATGTGAATATCCAAGATAGGTCTCTGGGGTACCCTCATTTTTAATATGTGACTTGCACAGGGGACACATGCAAATTTAATACCTGATACCCCTTTATATCAGTACTAAATTTGCAATAATATTTCACTTTCTTAATATCAAATAAAATGATGCATAATTCACTATAGTTATATTATTTAAACTGCCATCATATAAACATACAGAGAATAGTTGCTTAATGGACATTTTTATTGACTTTAAAGAAGAATATCTGTAGCTACCCAAATGGATTTCAACCCATCTTTTTAATCAAATTTTAGATTGAATTGATCCTAACTTGTCTTCCTTCATAGACTTCCTGCAAGCTTCCATGTAGCTATGACAGGAACACACATATTCCAAATTCTGGATTTTTATGCTGCTCTCTAACAATATCTCTCTGAGACAAGCAATGAAATGCCACTGAAAAGTTCCTGTTGAATGAACAGACAACATTAAGACAACAGTTATTACAGTATATGATATTTTTTTCAAAATATGCACATTTTTTAAAGAAAATAGGTAGAAATATATTTAAGGATATTATAAGGAATTGGAAATATTCCAAAGTTTCCATTTATTTGATCCTAATGTGTTTGTATCTTGTAGTGCACCATGTCCCTCTAATAGAATCCACTTGTAACCAAACTTTTCTACTTTAGGTGAAAGTTCTGTTAGAGGTCTTCAGGATTTATGAAATTTCAAGTACCTTATCCATACTCCCTCCCCACATCATTGCTTTGTACTCTCCTAATCCAGAAGTTTTTTGAGATTTTTATATTATCGAAAGCACTGTCACCTGAGCTGAAAGGAACAATATGAGGACAAAAGTAAAGAAAACTTTTGGAATTCCAAAATTCTACATTCCTAATAAAACTATGCATATTCAAAGAAACACTGAAGAAAAACACGACGTGGTACCTTACTTTGCCAGGCTGCTATCACAAATACTACAGAATGGCATGGCTTGAACAGTGGGAATTTATGGGCTCACACTTTTGAGGTTAGGAAATGTCCACTATTGAGGCATCAGCATGGCATCACTTTCTCCCAGAAGTCATTCTGGTGCTGGCTACCAGAGATCCCTGAGGTTCCTTGGCTACTATCCCTGCCTTGCATTTAGAGTGGTGTCTTCTTTATCTTCAGGTTTCTGTAACTTCCATTTCCTGGCTCCTCCCTGTGGCTTCTATATCTTGGAATGAATTTATCATGCATATAATGGAATCCAGTAATCTGGATTAAGGCTCCCTTTCAATCATGTAGTGCACCTCTTATCTAAAATAACGTATAAAGAGTTCCTATCAACACTGGGCCACATCCACAAGAATACTGACAATGATCAAGAACATGTATACAAGTCAATCTACACCAGATGAAGACAGAGGCCAGCCCTGCAGGCAGAGATATCACAGACATGAGCAGAGACCTGAGTGCAGAGCCAGAGACAGAGATCCAGAGTGCAGAGCCATGGGCCTGAGAAAATCCATAGATCACAAAGATAACCCCAGACTATGAAACCTAACAGAACTTTGAAATTTCAAAATGGATTGGGAACATTGCTTCCTTTCATTCTCTTGTTTTGAACGAGAATGTCTGCAACTTTTATAAGATGTCTGCCCAACCATGGTATGCTGGAATCAGTAAAATTATTCTCTGGTTACTGGTCTACAGAGAGAAATGAATTTTGCCCCAGATTGGATCCCCCTGAAAATGTAATACAAAACTATTTTTTGTCTTTATTTGTTTTTTTAGTATTACATTAAAAAAATATGAGGTCCCCCTCTGCCTCCCACCCCCCTCACCCCACTACTCCCCCATAACAACAATCTCCTCCATCATCATGAGACATTCAGTGTATTTGGTGAATACAGTTCAGAGCACTGCTGCAACTCATGGTCAATGGTCCACATCATAGTCCACACTCTACCATGTTCCACCCAGTGGGCCATGGGAGGGCATACAATGTCTGGTAAATGTCCCTACACCATCATTCAGGACAACTTCAAGTCCCAAAAACGCTTCCACATCTCATCTCTTCCTCCCATTCCCTACCCCCAGCAGCCACCATTGCCACTTTCTCCACACCAATGCCACATTTTCTTCGATTACTAATCACAATAGTTCATGAATAGATTATCAGTAAGTCCACTCTATTCCTCCATCCTGTGGACCTTGGAATGGTTGTGTCCACTCCTAATCTGTAACAAGAGGGGGCTTAGATTCCACATGGATGCTGGATGCAATCATCCTGCTTTCAGTTGTAGGCAGTCTTGGCTCCATGGTGTGGTGGTTGACCTTCCTCAACTCCATGTTAGCTGAGTGGGGTAAGTCCAACAAACCAGAGTGTAGGAGCTGAAGTCTGGTGAGGCTCAGGGCCTGGCTATCACATCGAAGATTATAAAAGCAAACATTCCTGTAGTTAGTTGTAAAGATAAATAATGGAAGGAGAAAACATATCATGACCAATTCCTGAAAATGTCCCCATATCATATCTCTTGTTCATTCTCCCTATGCTCAGCAGCTACCATGGCCACTTTCTCCACATCAATGCTACATTTTCTTCCATTACTAATCACAAGAATTCCATAGTAGAATATCAGTAAGTCCACTCATGGTCATGAAAGGGTTGATAACATGGGAGTAGTGAGGAGAGAGTGATGGGAGGTACATGGGGATCACTTATAATTTTTGAATGTAACATTTCTAAAAAATAAAGGAAGAAATATATCATGACCACAGGAAGAGCAACTGTACACATGCAAAAGGACAGAAATCAAATTTACATCCCAATTTTCAACAAAGTTCAGCAAAGTTGACAAATTTAAACATTTTATTACCAATTGTCCTCCTTCAAAATAACTGCAACGACCTTAAAAATGTTTTTGTAATAATAAACATGCCTCTGTAAGTGTATAACTTCAGAACTTAATTAAATGTTATAAATATGGTGTCAAAGCCTAAGTAGAATATACTCATACCTTTGGATAGATGGAGAGGTAGTGAACCAACCGTGTGTCTATCTCAGTCTACTCTGAATTTTAAATTGATATTTGAAGCTCCTGTTGGAATACCAAAGGCACTTCAATATGCCCAAAAGTAGACATCTGTGTGTCCCTCAATACTAATACTCTCTCCAGAAATGAGTCACCAGATACTTACAAGTCACCCTTAGCGCAGTCCTGTAAGTCCAACACTTTCTAAATCACTAAAGTGATTAGTGAGGCAGGCAAGATGGTGGTTGAGTGAGTGCACCTTATAGTCTCTCCTGCACAGAAGTGGCTGGGCAGCATTAGAAATTCTTCAGGACCAGGCTGCTTTGGGATTTTGCAGGGCAGGAGGTGTCTGGACATCAATGTGGTGGGAAGGTAACAGAGAAGATTCGTGTAAAAGATCAAATTGAGGCTCTCTTACACGGAGTTAGGGGCTGCACACGGGATGTTTCCCCCTGGGCCAGGCAGAACTGTGGCACCAACACTGCAGTGGTGATTCCAGGAGGCTCTGTTTCTGAGGAATTCATAAGCCCTGACAGGGTATTCAGGGGCTTGCAGGACAGGAGGCCTTCACAAACTGATTTGGTGAGATAGACTGGAGTTTTTTGTGAGGCAGGGAATTTTGTATTTCTGACATGAATAATATCACTTCTGGCTAGAGCCCTGCCCTGAAGCCCGGCTGCCGATCTGCAGCGGCCTTAAATCACTCGCAATAAAGAGACATCATCAGGAGGCAGTTTGGGGGCTTGCAGGGCGGGAGGTGTACTGAAGTCGAATTGGTGATACTGCCACAGAAGAGACCCTAGTAAGAGGGGGAATTGTGGGTTTCTGACACATAGGTCAGAGTTTGCGGATGTGAGATCCCCCGTAGAGCTGGCACCCAGCTGCGGGGATCCCTGAAGGCTGTGTTGCACTGAGGTGCTCCCAGGTACCCTGTTAACCAGATTTGAGGTAGCCAGGTCTGTGTCCCTAAAATCTGGTGGCCCACACCCCAGAGACTCACACCTCTTAGTCTGCAATATAATAGACTTTCCATCCCTGAATCCACCACACCCTGAGGTACATCTGAGGTCCTTGATTGTCCTAGCCCTGAATGTTTGTGTTTTGTTTTTTATTTTCATTTTTAATTTTTAATTTTTTATTGTCCTGGTTGCTAATATTGCACTATTTCCTAGTCTTTTCTCCCATTGTATCCCCCGAGGTCTTTTTTTTAATTTACTTAGGGGTTTTTTGTCATTGCTATTGTTGTTGTTCCATATCTTCTTTTCTTTTCCTTAAGGGAGAACATTGTTCTCCTCCCTTTTCTTTACCCACCCTCCCTTTTTTCTTTCTTTCTTCTCTCTTTTTTTTTCTTTTCTCTTGTTCCTCATTTTCTTCTTATTTTATTTTACCTTAATTATACAATAAGTGCTGCAGGGAACACCTCACATTTGCTGGGTTTCCTCATCCTCCATTGCCTCATTTCTGTGTGAATTGATTTTGGCTACCTACACTATCCCCTTTCCCCCACATCTTGATATCCTCCATCATCTACTGTCTCTCCTATATGCCACCTCCCTTTTTATGATCCCTAAATTGTCTAACTCTTAATTTCTAATACCTTTGTTTTGTTTTCTGTCTTTTATCCACTCTTGAAGCTATTGCCTTCCTTTTCTCTTTCCCTCTGTCATGAAAACACTGGCTTTTTAATTCATACCATATTCCAACCATATTCAGTTGACCACATCATTGTAGGTACTCTACTCACTGCTATAACTTTACACAATTTACATGAATCTAATATCCATCCTCCCAGATCTCATATAGATGCTCTGTTAACATTTATTACCAATACTACTTTACACATTTTCCTTTCTTACACAATTGCCTTTCCCTGGCCCTAATACTTTGTTACAAAGTGAAATCAGCCAGCACTGAGAAATTAGAATAAGAAGAAAAAAGTGACAAAGAGAAGATATAACACTTACACAAAAACAACAGCTAATTAATCCCCAAGACTAGACAAAGAAGCTAAGGAACTGATTAAACCCATCAAGATAAAATGATGACCAGACAGCAACAAAAATCTACAAACCAAACCATTAATCAGGAAAACATAGCTGAATCCAATGAACAAACTAAAAACCAGGAAGGGGAGCAGAACTTCACAGAACTAATGAAAGATCTCAGAACATATATCACAGACAAATTTAATGAAGTAAAGGAAGAGGTTAACAATATGAAGACAACACTTGGAGAGGAAATTGCAGACATAAACAAAAAGATAACAGATATGATGGGAATGAACACCACAGTTCAAGAAATCAAAAATACACTCGGAGTGAATACCAGCAGATTAGAAGTGGCAGAGGAGAAAATTAGCAATGTGGAAGACAGTATATCAGAAATCAAACAGATAGTAGAATTGATCGATAAAAAGATAGAAAAAATCCAAGTAGGACTTACGGACCAGAATGACAATGCAAAATGCACAAACATACGTATTATAGGCATCCCAGAAGGAGAAGAGAAAGGAAAGGGGTCAGAAGGAGTGTTGCAGGAAATAATGGCTGAGAAAGTCCCAAATCTACTGAAAGAGACAGATGTACATATCCAAGAAGGACAGCACACCCCAATCATCATAAACCCCAACAGGCCCACCCCAAGACATATACTTGTCAAATTATCCAATGCTCAAGACAAAGAGAAAATTCTAAAAGCAGCAAGAGAAAAGAAAACCATCACATACAAGGGAAGCTCCATAAAATTAAGTGCTGATTTCTCATCTGAAACCATGGAGGCAAGAAGGCCGTGGTATGATATAGTCAAGGTACTAAAAGAAAAAAATTTCCAAACCAAGAATACTCTATCCAGCAAAATTAGCATTCAAAAATGATGGAGAGTTCAAAATATTCACAGATTAACAGAAATTGAAAGAGTATGCCAACAAGAAATCTCCCCTTCAAGAAATTCTAAAGGGAGTTCTGCAGGAAGAAAGGAAAAAACAGAAGAGGCAGAGTTGGAGGAGAGTGTAAGAGCAACAAAAATGGCAAAAAGAGAAGAAAACCAAACAAAGAAAATATGACAAACACAAGTCCAGTCAAAATATGGCTAACATAAATAATTCCTTGAAAGTAATAACACTGAATGTCAACGGATTAAACTCACCTATCAAAAGATTCAGACTGGGACATTGGATAAGGAAATATGACCCATCTATATGCTGTCTACAAGAGACACATCTTAGACTCAGAGATTCATGGAGGCTGAAAGTGAATGGTTGAAAAACAAACGTACAAGCAAACAATAACCAAAAAAAGGCAGGACTAGCTATATTAATATCAGACAAAATAGACTTTAAATGTGAAACAATTGTGAGAGACAAAGAAGGAAACTACATATTAGTGAAAGGGACAATCTCTCAAGAAGAACGAACAATCATAAATATTTATGCTCCTAAAAGCTCCTAATCATCCTAAACATCCTAAACATCCTAAACATCCTAAACAATCATAAATATTTATGCTCCTAAAAAAAAGATGCATCTACAATTATACTGGGGGATTTTAATACACCACTATCAACTCTGGACAGAATATCTCAAAGGAGAATCACTAAAGAAACAAAATATTTGAACAGTATATTAGAGGAGCTGGATCTAATAGACATATACAGATCATTACACCCAAACACAGCAGGATATACGTTTTTCTCAAGTGCACATGGATCATTCTCCATGATAGACCATATGCTAGGCCACAAAGAAAGGCTTAATGAATTCAGAAAAATCGAAATCATACAAAATATTATCTCTGACCACAGTGGAGTGAGGCTGGAAATCTGTAAGGGCCAGAGGCCCAGATTTCATACCAAGATATGGAAATAAAACAGCACACTCTTAGAAAAACAGTGGGTCATAAAGGAAATCTCAAAAGAAATCAATGACTACCTTGAAACAAATGATAATGATAACACAACATACCAAAATTTATGGGATGCAGCAAAAGCAGTACTGAGAGGGAAATTTATAGCCATAAATTTATACATCAAAAAAGAAGAAAGAGCAAAAATTGAAGAACTAACTGCACATTTGGAAGAATTAGAAAAAACAACAAAGTAATCCCACAGGAAGAAGAAAGAAAGAAATAACAAAGATAAGAGCAGAACTAAATGAAATAGAAAATAAGAAAGCACTTGAAAAGATAAACAAGAGCAAGAGCTGGTTTTTTGAGAAGACCAATAAAATTGACAAACCTTTAGTGAGACTAACAAAGAAAAAAAGAGAGAAGATGCAAATAGAGATAATAAGAAATGAGAAAGGAGATATCACCACTGACACCACAGAAATAAAGAATATCATAAGAGGATACTTTGAAAAAATATTCCAACCAAAATGACAATTCAGAGGAAATGGACAAATTCCTAGAAACACATAAGCAGCCGATATTGACAAAAGAAGAAAGTGATGATCTCAACAAACCAATCATAATAAAGAGATAGAATCAGTCATTAAAAACCTCCCAACTAAGAAAAGCCCAGGGCCAGACGGCTTCACAGGTGAATTCTACAAAACATTCCAGAAAGAATTAACACCAATCCTGCTGAAACTCTTCCAAAAAATCAAAACAGAAGGAACGTTGCCTAACACCTTCTATGATGCCAACATTACCCTAGTACCAAAGCCAAACAAAGACACCACAAGAATGGAAAATTACAAACCAATTTCTCTAATGAACCTAGACACAAAAATACTTAACAAAATACTTGCTAATTGTATTCAACATCACATTAAATGAATTATACACCACGACCAAGTGGGATTCATTCCAGTTATGCAGGGATGGTGCAACTTAAGAAAATCAATCAATGTAATACACCATATAAACAGATTGAAGGAAAAAAATCACATGATTATATCTGTAGATGCAGAAAAGCATTTGAAAAAATACAGCACCCTTTCTTGATAAAAACACTCCAAAAGATTGGAATAAAGGAAATTTTTTGAACATGATAAAGAGTATGTATGAAAAACACACAGCCAACATCATTTATAATGGACAAATTCTAAAATCATTCCCTCTAAAGTCAGGAACAAGACAAGGATGCCCACTCTCTCCCCTTCTATTTAAAATTGTCTTAGAAGTACTTGCTTGAGCACTGAGGCAAGAACCAGATATAAAATGCATTCAGATTGGAAAGGAAGAAGTCAAAATTTCATTATTTGCAGATGACATGATCCTATACATAGAAAACCCTGAGAGGTCTACAACAAAGCTTCTAGAACTCATAAATGAGTTTAGTAAAGTCACAGGTTATAAAATCAATGTGCAAATTCAGTAGCATTTCTGTACACCAACAATGAGCAAGCTCAGGGGGAAATCAAGAAACAAATACCATTTACAATAGTAAATAAAAAAATCAAATATTTAGGAATAAATTTAATTAATGATGTAAAATCTTATACATGGAGAACTATAAAAGACTGTTCAAGGAAATCAACGAAGACCTAAATAAATGGAAGAATATTCCATGTTCATGGATAGGAAGACTAAATATTATTAAGATGTCTATCCTACCTAAACTGATCTACACATTCAATGCAATCCCAATAAAAATCAACACAGCCATCTTTAAGGAACTAGAAAAACTAACTATGAAATTTGTTTGGAAAGGAAAGAGGCCCCGAATAGCCAAAGACATATTGAAAAAGAAAAACGAAATTAGGGGAATCACACTACCTGACTTCAAAACAACTATAAAGCTACAGTATTGAAAGCAGCACAGTATTGGCATAAGGAGAGACACACAGACCAAAGGAATCGAATTGAAAGTTCTGATATAGAACCTCATATATATAGCCATATAATATTCAATAAAGCCACCAAACCCTCTCAACTGGGAGAGAGTGGCCTATTCAACAAATGGTGCCTGGAGAACTGGATATTCATATGTAGAAGAATGAAAGAGGATTACCATCTCACACCTTATACAAAGATTAACTCAAGATGGATCAAAGACTTAATATAAGAGCCAAGACCATAAAAACCTTGGAAAGCAGTGTAGGGAAACATCTACAAGACCTTGTAATAGGAAATGGCTTCATGAACATCACACCAAAAGCACGAGCAGCAAAAGAACAAAACAGATAAATGGGACTTCCTCAAAATTAAAGCCTTCTGCACCTCAAAGGAGTTTGTTAAGAAAGTAAAAAGGGAGCCCACACAATGGGAGAAAATATATGGCGACCATATATCCGATAAAACACTTATAACTTGCATATATAAATACTCCTATATCTTGAAAATAAAAAGATAAACAACCCATTTAAAAAATGGGAAAAAGATTTAAACAGACAATTCTCCAAAGAAGAAATACAAATGGCTAAAAAGTACATGAAAAAATGCTCCAAATCTTTAGTATCAGGGAAGTGCAAATCAAAACTACAACGTGATACCATCTTACTCCCATAGGTTTGACAGCTATGAAAAAAACAGAATACAAATGCTGGAGCAGATATGAAGAAATGGGAACACTCATCAACTGCTGGTGGGAATGCAGAAGGATCCAACCATTCTGGAGGACAGTTTGGAGGTTTCTCAAAAAACTAACCATATATTTGCCATATGACCCAGCAATTCCACTGCTGGGTATATACCCAGCAGATCTGAAAACAAGGACACAAACTGATATATACACACCAATGTTCATAGCAGCATTCTTCACTATCGCCAAAAGTTGGAATCAACCCAAATGCCCATCAACAGATGAGTGGATCAATAAAATGTGGTATATGCATACAATGGAATACTACTCGGCTTTAAGAAAAAATACACTACAAACATACGTGATAACATGGATGAATCTTGAGAACCTTATGTTGAGTGAAGCAACCCAGGCATTGAAGGACAAATACTACATGACCTCAATGATATGAAATAAGCAAGCTGCCTCAGAGAGCTAGAGACTGGAAGATAAGCTTACAGGAAATCGGGGGGTAGAGGAAGGATGTAAGCTGACATCTACATGGGTGAAATCTGTGATAATCTGGAGGTAAGTATGTGTACAAGGAAGGGATAAAATGGGGGCATAGGGTTATGTTTGGATGAGGCTTTGCGGGTTTGATGTGGGCTAGGGATGGGCGGATGGGTAATATCGCCCAAGAAATTGGGGGGAGGGAGGGGCAACATATGAACATAAGAGATTGTCAGGTGTTGTTTGAGAGTATAATGCTGAGAAAACCTTTTCAAAATATAATTAGGAAAGTTACCTGTTTAAGATACTCAAAGGGGATAATCTGATGCAGGACAGACTCCTAGGGAATATCTGAATGCTCATTTTGCCAGAGTGGGTTATATCATTGGGTAGAGACCCATATAATGAGAGTGAAGGTAGACCCATATCCTGGGGAGGACTGATGCCATCAAATAGAGGGAACTGTATCTCTCAAGAGAAATGGTGGCTCCCAGGACATTAGGGCAGTTGAGCAAGTCAAGTCCTCAACACTGTTGCAAGTATCTCTGAACATGGCTCCTCAAGAAATGAAGATTGACTGTCACTGTGGTCCCCAAGGGGAGGGGAAAATAGATATTGAAGAGATGGAACCAAAGTAAATGTGAGGGCAAAGGAAGTATTTCACAAGAGTACACAAGGATGGATATAAAACATGTAATATTATACCAAAAACATATAGGGGCTGATAGACTAATAATGTAAACCATAATGTAAAAAACATAGGATAACAAAAAATTTAGAAAGCTGTATAGCCTAAAGTACAAACCACAATGTAAACACAAATGTTACCTTGTTTGAAAGCTATTGTCTCAATATCTATACATCAGTTTCAGTAATATTTAAAAACAACAGCTTGGGGGTACTGGGTTCCTGGCCAGGGGAGGCTCTGTCGTGGTCCCTAGTGGCAGTCCCTGAGGTGCAACGGCAAGGACCAGGAAGGAATGAGGGTCCAACAGTGAGCCCCTGATACTAATGACTATGCTTATGAACCTATACACCTGAAATAAGAACAAGACCTAGAGCAGCACTGTGCCTAGGAGTTCCCTCCTGACAGCCTCCTTGTTACTCAAATGTGGCCAGTCTCAAAGCCAAACTCAGCATGTAAATTCAATGCCTTCCCCACAGTATGCGATGTGACACCTGGGGATGAGCCTCCCTGGTACCGAGGGATCACTACCAAGTACCAGCTGATGATGTAACTAGAAAATGACCTTGAATTAAAGGTTCAACGCAGACCAGCAGAATATCCCTGTCTACATATACTAACAGGAGATAAAAATGCTTTTTGACCTAAATTAATGGGGAAATGGAAAGGACAAATGAGTTTATATGGCTCTGAGTCTCTAAAAAAGAGTCTGGAGGTTGTCAGAAGGATTGCCCTTATGCACACCTGAGCAGGGTCTCAGAGACAGATAAAGTAGATATAATCCCAGGTATTGGTTCTTTTGAGGGCTAAAGAGACTCACAGGTTTTATGGCCAAGGCAGATGGAGCTCACTGCCATGTCAGTTGGCCCTTCTTTGGAGTTGGTGTTTCTGCATGATGGAGCTGGACTCAGATGTGAGCTCTTTTCACAAGCCTTTCCTGTTACTCTACTGGAATTGTAGTTGGTGCTGGGGTTTAAGTTATATCCAGGGGATCTGAATCTGTGGACTGACAATATGATAGCCAGGCCCCGAATCTCAACAGACTCCAGCTCCTACACTCTGATTTATTGGACTTACCCCACTCAGCTAACATGGAGTTGAAGAATGTAAACCACCACACCAAGGAGCCTAGAGTGCCTATAACTGAGAGCAGGAGGATTGGATCCAGTATCCAGTATGTGGAATCTAAGCCCCCTCTTGACATAGATGTGGAATGGACACAACCAATCCAAGGTCCACAGGAAGGAGGAATACAGTAAGGATTAGAGTGGACTTACTGATATTCTATTCATGAATTATTGTGGTTAGTAATCAAGAAAAGGTGGCATTGGTTTGGAAAAAGTTGCCATGGTGGCTGCTGGGTGCGGGGAATGGAAGGAGATCAGATGTGGAGGCATTTTCAGGACTTGGTGTTGTCCTGGGTAGTGCTGCAGGGACAATTACCGGATATTGTAGATCCTCCCATGGCCCACTGGACAGAACGTGGGAGAGTATGGGCAATGATGTGGACCATTGACCATGAGGTGCAGCGATGCCCAGAGATGTACTCACCAGATGCAATGGATGTGTCATTATGATGGGGGAGATAGTTGCTGTGGGGGGAGTGGTGGGGTGGGGGCGGTGAGGGTGACTGGAGAGCTCATATTTTTTTAATGTAATAGTTTTAAAAAATGAATAAAAAAATAAAAATAAAGTTCCATAAGAAAACTTAAAATAAATAAATAAATAAAATAAAATACCTAGGAATAAATTTAACTAAAGAGGTAAAAGACTTACACAGAGAACTACACAACACTGTTCAAGGAAATCAAAGACCTAAATATATGGAAGAATATTCCCTGTTCGTGGATAGGAAGACTAAATATTATTAAGATGTCCATTCTACCAAAACTGATCTACAGAGTCAATGCAATCCCAATAAAAATCAACACAGCATTCTTTAATGAACTAGAGAAACCAACTATGAAATTTATTTAGAAAGGAAAGAGGCCCCAAATACCCAGAGTCATATTAAAACAGAAAAATGAAATTGGAGGAATCACACTACCTGACTTCAGTACATACTACAAAGTTACAGTAGTGAAAACAGCATGGTTTGGGCACAAGGGCAGACACATTGTGCAATGGAACCAAATTGAAAATACAGATATAGATTCTCAAATATACAGCCATATGGTATTTTACAAGGCCACTAAATCCTCTCAACTGGGAGAGAATAGTCTCTTCAACAAATACATGCCTGGAGAACTGGATATCCATCTGTAAAACAATGAAAGAGGATTACCAACTCACACCTTATACAAAAATCAACTCAAGATGGATCAAAGACCTATATATAAGAGTCAAGACCATAAAGACCTTGGAAAGCAATATAGGGAAGCATCTACAGGACTTTTTAATAGGAAACAGTTCATGAACTTCACACCAAAAGCACAAGCAGCAAAAGAACAAATAGATAAATGAAACTTCCTCAAAATTAAAGCCTTCTGTACCTCAAAGGAGTTTATCATGAAAGTGAAAAGAGAACTTACACAATGGGAGAAAATATTTGGTAATCATATATCTAATAGCCTTATATCTTGCATATATAAAGAACTCCTATATCTTGAAAATAAAAAGAAAACACCCCATTTTTTTAAAATGGGAAAAAGATATGAACAGGCATTTCTCCAAAAAAGATATATAAATGGCTTAAAAAATGATGAAAAATGCTCAAAATTACTAGCTATTAGGGAAATGCAAGTCAAAACAACGAGATACCATCTTACTCCCATAAGACTGACAGCTATCAAAAAATCAAAAGACTGCAATTACTGGAGACAATGTGGAGGAATAGGAACAGTCATCCATTGCACATGGGAATGCAGAAGGATCCAGCCATTCTGGGGGACAGTTGGGTGGTTTCTCAAAAAAATGGCTATAGATTTGCCATGTGACCCACAGATTCCACTCTTTGGTATATACCCAGTAGAACTGAAAACAAAGACACAAACTGATATTTGCTCACCAATGTTCATAGCAACACTGTTCACTATTGCCAAATGTTGGAATCAACCCAAATGCCGATCAACAGATGAATGGATGAATAAAATGCGGTACGTACATACAATGGAATACTACTCAGCTATAAAAACAAATACAGTACAAGCACATGTGATAACATGGATGAATCTTGAAAACCTTATGTTGAGTGAAGCAACCCAGGCGACGAAGGACAAATAGTACATGACCTCACTGATATGAAATAAGTAAACCAAGCTGTCTCAGAGAGCTAGAGACAGGACTTAAAGGAAATTGGGGTTAAAGGAAGGTTGCAAGCTGACACCTACATGGGTGAAAACTATGATAGGCTGGAGGTAAGTATCTGTACAGGTAAGGGATAAAATGAGGGCATAGTGAAAACTTTGGGTGGGGCTTTGTGGGCTTGAGAGGGGCTACAGATGGGAGGATGGGTCAGATAGCCAAAGAAATTGGGGAGAGTGTGGGGGAACATGTGAACATAAGAGATTGTCAGGTATATGGTTGAAATTACAGTGTAGAGAAAACTCTTTAGAAAATATAATACAGAAGGTTACCTGTTCAAGATGTTTAAGGGTGTCATGTGACACAGGGCAAGCTTCTAGGGAGTGTGTGAGTGCTCATTTTGTCATAGTATTTTATATCATTGGGTGGAGATCCATAAAATGAAAGTGAAGGTATACCCAAATCCTGAGGAGGAATGATGTTCTCAAACAGAGAGAATTGTATCTCTGGAGAGAATTGGTGGCTCCCAATGGGTTAGGGCAGTCAAGAATGTCAAGCCCTCAATATTGTTGCAAGTATTTCTGAATATGGTCCTTCAAGTAATGAAGATTGATTGTCATACGGCACCCTGAGGGGAGGGGGAAAGAGGTGTTGAATACATGGAATCAGTGTAACTGTGGAGCAAAGGAAGTGTTACACAAGATCGGGCAATGATGGATATAGGACATGTTAAATTACACCAAACATGTATAAAAGTCTATAAGCTAAAATATAAACAATAATGTAAAACATAAGATAACTAAAATTTAGAATATTGTATAGTCTAAAATATAAACCAGAATGTAAACCCAAATGGAATCATGTTTGAAAACTATTGTTTCAATACCTGCACAACAACTGCAGGAAATATAATATGAACATGTAAAAAGATCATTGCTGGGGAAGGGAGAAATGGTTTGATGTTGGATATGTGGGAGTACCATATATTGAATATGTGAATTACTGTGATGTAAAACTTTTGTAAAGACAAACAATACTTAGAAAAAAAGAAAAGAAAGTATATAGACACTGAGGAAGAAATGGAAGAAATTGCCTTTCCACTGTAATACAGGGCAACACTTACAGCAGTGATGAAAGGCAAAATATCAGCAACAAAGCTTTTTAATTTTTTAATTTTTTGATACCCAATTTATTTTTCTTTATTTTTCTACATTACTATGTATTCTATATCTAACTTTTAAACACATCACTATATTCCATTTTACTCTTAATGGAACCTGGCAATATATTGGGCTTCCTTTTTGAAGAAGTTTTGGACCACAGAGATATTCAACTATGGCAGAGGGGAGGACCCATGTGAGATGTTATTGATGGGAGGCACATGGTTGGGAGGGAGTTCTCCAGGGAATGTATACAGGGTACAAAGGAAGGTTTGGATATTTTCATACTGTTTACAGTTGGAAATGACTGCTGAGAGAGTACTAAGTGCCTGACCAGGGGAGCTCTATCACATTCACTAATGGAACAGTAACAATCCCCCAAGTGCAATGACCAAGACAAACAAAGGTGTGTGGTCCAATGATGAGCCCTTGATACTGATGGCTCCAATTATGAACCTGTGTGCCTGAAATATGAACTATGCCTAGAGCTGCATTGTGCCTAAGAGTTACCTCCTGAGAACCTCCATTTTGCTCAAATGTGGCCACTCTCTAAGCCAAACTCAGAATGTAGATGCATTGCCTTCCCCCCAGCATGAACATGACTCCTGGGGATGAAACTCCCTGGCATCAAGGGATTAATACCAAACACCAACTGATGATGTAAGTAGAAAAAGAACTTGATTAAAGGTGTCAACTCAGACTTGCAGAATATCTCAGCCTAGATGTAATATCAGGTGTTAAAAACTGCTTTTTGACTTTGAATAAAAGAGGAAAGGGAAAGAACAAGTGAGTTCATATGGCTATGCGTCTCCAAAAAGAGTCGGGAGGTTATCAGAGGGGTGATGCTTATGTAGACCTCAACAGAGTACCAGAGAAAGCCAAGGTAGATGGAAACCCACATGCTGATTCTCCTGAGGGCTGCAGAGACTCAAAGGTTCTGTGAACATAACAGATGGCTCTGGAGTTCAGGGCCATGTCAGTTGGCCCTACATTGGAGTTTGTGTACCTGAGTGTGATGGAGTTGGATTCAGATATGACCTTTCTACACTTGCCTCTTCTGTGATTTTTACTGGACCTGTGGTTGGTGTTTGGGTTGGTGTATACTCAGGAGATCTGAATCTCTGGACTGTCCTTGTGATGGCCAGGCCCTGGGCCTCAGCAGACTTGTAGCTCCTACTCTCTGCTTTGTTGGAATTACCCTGGCCAGCTGACAGGAAGGTGAAGAGGGATGCACCACACCAGGGAGCCAATAGTGCCTACTGCTGCAAGCAGGAGAATTGCATCCATCATCCATTCAGAATCTAAGCCCCCTCTTGATGTAGAGGGGGACTAGACATAACCGTCCTAGGGTCCACAGGATGGAGGAATAGAGTGTGGATTAGAGTGTACTTATTGGTGTTCCTCAGGGGATCTATTATGATTAGTAAGGGAAGAAATTGTAATAGTGATGTGGAGAGGGTGGCCACGGTGGCTGCTGATGGTAGAGAGATGGAAGAAGAGATGCAGTGTGCAGGTATTTTCAGGATTTGGAGTTGTCCTGCGTGGTGCTGCAGGGATGGATGAGGGATGTTGTGTGTCCTGGCATGGCCCACTGGGTGGCTGGGGGAGAGTGTGGACTGCAATGTGGACCACTGGCCATGTGGTACAGTGGAGCTCCAGAATGTATTCACCAGGTGCACTGGATGTGATGTGATGATGGAAGAGGTTGTTGATGTGGGAGAAGTGTGGTGAGGGGGGTGGGGAGTATGTGGGGACCTCATATTTTTGGAATGTAACATTTAAAAGAAAATAAAGAAAAAAGTTTTATATTAATGTTTTTGTATTTCATTTGTTAGTTTTAAAACTATTATTGTTATTTCTTTTTCTTATTAATTTTTTGCTTATTTTGTTGGCTTATATTGGAGAGGTTTTGGATTGCAGAAGGGTCACAACTGTCACAGGGGAGAATCACAGGTGTGGGATGTCAGTGATGGGGGGATGTTTGGAGATGGATGCACCTGTAGCATGCCTCTCAGGCATATGAATGTGTTCAAGGGGTCCTGGGGCATTGTCTCAGTAGGTGGAGACCCAGACAATAATTGAAAGATTATTGAATTCCCATCCTGGGGAGTTCTGCTACATTCTTTAATAAGATGGAAAAATTCCCAGAGTACAAGGGCAGTACCTAGTGAAAGAAGATGAAACATTACATCAGGCACTTGATATTGATGACTGTACTTATGAATCTTTCCTTGTGAAAATGAAACTTAGTCTAATACTATATATTGCCTAAGATTTACCTCTGAAAACCTCCCCTCTTTGCTGCTCAAATGTGGCTTCTCTCTATGATAAACTGAGCATATTAATGCAGTACTTTGCCCCCTGGCATGGGACATGACTCCTGGGGATGAGCCTCTGGCAGTAAGGGATTATTGTCAAGTGCCAAATAGGAAGACATACAGAAAACGTACTTGACCAAAAGGGTAAATGTTAAATACAAATGAGTTTTTATGGCTAAGAAATTTCAAAGTGAATTGGTAGGTCATTCCAGAGGTTACATTTATGCACACCTCAGCAGGATCTCATTGATGGCCACAATAAACTGTGGGGGTACTGAGGGCTCCAGAGATATCCAGGCACTACAAGCAGAGCAGACAAGCTCAGGAACTTGCTACCCTATCAGTGGGTCTCACTTTGGGCTTTGTGATCCCCAGTATAATAGAGTAAGCCTCATTTGCAGTTTGCCTACACGTGGCTCTTCTGCACCTTATATCAGAACCTAAAATTAGTAATATACACGCTAAATATATGTCCCAGATACTTTCATATTTGGTCTAGTAATATTCCAGTTGAGCCCTGAATCTCAACAGAGTTTCAACACCTACTTTCCAGTTCATTGGACTCACCCAGGAGAACTAACAAGGAGTAGATGATGGACAATGACCATCCTCAGAACAGAGAGTGTCTGCAACTGCAAGCAAGAATTTCCACCCATCTGCCCCATGGGACCTAAACACCCTCTCAATTGGAAAGAGAGTGGACATCACCATCCCAAAATCCTTGATTGAGGAATGAAAAATGGACTGAAGTAGACTTATTATTATTTTATTGTAGAATTTTATTATTGTAGCAATGGAAGAACTTTTATTTTTTATATAAAGACAGTGGCCACAAGAGGTTTGAGGGGAGAGAGAGAGAAGAGTGGGTGTAAAATGGGAGTGTTTTCATGACACTGGAATTGTCCTGCATGACAGTGGAGTGACATATAGAGGCCATTGTGTATTTTGCCATAGCCCACATAATTGTCTGGGATAGAGTGTAAAGTACAAGGTAAATCATGTCCATGGTTAGTAGCAATGCTTCAATAAGTTTTATCAATTGTAACAAATGTACCATACTAATGAAAGTTTCTGTTAATGTTGAAAAGTGGAGGAGGTGGAAGGGTGCAGCATATGGGAATCCCCTATGTTTTTCACATAACATTTATGTAATCTAAAGTTTCTCAAGAAAAATTAAAAAGATAATATTTAACACACACACAAAGATAACTCAAAGGTCATCTGTAATTTTGAAGTCACAAAACATTTTTTCCTTTCAAAGAAATGGCCATGTTAAGAGTTAGCCTCAAGCTCTCAATAAAACATTACACCAACCTGCAGAAAAAAGAAATTACATTTGAGGCATACAGCAAAAGTTTGAAATGACAGAAGGAAGAATTATCAAATTAAAAGACAAAAGAGCTGAAATTGAAAAGAGAGAAAGAAGAACAGAGGAAGAAAAGACTGGAAAAATGGAGCAGGAGCTCATTGAATTGAATGACAGCATGAAGCCCACCAGCATACAAGTCAGGGGGTTCCAGAGGAGAAGAGAAGGAAAGATAGGCAGAAATATGTTTGAGGAAATAATGGTCAAACATTTCCCAATTCTCATGAAAGACGTGAATATACATTTCCAAGAGGCACAACATATTCCAAACAGGACAAATCTGAATAGACCTTTTCCAGGGAAATACTAATCAAAATGTCAAATGCCAAAGATAAAGAGAGAATTCTGAAAGCAGAAAGAAAAACTTGATCTACTACATAAAAGGGATGTCCAGTAAGTCAGCCTGGACTTCTCATCAGAAACCAGAGAGGGAAGACAGTGTGGGAAATATTAAAGATATTGAAAGATAAAAACAACCAACCCTCAATTGTTTATACAGAGAAGTTGTCCTTCAATAAAGAAGAATTTAAACTATTCACAGATAAGCAGAAACTAATAGAGTTCATAAACAAGAGGGCTGCCCTATAAGAAATGCTAATAGGATTTCTACAGCCTGAAAGAAAAGAGACAGAGAATTGGAGTGTATAGAAATGAAGAGTATCAGAACAAGTAACCAAAAGCATACAAAGACAGACCAAAACACCATGTGATATATGAAAGACAAATGTCAAAGTAAGAAATGACTATACAGTAATATCATTGAATGTTAATGGGTTAAAACCCCCAATCAAAAGACACAGTTTGAAAAACTGGATAAAAAAATAAAAAACACATCCATATGTTGTCTACAAGATAATCACCTTAGACCAAAAGATGCAAATATGATGAAATTGAACGGTTGGAAAAAGATACTCCATGCAAGTACTAACCCAAAAAAAAAGCAAGAGTAGCTATACTAATATTGGGCAAAACAGACTTTAAATGCAGGAAGGTTATAAGAGATGCAGAAGTCCGTTATATGTTAATGAAAGGGGCAATCCACCATGAAGAAATACAGTCATAAATATCTATGTGCCTAACCAGGTGCCACAAAACATATGAGGCAAGCTATGGCAAAAGCAACAGAAGAAATAGGTGTCTCTATATTAACATTTGGAGACTTCAATATACCACTTACATCAATAGTTAGAACAACTAAACAGAGAATTAACAAGGGAATTAGAACATGAATAATATGATAAATGAGCTAGATCTAACAGAACATATACAAATACAGAACATTGTACCTCAAATCAGCAGGACATACATTCTTCTCAACTGCTCAAAGAACATTCCACAGGATAATTCATGTTGGATCACAAAATAGGTCTCAGTAAATTTGAGAAGACTGAAATTACACAAAGCACCTTCTCTGAACATAATGAAATTAAGCTGGAAAGCAATAATAGGTAGGAAAGGGGGGAATTCGCAAATATATGGAGGCTAAATAATACTCTCTTAAACAACCAGTGTTGCAAGAGAAAGTAGTAAATTCCTCAAGGGAAATTAAAATGAGAACACAAATTATCAAGCTTAGGGGAAATAAAATAATATAAAATAAAACAAAACTTATGGGATACAGTGAAGGTACTGCTGAGAGGGAAATTTCTAGCCCTAAATGCCTACATTAGAAAGAACGAAGGAGATAAAATCAAAGACCTAAGTGACCACATGCTGGAACTAGAAAAAGAACAGTTAACTAATCTCTAAGCAACAGAAGGAGAGAAATAACAAAGATTAGAGCAGAAAACAATGAAATTAAGAAAAAGGAAATAGAATCACCAAAACCAAATTTGGATCTTTGAGAAGGTCAGTAAAGTCAACAAACCTTTAGCTACACTAAAAAAGAAGTAAGATTTAAATAAATAAAATTAGGAATAAAAGAGGAACACTATTACCGACCCCACAGAAATAATTTTTTAAAAATGATCATAAGAGGATATTATGAAAAACTCCTGTCAACAAATTAGCAAACCTAGGTGAAATGGACAAATTTCAGAAAGGCGTGAAGAACCTTAATTATCTTCAGAATACGAGAGGTCAACAAACCAGACACAAGTTAAACTACTGAATCAGTCATCAAAATCTCCCCACAGTGGAGCCAGTGTAGTTCAGTAGATCAGCAGTTCCTTACCACATACAAGGTCCCGGGTTCAATACCCAGTCCCAGTACCTAAAAAAAAAAAAAAATCTCCCAACAAAGAAAAGAACAGGACCAGACAGTGACACGGGTGAATTCCACCAAACAATTTGAGAAGAATTACTACCAATCTTGATTAAACATTTCCAAAAAAAATTGAAGAGGAAGGAAAACTACCCAACTTATTTTATGAAGCCAACATCAAAACCATATAAAGATAATACAAAAAGAGGAAATTACAAACAAAATTACTAATGAATATAGATGCAAAAATTCTCAACAAATGCAAATCAAATCCAAAAGCATATTAAAACAAATATACACCACAATCAAGTGTGTCTTATTCCTATTCTGCAAGAGCAGTTCAACATAAGGAGATCAATTAATGTAATAAAGCACATTAAAAAATTGAAGGGAAAAACACTTGATCATGTCAATTGATGTTTTAGGAAAAGCATTTGACAAAATCTAGCATTCTTTTTTGATAAAATCACTCTGAAAGATAGGAATAAGAGTAAAATTCCTTAGAATGACAGATGGAATATATGAAAAGCCCACCACCAAAGGTAAAAATTTTCCCCTAAGAAGAAGAATAAGGCAAATATATCCACTGTCACCACTGTTATTCAGCATTGTACTAGAAGTTCTAGCTAGAGAAATTAGGCAAGAAAAAGAAATAAAAGACATTCAAATTGGCAAATAAGAAGAAAAACTTTCACTATTTAGAGATGGCATGATCTTATATTTAGAAAATTCCTAAATATCTATGACAAAGCTACTAGAGCTAATAAATGAGATCATCAAATTGGCAGGACACAAGATCAAATATGCAAAAGTACAGTAGTACTGAAGAATCTGAGGTGGAAATCAAGGGGGAAATTCCATTTACAATAGCAACAAATATCAAATAACTAGGAATTAGTTTCACCAGGAATGTAAAGGACCTGTATTCAGAAAAACTGAAAAACAGTGCTAGTGAAATCAAAGAAGATGTAAACAAATGGGAGGACATTCTCTGTTCTTGGATTGGAAGACTAAGTATCAGAAAAATCTCACTTCCATCCAAATTGACTTTTTAATTATTTTTTATTTAAAGATACACAGATCACAAAAAATGTTACATTAAAAAATATGATGTTCCCACACCCCACACCCCACTCCTCCCACATCAACAGCCTCTTTCATCATTGTGGTACATTCATTGCATTTGGTGAACACATTTTGGAGCACTGCTGCACCACATGGATAACAGTTTACATTGTAGTTTATACTCTCCACCAGTCCATTCAGTGGGTTATGACAGGATATATAATGTCCAGCATCTGTCCCTGCAGTATCATTTAGGACAACTCCAAGTACTGAAAATGCTCCCACATCTCATCTCTTCTTCGCTCTCCCTAACCTCAGCAACTACTGGAGCCCCTTTCTCCACATCAATGCTACAGTTTCTTCCATTACTAATCACAATAGCTTTATAGTTGAATGCCAGTAAGTTCACTCTAATCCATATTTTATTCATCCATTCTGTGGACCCTGGGATGGTGATGTACACTCCACCTGTACATCAAGAGGGGCTTATATCCCACATGGATGATGGATGCGATTCTCCTGCTTGTGGTTGTAGGCACTCTCGGTTCCCTGGTGTGGTGGTTGACCAATTTCACCTCCCTGTTAGCTGACCTGTGTAAGTGCAACAAACCGGAGAGTAGGAGTTGCAACACTGCTGAACCTCAGGGCCCAGCTGCCCAATGGCCAGTCCAGAAATTCAAGTATCTTCTGGGTATACACCAACCCCAGCACCATGACAGATTCTGTAAGAAAGACAGAAGAGACGTGTAGAAAGTTCACATCTGAGTCCAACTCCATCATACTCAGGAACACAAATCCCCATATTTATAGAGTCAACACAATCTCAATTAAAATTCCAATGGCATACTTAACAAAAATAGAAAAGTCAATTATTAAATTTATTTGGAAGGGAAAGGCGACCTGAATAACCAAAAGCACCCATAAAAGAAGTACAAACTTGGAGGACTCATGCTTCCTTACCTTACAGATTATTACAAAGCTACAGTGGTCAAAACAACATGTAATAGAAAAACAGACACACTAATCAATGTAAATGAACTGAGAGTTCAGAAACAGACACTCACCGATATGGTCAACTAATTTTTTATAAGCCTACCAAATCCATTTTCATGGGACAGAACAGTCTTTTTAACAAATGGCACTGGGAGAACTAGATACCCATAACCAAAAGAATGAAAGAGAATCCCTATCTCACTCCCTGTAAAAGAACTCAAAATTATATCAAAGACCTAACCATAAAGGCTAGGACTATCAAAATTCTGAAAGATAATGTTGGAAAACAATTTAAAGAATTGGTAGCAGGAGATGGATTGTTATACCTCACACCCAAAACATGAAAAACAAAAAGGGAAAAAAAATATAAATGGGACCACCTCAAAATTAAGCACTCTTTTACCACATAGGACATTCTCAAGAGGGTGAAAAGTAACCTAATCAATGGAAGAAAACATTTTGAAATCATATATCCGACAAGGGTTTAATACCCATGTAGAATATACAAAAAGATCCTACAACTCCACAATAAAAAGTCAAATGAACCAATTAAAAAATGGACAAAAGACCTGAATAAACTTTTTTCTAAGGAGTAAATACAGATGAAAAGATGTTGAACATCACTAGCAATTAGAGAAATGCAAATCAAAAGTACTATGAGACATCATTTAATACCTATTAAAATGGACACTGAAAAAAAACACAGAAAACTTCAAGTATTGGGAAAGATGTTGAGAAATAGTAATGCTTATTCACTGTGGCAGGATGCAGCTGCTATGGAGTGCTTGCAGTTCCTAAAGCTAAACATACATTTGCAATGTGACCTGGCAATACCACTATGGACAGCACTATCTTGCATATCTCACCCTAGTCCCTCCCTTGGATAAGGGAATTCCAAAGAGTATGGATGACTTTTGATTACCTGAGACTGACACCTTCACTGTGGAGACCAAATTACACTTGTGGTTGATGTCTAATTTACATATGAGGAGGCAGAGATGATGCAAAATTCTGATGATGAAAGTGCCCAACCTCCAAAGCCCCAGATTCCTGATATGAAAGAGGATCCTGGCTTCTGACAAGGGCCCAGATTCCTAATAGAGATGGAATTTGAACTCAACACTGAAGGGTTGGTAGCATTTGACTCATGAGTGAAGAAGCATTAGGTTATGAGATGAGAAAGGGCTCAGCACATTTAAAGACCAGGAAGGAAGACAAGCTGGGCAGGGAGTGGAGGCATGGAAAGAAACAAGGTTGAACCGTAAAGTGGTCTGGTTATCACCAGATTTAGAATGAAGTGAAGAGTTCATGAAAATCCGATGCCCAGTCAGCACCCACTAGGGGTCATCAGACTCTCAGGGGGCGGGATCCCAGCATCGGTAGTTTCCACAGCTCCCCAGGAGATTTGATTCACAGCAGCCAAGGCTGAGAACCACTGATGTGGACCTCGGAGGCCATGACGGAGTCTGAATTCTATTCTAAGTGCATTGAGCAACCTTTGAAGAATTCAGAGCAGAGAAAGTGAGTTAACAAAAAAAGAGTCTTTTACGTTAAGATTGCTGCGGCTGCTGTGTGAAGGATAATTTGGAAGATTTGTTGCTTCTCAACCATCTATGTAACTATGCCTCCCCTAACTGGGTCTAACAGAAACTATTATGTATTAAGCACTTATAAGATTCCCAGGCAAAATGGTAAATAATTTTTCTATACTATTTCACAATCTACTCACAATATTTGATATAGAGAAATGGCATATGAAATTATATTTTTGTCTTTTCAGTGAAACTTTTTTTTAATTATTTATTTATTTTTTAAAAATTACATTATGAAAAATATGAGGTCCCATTCAACCCCACCGCCCCCGCCCCCCACTCCCCCCACAGCAACACCCTCTCCCATCATCATGACACATCCATTGCACCTGGTAAGTTCATCTCTGAGCATCACTGCACCCCATAGTCAATGGTCCACATCATAGCCGAGACTCTCTCACGTTCCATCCAGTGGGCCCTGGGGGGATCTATAATGTCCCGTAATTGTCCGTGAAGCACTATCCAGGACAACTCCATGTCCCGAAAATGCCTCCACATCTCATCTCTTCCTCCCGTTCCCCACACCCAGCAGCCACCATGGCTACCGTTCCCACACCCATTCCACATTTTCTCTGTGGACATTGGATTGGTTGTGTCCATTGCACATCTATGTCAAGTGAGGGCTTAGATTCAATTCACCATCTAATGTCTTACATGTAATGCCATTAAGACAGAAATTTTCTTCCTGTCTTGAAAACTAGGAAAACTTAGTCACGTTAGAAACGATTTTTTCCCCAGGATGAGAGGCCTGTATGTTTATATTTAGCTTCTTTCATTGGCTTTCAGGAAGCTCTGAGCCAGATTTTATATTCAATGTCAACACTAGTTTTTGTTTTTTTCTTTTAAAGTACAGTTTACTGAGGAAAAATTTACATACAGCAAAATCACCCTTTGTAGTGTATACTTCTGTGAGTTTGGTCCAAAGCATAGTTGTATAACCACAAAACATTCAAGATGTAGAACAGTTCTATAAACTTAAAAAATCCCTCATGCTAATTTGCAGTCAACATTCCCTCATTCCCATCTCTGGCAACAACGAGGCTGTTTATAATCTAACAGTTTTGGCTCATCCAGAATGCTATATAAATGGAACCATGCTGTGTGCAGTCTTTCAAGTCCACTTCTTTCATTATATAATGCATTTGAGATTTGTCCAACTTGTTGCATGTATTCACACATCACTCCTTTTTAGTGCTAAATAGTATTCCATTGTGAAGATTTACCACAGTTTGCTTATTTATTCACAAGTTTCAAGACATTTGGACTGTTTCCAATTTTTAGTGATTATGATTGCTATAAAGATGTGTGTGCAGGTTTTTGTGTGAACATATGGCTTCAATTCATTTGGGTATGAAATACCTAGGAGTGGGATTGCTGAGTCGTAATGTAGGTATATGCATAAATCTATAAGAAAGAGTCAACAGTTTCCCAAACAGCTGTGCCATTTTACATCCCTCCTGTAATGCATGACCATGCCAGTTGCTCAGCCTGGTATTGTCAGATTATTGGAACCTTCTTCAATGACGTTCCCATTCAAAATTTTTCCTAGCATTTATTGAGTTGTTTCTTTACTTATTAAGAGTTTCTTATACTTTTTGAATGCAACATTTAAAATTTTAAAAAAGATGTAGTCACTGAGGAAGGAATGGAAGAGATTGCCTTGCCACTATAAATACAAGGCAACACCTATTACAGTGATGAAAGGCAAAAGGTCAAAACAAAGTTTTATGATATTTTTCATTTTTAATACCCCAATTTATTTTTTACTTTATTTTAGTTTTTATAAGTCAGTATATATTCTATTTCTAATCATTAAACCTATCATTACTGTTTCATTTTCCTACTGATTGAATTTGGCAATATATTAGGTTTCATTTTTTAAGAAGTTTTGGATCACAGAGAGTTCAACTGTGACAGAAGAGGCACACCCACATGGGGTGTCATTGATGGAGGACACATGGGTGGGAGGAAGTTCTCCAGGGCATGTATATAATGTATATAAAAATGTTCAGATAATTGTTGGGTATTGTCATAGTAGGTAGAGTTACACACATCAACTGAGGGAGTGCTGAGTTCCTACCCAGGGGAGTTCTGTCACATTCCCCAATGGAACAGCAACAATCCCCCAAGTGCAAGGGCAAATGCCAGTGAAGAAGAATGGACCAATAATGGGCACTTGATACTGATGACTATGCTTATGAGCCTGTGTGCTTGAAATTTCAACTAGGCCTAGAGTTGCCGGCTGCCTAAGTGTTACCTCCTGAAAGCCTCCATGTTGCTCAAACATGGACACTCTCTAAGCCAAACTCAGCATGTAAATGTGTTACCTTCCCTCCATTGTGGGACATGTCTCCCAAGAATGACCTCCCTGGTACTGAGGGATTACTACCAATCATCAACTGGTGATTCAACTAGGAAAAGACCTTGAATAAAAGGAGCAAATGGTAAACACAAATTAGTTTATATGGATAAGAGCCTTCAAAATGAGTCAGGATGTCATCATTGGGGTCAGACTGAAGCACATCTCAGCAGGATTCCAGAGACAGCCAAAATAGATACAACCCCAGGTACTGGTGCTCCTGAGGGCTACAGAGACACACAGGTTCTATGGTCATGGCAGATGGCTCTGGAGTTCAGAGCCTTGCAAGTGGGCCCTACTTTGGGATTTGTGCTCCTGAGTGTGATGGTGTTCGACTCAGATGTGACCTCTCTATAAATGCCTCTTCTGTAACTTTTACTGAAAGTGTGGTTGGTGTTGGGGTTAGTGTATACTCAGGAGACTTGAATCTTTGGACTGGCCATGTGCCAGCTGGGTCCTGAGCCTCAGAAACACCTACTCTCCAGGTCACTGGACTTACCCAGGTCAGCTAACAGGGAGGTGAAGATGGTCAACCACCACACCAGGGAACCAAGAGTGTCTACAATTGCAAGCAGGAGAATCACATCCATCAGCCATGTGGGATCTAAGTCACATTTAGATAGAAAGGTGGAGTGTACATCACCATCCCAGGGTCCACAAGATTGAGGAATAAAATATGGATTAGAGTGAACTTATTGGTATTCTACTAAAGAACAATTGTGACTCTAAGAATGGAAGAAATTGTATCATTGATGTGGAGACCGTGGCCATGGGAGTTTCTGAAGGCAGGGAGACTGAAGAAGAGCTGAGAGGGAGGGACATTTTCAGGACTTGGAGTTGTCCTAAATGATATAGCAGGGACAGATGCAGGACATTATATATCCTGCCATAACCCACTGAATGGACTGGGGCAGAGTGTAAACTACAATGTAAACTATAATCCATTGGTGTAGCAGTGCTTCAAAATGTATTCATCAAATGCAATGAATGTGCCACAGTGATGAAAGAGGTTGTTGAGGAGTGGGAGGAGTGGGGGGAGTGGGGTGTGGGGTATAAGGGAACTTCATGTTTTTTAATGTAACATTTTTTGTGATCTATGTATATTTTTTAAAAGACAATTAAATAAAAATTCAAAATTTAAAAAATGTTTTTTATATATTCAGCTCACCATTCTTCTATCATGTTTATGTTTTGCCAATATTTTCTTCCTGTGTATGTCATATCTTTTTATTTTCTTAACTGTATCTTTTGAAGAGAAGTTTTTAATTATGATGAACTGCAATTTATAAGGGTTTTTATAAGCATATTTTAATTTCAATTTGGTTTTCCTCTTTTTATGCTTATTTAATAATTCCATCATAACTTTTTAAATTATGGAGGAAAGAAGAAAGTTATAAAAGCAAGATATAAACAGACTAAGTTGTGTACAAATTTTAGAAACTTTCGGACTGCTTACTGATATACTCAGAAAACCTCTTAAAATATACATTTCTTACTATAGATTCAACTGCACAAAATAAAAATTGTAATTAAGATAACAACAGAATAGTATAGGAAACTTCATAATGTAATTTTTAGAGCAAAGTTCAAAATTGTTAAAATTATGCAAATAAATGTATAACTGTATGAAAATGCTGTCAAAGTGCAAATAAATGAGATGAGGTTTGGGGAAGGTCAAAAGATTATACAGGAAAGTGGATGTGGCCCAAGTGATGGAGCTTCTGCCTACCATATGAGAGGACCTGGGTTCAATCCCTGCTGCCTCCTGGTGACAAAGGAAGAAGAGAAAGTGTGCCTGTGTGGCGAGCCAGTGCCCACGTGAGTGCCCCCATGGTGAGCTGGTGCCCACCCAAATGAGTCACGGAGCAAATGATGATGCATAAAAAGAGAGATGAAGGGGAGATTCAAGGTGAAATGCAGCCGAGATTGGGAACTGAGGTGGCACAACTGACAGGGAAACTATCTCCACATCAGGCGTCTCCAGGATTAAATTCCTGTGAATCCTAGAGGGGAGAAAATGAGAAGAGAAGATGAAAAAAAAAAAGAGAGATATGTACAGAAGATCACACAGTGAATGGACACAGACAGCAAAAAGAGCAGGGTGGGTGGGCAGGAGGAGGGGAAGGGAAAAAATAAATCTTTTTAAAAAAGATTATACAGATGTAATAAGTTTATAAGTTTGTGGGGGGTTGTTTTATTTTACACTTCCACCTAGATTCTTTAAAAAATGTTTTTTATTCAAATATTCTTTCTTTATTATTACCTTTTCTGAAAAGATACATAGATCACACAAATTGTTGCAAGTCTTAACAAAAATGTTAAGATTTTATACATCATTTTAAATTTTAAAAATCAAGATATATCTGCATCTGGTCTTTGTTCTGAAAATCTTCCATGACCTTTTGTCTAAAAGTAGTAAAATCTGTCCTAGCCTGTAATGTCATTACTTTTGTTACCTAAAGTGCACAATAACCCACCCAAGAATTTGAGGCTCAGGTTAACTTGATTATTTATGCAACACTGTCATCTGCTGACCTTACCTTAGAGCTGCATGCAAACTTTACTGCACCTAGTGAACAAGAAGAGGTAATTTCCTTTTACTTATTTTTTTTTAAGATTTTTTTTTATTTCCCCCTTGTGGCTTGCTCCTTTTTCTTTTGTTGTCTCTTTTCTGTGTCCATTCGCTGTGCATTTTGCTTTCCCCTTTTCAGGGAACCCATGTGGTCTTTCCAGGGTGGCAATTCTCAAAGTCACATAACCTTGATCCAGTTAAACCTCTCCTGAGAACTTAACACAAAGCAAGTTTTTAGAAGGAAACAGCTATAAGAAGAGTCGTTCCCTGCAGCGTTATATGTAAACAAAAGAAAGAAAGAAAGAAAACAGAAACCACTTAAATGAACAAGCAATAAGAAATGTTTAACTCCATTATGGTACTTCAAATTAATGGAGTGTTAAGCCTTGGTTACATTTTTAACAGTGTATTGGGGGCCTTCTCTCTGCCAAGCACCCAAATGAGCACTTTAATCCTCACACCCTGTGAGGTTAAAAATGAACATTAAACTCTCAGGCAGGTTCTATACAGCTCAGAGCTGGTCATATTCCATAATCCAGCAGTTCCTCTCCTAGATGGAATCGTTCCCCTCCTAACACCTGTCCACCAAAAAAATATATATACACTAGCATTCAGAGCCAAAAACTGGAAATAACTGAAATGTCTACAACAGTGAAAGGGATAATTAACTTGTGGCATAGTTACACATTGGAACTGTGCTCAGTAAGGAGACACAACACCCCACAACTACACCCAACACTGTAGATGGATCTTATAAACATGATGCTAAGCAGAAGAAACCAAATGCAAAAGGTACATTCTTATATGTTTCTATCCATATGAAATTCAAAAACAGAACTAAAATAAAGTTAGACATTGGGATGGGGTCCTCTTGGATCAGGGTGGGGTTTGGTGATGACTGGGAGGGCCAAGAAGAGGGTCTGGAGTGCTGTACTATTCTGCCCTCCAATGTGCAGTGCTGCTTTGTGAGAGAAGTATAATTACGACTTGTACACTTTTCTGTATGTATATTATATTTCAAAATAAGTTCATCTAGAGGAATGTCTAAGATCAGGTCACAGGTAAGAAAGGCTGAGAAGAATAAATAACAGGTCGAGGCCGTACAGCTGGTAAACAGTGGGTAGGGATCAAATCCCTCCTGCCTAATTCCACCCTCTGAAGCCCCCACTGCTCTCCTTCCAGCGCTAACGGGGCTCCACAGACCACGGGGTCAGATGTGCTCCTTCCCCGCCTCCACCCCCTAGTGAGGGGCACCAGGTATGGAAACAGAAGGGAGCAGGCTTCAGCAGGGCACAAACGACAGCGCTGGGGGCCCACGTATGAAACGTCACGTATTTGGGGTGGGGTGGGGAAGCAGGTCAAACCCACTTTGATTCTCCTCCCCACTTCTGTGTGGGCACTGAGCCTTCCCCTCTCCTTCTCCCACCCATCCAGCTAACACTCACTGAGTTTGCTCTCAGCAAACACTCATAAGGAAGTACGGAGACAGCTAAGGCAGAATTCCTTCCCTCAAACAACTGATAACCCAGTTTTTCTACTCTTTTTCCTTTCCCTCGTCCAACCTAGAGCAGTGGGTGGGAAAGCACGGTGGTGGGAAAGCTGGATAGGGAGACCACTTGCTCTCCTTCCTCTTAAGAATATTCTCTATTATCACATTTTTTAAACTTAGAAGGTCTGAGTAGAGTTCAGAAAGGATAAATACCTTCCCTTCAAATTACATGAACTTACACATCCCTGTGAGACACATTCAACAATTAAGGGCTCCCCTCTTTCTTTTTTACCCCACAGATATAAAACCACCTTTATTCAACCACTCCCACCCCACCCAAGGCTTAAGTCTCAGCTGGACACTCTACCCACCAGTGTTACTCCAAGAATCAGAAATTCCAATGACTTTTGGGGGAGGTAATTTACCTGCCCCTCCCTGCTGTTTGCACTCACATTATCTGCTCATCTTCTTTTCTTTTTAGGAGGCACTGGGAACTGAACCTGGGACCTCCCATGTAGGAGCGGGGTGCGCAACTGCTTGATTCCCCCCCCCCCCCGTTCATTGCTTGTTATGTCTCCAACTGTGTTTCCCCATTGCATCATCTTATTGCATCAGCTTGCTGTCTTCTTTATGAGGTACCAGGACCAAATCTGGGGACTCTTATGTGGTAGGCAGGCACTCCACTTCTTGAGTCACATCAACTTCCTCATCACTGTTCCGTGGGACAGCCTGATGGACACCGAAGGCACAGGCTTTCAAGGATATTCCAGCTCTGGCATTATGGGAATTTTGCGGCTCAAACACCAGGGGAATGGTAGACTCCAAAGGGCCGTGCACCATGGTGGGAAGACATCACAGCTGGGATTTGTCTCCAACAGGAACCCTGCTGAGGTTCAACATGTTCAGACTCTGCTCCCATACTGCTCTGGAGCTACAACTATTCCTCAACATTGAAACTAAGCTGAGTGTCAGCAGGTTTGACACAAGATGGGTGCTCAGCAGACATTCTCACCTGACTCCAATGGTCTTCCATTAAATTAAGCTCATGCTGCCCTCACCCTCCCTTAGTTCCTTAGGCATTCAGCTCTTCAGTAAAAACTTAGCCTTCTTTTCTCTAATTGAACATCCTGTAGACTCAGAGCCTCTGAAAATCTGAATCTTAAATTTTACTTTCCATTAAACAAGCCACACATGGCCAGGTGGCTTCAATATTAGACAGTGCAGACAAGACGCCCAGTCTACGAGATTCAGGAGGGGGCAAGCAATGGTCTGATATTTCTATTACCTTGCTCTGTAGACCGAGCAGAGGCCTTAGACCATTTCAAATATTTTTCGCAGGCACTGTAGGAATGCACAGGGTCACTGTAGACCCAAACATGCTGGAGGCTTGCAAGCCCCTCGTCCTTCTGTAATTCATCTATGAACCTGACATCAGCTTCCCTTCAGAAAGCAACATTCTGAAACCAGAACCTCCAGGACCCAACAAGTAAAACCAGGTGTCTTGGGATGAATTGTGTCTCCCTAAAGGGTATACTGAAGTGTGAACCTCCCCATACTGTGACCGTGGCCTTATTTAGAAATAGGGTATTTGCAGATGCACTTAGTTCATATAAGGTCCTGCTGGACTGGGGTGGCCCTAACCCAGTGGCTGGTGTCCTAGTACGGAGGGGACGATTGGAAACCCCAGCTTGGGAAGGTCAGGTTGAGAGTGCGGGGACACACCTGCAAGCCAAGGCACAGCAAGGCTGGCTGGAAGCCCTGGGAGCTGTGGGAGAGGAGGGGCGGTTTCTCCCTCTGAGCCTCCAGAGGAGCCAACCCTGCAACACCCTGATTTTCAGCTTCTGCTCCCCAGGACCGTGAGAGAATACATTTGTGTTTGATTTTTAGTTCAATAAAGCTTTTCTGACAGGCTGACATGAGCAGAGGTTGTCCCAGGAGCTGGAGGGAAGGGAAGGCGGGCAGAGCATCCAGCATCCCTCGGTGGTTCCCTGGACTTCACAGACTGTGCTGATGGTGGGGATTTTCCAGGTGGCTGGTGGACAGGTGGTGGAATCCCGAGCTGACTCAGGCAGTTTCTGCTGTTTTTGGTTACGAAGTTTGTGCCCTTTGTTGCAGCATCGCTACGAAACTAACCCCATGGGGCTGGCAAAGAAGAGCGCTCAGCTCCCCAAGTGCAAAACATTGTTGAATTTTGTCTGATATTTTTTTGTGTAAAAAGCAGAACTCTAAATCAATAAACTGTGATACTTAGCCTAGATGATTTCCAAGCAACGAGTTCAGTCATGTCTCAGGTTCATCTTGCTATGTATACAAACTACATGAGGAAAGGTAAAATGGTAATGTGAAAAAAAAATCTGATAAATTGAATGGAACTAAGAATTATGATTTGGGTAATACTTCATCTGTCTAGATTGCAAAAGATGCTAAAAGTAAGATATCAACTGTAAAGAAAGAATGAACTGTAGATAAGGTCAAGGGAAACTTGATAACTTTTGCAAGTGGAAAGATATTAGGCATGTGCATAGAGATCACTTCAAACAAGGAGCAGAAATGAGGAACAGAGATGGGAATATCCTGGAAAGATCTGTGGAGGACTCTCTTGTCTAATGATATGTGAAATAGTCAGAAGACATGTGCAAATTTAATACTTGATACTCCTTTATATCAGGTATTAAATTTTCAATAATTCACTTATTTTTTCTAGTATAAAATAAAAAGTTGTATAATTCACAGTAGTTATATTATTAAACCTGATGTGTATATATATCATCCAACATACAAGCAATAGATGATTAATGGTCATTTTTTATTGAATTTAAGAAGAATATCTAAGCTACCCAAATAGATTTCAACCCATCTTTTTAATCAAATTTTAGATTGAACTGATCCTAGCTTATCTTACCTTATAGACTTCCTGGAAGCTTCCATGCAGCTATGTCAGGTATACACATATTCAAAATTAGGATATTTATACTGCTTTGTAGCAAAGTTTCTCTGAGTCAAGCAAACAGATGCCACTTAAAAGTTTCTGTTGATTGAACAGACAACATTAAGTCAACAATTATTTCACTCTATGAAATTGTTTTCAGGTCATTCACATTTTTAAAATTTATTGAAGTGAATCACTCATACATGAACATACATAAATAATACATGTATAATAATAATTGTGAACTTACAAAACAAACATATATAACATCATACAGGACTCTCGTACCTCACCCTACCACCATTAACTTGCACTATTGCTAAACATTTTTAACTATTTTTTTTTTGTTTTTCTGTCTTTATTTTTTTAATGTTACATTAAAAAAAATATTAGGTCCCCATATATCCCCCACTGCCCTCACTTCCACTCACCCCCCATAACAACAACCTCCTCCATCATCATGAGACATTCATTGCATTTGGGGAATAAATCTCTGTGCACCACTGCACCTCATGGTCAATGGTCCACACCAGGGTCCACGCTCTCCCACAGTCCACACAGTGGGCCATGAGAGGACATACAATGTCTGGTAACTGTCCCTGCAGCACCACCCAGGACAACTCCAACTCCTGAAAATGCCCCCACATCACATCTCTTCCTCCCACTCCCTAACCCCAGCAGCCAAAATGGCCACATTCAACACACCAATGCCACATTTTCTTTGACTACTAATCACAATAGTTCATGAATAGAATATCAGTAAGTCCACTCTAATCCACACACCATTCCTCCATCCTGTGGAACTTAGAATGGTTGTGTCCACTCCACATCTATATCAAGAGGGGGCTTAGATTCCACATGGATGCTGGATGCAATTCTCCTGCTTTCAGTTGTAGGCAGTCTTGGCTCCCTGGTGTGGTGGTTGACCTTCTTCACCTCCATGTTAGCTGAGTGGGGTAAGCCCAATAATAAACCAGAGTGTAAGAGTTGCAAGTCTGTTGAGGTTCAGGACCTGGCTATCACATGGTCAGTCCAGAGATTCAAGTCCCCTGGGTATACATTAAATCCCAGCATCAACAATAGTTCCAGTAAAAGTAACAGGAGAGGATTGTGGACAAAGATCACATCTGAGCCCAGCTCCATCACACAGAAACACAAACTCCAATGTAGTGCCAACTGACATGTCGCTGAACTCCATCTGCCATGACCATAGAAACTGTGGGTCTCTGTAGCCCTCAGAAGATCCAATACCTGGGGTTTTATGTACTTTTATCTGTCTCTGGGACTCTGCTGAGGTATGCATAAGGGCAACCCCTCTGATAACCTCCTGGCTCTTTTTGGAGACTCATAACCATATAAACTCATTTTTCCTTTCCATTTCCCCCTTTTATTCAAATCAAAAGCATTTTTAACTCCTGGTATTATATGTAGAATGAGATATACTGCTGGTCCAAGTTGACCCTTTTATTCAAGGTCATTTTCTAGTTACATCATCACCTGGTATTTGGTAGTAATCCCTCTATGCCAGGGATGCTCATCCCTGGGAGTTATGTCCCACAATGTGGGGAAGGCAACATGCGGTCACCCCTCAGGCTGAAGTGTGGTTTGCTGGCCTGGCAGGGGAGCGGCCGTGGTAGGCCTAATTCCGCTGCCCCCATAATAGGGTGGCTGGTCGGACTCACCGCCACCCCTGAAGGAAGCTCGGCATGGGTGCAGAGTGCCCTCGGGTCTCCCCTTCTCGGCAGCCATGCTTCCGCGGCCGCCCCTCCTCCCAGATGGCGCCACCCTATGCCTTGTGGGGCGGCACCCTTCTTCTTCCTTCTCCCTGCACAGGCGCAGGGCAGAAAATTCCAGTCTGCCCTTTTCCCCTCCCCCGACAGCAGCAACAGCCAGGTGTGGGCGGAAAAATCCAGCCCGCCCTTTTCCCCTCCCCCAACAGCAGCAACAGCCAGGTGTGGGCGGAAAAATCCAGCCCGCCCTTTTCCCTTCCCCCGACAGCAGCAACAGCCAGGCGTGGGCGGGAAACTCAAGTCTGCCCTCCACCCCAGCAACAGCAGCCACCAATCCCTAAACCCTGCCCCTTCCCCCAGCAACAGCGACAGCCAATCCCTAACCACCACCCCTCCCCCGTCCAGTACCGCCCACTGACCTTTCACCGGCAACCAATCAGAACAGGGCGTGGCTTCGACCAATCAGCCTTCCCCAGCCCCTATAAAACTGTTGCCTCTCCCTCAGTAAAGTGGACTTGCGTGTTTACCTTGTCTCCGCGGTAGTTCTTCTGCCGTGCGCCCTCCAGTCCTGAGAGCCCCCGACAAGGGCCTGGCCTCCCTTGTCCCCAGTTCGTCGCCTGCTTCTCCGGGCGACCCCTTCGTCGCCGGCTTCGCTGGGCGACCCCGTCAGCCGAACCGCGCAACCCCTTGTGAGACCGATCCCTCGTCTGCTGCCGGACCGACCCCTCGTCCCAGGTGGGACCGACCCCTCGTCCCAAGCGGGACCGACCCCTCGTCCAGAGCTGGACCGACCCCTCGTCCGCAGCCAGACCCCACCTCTACCGACCGAGCAAGACGCCGCAGCTGGCGCCCAACGTGGGGCAGAGCACCCCTACCGCCACCGACTGAGCAAGCCGCCGCAGCTGGCGCCCAACGTGGGGCAGAGCACCCCTACCACCACCGACTGAGCAAGCCGCCGCAGCTGGCGCCCAACGTGTGGCAAAGCAACCCCACCACAGCACAACGTGGGGAAGAGCACCCCTACCGCCACCGACTGAGCAAGCCGCCGCAGCTGGCGCCCAACGTAGGGCAGAGCACCCCTACCGCCACCGACTGAGCAAGCCGCCGCAGCTGGCGCCCAACGTGGGGCAGAGCACCCCTACCGCCACCGACTGAGCAAGCCGCCGCAGCTGGCGCCCAACGTGGGGCAAAGCAACCCCACCACAGCACAACGTGGGGAAGAGCACCCCTACCGCCACCGACTGAGCAAGCCGCCGCAGCTGGCGCCCAACGTAGGGCAGAGCACCCCTACCGCCACCGACTGAGCAAGCCGCCGCAGCTGGCGCCCAACGTGGGGCAAAGCAACCCCACCACAGCACAACGTAGGGCAGAGCACCCCTACCGCCACCGACTGAGCAAGCCGCCGCAGCAACACATTTACATGCTGAGTTTGGCTTTGAGACTGGCCATATTTGACCAACGTGGATGCTCTCAGGAGGTAACTCTTAGGCATCGTGCAGCTCTAGGCCTTGTTCTTATATCAGGTGCACAGGTTTACAAGCATAGTCATTAGTGTCAAGGGCTCATTGTTGGACCTTCTTTCTTTTTTGGTCTTTGCAGTTGCACTTGGGGAATTGTTGCTGTTCCTTTAATGACTGTGATAGAGCTCCCCTGGCTAGGCAGTCAGCACTCCTTCAGTTGATGTTTTTAATTGTAACCACTATGAAAATATCCAAACATTTTTATGTACCCTGGATATATGCCGTGGAGAACTCCCTGCCTACCATGAGTCCCCTGTCAATAACATCCCACACCAGTATTCCTTCCCTGCCATTGTTCAACCTCTCTGTGATCCAAAACTTCTTAAAAAATGAAGCCCAATATATTGCCAGGTTCCATTAATAGTAAAATGGAATATAGTGATGAGTTTAAAGTTTAGATAGAGAATAAATATTAATTTAGAAAAATTAAGGTAAAAATAAATTGGGGTATCAAAAAATTAAAAAATACAAAAGCTTTGTTTTTGATGTTTTGCCTTCCATCACTGTAATAACTGTTGCCCTGTATTCAAATTGGCAAGGCAACTTCTTCCGTCCTTTCCTCAGTGTGTACGTCCTTTGTTTTCCTTTTTATTTTCCTAATTATTAAGCTTATCTTCACAAAAGTTTTGGATCACAGTAATTCATATATACAGTAATTCATATATACAATCCAACATATCCAACATAAAACCCTTTTCCCTTCCACAGCAATAATCTTTTTACATATTCATACTATATTTACTGAAACTGATATACAGATATTGAGACAATAGCTTTCAAACAAGGTAACATTTGGGTTTACATTGTGGTTTATATTTTAGACTATACAATTTTCTAAATTTTTAGTTACCTTATGTTTTACTTTATGATTTACATTTTAGCCTATCAGCCACTATGTATTTTTGGTGTCATTTAACATGTCATATCCATCCTTGCGTAATCATGTGGAACACTTCTATTGCCCACACAGTTACATTGGTTCCATCTATTCAATACCTCTTTCCCCCTCCCATTAGGGCCCACAGTGACAGTCAATCTTCTTTGCTTGAAGGGCCATGTTCAGAGATATTTGCAACACTGTTGAGGGCTTGACATGCATGACTGCCCTAATATATTGGGAGCCACCATTTCTCTCGAGAGATACAATGCCCTCTATTTGAGAACATCAGTCCTCCCCAGGATGTGGGGATACCTTCCCTCTCATTATATGGGTCTCTATCCAATGATATAACCCACTATGGCAAAATGAGCACTCACGCACACCCTAGGAGCCTGTTCTGCATCGGATTATCCCCTTTAAGCATCTTAAACATGTAACCTTCCTTATTACATTTTTTAAAACGTTTTCTCAGCATTATACTCTCAACCAAATACCTGAAAATCTGCTATGTTTGTATGTTCCCCCACCCTCCCCCACCTTCTTGGGCAATATTACCCATCCTCCCATCCTAGCCCCCTCAAGCCTGCAAAGCCCTATGCAAGTTCACCCTATTCCCCCATTGTATCCCTTCCTTTACAAATACTTATTTCCAGCTTATCATAGATTTCACCCATGTAGGTGTCAGCTTACATACTTCCTCTATCCCCAATTTCTTTTAAGCCTATCATCCAGTCTCTAGCTCTCTGAGGCAGCTTGGTTTATTTATTTCATATCATTGAGGTCATGTAGTATTTGTCCTTGATTGCCTGGGTTGCTTCATTCAACATAAGGTTCTCAAGATTCATCCATTTTATCACATGTGTTTGATGTGTATTCGTTCTTAAAACTGAGTAGTATCCACTGAATGTATATACCACGTTCTATTTATCCATTCATCTGTTCATGGGCATTTGGGTTGATTACAGCTTTTGGCAATAGTGAACAATGCTGCTATGAACATCGATGTGCATGTATCAGTTTGTGTCCTTGTTTTCAGTTCAATTGGGTATATACTCAGCAGTGGAATTGCTGGGTCATGTGGCAAATATGTAGCTAGTTTTTTGAGAAACTGCCAAACTATCCTCCAGAATGGCTGATCCTTCTCCATTCCCACCAGCAGTGGATGAGTGTTCCCATTCCTCCACATCGTCTCCAGCAATAGTCATCTTCTGTTTTTTTATAGCTGCCAATCTAATGAGAGTAAGATGGTACTCATTGTAGTTTTGATTTGTATTTCCCTGATAGCTAGAGATTTGGAGCATTTTTTCACATGTTTTTTAGCCATTTGTATTTCTTCTTTGGAGAAGTGTCTGTTTAAATCTTTTTCCCATTTTTTAAATGGGTTGTTTGCCTTTTTATTTTCAAGATATAGGAGTTCTTTATATATGCAGGTTATAAGTCTCCTATCAGATATATGGTTACCAAATATTTTCTCCCATTGTGTAGGCTCCCTTTTCACTTTCTTGACAAAGTCCTTTGAGGTGAGGAAGGGTTTAATTTTGAGGAAGTTCCATTTATCTATTTGTTCTTTTGCTGCTCCTGCTTTGCGTGTGAAGTTAATGAAGCCATTTCCTATTACAAGGTCTTGTAGATGCTTCCTTATACTGCTTTCCAAAGTCTTTATGGTCTTGGCTCTTATATTTAGGTCTTTGATGCAAATAGAGTTGATTTTTGTATAAGGTGTCAGTTGGTAATCCTCTTTCATTCTTTTACAAATGGATATCCAGGTGTCCAGGCACCATTTGTTGAATATGCCATTCTCTCCTAGTTGAGAAGGTTTGGTGGCTTTATTGAATATTATATGACTACATATATGAGGATCTATATCAGAACTCTCAATTCAGTTCCATTCATCTGTGTGTCTCTCCTTGTGCCAATACCTCTGCCTATTGTTGGCTCTCTTTGCATCTGGCCTCATCCACTGAGTCTTTGTCACCACCTGCTTCATCTTCTCCATGGTTGGTCTGTACTACATCAACAAGATCTCCTCCACTCTGTACCAGGTAACAGCTCCAGTCCTTACACCAGCCAAGGTCATAGGCAAGGGCAAGAAGAGAAATTGACCCTGAATGTTCAATAAAGTTAAGTCTTTGTAGTATGTAGCTGTGTAGTGTGTTTTGAAGTCAGGTAGTGTGATTCCTGGAATTTCATTTTTCTTTTTCAATGTCTTTGGCTATTTGGGGCCTCTTTCCTTTCCAGATAAATTTCATATCTAGCTTTTCTAGTTCATTAAAGAATGCTCTGTTGATTTTTATTGGGATTGCATTGAATGCACAGATCAGTTTTGGTAGGATAGACATCATAATAATATTTAGTCTTCCTCTGCATGAACAGAGAATATTCTTCCATTTATTTAGGTCTTTGATTTCCTTGAACTGTCTTATGTAGTTCTCTGTGTATAATCTTTTACCTATTTAGTTAAATTTATTCCTAAGTATTTGATTTTTTATTTACTATTGTAAATGGTATTTGTTTCTTGATTTCCCCTGGGATTACTCATTATTGGTGTAGAGAAATGCTACTGATTTTTGCACATTGATCTTATTACCTGCGACCTTACTAAACTTATTTATGAGTTCTAGAAAATTTGTTGTAGACTGATCAGGGTTTTCTATGTATAGGATCATGTCATCTGCAAATAAGGAAATTTTGACTTCTTCCTTTCCAATTTGAATGCCTTTTATATCTGGTTCTTGCCTCAGTGCTCGAGCTTACTTCTAAGACAATGTTAAATAGAAGAGGTGAGAGTGGGCATCCTTGTCTTGTCCTGACCTCAGAGGGAAAGATTTTAGGATTTCACCATTGTAAACAATGTTGGCTGTGGGTTTTTCATATATATTCTTTATCATGTTCAGAAAGTTTCCTTCTATTCAAATTTTTTCAGTGTTTTTATGAAGAAAGTGTGCTGTATTTTGTCAAATGCTTTTTCTGCATCTATAGATAAAATCATGTGTTTTCTTTCTTTCAATCAGTTTATATGATGTATTACATTGATTGATTTTCTTATGTTGAACCATTCTTGCATACCTGGAATGAATCCCACTTGGTCTTGGTGTATCATTAATTTAATGTGTTGTTGAATATGATTAGCAAGTATTTTGTTGAGGATTATTGTGTCTAGGTTCATTAGAGAAATTGGTCTGTATTTTCCTTTCTTGTGGTGTCTTTGTTTGACTTTGGTACTAGGGTAATATTGGCATCATAGAATGAGTTAGGTAATGTTCCTTCTGTTTCAGTTTTTTGGAAGAGTTTCAGCAAGATTGGCATTAGTTCTTTCCATAAGGTTTTGTAGAATTCACCTGTAAAGTCGTCTGACCCTGGGCTCTTCTTATTTAGGAGGTTTTTAATGACTAATTCTATCTCTTTACTTGTGATTGGTTTGGTGAGAATAGCAATTTTTTCTTTAGTTAATATAGGCTGCTTATGTGTTTCTAGGAATTTGTCCATTTCCTCTGAATTGTCATTTTTGTTGGAATATAGTTTTTCAAAGTATCCTCTTATAATAGTTTTTATTTCTGAGGGTCAGTGGTGATATCTCCTTTCTCATTTCTTATTTTGTGTATTTGCATCTTCTCCCTTTTTTTCTTTGTTATTCTAGCTAAGTGTTTCTCAATTTTATTGATCTTCTCAAAGAACCAGTTCTTGATTTTATCTTTTCATGTGCTTTCTTACTTTCTATTTCATTTAGTTCTGCTCTTATCTTCATTATTTCTTTCATTCTTATTCCTGTGGGGTTACTTTGTTGTTTTGTCATTTACTAATTCCTCCAAATGTGCAGTTAGTCTTCAATTTTAGCTTTCTTCTTTTTTGATGTATAAATTTATGGGTATAAATTTCCCTCTCAGTACTGCTTTTGCTGCATCCATAAGTTTTGGTAAGTCGTGTTATAATTTTCATTAGTTTCAAGGCAGCTATGAATTTCTTTTGAGATTTCCTCTTGCACCCACTGTTTTTCTAAGAGTGTGCTGTTTAATTTCTATATTTTGTTGTGAAATCTGGGCCTTTGGCCCTTGCAGATTTACTGCATCATTCCACTGTGGTCAAAGATATTATTTTGTATGATTTCATTCTTACTGAATTCATTGAGCCTTTCTTTGTGGCCAAGCATATGGTCTATCTTGGAGAATGATCCATGTGCACTTGAGAAAAATGTATTTCCTGCTGTACTTGGGTGTAATGATCTGTATACATCTATTAGGTCCAGCTCCTCTAATGTACTTTTCAAAGATTTTGTTTCTTTATTGATTCTTTTTTGAGATGTTCTGTCCAAAGTTGATAGTGGTATATTAAAATCTCCCACAATAATTGTAGAGGCATCTATTCTTCCACTTAGTTTTTCCAGTTTTTGCCTCACATATTTGGATGTGCCCTTGTCAGGAGCATAAATATTTATGATTGTTCATTCTTCTTGAAAGATTATCCCTTTCACTAATATGTAGTATCCATTTTTGTCTCTCAAAATCATTTTGCACTTAAAGTCTATTTTGTCTGATATTAATATAGCTACCCCTGCCTTTTTTGGTTATTGTTTGCTTGTAAGATTGTTTTCCATCCATTCACTTTCAACCTCCTTGAATCTCTGGATCTTAGAGGTGTTTCTTGTAGACAGCAAATAGATGGGTCATATTTCCTTATTCAATTATCCAGTCTGAGTCTTTTGACAGGTGGGTTTAATCCATTGATATTCAGTGTTATTACTTGCAAGGAATTATTTATGTTAGCCATATTTCATTTGGACTTGTGTTTGTCATATTTTATTTGTTTTTTTTTCCTTCTCTTTTTGTTTTTTTGTTTGCTTTACACTCCCCTCCTTCTCTGCCTCTCCTGTTTCATTCTTCCTGAAGCACTCCTTTTAGTATTTCTTGAAGGAAAGGATTCTTGTTGACATACTCTTTTAATTTCTGTTTATCTGTGAATATTTTGAACTCTCCATCACTTTTGAATGCTAGCTTAGCTGGGTAGAGTATTCTTGGTTGGCAATTTTTTTTCTTTTAGTACCTTGACTATATCATACCACTGCTTTCTTGCCTCCATGGTTTCAGATGAGAAATCAGCACTTAATCTCATGGAGCCTCCCTTGTATGTGATTTTTCTCTTTTTCTTGCTTCTTTTAGAATGTTCTCTTTGTCTTGAACATTGGATAACTTGACAAGTATATGTCTTGGGGTAGGCCTTTAGGGATTTATGGTGTTTGAGGTGTGTTGTGCTTCCTTGACATTTACATCCATCTCCCTCAGCAGATTTGGGAATTTTTCAGCCATTATTTCCTCCAACAGCCCTTCTGTCCCCTTTTCTTTCTCTTCTCCTTCTGAGATGCCTATAATACGTAGGTCTGTGCATTTTGCATTGTCATTCAGGTCTCTAAGTCCCAGCTTGATTTTTTTTTACTTTTTATCCATCAGTTATACTATCTGTTTGATTTCAGATGTACTATCTTCCACATAACTAATTCTCTCCTCTGCATCTTCTAATCTGCTGCTATTTGCTGAGAGTGTATTTTTGATTTCTTGACCTGTGGTGTTCATCACCATCATATCTGTTATCTTTTTGCATATTTCTGCAATTTCCTCTCTAAGTGATTTCTTCATATTGTTAGTCTCTTCCTGTATTTCATTAAGTTGGTCTCTAATATATGTTTTGAGATCTTTAATTACTTGTCCAATGTGTTGCTCCTCTTCCTGGTTTTTAGTTTGTTGATTGGATTCAACCACGTTTTCCTGATTATTTGTTTGGTTTGTAGTTTTTTGTTGCTGTCTGGTCATCATTTTATCTTGACGGGCTTAATCAGTTCCTTAACTTCTTTGTCTAGTCTTGGGAATTGATTAGTTGTTGTTCATGCATAAGTGTTATGTCTCTCTTAGTCACTTTGTTCTTCTTACTCTATTTTCTTGTTGCTGGCTAAGTTCACTTTGAAGGAAAACATTAGGGGCAGGGAGAGCAAAATGAGGAAGAAACGAAAATACATAAAGTAGTATTGGTAATAAATGTTAACAGCAACAATGTGAGATCTAAGAGAATGGATATTAGACCCATATAAGTTGTGTAGAGCTATAGCAGTAAGTAGAGTACCTATAATGAGACAGTGAACTGAATATGGGGAGAAAAGCAGAAGAACAAGCAAGAAAAAGAAAAAGACAAAAATTAAATAAATGAGAAAAAAATCTTGGGGGATAAAATGGGAGAAAAGACCAGGAGATAATGCAATATTAGCAACCACAACAAAAACAAAAAACAAACAAACAAAAAAGGAACCAACTTTTCAAGTTAGGAATCCTTTTTGCAGTTAAATAATATGCTTAGGGATCTGACCTTCACCCTTTCTCCCTTCCTCACTTCTCTCTCTCCCAGGGCAGCAGGAAAGCTGCCTGAGAGGCACAGTAGGAGATTCAAGTAGGTCTTTGTTGAACCAACTCAACACAGGAGACTATGGCTCTTTATTTCCAGCGTGAGAGCACCTACACCTCACCAGAAACCCCAAATATGCTATTGGAAGCTTGGATAGCATGTCTTACATTCCCTCCCCCTTAGGCATACTAGGGAGTTCTAATTGATTTTCTGACTCCACCTTCTCCCAGACCAAGTTTCCTATCCCAGGACATTTAGGTAAATTGGGCTTTCTCAGCAGATTCACTTCTCATTTCTTCCCAGACTCTCCCCAAGTAGCTGGTACACTCCTCCAAGTTCAAGGAGAGAGAGAGAAAAATAATACAGCACAAAACGCAGAAGTATTTAAAGAACTCAGATGGGCCTCAGGTTCACTCCAGCTGTATTTTTCCCATGCTTCCCCACATTCCCACCACCCTGAAATAATGATGTACATTTGCCCCAGCTAACAAAGGACATTCTTGCATTTGTACCACCCAACACAGTTCCCATCTACCTCTTGGTTTGCCATGCTATTCAGTTCCTAGAATATTCTCTAGCATTCTGTTGACTGGCTTTTACATCCCTAGACAGCCATTTTCAGCCACATCCCCTTTTATAAACTGTTAATCACTATGTATTATCATCCACTGTATACATTTCCACACTTATACAGTAAAGCTAATGAAAACTTCTACAACACTAAATATCGTAGTCCATACCTGCCCTCCTCTTATCTCCTTTGAGAATCTTCCACCTACCACCAGGTCTTGAAGATATTTTCCTACATTTTCTTCTAGAAGCTTTATGGTTCTTGCTTTAACATTTAAATTTTTGATTCACTTTGAATTAATTTTTAGATAAGGTGTGAGAAAGGGGTCCTCTGTTCTTCTTTTGGCTATAGATATCCAGTTCTGTCAGCACCATTTGTTGAATGAAGTGTTCTGCCCAAAATGTGTAGATTTGACAGGCTAGTAAAAAAAATCACTTGACCATACATGTGATGGGCTGTTTCTGAAGCATCCATTGGATTCCATTTGTCTATGTGTCTTTCTTTATCCCAGTACCATGCTGTTTTACCACTATAGCTGGATAACATGCTTTAAAATCTGGAGATGAGAGTTTGCTTTTCTTTTTTAAATGTTTCTGGCTATTCAGGCCCCTATATCCTTCCAATAATTTTTGATAATTACATTTTCAATTTAAAAAAATGCTGGTAGAATTTTTATCAGGATTGCATTGAATCTATACATAAATTAGAGTAGAGTTGACATCTTAATGATATTTCATCTTCCGATACATGAGAATGGAATGTTCCTCCAGTTATTTAGGCTATTTTTTATTTCTTTTAACTCTGAGTTGTAGTTTTCTGAATACTAGTGCTTTGTATAATTGGTTAAGTTTATTCCTGCCTATTTGAGTGTTATCTGTGATATTTTATGTTCACCACTCTTTTAACATTTGGTACTTTTATTGATATAATCTTCATTTATTGACTCTCTTCCAGGCCTCTCTCTCCTGTCTTTTCTTTTCAGGCTCTAGCACACCCTTTAGTGTTTCCTGAAAATCTGGTCTTCTTTAAAAATTCTCCCAAATTCTGTTTATCTCTGATATTCTAAACTCACACTCATTTTTGAAATACAATCTTGCCAAATATAAGATTCTTGAATGGATATTTTTCTTTTGTAGCATCACAAATATATCATACCTCTGTCGTCTTGTCTCCATGGTTTCTTGTGAGAAATCAGCCGTCTGTCTTATTGAGTATCCTAATTTTTTTTGCATTGCTTTTATCTTGTTCTCAGAATTCTCACTTTTCTTTGGCATTTGAAATTTTTATCAGAGTATGTCCTGAAGTTGTTCTATTTGGAGTATTTTGAATGGGAATGCACTGGGCTTCTTAGACAGGGATATCTATGTCCTTCAAAAGGGTTGGGAAATTTTCAGTCATTATTTCTTCAAATATCCCTTCTGCCACTTTCCCCTTCTCTTCTCATTCTGGGATACTCATGAGATGTATGTTTGCATGACTTTTCATGTCATTAGTTCTCTGAGGCCTTGTTAAAATTTTTCCATTCTTTTTTTCATCTGTTCTTTTGTATGTTCACTTTCAGAGGCCATTTTTTAAGTACACCAATCCTATTTCTGCCTCCTCAAATCTGCAATTTATGATTCCAATATTTTTTAATTTGACTTATTGCACCATTCATTTCCATAAGATCTGTTTTTTTTCTATGTATGCCTTCAAATTTTATTTTGTCTCATCCAATCTCTTCTTAATATTGTTAATCTCTTTAGCCATCTCATTTAATTTATTAAGGAGATTTGTTTGAACATATATGATTAGTTGTTTCAACTCCTTTATGTAATCTGGAGGCTTATCTTGTTCCTCTAACTGGGCCATAGTTTCCTGTTTCTTGGTGGGGATTATAAGTTTTTGTTGGTGTCTTCGCATCTGGCTTACTACAGTATTTATTCTAGGTGCAGGTTTTGACTTTAATTTAGGGTTTCCTGCCCTTTCTCCCTTGCTGGTTGTGTGGTAGGAGACAATGATGTAGTTGGTGTTACAGGATATGGAGGCTGAAGATGCCCTCATTTTACAAGGCACTGAGGAAGCTTCTCCCAACTTTCTTCTTTGCTGTAGTGAAAAAGTCACAACTATGTGGAATAACACAAGTAGCACTAGCCTAGACTATAGCTGCCCAGAGAGACTAATGAAGCTTCACACCCCTTTCTCCCTTGCCTTGGGTAGGGGTGGAGCTGCAGGTGTGGGCAACAATCTATGCAGTTTGGGTCCAAAGATGACCACAGTTACCCTGCTAGAATTCTGATTATTCAGGGTTTGCCAGCCAAATGTACCTGAGGTTTCCTGGATAGACTTGTGCAGGGCCTGCCAGCATCCTCTTGCAAGAGGAGGGGCTGAAGCCTGGTCTAAGGTCACAGGGTGATCTGGGTGAAATAACCTGGTTCCTACAGTCAATGTGATTTTTGTTCAGCACTGTTACCCCTCACTCTGGGGGCAGAGTCAAAGTGGAGGGTAACAGCCTCTTTCAGACTTCAACAGTTTCAAACTTTATATATTGTTAGGATTATACTTTAGCGAGCCAAATTTCCTAATCAGTAGCTGAAAGCAGTGGCCAAACATCTCCTCCTCCCCTCTTTTTGAGAATTGAGCTTCCAATTCCAACCACAGAATTGCACTGGGAGACTTGCAATGCCAACATCGGGTGATCAGATGCCTCTGAGACTTGGCCACTAATTTCCTAGAGAGGCTGCCGCAGGTCCCCCAGCTTCCTCCCTGTAGAGGTGGGACTGGGGCCTAGGCCAGACCTGCAATATGACCTGGATGGACCAAAGCCAGTCCCCACCAGCACTGTGATTTTCAGTCCTCCCTGCTTTCTTTCTGCCAGGCGGAGAGTTAAGATGACAGCTACCGGCCTCTTTCTCACTTGAACAATTTTGAACTTTAGCTGTTCTTAGGATTATATTTTTCCACTGAATTTATTCATGAGTAGCTGAAGTTGGTCCCCAACTCTCTCTTCCTCCCCCATATTTTGGGAGTAGAGCTTTCAATTCCAGCCACAGAAGAGTGGCCAAACTAAAATAAACATATTTCATTGGCTGAGCATCATCCCTTATAACCTAAGCATTCTTCAATGAGTATAGTATATTAAGGCACCCACAAATACTATCTGATGGCAATAAGAAATGAAAATAGCTATCTAAATAAAAAAAGAAGGTAGAGTAGGAAATCAAAACATCTTTTGTGGCAATGAAAAGAAAGGCATGGATGGCAAAGGGTCCAGTGAAGGAAATGAGTAAGGGAGGTAAATGACCTTCTATAGAGGAAGTTTTGGATATGAAGGATCATGGATTTAATTTTGGGAAGGACCAGAGTCAGAGGATGATGGGGGAGAAGGAAGAAGATGCAAGGGATAAGGAAAGAAGATGATAAAATTTTAAATATTAAGGAGGTATAATGAATAGAGAATCAATGCATCAGGGTGTAAAATATAAAAAAAAAAACCCTAGCCTAGAGGGTGAATTCACCCTGTCATTTGATCTCACCAAGTGAAAGAAAGATTTCTATGATACAGTTCCCTGAAGGACATGGTTTCTCAGACAGATGGAGGAAGCAAACCCACTCGAGTCTATTTGAGGAGGAAGCAGCTGGTGCTGCAGGACTCACTGCCCTACAGCCCTGGGGAGGAGGTTAATGTTCGAGGTTGAAGCACTGTGGGAGGAGAGCTGTCATACTGCTGACAGTAATAATCTCCCAGATCCTCAGGCTGGACTCTGCTGATGGTGAGAGTGTAATCTGTCCCAGACCCACTGCCACTGAATCGATCAGGGACCCCAGATGGCCGGTTGGATGCATAGTAGATGAGCCGTTTAGGAGCCTGTCCTGGTTTAAGGTGGTACCAGGCTAAGTTGCTGCTAACACTCTGACTGGCTTTGCACTTGAGGGTGACGGTCTCTCCTGCAGATGCAGCCACAGAGCCTGGAGACTGGGTCATCACGATGTCCCCACTGGCACCTGCAACCAGAAAAGAACATTGATCATACATTAAATCACACTTGTATAAAATATGTATCTAAATGTAGGTTCTTGTTTATCATATATATTCAGATCTGCTTTAGATGAAAATGGTTTGCTCACTCTGCATGTTAAAACCATTCTCCAAATTTATAAACATAATACCCTTCTAAACCTCTCACCTGAGGCCCAGAACACCAGCAGGATGAGCAGTTGGGAATGTGACATCATCTTGCTCACCCGACTGATGTACTCAGGCCCCATCTCCAGGGAAACTGCATTAATAGAGCTCTGAGCAGACAACCAAGTCCCCGAGGAGCATATGCAAATCAATAGAGAGTATAAAGTCAAATGTGCCTGTGCAGTGAGTTGTAAAGAAAATAGTGGAAGGAGATAAAAATATCAAGACCACAGGAAATGTAACTACTCACCTGCAAAAGGCAATAAATCAACTTAACACCACAATTTTCAACAATATTCAGCACAATTCAGAAAATGAAATATTTTATCAGCAATTGTACTCTTTCAAATCAACTGCACCCATCTTGAAAACAAAAGGAATTTGTAAGAAAATACATACATCTGTAAGTGTAATATCATAACTTAAATAAATGTTATAAATATGGTGCCAAAACCTAGGTGGAAAAGACTCATATCATTGGATAGATTAAGAGGTAGTGCATGTGTTCTGTATCTATCTCAGTCTATTCTAAATTTTAAACAAATATCTGAAGCTCCTCTTCAACATCCCAAAGGAACCTCACTTAATATATCCCAAACTAGTCCTCTGTATTGCCCTTAGTGCAGTATTACTCTCAGAAATGAGTTTCCAAATACTTACAAGTCACCCTTAGGACTATCATTTTAGTCGACCACTTTCTAAAATCACTAATGTAGTGATTAGGAGACATGAAGTGTAACACCTCCACCTAGTGGTCATAGGTAAAATGGCTTCAGTTGGAAAGGTCTGATAGAGCAGTTCATTTATTCCTACCCAAAACCAACGATACTTTTAGAATTATGCAAATAACAATATCATGAACACTTCTAGGCATAGGATATTAAATTAGGAACAAGTAGAATGATTCATTTTACTGGGAGGTTACACAATAAACAAGTAACATTTCTGTAGCCGTTACTAACCTGCTTCTTTGAGATTTCCTCCTCTGAGCTAAGCTGTTACTCAGGAAAGGTAGGGCCATGTGAACCTGCTCCATTTCAGGATCAACCCTCTGCATGAACAGTCAAAGGTAAGAGAAAATTTAGGACACTTTAACAATTATATGGATAAAAAATTCTTCCACTATCATGACTATAATTTTTCCTGCAGATTTTTTCCAAAGGTCCTAAGAGGTTTTCCTTCAAGGCGAATGACTTAAAGCATGTATTGTTCTAATTTGAATTAAGTTCATTTTCTGTAGTTTGTCTCTTCATGAGCACTTTACCTTAGGAGAGGATCCCCTCCCAGCATTCAGGAGTGGTTCTGCACATACCCTCCTCATCAGGGAAGGCATTCCTTATCAACAATCCACCCTGTTCTTAGTTCACCACGTATTTATATTTAGATATTAATAATTAATTCAGGTTTGCTCTTTCCACCCATGTATTTTTTTCCTCCTCTTCCATGAAGTTGCATTTAATATACATTCTTAAATTTGCTTATTTTTCTTGAATTTCTACTACTTAATCGATAGGGTTCCTGCATCAGTGCAATATAATTTCCTTCCCATTCTTACACACATTCAAAAATTTAAAGCCATCATGGATGATAGGATGATAAAAAAGGATGTCTCATGCAGTGTAACTGCCCAGAGGGGTCCACGTAAAATGTGGAGTAAGGAAATGTTGTCTCCAAGTAGGGGACAGTGGACCTAATGCATGAATAGAGGAGGGGGCTGGAATTCAAAGCCCAGTGAAGAGCACTTCAGAAAATGAACAGGACTTGGGAAAAGATGGCCCCGGATATTCAAGAACAACCAATGAAACAGAGTGTGAAAGCAGAACAGGCATGTTCCAAGGGGAATATTAATCTGATGAAAGTTTGAGGATTAGGTTATGTACTATGAGAATCCATGGAACAAGAGTTTGAATTAATTTTTCATTTTAGCAGATACTTGTGGATCATTCTACAAGCTATAACACTCCAAAGATGCAGACACAGTGGAAGCCATTAACATTTCAGTACAGCTGGGAAACAAGCTTTCTCTCATATAAGGATTTTTAAAAGTGAAATTTTCCAAATGCTCCCCCAATCCCAAAGATCCAAATTAGGCCCAATCAATCTTTGATAAGTGATTTAAAAAGAACACATTGTGTTAAGAGAAATTCTAAAAAAGCCTGGGGACTCCTGTCCCTAGTATATTCACACATTCTCTCAGTTGTTGAAACACTGTTCAGGTGCTTCTGTGATGTGATTTTGCAGATATCATTAAAGCTATTGATTTTAAGAAGGGGGGTCCATTAAATCTTACTCTACTGGTCAGAGAGAAAGAGCCCAGAGAAATTCATAAATAATTAGTATTTGAAATCGAAGAATACATCCGAAGTTGGTTGTGGAGTTCCAGGGGGCCATGTGTCAAGGAATGTGGGCAGGCTCTAGGAGGAGAGAGCTGACAGCCAGCAAGGACATGGGATCTCAGCACTGCCACCTGAGGAACTGATTCTGCCAAACCCCATGAGCTTGAAGAGAACTCTGTGCTCTGGACAGAAGGCAGCCCTATTTAACCATGTAGGAACCTGAGAAGAGAATCATCAACACTGGACCCAGACTACTGATCTAAAATCTCTGACATAACAAATTGCTAATTGGTTTTGGAATGAGAAAAGTGATAGATAGATAGATAGATAGATAGATAGATAGATAGATAGATATAGGTGTATGTATGTATATATATATATATATACATATATATATATTAAAATGAACCACGTGCTAAAAGAAATGTCATAACTCCTGATACAAGAATTATCATCCCATTTAGCTCACGGTTGAATGATGCTGACACATGACTCTTCTCATGAAATGTGCTGTGCTTTATGCTCCTTTTATCCACAGATGATTTCCTGATGTGTTACCACATCCACAGGGTCACAGCTAAATACTGTGCTATGAAAATACAGGTAAGAGCAGAACTAGCTTTGAAGGTGGTCAGGATCTGTTCCCTCTGTTTCCATGGCCATGTTCTCTGACAACTGAAGAAATTCTAGACAGGGCTGTTGGTAAGAGCGCAGTGAACTGGGGTCATCCCAGGTAGACCTGAACCTAGCTACTGTCTTCACATTTGTTCAGAAGTCTGGAATCTTTCAGATTCTTAAAAGTGGATGACTTGTTCCTTCTACATGGGACAATGTGGGAATGTAGCATTTGGTCTTGATCTAAGAGATAAATGTCTTATACTTCTATTTATTTAGAATTTACAGTTCTACATGTTTTATTTAATTTTCTATACTCCTGTTGTTCAAATGACCAAAAAATCTCAATTAATTATACATAAAATCAACTTAGCAAGAACATTTTCTGGGCACAGCTCACCCTACCCAATGATCTTACCAGGGGGCAGTCAAGCCAATTGCTGCTGTTGCAGACATGAAATCAGGCTGATCGATATATGAAGCATGAATCACATGCAGCCAGACCTAGCCTGCTTCATGGTTCTCAAACAATTCTACAGTATCAATGGAATTCTTATTCCCCAGTGTAGAATCAGGGCCCCAGTGAATGTGCTCAATGCGTTTGGGCATGAATGGATGAAAGTAACGTGTTAGCAAATTCTTAATATGAAGGCAAAATTAATCTTTAAACTTGAAATGATGAGGCTTATGCCAAATGCATAATGTACAGAATAAAATATTATGCTATTCCCTTAAAATGGAAGAAATGCATTAGCAGTGATCAAGACATTTTCAGTAAAATCACATGATATTCCTGCAGCAGATTCATGGAAAACAAATGCATGTGGTTTCCTGGATTGGAATTTGGAAGGGGACAGTATAGGAGTAAAAAATTAGATATATCAGAATGAAGTCTGGAGTGTAGTTACTAAATTTGTAACAATGTAAGTATCTTAGTTTGACTAATATACCTTGATTATGTATGATGGTAACATTAAGGGAAGTGGGAAAGGGTATGTAGGAACCCTCTGGACAACCTTTACAACTTATATAGGAGACAAATCATTGGGCTGTCCATGTGCCAGTTGTAACTGTTTATCTCAACAGTTACCAACACCTACTTTCGAGTTCATTGGACTCACCCAGGACAACTAACAAGGAGATGATGATGGACAATGGATATTTCAAGGAACAAAGAGAGTCTGCACCTGGGAACAAGATAGTCCCATCCATCTGCCCCATGAGATCTAATCCCACTCTCACTTGGAGGCAGAGTGGGCTTCACCATTGAAGAATCCTCAGGATTGGAGAATGAATGATGGACTAGAGTAGATTTACTGTTGTTCTACTATAGACGTGATTCTAGCAATGGAAGAAATTTTCTCATTGGTATGGAGGCACTGGGCATAGGAGTTTCTGAGTAGAGGGAGAGGGGAAAACAGGTGTCCTATGTGGGCATTTTCAGGATGTGGGAATCATCCTGAATGACATTGTAAAGACAGATACAGGCCATTGTATATCTTGTCATAATTTACAAAATTGGTCAGGAGATAGTATAAATTACAATGTAAACTAAAATCCATGCCACATGGCAATATTCCAAAATATATTCATCAATGATAAGAAATGTACCACAAAAATTAAGGATTTTGTTAATATGGGAAAGTGTGGAAGCGGTTGGGTGCAATATTTTTCTGTAAAATTTATGTAATATAAATATTTTAAAAACTTTTTTAAAGTATAAAAAGCAAATGGACACATTTTAAAAAAGAAAAATATTCACTAATTTTTGTTTTGAGCAGTCATTTTTCTTCTTTTATTGATGCCTAAAAGTTTTTTTGAGAACAAAAAGCTGGAGGAAAACAATAAAATAATTTCAATGAACCCCGTACACTAAATGACAAAGCCACTTTAGCAAGAGAATTTACATTACCCTTTGTTACTTCCATGGCAGGATTCCTGTGTCTCTTCTCCAGCAAATATTTTACATTTGATTAACCTATAAGTTCCCATGTTTTCCACTATTTACACCAAGTCCAACTTGGCATCTTCATGCATCAAGGTGGACAGCACAGAGCCAGGAAGGGTACCCAAGAGAATGGGAATTTTGAGATGCATCAAATATTTCATCCAATATCTTCTGAGACTAGATGGAGTTATCTTTCCCAGGATGATAAGGAAATGGTGAGGAACACAAGAAAGGTTGATTCAGGTCTCTTTCAGACTTAACAACAAGGAAGAGACAGCTCTGTTCTCTGCACTGGGATCTCATTAACTAAGACCAGAGCAGATGCTAGAAGGAAAAACATAAACAAACAATTACTAAAACCACAATGATTTTTTAAATTGTAGCTATTAATGACACTTACTGGTAATAAAAAATCTGGAACAAATGTTAAACAGGAAAATACTCTACAGCAGCTGATAAAAAGACAGACTTTTTCAGGGATTCTTGAAGAGAGAAGGTTGAGAAATTGACAAAAGAACTCAGTCTCTGAAAGTTGACCAATTACATAACCAACTAATATCATCTAAGCATCTCAAATTAGCTGAATATCAGAATCAGGTGTCAAAATGTTTGGAAATATCAATCTTGAGGCACATTTGAACAAACTCGTCAGAATTTCCAGAATTGGAGTTTGCGAATCTGTTCTGAGCAAAGTCCCTGAATTTGTAGCCTATCTGCACAAGTTCATGAATGGGCATTTAGAAACTAATGCTGCAACATCAGCTCTCCCAATGACACTAAGGACAAAATTAAATGTTTTTAGCAATATTTTATGAAGATTGAGATAAATAGAGCATAACATGATAATCATTATATTTATCTTAAAAGTAAAGAAATGACAACCTGGTTAAGGATTGAAAAATGTAGATGTGATTTTGAAATTAAAGATCAATCTCTGACTATATTGTGGTCTTGGCAAAAGCAGGAATGTGTAGAGTATTCAAGAGAAGAAAAGGCAAAAAAATAGGTTACATCAGAACCTAGAGGAATCTGAGATATGCGGATATATCCTTATAATGATAAAGACTCAGGACACAACACACTGAGAAGGAACAGCCACCTGTGGATTCTGAAAATGAAGACAGTGCCCAAATGTGGTCTTAGTGCCAGGCACTTCTCAAATATTTTACATAAATAGACTCATTGAACCTCACAACAATCCTAAAAAACAGGAAACAATTTTTATATCCTTGTACCACACAGTAGTAAAGTAGCTTCAATTTCTGGGACTAGGAAGTGCCTGAACTATAAGCATAAACTTCACACTTTAGGGATCAAGGTCCTAGAGAAATCTGTACTCATTTATTGATAGGTATATTTACAAAATAGAGTGGTTCTTAGTAGGCGTATGAAAGAAAGAGATGATTGCCAACTTCTGTGTATTGCTTTCTTTTTTAAAAATAAATAAATTTAACTGGAAGATATCAATAAAACATGAATCCACATGAAGTGTAAAATCAAACTTATTTAGTATAAATTCTATTTAGCCTGATTTTTGCATATTGATCCTGTATCCTAACACTCTACTGAAATCCTTTATTACCTCTAGCTAGGAATAAATAAATATTCATGATCATTATAGACTTCATTTCTGTAACTGGTCACATGGTCAAAATACATATTCATCACTACATTCTTCCACTACCTATTCCATATTCCCTTCACCCTCACCAGCACCTCAGTTGGCCATGTTTCTTTGCCTGGTAGAATGACTCAAGCCCTCATTCCTGAAGATTCTGGGCCATTGATAGTCATTCCTGGGTTGACTTGATGCAGTTTTCCATTGACTTTGGTCACAGAGCACAGTCATACTAGGAGGTTCCCAAGGTCATCTGCATCCCAGACAAACTCTTACTTACCACCATTGAGTAGTAGCAGTCCTTTTCCTCTTGATAGGATCAATCACCCCAGCCAGTACAGTAATTCCCTTCTTTCTCTTTTGATTCAGAGGCATGAAAAGACCAAAGTGGGCAGGCTGCAGGCTTACCATCAAGATCAATGGAATCGTGTTGTGTTTCCTGGTGAAAGTCCTCCTCCTTTGGGACTAAGACCTGAAGACTAGTTGGGCTTAAGGTTGCAGGGACAGGAAATAAAAACTTTCCTGGTAGAATACTGGGGTAATAGTGGGTGGTGCCACTTGCATTTCCACCGCTTGATTCCAGGATTGTGAATTCCAGCTAGTGGAGAAATAGCACCATAGAGTGAATGCTGATTTAGAGCCAACAAAGCTTCCTGAAAAGCATTGCCTTAGCCCTGCAGGTACTGTCACCTAGTTGACAAGGTAGGGGAGCCCTCATAGGATCAATACACTGAGATGGAAGAACGCTGTATTTTGTTGGGTTTATCTCCCACCCTCTCTCATCCAAAAGTCAGGCTATTCATTAACAGCCATTATTATGATCCTAGTACAAAAAAAGAGTACCAGGACTATATGAGATTGCAACTAGTATTTCTTTAAAAATTATATGAATGAAAAGTTAAATAAATAAAGGGCATAGATAAATTATGTCAACTTTATTCACAAGTAAAACAGAATTCTAAGCAAAAAACTAATGAGTAATTTTAGATTATTTTTTGCTATTTCATAAATTAGGAGAAATGAAAATAGGTTAGCATAGCCATAAATATTCAAGGGGAAATAAATTTTGATACAGAGTAATCCTACCAAATATGAAAAATATTTTAGGAATTAATGCTCTTGGATGCACACAGCAGAAATGGAGTGGGTTTTGCTGACAAAAATGAAAGTATAAAATGAATATCGTGTGGCTTGCAGATCTGATCACAAGCTGGGGCAGCATAGGAAATGTGTTGGACTTTAGATGGCATTAACACAGTTTGGAATATCACAAAAAGAGAAAGACATGATCCCACTCCTACCAGGATGGTGGACACTCCTGATGGCAACTTCTGTGCTGGATGCCAGTCATGAGACATTGGAGGTTGAAGACATCTACTGCTGCCATCATGGCAGAGGATTCAGTCTGAAATATTTTAGATTCAGAGACACATATTAGAAAAATTTCTACATGTTATGTCCAAATTGTGTGAATCTAGCAAATGTAAAATACTGCTAAGTGCAATTACTGTTTTCCAACTTAGCATTATTAGAGAATCCATGACAAGATATGATCTCTTTCTGTATATAAATATATAAGAAAGGAGAAGTAAAACAAGCAAGATGGGAGCAGAGTAAGGAGCTCCTAGACTCAGCTCGTGCTACAGGGCAGTTAGTAATCACCCAGAGCTATCTTAAGCACCTGTCTGGTGTCCCCAGGAGACAAGAAGGTCATCCTGCAACATCATTGAAAGATTGGAAAGAGAATACTCCCATCTGCAGAGAAAATTTGTGAGTAGGGCACTCCACATCCCAGAGACTGGTACCCAATTTCCACTGGCTGCATGTGCTGTCTAAGGAATGATGCAAAGGCTGGAATTGGAAGCTCCATTTCCCAAAAATGGAGAAGGAAGAGATGGTTGAGCAGCAACTTAAGATACTGATCAATAAATCCGGTGGGCTATCTTATAACCCAAAGAAGAGCTAAAGTTTGAAACTGTCCAAATCTGAAAGTGGCCAGTAGCACCATTTTAACTCCACCTCTGGCACAAGGGGAAGCAGCATGGACTGAAAATCAAAGTGCTGGTAGGGACCAGCTTCTTTCCATCCTGACAGAATTGCAGTCCCAGTGTAAACCCCACCCCCACATCTGGCAGGGATATAACTGGAAAGGCATGCACCAGCCTATCCAGGAAACTATAGGCCACACCAATGAGGCTGATGATCATCCTACTTGGCCACACAGGCCACCTCAGGACCTATCCTGTGGCTGGAATTTGAATCTCCATTTCCCAAAAACAGGGAGGAAGAGATGGTTGACCACTGATTTCAGCTACTGATTAATAAATTTGGATGGCTAGAGTATAACTCTAAAATTAACTAAAGTTTTAAAATGTCCAAGTCAGAGAGTGACTGGTAGCCACCATTTTCACTATGCCCACAGCATGAGGACAAGCAGGCTCACTGAAAATTACTGTGATTGTAAGGACAGGTATCCTTCATCCAGGATGGCCTGCAGCCCAAGCCTAGGCTTCTGTCCCACCTCTAGCAGAGAGGAAGCTGGCAGGCCCTGCAATAGCGTTTCCAGGAAAATGATGGTGCATTTGGCTAGCACTAACAGCATAGCATGATATGTATGGCACAACTGCGGTCACCTTGGACCTGTAATACATAGATTGCTCTCCAAATCTGTAGCTCCATCCCAGCCCCAGGAAGCAGAGAAAGACACCTGAAGCTTCATAAGTCTCTCTGGGCAACCACAGTCTAGATCTATACAACTTGGATTATTACACACAGATGTAGCTTGGTCCAAACACTTGGCAAAAGAAATGTGGAAGAAGTTTCTTCAGACCCTGGGGAACTGAGGGCAGCTTGAGCCTCCATAGCTCACAACACCAACTACATCCTTGGCTCCTACTACACAACCAGCAAAGGAGAAAGGGCAAGAAAGCCCTAAAGCAGAAAGCAAACCTGCACCCAGAATGAATAATCTAGGAAGCCAGACATCAAACCACCAACAAAAAAATTTCTATCCACACCAAGAAACAGGAACCCATGACCCAGATAAAAGAGCAAGATAGGTCTCCAGATGGCATAAAGGAGTTGAAACAACTAATCATAGATGTTCAAACAAATCTCCTTAATAAATTCATTGAGATGGCTAAAGGAATTATGGATATTAAGGAGACATTGATGAGCACAAAGAAGAATTTGAAAGTATACTTAAAAAAATAGTAGATTTTATTGAAATGAAAGACACAATAAATGAAATTTAAAATACACTGGAGTCATATAATGGCAGATTTGAGGAAGCAGAATAAAGGATTGGTGAGTTTGAAGAAATGGCCTCTGAAAGTGAACAAAGGAACAGATGAAGAAAAGAAGGGAAAAAATTGTACAGTGTCTCATGGAAATAAATGACAGCAAGAGATATGCAAACACATGTTTCATGGTTGTCCCAGATGGAGAAAGAGAAGGGGAAGGGGTCAGAAGGAATATTTGAAGACATAATGGTAGAAAATATCCCAACCCTACTGAAGGACAGAGATTTCCATATCAAGAAGCACAACATACTCCCATCCAAATAAACCAAGAGACCAGCATTGCAGGAAATACTAAAGGGTGTGCTACAGCCTAAAAAGAAAAGATTGGATAGAAAGACCTGGAAGACCATAAAGAAAGGAAGATCATATCAATAAAAGTATCTAAAAGTATCAGAAGAGTGGTGAAAATAATAAAAGAGAGTAAAAAAACAAATATTGAGGAATAAACTTAACCAATGATGTAAAGCACTTGCATCCAGAAAAATACAACTAACTGGTAAAAGAAATCAGAAAGACCTAAATAATTGGAAGAACATTCTATACTCATAGTTTAGAAGACCAAATATCATTAAGATGCCAATTCTACTCAAATTGATATGCAAATTCAATACAATCCAGATAAAAATTCCACCAGAGTTTCTAAATAAATGGAAAACATGAGTATAAATTTTATTTTATTTTATTTTATTTTTTTAATAGATTATTTATTTTTAAAAATTACATAAAAAAATATGAAGTCAAATTCAACCCCACCGCCCCCACACCCCACTCCCCCCACAGCAACACTCTCTCCCATCTTCGTGACTCATCCGTTGCACCTGGTAAGTACATCTCTGAGTATCACTTCACCCCTAGTCAGTGGTCCACATCATAGCCCACACTCTCCCACCTTCCATCCAGTGGGCCCTGGGGGGATCTACAATGTCCCATAATTGTCCATGAAGCACCGCCCAGGACATCTCCTCGTCCTGAAAATGCCTCCACATCTCGTCTCTTCCTCCCATTCCCCAAACCCTGCAGCCACCATGGCTACCCTTCCCACACCCGTTCCACATTTTCTCTGTGGACATTGGGTTGGTTGTGTCCATTGCACATCTGTGTCAAGTGGGGGCTTAGATTCCACATGGATACTGGATGCACTCCTCCTGCTTTCAGTTGTAGACACTCTAGGCTCCATGGTGTGGTGGTTGACCTTCTTCAACTCGATGTTAGCTGAGTGGGGTAAGTCCAATAAATCAAAGTGTAGGAGCTGAAGTCTGTTGAGGCTCTGGGCCTGGGTGTCATATTATTGGTCCAGAGATTCAAATCTCCTAAATATATCTAAAACCCCAGCACCAACTACAATTCCATTAAAGTAGCATGCAAGTCTTGTGAAAAGAGATCCCCTCCGAGTCCTATTCCATCATGCAGAAACACCAGCTCCAAAGAAGGGCCATCTGCCATGGTAGTGAACCCCATCTGCCATGATCATAGAACCCGTGGGTCTCTTTATCCCTCAAAAGAACCAATATCTGGGGTTGTATCTACTTTATCTGTCTCTCAGAATCTGTTCATTTGTGCATAAGGGCATTCCTTCTGACAACCTCCAGACTCTTTTTTAGAGACTCATAGCCTTATATTCTCATTTCTCCTTTCCATTTCCCCCTTTCATTAGGTCAAACAGCATTTTGAAGTCATGTTATTATATGTAGACAGGGATATTCTGCTGATCCGTGTTGAACCTTTAATTCAAGGTCCTTCTCTAGTTGCCTCTTCAGCTGATATGTGGTAGTGATCCCTCGGTGCCAGGGAGGCTCATCCCCAGGTGTCATGTCCCACGTTGGGGGGAATGCACTGCATCTACATGCTGAGTTTGGCTGTGAGAGTGGCCACATTTGAGTAACATGAAGGCTGTCAGGAGGAAACTCCCAGGCACATTGCTACTCTAGGCCTTATTCTTATTGGAGGTGTATAGGCTCAAAAGCATAGCCATAAGTATCAGGAGCCCACTGTTGGGCCCTCCTTCCTTCCTGGTTCTTGCCGTTGCACCTGGGGGACTGCCGCTGCTCCCCCAGGGTCCACGACAGTGACCCCCTGGTCAGGGGCCCAGTACCCCCCCCAGCTATTGTTTTTAATTGTTTCCACTATGAGTATATCTAGACATTACTATATACCCTGGGCATATGCCCTGTATAACTCCCTGTCAACCATATATATCCTGTCAATAACATCCTATATCAGTATTCCTCCGCTGCCGTTGTTGAACCACTCTGTGATCCAAAACTTCCTGTAAAGTCAATCCCAGCATAATATCAGCTTCACACGAGTCTTAGATCACCAAAATTCATATATACAATATACAGTACTTCCCCAGATTCACCATAAAGCCTTTTCCCTTCCACAGTGATAATCTTTTAGCTTATTCCTATCATATTTCCTGAAACTGATGTACAGATTCCAAGACAATAGCTTTCAAACAAGGTGACATCTGTGCTTACTATGTGGTCCATACTTTAGATTGTACAGTTTTCTAAATTTTTTAGTTATCCTATGTTTTCCCTTATGGTTTACATTATTAGTCTGTCATCCCCTATATGTTTCTGGTGTAATATTACATGTTTTATATTCATTCTCGTGTACTCTCAGAGAACTCCTCTCTTGCCCCCATATTTACCTTGGTTCCATCCATTTCACACCCATTTTTCCCTCCCCTTGGGGCCCACGATGCCAGCCAATCTCCTTTTCCCAAGAAGCCATGTCCAGAGATACTTGCAGCAGTATTCAGGGCCTGACTTTCTCAACTGCCCTAATGCCGTGGGAGCCATCCTTTCTCACTAGAGATACAGTTCTCTCTATTTGATGGCATTAGTCCTCCCCAGGATGTGGGTCCACCCCAACTCTCACTTCTTGGGTCTCTTCCCAATGGTACACCCCACCTTGGCAAAATGAGCCTTCAGCTATTCGCCCAGAGTCCATCCCACCTCAGCCCATACCCCCTGAGCAAACTAAACAGGTAACCCTCCTACTTATACTTTGATATGATTTTCTCAACATTTTCTTCTCAACTAACACCTGACACACCCCATGTTCGTATGTTGCCCCTCCCTCCCCCCGATTTTTGGACAATATTACCCCTCTGCCCATCCCCAGCCCCCCCTCAGACCCACAAAGCCCCACCAGAAGGTAACCCCTTGCCCCCATTTTGTCCCTTCTTTGTGCTCATACTTACCGCCCGCTCATCACAGAGTCCACCCCTCCAGACGTTAACTCACATCCTTCCTCCACCCCCCAATTTCCTGTAAGCCTCTTTTCCGGTGTCTAGCTCTCTGAGGCAGTTTGTTTATTTCATATCATTGAAGTCATGTAGTATTTGTCCTTCAATGCCTGGGTTGCTTCACTCAACATAAGATTCTCAAGATTCATCCATGTTATCACGTGTGATTGTAGTGTATTTGTTCTAACAGCCGAGTAGTATTCCATTGTGTGTATATACCACATTTTATTGATCCACTCGTCTGTTGATGGACATTTGGATTGATTCCAACTTTTGGCGATAGTAAACAATGCTGCTATGAACATTGGTGTACATATATCTGTTTGTGTCCTTGTTTTCAGTTCTGATGGGTATATACCCATCAGTGGTATTGCTGGGTCATAGGGCAAATCTATGGCTAGTTTTTTGAGAAACCGCCATACTGTCCTCCAGAATGGTTGGATCCTTCTGCATTCCCACCAGCAGTGGATGAGTGTTCCCCTTTCTTCACATCCTCTCCAGCATTTGTATTCTTCTGTTTTTTTCATAGCTGCCAATCTTATGGGAGTGAGATGGCATCTCATTGTAGTTTTGATTTGCATTTCCCTGATAGCTAGAGATTTGGAGCATTTTTTCATGTGCTTTTTAGCCATTTGTATTTCTTCTTTGGAGAATTGTCTGTTTAAATCTTTTTCCCATTTTTTAAATGGGTTGTTTATCTTTTTGTTTTCAAGATTTATGAGTTCTTTATATATGCAAGTTATAAGTTTCTTATCAGATATATGGTTGCCAAATATTTTCTCCCATTGTGTGGGTTCCCTTTTTACTTTCTTGACAAACTCCTTTGAGGTGCAGAAGGCTTTAATTTTGAGGAAGTCCCATTTATCTATTTGTTCTTTGCTGCTCGTGCTTTTGGTGTGAAATTCATGAAGGCATTTCCTATTACAAGGTCCTGTAGATGTTTCCCTACACTGCTTTCCAAGATCATTATGGTCTTGGCTCTTATATTTAGGTCTTTGATCCATCTTGAGTTGATCTTTGTATAAGTTGTGAGATGGTAATCCTCCTTCATTCTTCTACATATGGCTATCCAGGTCTCCAGGCACCATTTGTTGAATAGGCCATTCTCTCCCAGTTGAGAGGGTTTGGTGGCTTTATCGAATATTATATGGCTATATACATGAGATTCTTTATCTGAAATTTCAATTCGATTCCATTGGTCTGTGTGTCTCTCCTTATGCCAATACCATGCTGTTTTCACTACTGTAGCTTTGTAGTATGTTTTGAAGTCAGGAAGTGTGATTCCTCCTATTTCGTTTTTCTTTTTCAATATGTCTTTGGCTATTCGGGGCCTCTTTCCTTTCCAAATAAATTTCATAGTTAGTTTTTCTAGTTCCTTAAAGAAGGCTGTGTTGATTTATATTGGGATTGCATTGAATGTGTAGATCAGTTTTGGTAGGATAGACATCTTAATAATATTCAGTTCCTATCCATGAACAAGGAATATTCTTCCATTTATTTAGGTCTTCTTTGATTTCCTTGAACAGTCTTGTATAGTTCTTGGTGTATAAATTTTTTACCTCTTTAGTTAAATTTATTCCTAGGTATTTGATTTTTTTATTTACTATTGTAAATGGTATTTGTTTCTTGATATCCTCCTGATCTCACTCATTATTGGTGTACAGAAATGCTACTGATTTTTGCGCAGTGATCTTATAACCTGAGACTTTGCTGAACTCATTTATGAGTTCTAGAAGCTTTGTTGTAGATCTCTCAGGGTTTTCTATGTATAAGATCATGTCATCTGCAAATAATGAAATTTTGACTTCTTCCCTTCCAATTTGAATGCCTTTTATATCTGGTTCTTGCCTTAGTGCTCGTGCAAGTACTTCCAAGATAATGTTAAATAGGAGCAGAGACAATGGGCATCCTTGTTTTGTTCCTGAGTTTAGAGGAAATGATTTCAGGATTTCGCCATTGTAAACAATGTTGGCTGTAGGTTTTTCATATATACTCTTTATCATGTTCAAAAAGTTTCCTTGTATTCCGATCTTTTGGAGTGTTTTTATCAAGAAGGGGTGGTGTATTTTGTCAAATGCCTTTTCTGCATCTATAGATATAACCATGTGATTTTTTTCCTTCAATCTGTTTATATGGTGTATCACATTAATTGATTTTCTTATGTTGAATCATCCTTGCATACCTGGAATAAATCCCACTTGGTCATGGTGTATAATTCATTTAATGTGTTGTTGAATATGATTAGCAAGTATTTTGTTAAGTATTTTTGCATCTAGGTTCATTAGAGAAATTGGTCTGTAATTTTCCTTTCCTGTGGTGTCTTTGTTTGGCTTTGGTACTAGGATAATGTTGGCCTCATAGAAGGAGTTCGGCAATGTTCCTTCTGTTTCGATTTTTTGGATTAGTTTCAACAGGATTGGTGTTAGTTCTTTCCAGAATGTTTTGTAGAATTCACCTGTGAAGCCGTCTGGCCCTGGGCTCTTCTTAGTTGGGAGATTTTTAATGACTGATTCTATCTCTTTGCTTATGATTGGTTTGTTAAGATCCTCAATTTCTTCTTTCGTCAGTATGGGCTGCTTATGTGTTTCTAGGAATTTGTCCATTTCCTCTAAATTGTCATTTTTGTTGGAATATAGTTTTTCAAAGTATCCTCTTATGATAGCCTTTATTTCTGTGGGGTCAGTGGTGATATCACCTTTCTCATTTCTTATTTTGTGTATTTGCATCTTTTCTCTTTTTTCTTTGTTAGTCTCGCTAAAGGTTTGTCAATTTTGTTGATCTTCTCAAAAAACCAGCTCTTTTTCTTGTTTATTTTTTCAAGTGCTTTCTTATTTTCTATTTCATTTAGTTCTGCTCTTATCTTTGTTATTTCCTTCCTTCTTCTTCCTGTTGGGTTACTTTGTTGTTGTTTTTCTAATTCCGTCAAAAGTGCAGTTAGTTCTTCTATTTTTGCTCTTTCTTCTTTTTTGATATGTGAATTTATGGCTATAAATTTCCCTCTCAGTACTGCTTTTGCTGCATCCCATAAATTTTGGTATGTTGTGTTATCATTATCATTTGATTCAAGGTAGTCATTGATTTCTTTTGAGATTTCCTCTTTGACCCACTGTTTTTGTAAGAGTGTGCTGTTTAATTTCCGTATCTTGGTGTGAAGTCTGGGCCTCCGTCCCTTGCAAATTTCCAGCTTCACTCCACTGTGATCAGAGATATTGTTTTGTATGATTTCGATCTTTCTGAATTCATTAAGCCTTTCTTTGTGGCCTAGCTTATGGTCTATCTTGGAGAATGATCCATGTGCGCTTGAGAAAAATGTATATCCTTCTGTGTTTGGGTGTAGCTATCTATATATGTCTATTAGATCCAGCTCCTCTAATATACTGTTCAGATGCTTTGTTTCTTTGGTGATTCTCTTTTGAGATGTTCTGTCCAGAGTTGATAGTGGTGTATTAAAATCCCCCACTATAATTGTAGATGCATCTATTTTTTCACTTAGTTTTTCCAGCGTTTGTCTCACGTATTTGGAGGCACCCTTGCTAGGAGGATAAATATTTATGATCGTTCGATCTTCTTGACAGATTGTCCCTTTCACTAAAATGTAGTATCCTTCTTTGTCTCTCGCAATTGTTTCGCATTTAAAGTCTATTTTGTCTGATATTAATATAGCTACTCCTGCCTTTTTTTGGTTGTTGTTTGCTTGTATGATTGTTTTCCAGCCATTCACTTTCAACCTCCATGAGTCTCTGGATCTAAGATATGTCTCTTGTAGACAGCATATAGATGGGTCATATTTCCTTATCCAGTGTCCCAGTCTGAATCTTTTGATAGGTGAGTTTAGTCCATTGACATTCAGTGTTATTACGTTCAGAGAATTATTTGCGGTAGCCATATTTTGGTTGGATTTGTGTTTGTTATATTTTGTTTGTAATATTTTATTTTCCCCTTCTATTTTTGTCTTTTTTTGTTGCTCTTACACTCTCCTCCTTCTCTGACTGTCCTGTTTTTTCCTTTCTTCCTGCAGAACTCCCTTTAGAATTTCTTGAAGGGGAGGTTTCTTGTTGATATACTCTTTCAGTTTCTGTTTATCTGTGAATATTTTGAACTCTCCATCATTTCTGAATGCTAGTTTAGCTGGATAGAGTATTCTTGGTTGGAAATTTTTTTCCTTTAGTACCTTGACTATATCATACCACTGCCTTCTTGCCTCCATGGTTTCAGATGAGAAATCAGCACTTAATCTTATGGAGCTTCCCTTGTATGTGATGGTTTTCTTTTCTCTTGCTGCTTTTAGAATTTTCTCTTTGTCTTGAGCATTGGATAATTTGACAAGTATATGTCTTGGGGTGGGCCTGTTGGGGTTTATGACCAGTGGAGTGCGCTGTGCTTCTTGGATATGTACATCTGTCTCTTTCAGTAGATTTGGGAAGTTTTCCATCATTATTTCCTGCAACACTCCTTCTGACCCCTTTCCCTTCTCTTCTCCTTCTGGAATGCCTATAATACATAAGTTTGAGCGTTTTGCATTATCATTCAGGTCCCTAAGTCCTATCTGCATTTTTTCTACCTTTTTAGTGACCACTTCTACTATCTGTTTGATTTCTCATGTACTGTCTTCCACATCACTAATTCTCTGCCCTGCCTCTTCTAGTCTGTTGATATTTGCTTCAAGTGTATTTTTGATTTCTTGAATTGTGGTGTTCATTTCCATCATATCTGTTATTTTTTTGCTCATGTCTGCAATTTCCCCTCCAAGTGTTGTCTTCATGTTGTTAACCTCTTTCATTACTTCATCAAATTTGTCGGTGATAAATGTTCTGAGATCTTTCATTGCTTGTGCGAAGATCTGCTCCCCTTCCTGATTTTTAGTTTGTTGATTGGATTCAGCCATGTTTTCCTGATTACTGGTTTGGTTTGTAGATTTTTGTTGCTTTCTGGTCATTATTTAATCTTGACGGGTTTAATCAGTTCCTTAGCTTCTTTGTCTAGTCTTGGAGATTAATTAGCTGTTGTTTTTGTGTAAGTGATATATCTTCTCTTTGTCCCTTTGTTCTTCCTATTCCGATTTCTTATTGCTGGTTAAGTTCACCAAGGAGGGAATCCTCCACACATAGCTGGAATGTCTGTATATATTTCACAGATGGATCCTCTCTGCTACCTTCCCTCCAAATCGATGTCCAGACACCTCTGGACCAGCAAAAATCCTGAAACAGCCCGGTCCTGAAGAGTCTCCAACGCCGCCCAGCCGATTCCCCGTGGGAGCTAGTAACTGGGAAGTTCACTCAACCACCATCTTCTCCAATCTCCGAGTATAAATTTTATGTGGAAGGTTGAGTGGTTCTGAATAGGCAGAAGCATCCTAAAATGAAAAACAAACTTGGAGAACTCTCATTTCCAGAATTTAATTTGCATTAACTAGTTACCTTGGTAAAAACAACACTCTACTATCATAAAGACAGACATATAGAACAATGAAACCAAACTGATGGTTCAGAAACAGACACTCACATCTATGGTCAAGTGATTTTGATTAGTGTGTCAAACATAATCACATCTGGCAGAACAGTCCATTCAACAAATGGTGCTGAAAGAACTGGATATCCATACCCAAAGAAGAAAAGAGGACCCCTTTCTCACACCTTATCCAAAATTTTACTCAAAATGGACCAAAAACCTAAATATAAAAGCAAGAAAGCTATTGCTTCTAGAAGAAATTGTAGAAAGTATCTTCAAGACCTAGTAGTAGCTGGTGATTTCTTAAAGGAGATAAGAGGATGACTGAGATGGGCTACTGATGTTTACTGTATGTAGAAGTTTTAGTTAACTTTACTGTAAAAGTGTGGAAATATATAGATTTGATGATAACACATTTAGTAAGTAAGAGTTGGTTTATAAATCAGATTGTGGCTGAAAATGGTAGTCTAGGGATGTAAACACCAATTGAAATAAAGCTAGAGAATAACCTAGGGAATGAATACCACAATAAACCCAGAAGTGGATGAGAATTGTGGTTGATGGTACAGCGACAAGAGTGTCCTTGGTGAGCTAGAGCAGGTGTACATCATTATTACAGGTAGTGGGAATGTGGAGAAGCATGGGAAAAATTCAACTCAAGTGACAAATGGACTCTGGCTAATAGTAATAATGTAATATCCATGCATCTATGCCAAAGATGCACTATGTTGATAATGGGGGAGAATGGAAAAGGTGTGCCAAATATATGCTAAGGACCTTATGATAATCTGATGATACTATCTCATAATCTCTGAAAAATGTTCCTCCATAGTGTGGTGTATTGATAGAGGGGTGTTGTTTGGGAATTCTGAACATGTGCATGATTGTTTTGTAAGCTTACAACTTCTGTCATAAAAATATATTTTTAAAAATTGTATTAGGGTATGTTAAGGTAAAATACACCAAATTTAAGATAAGGACTATAGTTAGTAAGATTTTAGAAATATTCTTTCATAATTTCTAATAAATATCTCAAAACAATGCAAGGTATTGTTGGTGGGTTGGTATATGGGACCCCTGTATGATGTTATGCATTTTTGCTTGTTAAGTTGCCAACTTGTTCTATACATTTATTATTCATGCATGTTCATGTATAAATGATATAAAAATAATAATAGGGTGGTTTTTGGAAAAATACTTTGGTCTGGTTAGCAAGAATATTTTGAAGTTACTCTTTAATCATTAGTTAAAAATGTTTCATAACAATGCAAGGTATTGTTGGTAGGTTGAGTTATGAGAGACTTCTATGAGGTTATGTATGTTTGAGTTGTAAGTGCACAACTGTTACTACACACTTATTTTTTTTATTAAAATTATTTATTTTTAAAAATTACATTCAAAAAATACAAGGTCCCAATCAACCCCACGACCCCCATCCCCTCTCCCCCCACAGCAACACTCTCTCCCATCATCGTGAGACATCCATTGCACCCAGTAAGTACATCTCTGAACATCACTGCACCCCGTAGTCAATGGTCCACATCATAGCCCACACTCTCCCATGTTCCATCCAGTGGGCCCTGGGGGGATCGACAATGCCTGTAATTGTCCCTGAAGCACCACCCAGGACAACTCCACATCCCGAAAACGCCTCCACATCTCATCTCTTCCTCCCATTCCCCAAACCCAGCAGCCACCATGGCTACCCTTCCCACACCCATTCCACATTTTCTCTGTGGACATTGGATTGGTTGTGTCCATTGCACATCTATGTCAAGTGGGGGCTTAGATTCCACATGGATACTGGATGCACTCCTCCTGCTTTCAGTTGTAGACACTCTAGGCTCCATGGTGTGGTGGTTGACCTTCTTCAACTCGATGTTAGCTGAGTGGGGTAAGTCCAATAAATCAAAGTGTAGGAGCTGAAGTCTGTTGAGGCTCTGGGCCTGGGTGTCTTATTATCAGTCCAGAGATTCAAATCCCCTAAATATATCTTAAACCCCAGCACCAACTACAATTCCAATAAAGTAGCATGCAAGTCTTGTGAGAAGAGATCCCCTCCGAGTCCAATTCCATCATGTAGAAACACCAGCTCCAAAGAAGGGCCATCTGCCATGGCAGTGAACCCCATCTGCCATGACCATAGAACCCGTGGGTCTCTTTATCCCTCAAAAGAACCAATACCTGGGGTTGTATCTACTTTATCTGTCTCTTAGACTCTGCTTAGTTGTGCATAAGGGCATTCCTTCTGACAACCTCCAGACTCTTTTTTAGAGACTCATAGCCTTATAATCTCATTTCTCCTTTCCATTTCCCCCTTACATTAGGTCAAACAGCATTTTGAAGTCATGTTATTATATGTAGACAGGGATATTCTGATGATCTGTATTGAACCTTTAATTCAAGGTCATTTTCTAGTTGCATCTTCAGCTGGTATGTGGTAGTGATCCCTCGTTGCCAGGGAGGCTCATCCCCAGGTGTCATGTCCCACGTTGGGGGGAATGCACTGCATCTACATGCTGAGTTTGGCTGTGAGAGTGGCCACATTTGAGTAACATGAAGGCTTTCAGGAGGAAACTCCCAGGCACAGTGCTACTCTAGGCCTTGTTCTTATTGCAGGTGTATAGGCTCAAAAGCATAGCCATTAGTATCAGGCACCCACTGTTGAGCCCTCCTTCCTTCCTGGTTCTTGCTGTTGCCCCTGGGGGACTGCCGCTGCTCCCCCAGGGTCCATGACAGTGACCCCCCGGCCAGGGGCCCAGTACCTCCCCAGCTGTTGTTTTTAATTGTTTCCACTATGAGTATATCTAGACATTACTATATACCCTGGGCATATGCCCTGTATAACTCCCTCTCAGCCATATATATCCTGTCAATAACATTCTATATCAGTATTCCTCCGCTGCCATTGTTGAACCACTCTGTGATCCAAAACTTCCTGTAAAGTGAATCCCAACATAATGTCAGCTTCACAAGAGTCTTAGATCACCAAAATTCATATATACAATATACAGTACTTCCCCAGATCCACCATAAAACCTTTTCCCTTCCACAGTGATAATCTTTTAGCTTATTCCTATCATATTTCCTGAAACTGATGTACAGATTCCAAGACAATAGCTTTCAAACAAGGTGACATCTGTGCTTACTATGTGGTCCATACTTTAGATTGTACAGTTTTCTAAATTTTTTAGTTATCCTATGTTTTCCCTTATGGTTTACATTATTAGTCTGTCATCCCCTATATGTTTCTGGTGTAATATTACATGTTTTATATTCATTCTCGTGTACTCTCAGAGAACTCCTCTCTTGCCCCCATATTTACCTTGGTTCCATCCATTTCACACCCATTTTTCCCTCCCCTTGGGGCCCACGATGCCAGCCAATCTCCTTTTCCCAAGAAGCCATGTCCAGAGATACTTGCAGCAGTATTCAGGGCCTGACTTTCTCAACTGCCCTAATGCCGTGGGAGCCATCCTTTCTCACTAGAGATACAGTTCTCTCTATTTGATGGCATTAGTCCTCCCCAGGATGTGGGTCCACCCCAACTCTCACTTCTTGGGTCTCTTCCCAATGGTACACCCCACCTTGGCAAAATGAGCCTTCAGCTATTCGCCCAGAGTCCATCCCACCTCAGCCCATACCCCCTGAGCAAACTAAACAGGTAACCCTCCTACTTATACTTTGATACGATTTTCTCAACATTTTCTTCTCAACTAACACCTGACACACCCCATGTTCGTATGTTGCCCCTCCCTCCCCCCGATTTTTGGACAATATTACCCCTCTTCCCATCCCCAGCCCCCTTCAAACCCACAAAGCCCCACCCGAAGGCAACCCCTTGCCCCCATTTTGTCCCTTCTTTGTGCTCATACTTACCGCCAGCTCATCACAGATTCCACCCCTGCAGACGTTAACTCACATCCTTCCTCCACCCCCCGATTTCCTGTAAGCCTCTTTTCCAGACTCTAGCTCTCTGAGGCAGTTTGCTTATTTCATATCATTGAGGTCATGTAGTATTTGTCCTTCAATGCCTGGGTTGCTTCACTCAACATAAGATTCTCAAGGTTCATCCATGTTATCACGTGTGATTGTAGTGTATTTGTTCTTACAGCCGAGTAGTATTCCATTGTGTGTATATACCACATTTTATTGATCCACTCGTCTGTTGATGGGCATTTGGATTGATTCCAACTTTTGGCGTTAGTGAACAATGCTGCTATGAACATTGGTGTACATATATCGGTTTGTGTCCTTGTTTTCAGTTCTGCTGGGTATATACCCAGCAGTGGTATTGCTGGTTCATATGGCAAATCTATGGTTAGTTTTTTGAGAAACCGCCAAACTGTCCTCCAGAATGGTTGGATCCTTCACTACACACTTATTATTTGTGTATGTGTGTTTATGACTGATATACTTCAATAAATTTAAATATACATGTATTTATATATGTATGTATATACATATACATGTATATCTATATACATATACATATATAGAGAGAAACCAGCTTACAAGGTTTTTTTTTTAAGATTTATTTATTTATTTCTCTCTCCTCCCCCCTCCCCAAGTTGTCTGTTCTCTGTGTCCATTTCCTGCGTGTTCTTCTTTGTCCACTTCTGTTGCTGTCAGTGGCACTGGGAATCTGTGTTTCTTTTTTTGTTGCGTCATCTTGCTGTGTCAGCTCTCCATGTGTGCGCCGCCATTCCTGGGCAGGCTGCAGTTTCTTTTGTGCTGGGCGGCTCTGCTTACAAGGCTTTAATCCCTAACACTGTGCTCTGAGAATTTCACCTTCATCTTCACTGGTTCATTGCAGGAACCTCCCTTAGCCAAGATACATTTTGGAGCAGCATTGTTGGTCTGAGTCTCACAAACGGAACCTTTTATCTGAGGTATATGGCCAGAGAAACAACAATTAGGGATAAGTTAAAAATTACTCAGGCTCCTATTCTACAGTGATCTTAATTCAGATTTTTTACAAACACGAAACTTTCCTAGTACATGATCCTCCTATTCAGGTAGATCTAATACAGTAAATGGGATATGAGTCAAATGCTACCAGCAACACAAGCTTCTCTACCTAACACAGTTAGAGACTGTGTTTTTGCTTGATGATTTTTCCTATCATGAGTTGAACAACATCTCTGGATCACTCCCCTGTCTTTTCCTCACAACCATTAAGACTTTGATCCAATCTTTCCTTCTCAGTGGAGACTTCCATGACATTCCATGTCCCCAATTTTTTACCTCCTCCATGTTCCATGCTTATGAGCATGTGCCTTTACAACTTTTCCTACAAAGAGGTACAGAGCATTTGCTGTCCTCTTAAATGTGAGCTTGTCTTGGGAATTCCATTAATCAAAACAAGGCAACCATAGGAAATTGCTCTGATTCTAGGTTTCAAAAAACAAAGAAAGGCAACAAGATGATGACACCATTTCAGAACCTCAGGCTCCTGCCCCGCTGTGTTTCAGATAAGAGAAGGTGTATAAACTTGAACATGGTATTTTCCTTCCAAGGTCATCCTCCTGTTCAGATATGAAGTCCATCATATAAAAATAGGATATGAAATAAATCTATAAAAGTAAAATCAAATGTGAAAAAAAGAAAATTTGATTTTCCCTCATACAAGAAGGTAGATGCCTTTACTCTCCTCCTTTTTCTTAGACCACCTATTTTAGAAAAATTCAGATTTTAAATGAGTTCTCTGTCCTTTTCAGAGGTATGGATATTTTTTGTTTTTATTTTTTATTTATTTTTAATTGGCTTTTTAATAAAGATATATAGATCACTAACAGTGTTACATTAAAAAATATAAGAGGGGGAAGTGAACTTGGCTCAGTGGTTGGAGCATCCGTCTGCCACAGGTCTGCGGTTCAAACCCCAGGCCTCCTTGACCCGTGTGGAGCTGACCCATGCACAGTGCTGATGCACACAAAGGAGTGCCCTGCCACCAATGGGTGTCCCCTGAGTAGGAGAGCCCAATGCGCAAGGAGTGCCATCCAGCGCAAAAGAAAGTGCAGCCTGCCCAGGATTGGTGCCGCACACATGGAGAGATGATGCAGCAAGATGACGCAACTAAAAGAAACACAGATTCCCGTGCCACTGACAACAGAAGAGGACAAAGAAGATGCAGCAAATAGACACAGAGAACAGACAACCGGGGTGGGGGGTGGGAAGGTGAGTCAAATAAATAAATAAATCTTTAAAAATATAGATATATAAGAGGTTCCCATATACTCCACATTCTACCCCACCCCACTATTCAAAGGTATATATTTTTAAAAGACAAATAGTTGCTTAGCATACTGATCTGTTTTCTTTTATTAGACACTATATATGCACTCTTGAGATTCTTGACACTCTATTAGAGAATGAAGCAGGACACACCATGATGGAAATTTAATAAGTTCTTTTTTATTTTGTGGGTCTCCACCCAGTAAAATGACACCCTAGGACAAGATGAACACATTCAAGACCTTAATATTCATGTGAAACTATGAAACTTATTCTTGGAAGGCTGAAACTTAGTGATTATCAAAGGTTCCAAGGGGACAGAGAGGGAAGAATAGGGACATAGGGCATATTGAGATGACTGAAATTGTTTTGCATTACCTTTCAATGATGGATGCATTATGATACATTATGTGAAAACCCATAAAATAGTGCAGTGCAAAGTGTAAACATAATGGAAACCATTGTCCATGGATAGTAGCAGAGCTTCAATATGTGTTCATCAACTATAACAAATGGACCATACTCATGTCAGATATTATTAACAGGTTAAAATGTGAGATGAGGGGGAGATAGGGTGTATAGGAAGTCCTTGTATTTTCTATGTGACTTTTCTATGACTTAAAGCGTCTTTGAAAGTGAAATGTTAAACACAAATAAGACACTGAGGGAACATACAGAAGAAATTATCAATATTCATAAAAGATATACAGTGATGAAACGTACAATACAAAAAAATTTGGTTTTAATTTTGAGGGGAGTTTTGGATTACATAAAAGTTACAACTATGGCAGGGAAGGATAACTGGTGCAATTGTCATGTGGTTCAAATTTGTGGCCGAAGTGTAAACTATAATGGAAGCTATAGACCATGGTTAATAGCAATGTTTCAATATTTGTTAATCATTTGCAACAAGTATACCGCACTAATGAAAGTTTATTAATGGGGGAAAGTATGAGGGTTGGATTATAAGGACCCTTAAAAAATGCAAAATCTACTCTGCCTATGCTCTAGAAATTGAAAAGAAATGCTGAATGACAGCCCATCTGCTTACATGGTTAGCTAAAAAATTTAAGCCCACTCTTGAGGCCACTACTCAGAACAAAGGATTCCTTTCAAAATATTCTACAACGGAAAGCAGGAGGATTGCATCCAGCATCCATGTGGAATCTAAGCCCCTTCTTGATATAGATGTGGAGTGGACACAACCATTCTAAGGTCCACAGGATGGAGGAATAGAGTATGGATTAGAGTGGACTTACTGATATTCTATTCATGAACGATTGTGATTAGTAATTGAAGAAAATGTGACATTGGTGTGGAGAGAGTAGCCATGGTGGCTGCTGGGGGTAGGGATTGGGAGGAAGAGATGAGATGTGGGGACATTTTCAGGACTTGGAGTTGTCCTGGGTGGTGCTGCAGGGACAGTTACCAGACATTGTATGTCCTCCCATGGCTCACTGGGTGGACTGTGGGAGGGTGTGGGCTATGGTGTGGACCATTGACCATGAGGTGCAGTGGTGCTCAGAGATGTATTCACCAAATGCAATGAAATGAATGTCTCATGTTGATGGAGGAGGTTGTTGTTATGGGGGGAGGAGTTGGGTGTGTGAGGTGGGGGGTATATGGGGACCTCATATTTTTTAATAATGTTTAAAAAATAAATAGAAAAAATTAAACAAAAAAATAGACAAAAAAAAAATTACTGCACACTGACAATGCACTTAGTCACCCAAAGCTCTGATGGAGTTGTACAGTGAAATTCAGATCATTTTCATGCCTGATAACCCAGCATCCATTTTGCAAACCATGGATTGAGAAGTCACTTTGAATTCAGGCCTTATTATTTAAAAACACATTTTATAAGTTACAGTTGCTATAGACATTGAGTTTTCTTATGGATCTTAGCAAAGTAAATGGAAAAAATTGTGAAATTGATTCACCATTATAGATGACATTAAGTTCATTTGTGATTCATGGGAGGAGTTCAAACTATCAAAATTAACAGGACTTTGGAAGAATTTGATTCCAACTCGCATGGAAGATGTTCAGGGGAAGTAACTGCAGATAGTGTGGATATAGGAAGAGAAATAGAATGTCATTGTTTTCACTTTAAAAGAATTAATACAGCATTTACTCAAATAAGTAACATTATATGAAATATAGAATGTTTAAGCTTTGCAAATTCCTTCATAAAATTTTTCTTACTTGATCATTTTTCTCTATACTTTATTTTATTTCTTTTTATATAATTGTTTCCTTCTTTATTTTTTTAAGTTACATTAAAAAAATATGAAGTCCCTGTATACCTCCCATCCCCCTCATCCCACTCTTCCCACATTAACAACCTCTTTCATCATCGTGGCACATTCATTGCGTTTGCTGAATACATTTTGGAACATTGCAGTACCACAAGGATAGTGGTTTACATTGTAGTTGACACACTCCTCCAGGCCACAGAGTGGTGATGGCAGGACATACAATGTCCAGCATCTGCCCCTGCAGTACCACCCAGGACAACTCCAAGTCCTGAAGATGTCCCCACATCATATTTCTTCTTCCCTCTCCCTAGATACACCTACTCAAAAGAAAAGAATTATCATTCTGTATATTTCCTAAGTCCTTCACAGTTCATGTAACATATTTATTATATAATCATGTTGAATTTTCCCAAAGTAGATATTTTTAGCTCATTGTATGGCTAAGGAAAGAGAGGTCCAGAGAAAACAAAAGATTGAGATCTTGGGGACTTAAACCAAGAGCTTTAATTATGGCTTCTTTTATTCTTTCTACTATATCTTACCTCCTTCATTTCTCCTACAAGCTAATTTAGAGAATATTCTTTGAAATATGAACAAGGGCATGTGTGACACTGTCTGGTTTCTCTTCCTGGCTTTGCTACTCTCATCTGTAACAAATATTCCATAACAATGCAAGGTATTAGTGGAGGGGTGATGTTTGGGGATTCTGCATATTACACATAATTGTTTTGTAAGCTCACATCTTTAGTAAAAATATTTTTAATTAAAAAAAAAAAGAAAGAGAAAGAGAATTTGAGCAAGAACTGGAGCCTGAAGATGGGACTGAACCTCTGCAACTCATGATACATATTTAACTGATAAGGAGATCCTTCTTCTGAATGAAGAAAGAAAATGAAGTCTTGAAATATAATCTATTCCTGGTGAAGATTCATCTCAAGCACACCTGGAACTTTCTCCAGGATACACTATATGCTTGTTAACAGAACTAGTCTCAACAAAATTGGACAGATTGAAATTTACAAACTATTTTCACTGACTGCAACAGAATGAAGCAGGAAATGAATAAGGTGCAGAGAACCATAACAGGCATAAAGATATGGAAGTTAAACAACACACTCTTAGACAATCAGTGGGTCAAGAAGGAAATTGGTAAGGGGGAAAGAACCAGAATAGGCTGGGCCAAGGAGGCTGGCAGCAGTTCAGTTCATCCATCTCCTACAGACCTGGAGTCCTCAGAGACCAGAGGAAGGGGCCCCAGGCCTCTGTTTTCCTCCTTCTGAAGCTCCTGCCTCTACACTCTACACACAGGGCTTCACCAATAGAGTCTCCAGCTCCTCAGTGCTTTAGCTGGTGCTTTGTTTGGTCCATGGCTGGGGCATCTGCTGCACGATTTGGAAACATCTGTGGGGGTTATGTGCAGCTACCTGCTCTCCAAGACTTTTGGCAAACAGTTGATGGTCTCCTGCTTCCTGGTAAAGGGGACCAAACCATTTCATTTGTGTAAAGACAGTCTCCAACCTATCATCCCTTATCTCTCTGGATGTTCTTTTATTCCAGAAAACTTCCCTTAAATTGCTCACCATCTCCCTAGTGACCTTACATCCTGGGAGGTTCTTTCAAAAATTTAGCCAGAAACACTCTAATTTGAATTGGAACAAGAAACTCTATTCATCTAAATATTAGAAAAGTGTGTTTCCTCCACAGTTTCTTGCTAAGGACCTACCTCTTCTACGATCCAAGGGAAGCAAGCTGATGAACTGCACGGGACTTGCACTTGGAGCTGAAATGCACATGACTTCTCTGGTTCTGTTTGTGTTCAGATGCACTAATGTCACCATGTTTATCAAACCTCCTTCTGAACTCAAGTCCTGACAATTTATCTGATTGCAAACAGACTGCTAAGGGTGAATGGAGCAATCACTGTATGATTTAGATATGTTCTGGAGAAATTCTTAACCATCTGGGTGAGTGGGGGCAGGGCCCTTGATTCACAGGAATGAACATTATTACACTTTCTAATTGGAATTCCTTCATTTCTGTCTACTAGGAGGAAAGACGCAACCCACCAGGATATCAGTCAATGTATTCTTCGAATGGTCTTTAATTTGTCATTTGACAAGAAGAACTGAGGAATAACTTTATTTTATACTTTAATTAAAAGGGAAACCCTTGGTTTCTGATAATATTATGCTGCATTTTATTAATAATTATCATAAAGTTCCCAGTGCTTCCTAAGGCTACAGTATTCGTTTGGCACAAACCATGTTAATACTTCCAAGGACAGAAGGACATGGGCAGATAAACCAAACAGCCCTGTGATCTTGTGCCCTACAAGAGTACCTCACCACTACTTACCAGAACTGTTGACTTTGAGTTTCATCTGCTGGAATTTTCTTGCCAAGTGCCTTAACCAGAAATGTTGCTCTGTACCAATGCTCAGGAATGTTCAGCAGGAAGAATGAATTCCTAGATGTGATTTGGGGCATCAGATAATGCTTTGACATCAAGGAATTCATTTTAAAAATGAGTTTCTTCTGATGAAGCCTCAGTATCAAAAGTGGAGGTAAGGGCGACGGACTTGGCCTAGTGGTTGGGGCGTCCGCCTACCACATGGGAGGTCTGTGGTTCAAACCCTGGGCCTCCTTGACCCGTTTGGAGCTGGTCCATGCACAGTGCTGATGCACGCAAGGAGTGCCATGCCACACAGGGATGTCCCGCTCGTAGGGGAGCCCCACATGCAAGCTGTGCGCCCTGTAAGGAGAGCCACCCAGCGTGAAAGAAAGTGCAGCCTGCCCAGGACTGGTGTCGCACACACGGAGAGCTGATACACAAGATGCCACAACAAAAAAAGAAATGCAGATTCCTGTGCTGCTGACAGTAACAGAAGAGGACAAAGAAGACGCAGCGAATGGACACAGAGAACAGACAACTGGGGTGGCGGTGGCGGGGAGAAATAAATAAATAAATAAATCTTTAAAAAAAAGAAAAGAAAAAGTGGAGATGAAGTTATACTTTGTATACTGAAGTAGGTTGGGGGGAAGGATAAACAAGGAATTTTTGCACCATTTACAAGTGTGTGCCTTTGCCTTTAACAGGACTTTTAAATTTTCACTGTAGCCCAGATTTTGCAACAACATGACTTATCACTTCTTAATTTACAGGCGGTTTCCCAAATAAATGGGTATAAATGGTACAGTTTCCAAAAATGATGGGCCAGATCCCTGAGGTCAGCAATCCTGGTAAAATAATAATAAATGTTGGAAAAGAATACTTAAAGAAAGACGAAAGGCTAGATCAGATTAGAGCAAAGAAGAGATAGGATGAGAGAGGAAGAGAAGAAAAAGTGTAACTTTGGGCAGAAATTTTATAAAAGTCAGACAACAAATAATTTTTTAACTCTAAAGTCATTTTTATACAATAATTATTTATGGGTAGTATAAAGAGTCTACCTTCATTTCCAGAGCTTCTGAGGTCTCTAGAGACATGTGGACACTATTGGCAGAGCAGAAAACCCAAGCAAATCAGCACCATCAGTGGGCCTTTCCTTGGAATATATGTTAAGCTATCTTTCCAATGTAACCCAGTTAGGCTTATGTAGAATTTCCTTACACATGGTTCTTCTTCCCCTTTTATTTGAACCTATACTTAGCACTACATCCATTAAATATCTGTCCCTAAGACTTAAATCTTCAGTCTGTTCATAAGCTGGTTAAGCCTGAGTTTCAGCAAAGTTGCAGCCAACATCTACTCTTTAATTTACATGACTTACTCAGGACAGCTAACAAAACAGTGATTAAGGACAACATCCATTCAAAAAAAGGAAGAGAAAATCTATAACTTAAGGTGAGACAGTTCCATCCATCTCCCCCATTGGATCTCAGCTCCCTCTAAATCAGAAGCAGAATAGTCCTTGCCAACACAAAGGCCTCCAACTCAGGAATGAACAAATGTAAGGGGGAATGCACCTATCGACCAAAGTAAACTTATTATCCTAGAACCTGAGGAAATTATAATATTGTTATGAAGACAGGGGTCTCCAGAATTTCTGATGGGATGGGAGAGGGAACAATAGTATAAAGTGGCATTTTTGGGACAATGGAAGTGTTCTGTGTAATATTGTAATGGCAGATAGAGGCCATAATAGATTTTACCAACACTATAAAATTATGAGCTGCAAAGTATAAAATATATTGGAATGTGTAGGCCATGGCTAGTAGTATTTCTTCAATATGAATTCATTATTGTAACCTACTACCAAACCAATTAAAGAGGGTTTTAATATGGGAGAATGTGACAGTAAAATGTGTTAGGGTTTTGGGGAATCACCGGTATTTTTGATGTAACTTTTCTGTAATCTAAAATTTCTTTCAAAATAAATTTAAAATAATTGAAGGAAAAATTTCCTATATTGTAATAACATTGAATGCTAATTTATTAAACTTCCCAATAAAAAGACACAGATGGCAGAATGGATAAGAAAATAGTCTATTTCTATTCTGTATACAAAAGACTCACTATTGGCCTGAGAATACAAATATTGAAAATGAAAGGCTGGAAGAAGATATTCCAAGCATGCAGTAATTTAAACAAAATTCAGTTTGTTCATTAGTAGTGTCTAGATACACTCCTGATTTTTGCTCTTTGAAATTATATCAAGCCACTGTGATGAGCTCTTTTACTAGCTCTAGTAACTTATTCATAAATATTTCAGAATTTTCTAAATGTAAGAACATGTTATGTGCAAAAAGCGAGAGTGTCACTTCCTTGTTTCCAATTTGGGTGCCTTTCATTTATTTTTCTTGTCTATGCACTTTAGCTAGAACTTCTAATACAGTGTTGAGTAACAGTGATGACAGTTGCATTTTTGTCTTGTGTACAGTCTTGGAATGATCTAAAACTTTTTTTTAACTCCTTATTCTATTTATTTTTTAATTGTCTTTTTTAAAGATACATAGATCACAAAAAAAGTTACATTAAAAAATATATGAGGTACCTATATACTCACACCCCTCCCCACCCCACTCCTATCACATCAACAACCTCTTTCCTCATTGTGGCACATTCATTACATTTGGTGAATACATTTTGGAGCACTGCTGCATTGAGAATAATGTTGGCTGTGAGTTTTCAATACATGCCTTTTATCAGGTTGAGAAATATACCTTCTATTCCTATTTTTCAAAGAACTTTATCCAGAAAGGGTGTCAGATTTTGCCATCTACCTTTTTGGCATCAATGAAGATGATCATGAAGTTTTTTCCATTTGATTTGCTATGATGGTGGATTATGTTAATTTATTTTCTCGTATTGAACCACCCTTGCACATCAGTAATAAAACACACTTGTGCATGGTGTCTAATAATTTTAATATGCTGTTGGATTCGATTTGCAGGTATTTGTTGAGAATTTTTACATCTTTGCTCATGACAGAGATTGGTGTGTAAATTTCTTTTTTTGTAGTATCTAATCTGGTTTTGGTATTAAGGCAATGTTTGCTTCATAAAATGAGCTGGGTAATGTTCCATTCTCCTCAATATTTTTAAGAGTTTAAAGAGGCCTGGTCCTCATTCTTCTAGAAATGTTTGATAGAATTTCCTTGGGAAGCCATTGGTCTTGGACCATTCTTTGTTGGTAGATTTTTCTTGACTAATTCAATTTCTTTATTGGAATTTATTTCTTCACTCTTTGTAATGTCAAAATAGTTGTGCTTCTTCAGAATTTGTCCATTTCATATGGGTTGTCTAATTTCTTGGTACAAAGTTTTTTTTATAATATCCTCTTATGATCCATTTTATTTATTTGGTGTCAGTCTTTATGTCTCTCCCTTCATTCCTGATTCCATTTATTTGCATCTTCTCTCTTTTTTCTTGGTTAGTCCCACTAAATGTTTATAAATTTTATGTTATTTCTCAAAGAACAATGTTTTGGTGTTATTGGTTTTCACTATAGATTTTTATTAAATCACTACTTCATTCTTTCCTGCTGTAATCTTTGTTATTTCTTTCTGCTTGTTTTGGATTGCAGTGCTGTCCTTTTCCTCATTCTTGGAAGTCAATAATATCTTTGATTTTAGCTCTTCCATACTTTTTAATATAGGAAGGTAGGGTAATGAATTTCACTCCTAGAACTTCCTTCACTGAATACTATAAGTTTTGATAAGCACTTTTCATTTTCATTGAAATCTACACACTTACTAATTTCTCTTACAATTTCTTCTTTGACCAACAGTTTGTTTTAAAATGTATTATTTAGTGTCTATATATTTGCAAATATTCCCATTTCTGTCTATTATGGATTTCCAGCTTCATTCCATTTATGATGCATGAAAGGACTTTGTATAATTCCAAACTTTTAAAATATATTGAGACCTGATTTTTTATTAACATGTGTTCTCTCCTGGAGAAAGATCCATGAACACTTCAAAGAATGCATACCCTGCTGGTTTGGGGTGCAATTATTTTTACATCTTGTAAGTCTAGCTTGTTACCATATTGTTCAAGTTCCCTGCTTACTTTTTTACCCTCAGTCTATTTGTTCTATCTATTGATTTTTGTAGAGATACATTTTACTCCTTTCAGAATTGTCACAGTTTGCCTCATGTGTTTTGGTTCTCCCTGGTTAGTTCGTTAGATATTTATGCCTGTTACTCCTTCCTGGTGAATTGTCCCTCTTATTAAATTGAATGTCCTATTGAATCTCAATTCACTTAAAATTTCTTTTTGCTGATATTTGTGTACGTGTCCTTGTTCTTGTGTTGGGTACATTTGAGAAAATTATCATTTTCTGTCCTTTCAATATCAGCCTACTTATATGTTTTGTTCTTACGTGACTCGCTTGCAGATAGCATAAAGATAGCCCATTTCTTAAATCCATTCTGTTATCCTGTACCTTTTGATTGGGAAAGTTTATCCATTAACATCCAATGTTATTATTTTAATATATTACTTACTTAAACCATTTTATCCTTTGATAGCCACAGGCATGTGGATCCATACTGTCTGCTCTGAGGGTGGGGGACTGGGTGCCAGCAACTGCAGATTTACTCATGGATCTTCTGCACTGAGACACCTTTTCTTGACCCCTCTGTCTTCTGGGTGCTGGACAGCCTTTCCCTGTTGTCCTAAACCCTAGAACTATGTTCTGACAGTATCTGCCTGTCTTCTAGCTATTTTTCTGGGAGACAAGTGGCTGCTGAGCCTCTCTAATTTTCCATCTTCCTGGACATTCTCCCATTGAACATTTTCTCAGCACAGCTCCCTCACTTCATGCTCTTACCCAGGTAATACCCAACACATCATGTTCCAGTTGCAGATATACCACCAGAATAAATGAGTGTGGAAGGATTGATTAACTCTGGCAGGTTTACTATCTTTCAGGATCTTCAAACAATTGTACATGGTTTGGGACACTTGTTTCTCTTCTGTGCTCTAAACACACAAAATAGATCTTCAATTACTATTTATATTAATAGAAAAAAAATTTCAAGTACTTTAGCAGGAAATTCTGAATCTAGGAGCACATATTATTTTAACCATTGAAATTTTATAAACTATTGCTTTGTTTGAGACATAGGTTGAGTTTATATTTCTCAAGTCATACAATCATTTCTTTTTTAAAATGTACTTCTAAAGAAGATGGGTTGCTGCATTATAACTTTTGTAGAGAAGTCTCAGGTGCAATTCCTCTAATGAACGTATCAGGAAGCAGGTTTTCTTATTCAGTCTTATCCTTGAAAACGAGATTAATAATTAGTCTTGAATGATCAGATTTTGTGACAAACTCATTGAATATTAATATATACAATAAAATATAATTTTTCCATGTAAAACCCACAGCATTAGGAGAAGCCGTGCTTTTCTGTATGAAGTGCACCCTATTTTTAAGTAACAAAATTCATAGAAAACAATTACAGCATATTGTCCATAATTGAAACCTGGAGTTGGAAAAGGGTATTAGTGGAGAGATGCTTAAATTCAAATAAAATCTGTGGCTAATCATTTTAGATGTATTAATGCACCATGGTTACACAAAATGTTAACATTTGAGTATACTGTAGTATGGCAAAAAGAAACTCTGTATTACCCTTGCAGATTTCTGTAAATCTAAAATGATTAAAAATTACATGTTATTTTAAAAACAGTCAGATATATGTATTTGTAAAGCTTATTGAACACTGGATGGGCCATCTTTCTTTGACACCTAATTTTTTTTCACTCATTCCAAACACTCCTTTTTTATGCAGCCCTCTTCAGACCAGGCTATTTGGAACACCAATGTATACAAAGGTTCTCCCAGAGATTTCTGAGCATAAATGGCTTAAAGGGAGTTAAATTCCAGACCTTGAATTGATAATTGTGTGTTATCCAAATTTGTTTTAAAACAATCACATAGATAAATTACTCATCTTTATTACTGAGGGCTTTATCTGAATTTATAATAGTATTCACTGTAATATTAGATATTTTACTATCACCAAAATGAATTTCCAAATCTTTTCTGAATTATCATAAATTGCAAAACTAAATCGCTATAGAAATCAATTGATTTTCTATTTAAAGAGAACTTATTCTTATAAAACTGGTATCATTTGTCTTTCTGCAAAATTATTCTTCTATTAATGGAGCAAGCCATAGAAGATATCACTTCACTTTTCTCTCCATGGAAACAGAATCAAAGTGAGCAAAATTATTTTATAAGAGCCCTTACTTTGAGCAACATAGAGGACCTCAGGAGGTAACTCCTATGCACCCTGCAGCTCTAGACCTCATGGAAATTTCAGGCACACAGGCTCATAAGCATAGTCATCAGGATCGAGTTGCTGAGGGCAGGGAGATGGAAAAAGAGATGTGATGGGGGTGCATTTTTGGGGCTTGGAGTTGTCCTAAAGGATATTGCAGGAATAGATGCTGTTCATTATATAACCTGCCATAACCCAGTGAATGTGCTGGGGGAGAGTGTAAACAGCAATATATACTATAATCCAGGTGGTGCAGCAGTGCTCCAAAATATATTTACCAAATGCAATTAATATGCAGCAATGACGGAAGACGTTGTTGATATGGGAGGAGTGGGTTAGAGTGTGGGGTATATAGGAAACTTTTATATTTTTAAAATATAGTATTTTTTGCAATCTATATATCTTTAAAAAGAAAAGCAATTAAATAAAATAAAAAAATAAAAAGAACCCTTATTATCTAAATGAAAGCTCATAATTCATGCACATATAAAAGTACCTTCAACCGCTACACATAGTAAAATTTGTCATGCCCCATACTCTTAAATGCTTATGCATGCATTGCATGCTTATGTCTTGTAACAGATTCATGTCTCCCTGATTTCATGTGGTCAACTCAAAGGCATAGAGTAAATATCTATAAACTTACCTACCTATTTTGTATTTATAATTTTCTAGTGGTTGAGAAAAAAATCAGTAGTTGTGAGCCATACACTTTCATTCTTCATGACATGCTTCACCAATCACTATCTGTGACCAGGAAGACTTAGTTGTGCAAAGTTTATATGGATAAGGGCCAAGAAAAGTTAGGTGCATAATTGCTGGTCAGTCACAAATTTAACTTGTTAAACTTAAGAGTATTCTCTACCATGCATCAATCTCTTCTACCATGGCAGTAGATGCTAGTGTAATTTAAAATAGAAGGGTCTATGAAGTCATCCTGGCTTATTTTAACTTAATTATCAGTAATGTTTTATGAGGATATACAATGTTTTAGACAATTTAACTAGAAAAGACAAGAGGTCTATTATTAAGGTAACCAGGACAGTTTCAGGCGAGCCTAATGCAACACTACCCAAAAATGAACTCACTCACAGAAAGGACATGACACAACGTCTTATAATCATCAAAGATGGTCACAATTTATGAGATGAGATATTTATGAAAATCAGCTGGGAAACTTGTTAAAAATATGAATCTTGGGCTACATTCCAGTTAACCTGGTCAGAATTCCCAGAGTTTGGGCCATATACAATCAAGACCGCAATTTTTTCTTTTGCAGACTTTCTGAGCATTCATGGATTTGGACATTGACTATATATTAATGTAATGATATCTCATGAAGAAATGAAAAATGTGAATTTGATTTAGTATAAGAATCATGTTGTCCCTCATTGAGAAGAATGTGAAAAAGGGAGATAAAGTAGAGTATTCAAGACAAGGTAAGGTAAGAAATGGAGTAAATAAAGATAAAGTGGATTAGTAGCTAGAAGACTCATGAGGTCTGAGGATATATTTTCTATGTTTGCAGTCAACTGAAGGAGACCCTATGAAACAATCCTAATCCTGGGAATCTGTGTAAGTTACCTCAGATGTAAAATCTTTGCAGGTGTGACTTAGTTAAAACTTCAGATGGGAGAATTGCCTGGATCATAAATTGGAACTCAAATGCCATCACATATATTCCCCTAGGAGGGACGTTTGACCACAAATAGAAAGTAGAATGGTATTAAGATAGTAAAAACAGGGCTTAGAAGCCTTGAGAACTGAAGCAACTCAGCCACAACAATGACATTATTCATTGCAATAAGTCTCTAATATAGGTCTTAATTTCCATTTCTATGATGGAATCCTGGCTGATGAGTACCAAGCATGGGGTGGTGCTATAACAAATACCAAATATGTGGAAGTGACTTTTTGGAAATGAATGGTGGGTAAAGATTGGAAGAATTTTGAGGCCTCTGATAAAGCCTAGATTTCCTCAAGCAAAACATTGGTAGAAATATAGACATTTGCTTCTGTTGAGGGCTCAGAGGAAATTACAAACTGTTACCTTAAAAGTGGGAAGATGGTGATCCTTGTATATAGGAGCAGAACATTGCTAAATTTTGTTTGAGTTTTTTTTGTGAAAAGCAGAACTTGAAATTAATGAACTTCTACACTTAGCCAAGTGAAGTGTTCACACCATGTCCCAGGTTCATCTTGCTACGTATGTAAACTACAGGAGGAAAGATAAAATGGTAAAGTGAAAAATAACTATTAAGTAAAAAGAAAGTAAGAATTATGATTTGGGTAATGTTCCATCTGTCTAGATTGCAAAAGATGCTAAAATTAAGATATCAACTGTAAAGAAAGAATGAACTGGAGATAAGTTCAAGTGAGACTTGACAATGTTTGCAAGTGGAAAGGACATTAGGCATGGGCATATGGATAACTTCAACCAAGGAGCAGTGTGCAAAACTGAGATGAGAATATCCTGGAAAGATCTGTGGAGGAGCCTCTTGGCTAATGATATGTGAAGTAGTCAGAAGACATGTGCAAATTTAATACCTGATACTCCTTCATATCAGGTATTAAATTCTCAACAATATTTCACTAATTTTTTCTAATATAAAATAAAATGATGTAGTTAAATTATTCAACCTTCCATAAATATATCATCCATCATCCAAACGATAGTTGCTAATGGACATTTTTTATTGACTTTAAGGAAGAATATCTATAGCTACCCAAAATAGATTTCAACCCATCTTTTTAATCAAATTTTAGATTGAATTGATCCTAGCTTGTCTTCTCTTATAGACTTCCTGGAAGCGTTCATATAGCTATGACAGGAAAACATATATTCCAAATTCTGGAATTTTATACTGCTCTTAAATAAAGCCTCTCTGAAATAAGCAATGAGATACCACTTAAAAACTCCTGTTGAATAAACAGACAACATTAAGACATCACTTATTACCGAAGCTTCTCCCAACTTTCTTCTTTGTCAGGGGTAGAGACAAAGTCACAACTATGTGGAATAATATTAGTCATACAGGCCTAGAGTATAGATGACCAGAGAGACTGAGGAAGCTTCATGCCTCTTTCTCCCCTGCCTCAGGTGGGGGTGGAGATGCAAGTGTGGGCAGCAATCTATGCAGTCTGGGTCCAAGGTGACCACAGTTGCCCTGGTAGACTTAAGACTATATTCAGTCTTTGCCAACCAAACATACCTGTGGCTAATTTATTAGTCTGATGCAGGCCCCACCAGCCTCTGCCCTGCCAGAGGTGCAGGTGAAGCCTAGGCTAGGACTGCGGGGTAATCTGGTTGAAAGAAACTAGTTCCTACCATCGCTATGATTTTCTGTCAACTTGGATTCCCCTCAGGGTGGGGGCAGAGTAAAAATGGTGGTTACTGGCCTCTTTCCAACTGTGATAGGTTCAAACATTAGCTGTTCTTAGGGTTATACTTTAGTTCACTAGATTGATTAATCAGTAGCTCAAGTTGATGCCCAACCCTCTCTTCCTCCCCAGTTTTTGGGAAGAGGAGCTTTCAATTCCAGCTGCAAAAAGCTCTCATCATGGCCAGCAGTGGAGGACAGGCACCAGCCTCCATGGCTTGGAGCATTCTACTTAAGAGTTTTCTCTGCAAAAGGGCAGTCTCCTCCTTCCATTCACCAAGGGTGTTGCAGGATGATCTTTCTGTCTCCTGGAGCCCACAAACAGGTGCTTCAGCCAGCTCCAGATAACTCTGAGTGTTTTGTAACTGTCCTGAAGCAGTATTTGACTCTAGAGGCTCCTTACTCTGCCTCCATCTTGCTGGTTGTTCTCTCAGATTATGCACATTTTTAAAAGAAAATATGTAGAAATATATTTGAGGATATTATGAGGAATTGGACATATTTCAAAGATTCCATTTATTTGATCCTAATGCACTTCTTTCTTGTATAGCACTGTGTCCCTCTAATAGAATCCAGTTGTAACCAAACTTTTCTAATTTAAGTGAAAGGTCTATTAGAGGTCCTCAGGATTTATGAAATTTCAGACTCCATATCCATTCTCCCTCCCCACATTATTGGTTTGTGTTCTCTTAAGCCAGAAGATTTTTGAGAATGTTATATTATCAAAAACACTGCCAGCTGAGCTGAAAGGGACAAAAAGAGGATAAAATTAAAGAAGGCTGTGGAATTACAAAATTCCACATACTGATCAAACTATGAACTTTCAAAAAAAATTTGAACGTAATTAAAGTATGATATTTTAATTTGCCAGGCTGCTATCATAGGTAGTACAGAATGTGATGGCTTTAACAGTGGGAATTTATGGGCTCACAGTTCTGAGGTTAGGAGATGTACTCCATTGTGACATTAGCAAGGCATTGCATTCTCCCTAAACTTGATAACATTCCATTCCTAGCTACCCTAGATCCTTGAAGTTCCTGGGCTACAATCCCTGCCTTGCATTCCTAGCAATGTCCTCTTCTTTCTATTCTGGTTTCTGTTCACTTCCATCTTCTGGCTTCTCCCTGTGGCTTCTATATCTTTGAATGAATTTCTTGTGCTTATAACCAAATCCAATAATCTAGAATAAGCCCCTGTTTCAATCAAGTTGGCTACACCTTAAATAAAATAACATATTCAAAGTCCTATCTACAATGAACCCACACCCACAGGAGTACTGACAATGATTAAGAATACATACATGACTCAGGCTACCACAGATAAAGACAGAGGCCAGGTCCTTAGGAAGAGATATCACAGACACGGGCTCAAAGACCAGAGACCTTGGAGCAGAGGACAGAGCCAAAGTTTTGGAAGGTAGAGCCATGGGCCCAAGGGAAAACCATGGATGATGGTTGGAGATGACACCAAGCAATGAACCTAACAGAATCGCCTGGAAGCATTGTTTCCTTTCTTCCTTCATCTTCTCCATTTTGGAATTAGGATGTCTGCAATATTTATACTATGCCTGTCCCACCAGGCTATTTTGGAATCTATAAAAATTCTTTTCTAGTTACTGGTCTACAGAGAGAAATGGATTTACTCCAGACTGGATTCTACTGAGAAGGTAATACATACCTAATTTAGATGATTTAGATGGTGACTTGGGACTGCACAGGAGATGATATTTAGGTTTGGAAATTGAGTTGAGGCTGTAATTGTTTAGATGTTTGGACATGTTGGGATGAAGACAATGTTTTTGCATGTGGGATAAATGGGCATCATTGGGGCTGAAGGAAACACACTATACACTGAATACCAGGCTGAAAATACCTTGTCTTAAATCAAGGTGCCCATGCATGCTACCTCATATGAAACATTCATTGTACTTTGTTTCATTTGAGATGGAGACATTTATCCTGGATTTCAGTTTGGGCAAAAATGCAATCACATGTATTCCTATAAAAGGGATACAGGATAATTTGGCAGACAACCATAAAAATGCAAGTGAGAAAAGAACATAGAGTAATTTGAAGATGCTGAACTTGAAAGCTGGAGTAATGAAATCTCAAAAAAATTTCTGGCAGCCTCCACAGGCTGGTAGAACCTTGGAATATATGCTCCTGGAGAGTTTCCAGAGGTCTGATCTTACAGATTCCTTGATTTCAGCCTTGAGATACTGATTTCAATTCTCTGTCAAACAAAAGTGTAAGTGATTTGAATTCTGCTGTTGTGAGTTATCAAGTTATATTTTCAATTTGTTAAAGCAGCCATAGAAAACTAATTTAATCATTTATAATTGATGAATAACTGAGGATTTTTAAAAGAGGTATCAAAAGAATATCAATCATTGGAAACAAGGATTTTCTATGGATCAGGTTTGGCTCATAGCCTGTTATGTAGGTTGAGTGTGTCAAATCATTTTGCCATGCAACATTCTCACAAAACAGGCACAATTATAATACATACTTTATATCTGAGAAAACCTTGACACTGTGACATTAAGTAATTTACCTGAGGACTCATTGGCAGAAAGTGTCAAATATGTACAAAAAATAACTAAATCGATACTTGATGGGAAAGGGTCATGGGGAGATAAAACATACTTATAAGTAGGATTAGAAAATTGTGGAATTCCCTTTAATAGGAAGAGAACGACAGAGAGAGATAAGTTTCAATCTTTTAAAATTTTCTTTTACTTTCAAAAGAAAGCATAGGACGAAGCAAAGGCATTGATCTAGGCCTGAAAATACAACAGAAGACGCTGTGCAGACGGGCCTACCCTGACGCAGGGTCAAGTAAGTAAGAAAGGAGAGTGACAGACAAGATCTCCAGAGGACCGTCTGAACCTGTGCTGGCAGGGTTATATCTTCATATCATATTTGGAGGTTAATAGCAGGAACCAGACAAAGGGAAGGAGAATGAGAAGGAGTCAAAATAGGAAAGTTTAAATAAAGAAGGTATAGGGTAGAAGTAGTTGATCCGTCAGGGAATAAAACACTCTGAAATGGGCTTTCATTTCATCTTTCAGAGCAGGAAAATAGCCATCAGTAGAATCTAGCATTAGTCTGCCAAGTGGTAAAAGACATGTGGTGCAGTCAACCCAAAGTCAGGCTGATGGCCAGCTAAGGAGCATGTGAAGGAGATCAAAGATGGTTGAGCCTAGAACACACAGACCTCAGGAGACCTGCCAGGTAACTATACACCAAGAGCAGGCCCAGATGAGTCAGTCAGGCCTCCATATGAACAGACTGCACAGCTCACCAAAGACTTACCAGCGTAAGTTTCATACTACTGATTTGGGGCATGGAATCTTACATGACAGTAGCTAACTGTTATATTATCATCTTTTAAAATGTTATTCACGGTGGCGGCCTTGGCCCAGTGGTTAGGGCATCTGTCTACCACAGGGGAGGTCCGCAGTTCAAACCCCAGGCCTCCTTGACCCATGTGGAGCTGGCCCATGCACAGTGCTGATGCACGCAAGGAGCTCCCTGCCACACAGGGGTGTCCCCCACATAGGGGAGCCCCATGCGCAAGGAGTGCATTCTGAAAGGAGAGCCACCCAGCATGAAAGAAAGTGCAGCCTGCTCAGGAATGGCACTCCACATACAGAGAGCTGACACAACAAGATGACACAACAAAAAGAAACAAAGATTTCTGTGCCACTGACAACAACAGAAGTAGACAAAGAAGAAGACGCAGAAAATAGACACAGAGAACAGAAAACCGGGGTGGGGGAGGAGGGGAGAGAAATAAATAAATAAATAAATCTAAAAATAAATAAATAAATAAAATGCTATTCCTTCTTAAACCACAATCTCCTCCCAGAACTCATTTATTTTTCATCCTATCAATAAAAAAATGGTTTAGTGTATATTTTTCTTTTGTGTTTTTTTCTTATCAACTACAATGATAGGAGGGATATTTTCAACTGACAGAGAAACCACTTAATAAATATTTATTGAGTGAATGAATGATAAATACCTCTCATTTCTAAGAGTAAAGAGCAGTTTTGTGTGTCAGCATGTTTGGCATATTCTCCTCAGGTTTAATGAGACACTTGCTGAAAGTAAATTTTGTCCACCAATGTATTTATGAAGAAATTTAAGAAATAATACTAGAATGTCTCAAGTATTTCCAGTTGCACAGTGAGAATAACGTGTTAATTAAATTTTATCCAACGTGTTAAAGTTACAGCAGACTTAAGAACCAATAATCCCCTCAGTGCCAAGGGATGATACGAGAGAATGTTCACAATTGGTGGAAAAGTTCAAGAGGAAATTTGACATACATTTCTAGAAGGTTAAAACTGAAGAATTAGAGAGTTGCCATGAAATAATATGAATAGCTAAAAAAGATGGAGAAAAGAAAAAGGGCTTTACAAAAGGAGGCAGATTTTCAGTTGTTCTATAAGTATTTGGATATAGACTGTTCTATTAGCCAGATTGAAATGGATTGGCTTTCATAAGAGGTATTCATTAACTTTGAGAAAAATGTCTCAATCAAGGGTGGGTGGGGTGGGGGGTATACGGTGACCTCATATTTTTTTTAATGTAACATTTAAAAGAAACAAAGAAGAAAAGAAAAAGAGTATCAAAAAAAGGCATCATCGGGCAAGGGCTTCTTCCCAAAGACCAGCTGCCAGTGATGCCAGAATCCTGTCACATGACAAGACACATGGTAACATCTGTTTGTTTCTTCCATAACTTCCAGGTTTCATTGCTTCAGATTCTTGCTGCCATGACTTTCTCCTTTGTCTGAATCTCATTCTCTTATAAAAGACTCCAGGAAAGGGACTGAGACCCACAGTCGGCCAGGCATGAGCTGAAGTAACCTCCTCAAAGGGTACCATCTACAATAGGTTACATCCACAGAATGGATTCACCTTCAGATCCTACTTTACTGAGGTCCATACTGCTTCACACCATCAAATACACATATATTCCTTTCTGCATTGTTTTTATGTTTTACACATATGGAACATTCAATATTAGGCAATTATGTAAAGAATAAAATTTTATGTGTCATGTCAAAGATGTGGGAATAAGATATAGTAAACACAGACCATATAACAATATGAAAAGCATTTAACTTTTGGCAAATTTTATGGTTCAACCATTTTATAAGAGAACTATAGAAATAGGCTGACGATTGCAGGAATATGAAGCTCACCGGAAAATTTTATATCCAAACTGAAACCAACATATTTCACTGGCTGAGCATCATCCCTTATAACCTAAGCATTCTTCAATGAGTATAGTATATAAAGGCACCCCAATTACTATATGATGGCAATAAGAAATGTGATAGTTATCTAAATAAAAAATGAAGTTAGAGTAGCAAATAAAATCACCTATTGTGACACTGAAAAGAAAGGCTTGAATGGCAACAGGATCCAGTGAAAGAAAGAGTAAGGGGATAGGCGAGGCTGGCAAGATGGTGGCTGCGTGAGCTTGCCTGGTAGTGTCTCTGCAGGAGGCGGCTGGGCAGCGTTGAAGGCTCTTTAGGACCGCGCTGTTTCGGGGATTTTTGCTGGTTGGAAGGTGTCTGGATGTCAATTCAGTGGGAAGGTAACAGAGAGGATACGTCTATAATATATAAACGGAGATCCCAGCTGGGCGCAGGAAGTTCCCTCCTTGGGTGGGCGGAGCCGCGGTAGCGGGCGCTCTTGCAGCTCCGGAGCCGCGGCGGCCAGGGTTTTTGTTTTTTTTTCCTTTATCTGGAGGCTTTGCGGTGCTGAGAAATTCGCGGATACTGTGCTGGCTGGTGGGGGATTGTTGGGACAAGACTCCTTGGCGGATTGATTTGGGGAGACAGACGGTGTTTTCTTGTGAAGCGGGGGACGTTTTAGTCGCCGGACAGGGGGGGAAGCGCTTCCGCCTGGAGCCCCATCCCCACAGGTCCGGCTGCCGATCTGCAACGGAATTGGATTTTGAGCAATAAGGGGACACAATTGGGAGACTGTTGTAGGGTGCAGTGAGGGAGGAGGACACGTCTGGAAGCTGATTGGGGAATATTTTGCGAAGTTTGGGATTTCGGATCTTAGAGTCTGTTTTCCGCGTTTCCAGCTGAAGCCCACCCCACCCGGTGGGGCTTGGGATCTGGGTCATTGAACGGGCCATGGTGTAGAGGCGCCCTCAAGGGGCCGTTGCGTGGGAGCACAGGGAGCGAGCTGTCCAAAGGCTGATACCCTGAGGAATAGGTGAATTTCAGGGATTAGACATTCAATTTAGAATTCACGGATCTGGCTTCCCCCACGGGGCTGGCACCCAGCTACGGGGATCCCTGAGGGCTGTGTTGCACTGCGGGGCTCCTAAGCTTTCCGTGGACCAGATTTGAGGTTCCCAGGTCTGGGTCCCCTGGACTCTGGCGGTCCACACCCCAGACTCACACATCTTGAGTCTTCAGTGTCTCAGACTTTCCACCCCTGAATCCATCACGCTCTGGGGTCTACCTGGGATCCTTGAGTGCTTTGGACCTTAACATTTGTGTTTTATCTATATTGGTTCATATTGTTTTGTTTTTATTTTCACTTTATCTTATTTTTTACTCTTTTTGACGCCCTGATTGCTAATATTGCATTATCCCCTAGTCTTTTCTCCTAGCGTGTCCCCCAAAGTCCTTTTTTTTAATATACAGTTATTTAGGGGTTTTTTTTTGGTTGTTGTTTTAGATAGTGTTGCAAATGTGACACGTGTATACCTGTATCACTCTTCCCCCTATCTGTTCCCCACCGTTTGCTTATCCTCTTTTTCTTTCTTCCTTTCTTCTTGTCTTTCTTTTTTTCTTTATTATAATTAGTTTTTTTTTTCGGTTTTCTCTTTCCCTCTTGTCCCTCATTTTCCACTTATTTTATTTTAATTCAAGTACACAATAGGTGCTACAGGGAACACCTCACATTTGCTGGGTTTTCCCATCCTCCACTGCCTCATTTCTGTGTGAACTGATTTAGGTTACCTACACTATCCCCCTTCCCCTGCATCTTGATATCCACTATCATCTACTGTCTCTACTATATTCCAACCCCCACCTCCCATTCTTTGATCCACAAAGTGTCTAACTCTTAATTTCTAATACCTTTGCTCTGTTTTCTGTCTGTTATCCACTCTTGAAACTATTACCTTTCTTTTCTTTTTCCCTCTCTCATGAAAACAATAGCTTTGTAGTTCATACCATATTCCGCCCATATTCAGTCATCTACTTCATAAAAGGTACTCTACCTACAGCTATAACTCTGTACAATCTACATGAATCTAACCTCCATCCTCCCAGATCTCATATTCTTGCTTTGTTAACATACATTACTAATACTACTTTACACTTTTCCCTTGCTGACACAATTGCCTTTCCCCAACACTAATACTTTCTTCTAAAGTAAACTTAACCAACAACAAGTAACTTGAATAAGAAGAAAAAAGTGACAAAGAGAAGATATAACACCTATGCAAAAATAACAACTAATTAACCTCCAAAAGCAGACAAAGAAGCCAAGGAACTGATTAAATTCGTCAAAATGAAGAGATGACCAGAAAGCAACAAAAATCTACAAACCAAACCAATAATCAGGAAAACATGACTGAATCCAATCAACAAACCAATAATCACGAAGGGGAGCAAAACTTGGCACAAGCAATGAAAGAACTCAGAACATTTATCACCGACAAATTTGATGCAGTAATGAAAGAGGTTACCAACATGAAGATATCACTTGGAGGGGAAATTGCAGACATACACAAAAACATAACAGATATGATGGGAATGAACACCACAGTTCAAGAAATCAAAAATAGACTTGCAGCAAATATCAGCAGACTAGAAGAGACAGAGCAGAGAATTAGTGATGTGGAAGACAGTACATCAGAAATCAAACAGATAGTAGAAGGGGTCAAAAGAAGATAGAAAAAATCCAATTAGGATTTAGGGACCTGAATGACAATGCAAAACGCTCAAACATACATATTATAGGCATTCCAGAAGGTGAAGAGAAGGGAAAGGGGTCAGAAGGAGTGTTGCAGGAAATAATGGCTGAAAACTTCCCAAATCTACTGAAAGAGACAGATGTACATATCCAAGAAGCACAGTGCACTCCACAAGTCATAAACCCCAACAGGCCCACCCCAAGACATATACTTATCAAATTATCCAAAGCTCAAGACAAAGAGAAAATCCTAAAAGCAGCAAGAGAAAAGAAAACCATCACATACAAGGGAAGCTCAATTAGATTAAGTGCTGATTTCTCTTCTGAAACCATGGAGGCAAGAAGACAGTGGTATGATATAGTCAAGGTACTAAAGGAAAAAAACTTCCAACCAAGAATACTCTATCCAGCTAAACTAGCATTCAAACATGAAGGAGAGTTCAAAATATTCACAGACAAACAGAAACTGAAAGAGTATACCAACAAGAAACCTCCCCTTCAAGAAATTCTAAAGGGAGTTCTGCAGGAAGAAAGGAAAAAACAGGAAAGGCAGAGTTGGAGGAGAGTATCAGACCAACAACAACAACAAAAAAGACAAAAAAATATATACAAACAAAATATGACAAACACAAATCCAATCAAAATATGGCTAACACAAATAATTCCTTGATAGTAATAACACTGAATGTCAATGGATTAAACTCACCTATCAAAAGATTCTGACTGGGACATTGGATAAAGAAATATGACCCATCCATATGCTGTCTACAAGAGACACATCTTAGACCCAGAGACGCATGGAGATTGAAAGTGAATGGCTGGAAAACAATCATACAAGCTAACAATAACCAAAAAAAGGCAGGAGTAGCTATATTAATATCAGACAAAATAGACTTTAAATGTGAAACAATTGTGAGAGACAAAGAAGGATACTACATTTTAGTGAAAGGGAAAATCTGTCAAGAAGATCGAACAATCATAAATATCTATGCCCCTAACAAGGGTGCCTCTAAATACATCAGGCAAACGCTGGAAAAACTAAGTGAAACAATAGATACATCTACACTTATAGTGGGGGATTTTAATACACCACTATCAACTCTGGACAGAACATCTCAAAAGAGAATCACCAAAGAAACAAAACATCTAAATAGTATATTAGAGGAGCTCGATCTAATAGACATATATAGATCGCTACACCCAAACACAGCAGGATATACATTTTTCTCAAGCGCACATGGATCATTCTCCAAGATAGATCATATGCTAGGCCACAAAGAAAGGCTGAACGAATTCAGAAAGATTGAAATCATACAAAACATTATCTCTGACCACAGTGGAGTCAAGCTGGAGATTTGCAAGGTACAGAAGCCCAGATTTCACACCACGATTTGGAAATTAAACAGCACACTCTTAGAAAAACAGTGGATCAAAGAGGAAATCTCAAAAGAAATCAATGACTACCTTGAAACAAATGATAATGATAACACAACATACCAAAATTTATGGGATGCAGCAAAAGCAGTACTGAGAGGGAAGTTTATAGCCATAAATTCATATATCAAAAAAGAAGAAAGAGCAAAAATTGAAGAACTAACTGCACATTTGAAGGAATTAGAAAAACAACAACAGAGTAGCCCAACAGGAAGAAGAAGGAAGGAAATAACAAAGATAAGAGCAGAACTAAATGAAATAGAAAATAAGAAAGCACTTGAACAGATAAACAAGACCAAGAGCTGGTTTTTTGAGAAGATTAACAAAATTGACAAACCTTTAGCAACACTAACAAAGAAAAAAAGAGAGAAGATGCAAATACACAAAATAAGAAATGAGAAAGGCGATATCACCACTGACCCCACAGAAATAAAGACTATCATAAGAGGATATTTTGAAAAACTATATTCCAACAAAAATGACAATCTAGAGGAAATGGACAAATTCCTAGAAACACATAAGCAGCCCATATTGACGAAAGAAGAAATTGATGATCTTAACAAACCAATCACAAGCAGAGAGATAGAATTGGTTATCAAAAATCTCCCAACTAAGAAGAGCCCAGGGCCAGATGGCTTCACAGGTGAATTCTACAAAACATTCCGGAAAGAACTGACACCAATCCTGCTGAAACTATTCCAAAGCATTGAAACGGAAAGAACATTACCCAATTCCTTCTATGATGACAACATTACCCTAGTACCAAAGCCAAACAAAGACATCACAAGAAAGGAAAATTACAGACCAATTTCTCTAATGAACCTAGACGCAAAAATACTTAACAAAATACTTGCTAATCATATTCAACAACACATTAAACGTATTATACACCACGACCAAGTGGGATTCATCCCAGGTATGCAAGGATGGTTCAACATAAGAAAATCAATCAATGTAATACACCATATAAACAGATTGAAGGAAAAAAATCACATGATTATATCTATTGATGCAGAAAAAGCATTTGACAAAATACAGCACCCTTTCTTGATAAAAACACTCCAAAAGATTGGAATACAAGGGAATTTTTTGAACATGATAAAGAGTATATATGAAAAACCTAAAACCAATATTGTTTACAATGGAGAAATCCTAGACTCCTTCCCTCTAAACTCAGGAACAAGACAAGGATGCCCACTGTCTCCGCTTCTATTTAATATTGTCTTAGAAGTACTTGCACGAGCACTGAGGCAAGAACCAGAAATAAAAGGCATTCAAATTGGAAAGGAAGAAGTCAAAATTTCATTATTTGCAGATGACATGATCCTATACAAAGAAAACCCTGAGAGATCTACAACGAAGATTCTAGAACTCATAAATGAGTTTAGTAAAGTCGCAGGATATGAGATCAATGCGCAAAAATCAGTAGCATTTCTGTACACTAATAATGAGCAAGATCAGGAGGAAATCAAGAAACAAATACCATTCACAATAGTAAATAAAACAATCAAATACTTAGGAATAAATTTAACTAAAGAGGTAAAGAACTTATACAACGAGAATTACACAAGATTGTTCAAGGAAATCAAAGAAGACCTAAATAAATGGAAGACTATTCCTTGTTCATGGATAGGAAGACTGAACATTATTAAGATGTCTCTCCTATCAAAACTGATCTACACATTCAATGCAATCCCAATAAAAATCAACGCAGTCTTCTTTAAGGAACTAGAAAACTAACTATGAAATTTATTTGGAAAGGAAAGAGACCCCGAATAGCCAAAGACATACTGAAAAAGAAAAACAAAATTGGAGGAATCACACTACCTGACTTCAAAACATACTATAAAGCTACGGTGGTGAAAACAGCATGGTATTGGCATAAGGAGAGACACATAGACCAACGGAATCGAATTGAAAGCTCTGATATAGAACCTCACATATACAGCCACATAATATTCGATAAAGCCACCAAACCCTCTCAATTGGGAGAGAGTGGCCTATTCAGCAAATGGTGTCTGGAGAACTGGATAGCCATATGTAGAAGAATGAAAGAAGATTACCATCTCACACCTTATACAAAGATCAACTCAAGATGGATCAAAGACCTAAATATAAGAGCCAAGACCATTAAAACCTTAGAAAGCAGTGTAGGGAAACATCTACAGGACCTTGTAATAGGAAATGGATTTATGAATATCTCACCAAAAGCACGAGCAGCAAAAGAACTAATAGATAAATGGGACTTCCTCAAAATTAAAGCCTTCTGCACCTCAAAGGAGTTTGTCAAGAAAGTAAAAAGGGAGCCCACACAGTGGGAGAAAATATTTGGCAATCATATATCTGATAAGAAACTTATAACTTGCATATATAAAGAACTCCTATATCTTGAAAATAAAAAGATAAACAACCCATTTAAAAAATGGGAAAAAGACTTAAACAGACACTTCTCCGAAGAAGAAATACAAATGGCAAGAAAGCACATGAAAAAATGTTCCAAATCTCTAGCTATCAGGGAAATGCAAATCAAAACTACAATGAGATACCATCTTACACCCATAAGATTGGCAGCTATGAAAAAAACAGAAGAATACAAGTGCTGGAGAGGAAGTGAAGGAAGGGGAACACTCATTCACTGCTGGTGGGAATGCAGAAGGATCCAACCATTCGGGAGGACAGTATGGCGGTTTCTCAAAAAACTAGCCATAGATTTGCCATATGACCCAGCAATACCACTGCTGGGTATATACCCAGCAGAACTGAAAACAAGGACACAAACCGATATATGTACACCAATGTTCATAGCAGCATTGTTCACTATTGCCAAAAGTTGGAATCAACCCAAATGCCCATCAACAGATGAGTGGATCAATAAAATGTGGTATATACACACAATGGAATACTACTCGGCTGTAAGAACAAACACACTACAAACACATGTGATAACATGGATGAATCTTGAGAACCTTATGTTGAGTGAAGCAACCCAGACATTGAAGGACAAATACTACATGACCTCAATGATATGAAATAAACAAGCTGCCCTAGATAGCAAGAGACTGAACGATAGGCTTACAGGAAATCGGAGGGTGGAGGAAGGATATGAGCCGATGTCTGCAGGGGGGGAATTTAAGACGAGATGGTGTAAGTATGAACACAAAGTGGAGATAAAAGGGGGGCAAGGGGTTGCCTTTGGTTGGGGCTTTACGGGTTTGAGGGTGGCTGGGGAGGGATGGTTGGGTAACGTTGCCCAAAAGTGGGGGGATGGAGGGGGAGCATACGAACACAGGAGAGGGTCAGGAGGTGGTGGAGAGTAAAATGCCGAGAAAATCATATCAAAATATAATAAAGAGGGTTACCTGTTTAGAATGCTCGGAGGGGAGGGTCTGATGCAGGACGGGCTCCTGGGGAATGCCTAAATGCTCATTCTGCCAGAGTGGGTGACACCATGGGGTAAAATCCCAAGTAGTGAGAGTGGGGGTGGACCCACATCCTGGGGAGGACTAATGCCACCAAATAGAGGGAACTGTATCCCTCGAGAGAAAGGGTGGCTCCCAGGGCATTGGGGCAGTTGAGCAAGTTAGGCCCTGAACACTATTCCATCTATTTCTGGAAGTGGCTCCTCAGGAAACGAAGGTTGGCTGTCACTGTGGGCACCAAGGTGGAAGGGAAAATGGACATCAAATGTGTGGAACCAAAGTAAAAGGGGGGCAAGAGAGGAGTTTTTTGAGAGTACACAAGGATGGATATAAAACATGTAATATTACACCATAACATATAGGAGATGACAGACTGATAATGTAAACCATAATGTAAAACATAGGATAACTAAAAATGTAAAGAACTGTGTATCCTAAAGTATGCACCATAATGTAAGCACAGATATTACCTTGTTAGAAAGCTAATATCTCAGACTCTGTACATCACCTTAAGTAAATATGATGTGAAAAGGGTGTAAGAGTATCGCTGTGGAAGGAAAAAGGTTTTGTGGTGGATGTATGGGAGTGCTGTATATTATATATATGCATTGCTGTGGTCTAGGACTCCTGTGAAGAAATGCTGAATAATTAGAGGGGGGGAAAAAAAAAAAAAAAGGATAGGATGTGGAATTTTTTCAAGTCAACATTCTTTATCTAAGTTCTTTATCTAACTTTATCCAAGTTCTTTATCCATCCTTTAAACCCATCGCTATATACCATTCCCTAGTAAGGGACCATGACATTATATTGGGCTTCAAATTTTGGGGAGTTCTGGACCACAGAGTGTTTCAACAATGGCAATGGAGGGATACTGGTATGGGATACCAATGACAGGTGATATATGGCTGACAGGGAGCTGTACAGAACATATGTCCAGGGGGCATGGTAATGATTGGATATACTCATAATGGCAACAATTAAAAACCACAGCAGGGGGGTACTGGGTTCCTGGCCAGTGGTGCTCTGCCATGGTCCCTAGGGGAGCAGCGACAGTCTCCCAGGTACAGTGGCGGGGACCTGGAAGGAGTGAGGGTTCAACAGTGAGCCCCTGATGCTAATGACTATGCTTGTGAGCTGATAAACCTAAAATAAGAACAAGGCCTAGAGCAACATTGTGCCTGGGAATTTCCTCCTGTCAGCCTTCATGTTACTCAAATGTGGCCAGTCTCGAAGCCAAACTCAGCATGTAAATGCAATGCCTTCCCTCCAGCGTGGGACATGACACCCGGGGACGAGCCTCCCTGGCAACGAGGGACCACTATCAAATACCAACTGATGATGCAACTGGAAAAGGACCTTATATGGAAGGTTCAATGCGGATCAGCAGAATATCCATGTCTACATAAAATAACATGACTTTAAAATGCTGTTTGACCTAAAGTAAGGGGGAAATGGAAAGGAGAAATGAGTTTATATGGCTACGAGTTTCTAAAAGAGTCTGGAGGCTGGCAGAAGGATTGCCCTCATGCACAACTGAGCAGAGTCAGAGAGACAGATAAAGCAGATACAACCCCCAGATATTGGTTCCTTTGAAGGCTAAAGAGACCCATGAGAGTTATGGCCATGGCCAATGGGGTTAACTACCAGGGCAGATGGCCCCTCTTTGGAAATGGTGTTTATGTGTGATGAATCTGGACTCAGATGGGATCTCCCTTCATAAGACTTTCATGCTAATGTGCTGGAGGTGCAGTTAATGTTGGGGTTTAAGATATATTTAGGGGATTTGAATCTCTGGACTGACAATGTGATAGCCAGGTCCTGAACCTCAACAGACTCCAGCACCTACAATCTGATTTATTGGACTTACCACAATCAGCTAAGATGGAGTTGAAGAAGGACAATCACCACACCATGGAGCCTAGAGTGATTACAACTGAAAATGGGAGGATTGCATCCAGCATCCATGTGGAATTTGAGCCTCCTCTTGACATAGAGGTGCAATGGACACAACCAATCCAATGTCCACATAGAAGAGGTGGTATTGGATTGATAAAAGTGGACATGGTGGACGATGGGTATGGGGAAAGGCAGGAAGAGATGAGAGGTGGAGGTGTCTTTGGGACATGGAGCTGCCCTGGATGGTGCTTCAGAGGCAATCACCGGACATTGTAAATCCTCACAGGGCCCACTGGATGGAATGGAGGAGAGTATGGGCCATGATGTGGACCATTGTCTATGAGGTGCAGAGGTGCCCAAAGATGTACTTACCAAATCCAATGGATGTGTCATGATGATGGGAACGAGTGTTGTTGGGGGGGAGAGGGGGGGGTGGGGGAGCGGGGTTGAATGGGACCTCACGTATATATTTTTGATGTAATATTATTACAAAGTCAATAAAAAAAAAAAGAGTAAGGGAAGAAAATGACCTTTCATGGGGGTTGTTTTGAATATGAAAGACCAAGGATTTAATCTTGGGAAGAACCAAGGATGATGGGGGAGAAGTAAGAAGATCAAAGGAATAAGGAAAGAAGATGGTAAATTTTTAAACATTAAGGAGGTACAATGAAGACAGAATCAATCCATCAAGGTGTAAAATTTAAAAGATGCTGGCCTAGAGGGTAAGAGGTAGAAATGTATGCACCCTGTCATTTTTCTGGCCATGTGAAGAAAAGATTTATATGATCATTCCCCTAAAGGATGTGATTTCTCAGAGAGATGGAGGAAGCAAACATACTCAAGTCTGTTTGAATAGGAAGCAGTGGGTGCTGCAAGCTCACTGCCCAAAAGCCCTGGGGAGGATGTTTCTGTTTGATGTTGAAGCACTATGGGAGGACAGCTCTAATATTGCTGGAGGAAATAATCTCCAAAATCTTCAGGCTGGAAGCTGCTGCTGATGAGAATGAAATCTGTTCCAGACCCACTACCATGGAATCAATCATGAACTCCAGATGGCCGACTGAACGCACCATAGATGAGCATTTTAGGAGCCTGTCCTGGTTTCTGCTGGTACCAGGTTAAGCAACTGTTAACACACTGGCTAGGCTTGCACTTGAGGGTGATGGTCTCCCCTGCAGATGCAGCCACAGAGCCTGGTGACTGGGTCATCACGGTGTTCCCACTGGCACCTGCAACCAGAAAAGAACCTAGATCATACATTCAATCACAAATGTATAAAATATGTATATAAATGTAGGTTTTCTTTTTTGATTTGATAGTTTATTATTTATCTTTTTAAGAAATTAATAGATCACACAAAATTTTACATTAAAAAATATAAGAGGTCCCATATACCCCCACCCCCCACCCCCATCATTTTAAAATTGTATTTTTGAATACATAAATCACAAAAAAATCCTGCATTAAAAAAAAGCAAGTATACCCCACCCCCCCATACCCCACTCCTCCCACATCAATAAACCCTTTCATCATTGTGGCACATTCATTGCATTTGATAAATACATTTGGAACACTACTCCACTACATGGATAAGAGTTTACATTGTAGTTTACACTCTCCCCCAGTATATTCAGTGGTTTATGGCCAGATATATAATATCCAGCATCTGTCCCTGCAACATAATTTAGGGCAACTCCAATTCATGAAAATTTCCCCACATCATATCTCTTCTTCCTTCTCCCTGCCCTCAGCAACTACCATGGTCACTTTCTCCACATCAGTGCTACAATTTCTATGATTACTAGTCACAACCATTCCATAGTAGAATATCAGTAATTCCACTCTAATTCATATTGTATTCCTTCATCCTGTGGACCCTGGAAGGGTAATGTCCACTCCACCATTACATTGAGAGGAGGCTTAGATTTTGCATAGATAATGGATACAAATCTCCTGCTTGCAGTTGTAGGCACACTCGGTTCCCTGGAGTGGTGGTTGACAATCTCCACCTCCCTATTAGGTGACTTGGGTAAGTCCAATGAAGAGATGAAGAGAGGGTAGCATTTGTAACCCTGCTGAGGCTCAGGGCCCAGCTGGCACTTGGACAGTCCAGAGACTCAAGTCCTCTGAGAAAACATCAACCCTAGCATCAACCACAGGTTCAGTAAAAGTAATGGTAGAGACTTGTGTAGAAAGGTCACATCTGAGTCCAACTCCACCACACTCAGGAACACTAATTCCAAAGTAGGGCCCACTGACAGGCAATGAACTCCAGAGCCATCTGCCATGATGATTGATCCTGTGGGTCTCTGTAGCCCTCAGGAGAATGAATACCTTGGGTTGTATCTACTTTAACAGTATCTAGGGTCCTGCTGAGGCGTGCATAAGGATGACTCCTCTGATGACCTCCCGACTCTTTTTTTTAAGACTACTGGCATTATAAACTCATTTGTCTTTGCCATTTCCCCTTTCATTCAAGGTAAAAAAGCAGTTTTTAACACATGATCCTACATATAGGCTGAGATATTTTGCTGGTCTGAGCTGACTCTTTTATTCAAGGTCTCTTTGTATTTGCACCACCAGTTAGTGATTTGCAGTAATCCCTTGACACCAGGGAGGCTCACTCTTGGAAGTCATGTCCCACATTGGAAAAAGTATTGCATTTACATTCTGAGTTTGACTTAGAGAGTGGCCACATTTGAGCAACATGGAGGATCCCAAGAGGTAACTCTTAGACACTCTGAAGCTTTAGGCCTAGTTCATATTTCAGATAAACAGGCTCAGATGCATAGTCATCAGTATCAAGGGCTCATCTTTAGATCATCTGTCTTCATTGGTCTTTCCCATTGCACTTGGCAATAAACCAATCACAATTAAAAGATAAAATTAGTCATTTAAAACCCCCCAACTAAGAAGAGCCCTGGGCCAGATGGTTTCACAAGTGAATTCTACCAAACATTCCAGAAAGAACTAACACCAATCTTGCTTAAACTCTTCCAAAAAATTAAAATAGAAGGAACATTGCCTAACTCATTCTATGATGACAACATTACTCTAATACCAAAGCCAAACAAAGAAACCACAAGAAAGGAAAATAACAGACCAATTTCTGGCCAGTGGATAGGGCATCCGTCTACCACATGGGGGGGGGGTCTGTGGTTCAAACCCTGGGTCTCCTGGACCCATGTGGAGCTGGCCCATGCACAGTGCTAATGCATGCGAGGTGTGCCGTGCCATGCAGGGGTGCTCCCACATAGGGGAGCCCCAGGCATAAAGAGTGCACCCTGTAAGGAGAGCCGCCCAGCATGAAAGAAAGTGCACCCTCCCCAGGAATGGTGCCACACACACTGAGAGTTGATGCAGCAAGATGACGTAACAAAAAGAAACACAGATTCCCATGCTGCTGACAACAACAGAAGTAGACAAAAAGAAGAACATGCAGCAAATGGACACAGAGATCAGACCACTGGGGTCGAGGAGGGTAGAGGGGAATGGAGGGGAATGGGGGGAGGGGGGAGGGGAGAAAAATAAATAAAAATAAGTCTTAAAAAAAAAAAGAAATATTCCAAATGCTCCCCCAATGCCAAAGATCTATTTGAGGCCCAATCAATCTTTAGTAAATGATTTCGAAAACACACATTGTGTTAAGTGGAATTCTAAAAATGCCTAGGGACTCCTGCCCCCTGATATGTACACAAGTCTCAGTTATTGAAACATTATTCAGATACATCTGTGAAGTGATCTGGCATATATCATTAAAGCTATTGACTTTAAGAAGGGGTGTCTGTTAAATTTTTCTCTACTGGTCAGAGACAAAGAGTTCAAAGAGATTAAAAAATAAGGATGGTTTGAAATGGAAGCTTATATCTGAAGTTGGTTGTGGAGATCAAGGGGGCCATGTGTCAAGGAATGTGGGCAGGCTCTAGGAGGTGAGAGCTGACAGCCAGCAAGGACGTGGTATCTCAGCACTACCACCTGAGGAACTAATTCTGCCAAACCCTGTGAGCTTGAAAGAGAACTCTGTGCTCTGCATAGAGGTTAGCACTATTTTAATCATGTAGGAATTTGACAAGAGAATCATCAACACTGGACCCAGACTCCTGATCTACAAAACTCTGACCTAATAAATTGCTAATTATTTATGAAATGAGAGAAAACTAGTGTGTGTATATATATGTATATATATTTATGTATTTATATTTTATATGTATTAAAATGAACCACATGCTAAAAGGGAAGTCATAAATCCATATACAAAAATTATCATCCCATTTAGCTCATGGTTGAATGAAGCTGACACCTCTTTTTTCTCAGGCAATGTGGTGCGTTTTATGCCCCTTTTACACACAGATGATTTCCTGACGTATGGGCACATTCATAAGATCACGGCTCAATACAGTGCTATGAAAATACAAGTAAGAAGAGAACTAGCTTTGAAGGTGGTCAGGATCTGTCCCCTCTGGATTCCATGGCCATGTTCTCTGACAACTGAAGAAATTCTAGACAGAGCTGTTGGTAAGAGAGGCCAGTTCACTGGGGACATCCCAGGTAGACCTGAACCATGCTGCTGTCTTCACATTTCCTTAAGACCTTGGATTGTTTCAGATTCCTAAATGTGGATGATGCCTTCCTTCTACATAAGACAACAAGGAATGTTGCCTTTGGTTTTAATCTAAGAAATAAACTGTCTTATGCTTCCATTTATTTAGAATTTATAATTCTTTTTTTAAACAATTCTCAATTTATTCATTTTTAAAAAAATATTACATTCAAAAAATATGAGGTCCCCATTCACCCCCCCACCCCCACCCCACCACTCCCCCCACAGTAACACACTCCCCCATCATCATGACACATCCATTGCATCTGGTGAGTACATCTCTGGGCATCACTGCACCCCATGGCCTGTGGTCCACACCATAGCCCACACTCTCCCAAGTTCCATCCAGTGGGCCATGGGAGGACATAAAATGTCTGGCAATTGTCCCTGCAGTACCACCCAGGACAACTCCAAGTCCTGAAAATGCCTCCACATCTCATCTCTTCCTCCCATTCCCCACACCCAGCAGCCACCATGGCCACTTTTTCCACATCATTGCCACATTTTCTCGATTATTAACCCCAATAGTTCATGAATAGAATATCATTAAGTCCACTCTAATCCTTACTGTATTCCTCCTTCCTGTGGACCTTGGCTTGGTTGTGTCCATTCCACATCTATGTCAAGAGGGGGCTTAGATTCCACATGGATACTGGATGCAATCCTCCTGCTTTAAATTGTAGGCACTCTAGGCTCCATGGTGTGGTGGTTGACATTCTTCAACTCCATGTTAGCTGAGTGGAGTAAGTCCAATAAATCAGAGTGTAGGAGCTGAAGTCTGTTGAAGCTCAGGGCCTGGTTATCATATTGTCAGTCCAGAGATTCAAATCCCCTAGATATATCTTAAACCCCAGTACCAACTACATTTCCAGTAAAGTAGCATGAAAGGCTTGTGAAAAGAGATCCCATCTGAGTCCAGTTCCATCACGCAGAAACACCAGCTCCAAAGAAGGGCCAACTGACATGGCAGTGAACTCCATCTGCCATGACCATAGAACCTGTGGGTCTCTTTAGCCCTTAAAAGAACCAATACCTGGGGTTGTATCTACTTTATCTGTCTCTGAGACTCTGCTCAGGTGTGCATAAGGGCAATCCTTCTGACAACCTCCAGACTCTTTTTTAGACTCATAGCCATATATACTCATTTGTCCTTTCTATTTCCCCCTTACTTTAGGTCAAACAGCATTTTTAACTCCTGTTATTATACGCAGACAGGGATATTCTGCTGGTCTGCGTTGAACCTTTAATTCAAGGTCATTTTCTAGTTACGTCATCAGCTGGTACTTGGTAGTGATCCCTCGGTGCTAGGGAGGCTCATCCCCGGGTGTCATGTCCCACGCTGGTGGGAAGGCATTGCATTTACATGCTGAGTTTGGCTTCGAGACTGGCCACATTTGAGTAACACTGAGGCCGTCAGGAGGGAACTCTTAGGTACAGTGCTGCTCTAGGCCTTATTCTTATTTCAGGTGTATAGGATCACAAGCACAGTCATTAGTGTCAGGGGCTCACTGTTGGGCCCTCATTCCTTCCTGGTCCTTACCGTTGCACTTGGGGGACTGCTGCTGCTCCCCTAGGGACCATGACAGAGCCCCCCCCCCAACGAGGAACCCAGTACCCCCCCAGCTGTTGTTTTTAATTGTTTCCACTATGAGTATATCCAAACATTTCCATCCACCCTGGACACATGCCCTGTATAACTCCCTGTCAAACATATGTCCCCTGTCAATAAAATCCCATACCAGTATTCCTGCACTGCCATTGTTGGACCACTCTGTGATCCAAAACTTCCTGAAAAGTGAAGCCCAATATAATGTCAGGTTCCCTTACTAGTAAAATGGAATATAGTGATGAGATTAAAAGTTAGATATAGAATATATATTGATTTGGAAAGATTCTACATCCTATCTTTTTCTTTTCTTTTTTCCTAATTATTGAGCTTCTCTTCACAAGAGCCCTAGATCACAGTAATTCATGTATACAATATACAGTACTCCCACATATCATTATAAAACCTTTTCCCTTCCACAGTGATCTTTTAACTTACTCATATCATATTTACTGAAACTGATGTACAGATATTGAGACAATAGCTTTCAAACAAGGTAACATTTGTGTTTACATTGTGGTTTATACTTTAGGCTATACAGTTTTCTAAATTTTTTAGTTATCCTATGTTTTGCATTATGGTTCACATTATTAGTCTGTCATCGCCTATATGTTTTTGATGTAATATTACATGTTTTATATCCATCCTTGTGTACTCTTGTGAAACACTTCTTTTGCCCTCACATTTACTTTGGTTCCATCTATTCAATATATATTGCTCCCTCCCCTTGGGACCCACAGTAACTGTCAATCTTCATTTCTTGAGGAGCCATGTTCAGAGATACTTGCAACAGTGTTGAGGACTTGACTTGCTCAACTGCCCTAATGCCCTGGGAGCCACCCTTTCTCTTGAGAGATACAGTATCCTCTATTTGATGGCATTAGTCCTCCCCAGGATGTGGGTCTACCTTCACTCTCATTGCATGGGTCTCTACCCAATGGTATAACCCACTCTGGCAAAATGAGCATTCAGATATTCCCTAGGAGTTGTCCTGCGTCAGATGATCCCCTTTGAGTATCTTAAACAGGTAACTTTCCTTATTTTATTTTGAAAGTTTTTCTCAGCATTATACTCTCAACCAACACCTGACAATCTCTAACAATCACTAATAATCACCTAACAATTTTCATATGTTACCCCACCCTCCCCCAATTCCTTGGGCAATATTACCCATCCACCCATCCCTAGCCTCCCTCAAGCCCACAAAGCCCCACCCAAAGGTTACCCTATGCCCCCATTTTATCTCTTCCTTGTACACATACTTACCTGCACCTTATCATAGATTTCACCCATGTAGATGTCAGCTTATATCCTTCCTCTACCCCCCAATTTCCTGTAAGCCTATCTTCCAGTCTCTAGCTCTCTGAGGCAGCTTACTTATTTCATATCATTGAGGTCATGTAGTATTTGTCCTTCAATGCCTGGGTTGCTTCACTCAACATAAGGTTCCCAAGATTCATCCATGTCATCACGTGTGTTTGTAGTTTATTTGTACTTAAAGCTGAGTAGTATTCCATTGTATGTATATACCACATTTTATTGATCCACTCATCTGTTGATGGGCATTTGGGTTGATTTCAACTTTTGGCTATAGTGAACAATGCTGCTATGAACATTGGTGTGCATATATCCTTGTTTTCAGTTCTGCTGGGTATATACCCAGCAGTATTGCTGGGTCATATGGCAAATCTATGGTTAGTTTTTTGAGAAACCGCCAAACTGTCCTCCAGAATGGTTGGATCCTTCTGCATTCCCACCAGCAGTGGATGAGTGTTCCCATTTCTTCACATCCTCTCCAGCATTTGTATTCTTCTGGTTTTTTCATAGCTGCCAATCTTATGGGAGTAAGATGGTATCTCATTGTAGTTTTGATTTGCATTCTCCTGATAGCTAAAAATTTGGAGCATTTTTTCATGTGCTTTTTAGCCATTTATATTTCTTCTTTGTAGAAGTGTCTGTGTAAATCTTTTACCCATTTTTTAAATGGGTTGTTTATCTTTTTATTTTCAAGATATAGGATTTCTTTGTATATGCAAGTTTTAAGTCTCTTATCGGATATATGGTTGCCAAATATTTTCTCCCATTGTGTAGGTTCCCTTTTTACTTTCTTGACAAACTCCTTTGAGGTGCAGAAGGCTTTGATTTTGAGGAAATCCCATTTATCTATTTGTTTTTTTGCTGCTCATGCTTTTGGTGTGATGTTCATGAAGCCATTTCCTATTACAAGGTCTTGTAGATGTTTCCCTATACTGCTTTCCAAGGTCTTTATGGTCTTGACTCTTATATTTAGGTCTTTGATCCATCTTGAGTTGATCTTTGTATAAGGTGTGAGATGGTAATCCTCTGTCATTCTTCTACATATGGATATCCAGTTCTCCAAGCACCATTTGTTGAATAGGCCATTCTCTCCCAGTTGAGAGGGTTTGGTGGCTTTATCGAATATTATATGGCTATATATATGAGGTTCTATATCAGAACTTTCCATTCAAATCCATTGGTCTGTGTGTCTCTCCTTATTTCAATACCATGCTGTTTTCACTACTGTGGCTTTGTAGTATGTTTTGAAGTCAGGTAGTGTGATTCCTCCAATTTTGTTTTTCTTTTTCAATATGTCTTTGGCTATTTGGGGCCTCTTTCCTTTTCAAATGAATTTCATAGTTAGTTTTTCTAGTTCCTTAAAGAATGCTGTGTTGATTTTAATTGGGATTGCATTGAATGTGTAGATCAGCTTTGGTAGGATAGACATCTTAATAATATTTAGTCTTCCTATCCATGAACAGGGAATTTTCTTCCATTTATTTAAGTCTTCTTTGATTTCCTTGAAGATTCTTGTATAGTTCTCAGTGTATAAGTTTTTACATCTTTAGTTAAAATTATTCCTAAATATTTGATTTTTTAATTTACTATTGCGAATGGTATTTGTTTCTTGATTTCCCCCTGATCTTGCTCATTATTGGTGTACAGAAATGCTACTGATTTTTGCACATTGATCTTATAACCTGAGACTTTACTAAACTGATTTATGAGTTCTAGAAGCTTTGTTGTAGACCTCTCAGGGTTTTCTATGTATAGGATCATGTCATCTGCAAATAATGAAATTTTGACTTCTTCCTTTCCAATTTGAATGTCTTTTATATCTGGTTCTTGCCTCAGTGCTCGTGCAAGTACTTCTAAGACAATGTTAAATAGAAGGGGAGACAGTGGGCATCCTTGTCTTGTTCCTGACTTTAGAGGGAAGGATTTTAGGATTTCTCCATTGTAAATGATGTTGGCTGTAGGTTTTTCATATATACTCTATATCATGTTCAAAAAATGTCCTTGTATTCTGATCTTTTGGAGTGTTTTTATCAAGAAAGGGTGCTGTATTTTGTCAAATGCTTTTTCTGCATCTATAGATATAATCATGTGATTTTTTTCCTTCAGTCTATTTATATGGTGTATTACATTGATTGATTTTCTTTTCTTTTCTTTTAAAGATTTATTTATTTATTTCTATCCCCCCCCACCCCAGTTGTCTGTTCTCTGTGTCTATTTGCTGCATGTTCTTCTTTGTCCACTTCTGTTAGTGGCATGGGAATCTGTGTTTCTTTTTGTTGTGTCATCTTCTTGTGTCAGCTCTCCATGTGTGTGGTGCCATTCCTGTGCAGGCTGCTCTTTCACACTGGGCGGCTCTCCTTACAGGACACACTCCTTGCATGTGGGTCTCCCCTATGTGGGGGACACCCGTGTGTGGCATGGCACCCCTTGCACGCATCAGCACTGCACATGGGCCAGCTCCACATGGGTCAAGGAGGCCAGGGGTTTGAACCACGGACCTCCTGTGTGATAGGCGGATGCCCTAACCACCAGGCCAAGTCTGCTTCCCTGATTTTCTTCTGTTGAACCATCCTTGCATACCTGGAATGAATCCCATTGGTCGTGGTATATAATTCATTTAATGTGTTGTTGAATACGATTAGCAAGTATTTTGTTAAGTATTTTTGCCTCCAGGCTCATTAGAGAAAATTGGTCTGTAATTTTCCCTTCTTGTGGTATTTTTGTTTGGCTTTGGTACTAGGGTAATGTTGGCATCAAAGAAGAAGTTAGGCAATGTTCCTTCTGTTTCGATTTTTTGGAAGAGTTTCAGCAGGATTGGTATTAGTTCTTTCTGGAATGTTTTGTAGAATTCCTCTAATATACTGTTCAAACATTTCATTTCTTTAGTGATTCTCCTTTGAGATGTTCTGTCCAGAGTTGATAGTGGTGTATTAAAATCCCCCACTGTAATTGTAGATGCATCTATTCTTTCACTTAGTTTTTCCAGCATTTGCCTCATGTATTTAGAGGCACCCATGTTAGGAGCATAAATATTTATGATTGTTCATTCTTCTTAAAAGATTATACCTTTCACTAATATGTAGTATCCTTCTTTGTCTCTCACAATTGTTTCACATTTAAAGTCCATTTTGTCTGATATTAGTATAGCTACTCCTGCCTTTTTTTGATTATTGTTTGCTTGTAAGATTGTTTTCCAACCATTCAATTTCAGTCTCCATGAATCTCTGGGTCTAAGATGTGTCTCTTGCAGAGAGCATATAGAGGGGTCATATTTCCTTATCCAATGTCGCAGTCTGAATCTTTTGATAGATGCGTTTAGTCCCTTGACATTCAGTGTAATTACTTTCAAGAAATTGTTAGCCATATTTTGATTGGACTTGCGTTTGTCATATTTTGTTTTTTTCCTTCTCTTTTTGTCTTTTTTGTTGCTCTTACACTCTCCTCCAACTCTGCCTGTCCTGTTTTTTCCTTTCTTCCTGCAGAACTCCCTTTAGAATTTCTTGAAGGGGAGGTTTCTTGTTGGCATACTCTTTCAATTTCTCTTTATCTGTGAATATTTTGAACTCTCCATCATGTTTGAATGCTAGTTTAGCTGGATAGAGTATTCTTGGTTGGAAATTTTTTTCCTTTAGTACCTTGACTATATCATACCACTGCCTTCTTGCCTCCATGGTTTCAGATGAGAAATCAGCATTTAATCTTATGGAGCTTCCCTTGTATGTGATGGTTTTCTTTTCTCTTGCTGCTTTTAGAATTTTCTCTTTGTCTTGAGCGTTGGATTATTTGACAAGTATATGTCTTGGGGTGGACCTGTTGGGGTTTATGATGTTTGGGGTGCACTGTGCTTCTTGGATATGTACAGTTGTCTCTTTCAGTAGATTTGGGAATTTTTCAGCCATTATTTCCTGCAACACTCCTTCTGACCTCTTTCCCATCTCTTCTCCTTCTGGGATGCCTATAATACATATGTTCGTGCATTTTGCATTGTCCTTCAGGTCCCTAAGTCCTAGCTGGATTTTTTCTATGTTTTTATCGATCAATTCTATTATCTGTTTGATTTCCAATGTACTGTCTTCCACATTGCTAATTCTCTGCTCTCCCTCTTCTAATCTGCTGCTATTTGCTGCAAGTGTATTTTTGATTTCTTGAACTGTGGTGTTCCCATCATATCTGTTATCTTTTTCATATGTCTGCAATTTCCACTCCAAGTGTTGTCTTCATATTGTTAACCTCTTCCTTTAATTCATTAAATTTGTCTGTGATATATGTTCTGAAATCTTTAATTACTTGTGCGAAGTTCTGCTCCCCTTCCTGATTTTTAGTTTGCCATTGGATTCAGCCATGTTTTCCTGATTACTGGTTTGGTTTGTAGATTTTTCTTGCTGTCTGGTCATCATCTTATCTTGACGGGTTTAGTCAGTTCCTTAGCTGCTTTGTCTAGTCTTGGGGATTAATTAGCCGTTGTTTTTGCGTGTTATATCTTCTCTTTGTCACTTTGTTCTTCTTATTCTAATTTCTTATTCCTGGCTGAGTTCACTTTGAAGGAAAGTGTTAGGGCCAGGGAAAGACAATTGTGTAAGAAAGGGAAATGTGTAAAGTAGTATTGGTGATAAATGTTAACTGAGCAACAGTATGAGATCTGGGAGGATGGATATTAGATTCATGTAAGTTGTGTAGAGTTATAGCAGTAAGTAGAGTATCTATAATGAGGTAGTCGACTGAATATGGGAGGAATATGGTATGAATTAAAAAGCTATTGTTTTCGTGTGAGAGGGAAAGAGAAAAGAAAGGCAATAGTTTCAAGAGTGGGTAAAAGACAGAAAACAAAACAAACGTATTAGAAATTAAGAGTTAGACAATTTGGGGATCAAAGAAAGGGAGGTGGAATATAAGAGAGACAGTAGATGATGGAGGCTATCAAGATGTGGGGGAAAGGGGATAGTGTAGGTAGCCAAAATCAATTCACACAGAAATGAGGCAACAGAGTATGAAGAAACCCAGCAAATGTGAGGTGTTCCCTGCAGCACCTATTGTATAATTAAGATAAAATAAAATAAGAAGAAAATGAGGGACAAGAGAGAGAAAAAAAGAAGAAAGAAAGAAAGAAGGAAAGAAAGAAAGAAAAAGGATGGTGAGTAAAGCGAGGGGAACAAGTAAGGAAAAGAAAAAAAGAACAACAACAGCAACAAAAAAAAAACCCTAAATAACTGAAAAAAAAAAACATTGGGGGATACAATGGGAGAAAAGACTAGGAGATAATGCAGTGTTAGCAATCAGGACAATAAAAAATTAAAAACTAAAATAAGATAAAATAAATTAAAAAAACAAAACAAAACAAAAGAAAAAAAGAAAAAAGAAAAAAAGAAAAAATGCAAACGTTTAGGGCTAGGACATTCAAGGACCTCAGATGGACCTCAGGGCATGGTGGATTCAGGGATAGAAAGTCTGTGATATTGCAAACTCAAGAGGTGTGAGTCTCTGGGGTGTGGGCCACCAGGGTTTAGGGGACACAGACCTGGCAACCTCAAATCTAGTTAACAGGGAGCCTGGGAGTACCACAGTGCAACACAGCCTTCAGGGATCCCCGCAGCTGGGTGCCAGCCCTATGGGGGAGGTCACATCTGCAAACTCTGACCTATGTGTCAGAACCCCGAAATTCCCCCTCTCACTAGGGTCTCTTCTGTGGCCGTATCACCAATTTGACTTCAGGACACCTCCCGCCCTGTAAGCCCCCAAAACAGCCTCCTGGGCGCGCTGCTAAACTGCCGCCAATTTAATGACGCTGCAGATCAGCAGCCAGGCCCAGGGGGCGTGGCTCCAGCCGGAAGCACCAATATCAGTGTCCAAAACCAAAATTCCCATGCCTCGCAAAAGATTCCCCTAATCGGCTTCCAGATGTCTCCCACCCTGCAGGCCCCTGAAACAATCTCCTGGTGATGTCTCTTTATTGTGAGCAATTTAAGGACACTGCAGATTGGCAGCCAGCCTTGGGGGTGGGGCTCTAGCCGGAAGCATTATTATTCGAGTCAGAAATCAAAAATTCCCCTCCTGGCACAAAACTCCTATCTGTCTCCCCAAATTGGTCTGCGAAGGCCCTGTTAGCCCCCCAATAGCCCACTCAGGGCTTATGAATTCCCCAGTACCACAGAGCCTCCAAGAATTGCCGCAGCAGTGCCCGGGCCATGGCTCCACCCACCCCAGGAGGGAGCGTCCCACACACAGCCCCCACTTCCATGTAAGAGAGCCTCAATTTTATCTTATACACGAATTTTCTCTGTTACCTTCCCACCAAATCGATGTCCAGACACCTCCTGCCCTGCAAAATCCCGAATCAGCCTGGTCCCAAAGAATTTCCAACGCTGCCCAGCTGCCTCTTTGCAGGAGAGATTATCAGGTGCACTCACTCAACAACCATCTTGCCCCCCCCCTCTCAGGATAGAATTTATAATTCTATGTGTTTTATTTAATACTGTATACTCCTGTTGTTCAGATGACCAAAAATTCTTAATGAATTATACATAAAATCAACTTCACAAATATATTTCTGGGCACCACTCACCCTACCCCATGAAGTTACTTGGGGGCCATTCAGGCCAAGTGCTCCTTTTGCAGACATAAAATCAGGCTGAGTGATGTATGAGGTGCAACTCACATGCAGCCAGATCTAACATGCTTCAGGGTTCTCAAACAATTTTACATTATCTATAGAATTCTTGTTACCCAGTATAGCTACAATGCCCCAAGTAATGTGCTCAAATAGTTTGACCATGAATGGATGAAAGTAATGTGTTAGCAAATTCTTAATATGAAGGCAAAATTAATCTTTAAACTTGAAATGATGAGATTTGTTGCCAAATGCAAAGAATATTGATGTAAAGAATAAAAGGTGATACTATTCCCTTTAAATGGGAATAATGCATTCATAGTGACCAACACATTTTTCAGTCAATGTCACCCAATATTCCTGCAACAGACTCATGGAAACCAATTGCATGTGGTGTCCTGGATTGGAATATGGAAGGGGATCAGGATAGGAGTAAAAAATTATTTAAATCTGAATGAAGTCTCGAGTATAGTTACTAAATTTGTACCAATGTAAATCTCTTAGTTTGACAAATGTACCATGATTATGTAAGACGTTAACATTAGGGGGAAGTGAGCAAGGGCATGCAGGAACTCTCTGGACAACTTCTGCAACTTACATAATAATCTAAAATTATTCAAATATAAATTTTTAAAAAATAAAACACGAGGAGAGATATCTCATTTTAGCTAGGTGAACATTGTATTTGACCAGGTGAATATTGCCAAAGATGAGGTCCTGTAAGATAATCCTACTCTAAAGCCAGACCTCATCTGTAGGGACATTAAAACTCTTGCTCCAGATATTCAGCACCTCTCTTTGCAAGTTCGAACTGCACAACTTGCAAAAATGATTCTTTGTGGAAGTGGACATGGGTCAACTAACTGATAGAGCATCTGCCTACCATATGGAGGATCCAGGGTTCGATACCCAGGGCCTCCTGTCCTGTGTGGTAAGCTGGGCCATGCACAGTGCTGCCATGTGTGCTGTGCCACACAGGTGCACCCCCAAGTAGGGAAGCCCCACAAGCAAAGATTGCACCCCCTAATGAGAGCCACCCCACGTGAAAAAGCAACCCTCCCAGGAGTGGCATTGCACACATGGAGAGCTGACACAGCAAGATGAAGCAAAAAGAAAAAAAAAAAAAGAGTCACAGTTTCTTTGTGCCGCCTCACAAAGCAAATGGGCCAGAAAAATACACAGTGAATGGACACAGAGAACAGATAACAGGGGGAGGGGAGAGAAATAGATAGATAGATAGATAGATAGATAGATAGATAGATAGATAAATCTTTAAAAAATAAAATGAAATAAAATACTACACAGCATCAACAACAACAAAAACCACAACAAAAACTGATTCTTTGACTCCTGATTTTCCAATGAGAAGTATTCTCATTGGTCCCTTTTGTCTGAACAAACCTACTTTAGAGCCAACTCTTCAAGCAGGGTATGTGTCCCACTGGGTAGACAAAATTGTTTTCTCAGGGGTTCATGGCCAAGAATAGGCTTAATGGAATACATTTCTAGGTCTACGTATCCTGCTCAGATTCTTTTTTAAATTGGATCTTTCCAAGAACAGTCAAGTTGTGCTGCTGACTCTCCTTTCCCACCTTATGTGCACAATCACCCTGAACTGATTTAGTAAGATATGAGCACTCACTCCTCTTACCATGGACATTTCCATGGGATCCAAAAAAATATGCACCAAGAAATGCAGGGATTTTTCAGAGCTCCCCGTGGGTCAACACACAGGAAGTGAATGACTAGAAAATGGCAACTTTCCTGTGGTGCCAAATATTTCACACCCAATAAACTGAAGGAAGATCTACCTGAGTTGTCAGACCATTAGGGAATTTCAAAATTCATGGCTTGAATCCACCTTGTTTCCTCTATATTTTAATAACAACCTGATTGAAAACTTTCCACTGACTAATTGGAACTAGCTAAACAGTACAAGCTGAAATTTCCCACTTCCTTGAATATAGTGATTAAATATTTTCAACTAATAGTGAATATAATTTCAGACATTTTTACAAGATTTCTTTTAAAGATGTTCATTAACATAGAAGACACCTTGGTTACTTTATGTATTTTGAACAAAGGCTCAAACATTTTTGAAAACTAACCTATAATTAGCAAAGAGATAAGGTGTAGAATGGATTTTGCTTTTATTCAATATCAAATTGTCTAAGTGTCTATTCAGTTACTCTGTGTGTGCTTGTTTGTGCATGTGTGTACAGATATCTGTGCTTAGACATAAATATTTTTATATATTTGTATTATAATATTTATGCCTATAAACATTTGTAAATTTTGATCACCTTAGTTTCTCTTTGTGTGAATAGAATAACACAGGTTTCTTGCATCAAAATATGAAGAAGTTTCTACCAAAATCAAATCTTTGCTTTCTTAAATTGGAAAGAAAATTATTCTTACAACCACATTTTGCTTTGTGGAAATTTGTTCTACCTTAACCACACACACATGGATCAGTTGTCCTCAATATTGAAGTTTTTATTGAGCTTACAATAGTATTAATAATAGGAGACATTGGGCCTCCAGCAGAATGAATTTTCTGAAGTTTTTTTTTTTTGTCCTCCCTCCTCCCAGAATTGATGCCCACCTAGAACCTCAGAATGCTAAATAGGGTCTCTGCAGATGGAATTAGTTAGATGAAGATGAGGCCATCCTGGAATAGGGGATCGAATCCAGGGGCTGGTGTCTTTCTAAGGAGGGGACGTGGAGACTCGGAGCCACGGAGGAGGGCGGTGTGAAGACGGGCAGAGAGGCAGGTGCCCCCATGCCAGGCACCGCCCAGGACTGGAGCCCCCTGGTGTGGAGGGCTCTCCTCGCAGCCTCGAAGGGCCCGGCAATGATGACATGAGGATTTTGGACTTCGGCCTCCAGAACTTAGAAGAATATACCCATGGGGTCTCTGGTGCGCTTGTGCATAATCCAAAAGAGATAAATGTATATAACTCTTTCAGGGGAAACTCCACAGCAGCAAAAATCAAATTTAATGCCAGCAGTCTAACCTCTCAGGTCTTGATAAATTTTACTGTGTCACATCAAGTATCATTAATACATATTAACCGATAAAATAGAAATAAGCTGAATTTGTGATGTTTTTAATTTTCAGAAATTAAACTGATTTGGGTAGAAGTATGACATTTCACTTGTACAGAATATCTAATTATATATAAATGTGATTAATAAAAACAGACATATTTTCAATACCTTAATTCTTTCATAGAACAATTTTAATCTATGTATTTTTATCCCATCACCTCTGAAAGAGTTTATTAATTTGGCTTTCTGTAGCATCAGCTGATTTCAAAAGTGATGTTTAAGAGGGATTATTCTTGACAGTGGTATTTATGGCCTTTAAAACTCTATTAAAATCTAATAAGATTATTTGAAATAATGCCCTGATCAAATGGAATAATTGTTTGATGTTTTAATGTGTAGGGAGACCCAGATGGGAATATCACAGAAGATTTTCCTGTCTTTAATTTCTAGAGATCATATTATTTTTCAGCCATGGCTAATTTTATACAATTCTCTGGGAAAGTTAGTGTGTAAGTTTAAAAGAGAGAGTTAAAAAGAGCAGTGTCTTATGTTGAACTGCTTGGCTAGCTTTCTAAGTACCTTAAACTTATCTGCTGACTTCTCCTAGCAAAGGATTCTTGATTTGTTTTGTGACTTTAAACAAGAGAAAACTGAGTGGGCTGTTGGGGACTTGCTGTCCCACTCGGGGCTGGAACACAAGGGGCATTTCCAGGGGCCAGCTGGCAGCTGCTCAAGGTCAGAGCTGAAGCCAGCCAGCTCCTCCTGGGCAGGTGGCCAGAGTCACAGTGGACCCCAAATCATCTCAGCACCCCTGGGCTGGCTGAACATCGCCCCCTTCAGCTAGAGACTCGGGCCAGGGCCCAGACTCACCTAGAGCCTCTGGGGAGGGGAGAGTGGGTGGCAGGGCCCAGAAGGCAAAGGGGCCTCCCCCTCCAGGAGCAGACATGGGCTTGGGACCCACTCTGCAGGGTGCATCCAGCCCTGCCACGGCGAGGGAAGCACGGGGCGGGGGCAGCCTCGAGCCTAGGGCAGCTCTGGAAGGGGGACGGGGCAGTGGGAGCCGGAGCCTTCCCCAGCGGCTGCTGCCTCGTCTTCCTCCACGGGGACAGCCCACACCTGTCCTGGGTTCTGAACTCTGGGGGTCAGAAGAAGAGGTGTGGGTTTTCTCTGCCCATGGCACTGAGATCACTGCACGAGGCGGGGAGAACAGGGGAAGGACAGAAGGTGAGGTCAGACCAGCGAGCCAGGAGACCTCAGGTGGTGTCAGAGTTAGAACAGCGATGAGCCACCCGAACGCAAGGAAAAAGCCACAGGAGACAGAGGTTGTTGATGGGGGAGCGGGGGGGGGGGGGGGGTGTATGGGAACCTCTTGTATTTTTTAACGTAACATTTTTGTGATCTCGATATCTTAAAAAAAATTACAGCCTCATGGCTGCACTGACACGGAGTAGGCAGGTTGCTGTGTGTCTGTCCCTGCGCCCGCCTTGACCACCCCTCTGTGCTTCCCTCCCCAGGGAGCGTGGCCAGCCCGTCCCTTCCTCTTCCTGCGTCCCTGGGGCAACTCACTTCTGGAACGGCCTCCGTCCTGTGCCTGTGAACGGCTACTGTCCCGGTAACGCCAAGGTCACCTGAAGGTGGACGGAGCCAAGTGGAACAAGGACGTCCAGAGCAGCGCCTGGAGCAGGACAGCGAGGACGGCACCTCCACCTCCACAGCGTCCTGACGCCGCCCGCGGCCCAGCACAGCGCCCACACCAAGGAGGACTGCAGGTCACCCCGAGGGCCTGCGCTCCTGCTGGTCAAGAGCTTCACCAGGAACCAGGCTGGAGCCTGCGAGGCCGCCCCGGCCCAGGGCGCTGCCCTCTCCCCAGAGATGCCCGAGCCTCTCAGTCCTGCAGCCCCTCCCCAGCTCACCTGCCCCTGCCCTTTAGGTCAAAGATCCTAATATTAGGGGGAAAAGAACAAAAAGAATGAACTATTAAAGTAAATGAAAATGCTTTGCACCTGTGGTTTCTCTGTCCTGACTTAATGTTGTAATACGTTGTTTTTCAAATTGCCAATATTTTCTTCTAAGGAACTAAGTCATTAGTTGCCCCAAGGACACCACCATTTAAGAAATCCATCCTCTACCCTGCCCTCTATAAGAGCCCACTGTCTTCAGAGCCTGCTCCACCGTACAGGGCACTAGAGGCTGCCTTGCTTTCCCTTCTCAGCCAGCCCATGCGGTCTTTCCAGGGAGGAAGTTCTCAAAGTCACACATGCTTGATCCCGTTAAACTTGTCCTGAGAACTTAACCCAAAGCAAGATTTTAGAAGGCAACAGCTATAAGGTGAGTCATTCTCTGCAGCGTTATATTAAAAACACACACACACAGAAAAAAAACAGATACCACCTAAATGAGCAAGAATAAGAAAATGTTTAAGTCCATTATGTCAAATTAATGGAGAATATTAATCCTTGGTTACATTTTTATTTTAATTTTTTTTTAAGATTTATTTATTTATTTGTTTCTCCCCCTTCCCCCCACCCCAGTTGTCCTCTGTGTCCACCCGATTCATCTTCTTTGTCTGCTTCAGTTGTTGTCAGTGGCACGGGAATCTGTGTTTCTTTTTGTTGCGTCAGCTCTCCATGTGTGGGGCACCTTTCCTGGGCAGGCTGCACCCTCCTTCGTGCTAGGTGGCCCTACCCACGGGGTGCACTCCCAGTGCGTGGAACTCCCCCATGCAACGGACACCCCAGCGCAGCAAGGAACTCCTTGCGCACATCAGCACTGCTCATGGGCCAGCTGCACACGGGTCAAGGAGGCCCGGGGTTTGAACCTTGGACCTCCCATGTGGTAGATGGATGCTTTAACCACTGGGCCAAGTCAGCTGCCTTGATTACATTTTTAAAGGCATATTGGGGGCCTTCTGTCTTCCAAGCGCCCTAATGAGCACTTTAATGCTCACAACCCTGTGAGGTTAAAAATGAACATTATACTCTCAGGCAGATTCTATACAGCTCAGGACTGGTCATTCCATAATTCAGCAGTTCCACGCCTAGATGGAATCGTTCCACTCCTAACATCTGTCCAACAAAAACCTATATATGCAATAGCGTTCAGAGCCAAAAACTGCAAATAAATGAAATGTCTACAGCAGTGAAAGGGATGATTACCTTGTGGTATACTTACACATTGGAACACAGCTCAGTAAGGAGACTCAAGAAACCACAACTATACCCAACAATGTAGATGAAACTTATAAGCATGATGCTAAGCAGAAGAAACCAAATGCAAAAGGTACATTCTATATGTTTGTATCCATATGAAACTCAAAAACAGAGAGAACTAAAATAAAGTTAGACATTGGGATGGGGTCCTCTTGCATCAGGTGGGGTGGGTGATGACTGGGAGGGCCAAGAAGAGGGTCTGGAGCTCGGCACTATTCTGCCCTCATTTTGTGCAGAGCTGTTTTGTGAGAGCTGTATGATTATGACTTGTATACTTTTCTGTATGTATATTATATTTCAAAATAAGTTCATCTAGAGGAATGTCTAAGACCCAGTTTACAGGTAAGAGAGGTTGAGAAGAATAAGTAAGAGGTCGAGGCCATACACCTGGCAAACGGTGGGCAGGGATCAAATCCCTCCTGCCTGAAATCGCCCTCTGAAGCCCCCACTGCTCTCCTTCCAGCGCTAACGGGGCTCCACAGACCACGTGGTCAGACGTGCTCCTTCCCCGCCTCCACCCCCTAGTGAGGGGCACCAGGTTTGGAAACAGAAGGGAGCAGGCTTCAGCAGGGCACCAAGGACAGCGCGGGGGGCCCACGTGTGAAGCTTCACGTATTGGGGTGGGGTGGGGGAGCAGGTCAAACCCACTCTGATTCTCCTCCCACTTCTGTGCGGGCACCGAGCTTCCCCTCTCCTTCTCCCACCCATCCAGCTAACAGTCACTGAGTTTGCTCTCAGCAAACACTCTTAAGGAAGTACAGAGACACCTAAGGCAGCAATCCTTCCCTCAAGCAACGTGATAATCCAGTTTTTCTACTCTTTTTCCTTTCCCTCGTCCAACCTAGAGCAGTGGGTGGGAAAGCACGGTGGTGGGAAAGCTGGATAGGGAGACCCCTTGCTATCCTTCCTCTTAAGAATATTCTCTATTATCACATTTTTTAAACTTAGAAGGTCTGAATAGAGTTCAGAAAGGCTAAATACCTTCCCTTCAAATTACATGAACTTGCTCACACATCCCTGGGAGCCACATTCAACAATTAAGGGCTCCCCTATTTCTTTTTCACCCCACAGATATAAAACCACCTTTATTCAACCACTCCCACCCCACCCAAGGCTTAAGTCTCAGCTGGACACTCTACCCACCAGTGTTACTCCAAGAATCAGAAATTCCAATGACTTTTTGGGGAGGTCATTTACCTCCCCCTCCTTGTTGTTTGCACTCACACTATCTGCTCCTCTTCTTTTCTTTTTAGGAGACACTGGGAACTGAACCCGGGACCTCCCATGTAGGAGCGAGGTGCCCAACTGCTTGATTCACCCCCTTGGTTGCTTGTTATGTCTCCCACTGTGTTTCCTCATTGCATCATCTTATTGCATCAGCTTGCTGTCTTCTTTATGAGGCACCAGGACCAAATCTGGGGACTCCTATGTGATAGGCAGGCACCCAACTTCTTGAGCCACATTGACTTCCTCATCACTGCACAGATTCCATGGAACTGCATGATGGACACCGAAGGCACAGGCTTTCAAGGATATTTCAGCTCCGGCATTATGGGAATTTTGCTGCTCAAACACCAGGGGAATGGTAGACTCCAAGGTGCCGTGCACCATGGTGGGAAGACATCGCAGCTGAGATCTGTCTCCAACAGGAACCCTGCTGAGGTCCAACATGTTCAGCCTCTGCTCCCATACTGCTCTGGAGCTACAACTATTCCTCAACATTGAAACTAAGCTGAGTATCAGCAGGTTTGACACAAGATGTGTGCTCAGCAGACATTCTCACCTGACTCTCCAATGCTCTTCCATTAAATTCAGCTCGTACTGCCCTCACCCTCCCTTAGCTCCTTAGGCATTCAGCTCTTCAGTAAAAACTTAGCCTTTGTTTCTCTAATCGAACATCCTGTACATTCAGAGTCTCTGAAAATCTGAATCTTAAATTTTACTTTCCGATAAACAGGCCACACATGGCCAGGTGGTTGCAATATTAATCAGTACAGACAAGATGCCCAGTATACAAGATTCAGGAGGGGGCAAGCAACTGTCTGAAATTTCTATTACCTTGCTCTGTAGATGGAGCAGAGCAAGGCCTCAAACCATTTCAAACCTGTTCTCGCAAGCACTGTAGGAATGCACAGGGTCACTGCAGACCCAAGCACGCTGGAGGCTTGCAAGCTCCTCGTCCTTCTGTAATTCATCTATGAATCTGATATCAGCTTCTCTTCAGAAAACAACATTCTGAAACCAGAACCTCCAGGACCCAACAAGTAAAACCAGGAGACATGGGATGAATTGTGTCCCCTGAAAGGGTATACTGAAGTGTGAACCTCCCCATACTGTGAATGTGGCCTTATGTAGAAATAGTGTCTTTGCAGATGCACTTAGTTCACATAAGGTCCTGCTGGACTGGGGTGGCCCTACCCCAGTGGCTGGTGTCCTAGTAAGGAGGGGGCGATTGGAAACCAGCTCGGGAAGGTCAGGTGGGAGCGCAGGGACACACCTGCAAGCCAAGGAATGCCAAGGCTGGCTGGAAGCCCCGGGAGCTGTGGGAGAGGAGGGGCGGTTTCTCCCTCTGAGCCTCCAGAGGAGCCAACCCTGCAACACCCGATTTCCAGCTTCTGCTCCCTAGGACCATGAGAGAAAACATTTCTGTTCACTTTTTAGTTCAATAGAGCTCTGCCTCAGGCTGCCACGAGCAGAGGTTGTTCCAGGAACTGGAGGGAAGGGAAGGCAGGGCAGACAAGTCCAGCAACCCTTGGGGGTGCCCCGGACTTCACAGACTGTGCTGATGGTGGGGATTTTCCAGGCGGCTGGTGGACAGGTGATGGAATCCCGAGCTGACCCAGGCAGTTTCTGCTGTTTTCTGACATGAAGTTTGTGCCCTTTGTTGCAGCATCGCTAGGAAACTAAACCAATGGGGCCGGCGAAGAAGAGCGCTCAGCTCCCCAAGTGCAAAACATTGCTGAATTTTGTCTGAGAATTTTTTGTGTAATAAGCAGAACTCAAAATCAATAAACTTCGATACTTAGCCTAGACAATTTCCAAGCAAAGAGTTCAGTCATGTCCCAGGTTCATCTTGCTATGTATACAAACTACATGAGGAAAGGTAAAATGGTAATGTGAAAAAAAAATCTGTTAAGTTGAATGGAACTAAGAATTATGATTTGGGTAATACTTCACCTGTCTAGATTGCAAAAGATGCTAAAAGTAAGATATCAACTGTAAAGAAAGAATGAACTGTTGGTAAGGTCAAGGGAGGCTTGATAACTTTTGCAAGTGGAAAGACATTAAGCATGTGCATATGGATCACTTCAAACAAGGAGCAGAAATGAGGAACAGAGATGGGAATATCCTGGAAAGATCTGTGGAGAACCCTCTTTTCTAATGATATGTGAAATAGTCAGAAGACATGTGCAAATTTAATACCTGATACTCCTTCATATCAGGTATTAAATTTTCAATAATTCACTTATTTTTTCCAATATAAAATAAAAAGATGTATAATTCACAGTAGTTACATTATTAAACCTGATGTGTATATATATATCATCCAACATACACACAATAGATGCTTAATGGTCATTTTTTATTGAATTTAAGAAGAATATCTAAGCTACCCAAATAGATTTCAACCCATCATTTTAATCAAATTTTAGATTGAACTGATCCTAGCTTGTCTTATCTTATAGACTTCCTGGAAGCTTTCATGCAGCTATGTCAGGTACACACATATTCCAAATTAGGATTTTTATACTGCTTTGTAGCAGAGTCTCTCTGAGTCAAGCAAACAGATGCCACTTAAAAGTTTCTGTTGATTGAACAGACAACATTAAGTCAACAATTATTTCAGTCTACAAAATTGTTATCAGGTCATTCACATTTTTTTAAATTTATTGAAGTGTATCACTCATACATAAACACACATATACAATACATGTATAATAATAATTGTGAACTTACAAAGCAAATGTATATAACATCATACAGGACTCTCTTACCTCACCCTACCACCATCAACTTGCTCTATTGCTAAACATTTTTAACTAGTTATTATTTTTGTTTTTTGTCTTTTTTTAATGTTACATTAAAAAAACATGAGGCCCCCATATATCCCCCACCCCCCTCACCCCACTCATCCCCCCATAACAACAACCTCCTCCATCATCATGAGACATTCATTACATTTGGGGAATAAATCTCTGAGCACCGCTGCACCTCATGGTCAATGGTCCATACCACAGTCCACACTCTCCCACAGCCACTCAGTGGGCCATGAGAGGACATACAATGTCTGGTAACTGTCCCTGCAGCACCACCCAGGGCAACTCCAACTCCTGAAAATGCCCCCACATCACATCTCTTCCTCCCACTCCCTAATCCCAGCAGCCAAAATTGCCACATTCAACACACCAATGCCACATTTTCTTTGACTACTAATCACAATAGTTCATGAATAGAATATCAGTAAGTCCATGCTAATCCACACACTATTCCTCCATCCTGTGGACATTAGAATGGTTGTGTCCACTCCACATCTATATCAAGAGGGGGCTTAGATTCCACATGGATGCTGGATGCAATTCTCCTGCTTTCAGTTGCAGGCACTCTTGGCTCCCTGGTGTGGTGGTTGACCTTCTTCACCTCCATGTTAGCTGAGTCGGGTAAGCCCAATAAACCAGAGTGTAGGAGTTGCAAGTCTGTTGAGGTTCAGGGCCTGGCTATCACATGGTCAGTCCAGAGATTCAAGTCCCCTGGGTATAAATTAAATCCCAGCATCAACAATAGTTTCAGTAAAAGTAACAGGAGAGGCTTGTGGACAAAGATCACATCTGAGTCCAGCTCCATCACACAGAAACACAAATTCCAATGTAGGGCCAACTGACATGGCACTGTACTCCATCTGCCATGCCCATAGAACCTGTGGGTCTCTGTAGCCCTCAGAAGATCCAGTACTGGGGTTTTATCTTCTTTATCTGTCTCTGGGTCTCTGCTGACGTATGCATAAAGGCAACCCCTCTGATAACGTCCTGGCTCTTTTTGGAGACTCATAAACATATAAACTTATTTGTCCTTTCCATTTCCCCCTTTTATTCAAGCCAAAAGCATTTTTAACTCCTGGCATTATATGTAGACTGAGATATTCTGCTGGTCCAAGTTGACCATTTTATTCAAGGTCATTTTCTAGTTACATCATCAGCTGGTACTTGGTAGTAATCCCTAGGCACCAGGGATGCTCATTCCTGGGAGTCACGTTCCATGCTGCGGGGAAGGCAGCACATTTACATGCTGACTTTGGCTTCGAGACTGGCCATATTTGACCAACATGGATGCTCTCAGGAGGTAGCTCTTAGGCATCCTGCAACTCTAGGCCTTGTTCTTATTTCAGGTGCACAGGCTTACAAGCATAGTCATTAGTGTCAAGGGCTCATTGTTGGACCTTCCTTCTTTTTTGGTCTTTGCCTTTGCACTTGGGGAATTGTTGCTGTTCCTTTAGGGACTATGATAGAGCTCCTCTGGCTAGGAAGTCAGCACTCCTTCAGTTGTTGTTTTTAATTGTAACCACTATGAAAATATCCAAACATTTTTATGTACCCTGGACATATGCCCTGGAGAACTCCCTGCCAACCATGGGTCCCCTGTCAATAACATCCCACACCAGTATTCATCCCCTGCCATTGTTCAAACTCTCTCTCATCCAAAACTTCTTCAAAAATGAAGCCCAATATATTGCCACGTTCCATTAATAGTAAAATGGAATATAGTGATGAGTTTAGAGGTTAGATATAGAATACTTATTAATTTAGAAAAATTAAGGTAAAAATAAATTGGGGTATCAAAAAATTTAAAAATGCAAAAGCTTTGTTTTTGGTGTTTTGCGTTCCATCACTGCCATGTGTTGTCCTGTATTCAAATTGGCAAGGCAACTTCTGTCCTTTCCTCAGTGTCTATGTCCTTTGTTTTTCTTTTTCTTTTCCTAATTATTAAGCTTATCTTCACAAAAGTTTTAGATCATAGTAATTCATATATACAATATACAGTACTCCAACATATCCAACATAAAACCCTTTTCCCTTCCACAGCAATAATCTTTTTACATATTTATACTATATTTACTGAAACTGATGTACAGATATTGAGACAATAGCTTTCAAACAAGGTAATATTTGTGTTTACATTGTGGTTTATATTTTAGACTATACAATTTTCTAAATTTTTAGTTACCTTATGTTTTACGTTATGATTTACATTTTAGCCTATCAGCCACTATGTATTTTTGGTGTAATTTAACATGTCTTATATCCATCCTTGCGTAATCTTGTGGAACACTTCTATTGCCCACACAGTTACATTGGTTCCATCTATTCAATACCTCTTTTTTTTTTTTACTTTTTTGTCTTTATTTTTTTAATATTACATTCAAAATATATGAGGTCCCCATATAGGCCCCACGCCCCTCACCCCACTCCTCCCATAACAACAACCTCCTGCATCATCATGAGACGTTCATTGCAAATGGTGAATACATCTCTGAGCACTGCTGCACAACATGGTCAATGGTCCACATTATAGTTTACACTCTCCTCCAGTCCACCCAGTGGGCCATGGGAGGACATATAATGTCCAGTAACTGTCCCTGCACTACCACCCAGGACAACTCCAAGTCCTGAAAATGCCCCCACATCACATCTCTTCTTCCCACTCCTACCCTCAGCAGCTACCCTGGCCACGTTCTCCACATCAATGCTACATTTTCTTTGATTACTAATCACAATAGTTCATGAATAGAATACCAGTAATCACTCTAATCCATACTCTATTCCTCCATCCTGTGGACCCTGGGATGGTTGTGTCCACTCAACCTCTATATCAAGAGGGAGCTTAGATTCCACGTGGATGAGGGATGCAATTCTCCTGCTTGCAGTTGGAGGCACTCTTGGCTCCCTGGTGTGGTGGTTGACCTTCTTCACCTCCATGCTAGCTGAGTGGGATAAGTCCAATAAACCAGAGTGCAAGTCTGTTGAGGCTCAGGACCTGGCTATCACATGGACAGTCCAGAGATTCAGGACCCCTGGGTATACACTAAAACCCAGCATCAACCACAGGCCTGGTAAAAGTAACAGGAGAGCCTTGTGAACAAAGATCACATCTGAGTCCAGCTCCGTCACACAGAAACACAAACTCCTAAGTGGGACCAACTGACATGGTGCTGAACTCCATCTGCCATGACCATAGAACCTGTAGGTCTTTGTATCAATACCTCTTTACCCCTCGTGTTAGGGCCCACAGTGACAGTCAGTCTTCATTGCTTGAAGGGCCATGTTTAGAGATATTTGCAACAGTGTTGAGGGCTTGACAGGCATGACTGCCCTAATATATTGGGAGCCACCATTTCTCTCGAGAGATACAATTCCCTCTATTTGAGAACATCAGTCCTCCCCAGGATGTGGGTATACCTTCACTCTCATTATATCAGTCTCTATCCAATGATATAACCCACTATGGCAAAATGAGCACTCACACACTCCCTAGAAGCCTGTCCTGCATCAGATTATCCCCTTTAAGCATCTTAAACACGTAACCTTCCTTATTTTTGAAAAAGTTTTCTCACCATGATACTCTCAACCATACACCTGAAAATCTCCTATGTTTGTATGTTCCCCCACTCTCCCCCCACTTTGTTGGGTAATATTACCCATCCTCCCATCCCTAGCCCCCCTCAAGCCTGCAAAGCCCCATCCAAAGGCCACCCTGTTCCCCCATTTTATCCCTTCCTTTACAAATATTTATTTTCAGCTTATCATAGATTTCACCCATGTAGGTGTCAGCTTACATCCTTCCTCTACCCCCCCAATTTCTTTTAAGCCTATCATCCAGTCTCTAGTTCTCTGAGGCAGCTTGGTTTACTTCTTTCATATCATTGAGGTCATGTAGTATTTGTCCTTGATTGCCTGGGTTGCTTTACTCAACATAAAGTTCTCAAGATTCATCCATTTTATCACGTGTGTTTGATGTGTATTCATTCTTAAAGCTGAGTAGTATCCACTGAGTGTATATACCACGTTTTATTTATTCATTCATCTGTTGATGGGCATTTGGGTTGATTCCAGCTTTTGGCAATAGTGAACAAAGCTGCTATAAACATTGATGTGCATATATCGGTTTGTGTCCTTGTTTTCAGTCTTTTGGGTATATACTCAGCAGTGTATATGGTTAGTTTTTTGAGAAACCACCAAGCTGTCCTCCAGAATGGCTGGATCCTTCTCCATTCCCACCAGCAGTGGATGAGCGTTCCCATTCCTCCATATCCTCTCCAGCAATTGTCATCTTCTGTTTTTTTCATAGTTGCCCATCTAATGGGAGTAAGATCATATCTCATTGTAGTTTTGATTTGCATTTCCATAATAGCTAGAGATTTGGAGCATTTTTTCATGTGCTTTTTAGCCATTTGTATTTCTTCTTTGGAGAAGTGTCTGTTTAAATCTTTTTCCCATTTTTTAAATGGGTTGTTTGCCTTTTTATTTTTCAGATGGAGGAATTCTTTATATATGCAGGTTATAAGTCTCCATTCAGGTATATGGTTACAAAATATTTTCTCCCATCGTGTAAGCTCTCTTTTCACTTTCTTGACAAACTCCTTTGAGGCAAGGTAGGCTTTAATTTTGAGGAAGTTGCATTCATCTACTTGTTCTTTTCCTGGTCCTGCTTTGCGTGTGAAGTTCATTGTCCTGAACTGGCGGGGGCGGATTCCAGGGACCTGTGGGAAGAAGTGGGGGTAGGGGCAGGGGACGAGAAAGAATGGAGGCAAGACAGGATTTCTGATCAAGCCTCGTTTATTAGGGGTAGGACAGTAGAATTTATACTGAGGGAAGGGAGCATGTCCATAGGTGATAGGCTAGTCTTGCAGGTGACAGGCATCCAAGGACGGGATTGGCTGAAAGTTAGCACCCGGTCTGCAGAGTTTCCCGCCTTGCGCATGCGTGCTGCTGTGTTTACCAGAGTTGTGGCGGGAAGGGGAGAACAAGGGAGGAGGAGAAGAGGAAGAAGAAAGAAGAAGAAGAAAGAAGAAGAAGAAGAAAGAAGAAGAAGAAAGAAGAAGAAAAAGAAGAAGAAGAAAGAAGAAGAAGAAGGAAGAAGAGGAAGAAGGAAGAAGAGGAAGAAGAAAAGAAAGAAGAAGAAGAAGGAAGAAGAGGAAGAAGAAAAGAAGAAAAGAAAGAAGAAGAAGAAAGAAGAAGAAGAAGAAAGAAGAAAGAAGAAGAAGAAGAAAGAAGAAGAAAGAAGAAGAAAGAAGAAGAAAGAAGGAGAACAAGGAGAAGAAGGAGAAGAAGGAGAAGAAGAAGGAGAAGAAGAAAGAAGAAGAAGAAGAAGAAAGAAGAAGAAGAAAAGAAGAAGAAGAAGAAGAAGAAGAAGAAGAAGAAGAAGAAGAAGAAGAAAGAGGAAGAAGAAGAAGGAAGAAGAAAAAGAAGAAGAAAGAAGAAGAAGAAGGAAGAAGAAGAAGGAAGAAGAAGAAGGAAGAAGAGGAAGAAGGAAGAAGAGGAAGAAGAAAAGAAGAAAAGAAAGAAGAAGAAGAAGAAAGAAGAAGAAGAAGAAGAAGAAGGAAGAAGAAGAAGGAAGAAGAAGGAAGAAGAGGAAGAAGGAAGAAGAGGAAGAAGAAAAGAAGAAAAGAAAGAAGAAGAAGAAGAAGAAGAAGAAGAAGAAGAAGAAGAAGAAGAAAGAGGAAGAAGAAGAAGAAGAAAGAGGAAGAAGAAGAAGAAGAAGGAAGAAGAAGAAGAAGAAGAAGAAGAAGAAGAAGAAGAAGAAGAAGAAGAAGAAGAAGAAGAAGAAGAAGAAGAAGAAGACCGCCATGTTGTTGGAGGTTGTAAATAGGCTTCACAGCGGGTGGCTCCCCACAGTTCATGAAGCCATTTCCTATTACAAGCACCTGTAGATGCTTCCCTACACTGCTTTCCAAAGTCTTTATGGTCTTGGCTCTTATATTTAGGTCTTTAATCCAAATAGAGTTGATTTTTGTATAAGGTGTGAGTTGGTAATCCTCTTTCATTCTTTTACATATGGATATCCAGTTCTCCAGGCACCATTTGTTGAATAGGCCGTTCTTTCCCAGTTGAGAAGGTTTGGTGGCTTCATTGAATATTATATGACTACATATATGAGGATCTATATCAGAAATCTCAATTCAGTTCCATTGGTCTGTGCGTCTCTCCTTGTGCCAAGACCTCTGCCTATTGTTGGCTCTCTTTGCATATGGCCTCATCCACCGAGTCTGTGTCACCACCTGTTTCATCTTCTTCATGGTTGGTCTGTACTACATCAACAAGATCTCCTCCACTCTGTACCAGATAACAGCTCCAGTCCTTACATGAGCCAAGATCATGGGCAAGGGCAAGAAAGGAAATTGACCCTGAATGTTCAATAAAGTTCATTCTTTGTAGTATGTAGCTTTGTAGTATGTTTTGAAGTTAGGTAGTGTGATTCCTCCAATTTCATTTTTCTTTTTCAATGTTTTTGGCTATTTGGGGTCTCTTTCCTTTCCAAATAAATTTCATATCTAGTTTTCTAGTTCATTAAAGAATGCTCTGTTGATTTTTATTGGGATTGTATTGAATGTACAGATCAGTTTTGGTAGGATAAACATCATAATAATATTTAGTCTTCCTATCCATGAACAGGGAATATTCTTCCATTTATTTAGGTCTTCTTTGATTTCCTTGAACAGTCTTGTGTAGTTCTCTGTGTATAAGTCTTTTATCTCTTCAGTTAAATTTATTCTTAGGTATTTGATTTTTTATTTACTATTGTAAATGGTATTTGTTTCTTGATTTCCCCTGAGATTACTCATTATTGGTGTAGAGAAATGCTACCGATTTTTGCACATTGATCTTACAACCTGCAACCTTGCTAAACTTATTTATGAATTCTAGAATCTTTGTTGTAGACCGATCAGGGTTTTCTATGTATAGGATCATGTCATCTGCAAATACTGAAATTTTGACTCTTCCTTTCCAATTTGAATGCCTTTTATATCTGCTTCTTGTCTCAGTGCTTGAGCGAGTACTTCTAAGACAATGTTAAGTAGAAGAGGTGAGAGTGGGCCTCCTTGTCTTTTTCCTGACCTTAGAGGGAAAGATTTTAGGATTTCACCATTGTAAACAATGTTGGCTGTGGTTTTTTCCTATATACTCTTTATCATGTTCAGAAAGTTTCCTTCTATTCCAATCTTTTGCAGTGTTTTTATCAAGAAAGGGTTCTGTATTTTGTCAAATGCTTTTTCTGCATCTATAGATAAAATCATGTGTTTTTCTTTCCCTTCAAACTGTTTATATGGTGTATTACATTGATTGATTTTCTTATGTTGAACCATCCTTGCATACCTGGAATGAATCCCACTTGGTCTTGGTGTACCATTCATTTAATGTGTTGTTGAATACAGTTAGTAAGTATTTTGTTATGGATTATTGTGTCTAGGTTCATTAGAGAAATTGGTCTGTATTTTCCTTTCTTGTGGTGTCTTTGTTTGGCCTTGGCACTAGGGTAATATTGGCATCATAGAATGAGTTAGGTAATGTTCCTCCTGTTTTGATTTTTTGGAAGAGTTTCAGGAAGATTGGCGTAAGTTCTTTCCATAATGTTGTGTACAATTCACCTGTGAAGTCATCTGGCCCTGGCTCTTTTTAGTTAGGAGGTTTTTAATGACTAATTCTATCTCTTTACTTGTGATTGGTTTGTTGAGATTATCAATTTCTTCTTTCATCAATATAGGCTGCTTATGTGTTTCTAGGAATTTGTCCATTTCCTCCGAATTGTCATTTTTGTTGGAATATAGTTTTTCAAAGTATTCTCTTATAATAGTCTTTATTTCTGTGGGGTGAGTGGTGATATCTCCTTTCTCATTTCTTATTTTGTGTATTTGCATCTTTTCTCTTTTTTTCTTTTTGATTATTGCTAAGGGTTTGTCAATTTTATTGATCTTCTCAAAGAACCAGCTCTTGGTTTTGGTTATCTTTTCAAGTGCTTTCTTATTTTCTATTTCATTTAGTTCTGCTCTTTATTTTCATTATTTCTTTCATTCTTCTTCCTGTGGGGTTACTTTGTTGGTTTTTCTTTTACTAATTCCTCCAAATGTGCAGTTAGTTTTCAATTTTAGCTTTCTTCTTTTTTGATGTATAAATTTATGGCTATAAATTTCCCTCTCAGTACTGCTTTTGCTGCATCCCATAAGTTTCGGTATGTTGTGCTATCATTATCATTAGTTTCACAGTAGTTATTAATTTCTTTTGAGATTTGCTCTTTGACCCACTGTTTTTCTAAGAGTGTGCTGTTTAATTTCCATATCATGGTGTGAAATCTGGGCCTCTGGCCCTTGCAGATTTCCAGCTTCACTCCACTGTGGTCAGAGATATTATTTTGTATGATTTCGATCTTTCTGAATTCACTGAGCCTTTCTTTGTGTCCAAGTATATGGTCTATCTTGGAGAATGATTTATGTGCACTTGAGAAAAATGTATATACTGCTGTATTTGGGTGTAATGATCTGTATATGTCTATTAGGTCCAGCTCCTCTAATATACTGTTCAAAGATTTGTTTCTTTATTGATTCTCTTTTGAGATGTTCTGTTCAAAGTTGATAGTGGTATATTAAAGTCTCCCACAATAATTGTAGAGACATCTATTCTTTCACTTACTTTTTCCAGTATTTGCCTCACATATTTGGATGTGCCCTTGTTAGGAGCATAAATATTTATGATTGTTCATTCCTCTTGAAAGATTATACCTTTCACTAATATGTAGTATCCATTTTTGTCTCTTAAAATCATTTTGCATTTAAAGTCTATTTTGTCTGATATTAATATAGCTACTCCTGCCATTTTTGGTTATTGTTTGCTTGTACGTTTGTTTTCCAGCCATTCACTTTCAACCTCCTTGAATCACTGGATCTAAGATGTGTTTCTTGTAGACAGCAAATAGATGGGTTATATTTCCTTATCCAATCTTCCAGTCTGAATATTTTGACACGTGAGTTTGATCATTGATATTCAGTGTTATTACTTTCAAGGAATTATTTATTTTAGCCATATTTTGTCTGGTCTTATGTTTGTCAGATTTTGCTTGTTTTTTTTCCTTCTCTTTTTGTATTTTTGGTTGCTTTACACTCTCTTCCATCTCTGCCTCTCCTGTTTCTTTCTTCCTGCAGCACTCCCTTTAGTATTTCTTGAAGGGCAGTGTTCTTGTTGACATACCCTTTTAATTTCTGTTTATCTGTGAATATTTTGAATTCTCTCTCATTTTTGAATGCCAGCTTGCTGGGTAGAGTATTCTTGGTTGGAAATTTTTTTTCTTTTAGTACCTTGACTATATCATAACACTGCCTTCTTGCCTCCATCATTTCAGATGAGAAATCAGCACTTAATCTTATGGAGCTTCCCTTGTATGTGTTTTTTCTCTTTTCTCTTTCTGCTTTTAGAATGTTCTCTTTGTCTTGAACATTGGATAATTTGACAAATATATGTCTTGGGGTGTGCCTGTTGGGGTTTATAGTGTTTGGGGTGCATTGTGCTTCCTTTGCATTTACATCCATCTCCCTCAGCAGATTTGGTAATTTTTCAGCCATTATTTCCTCCAACACCTCTTCTGTCCCCTTTTCCTTCTCTTCTCCTTCTGGGATGCCTATAATACATAGGTTTGTGAATTTTGCATTGTCATTCAGGTCCCTAAGTCCCAGCTGGATTTTTTTTTTTCACTTTTTATCTATCAGTTATACTATCTGTTTGATTTCAGATGTACTGTCTTCCACATCACTAATTCTCTCCTCTGCCTCTTCTAATCTGCTGCTATTTGCTGAGAGTGTATTTTTGATTTCTTGAACTGTGATGTTCATCACCATCATAGCTGTTATCTTTTTGTGTATTTCTGCAATTTCCTCTCCAAGTGATTTCTTCATATTGTTAGTCTCTTCCTTTACTTCATTAAGTTGGTCTCTAATAAATGTTTTGAGATCTTTAATTACTTGTCTGATGTTTGGCTCCTCTTCCTGGTTTTTAGTTTGTTGATTGGATTTGACCACCTTTTCCTGATTATTTGTTTGGCTTGTAGTTTTTTGTTGCTGTCTGGTCATCATTTTATCTTGGTGGGTTAAATCAGTTCCTTAGCTTCTTTCTCTAGCCTTGGGGATTGATTAGTTGTTGTCTTGCATAAATGTTATGTCTCTCTTAGTCACTTTGTTCTTCTTACTCTATTTTCTTGTTGCTGGCTAAGTTCACTTTGAAGGAAAACATTAGGGGCAGGGAGAGCAAAATGAGTAAGAAAAGAAAATACATAAAGTAGTGTTGGTAATAAATGTTAACAGCGCAACAATGTCAGATCTAGGAGAATGGATATTAGACCCATATAAGTTGTGTAGAGTTATAGCAGTAAGTAGAGTACCTATATATTGAGACAGTCAACTGAATATGGGGAGGAATATAGTATGAATTAAAAGGCCAGTGTTTTCATGAGAGAGGGAAAGAGAAAAAAAGACAATAATATCAAGAGTAGATAAAAGAGAGAAAACAGAACAAAGGTATTAGAATTTAAATGTCAGACAATTTGGGGGCCAAAGAAAGGGAGGTGAAATGTAAGAGAAACAGTAGATGATGGAGAATAGAACAATGTAGCAGAATGTGGATAGTTTGGGTGGTCAAAATCAATACACAGAGAAAAGAGGAAATGGAGGATGAGGAAACATAGCAAATATGAAGCACTCCCTGTGGCACCTACTGTATAAAGAAAATAAAATAAAAAAGAAGAAAAAGAGAGAAAAGAAAAAAAAGGGAAGAGAAAAAAGGGGGGCAAAGAAAAGCAGAGAAACAAGCAAGAAAAAGAAAAAGAAAAAAATTAAATAAATTAGGAAGAACCTTGTGGGATGAAATGAGAGAAAAGACCAGGATACAATGCAATATTAGCAACCACGACAAAAACAAAAAACAAACAAACAAAAAGAGAACCAACATTTCAAGCTAGTATAGGAATATACTAAGTATATTATGTAACTTCTCTCTCCCTTCCTCACTTCTCTCTCTCCCAGGGTGGCAGAAAATCTGCCTGAGAGGTCCAGTAGGAGATTCAAGTAGGTTCTTGTTGAACCAACTCAACACAGAAGACTATGGCTCTTTATTTCCAGCGTGAGAGTGTCTACACCTCACCAGAAACCCCAAATATGCTATTGGAAGCTTAGATAGCACATCTTACATTCCCTCTCCCTTAGGCATGCTAGGGAGTTCTAATTGATTTTCTGACTCCATCTTCTCCAAGACCAACTTTCCTATCCCAGGACGTTTAGGTAAATTGGGCTTTCTCAGCAGATTCGCCTCTGCTTTCTTCCCAGACTCTCCCCGAGTCAGCTGGTACACTCCTCCAAGTTCAAGGAGAGAGAGAGAAAAAAATACAACACAAAATGCAGAGGGTTAGGGTAATCAAGGACTCAGATGTACCTCAGGGTGCAGTGGATTCAGGTATGGGAAGTCTGTGATACTGCAGACTCAAAGTGTGTGAGTCTCTGGAGTGTGGGCCAGCAGGGTTTAGGGGACATAGACCTGGGAACCATGCATCTGTTTAACACGGGGCCTGGGAACACTGCAGCACAATAAAGCCTTCAGGGATAGCTGCAGCTGGGACACCAGCCATAAGGGGAGGTGTCCCACCCACCACTTCTGGCCTCCATATCAGAAACCCAAAATTCCACCACTCACAAGAATGTCCTCAGTCACTGTCTCACCAAATCGACATCCAGACACCTCCCACCCTGCAAGTCCCTGAAACAGCCCGCTCAGGGCTTGGGAACACCCTGGCACAACCTTAACTAGTTGTTAAAGAGTATTGTCAACATATTACTACTAACCAAAGAATTTTCCCCAACCCACCCTATTATTATTATATTTATATCATTTATATATGAAGACAAAAAAACAATAATTGTATAATAAAAGTTGTGAATTTACAAAGCAAACATGCATAACATCATACAGGAATCCCATACATCAAACTTCCACCAACACCTTGCATTGTTGTGAGATGTTTGTTGCACATGAAGAAAGAATATCAAAATCTTACTACTAATTATAGTCATTATCTTACATTTGGTGTATTTCCCCCAAAACACCCTGTTATTACTTTTTAATACATTTTTATGATAAAAGTTGTAATTCCATAAAACAATTATGTACATGTGCAGAATGTCCAAGCAACACCCCTCTAGCAACACATCATACTGTGGCAGGATATTCGTTACAGGTAAGATAATGTCATCTGATTATTACCACCTCCATAGTATACTTTTGGCACACATTTTGCGTACTGCCCCATTATCAACAAATAACATCTTTGGCATAGACTCAAGAATATTATATAATTGCTGCTAACCATAATCCACAGTTCACGCCAGCTGTATTTTTCCCATGCTTCCTCACATTCCCACCACCCTGCAATAATGATGTACATTTACCCCAGCTAACAAAGGACATTCTTGCATTTGTACCACCCAACACAGTTCCCATCCACCTCTTGGTTTGCCATGCTATTCAGTCCCTAGAATATTCTCTAGCATTCTGTCAACTGGTTTTTACATCCCTAGACAGCCATTTTCAGCCACATCCCATTTTATAAACTAACTGTTAATCACCATGTATTATCATCCACTGTATACATTTCCACACTTATACAGTAAAGCTAATTAAAACTTCTACAGCATTAAATATCAGTAGTCTGTACCTGTTCTCCCCTTATCTCCTTTGAGAATCTTCCACCTACTACCAGGTCTCGAAGATATTTTCCTATATTTTCTTCTAGAAGCTTTATGGTTCTTGCTTTTACTTTTAGATTTTTGATTCACTTTGAATTAATTTTTGGATAAGGTGTGAGAAAGGGGTCCTCTGTTCTTCTTTTGGCTATAGATATCCAGTTCTTTCAGTACCATTTGTTGAATGGACTGTTCTGCCCAAGATGTGTAGATTGGACAGGATAGTCAAAATTCACTTGACCATACATATGAAGGTCTGTTTCTGAAGCATCAGTTGGATTCCATTTGTCTATGTGTCTGTCTTTATGCTAGTACCATGCTGTTTTACCACTATAGCTAGATAACATGCTTTAAAATCTGGAGATGAGAGTTTGCTTTTCTTTAAATGTTTCTGGCTATTCAGGCCCTTTACCCTTCCAAAAAATTTTGATAATTGCATTTTCAATTTTAAAAAATCCTGGTAGAATTTTTATCAGGATTACATTGAATCTATATCTAAATTAGAGTTGACATCTTAATGATGTTCATCCTCCAATGCATGAGAATGGAATGTTCCTCCAGTTATTTAGGCCAATTTTTATTTCTTTTAACATTGAGTTGCAGTTTTCTGAATACTAGTGCTTTGTATAATTGGTTAAGTTTATTCCTGCCTATTTGAGTGTTATCTGCGATATTTTATTTTCACCACTCTTTTAACATTTGGTACTTTTATTGATATAATCTTCATTTATAGACTCTCTTCCAGGCCTCTCTCTCCTGTCTTTTCTTTTCAGGCTCTAGCACACCCTTTAGTGTTTCTTGAAAATCTGGTCTCTTCTTTAAAAATTCTCCCAAATTCTGTTTATCTCTGATATTCTAAACTCACGCTCATTTTTGAAATATAATCTTGCCAAATATAAGATACTTGAATGGATGTTTTTCTTTTGTAGCATCACAAATATACCATACTACTGTCTTCTTGTCTCCATGGTTTCTTGTGAGAAATCAGCCCTCGTCTTATTGCGTACCCTAATTTTTTTTGCATTGCTTTTATCTTGTTCTCAGAATTCTCACTTTGTCTTTGGCATTTGAAATTTTGATCAGAGTATGTCCTGAAGTTGATCTATTTGGAGTATTTTGAATGGGAATACACTGGGCTTCTTAGACAGGGATATCTATGTCCTTCAATAGGGTTGGGAAATTTTCTACCATTATTTCTTCAAATATTCCTTCTGCCCCTTTCCCCTTCTCTTCTCATTCTGGGATACCCATGAGATGTATGTTTGCATGAGTTTCATGTCATTAGTTCCCTGAGGCCTCGTTAAATTTTTTCCATTCTTTTCTTCATCTGTTCTTTTGTATGTTCACTTTCAGAGGCCATTTTTTAAGGGCACCAATCCTATCTTCTGTTCCTCAAGTCTGCTATTTATGGTTCCAATATTTTTTTAAAAAGATTTATTTATTTATTTAATTCCTCCCCTCCCCCGGTTGTCTGTTCTCTGTGTCTATTTGCTGCGTCTTGTTTCTTTGTCCGCTTCTGTTGTCGTCAGCGGCACCGGAAGTGTGGGCGGCGCCATTCCTGGGCAGGCTACACTTTCTTTCGCGCTGGGCGGCTCTCCATACGGGTGCACTCCTTGCGCGTGGGGCTCCCCTACACGGGGGACAACCCTGCGTGGCGCAGTACTTCTTGCGTGCATCAGCACTGCGCATGGGCCAGCTCCACACAGGTCAAGGAGGCCCGGGGTTTGAACCGCGGACCTCCCATGTGGTAGACGGATGCCCTAACTACTGGGCCAAGTCTGTTTCCTGATTCCAATATTTTTAAATTTGACTTATTGCACCACTCATTCCCATAAGATCTGTTTTTTTTTTCTATGTATGCCCTCAAATTTTATTTTGTGCTCATCCAATCTCTTCTTAATATCCTTAATCTCTTTAGCCATCTTATTGAATTTATTAAGGAGATTTGTTTGAACATATATGATTAGTTGTCTCAACTCCTTTATGTAATCTGGAGGCTTATCTTTTTCCTCTAACAGGGCCATAGTTTCCTGTTTCTTGGAGGGGATTGTAAGTTTTTATTGGTGTCTTGGCATCTGGCTTACTACAGTATTTATTCTGGGTGTTGTTTTTCACTTTAGTTTAGGACTTCCTGCCCTTTCTCCCTTGCTGGTTGTGTAGTAGGAGACAATGATGTAGTTGGTGTTACAAGATAAGGCGGCTGACGATGCCCTCATTCTACAAGGCACCAAGGAAGCTTCTCCCAACTTTCTTCTTTGCTAGGGGTAGGGACAAAGTCACAACTTTGTGGAATAACACAAGTTGTGCTGGCCTAGACTATAGCTGCCCAGAGAGACTGATGAAGCTTCACACCCCTTTCTCCCTTGCCTTGGGTAGGGGTGGAGCTGCAGGTGTGGGCAAAAATCTATGCAGTTTGGGTCTAAAGATGACCACAGTTACCCGGGTAGAATTCTGATTATTCAGTGTTTGCCAGCCTAATGTACCTGAAGTTACCTGGATAGACTTGTGCAGGGCGTGCCAGCATCCTCTCTGCAAGAGGTGGGGCTGAAGCCTGGTCTAAGGCTGCAGAGTGTCCTGGGTGAAATAACCTGGTTCCTACAGTCAATGTGATTTTTGTTCAGCCCTGTTACCTCTCACACTGGGGGCAGGGTCAAAGTGGAGGGCAACAGCCTCTTTCAGACTTCAACAGTTTCAAACTTTAGATATTCTTATGATTATACTTTAGCCAGCCAAATATCCTAATCAGTAGCTGAAAGCAGTGGCCAAACATCTCCTCCCTTCTTTTTGGGAATGGAGCTTCCAATTCCAGCCACAGAATTGGACTGGTGACTTGCATTGCCAACATCGGGTGATCAAATGCATCTGAGACCTGGCCAGTAATTTCCTAGAGAAGCTGCCACAGGGCCCCAGCTTCCTCCCTGTAGAGGTGGGGCTGGGGCCTAGGCTAGACCTGCAATATGGCCTGGATGGACTGAAGTGAGTCCCCACCAGCACTGTGATTTTCAGTCCTCCCTGCTTTCTCTCTGCCAGGCAGACAGTTAAGATGCCAGCTACCGGCCTCTTTCTCACTGGAATAATTTTGAACTTCAGCTGTTCTTAGGATTATATTTTTGTCCACTGAATTTATTCATGAGTAACTGAAGTTGGTGCCCAACTGTCTCTTCCTCCCCCATATTTTTGGAGTGGAGGTTTCAATTCCAGCCATGGAAGAGTGGCCAAACTAAAATCAACATATTTCATTGGCTGAGCATCATCCCTTATAACCTAAGCATTCTTCAATGAGTATAGTACATTAAGGCACCCACAATTATTATTTGATGGTAATGAGAAATGAAAATAGCTATCTAAATAAAAACAGAGGTAGAGTAGGAAATCAAATCATCTTTTGTGATGATGAAAAGAAAGGCATGGATGGCAAAGGGTCCAGTGAAGGAAATGAGTAAGGGAGGTAAATGCCCTTCCATAGAGGAAGTTTTGAATATGAAGGATCAAGGATTTAATTTTGGGAAGCACCAGAGATGGAGGATGAAGGGGGAGAAGGATGAAGATGCAAGTGAAAAGGAAAGAAGATGATAAAATTTTAAATATTAAGGAGGTACAATGAATAGAGAATCAATGCATCAGGGCGTGAAATGTAAAAAAACCCTAGCCTAGAGGTCAATTCACCCTGTCATTTGATCTCACCAAGTGAAAGAAAGATTTCTATGGTACAGCCCCCTAAAGGATGTGGTTTCTCAGACAGATGGAGGAAGCAATCCCATTCAAGTCTATTTGAAGAGGAAGCAGCTAGTGCTGCAAGACTCACTGCCCTACACCCCTGGGGAGGAGGTTTGTGTTCGAGGTTGAAGCACCGTGGGAGGTCTGCTGTTACTTTGCTGACAGTAATAATCTCCCAGATCCTCAGGCTGAAATCTGCTGATGGTGAGAGTGTAATCTGTTCCAGACCCACTGCCACTGAATCGATCAGGGACCCCAGATGGCCGCTTGGATGCATTATAGATGAGCAGTTTAGGAGCCTGTCCTGGTTTCTGGTGGTACCAATGTAAGTAGCTGCTAACACTCTGACTGGCCTTGCACTTGAGGGTGATGGTCTCTCCTGCAGATGCAGCCACAGAGCCTGGAGACTGGGTCATCACGATGTCCCCACTGGCACCTGAAACCAGAAAAGAGCATTGATCATGCATTAAATCACAAATGTATAAAATATGAATCTAAGTGTAGGTTTTCTTATTTATCATATATATTCAGATCTGCTTTAGATGACATGGTTTGCTCACTCTGCATGTTAAAACCATTCTCCAAATTTATAAAGATAATACTCTTCTAAACCTCTCACCTGAGGCCCAGAGCACCAGCAGGATGAGCTGTTGGGAATGTGACATCATCTTGCTCACCCGACTGATGCACTCAGGCCCCATCTCCAGGGAACCTGCATTAATAGAGCCCTGAGCAGACAACCAAGTCCCCGAGGAGCATATGCAAATCAATAGGGAGTATAAAGTCAAATGTACCAGTGCAGTGAGTTGTGAAGATAAACAGTGGAAGGAGATAAAAATATCATGACCACAGGAAATGTAACTACTCACCTGCAAAAGGCAAGAAATCAACTTAACACCACAATTTTCAACAATATTCAGCACAATTCAGAAAATGAAATATTTTATCAGCAATTGTACTCTGTCAAATCAACTGTGCCCATCTTGAAAACAAAAGGAATTTGTAAGAAAATACATACATCTGTAAGTGTGATATCATAACTTAAATAAATGTTATAAATATGGTGCCAAAACCTAGGTGGAAAAGACCCTTATCATTGGATAGATTAAGATGTAGTGCACGTATGGTATATCTATCTCAGTCTATTCTAAATTTTAAACAGATATTTGAAGCTCCTCTTCAACATCCCAAAGGAACCTCACTTAATATATCCCAAACTAGTCCTCTGTATTGCCCTTAGTGCAGTATTACTCCCAGAAATGAGTCACCAAATACTTACAAGTCACCCTTAGGACTATCATTTTAGTCGACCACTTTCTAAAATCACAATAGTAGTGATTAGGAGACATGAAGTGTAACACCTCCACCTAGTGGTCATAGGTAAAATGGCTTCAGTTCGAAAGGTCTGATAGAGCAGTTCTTCATTTATTTGTACCCAAAGCCGATGATACTTTTAGAATTATGCAAATAACAATATCATGAACACTTCGAGGCATAGGATATTAAATTAGGAACAAGTAGAATGATTCATTTTACTGGGAGGTTACACAGTGAACAAGTAACTTTTCTGCAGCCATTACTAACCTACTTCTTTGAGATTTCCTCCTCTGAGCTAAGCTGTTACTCAGGAAAGGTAGGGCCATGTGAACCTGGTCCATTTCAGGATCAACCCTCTGCAGGAATAGTCAGAGGTAAGAGAAAATTTAGGACACTTTAACAACTATATGTGTAAAAATTTCTTCCACTATCATGAGTATAACTCTTCCTGCAGACTTTTTCCAAAGGTCCTAAGAGGTTTTCCTTCAACGTGAATGACTTAAGGCATGTATTGTTCTAATTTGAATTAACAAGTTCATTTTCTGTAGTTTGTCTCCTTCTGAGCACTTTACCTTAGGAGGGGTCCCCTCCCAGCATTCAGGAATGGTTCTGCACATACCCACCTCATCAGGGAAGGCGTTCCTTATCAACAATCCACCTTGTTCTTAGTTCACCATGTATTTATATTTAGATGTTAATAATTAATTCAGGTTTGCTCTTTCCACCCATGTATTTTTTCCTCCTCTTCCATGAAGTTGCATTTAACATACATTCTTAAATTTGCTTATTTTGCTCAAATTTCTACTACTTAGTGAGAGGTTTCCTGCATTCGTTCAATATAATTTCCTTCCCATCCTTACACACATTCAAAAATATAAAATTTAAAGCCATCATGGATGACAAGATAACAAATGAGGATGTGTCATGAAGGGTAACTGTGCCAGAGGGGTCCACGTAAAATGTGAAGTAAGGAAATGTTGTCTTCAAGTAGGGGACAGTTGACCTAATGCGTGAATAGAGGAGGGGGTTGTCCTTCAAAGCCCAGTGAAGAGCACTTCAGAAAATGAACAGGACTTGGGAAAAGATGGTCCTGGATATTTAAGAATAACTAATGAAACAGAGTGTGAAAGTGGAACAGGCATGTTCCAAGGGGAATATTAATTCGATGAAAGTTTGAGGATTAGGTTATGTACTATGAGAATCCATGGAACAAGAGTTTGAATTAATTTTTCATTTTAGCAGGTATTTTGGATCATTTTACAAGCTATAACACTCCAAAGATGCAGACACAGTGGAAGCCACTAACGTTTCAGTGCAGCTGGGAAACAAGCTTTCTGTCATATAAGGATTTTTAAAAGTGAAAATTTCCAAATGCTCCCCCAATCCCAAAGATCCAATTTAGACCAAATAAATCTTTGACAAATGATTTAAAAACAACATATTCTGTTAAGAGTAATTCCAAAAAAGCCTGGGACTCCTGTCCCTAGTACATTCACACCTTCTCTCAGTTGTTGAAACACTGTTCAGGTGCTGCTGTGATGTGATTTTGCAGATACAATTAAAGCTATTAACTTTAAGAAGGGGGGTCCATTAAATCTTGCTCTACTAGTCAGAGAGAAAGAGCCCAGAGAAATTCATAAATAATTGGTATTTGAAAAGGACGAATACATCTGAAGTTGATTGTGGAGTTCCAGAGCACCATGTGGCAAGGAATGCAGGCAGGCTCTAGGAGGAGAGATCTGACATCCAGCAAGGACATGGGATCTCAGCACTGCCACCTGAGGAACTGATTCTGCCAAGCCCCATGAGCTTGGAAGAGAACTCTGTGCTCTGGACAGAAGGCAGCCCTATTTAACCATGTAGGAATCTGAGAAGAGAATCATCAACACTGGACCCAGACTCCTGATATACAAAACTCTGACCTAATAAATTGCTAATTAGTTATGAAATAAGAGTAAATTATATATATATATATGTATTAAAATAACCACATGTGAAAAGGGAAGTCATAAATCCAGATACAAGAGTTATCATCCCATTTAGCTCATGGTTGAATGATGCTGACACATGTTTCTTCTCATGAAATGTGATGTGCTTTATGCCACTTTTACCCACAGATGATTTCCTGATGTTTACCACATCCATAGGGTCAGGGCTGAATACTGTGCTATGAAAATACAGGTAAGAGCAGAACTAGCTTTGAAGGTGGTCAGGATCTGTCCCCTCTGTGTCCATGGCCATGTTCTCTGACAGCTGAAGAAATTCTAGACAGGGCTGTTGGTAAGAGGCCAGTGCACTGGGGACTTCCCAGGTAGACCTGAACCAAGCTGCTGTCTTCACATTTGCTTAAGACGAGATGACGCGTTCCTTTTACCTGGGAAAAAATGGGAATGTTGCATGTTGTCTTGATCTAAGAGATAAATTGTATTATGCTTTAATTTATTTAGAATTTACAATTCTACGTGTTTTATTTAATTTTGTATACTCCTGTTGTTCAAGTGACCAAAAAAATCTCAATTAATTATACATAAAATCAACTTAGCAAGTACATTTTCTGGGCACAGCTCACCCTTCCCCATGAACTTGCCAGGGGGCAGGCAAGTCAAGTGCTGCTGTTACAGACATGAAATCAGGCTGATTGATATATGAGGCATGATTCATATGCAGCCAGACCTAATGTGCTTCAGGTTCTCAAACAATTCTACATTATGTAAGGAATTCTTTTTCCCCTGTATAGATACAGGGCCCCAGTGAATGTGCTCAATTCATTTGGGCATGAATGGATGAAAGTAATGTGTTAGCAAATTCTTAATATGAAGCAAAATTAATCTTTAAACTGGAAATGATAAGATTTATTGTTAAATGCATAGAATTTAGATGTATAGAATAAAATAGTATGCTGTTCCCTTAAAATGTGAGCAATGCATTAGCAGTGACCAAGACATTTTCAGTAAATGTCACACGATAATCCTGTAATAGATTCATGGAAACCAAATGCATGTGGTGTCCTGAATTGGAACCTGGAAGGGGCACAGTACAGGAGTGAAAAATTAGATACATCTGAATGAAGTCTGGAGTATAGGTACTAAATTTGTACCAATGTAAATCTCTTAGTTTGACAAATGTACCATATTATGTAAGATGTAAATATTAGGGAAAAGTAGGCAATGATGTGCAGGGACTCTCGGGACAACTTCTACAACTTATATAGGAATCTAAAATTATTTAAAAATAAAAACTTACTTAACAAAGCACGTGGAGAGAGATATCTGTATAGTTGAGTGAACATTGTATTTAACCAAGTGAGGTCTGAAATGATGAGGTCATGTAAGATAATCCTACTCTAAAGCCAGACCCCATCTGCAGTGACATTAAAACACTTGCTCCAGACATTCAGCATCGCACTTGGCAAGTGAGAGTTGCACAACTTGAAATAGTGATTTTTGACTCCTGATTTTCCTGACTTAAATGGACCCTTTGGTCCAAACAAACCTACTTTAGAGCAAAATCTTCAACCAGGGTATGTGTCCCACTGGTAGGCAAAAAGATTTTTTCCATGGCTGAGAATAGGTTTAATGGAATACATTTCTAGATCTATGTATTCTGATCAGATTCTTTCTTAAATTGGATTTTTCAAAGAAAGCCAAGTTGTGCTGCTGACTCTCCGTTCCCACCTCATGTGCATAATCGGATACAGGTCATTGTATGTCTTGTCATAATTTACAAAAATGGTCAGGAGATAGTGTAAATTACAATATAAACTAAAATTGATGCCAAGCGGCAGTATTCCAAAATGTGTTCATCAATGATAGCAAATGTACCACAAAAAATAAGGATGTTGTTAATGTGGCAAAATGTGGAAGGGGTTGGGTGCAATATTTTTTTGTAAAATTTATGTAATATAAATATTTTGAAAACTTTTTTATTTATTTTTTTTTATTTTTTTAAAGATTTATTTATTTATTTAATTCCCCCCCTCCCCTGGTTGTCTGTTCTTGGTGTCTATTTGCTGCGTCTTGTTTCTTTGTCCGCTTCTGTTGTCGTCAGCGGCACAGGAAGTGTGGGTGGCGCCATTCCTGGGCAGGCTGCTCTTTCTTTTCACGCTGGGCTGCTTTCCTCACGGGCTCATTCCTTGCGCGTGGGGCTCCCCCACGCGGGGGACACCCTTGGGTGGCACGGCACTCCTTGAGTGCATCAGCGCTGCGCATGGCCAGCTCCACACGGGTCAAGGAGGCCCGGGGCTTGAACCGCGGACCTCCCATATGGTAGACGGACGCCCTAACCACTGGGCCAAAGTCCGTTTCCCTGAAAACTTTTTTAGAGTATAAAAAAGATAGACCCATTTTTAAAAAGAAAAATATTCATTAATTTCTGCTCTTGAGCATTTATTTTTCTTTTTTTATTGCTGCCAAAAAGGTTTTTTGAGAAAAAAATGCTGGAGAGAAACAAGAAAATAGTCACAATGAACCCCATACACTAAAAGACAGAGCCACTTTAGCAAGGGAATTTATATTGCCCTTTATTACTTCCATGGCAGGACTCCTGTGTCTATTCTCCAGCAAATATTTTAAATTTGATTAACGTATAAGCTCCCATGTTTGCCACTATTTACACCAAATACAACTTGGCATCTTCGTGCATCAAGGTGGACAGCAGAGACCCAGGGAGTGTACCCAAGAGAATGGGGGTTTCTGATGCATCAAATATTTCATCCAGTATCTTCCGAGACTAGATGGAGTTATCTCTCCCAAGATGATAAGGAAATGGTGAGGAACACAAGAATTGTTGATACAGGTTTCTTTCAGATTTAACCACATTGTAGAGACAGCTCTGTTCTACACTGGGATCTCATTAACTAAGACCAGAGCAAAGCCTAGAAGAAAAACATAAACAAACAATTACTAAAACCACAATGATTTTTAAAATTGTAGCTATTAATGACACTTTCTAGGTAATAAAAAATTTGGAACTAATGTTAAACAGCAAAATACACTACAACAATTGATATAAAGATAGACTTTTTCAGACATTATTGAAAAGGGAAGGTTGAGAAATTGACCAAAGATCTCAGTCTCTGAAAGTTCACCAATTACATAATCAACTAAGATCATCTCAGCATCTCAAATTAGCTGAATATCAGAATCAGGTGTCAAAATGTTTGGAAATAAGAATCTTGAGCCACATTTGGACAAACTAGTCAAAATTTCCAGAATTGGAGTTTGGAAATCTCTCCTGAGCAAAGTCACTGAATTTGTAGCCTGTCTGCACAAGTTCATGAACCGGCATTTAGAAACTAATGCTGCAACATATAAGCTGTCCCAGTGACATCAAGGACAGAATTCAATGTTTTTAGCATCATTTTATGAAGATTGAGATAAATAAAGCATAACATGATAATCATTACATTTATCTTAAAAGTAAAGAAATGACAAACTGTTTGAGGACTAAAAAATGAAGATGTGGTTTTGAAATTAAAGATCAATCTCTGACTTTATTGTGGTATTGGCAAAAGCAGGAATATGCAGAGTGTTCAAGAGAAGAACAGACCAAAAAAAAAATGGTTACATCAGAAACTAGAGGCTTCTGAGGTGTGAGGATATATCTTTATTATGATAAAGACTCAGGACACAATACACTAAGAAACAGCCACCTGTGGATTCTGAAAATGAAGACAGTGCCCAAATGTGGTGTTAGTGCAGGGCACTTCTCAAATATTTTACATGTATAGACTCACTGAGCCTCACAACAATCCTAGAAAACATGAAATAGTTTTTATATACTTGTACCACACAGTAGTAAAGTAGCTTCAATTTCTGGGACTAGGAAGTGCCTGGACTATAAACATAAACTTCATACTCTAGGGATCAAGGTCATAGGGAAAACTGTACTCATTTATTGATAGGTGTATTTACAAAATAGAGTAGTTCTTAGTAGGTGTATGAAAGAAAGAGATGATTGCCATCTTCTGTGTATTGCTTTCTTTTATTAAAATAAATCAATTTAATTGGTAGATATCAATAAAGCATGAATCCACCCAAAGGATAAAATCAAACTTATCTTGTATAAATTACATTTAGCCTGATTTTTACCCGCTGATCCTGTATCCTAAAATTCTACTGAAATTGTTTATTAACACTAGCTAGGATTAAATATTCATGACCATTGTAGACTTCATTTCTGTAGCTGGTCACATGGTTAAAGTACATATTCATCACTACATTCTTCCACTACCTATTCCACGTTCCTTTCACCCTCAACCAGCACCTCAGTTGGCCGTTTTTCTTTGCCTGATGGGATGACTCAAGCCTTCGTTCCTGAAGATTCTTGGCCATTGATAGTCGTGCCTGGGTTGACTTGTTGCAGTTTTCCATTGACTTTAGTCACAGAGCATGGTGATACTAGGAGGTGCCCTAGGTCATCTGCATCACAGACAAACTCTTCCTTACCACCATTGTGTAGTAGCAGTCCTTTTCCTCTTGATAGGATCAATCACCCCAGCCAGTAAAGTAATTCCCTCTTTCTCTTTTGATTCAGAGGTATGAAAAGACCAAAGTGAGCAGGCTGCTGTCTTACCTTCAAGATCAATGGAATAGTGTTTATGTTTCCTGGTGGAAGCACTCCTCCTTTTGGGACAAAGACGTGAAGACCAGTTGAGCTTAAGGTTGCAGGGACAGGAAACAAAAACTTTCCTGGTGGATCACAGGCATAATAGTGAGTGGTGCCACTTGCATGTCCACCCCTTGATTCCAGGATTGTGAATCCCAGCTAGGAGAGAAATAGCACCATAGAGTGAATGCTGATTTAGAGCATACAAAGCTTCCTGGAAAGCATTGCCCCATCCCTGCAGGTACTGTCACCTACTTGACAAGGTAAGTGAGCCCTATTAGGATCAACACACTGAGATGGAAGAACCCTGTATTTTGTTGGGTTGATCTCCCATCCTCCCTCATCCAAAAGCCTGGTTATTCATTAAAAGCCATTAATATAATCCTACTACAAAAATAGAGTACGAGGACTGTATGAGATTGCAACTAGTATTTGTGTAATAAGTATATGAATGAAAAGATAAATAAATGACATAAATTATGTCAACTTTATTTACAAGTAAAATAAGTCTAAATAATAAACTAATAAGTAAATTTTAGATTTTTTTTGCTATTCATAAATTAGCAGAAATGAAAATAGTTTAGCATAGCCATATATATTCAAGGGGAAATAAATTTTGATAAAGAGTAATGTTACCAAACATGAAAAATATTTTGGGGATTAGTTCTCATGGATGCAAACAACAGAAATGGAGTGGGTTTTGCTAAGCAAAAATGAAAGTATAATATGAATATCGTGTGGCTTACATATTTTATCACAAGTTGGGGCAACATAGAAAACGTTTTGGAAGTCTGATGGCATTAACACAGTGTGGGACATCACAAAAGGAGAAAGACATGATCCCACTCCTACTACAGATGGATGGTCGACACTCCTGATGGCAACATCAATGCTGGATGCCAGTCATGAGACATTGGAGTTTGAAGACATCTACTGCCACCATCATGGTAGAGGATTCAGTCTGAAATATTTTAGACTCAGAGATGCATATTACAAAAATTTCTACATGTTATGTCAAAATTGTGTGAGTCTAGCAACTGTAAATAAATTGCTAAATGCAATTACTGTTTTCCATCTTAGTGTTAATAGAGAATTCAAGACAAGATATGACCTCTTCCCACATATAAATATATAAGTAAGGAGAAATAGAACCAAGAAGATGGTGGCAGAGGAAGGAGCTCCTAGATTCAGTTCATGCTATAGGGCAGTTAGTAATCACCCAGAGCTATCTAAAGCACCTGTCTGTTGGCTCCAGGAGACAAGAAGGTCATCCTGCAACATCGTTGAAAGATTGGAAGGAGAATACTCCCCATCTACGGTGAAGATTTGTGAGGAGGGCACTCCACATCCCAGAGATTAGTGCTCATCTTCCACTGGCTACACATGCTGCCTACGGACTGATTCCATGTCTGGCATTGGAAGCTCTGCTTCCCAAAAATGGAGAAGAAAGAGATGATTTGGGACCAATTTAAGATATTGACTAGTAAATACTGAGGGTTATATTATAATCCTAAGAAGAGCTAAAGTTTGTACCTGTCCAAGTCAAAAAGAGGCCAGTAACACAATTTTAACTCCTCCTCTGGCACAAGGGAAGCAGCATGTACCTAAAATCACAGTGCTGGTAGGGACCAGCTTCTTTCCATCCTGACCAAATTGCCCTTCTAGCAGAAACCCCAGGCCCACCTCTGGCAGAGACATACCTGGAAAGGCATGCACCAGCCTATCCACGAAAATATAGGCCACACCAAGGAGGCTGGTGATCATCTTACTTGGCCATGCAGGCCGCCTCAGCAGCTATCCTGTGAGGGAATATGGATCTTCATTTCCCAAAAACAAGGAGGAAGAGATGGTTGACCACTGATTTCAGCTACTGATTACTAAAACAGGATGCCTAGAGTATAACTCTAAAAATAGCTAAAGTTTTAAAATGTCCAAGTCAGAGAGTGATTGGTAGCCACCATTTTGACTATGCACACAGCATGAGGACAAGCAGGCTCACTGAAAATCACCATGATTGTAGGGACAGGTATCTTTCACCCAGGTTGGCCTGCAGCTCAAGCCTAGGATTCAGTCCCACCTCTTGCAGAGAGGAAGCTGTCGAGCCCTGCAACCTTTCCAGGTAAATGATGGTGCATTTTGCTAACACTGACAGAAGAGCATGATATGTATGGACAACTGTGGTCATCTTGGACCTGTAATGCATAGATTGCTCCCCAAATCTGTAGCTCCATCCCAGCCCCAGGAAGCAGAGAAAGGCACCTGAATTCATAAGTCTGTCTGGGCAACCATTCCAGCCCCAGGAAGCAGAGAAAGGCACCTGAAGCTTCATAAGTCTCTCTGGGCAACAACAGTCTAGAACTACACAACTTGGATTATTATACACAGAAGTAGCTTGGTCTGAAAACCAGGCAAGAAGAAATGTGGAAGAAATTTCCTCAGTCCTTGGGGCACTGTGGGCAACTTGAGCCTCCACAACTCACAACACCAACTGCATTCTTGACTCCTACTACACAACTAGCAAGGGAGAAAGGGCAAGAAAGTCCTAAACTAAAGAGAAAAAATCCACCCTGAATGAATACTCTAGGATACCAGACATCAAGGTACCAACAATAAATTTCTATCAACACCAAAAAACAGGAAGATATGACCCAGTTAAAGGAGCAAGATAAGCCTCCAGATGACATAAAGGAGTTGAAACAAGTAATCATAGATGTTCAAACAGCTCTCCTTAATAAATTCATTGAGGTGGCTAAAGAAATAACATGTGTCATGGATTTCCCAGAAAGAGAAGAGAAGGGAAAAGGGGCATAAGGAATATTTGAAGATATAATGGTAGAAAATATCCCAACCCTACTGAAGGACAGAGATTTCCATATCAAGAAGTACAACATACTCCCATACAAATAAACCAAGGGACCAGTTTTGCAGGACATACTAAAGGGTGTGCTACAGCCTGAAAACAGAAGACTGGAAAGAGAGGCCTGGAAGAGCATGAAGGAATGAAGATTTTATCAATAAAAGTAATGAAAGTATCAAAATAGTGGTGAAAATAATATGACAGAATAAAACAAATATTCAGGATTAAACTTAACCAATGATGCAAAGCACTTCTATCCAGAAAAATACAACTAATTGGTAAAAGAAATCAGAAAGACTTAAATAATTGAAAGAACATTCAATGCTCAAAATTTAGAAAACCAAATATCATTAAGATGTCAGTTTTACTCAAATTGATGTAGAGATTCAATGCAATCCAGATAAATACTCTACCAGAATTTCTAAATAATGGAAAACATGTTTACAATTTTATGGGGAAGGGTGAGCTGTCCTGATTAGGCAGAAGCATCTTAAAGAGGAAAAGCAAAGTTGGTGAACTCTCATGTCCAGAATTTAAATTGTATTACCTAGGTACCTTTGTAAAAGCAGCATGCTACTATCATAAAGACAAACACAGAGACCAATGGAACCAAATTGATGGTTCAGAAACAGACACTCACATCTATGGTCAAGTGATTTTTGACTAGCGTGTCAAACACACTTAGCTCTGGCAGAACTGTCCATTCAAAAAATGGTGCTGAAAGAGCTGGATATCCATACCCAAAAGAAGGAAAGAGAAGCCCTCTCCCACACCTTATCCAAAATTTAACACAAAATGGATCAATAGCCTAAATATAAATGCAAGAACCATATTGCCTCTAGAAGAAAATGTAGAAAATTTCTTCAAGACATTGTAGTAGGTGGTGTTTTCTTAAAGGAGATAAGAGGATGGCTGAGATGGGCTACTGATGTTTAATGTATCTAGATGTTTTATTTAACTTAGCTGTAAAAGTGTGGAAATGTATACAGTGGATGGTAACACATTTAGTGAGTAACAGCTGGTTTAAAAATTTGAATGTGGCTGAAAATGGTAGTCTAGGGATGTAAATACCAAATTGAAGAAAGTTAGAGAATTGTCTAGGGAATGAATAGCACAGTAGACCCAGAAGTGGATGAGAATTGTAGTTTATCGTACAGAGACGAGAGTGACCTTGCTGAGCTAGAGCAAGTGTGCATCATTATTACAGGGTGGTGAGAATGTGGAGAAGCATGGGAGAAATACAACTGGAGTCACTAATGGACTGTGGTTAACAGTAATAATGTAATATTCATGCATCAATGCCAAAGATGTAATGCATTGATAATGAGGGAGTATGGAAAAGGTGTGCCAAATATATGCTAAGGACCTTGTAATAATCTGATGATACTTTCTCATAATCTCTAAAAAATGTTCCTCGATGGTGTGTTGTGTTGATAGAGGGGTGTTGTTTGTGAATTCTGCACATGTGTATGATTGTTTTGTAAGCTTAAACTTCTGTCATAAAAATATATTTAAAAATAGTAGATTGAGGGAAAATACAACTTATGTAAGATAACGACTATACTTAGAAATATTTTAGAAATATTCTTCCATAATTTGTACCAAATGTCTTAAAACAATGCAAGGTATTGGTGATGGGTTGACATATGGGATCCCTGTATGATGTTATGCATGTTTGAGTGTAGGTTGCTAACTTCTACTATACATTTATTATTTATGCATGTTCATTTATAAATTATATAAAAAACCATAGGGTGGTTTGGGGAAACATACTTTGGTTTGGTTAGCAGGAATATTTTGAAGTTACTCTTTACTCATTAGTTAAAAATGTTTCAAAACAATTCCAGTTATTGCTGGTAAGTTGAGGTTTGAGAGACCTCGATGATGTTATGTATATTTGACTTTTAAGTCCACAACAGCTACACTTATTGTTTATGTATATGTATTTATGACTGATATACTTGTATAACTTTAAACATATGAATTTATAATAGTATGTATATACATATACATGTGTATGTATATATATATATACATATATATGGAGAAACCAGCTTACAAGATTTTAATCCCTAATACTGTGCTCTGAGAATTTCACCTTCATCTTCACTGATTCATTGAAGGAACATCCCTCAGCCAAGAGACATTTTGTAGCAGCATTGTTGGTCTGAGCCTCACAAATGGAGCCTTTTATCTGAGGTATATGGCCAGAGAAACAACAATTAGGGATAAGCTGAAAAATACTCAGGGTCCTGTTCTACAGTGATCTTATTACAGACTTTTTTCAAACCAGAAATCTTCCTAGTACATGATCCTCCTATTCAGGTAAATCCAATAAATAAAATGGGATATGACACAAATGCTATCAGAAACACAAGCTTCTCTACCTAACACAGTTAGAGACTGTATTTTTGCATGATTATTTTTCCTGAGTTGCTTAACAATTTTGGATCAGTCCCCTGTCATTTCCTTACAACACTAAGACTTTGATCAAATCATTCCTTCTCTGTAGAGATTTCCATGACATTCCATGTCCCCCATTTTTTACCTCCTCCATGTTCCATGCTTATGAGCATGTGCCTTCACAACTTTTCCTGCAAAGAAGTACAGAGCGTTTGCTTTCCTCTTAAATGTGAGCTTGTCTTGGGAATTCCATTAATCAAAACAAAGCAACCATAGGAAATTGCTCTGATTCTAGGTTTCAAAAAACAAAGAAAGGCAACAAGATGATGACACCATTTCAGAACCTCAGGCTCCTTATCCTCTGTGTTTCATATGAGAGAAGATGTGTAAACTTGAACAAGGCATTTTCCTTCCAAGGTCCTCCTCCTGTTCAGATATAAATTCCATCATAATAAAATAGGATATGAAATAAATGATGCAGTCATCTATAAAGGTAAAATCAAATGTAAAAAAAAAAGAAAAATTTATTTTCCCTCATACGAGAAAGTAGATGCAGTTACTCTCCTCCTTTTCCTTAGTTCACCTATTTTAGAAAAATTCAGATTTTAAATGAGTTCTCTATCCTTTTCAGAGGTATGGATATTTTTTGTTTGTTTTTATTTTTTATTTATTTTTAATTGGCTTTTTTAAAAAGATAAATAGGCACAACAATGTTACATTAAAAATATGAGGCTCCCATATACCCTACACCCCACCCCACCCAACTCTTCAAAGGTATATATTTTTAAAAGATAAATATTTGCCTAACATACTGATCTGTTTTCTTATATTAGACACTACATATGTATTCTTGAGATTCTTGAACTCTATTAGAGAATGTAGCAGGACACACCAGGATGGGAATTTAATATTTCCTTTTTTTTTATGTGGATCTCCACCCTATAAAATGACACCCTAGAACAATATGAACACATTCAAGACCTTAATATTCATGTGAAACTATGAAACTTATTCCTGGAAGGCTGAAACTTAGTTGTTATCAAATTTTCCAAGGGAAGAGAGAGGGAAGAATAGGTACGTAGGGCATATTGAGATCATTGGAATTGTTCTGCATTACTTTTCAATGATGGATGCATTATGATATTTTATGCCAAAACCTGTAAAATAGTATAGTGCAAAGTGTAAACCATAATGGAGACCATTGTCCATGGAGAATAGCAATTATTCAATATGCATTCATCAATTTTAACAATGGACCGTACTCATGTCAGATATTATTAATAGGTTAAAATGTGAGAGAAGGGGCTTGGGGTGTATAGGAAGCCCATATACTTTCTATGTGAACTTTCTGTGTCTTAAAGCTTCTTTGAAAATAAAATGATAAACACAAATAAGACAGTGAGGGAATAAACAGAAGAAATTATCAATATTCATAAAAGAGAGATCATACAGTGATGAAAGATGCAATACAAAAAAATTTGGTTTTGTTTTTGGGGGAAGTTTTGTATTACATTAAAGTTACAACTATGGCAGGGAAGGATAAATGGTACAATTATTGTGTGGTTCAAATTGTGTGGTCCAAGTGTAAACCATAATGTAAGCGATAGACCATGGTAAGTAGCAATGTTTCAATATTTGTTCATAATTTGCAACAAATACATCACATTAATAAAAATTTTTTAGTGGGGGGACGTATGAGTGATAGGTATATAGGAATCCCTCATATTTTGTATGTAACTTTTATGTAATCTAAAACCACTATAAAAATAGGAGGAATACCTTTCCCAATCACCTGGGAACCATCTCTTGGAATGGAACCATCAGGAAGACAATACCCTTCCCTCCCATTTCCTCTGGGAGATGACATACAAAACTTAAATGGACACCTGGCTCCAGGTTGAAAATCTACCTCATGCCATAAAAATATGAGAATTTTATGTTTCTTTTTATGTTTCCTTGGAAATCATCGATTAACTAAGCCAAGGCTCTCCTCAGTTGCCAGATGAGTTCAGGCGAACTATTTGAGATGAATGGACTCTCAAGTCTTCTTACCGGAGGACTAGTTAACATTTACTACAATTAGTTGTTTTCCTCCTGACTATCTAAAAAGGTGATATTTTGTTCTGTCTTTGCAAAACCTTTAGAGAATTGTCTGGAAGTGCACCACTTTCTTATTTTAATTCATTAATCAAAATGTTTCCTTTCTCTTCTACCTTTTTGGAGTAGTTTCATCATTGGCAGGATGTTTTGTTTTTAATTATATTTTCCCCAAGTGTAATGACATGGACTGAATTAAGTGGAAACTTTCTGAATTAAACAGATAATTTACAGGAATTGTGGGCATGTAGAAGTCAGGTAAAATATGCTGAATTTTTCAGTGTCCCTACTAGATTTTCTTTTTTTGGAATTCTAGGCAGATAAAACACACTAGTGAAAAAGTCTGAGAATTATGAACTCTATAATCCCATGAAAAAACATGTGGTTAACTAATTTGGAAGCCAGAATTTCCTCTGTTAGCTTTTTCTCCTAAAGGAGTTCTATATCTCTATTATATTGGGAAAGGGCTTATGAGAAAACAGTGTTAATTTTGCCTCAAAAAGATTCCTCTGATTTGGATAAATTAATGTATTTCTTGGGTTCTTAGGTCTCATCTCAAGCAAATAAAATCCTGGAGTACATGTAATGTATATCATTTTAGAGGAAAGGAGAACATCTTGTCAAAGACATGAAAGTAAGATTGTGAAAATTGGAAGGGGAAAAGTAAAAATAAAAGCCACTTTCTCTTTGATGGGGCCTTCCTTCTTTCTCTGTTGTCCTCACTTGATAGAACAGAGCGACTCTCTTATTGGGGGCTAATGTGCCTGGTGATTTTAAGTTGAAGCCTATGCTCATTTATCATTCAGAAAATCCAAAGACCAATAAAAAGATATGCCAAATCTTCTCTGCCTGTGCTCTTGAAATTGAACAAGAAATCCTGAATGACATTCCTCTGTTTCCAACATGGTTAGCTCAGTGGTGGGAAAGCTGGATAGGAAGACCCCTTGCCATCCTTCCTCTTGAGAATATTCACTATTACCACATTTTTGAAAGTTAGAATGTCTGCCTAGAGTTCAGAAATGTTCAATATCATCCCTTCAAATTACATAAACTTGCTTACCCATCCCTGGGAGCCACATTCAATAACTAAGGGCTAACCTCATTCTTTTTTTCCCCACTGATTTAAAATCACCTTTATTCAACCACTCCCACCCCACCCCAGGCTTAAGCCTCAGCTGGACCCTTTATCCACCAGCGTTACTCCAAGAATCAGAAATTCCAATGACTTTTTGGGAGATAATTTAACTCCTCCTCCCCGTTGTTTGCACTCACAGAGTCTGCTCATCTTCTTTTCTTTTTAGGAGGAACAGGGATCTGAACCTGGGACCTCCCATGTAGGATGGAGGTGCCCAAATGCTTGAGCCACCCCTGTTGGTTGTTTGTTGTGCCTCTCACTGTGTTTCCTCATTGCATCATCTTATTCCTTCAGCTTGCTGTCTTCTTTATGAGGCACCAGGACCAAATCTGGGGACTCTTATGTGATAGGCAGGCACCCAACTTCTTGAGCCACATCGACTTCCTCAACACTGCCCAGATACCGTGGAAGAGCTTGATGGGCCCTGAATGAACAGCCTTTCAAGGATCCTCCAGCTCTGGAATTATGGGAATTTTGCTGCTCAAACACCAGGGGAATGGTAGACTCCAAAGTGCTGTGCACCATGGTGGGAAGACATCACAGCTGAGATTTGTCTCCAACAGGAACCCTGTTGAGGTCCAACATGTTCAGTCTCTGCTCCCATACTGTTCTGGAGCTACAACTATTCCTCAACATTGAAACTAAGCTGAGTATCAGCAGGTTTGACACAAGATGTGTGCTCAGCAGACATTCTCACCTACTCTCCAATGTTCTTCCATTAAATTCAGCTCGTGCTGCCCTCACCCTCCCTTAGCTCCTTAGGCATTCAGCTCCTTAGCCTTCATTTCTCTAATCGAACATCCTGTAGACTCAGAGCCTCTGAAAATCTGAATCTTAAATTTCACTTAGCATTAAACAAGCCACACATGGCCAGGTGGCTACAGTATTAGACAGTTCAGACAAGATGCCCAGTATACAAGATTCGGGAGGGGAAAGCAAGTGTCTGAAATGTCTATTACCTTGCTCTGTAGATAGAGCAGAGCAAGGCCTCAAACTATTTCAAACCTGTTCTTGCAGGCACTGTAGGAATGCACAAGGTCACTGCAGGTCCAAGCACGTTGGAGGCTTGCAAGCCCCTCGTCCTTCTGCAATTCATCTGTGACCCGAAAGTCCACTCCTCTTCAGAAAGCAACACTCTGAAGCCAGACCCCCAGGAATGAAGCTAGTAAATCCATGTTTCATGGGATGAATTGTGTCCCCCAAAATGGTTATTGAAATATGAACCTACCCATACTGTGAACGTGGCCTTGTTTAGAAATAGGGTCTTTGCAGATGCACTTAGTTCACATAAGGTCCTGCTGGACTGGGGTGGCCTTAATCCAGTGGCTGGTGTCCTAGTAAGGAGGGGGCGATTGGAAACACCAGCAAGGGAAGGTCAGACAGGGACCGCAGGGACACACCTGCAAGCCAAGGAATGCCAAGGCTGGCTGGAAGCCCCGGGAGCTGTGGGAGAGAGAGGAGGGGCGGTTTCTCCCTCTGAGCCTCCAGAGGAGCCAACCCTGCAACACCCTGATTTCCAGCATCTGCTCCCCAGGACCCTGAGAGAATACATTTCTGTTTGCTTTTTAGTTCAATAAAGCTTTGCTGACAGGCTGCCACGAGCAGAGGTTGTTCCAGGAGCTGGAGGGAAGGGAAGGCAGGGCAGACAAGTCCAGTAACCCTCGGGGCTTCCCTTGACTTCACAGACTGTGCTGATAGTGGGGATTTTCCAAGCAGCTGGAAGACAGGTAGTGGAATTCTGAGCTGATCCAGGCAGTTTCTGTTGATTTCAGCCACCCAGTTTGTGCCCTTTGTTGCAGCATTGCTAAGATGCTAACCCAATGGGGCTGGCAAAGAAGAGCGCTCAGCTCCCCAAGGGCAAAACATTGCTGAATTTTGTCTGAGAGTTTTTTTGTGTAAAAAGCAGAACTCGAAATCAATAAACTTCTATACTTGGCCTAGACGATTTCCAAGCGAAGAGCTCAACCACGTCTCAGGTTCATCTTGCTATATATGCAAACCACGAAAGGAAAAGTAAAATGGTAAACTGAAAAAAAAATCTGTTAAGTTAAAAGGAACTAAGAATTATGATTTGGGTAATAGTTCATCTGTCTAGATTGCAAAAGATGCTAAAAGTAAGATATCAACTATAAAAAATGAAAGAACTGGAGGTAAGGTCAAGGGAGACTTGACAACTTTGGTGATTGGAAAGACATTAGGCATGCGCATATGGATCATTTCAGCCAAGGAGCAGAAATAAGGAACAGAGATGGGAATATCCTGGAAAGATCTGTGGAGGACCCTCTTGTCTAATGATATGAGAAATAATCAGAAGACATGTGCAAATTTAATACCTGATACTCCTTCATATCAGGTATTAAATTTTCAATAATATTTCACTTATTTTTTCTAATATAAAATAAAAAGATGTATAATTCACTGTAGTTACATTATTAAACCTGACGCACATATATCATCCATCATACAAGCAATAGTTGTGTAATGGTCATTTTTTATTGACTTTAAGAATATCTAAAGTACCCAAATAGATTTCAACCCATCTTTTTAACCAAATCTTAAATGGAATTGATCCTAGCTTGTCTTATCTTATACACTTCCTGGAAGCTTCCATGTAGCTGTGTCAGGAGCACACATATTCCAAATTAGGATTTTTATACTGCTTTGTAGCAAAGTCTAAGTCAAGCAAACAGATGCCACTTAAAAGTTTCTGTTGAATGACAGACAACATGAATTCAACAATTATTTCAGTCTATGAAATTGTTTTCAGGTTATTCACATTTTTAAAAATTTATTGAATTGTGTCACTCATACATAAACATACATAAACAATACATGTATAATAATAATTGTGAACTTACAAAACCAACATATATAACATCATAAAGGACTCTCGTACCTCATCCTACCACCAATACCTTGGACTGTTGTTAAACATTTTTAACTAGCTATTAAAGAGCATTGTCAATATATTACTACTTACCAAAGAATTTTCCCCCAACCCATCCTATTGTTATTATTATATTTATAACATTTATATATGAAGATACAAAAACAATAAATCCACTATAGTAAAAGTTGTGAACTTACAAAGCAAACATGAGTAACATCATACAGAAGTCCCATACATTGACCCTCCACCAATACTTTGCATTGTGGTAATACGTTTCTTACACATTAAGAAAGAATATTGTCAGCAGAATATCCATGTCTACATATAATAACATGACTTTAAAATGCTGTTTGACCTAATGTAAGGGGGAAAAGGAAAGGAGAAATGAGTTTATGTGGCTACGAGTCTCTAAAAAAGAGTCTGGAGGCTGTCAGAAGGATTGCCCTTATGCACAACTGAGCAGAGTCTAAGAGACAGATAAAGTAGATACAATCCCCAGGTATTGGTTCCTTGGAGGGCTAAAGAGACCCACGGGTTCTATGGTCATGGCAGAAGGGGTTCACTGCCATGTCAGATGGCCCTTCTTTGGAGTTGGTGTTTCTGCGTGATGAAACTGGACTCAGATGGGATCTCTTTTCATAAGAATTTCATGCTACTTTACTGGAATAGTAGTTGGTGTTGGGGTTTAAGATATAATTAGGGGATTTGAATCTCTGGACTGACAATATGATAGCCAGGGCCTTAGCCTCAACAGACTCCAGCTCCTACAATCGGATTTATTGGACTCCCCTCACTCAGCTAAGATGGAGTTGAAGAAGGACAACCACCACACCATGGAGCCTAGAGAGCCTACAACTGAAAGCAGGAGGATTGCATCCAGTATCCATGTGGAATCTGAGCCTCCTCTTGACATAAAGGTGCAATGGACACAACCAATTCAAGGTCCACAGAGAAAAGGTGGCATTGGAGTGGGAAAAGTGGACATGGTGGCTGATGGGTATGGGGAATGGCAGGAAGAGATGAGATGTGGAGGTGCCTTTGGGACTTGGAGTTGCCCTGGACGGTGTTTCAGGGGCAATCACCAGACATTGTAAATCCACCCAGGGCCCACTGGATGGAATGGGGGAGAGTATGGGCCATGATGTGGACTATTGACCATGAGGTGCAGAGATGTCCAGAGATGTACTTACCAAATGCAATGGATGTGTCATGATGATGGGAGTGAATGTTGCTTGGGGGGGGGGGGGGGGAGTGGTGAATGGAATCTCATATATATTTTTTTAATGTAATATTTTTACAAAATCAATAAAAAAAGAAAGAATATTGTCAAAATCTTACTGCTAATTATAGTCATTATCTTGCATTTGTTGCATTTTCCCCCAAACCACCCTGTTATTATTTTTTAATATATTTTTATGACAGAAGTTGTAATCTTATAACACAATCATGCACATGTGGAGAATTCCCAAACAACATCCCTCTAGCAACACACCACACAGTGGCAGGATATTTCTTACAGGTAAGATAATGTCCTCTGATTATTACCACCTCCATAGTGTACATTTGGCACACATTTTGCATACTGCCCCATTATCAACAAAGTACATCTTTGGTATAGATGCAAGAATATTATTTTATTACTGTGAACCACAATCCATAGTTCACTCCAGCTGTATTTTTCACATACTACCCGACATTACCATCACCCTGCATTAGAGATGTACATTTGCCCTAGCTAACAAAGGACACTCTTGCATTTGTATAGTCAACCACAATTCTCATCCACCTCTTGGTTTACTGTGCTATTCAGTTCCTAGAATATTCTCTAGCATTCTGTTGATTGGCTCTTACATCCCTAGACATCCACTTTCAGCCACAACCCCATCTATATTCTGTTAATCACTATGTATTATCATCCACTGTACACATTTCAGCACTTAAACAGTAAAGCTAATTACTACATACTTTCAACATCAGTAGTCTGTCCCTGGCCTGCTATTATCTCCTTTGAGAAACCACCATCTAACACCAGGTCTTGAAGATATTTTCTTATATTTTCTTCTAGAAAGTTAATGGTTATTCATTTTATTTTTAGTGTTTTTTTAAATCAATTTTGAGTGAATTTTTGGATAAAGTGTAAGATAGGGGCCCTCATTTCTCCTTTTGGCTATATTGTACTTACAGCACCATTTCTTGATTGGACTGTTCTGACCAAGTTGTGTAGGTTTGATATGCTAGTCAAAAATCATTTGACCATACATGTGAAGGTCTGTTTCTGAAACATCAGTTTGGATCCATTTGTCTGTGTGTCTGTTTTTATGCCAGTACCAAGCTATTTTACCACTATAACTAGATATCATGCTTTAAAATCTGGACATGAGAGTTTGCTTTCCTTTTTAAAAGTTTCTGGCTATTCAGAACCCCTTACCCTTCCAAATAAATTTGATAATTTTGTATTTTTTTTTAAATGCTGGTGGAAATTTTACAGGATTGCATTGAATCTATATATAAATTAGAGTGGAATTGACATCTAATGATATTTAGTCTTTCAATGCATGAACATGGAATGTTTTTCCAGTTATTTAGGCCTTTTTAAAATTTCTTTTAACATTGAGTTGCAGTTTTCTGAATACTAGTGCTTTACATCATTGCTTAAGTTTATTCCTGCCTATATGAGTGTTATCTGCCATATTTTATTTTTGCCACTCTTTTGACATTTGGTACCTTTATTGATATAATCTTCATTTCCAAACTCTCATTCAAGCTTCTGTCTCCTGTCTTTTCATGCTCTAGGACACCCTTTAGTATTTCCTGAAAATCTGGTCTCTTTAGAAATTGTCCCAGTATCTGTTTATCACTGATATTCTAAACTCACCCTTATTTTTGAAATATAATCTTGCTAAATACAAGATCCTTGAATGTAAGTTTTTGTCTTGTAGTATCATAAGTATATCATACCACTGTCTTCTTGCCGCCATGGTTTCTCGTGAGAATTCAGCACTCTATCTTATTGGGTATCCTTATTTTTTATGCATTGCTTTTATCTTTTTCTCAGAATACTCTCTGAGTCTTTGGCATTGGACATTGTGGTCAGTGTGTGTCTTGAAGTTGGTCTAATTGAAGTATTTAGAATGGGAGTACATTGGGCTTCTTAGACATGGATGTCTATGTCCTTCAGTAGGGTTGGGAAATTTTCTACCATTATGTCTTCAAATATTCCCATCTGCCCCTTTTCCCTTCTCTTCTCCTTCTGGGACATCCATGACATGTATGTTTGCACGACTTTTCATATCATTAGTTCACTGAGCCCTTGTTCAACTTTTTCCATTCTTTTCTTCATCTGTTCTTTTGTATGTTCACTTCCAGAGGCCATTTTTTTAAGCTCACCAATCCTTTCTTCTGCTTCCTCAATTCTGCAATTTATGATTCCAATATTTTTCAATTTGACTTATGGTAACGTTCATTCCCATAGGATCTGCTTTTTTTTGCATAGGCTTTCAAATTTTAATTTATGATCATCCGTCTTCTTAATATCCATAATCTCTTTAGCCATCTCATTGAATTTATTAAGGAGATTTGTTTGAACATCTATGACTAGTTGTCTCAACTCCTTTATAACATCTGAAGGCTTACCTTGTTCCTTTAACTGGGCCATATCTTTCTGTTTATTGGTGGGGATTATAAGTTTTTGTTGGTGTCTTGGCATCTGGCTTACTTCAGTACTTATTCTAGGTGTAGTTTTTCACTTTAGGGCTTCCTGCCCTTTCTCCCTTGCTGGTTGTGTAGTAGGAGCCAAGAATGTAGTTGGTGTTATAAGATATGGAGACTGAAACTGCCCGCATCGCTCCAGATACCAATGCAGCTTTCCCCAACTTTCTCCTTTGCCAGGGGTAAGGACAAAGTCACAGCTTTGTGGAATAATGCAAGTTGTGCAAGCCTAGACTGTAGTTGCCCAGGGAGACTAATGAAGCTTCAATCCCCTTTCTCCCTTGCTTTGGGTAGGGGTGGAGCTGCAGGTGTGGGCAACAATCTATGCAGTTCAGGTCCAAAGATGACCACAGTTGCCCCGGTAGACTTCTGATTATTCAGTGTTTGCCAGCCAGATGTACCTGCGGTTACGTGGATAGGTTTGTGCAGGGCCCACCAGCCTCCTCCCTGCCAGAGGTGTGGCTGAACCCTGGGCTAAGGCTGCAGGGTGATCAGGGTGAAATAACCTGTTTCCTACAGTCAATTTGATTTTTGTTCAGCCCGGTTTCCCCTCATGCTGGGGATGGGGTCAAAGTGGAGGGTAACAGTCTCTTTCAGACTTCGACAGTTTCAAACTTTAGATGTTCTTAGGATTATACTTTAGCCAGCCAAATTTCCTAACCAGTAGCTGAAAGCAGTGGCCAAACATCTCCTCCTCCCCGGTTTTTCGGAATGGAGCTTCCAATTCCAGCCACAGAATTGCTCCTGGGTGATTTGCATTGCCAACTTAGCATGACCAAATGCCTCTGAGGCTTGGCCAGTAATTTCCTAGAGAGGCTGCCATAGGTCCACCAACTTCCTCCCTGCTGGATGTGACACTGGGCCCTAGGCTAGACCTGCAATATGGCCTGGATGGAAAGAATCCGGTCCCCACCAGCACTGTGATTTTCAGTCCTCCCTGTTTCCCCTTATGCCAGGCGCAGAGTTAAGATGCCAGCTACCAGCTTCTTTCTCACTTGGACAATTTCAAACTTTAGCTGTTCTTAGGGTTATTCTTTTACTCGCCAAATTAACTCATCAGTAACTGAAGTTAGTGCCCAACCGTCTCTTTGTCCCTCATATTTTGGAAGTGGAGCTTTCAATTCCAGCCGTGGAACAGCTCCTGAGGTGGCTTGTGCCTCTATTGGAGGATGGGCACCAGCCTTGTGGCTTGGAGTGCTCTACTTACGAGTTTTGTCTGCAGATGGGCAGTCTCCTCCTTTCATTCCTTCATGGATGTTGCAGGATGCACTTCTGGCCTCCTGGAGCCCCCAGGGAGGTTCTTTAGCTATCTCAAGAGCTCTGTGTGTTTACTAACTGCCCTGTAGTAGGAGATGATTCTAGACACTACTTACTCTGCCCCATCTTACTAGTTGTTCTCTCAGGTTATGCACCTTTTTAAAGAATGTATGTAGAAATATATTTGAGGATATTATGAGGAATTGAAAATATTGCAAAGTTCCCATTTATTTGATCCTAATGCACTTGTTTCTTGTACATCACCATAACCCTCAAATAGAATCCAGTTGTAACAAAACTTTTCTAGTTTAGGAGAAAGACCTGTTAGAGGTCCTCAGGATTTATAAAATTTCAGACTCCTTATCCATAATCCCTCCACACATTATTGATTTGTGTTCTCCTAAACCAGAATATTTTTGATAATGTTTTATTATCAAAAATACTGCCTGCTGAGGTGAAAGAGTCAATAAGAGGACAAAATTAAAGAAGGCTGTGGAATTACAAAATTCTACATACTGATAAAACTATGAACTTCAAAAACCCTTTGAAGAAAAATAAAGTATGATACCTTACTTTGCTAGGCACCTATCACAGGTACTACAGAATGGGCTGGCTTGAACACTCGGAATTTATAGGCTCACAGTTTTGAGGTTAGGAAAAAATCCACCACTGAGAAAGCAGCAAGGCATTGCTTTCTCCCTAAATCTACAACATTCCAGGGCTGGCTACCAGAGATCCTTGAGGTTCCTTGGCTACTACCCCTGCCTTGCATTCATAGCAATATCCTCTCCTTTCTCTTTTGGTTTCTGTTGACTTCTATCTTATGGATCCTCCCTATAGCTTCTATATCTTTGAATGAATTTCTCATGGTTATAACAGAATCCAATGATCTGGATTAAGGCCCCCTTCCAATCATGTCAGCCACACCTTAACTCAAATAACATATTCGATGTCCTACCTACAATGTGCCCACACAGACAGGAATACTGACAATGATTAAGAATAAGGTTCAACGCGGACCAGCAGAATATCCCTGTCTACATATAATAACAGGAGTTAAAAATGCTGTTTGACCTAAAGTAAGGGGGAAATGGAAAAGACAAATGAGTTCATATGACTATGAGTTTCTAAAAAAGAGTCTGGAGGTTGTCAGAAGGATTGCCCTTATGCACACCTGAGCAGAGTCTCAGAGACAGATAAAGTAGATACAACCCCAGATATTGGTCCTTTTGAGGGCTAAAGAGACCCACAGGTTCTATGGTCATGGCAGAGTGGGTTCACTGCCATGCCAGTTGACCTTTCTTTGGAGCTGGTGTTTCTGCATGATGGAGCTGGACTCAGATGGGATCTCTTTTCACAAGCCTTTCATGCTACTTTACTGGAATTGTAGTTGGTGCTGGGGCTTAAGATATATCTAGGGGATTTGAATCTCTGGACTGACAATATGATAGCCAGGCCCTGAGCCTCAACAGACTTCAGCTCCTATACTCTGATTTATTGGGCTTACTCCACTGAGCTAACATGGAGTTGAAGAATGTCAAACACCACACCATGGAGCCTAGAGTGCCTACAACTGAAAGCAGGAGGATTGCATCCAATATCCATGTGGAATCTAAACCCCCTCTTGACATAGATGTGGAATGGACACAACCACAGGAAGAAGGAATACAGTAAGGATCAGAGTGGACTTAATGATATTCTATTCATGAACTATTGTGGGTAATAATGGAGAAAATGTGGCATTGGTGTGAAAAAAGTTATGGTGACTGCTGGGTGTGGGGAATGGGAGGAAGAGATGAGATGTGGAGGCATTCTCGGGACTTGGAGTTGTACTGGGTGGTGCCACAGGGACAATTGCCGGATGTTATATGTCCTCCCATGGCCCACTGGATGGAACATGGGTAAGTGTAGGCTATGGTGTGGACTATGGGACATGGGGTGCAGCGATGCCTGGAGATGTACTCACCAGATGCAATGGATGTGACATGATGATGGGGGAGAATGTTACTGCGGGGGGAGTGGTGGGGTGGGGGTGGTGGGGTCAAATGGGGACCTCATATTTTTTTAATGTAATATCTTTTTAAAAAATGAATAAATTGAGTAGAATTTGAAAAAAAAAAAGAATACACATGCAATTCAATCTACAGCAGATAAGACAGAGGTCAACTCTGCAGGGATAGTTATAACTTAACAAGGCTCAGAGGCAAGAGACCTGGGTACTGAAGCCAAAACCAGAGGTCCAGGGGGCAGAGACATGTTACCAAGGGCAATCCATAGGCCACAGAGATGACCCCAGGCAATGAACCTAACAAAATTTCAGGATTTCAAAATTACTTGGGAGCTGTGCTTCCTTTCTTCCTTTCATCCTCTCCCTTTTGGAATCAGGATGTCTACAACATTTATACTATGCATGCCTCACCAGGGTATTTTGGAATCAGTGAAATTCTTTTCTTGTTACTGCTCTACAGAGAGAAATTAATTTATCCCAGATTGGATCCTACTGAGAATGTAATACATACCTAATTTACCTAATTTGGATGATTTATATGGTGACTTGTGACTGTTCAGGTGATGTTATTTAGATGTTTTGGGAATTGAGTTGAGGCTATAATTTTTTTGGATATTTGTGCATGTTGGGATGAGGACAAGGTATTTTGCATATGGGATAAATGGGCATTATTGAGGTTGAAGGAAACACAGTATACACTGAATACCCACCTGAAAATACCTTGTCTTAAATCCTGGTGCCCATGCATGCTATTTCATATGAAACATTTGTTATACTTTGTTTAATTTGAGATGGAGAGATTATCATGACATTTCAGGTTAGGCAAAAATACAATCACATGTATTCCTATAAAAGGAATACAGTATAATTTGGCAAACAAACATAAAAATGCAAGAGAGAAAAGAACATAGAGTAATTTGAAGATGCTGGACTTGAAAGCTGAAGTAATGAAGTCTCAAAACAAAAACTTCTGGCAGCCTCCATGGGCTGGTAGAGTCAAGCAATACATGCTCCTGAAGAGCTTCCAGAAGTGTGGCCTTACAGAAACCTAGATTGCAGCCTTGACATACTGATTTCAATTCTCTGACTTCCAAAAGTATGCGTGATTTGACTTCTGCTATTGTGAGTTATCAAGATTTTTTTTTCTCAATTTGTTAAAGCAGTCACAAAAAACTAATTTAATCATTAATAATTGAAGATTAGGCAGCGGACTTGGCCCAGTGGTTAGGGCGTCTGTCTACCACATGGGAGGTCCACAGTTCAAACCCTGGGCCTCCTTGACCTGTGTGGAGCTGGGCCATGTGCAGTGCTGATGCGTGCAAGGAGTGCCGAGCCACACAGGGATGTCCCCTGCATAAGGGAGCCCCACGCGCAAGGAGTGTGCCCCATAAGGAGAACTGCTCCGTGCAAGAAAAGCACAGCCTGCCCAGGAGTAGCACCACACACATGGAGAGCTGATGCAGCAAGATGCTGCAACAAAAAGAGACAGATTCCCGGTGCTGCTGATAAGAATACAAGCAGACACAGTAGAATACACAGTGAATAGATGCAGAGAGCAGACAACGGTCCAGGAGAGGGCATGAGAGGAGAGAAATAAATAAAATAAATAAATGAATAAATAAATTTTATCTAAATTGTTCAGGTTACAGCAGTTTTAAGAACCACAAATTCCTTCAGGGCCAAAGGATTGTAAGAAAGGAAGTTGACGATTGGTGAAAGTGTTCAGGGGGAAACGTCGCACATATTTCTAGAAGGGTAAAGCTGAAGAATTAGAGAGTAGCCATGAAAGAATGAGAATAGCTGAAAGAGATGCAGAAAAGGAAAAGGACTTTATAAAAAGAGGCAGATTTTCAGTTATACTATAACTATTTGTATATAGACTGGTCTAGATAGCCAGGCTGAAATGCGTTGGCTTCCACAAAAGATATTTATTAACTTACAAGCTTACAATTTTGAGACTGAGAAAAATGTCTAAATCAAGACATCATCAGGCAATGCTTTTTTCCCAAAGACCGGCTGCCAGTGATGCTCGAATCCTTTGTCACATGGTAAGACATATGGTGGTATCTCCTTCTTTCTTCCATAACTTTCAGGATTCATTGCTTCAGATTCTTGCTGCCGTGGCTTTCTCCTTCTTCACTTAAATCTCATTCTCTTATTAAAGACACAAGTAAAGGGACTGAGACTCACAGTGATCCAGGTATGAACTGAAGTAACTGCCTCAAATGGTTCAATCTACAACAGATTACATCCACAGAATGGATTCACATTAAGATCCTACTTTACTGAGGTCCATACTGCTTCACACCATCAAATATATCTATATTCTATTTGAATTTTTTTTCTTTTTTAACAGATAGAACATACAGCATAAGGTAATATTCTAAAGAATAAAATTATGTGTGTCCTTCCAAATATAAGGGAATAAGATGAAGTAAACACAGATCTTATAACAATATAGAAAAATATTTAATTTTTGGCAAGTTTTATGGTTCAACCATTTTATAAAAGAACTATAGAAATAGCATGACAATCACAAGAATATGAAGCTCAGTGGAAAATTTTATATCCAAACTGAAATCAACATATGTCATTGGCTGAACATCTCCCTTATAACCTAAGCATTCTTCAATGAGTATAGTATAATAAGGCACCCACAATTACTATTTGATGGCAATTAGAAATGAAAATAGTTATCTAAATTAAAAAACAAGGTAGAGTAGCACATGTAATCATCTTTTGTGACACTGAAATGAAAGGCTTGGATGACAATGGGTCCAGGGAAGGAAAGAGTAAGGGAGGAAAATGACCTTCCACAGGGGAAGTTTGAATATGATGGATCAAGGATTTAATCTTGGAAAGGACCAGTTTTAGAGGATGATGGGGGAGAAGAAAGAAAATGATGAACTTTTAAACATTAAGGAGATACAAGGAATAGAGATTCAATCCATCAGATTATAAAGTTTAAAATACCCTAGCTTAGAGGGTCAGTTCACCCTGTCATTTGATCTGACCAAGTGAAAAAAGATTTCTATGGTAGTCCCCTAAAGGACATGGTTTCTCAGACAGATGGAGGAAGCAAACACATTCAAGTCTATTTGAAGAGGAAGCAGCTGGTGCCGCAAGACTCACTGCCCTACAGCCCTGGGGAGGAGGTTTGTGTTTGAGGCTGAAGCACTGTGGGAGGTCTGCTGTAATCCTGCTGACAGTAATAATCTCCCAGATCCTCAGGCTGGAATCTGCTGATGGTGAGAGTGTAATCTGTCCCAGACCCACTGCCACTGAATCGATCAGGGACCCCAGATGGCCAGTTGGATGCAGCATAGATGAGCAGTTTAGGAGCCTGTCCTGGTTTCTGGTGGTACCAGGATAACTCGTTGCTAACACTCTGACTGGCCTTGCACTTGAGGGTGACAGTCTCTCCTGCTGATGCAGCCACAGAGCCTGGAGACTGTGTCATCACGATGTCCCCACTGGCACCTGCAACCAAAAAGAACATAGATGTACTTACCAAATCCAATGGATGTGTCATGATGATGGGAACGAGTGTTGTTGGGGGGGGGGAGAGGGGGGGTGGGGGGGTGAGGTTGAATGGGACCTCACATATATATTTTTAATGTAATATTATTACAAAGTCAATAAAAAATAAAAAAATTAAAAAAAAAAAGAACATAGATCATACATTAAATCACAAATGTGTAAAATATGTATCTAAATGTAAGTTTTCTTATTTATCATATATATTCAGATCTGCTTTAGATGAAATGGTTTGCTCACTCTGCATGTTAAAACTATTATCCAAATATAAAGATAATATCCTTCTAAATCTCTCACCTGAGGCCCAAAACAACAGCAGGACGAGCAGTTGGGAATGTGACATCATCTTGCTCACCCGTCTGATGCACTAAGTCCCCATCTCCAGGGAAACTGCATTAATAGAGCTCTGAGCAGACAACCAAGTCCCCGAGGAGCATATGCAAATCTATAGAGAGTATAAAGTCAAATGTACCTGTGCAGTGAGTTGTGAAGATAAATAATTGAAAGAGATCAAAATATCATGACCACAGGAAGTGTAACTACATTCATGCAAAAGGCGAGAAATCAACTTATCACCACAACTTTGAACAATATTCAGCGCAATTCAGAAAATGAAATATTTTATCTGCAATTGTATTCTTTCAAATCAACTGCACCCATCCTGAAAACAAAAGCAATTTGTAATAAAATACATGCATCTGTAAGTGTAACATCAGAACTTAATTAAATGTTATAAATATTGTGCCCAAACCTAGGTGGAATATACTCATACCATTAGCTAGATTAAGATGTAGTGCACATATGGTGTATCTATTTCAATCTATTCTAAATTTTAACATCCCAAAGGATGTCACTTAATACATCCAAAACAAGTTCTCTGTTTTGTCCTTAATACAATATTACTCCCAGAAAGGAGTCATCCAATATTTACAAGTCACCCTTAGGACGATCATTTAAGTCGTCCACTTTCTAAAATCACTAATGAAGTCATTAGCTGACCTGAAGTGTATCCTCTCCACCTAGCGGTCATACGTAAAATCGCTTAAGCTCACAAGGTCTGATAAAGCATTTCTTCATTTATTCCTACCCAAAAACTAATGATACTTTCAGAATAATGCAAATGACAATATCATGAACACTTCTAGACATAGGACATTAAATTATGAAGAAGTAGAACAATTCGTTTTACTGGGAGGTTACACAGTAAACAAGTAACATTTCTGCAGCCATTACTAACCTGCTTCTTTGAGATTTCCTCCTCTGAGCCAAGCTGTTACTCAGGAAAGGTAGGGCCATGTGAACTTGGTCCATTTCAGGATCAACCCTCTGCATGAACAGTCAGAGGTAAGAGAAAATTTAGGATGCTTTAACAATCGTATGGATAAAAAATTCTTCCAATATCATGAGTATGACTTTTCCTGAAGACTTTTTCCAAAGCTCCTGAGGTTTTCCATGATGTGGAATGTCCTAAGGCATGTATAGTTCTAATTCTAATTAATAAGTTCATTTTCTGTAGTTTATCTCTTCATGAGCACTTTACCTTAGGAGAGGGTCCCCTCCCAGCACTCAGGAATGGTGCTGCAGATACCCACATCATCAGGGAAGGCATTCCTTCTCATCAACAATCCACTCTGTTCTTGGTCCACCACGTATTCATATTTTGAAGACGTTAATATTTAATTTATGTTTCTTCTTTACACCCATGTAATTTTTCCTCCTCATACATGAAGTTGCATTTAATATATATTCTTCAGTTTACATATTTTGCTTTCATTTCTACTACTTAATTGATAGGTTTCTTACATCAGTGCAATATAATTTCCTTCCCATTCTTACACACATTCAAAAATTTAAAGTCATCATGGATGACACCATGATAAAAAATGATGTGTCGTGCAGGGTAACTGACCCAGAGGGTCCACCTAAAATGTGGAGTAAGGAAATACTGTCTTTAAGTAGGGGACAGTTGGCCTAATGCATGAATAAATGAGGGGGCTGTCCTTCAAAGCCCAGGGAAGAGCACATCAGAAAATGAACAGGACTTGGGAAAAGATGGTCCTGGGTATTTAGAAAGACTAAAGAAACAGAGCATGAAAGCAGAACGGGCATGATCCAAGGGGAACATTAATTCGATGAAAGTTTGAAGCTTAGGTTACGTACTATGAGAATCCATGGAAGAAGAGTTAGAATTATTTTTTTTTTATTTTAGCAGGTACTTCTGGGTCATTTTACAAGCAATAACATTCCGAAGATGCAGACACAGTGGAAGCCACTAAATTTCAGTGCAGCTGGGAAACTAGTTTTCCTATCATCTCCTTCCCTGAAGTCATATAATGATTTTAAAAAGTAAATGTTCCAAATGCTCTCCCAATGCCAAATATCCAGTTGAGGCACAATCAAGCTTTGGTAAATGACTTAAAAAGAACACTTTGGGGCAAGATGGTCGCTGAGTGAACTTGCCTTTGCGGTAGGTCCCGGGAAGAGATGGCTGGGCGCGGCTACAGGCTCTCCAAGGCGAGGCTTTTTCAGGATTTTTGCAGGGCAGAAGTGCCTGGACATCGATTGGGTGGAAAGGTAACGGAGAGGATTGGTCTAGTAGATATAATTTGGGTTCTATTGCCTGTAGGTGAGACCCGCGCACGGGCTCCTCCCTATTGGGGGTGGGGGGAACCGCGGTCCAGCCCAGCGGCACCGCTTTTAGATGGCTCTGAGCTGTTAAGGAGTTCGTGAGTTCTGGGCGAGCTGTGCACGGGTTGATGAGACGGGTCACCTTTGCAGAGCGATTTGTGAAGATAGACGGTGTTTTGTTGTGAAGCGGGAGAAACTTGTGATTGCGAACATAAACAATAGCGCTTCCGCCTGAAGCCCTGCCCCCAAAAGCCCGGCAGCCCGTCTCTGACCCAAATAGGCTGTAGGCAATAAAGAGACGTAATCAGAAAGTTGTTTTAGGCTGCGGCAAGGGAGGGGGACACGTCTGGAAGCCGATTAGGGAATATTTTGCGAAGCTTGGGAATTCCGGTTTTCGAATCTGTTTTCGGCATCACAGGCCGGGCTTTGGATATGTACTAGCAAAGTGGCTGCGGTGTAGAGGCGCCCTCTAGTGGCAGTGGTTTGGAATCACAGGAAGGGAGCTGTCCAAAAGCTGAAGTGAGATATACTAATGAGCCCAGCTAAGTAAATGAATTGCAGGGTTCAGTCATAATATAGAGTTTGCGGATCTGACTTCCCCCTTAAGGCTGGCACCCAGCTGTGGGGATCCCTGAGGGCTGTGTTACACTGCGGGGCTCCCAGGCTTCCTGTAGACCAGATTGGAGGTTGCCAGGTCTGAATTCCCTACAATCTGGTGGCTCACACCACAGAGAATCACATCTCTTGAGACCTCAATATCTCAGACTTTCCATCCCTGAATCCATCACGCACTGAGGTCCATCTGAGGCCCTTAAATGCCCTAGCCTTCAATGTTGGCGTTCTTTCTTTATCGTTTCATTTTGTTTTGTTTTTATTTTCATTTTGACTTATTCTTTACTTTTTTCAATTTCCTGATTGCTAACACCGCATTATCCCCTAGTCTTCTCTCACAGCGTATCCCCCAAAGTCTTTCTTTTACTCAGTTATTTAAGGCTTTTTTTCATGGTAGGTGCTGTGTAGTGGGTGTTTTAATTCTGGGTCATGCATATCTGTTTCTTTTTTCTTTCCCCTACCTATTTCCCACCCTTTGCCCATCCCCTTTTACTTTCTTCTTCTCGTCCTTTCCCCCCACTTTTTTTTTCTCTTTCTTTTTTTCTGTTGTCTCTCTCCCACTTGTCCCTCATATTCTACTTAGTTTATTTTAACTCAATTATACAATAGGTGCGGCAGGATACTCCTCACATTCGCTGGGTTTTCTCATCCTCCACTGCCTCATTTCTGTGTGAACTGATTTAGGCTACCTACACTATCCTCTTTCCCCTACATCTTGATATCTGCCACCATCTACTGGCTCTCCTATATTCCACCTCCCACCTCCCTTTCTTCGATCCACGAAGGGTCTAGGTCTTAATTTCTAATACCTAAGTTTTGTTTTCTGTCTGTTATCCACTCTTGAAACTATTACCTTTTTTTTCTCTTTCCCTCTCTCACGAAATCGATAGCTTTTTAGCTCATACCATATTCCTCCCATATTCAATCATCTACCTCATAATAGGTACTCTACCTACTGCTATAACTCTACACAATTTACATGAATCTAACCTCCATCCTCCCAGATCTCATATTCTTGCTTTGTTAACATATATCACCAATACTACTTTACACTTTTCCCTTGCTTACACAATTGCGTTTCCCCAACGCGAATACTTTCCTTTAAAGTGAACTTAACCAACAACAAGAAACTAGAATAAGAAGAAAAAAGTGACAAAGAGAAGATATAACACCTATGCAAAAATAACAGCTAATTAACCTCCAAGAGCAGACAAAGAAGCTAAGGAACTGATTAAATCCGTCAAGATAAAGAGATGACCAGAAAGCAACAAAAATCTACAAAACAAACCAGTAATCAGGAAAACATGGCTGAATCCAATCAACAACCAATAATCATGAAGGGGAGCAAAACTTGGCACAAGCAATGAAAGATCTCAGAACATTTATCACCGACAAATTTGAGGAAGTAATGAAAGAGGTTAACAACATGAAGACATCACTTGGAGGGGAAATTGCAGACATATGCAAAAACATAACAGATATGATGGGAATGAACACCACAGTTCAAGAAATCAAAAATACACTTGCAGCAAATATCAGCAGACTAGAAGAGACAGAGCAGAGAATTAGTGACGTGGAAGACAGTACATCAGAAATCAAACAGATAGTAGAAGGGGTCAATAAGAAGATAGAAAAAATCCAATTAGGACTTAGGGACCTGAATGACAGTGCAAAATGCTCAAACATACGTATTATACGCATTCCAGAAGGTGAAGAGAAGGGAAAGGGGTCAGAAGGAGTGTTGCAGGAAATAATGGCTGAAAACTTCCCAAAACTACTGAAAGAGACAGATGTACATATCCAAGAAGCACAGCACACTCCACTAGTCATAAACCCCAACAGGCCCACCCCAAGACATATACTTGTCAAATTATCCAATGCTCAAGACAAAGAGAAAATCCTAAAAGCAGCAAGAGAAAAGAAAACCATCACATACAAGGGAAGCTCAATTAGATTAAGTGCTGATTTCTCATCTGAAACCATGGAGGCAAGAAGGCAGTGGTATGATATAGTCAAGGTACTAAAGGAAAAAAATTTCCAACCAAGAATACTCTATCCAGCTAAACTAGCATTCAAACATGATGGAGAGTTCAAAATATTCGCAGACAAACAGAAACTGAAAGAGTATACCAACAAGAAACCCCCCTTTCAAGAAATTCTAAAGGGAGTTCTGCAGGAAAAAAGGAAAAAACAGGAAAGGCAGAGTTGGAGGAGAGTATAAGACCAACAACAACAACAAAAAAGACAAAAAAATATATATACAAACAAAATATGACAAACACAAATCCAATCAAAATATGGCTAACACAAATAATTCCTTGATAGTAATAACACTGAATGTCAATGGATTAAACTCACCTATCAAAAGATTCAGACTGGGACATTGGATAAGGAAATATGACCCATCCGTATGCTGTCTACAAGAGACACATCTTAGACCCAGAGACGCATGGAGATTGAAAGTGAATGGCTGGAAAACAATCATACAAGCTAACAATAACTAAAAAAAGGCAGGAGTAGCTATATTAATATCAGACAAAATAGACTTTAAATGTGAAACAATTGTGAGAGACAAAGAAGGATACTACATTTTAGTGAAAGGGAAAATCTGTCAAGAAGATCGAACAATCATAAATATTTATGCCCCTAACAAGGGTGCCTCTAAATATGTCAGGCAAATGCTGGAAAAACTAAGTGAAACAATAGATACATCTACAATTATAGTGGGGGATTTTAATACACCACTATCAACTCTGGACAGAACATCTCAAAAGAGAATCACCAAAGAAACAAAACATCTGAACAGTATATTAGAGGAGCTGGATCTAATAGACATATATAGATAGCTACACTCAAACACAGCAGGATATACATTTTTCTCAAGCGCACATGGATCATTCTCCAAGATAGATCATATGCTAGGCCACAAAGAAAGGCTGAACGAATTCAGAAAGATTGAAATCATACAAAACATTATCTCTGACCACAGTGGAGTCAAGCTGGAGAATTGCAAGGTACAGAAGCCCAGATTTCACACCACGATTTGGAAATTAAACAGCACACTCTTAGAAAAACAGTGGATCAAAGAGGAAATCTCAAAAGAAATCAATGACTACCTTGAAACAAATGATAATGATAACACAACATACCAAAATTTATGGGATGCAGCAAAAGCAGTACTGAGAGGGAAGTTTATAGCCATAAATTCATATATCAAAAAAGAAGAAGGAGGAAAAATTGAAGAACTAACTGCACATTTGAAGAAATTAGAAAAACAACAACAAAGTAACCCAACAGGAAGAAGAAGGAAGGAAATAACAAAGATAAGAGCAGAACTAAATGAAATAGAAAATAAGAAAGCACTTGAACAGATAAACAAGACCAAGAGCTGGTTTTTTGAGAAGATTAACAAAATTGACAAACCTTTAGCGACACTAACAAAGAAAAAAAGAGAGAAGATGCAAATACACAAAATAAGAAATGAGAAAGGCGATATCACCACTGACCCCACAGAAATAAAGACTATCATAAGAGGATATTTTGAAAAACTATATTCCAACAAAAATGACAATCTAGAGGAAATGGACAAATTCCTAGAAACAAATAAGCAGCCCATATTGACGAAAGAAGAAATTGATGATCTTAACAAACCAATCACAAGCAGAGAGATAGAATCAGTTATTAAAAATCTCCCAACTAAGAAGAGCCCAGGGCCAGATGGCTTCACAGGTGAATTCTACAAAATATTCCGGAAAGAACTGACACAAATCCTGCTGAAACTATTCCAAAAAATTGAAACAGAAGGAACATTGCCCAACTCCTTCTATGATGCCAACATTACCCTAGTACCAAAGCCAACAAAGACATCACAAGAAAGGAAAATTACAGACCAATTTCTCTAATGAACCTAGACGCAAAAATCCTTAACAAAATACTTGCTAATCGTATTCAACAACACATTAAACGAATTATACACCACGACCAAGTGGGATTCATCCCAGGTATGCAAGGATGGTTCAACATAAGAAAATCAATCAACGTAATACACCATATAAACAAATTGAAGGAAAAAAATCACATGATTATATCTATTGATGCAGAAAAAGCATTTGACAAAATACAGCACCCTTTCTTGATAAAAACACTCCAAAAGATTGGAATACAAGGAAATTTTTTGAACATGATAAAGAGTATATATGAAAAACCTAAAGCCAATATTGTTTACAATGGAGAAATCCTAGACTCCTTCCCTCTAAACTCAGGAACAAGACAAGGATGCCCACTGTCTCCGCTCCTATTTAACATTGTCTTAGAAGTACTTGCTCGAGCACTGAGGCAAGAACCAGATATAAAAGGCATTCAAATTGGAAAGGAAGAAGTCAAAATTTCATTATTTGCAGATGACATGATCCTATACATAGAAAACCCTGAGAGATCTACAACGAAGATTCTAGAACTCATAAATAAGTTTAGTAAAGTCGCAGGTTATAAGATCATTGCGCAAAAATGAGTAGCATTTCGGAACACCAATAATGAGCAAGATCAGGAGGAAATCAAGAAACAAATACCATTCACAATAGTAAATAAAACAATCAAATACTTAGGAATAAATTTAACTAAAGAGGTAAAGAACTTATACACCGAGAACTATACAAGATTATTGAAGGAAATCAAAGAAGACCTTAATAAATGGAAGACTATTCCTTGTTCATGGATAGGAAGACTGAACATTATTAAGATGTCTATCCTACCAAAACTGATCTACACATTCAATGCAATCCCAATAAAAATCAATGCAGCCTTCTTTAAGGAACTAGAAAAACTAACTATGAAATTTATTTGGAAAGGAAAGAGACCCCGAATAGCCAAAGACATACTGAAAAAGAAAAACGAAATTGGAGGAATCACACTACCTGACTTCAAAACATACTATAAAGCTACGGTGGTGAAAACAGCATGGTATTGGCATAAGGAGAGACATATAGACCAATGGAATCGAATTGAAAGCTCTGATATAGAACCTCACATATACAACCACATAATATTCGATAAAGCCACCAAACCCTCTCAACTGGGAGAGAGTGGCCTATTCAACAAATGGTGTCTGGAGAACTGGATAGCCATATGTAAAAGAATGAAAGAGGATTACCATCTCACACCTTATACAAAGATCAACTCAAGATGGATCAAAGACCTAAATATAAAAGCCAAGACCATAAAAACCTTAGAAAGCAGGGTAGGGAAACATCTACAGGACCTTGTAATAGGTAATGGATTTATGAATATCTCACCAAAAGCACGAGCAGCAAAAGAACTAATAGATAAATGGGACTTCCTCAAAATTAAAGCCTTCTGCACCTCAAAGGAGTTTGTCAAGAAAGTAAAAAGGGAGCCCACACAGTGGGAGAAAATATTTGGCAATCAGATATCTGATAAGAAACTTATAACTTGCATATATAAAGAACTCCTACATCTTGAAAATAAAAAGATAAACAATCCATTTAAAAAATGGGAAAAAGACTTGAACAGACACTTCTCCGAAGAAGAAATACAAATGGCAAGAAAGCACATGAAAAAATGTTCCAAATCTCTAGCTATCAGGGAAATGCAAATCAAAACCACAATGAGATACCATCTTACACCCATAAGATTGGCAGCTATGAAAAAAACAGAAGAATACAAGTGCTGGAGAGGATGTGAAGGAAGGGGAACACTCATCCACTGCTGGTGGGAATGCAGAAGGATCCAACCATTCTGGAGAACAGTATGGCGGTTTCTCAAAAAACTAGCCATAGATTTGCCATATGACCCAGCAATACCACTGCTGGGAATATACCCAGCAGAACTGAAAACAAGAACACAAACCAATATATGTACACCAATGTTCATAGCAGCATTGTTCACTATTGCCAAAAGTTGGAATCAACCCAAATGCCCATCAACAGACGAGTGGATCAATAAAATGTGGTATATACACACAATGGAATACTACTCGGCTGTAAGAACAAACACACTACAAACACATGTGATAACATGGATGAATCTTGAGAACCTTATGTTGAGTGAAGCAACCCAGACATTGAAGAACAAATACTACATGACCTCAATGATATGAAATAAACAAGCTGCCCTAGATAGCAAGAGACTGAACGATAGGCTTGCAGGAAATCGGAGGGTGGAGGAAGGATATGAGCCGATGTCTGCAGGGGTGGAATTTAAGACGAGATGGTGGTAAGTATGAACACAAAGAAGAGATAAAAGGGGGGCAAGGGGTTGCCTTTGCTTGGGGCTTTGCGGGTTTGAGGGTGGCTGGGGAGGGACGGGTGGGTAACGTTGCCCAAAAGTGGGGGGAGGGAGGGGTAGCATACGAACCAGGAGAGGGTCAGGGGTTGGTGGAGAGTAAAATGCCGAGAAAATCATATCAAAATATAATAAAGAGGGTTACCTGTTTAGAATGCTCGGAGGGGAGGGTCTGATGCAGGACGGGCTCCTGGGGAATGTCTAAATGCTCATTCTGCCAGAGTGGGTGACACCATGGGGTAGAAACCCAAGTAGTGAGAGTGGGGGTGGACCCACATCCTGGGGAGGACTAATGCCATCCAATAGAGGGAACTGTATCCCTCGAGAGAAAGGGTGGCTCCCAGGGCATTGGGGCAGTTGAGCAAGTTAGGCCCTGAACACTATTCCATCTATCTCTGGAAGTGGCTCCTCAGGAAACGGAGGTTGGCTATCACTGAGGGCACTAAGGTGGAAGGGAAAATGGACGTTAAATGTGTGGAACCAAGGTAAATGGGGGGTAAGAGAGGAGTTTCTTGAGAGTACACAAGGATGGATATAAAACATGTAATATTACACCATAACATATAGGAGATGACAGACTGATAATGTAAACCATAATGTAAAACATAGGATAACTAAAAATGTAAAGAACTGTGTATCCTAAAGTATGCACCATAATGTAAATACAGATGTCACCTTGTTAGAAAGCTAATGTCTCAGACTCTGTACATCACTTTAAGTAAATATGATATGAATAGGGCGTAAGAGTATCACTGTGGAAGGGAAAAGGTTTTCTGGTGGATGTGTGGGAGTGCTGTATATTATATATATACATTGCTGTGGTCTAGGACTCCTGTGAAGAAAAGCTGAATAATTAGGGGGGGGGGGGGGGAAAGAAAAAAATAGGATGTGGAATTTTTTCAAGTCAACATTCTTTATCTAAGTTCTTTATCTAACTTTATCCAAGTTCTTTATCTATCCTTTAAACTCATCGCTATATGCCATTCCCTAGTAAGGGACCATGACATTATATTGGGCTTCAAATTTCGGGGAGTTCTGGATCACAGAGTGTTTCAACAATGGCAATGGAGGGATACTGGTATGGGATACCAATGACAGATGATATATGACTGACAGGGAGCTGTACAGAACATATGTCCAGGGTGCATGGTAATGTTTGGATATACTCATAGTGGCAACAATTAAAAACCACAGTAGGGGGGGTACTGAGTTCCCGGCCAGTGGTGCTCTGTCGTGGTCCCTAGGGGAGCAGCGACAGTCTCCCAGGTACAGTGGTGGGGACCGGGAGGGAGTGAGGGTTCAACAGTGAGCCCCTGATACTAATGACTATGCTTGTGAGCTGATAAACCCAAAATAATAACAAGGCCTAGAGCAACTTTGTGCCTGGGAATTTCCTTCTGTCAGCCTTCATGTTACTCAAATGTGGCCAGTCTCGAAGCCAAACTCAGCATGTAAATGCAATGCCTTCCCCCCAGCGTGGGACATGACACCCGGGGATGAGCCTCCCTGGCAACGAGGGACCACTATCAACTACCAACTGATGATGCAACTGGAAAATGACCTTATACGGAAGGTTCAATGCGGATCAGCAGAATATCCATGTCTACATAAAATACCATGACTTTAAAATGCTGTTTGACCTAAAGTAAGGGGGAAATGGAAAGGAGAAATGAGTTTATATGGCTACGAGTTTCTAAAAAAGAGTCTGGAGGCTGGCAGAAGGTTTGCCCTCATGCACAACTGAGCAGAGTCAGAGAGACAGATAAAGCAGATACAACCCCCAGATATTGGTTCCTTTGAGGGCTAAAGAGACCCATGGGAGTTATGGTCATGGCTGATGGGGTTAACTACCAGGGCAGATGGCCCCTCTTTGGAAATGGTGTTTATGTGTGATGAATCTGGACTCAGATGGGATCTCCCTTCATAAGACTTTCATGCTAATGTGCTGGAGGTGCAGTTAATGTTGGGGTTTAAGATATATTTAGGGGATTTGAATCTCTGGACTGACAATGTGATAGCCAGATCCTGAGCCTCAACAGACTCCAGCACCTACAATCTGATTTATTGGACTTACCACACTCAGCTAAGATGGAGGTGAAGAAGGACAACCACCACACCATGGAGCCTAGAGTGATTACAACTGAAAATGGGAGGATTGCATCCAGCATCCAGGTGGAATCTGAGCCTCCTCTTGACATAAAGGTGCAATGGACACAACCAATCCAGTGTCCACATAGAAGAGGTGGCATTAGATCGGGAAAAGTGGACATAATGGACAAAGGGTATGGGGAAAGGCAGGAAGAGATGAGAGGTGGAGGCATCTTCGGGACATGGAGCTACCCTGGATGGTGCTTCAGAGGTAATCACCGGACATTGTAAATCCTCACAGGGCCTACATGATGGAATAGAGGAGAGTATGGGCCATGATGTGAACCAATGTATATGAGGTGCAGAGGTGCCCAAAGATGTACTTACCAAATCCAATGGATGTGTCATGATGATGGGAACGAGTGTTGTTGGGGGGGGGGGAGAGGGGGGGTGGGGGGGTGGGGTTGAATGGGACCTCACATATATATTTTTAATGTAATATTATTACAAAGTCAATAAAAAATTAAAAAATTAAAAAAAAAAAAAAAGAAAAAAAAGAAAAAATGTTCCAAATCTCTAGCTATCAGGGAAATGCAAATCAAAACTACAATGAGATACCATCTTACACCCATAAGATTGGCAGCTATGAAAAAAACAGAAGAATACAAGTGCTGGAGAGGATGTGAAGGAAGGGGAACACTCATCCACTGCTGGTGGGAATGCGGAAGGATCCAACCATTCTGGAGGACAGTATGGTGGTTTCTCAAAAAACTAGCCATAGATTTCCCATATGACCCAGCAATACCACTGCTGGGTATATACCCAGCAGAACTGAAAACAAGGACACAAACCAATATATGTACACCAATGTTCATAGCAGCATTGTTCACTATTGCCAAAAGTTGGAATCAACCCAAATGCCCATCAACAGATGAGTGGTTCAATAAAATGTGGTATATACACACAATGGAATACTACTCAGCTGTAAGAACAAACACACTACAAACACATGTGATAACATGGATGAATCTTGAGAACCTTATGTTGAGTGAAGCAACCCAGACATTGAAGGACAAATACTACATGACCTCAATGATATGAAATAACCAAGCTGCCCTAGATAGCAAGAGACTGAACGATAGGCTTACAGGAAATCAGAGGGTGGAGGAAGGATGTGAGCCGATGTCTGCAGTGGTGGAATTTAAGACGAGATGGTGGTAAGTATGAACACAAAGAAGAGATAAAAGGGGGGCAAGGGGTTGCCTTTGGTTGGGGCTTTGCGGGTTTGAGGGTGGCTGGGGAGGGACGGATGGGTAACATTGCCCAAAAGTGGGGGGAGGGAAGGGTAGCATACGAACACAGGAGAGGGTCAGGTGTTGGTGGAGAGTAAAATGCCGAGAAAATCATATCAAAATATAATAAAGAGGGTTACCTGTTTAGAATGCTCGGAGGGGAGGGTCTGATGCAGGACGGGCTCCTGGGGAATGTCTAAATGCTCATTCTGCCAGAGTGGGTGACACCATGGGGTAGAAACCCAAGTAGTGAGAGTGGGGGTAGACCCACATCCTGGGGAGGACTAATGCCATCAAATAGAGGGAACTGTATCCCTCGAGAGAAAGGGTGGCTCCCAGGGCATTGGGGCAGTTGAGCAAGTTAGGCCCTGAACACTATTCCATCTATATCTGGAAGTGGCTCCTCAGGAAACGGAGGTTGGCTGTCACTGTGGGCACCAAGGTGGAAGGGAAAATGGACGTTAAATGTGTGGAACCAAGGTAAATGGGGGGTAAGAGAGGAGTTTCTTGAGAGTACAGAAGGATGGATATAAAACATGTAATATTACACCATAACATATAGGAGATAACAGACTGATAATGTAAACCATAATGTAAAACATAGGATAACTAAGAATGTAAAAAACTGTGTATCCTAAAGTATGCACCATAATGTAAGCACAGATGTCACCTTGTTAGAAAGCTAGTGTCTCAGACTCTATACATCACGTTAAGTAAATATGATGTGAATAGGGTGTAAGAGTAGCACTGTGGAAGGGAAAAGATTTTGTGGTGGATGTATGGGAGTGCTGTACATTATATATATGCGTTGCTGTGGTCTAGGGCTCCTGTGAAGAGAAGCTGAATAATTAGGGGGGAAAAAAGGAAAAAGAAAAAGATAGGATGTAGAATTTTTTCCAAGTAAACATGTGTTCTTTATCTAACCTTTAAACCCATCGCTATATGCCATTCCCTAGTAAGGGACCCTGACATTATATTGGGCTTCAAATTTCGGGGAGTTCTGGATCACAGAGTGTTTCAACAATGGCAATGGAGGGATACTGGTATGGGATGCCATTGACAGGTGATATATGGCTGACAGGGAGCTGTACAGAACATATGTCCAGGGTGCATGGCAATGTTTGGATATACTCATAGTGGCAACAATTAAAAACCACAGCAGGGGGGTACTGGGTTCCTGGCCAGTGGTGCTCTGTCGTGGTCCCTAGGGGAGCAGCGACAGTCTCCCAGGTGCAGCGGCGGGGACCGGGAGGGAGTGAGGGTTCAACAGTGAGCCCATAACGCTAATGACTATGCTTGGGAGCTGATAAGCCTAAAATAAGAACAAGGCCTAGAGCAGCATTGTGCCTGGGAATTTCCTCCTGTCAGCCTTCATGTTACTCAAATGTGGCCAGTCTCAAAGCCAAACTCAGCATGTAAATGCAATGCCTTCCCCCCAGCGTGGGACATGATACCCGGGGATGAGCCTCCCTGGCACCGAGGGACCACTATCAACTACCAACTGATGGTGCAACTGGAAAATGACCTTATACGGAAGGTTCAATGCGGATCAGCAGAATATCCCTGTCTACATAAAATAACATGACTTTAAAATGCTGTTTGACCTAAAGTAAGGGGGAAATGGAAAGGAGAAATGAGTTTATATGGCTACGAGTTTCTAAAAAAGAGTCTGGAGGCTGGCAGAAGGATTGCCCTTATGCACAACTGAGCAGAGTCAGAGAGACAGATAAAGCAGATACAACCCCCAGATATTGGTTCCTTTGAGGGCTAAAGAGACCCATGGGAGTTATGATCATGGCCGATGGGGTTAACTACCAGGTCAGATGGCCCCTCTTTGGAAATCGTGTTTATATGTGATGAATCTGGACTCAGATGGGATCTCCCTTCATAAGACTTTCATGCTAATGTGCTGGAGGTGCAGTTAATGTTGGGGTTTAAGATATATTTAGGGGATTTGAATCTCTGGACTGACAATGTGATAGCCAGGTCCTGAGCCTCAACAGACTCCAGCACCTACAATCTGTTTTATTGGACTTACCACACTCAGCTAAGATGGAGTTGAAGAAGGACAACCACCACACCATGGAGCCTAGAGTGATTACAACTGAAAGTGGGAGGATTGCATCCAGCATCCATGTGGAATCTGAGCCTCCTCTTGACATAGAGGTGCAATGGACACAACCAATCCAATGCCCACATAGAAGAGGTGGCATTGGATTGGGAAAAGTGGACATGGTGGCTGATGGGTATGGGGAAAGGCAGGAAGAGATGAGAGGTGGAGGTATCTTTGGGACATGGAGCTGCCCTGGATGGTGCTTCAGAGGCAATCACCTGACATTGTATATCCTCACAGGGCCCACTGGATGGAATGGGGGAGAGTATGGGCCATGATGTGGACCATTGACTATGAGGTGCAGAGGTGCCCAAAGATGTACTTACCAAATCCAATGGATGTATCATGATGATGGGAGGGAGTGTTGCTGGGGGGGGGGGGGAGAGGTGGGGTGGGGGGGTGGGGTTGAATGGGACCTCACATATATATTTTTAATGTAATATTATTACAAAGTCAATAAAATAAAAAAAATAAAAAAAAAGAAAAAGTCTGATTATAAAGGAATTCTCTTCCATTTCAGAGGTATGTACACTTTTTAAAAAGATAAATAAGTGCTTAGCATAATGATCTATTTTCTTTTTTATGCACTACCTATGTACTCAAGGCATTCTTGACACTCTATTTGAATATGTGGCAGGACTCAACTGTTGGGAGCTTAATATTTTATTTTTTCTTTGTGGGTCTTCACCCTAGGACAAGATGAACACATTCAAGCCCTTAATATTAATGTGAAACTATGAACCTTACTCTTGCAAAGCTGAAATTTAGTGGTTACCATAGGTTCCATGGGGAGAGGGAGAGAAGAATAGGTGGAACATAGGGCATTTTTAGATAATTGGAATTGTTCTGCATTATTTTTCAGTGATGGATACATTATAACACATTATGTCAAACCGTATAAAATAATTGTGGTGCAAAGTAGCATTTCCATCAATCTGCGCCATGTGTTCTAACACCATCCCAATCAGAAGCAGAGTGGCCATCATCCTCCCAAAATCCTCAAGATAGAGGAGTGAGCAAACCTAAGGGATGAATGAAGCTATGGGCCAAAGTAAACTTATTGTTATTCAATTATAAAGACAGTGGTTTCCAGAGGGTCTGATGAAAAGGAGAGGCACATTGCAAACCATTGACCATGATAGCAACATTTCAATATTTGTTCATCAATTGTAAGAAATGGATCATACTCTTGTAAGAGGTTATTAATAGGGGAAAATGTATAAGGAAGGTCGATGGGGTATATGAGAATCCCCTATATTTTCTATGTGACTTTTCTGTGACCTGAAGATTTGAAAATAAAGTGAAAAAAATAAGACACTGGGGGAACATAAAGAAGAAATTGTCAATACACATAAAAGATTGCAGATTATATAGTGATGGAAGACACAATCCAAAAAAATTGGGGTGGTTTTGTTTTGGAGGAAGTTTAGGATTACATAAACTTACACCTATGGCTGGGTTGGATCCCTAGTACAGGTTGTCAGTGGTGGGGGGACTTGTGGGAAAAAATGCACCTGGCGAATGCCTCTATGGAATGTGAATATGTTTTTGTTGTCATGGGTATGAAGTCATTGGGTTAAGACCCACACAATAACCAATAAAAACTAAATTCCCGTGATGAGTTGTCCTGCTACTTTCTCTAAAAGAGTGCAAGAATCTCTGCAATACATAGGCCGTGCCTAGGAGAAGAGGACAGAACAATATGCCAGGCTCTTGATATTAAAGCTCATATTTATGAATCTTATACTTGTAAAATTGAAATTTAGCCTAGTAATATATGCTACCTGAGAGTTAACTCCTGATTTCCTCCTTGTTACTTAAATGAGTCCTCTTCTCTAAGCCAAACTCAGCATATAACCTCACTGCCTTCTGCCTGGTATAGAACATGACTCCCAGGAATAAGCCTACCTGGTATCAAAGGATTCTGAGCAAGCTTCAACTAGGAATGCATTTGGAAAAAGACCTTGGAGAAAAGGGGGAAATAACAGTTCCATCCATCTGCCCCATGGGTTCTAAGGCCCCTCTAAATCAGAAGCAGCATGGGCATCACCATTCACAAATCCTCAAGATAGAGGAATGAACGAACATATGGGAAGAATGAAGCTATGGTCTGAAGTAAACTTATTGTTATTCAAGTAGTGGAAATTTTTAACACTGATATAAAGACAATGGTCACCAAAGAATAGGTGCAACATGGACCATTTTTATGACATTAGAATATGACACGTGATATTGCAATGATGGCTATAGGCCAAAATATATCTTGTCAAAACCTATAAAATTGTGTGGTGTAAAGTGTAAAACATAATGCAAACTCTAGACCATGTTTCATAGCAATGCTTCAATATGTGTTCATGAATTATAATACATGTGCCCCATTAATGAAAGATGCAGTTAAAGGGGGAAATGTGGGAGGGGCTTAGGGTGAAGTATATGGGTATTCCCTATATTTTCTATTTCTTTTAAAAATTTCCCCCCTCCCCATTGTTTGCTCTCTATGTCCATTCACTGTGTGTTCATCTGTGTCTATTATATTATCATTAGGTGGCTCTGGCAACCCATCCTGGGACTTTGCAGAGTGGGAGAGAGGCAATCATTCTTTGCACCACCTCAGCTCCCTAGTTTGTTGCATCTCTTATTGTCTCTTCTTTGTGTCACTTTTTGTTGCATCATCTTGCTGCATCACTCCTGGGTGGGTTGCACTACAGCACCAGGTGGCATTCCTTGCATGGGAATCACTCCCGCATGAGTCAGCACTCCCAATTGGGTGGCACCCCTGCACATGGCAGAATTCCACATGGACCAGCTTGCCACACTGGCCAGGAGGCACTGTGTATCAAACCTGGACCTCCTATATGGTAGTTGAAAGCTCTAGCAGTTGAGCCACATCCACTTCTTCCATATTTTTTGTCTTTATTTATTTTTTTAATATTACATTAAAAAAATATGAGGTCCCCATGTACCCCACATCCCCCTTACCCCACTCCTCCCCCCATAACAACAACCTCCTCCATCATGGTGAGACATTCATTGCATTTGGTGAATACATCTCTGAGCACCGCTGCACCTCATGGTCAATGGTCCACATTATAGCCCACACTCTCCCACGTTTCACCCAGTAGGCCATGGGAAGACATACAATGTCTGGTAGCTGTCCCTGCAGCATCACCCAGGACAACTCCAAGTCCTGAAAATGCCTCCACATCTCATCTCATCCTCCCATTCCCTACTCCCTCCTACACTCTGGTTTATTGGACTTACTCTTTCATATATTTTTGATGTAACATTTATGCATTCTAAAGCTTCTTTAAAAATAATGGGAAAAATGGCATAGTAAATATTTACTTACACATGTGACTTTATGTTTCCACCAACTAGAATGAAAGCAGGTATTTTGTACCTTAGATATAGTACAAATTAAATAATTATACCTTGAATGAATGACATCAATTCTATACTATCAGTATTGTTTAAAATATATACATTGTTAGTGAAAGGAGTTTTTATGTAGGTAAGAGTGCTCAGTGTATTTGCTCAGATTTGCTGGACCTATCCTAGATCTAAGTTTCCTTAAATCAAATATAATATTACGGTACATAAATAATACTAAAATGCCTGGGGTTTCCCTAGTTTTATATTGTGATGATGTGCTTGACAATTAGGTCTTAATTTAAGGATTCATCCTCCAATCACAGAATTGGAATCAGGTATCCAAGGAATGATTTTAAAGATGAAGTTCAAAATAGATGGCAATTGTCCTGGGGAAAGGTGTCACATGTATCTAGAGTGATGTGGTTAAATAATAAGGGAATTTCCATTGAAAGAATGAGTATTACTGAAAAAATTAGCAGAAAAGAACACTCAAGAAAGAGGTAGGGAAGGAAAGCACTGTCAGTGACACTGAAACTTCCTTAGACTGGAAAAGAGGGTGTGTGAAAAGAAATAGTGAGTGAGGAAGACTACTTTCCATGCAGGAGGCTTTGAATAGGAAAGGTCCATTTTGGAATGTCCAAAGACAGAGAGTAATTGCAAAAGGAGGAAAACTGTGAGAATAAGGCATTAAAATGTAAATTCCAGAATCAAGGAAGGACAAGGATGAGATAATCACCTCTCAGGGTCTAAAATGCACTGCAACCTTCCTCACCAAGTAGAGATTATTGGCTCTGACATGTGATCCATCCATGTGAAACATCCAGTTTCCTTTCATACAAAATTTCTGGCAAAGCCTAGGAGAACTCACCAGCACTTTTCTTAAAAAAAAAAAAACTCACCCAGATCTTCTGGGAATATTGTGGACTTGAAAGACATGGACTCACTTCTCCTCCAGAAAAATAGCTAGTGGAAAGGCTGAAACAGCCTAGAAAAAGATTTTCTAGAGTTTAGAACATGAGTCAAAGGCTGAACACTGCCCAGAGGAGAGTGGGATGTAGGAGGGAAATTTTGGTGATAGAAGTGAGTTGAAAGCAGCCACTGCTGCTGCCGGGCTCATGCCCCACACTAAAGACACTTTAGAACTCTTGGGCCTCTGGGCCTGGAACTACAGATGAAGGGGTTTCCAGGGATCTACCACCCCAGGAAAGGAGAGAGAGAGGGACACAGCCTAAGCCTGGTTCAACTGCTAACCCACAAATTTGGTCTGCTATTGTTGAGAAATAAAAAGCATAGCCTAGCAGAAAACTCTCTAATGAGCCATTACTGCCCCCACTTCTGTAAATCCACCTGTGATAACATGACCTTGCAAAAGACGATCTAATGAACCCCTCCTGCCTTCTGCTTCTGTAAATCCACTTGCAAAATTTTGCTCAGCAACACATTAGCCAATGAGTGAGAGCCATGCTAGTCCCACATAAAATTTTATATAACCTCTGAAAATTGAAAAACAGGGCTCACAATTTGGAGATTAACTCTCCTCTGGGCCCACATGTCATTAATCTGTTCCTCTGGCTCTCCGAGTGACACCTTGGGTTTCTTCTGAGGATCAGAACTCCTGGCTTTGCTGGAACAGTTGGCTCCCTGGCTGGGAAACACAACTGAGCAGGCCCTTTGAGCCTCCAGTTTGGGACTGGCAGGCACAGCTGATGGAGATCTCCATACAAACGAGGTGGCACCACCTGTCCACTTGATGGGGCCTCCTTCAGGGAAACGATCCCTGTGGTCCATGTCCTCTGACCCAGCCTGACGCAGGGGAGAGGTGGATTAACAACATAAAAAGATGCCAGGAAGGTAAGACCCCAGGGTTCTGAGTTCCAGTCAAGCATGTGTCCAGATGGAAGGTGAGACTGGTCACCTCACAAAATCCCAATATTCAAGATTCCAGAATATGTCAGTCCTTTGGGTGGGACTGTGTAACCTCTGAGTGATTGAGTGAATGAGTGGGAACTGCATAGATTTACCTCTGCTGATCCAGTCTGTGGATCCATGATCTTTGCTATTGGGCCCGAGAGGGCCACAACCTGGACTACACAGCTACATCATATGGCATAATGCCTAATCTGGACTCTACACGGATGCCTTAGCTAAGATGAGCCTAAGTTCTCATGATGAATATGGACAGGCAGTCATCTGAGTGGCCTCATAATAAACTCCTTTCCTTTGTTTGTACTGTGACACTGGTTCAGGGATGAGATCATCACAATCAAACTCACAGTCTTAGATGGTATGTTAAAAAAAAAAAAAACTCAAGAAGGGATTTTCCAGGGATTATGGTGTCTGTGTCCCCCAGAACTCTCCAGACACTGCAAATTGGAGTGGCCTAAATTTAGTGTTAACTGGCCCTCAGGGGGAACCGTAGAGATAGCCAAGTTTTGTGAAGTTTGTCAGGAAGTCACTGGGACCCCCAGCCACCCTGATCAGTCTCCCTACATGAATTCCTAGTTAGAAATCTCCCAAACCCTGCCCCCTGGGGTTTGACTGATTGTTGGAGGGAAGGGTTGGGGTAGGATCCTAGTAACTCAAATGGCCTGACCTCAAAAACCTATTGTTCTACAAAGATCTCTGGAGGAAAACCCATTACACCTTCCATATATTCTAGTCATTCTAGGACATCTCCCTGCCCTTGTGGAGCCTCCACAAGCAGAACTCCCAGAGACTCCTCCACCTTCAGTCTCCCACATCCATCAACCCTTCCCCAAAGAGGATCCTGAAACCCCTTTGGCAAGAAGACTTTGATCAGCAAAACCCACACTTCAGGTGCCCCTTCATGAAACACAGGTACCAACCCAAGTCAGTATAGATGGGACAGCCCAACTCGGGAGGTCAATCCTGTTTTATCAACCTTTCACAACCACACACCTCTTAAACTGGAAGAACCACACCCCTTCATATTCAAAAAAGGCTCTTATCAACCTCATGGAGTTCGTTTTCCAAATTCACCACCCCACTTCGGATGATTGCTGCCAACTCCTTCTAAATCTATTCATTACAGAAGAGAAATGCCAGCTCCTCATAGAAACCAGAAAGTGTTTGTGAGAACAGACTCCTGCAGGTGTCTTGGAGACAGAGGAATGAGCCCAGGAAGTAGCAGTGGAAGCTCAACCAGCCTGGGGCATGAACACAGATCATGAATGGGCTGCCCTTCAGCAGTATCGAGAAGCCCTCCTCAGAGGGGTATGGGAAGGTGAGAGGTGGCCCACAAGCATGTCCAAAGTGGCCTTTGCCACTCAAAAGCCTGAAAATCCTCCAGGAGATTTCTATGAGTGACCTGCAAGGCCTTCACAATCTACACCCCCTTCAACCCAAAAGCCCCAGAAAGGCAGAGAATGGTCAGCACAGCTTTCATCACCTAGGCTGCACCAGACATCAGAGAGAAGCTTCAGAAGCTACTTGAGTTCACAAGGATGAACATCTTCCAGCTCCTTGAAGTCACAAAATATTCTTCAACCAGGATGAAACTGCTGAAAGGAAAGTGAAAAAGTGAATGAAACAGCAGGTCTCCCTGTTAGAAGCAGCTTTAGGGAATCCCGCCCTAAGTAATCAAGGAAGGCCATCCAAAAAAAAGGAGGAATACCCCACCCTGGAACACTCCACTGCTGCCAGTAAAAAACCTGATGGGATATCAACCTGTCGAAGCCCTGCAAGACATAAACAACACTACCATCACCCAGCACCTGGCATTCCTATCCTGTGCACCTTAATGGGCAGTCACCACCTGAGGCCACCTGGTTTACTTGTCTGAACTTAGAGGACACTTTTTTCTGCCTGCAGCTAGTTCTCCAGAGCCAGTCCCTATTTGCTTTTGAATGAGAGAATCGAAAAACTCAACAAAAGAGTCAGTTAACTTAGACTTAACTCCTGCAGGGTTTCAGAAACTTTCCCACACTCTTCAGAGAAGCCCTGGAGGTAGATGTAGCCTCCTACCCACTGGAGGGTGTAAAATGTACTCTTTCTTTTCACTTTATTGACAAACTCCCTTGAGGTGCAAAAGGCTTTAATTGTGAGGAAGTCCCATTTATCTATTTGTTCTTTTGCTGCTGGTGCTTTTGGTGTGATATTCATGAAGCCATTTCCTATTACGAGGTCCTGTAGATGCTCCCTACATTGCTTTCCAAGGTCTTTATGGTCTTGGCTCTTATATTTAGATCTTTGTTCCATCTTGAGTTGATTTTTGTATAAGGTGTGAGTTGGTAATTCTCTTTCATTGTTTTACATGTGGATACCCAGTTCTCCAGGAACCATTATTGAAGAGGCCATTCTCTCCCAGTTGAGAGGGTTTGGTGGCCTTGTCAAATGCCATATGGATGTATATATGAGGATCTATATCAGAACTCTCAATTCAGTTCCATTGGTCAGTGTGTCTATCCTTGTGCCAATACCATGCTGTTTTCACTACTGTAGCTTTGTAATATGTTTTGAAGTCAGGTAGTGTGATTCCTCAAATTTCATTTTTCTTTTTCAATATGTCTTTGGCTATTCAGGGTCTCTTTCCTTTCCAAATAAGTTTCATAGTTTGTTTCTCTAGTTCATTAGAGAATGCTGTGTTGATTTTTATTGGGATTGCTTTGAATCTGTAGATCAGTTTTGGTAGGATGGACATCTTAATAATATTTCATCTTCCTATCCAGGAATTGGGATTATTCTTCCATTTATTTAGTTCTTCTTTGATTTCCTTGAACAGTGCTGTGTGGTTTTCTCTGTATAAGTCTTTTATATCTTTAGTTACACTTATTCCTAGGTATTTGATTTTTTTATTTACTCCTGTAAATGGTATTTGTTTCTTGATTTCTTCCTCAGATTCTCATTATTGGTGTGCAGAAATGCTACTGAATTTGTGCATTGATCTTGTAACCTGTAACTTCACTGAACTCATTTGTAAGTTCTAGAAGCTTTGTTGTAGACTTCTCAGGGTTTTCCATGTATAGGTTCATATCATCTGCAAATACTGAAATTTTGACTCTTCCTTTCCAATTTGGATGTGTTTTATGTCTGGTTCATTTCTCAGTGCTTGAGGAATTACTTTTAAGACTATGTTAAAAGGGTGGTAGTGGGCATCCTTGTCTTGTTCCTGATCTTAGAGGGAGAGATTTTAGGATGTCACCATTTAAATGATGTTTACTGTGGGTATTTCATATATACTCTTTATCATGTTCAGAATATTTCCTTCTATTCCTACCTTTTGCAGTGTTTTTATCAAGAAAGTGTGCCCTGTTTTGTACAATGATTTTTCTGCATCTACTGATATGATCATGTGATTTTTTTTCTTTCAATCTGTTTATATGATGTTCTATCAATTGATTTTCTTATGTTGAAACATCCTTGCATACCAGGAATTAATCCCATTTGGCCATGGTGTGTAATTCATTTAATGTGTTGTTGAATACAATTATCAAGTATTTTGCTGAGGACTTTTGTGTCTAGGTTCATAAGAGAGGTTGGTCTGTAATTTTCCTGTCTTGTGGTGTCTTTGTTTGGCTTTGGTCTAGAGTAATGTTGGCATCATAAAACGGGTTAGGCAATGTTCCTTCTGTTTCAATTTTTTTTTGGAAAAGTTTAAGCAAGATTGGTGTTAGTTCTTTCCAGAATGATTGATAGAATTCACCTCTGAAGCCATCTGGCCCAGGTCTCTTCTTACTTGGTAGGTTTTTTTTTTTTTTTTTTTTTTTTAACTTTTAAGAAATTATATATATATTTTTTTATTGTGTCATCTTTTTTTAAATTTTTTTATTTTTTATTGACTTTGTAATAATATTACATTAAAAATATATATGTGAGATCCCATTCAACCCCCTCCCCCCCTCCCCCCCCCAACAACACTCGTTCCCATCATCATGACACATCCATTGGATTTGGTAAGTACATCTTTGGGCACCTCTGCACCTCATATACATTGGTTCACATCATAGCCCATACTCTCCTCCATTCCATCCAGTGGGCCCTGTGAGGATTTACAATGTCCGGTGATTGCCTCTGAAGTACTTGGTAGGTTTTTAATGACTGATTCTCTCTTTACTTGTGATTGGTTTGTTGAGATCATCACTTTCTTCTTTACATCAATGTAGACTGCTTATGTGTTTCCAGGAATTTGTCCATTTTCTCTAAATTGTCCTTCTTGTTGGCATATAGTTTTGCAAAATATCCTCTTGTGATAGTTTTTATTTCTGTGATATCTCCTTTCTCATTTCCTATTTTGTGTATTTGAATCTTCTCTCTTTTTTCTTTGTTAGTCTAGCTAAGAGTTTGTCAATTTTATTGATCTTCTCAATAAACCAGCTCTTAGTTTTGTTTATTTTTTTAAGTGTTTTCTTATTTTCTCTTTCATTTAGTTCTGCTCTAATCTTTGTTATTTTTTTCTTTTATCTTCCTTTGGGGTTAGTTTGTTGTTTTTTTACTAATTCCTCCAACTGTACAGTTAGTTCTTCAATTTTAGCTCTTTCTTCTTTTGAGATGTTCTGTCCAAAGTTGATAGTGGTTTATTAAAGCCTCCCACTAAAATTGTAGAGGCATATATTCCTTCACTTAGTTTTTCCAGTGTTTTTCTCACATGTTTGGAGGTGTCCTTGCTAGGAGCATAAATGTTTATGCTTGTTCTTTCTTCTTGAAATATTATCCCTTTCACTAATATGTAGTGTCTATCTTTGTCTCTCACAATTGTTTTGCATTTAAAATCTATTTTGTGTGATATTAATATAGCTACTACTGCCTTTTATTGGTTATTGTTTCCTTGTTACATTGTTTTCCAGCCATTCACTTTCAACCTCCTTGAATCCCTGGGTCTAAAATGTGTTTCTTGCAAACAGCATATAGATGGGTCATATTTCCTTATCCAATCTTCCATTTTGAGTTTCTTGACAAATGAGTTTAATCCATTGACATTCAGTATTATTACTTTCAAGGAATTACTTATATTAGCCATATTTTCTTTGGATTTCTGCTTGTCATATTTTGTTTGATTTTTCCCCTCTTTTTGTCTTTTTAGTTGCTTTTAGACTCTCCTCCAACTCCAAACTCCAAGAAGTTTTGGAGCACAGAAAAGTTCATTTATGGCAGGGGAGGAACACTGGTGTGGGATGTTATTGATAGGGGGCACATATTTGGGAGGAAGCTCTCCAGGGCATGTATGTAGGGCCCATGAAAATATTGGGATATTTCATTGTGGTTACAGTTAAAATTGACAACTGAAGGAGTGCTGAGTTCCTATGCAGGGGAGCTCTATCACATTCCCCAATGGCACACCAACAATCCCCCAAGTGCAATGGCAAAGACCAATAAAGATTGATGGTCCCACAATGAGCCCTTGATACTGATGGCTACAATTATGAGCCTGTGCATCTGAAATATGAACTAGGCCTAGATCTGCAGGTTGCCTAAGACTTACCTCCTGAGAGCCACCATGTTGCTCAAATGTGGCCATTCTCTAAGCCAAACTCAGCACGTAAATGCACTACCTTCCCCCCAACATGGGACATGACTCCCGGGAATGAGCCTCCATGGCACCGAGAGATTGCTACCAAGCACCCACTGATGATGTAACTAGAAAAGAAACTTGAATGAATGGGTCAACTCAGACCAGCAGGCTATCTCAGACTTCATGTGAGATCAGGTATAAAAAATTGCTTTTTGACTTTGGATAAAAGAGGGAAATGGAAAGGACAAATGAGTGTTTATGGATATAAGTTTCCAAAAAAGAATCAGGAGGTCACCAGTGGGGTTGCGCTCATGCACGCCTCAGCAGGGTCCCAGAGACAGTCAAAGTAAATAGAAGCCCAGGTACAGGTTCTCCAGAAGGCTACAGAGACTCACAGGTTCGATGTCATGGCAGGTGACTCTGGAATTCAGTGCCATGTCAGTTTGACCTACTCTGGAGTTTGTGTTCCTAAGTGTGATGGAGTTGGACTCAGATGTGATCTTTCTACACATGCCTCTTCTGTTACTTTACCAGACCTGTCATTGGCACTGGGGTTGGTGTATACTCAGGAGTCCTGAATATCTGGACTGCCCATGTAACAGCAAGGCCTTGAGCCTCAGCAGATTTGCAACTCCTAACTTCTGGTTTATTGGAATTACTTTGGACAGCTAACAGGGAGGTGGAAAAGGCTTAACCACCACATCAGTGAGCCAAGAGTGCCTACAACTGCAAGCAGGAGAATTGCATCCATCACCCATGTGGAATATAAGCCCCCTCTTGATATAGAAGGGTACTGGACATAACCATCCCAGGGTCCATAGAATGAAGGAATAGAATATGCATTAGAGTGCACTTATTGATATTCTGCTATGGAACTATTGTGATTAGTAATGGAAGAAATTGTAGCACTGATGTGGAGAAAGTGTCCACCGTAGCTGCTGAAGATAGAGAGAGGGAAGAAGAGATATGATGTGTGGACATTTTCAGGACTTGTAGTTGTCCTAGGTGGTGTTGCAGGGAGAGATGCTGTACATTGTATGTTCTGCTATGGCCCACTAGGTGGACTGGGGGAAGTGTAAACTACAGTGCTAACCACTATCCATGTGGTGCAGTAGTGCTCAAAAATGTATTCACCAAATGCAATGACTATCTCACACTGATGAAAGAGGTTGATGATGTGGAAGGACTGGGGCAAGGAGGGTGGGGCTATATGGGGACCTCATATTTTCTAAATGTAACATTTTTTAAAAATGAGGAGGTAAAAAAAGGAAAAAGTATATTAATTGATGTCACCAAAGTTTTAGTAAATGATTCAATGGTAAGATGGAACTTTTCTCCCAATAGTTGATCAATTTGCTTGCTAACAAAAAACTGTTGCTCACAAGAGTATTTACACCAATTTTGGTTGCTTTTCAATGTAATAAAATTGTTTTATACTATAAAAAATAAAATAAAATGTAATCTCAGTATGTAGATAGCCTCCTGCTGGCTAACAAAACCAAAGAAAATTGCTGGGAGGGAATTCTAGCCCTTCTACCACTTCTAACGCAAACTGGCTATAAAATGTCTTGGAAAAATCTCAGATTCTCAGATTGGCCAGCAGTAAGTTAGGTACTGAGGGTTTGTCATCTCAAAAGGGCATTGAACATTCAGACCAGAATGAAAGAAGGTAATTTGCACTATCCCAGCATCTACCACTAAAAGAAAGCTCTGTGAATTTCTGTGGGGAACAGGATTCTGTCACATCTTGATACCCGGTTTTGTGGCTATAGCTGAACTCCTTTATGAAGTCCTCACGGGCCTGGAAAAGAACCCCTCATCCAGAGTTAACCCAACAGAAAGCCGTCAAAGAAATTAAAAAACAGCCCAGCTATGACCCTGCCCTAGGATTTTCAGATGTATCTGAGGACTTTAACCTGTTTGTGTGTGAGGAAAAGAAGGTGGACCTAGGAGTACTCACTCAGTCTACCGCTGGCAGAGATGTTTTGTCTATCTATCAAACACTTAAATCCTGTAGCTGCCAGGTGCCCTCCCTGCCTGGGGGTTTTAGCAGCAACAGTAGCTCTTGTCACAAAGCCAACAAGCTCACCTTGGGCAAGCTGTTCATGTCATGGTACCACATGCTGTCACCGCTTTTGTGAACTCACACAGTCACCATTGGCTATCCAATCCCAGCCTCACTCATTACCAAGACCTGCATTGTGAAAGCCCCAGAATAACAGTAGAAACCATGTGCACCCTGAATCCTGTCACTTTCCTGCTGACTGAAAGAGTATCCTGTGAACGTGACTGCACAGAAGTAACAAAAGAGGTGTATGCCAGTAGCCCTGACCTCCAGAATAGGCCACTTCCTTCCCCAGATCAAACCAGATTCACAGATGGCAGCAGTTTTATCAGAGATGGGGAGAGGCTTGCTAGATACACAACCACCATGGCTGAAAAGCAATAGAAGCAGCTACCTACCTAAAGGGTGGTCTGCACAGCAAGCAGAACTCTGGGCACTAATCCAAGCCCTACAGCTGGCCACCAGGCTGATTCTAAATATGCATTCACTAAATATGCATTCACTAAATATGCATTCACTACTAAATATGCATACACTGATTCTAAATATTCATTCACTACTGTACATATCCATGGAGCAATATATAAGGAGAGGGGACTCCTAACTGCAAGGGGGAAAGAAATAAAAAATAAGAGGAAAACCTTCAACTACTGGAGGCAGTCTAAAAACCAAGCAGGGTCACTGTCATCCACTGACAGGAACAACAAAAGGGAACAGATGCAGTTACTAAAGGAAATACAACTGCCAATGAAGTGGCTTGACAGGCAGCCTAGAAAGCACCCAAACTGCAGGCCCTGCTGCCAGTGCTTCAACTGTCCCATCTAGGGCAACACATTGAGAAATTAAACTATACCTGGGAGAAACAGGAGTGGGCAAAGGGAGGAGGGCATGAGACCCCAGAGGGAAACTGGCTACTCCCGGATAGCTGAGTTTTCATCCCAAAGGAGGCTGCTTACCGCCTTGTTCAATAATACCACCAGCTCACCCACCTGGGAAAGACTGCTTTAGGAGCCCTGCTTGGGAAATATTACTACACTGCCTGGATGACCTACCTCTGCACCACCATTGGAGGCCAATGCCAGACCTGTGCTAAAGTAAACCGCTTCCAAGGTCCCCAGGCCCCAGCCAGGATCCAATACACAGGAACTGCCCCTTTTGAAGATTTAACAATGAACATTACAAAAATAAAAGCAAGCCGAGTGTACAGGTACTTAGTAGTAATAATGTCTACCTCCTTGGGCTGGGTCAAAGCCTTTCCCACTCATATTGAAAAAGTAAGAGACATAACTAAAGCTTTGCTCTGAGATATAGTTTCAGTATAGTTCCAGCACAGAATATACTTATCCATAGGCAGTGACAATGGCCTGGCTTTTGTAGCAGCCATCGTCCAAGAGGTAGCATAGTTGTGGAAAATTCAGTGGAAACTCCACACAGCATATAGACCCCAGAGCTCAGGGAAAGTAAAACACAAATCAAATCCTCAAAACCACCCTAGTCAAGTTTTGTTCAGAAACTGGCCTCCCATGGGTAGATCTGCTCCCATTAACCCTCCATAGAGTTAGATGAACCCCTGGACCCTCAGGCTATTCATCTTTTGAAATTCTGTTTAGACAGTCACCCCCAATTATTCAAACCTTCAAGGAAAATCCCACACTCCTTGGAGAAACTGGCCAAAGTTCCATCCTCCAGCAGTTAAAAAAACCCTAGCCCAAATACACAAAACTGTCCTGTCTCAGGATCCCTTCCCATTAGGCAAACCAGTACACCCAAACTTACTTGGAGATGTAGTTTGAGTAAAAAGTTGGAGAAAGGAGCCCCTCTAGCCCACCTGGGTGGGCCCACATACTGTTAACCTTATAAATGCCACTGCTTTCAAAGTTTCAGGTATAGTCACTTGGATTTATGATACCAGGACTAAAAGAGCACACTCCAATGAAAAACAAGATGATTGGATAAACCGTCGTGTACATGACTGTCCCTCGAAAATCCAAATTGCCTGGAACCGAGGAGAATCGCCAACACCTGACTAGGTAGAGTTCTGTTCCCTGTGGTTCCTGCTCCACTGCTCAGGTTACTGTTTAGAATTGAACTAGCAACTACATCTCCCAGAGACAGGAGCATAGTTAAAAGGATACTAGTCTTAATGATATACTTGTGTCTCATAAAATGCTTTGCTACCTTAAATTGTTTTTCCACTTAGCTCGAGTGAGTCCTATAAAAATTATAAATGCATCAAAGGGGGGAACCGTTAAGAAATAAAAATCATAACCTTGCAGAAAACGATCTAACAAGCCACTCCTGCCCACCATTTCTGTAAATCAGCCCATGAGAGGATGACCTTGCAGCAGACTATCAAATGAGCCACTCCTGCACCCAACTTCTATAAATCAATCCATGAGAGCATGAACTTGCAAAAAACTATCTAATGAACACCTTCTGCCTTCTGCTTCTATAACTCTGCTTGGAAAATTTCACCTAGCAACACATTAGCCGATGAGCCACAAGGATGCTAGTTCCACATAAAATCCTATATAAACCTATGAAAACTGAAAAACTGTGCTCAGAAATTGGAGACTGACTCTACTCTAGGCCTGCATGTAATAAATCTGTTCCTCTGCCATTCTGAGTGCTGTTTGGGTTTTTCTGCTGTTCAAAATTTCTGGCTTTCCTGCAAAACTGTGTCCCAGGAGCCCTTCCAGGCCAGGTGGTGCTGCACCATTGTTTGCTTTGCAGCCAGCAAGGGGCTAAATATTTTTGACCCTCCCAATCTCCTCCCCTACTACAGAGGAACTGATGATTGAGAACTCAGAGGAGATGGGTAATGTTTCCTATCTGGGAAAAGGAGGTGGATGTAAGAGAGAGCTGGAGAACTGTTTCAGAGAAAGTTTGAATTACAAGGCTCAGAGTGTCCAGACAGGAAGCTCTGTCACATTGATCTGGTCTGTGTTGCAACAAATACACTGCAACCAGGCACTGAACTGAGAACTGCCAAAGAGCACCATCTTCCGGCAGACCAAGAAATTGCACTCAAGAAAATTAAAATAAATACAAGAGGCTTTTTTTTTTTTTTAAATTTTTTTATTTTTTATTGACTTTGTAATAATATTACATTAAAAATATATATGTGAGGTCCCATTCAACCCCACCCCCCCACCCCCCCTCTCCCCCCCCCAACAACACTCGTTCCCATCATCATGACACATCCATTGGATTTGGTAAGTACATCTTTGGGCACCTCTGCACCTCATATACATTGGTTCACATCATGGCCCATACTCTCCTCTATTCCATCATGTAGGCCCTGTGAGGATTTACAATGTCCGGTGATTACCTCTGAAGCACCATCCAGGGCAGCTCCATGTCCCGAAGATGCCTCCACCTCTCATCTCTTCCTGCCTTTCCCCATACCCTTTGTCCATTATGTCCACTTTTCCCAATCCAATGCCACCTCTTCTATGTGGACACTGGATTGGTTGTGTCCATTGCACCTTTATGTCAAGAGGAGGCTCAGATTCCACCTGGATGCTGGATGCAATCCTCCCATTTTCAGTTGTAATCACTCTAGGCTCCATGGTGTGGTGGTTGTCCTTCTTCACCTCCATCTTAGCTGAGTGTGGTAAGTCCAATAAATCAGATTGTAGGTGCTGGAGTCTGTTGAGGCTCTTGGCCTCCATAATCTGTCCCCAAGGCCATAAGAAGCAACTCTACAACCAATTTTCTGGGTCCAGTGCCCAGCCTTGATCAACCAGTAAGACAATCCTAGCAAACCACATGAGCCAAGAATCAAAGAGCAGTGGTAACACACAGCCTTCTACAATTAAATCCCTACAAATGAGAAAGAAATTGAGCATCTGAGTAAACTACATCCTAAGCAGATGCCTAAATATCAGCAAAAAAATATGAGGCATAGTAAGCAAATAGAAGAAATGGCCCAAGAAAAAGAATATAGTTAAGCCTCAGAAGAGGTGCAAAATTTGAGAGAGCTAATCAGTGATTGAGATGTGCACAAATTTCAAAAATCAAATAAATGAGTTGAAAGACAAATGGTTAAAGAGTTAAATGAAACCAAGAAGACATTGAACAAGCACAAAGAAGAAACTGAAATCCTGAACAGAAAAGTAACAGAGCTCATGGGAAGGAAAGACAAAATAGGTGACATCAAAAACATATTTGAGGCATACAACTACAGATTCAAAATGAAAGAAGGAATAAGTGATACCAAAGACAGAACAGCTAAAATTGAAGAGAGAAAGGAATGGAAAAAAACTGAGCAGGGTCTCAGAGAGTTGAATGACAACACAAAATCCCACAATATACGTGTCATGGGAGTCCAGAGGAAAAAAGAACGGAAAAGAGGCAAAAAGAATATATGAGGAAATAATAGCTGAATATTTCCCAACTCTCATAAAAGAAATGAACTTACATGTCCAAGAAGCAAACCATACCCCAATCAGAATAAATCCAAATAGACTTACCACGAGACACATACTACTCAAAATTCAAAGATAAACAGAAAATTCTCTGGGCACCAAGGGAGAAGCAAGCTATCATGTACAAGGCATGTCCAGGAAGACATAGCACAGATTTCTCTTCAGAAATCATGGAGGCAAGAAGACAGCAGTATGATACAATTAGTACACTGAAAGAGAAAATATGTCAGCTTAGATTCATTATCCAGTAAAATTGTCCTTCTAATATGAAGGTGAGTATAAAATTTTCACAAACACTCAGAAACTAAGAGTTTGCAAAAATGAATCCACCTTTGCAGGAAATATTAAAGGAAGCCTTAGAATCTGAAAGAAAAAGAGAGGAGAGACAGGGTTTGAGGAGAGCATAGAAGAAAAATAGCAGAAAGGGTAACCAAATGAGTAAAAGATAGACAAAATAAGATATGACCTATGAAAACCAAAGAAGTAAATGGAGGAAGTAAATGATGCACCTACAGTGATATCATTGAATGCTAATGGAATAAACTCCCCAATCAAAAGATACAGGCTGACAGAATGGATAAAGAAACATGAGCCATCCATATGTTCATATGCTGCTTACAAGAAGCTCACTTTAGACCCAGGGAGGCAAACCAGCTGGAAGTGCAAGTTTGGAAAAAGAGACTCCATGCAAATAGTAACCAGATAAAGCAGGGGTAGCTGTACTATTATGAACAAAACAGACTTTAAATGCAAAAATTTATAAGAGATACAGAAGGTCATTATATATTAAGAAAAGTGACAATACTCCAGGAAGATATAATACACATAAATATCTATGCCCCAAAATACATGAGACAAACTCTGGGAAACCTCATGAGAGAAATAGACATCTCTACAATAATCATTGGAGACTTTAAACCCCACTTACATCATTAGACAGAACAATTAGAGAAAAGATCAACAAGGAAACAGAGAACTTGCACAATATGATATACGAATTAGAATAAACAGACATATGCAGAACACTGCATCCAAACTCAAGGGTATTATACATTCTTCTCAAGGGCCCATGGATCTTTCTCCAGTATAGCCCACATGTTGGGGCACAATGCAGCACTCAATAAATATAAAAAGATTGAAATTATATAAAGTTCCTTCTCCAATCATAATGGAATGGAACTGGAAATAATAGACAACAGAAAAGGAAATTTGCAAATTTGTAGAGGCTACACAACGCACTCTTAAATAATCAATAGTTCAAGGGAGAAACTGCAAATGAAATCAGTACATATAATGAGACAAAAGAAAATGAGAACACAATTTATCAAAACTTATGGGATTCGATGAAGGCAACCTTGAGAGGGAAATTTATAACCCTAAATGCCTATATTAAAAAGGAAGAAAAAGGTAAACTCAAAGATTTAACTGAAAAACTAAGAAACTAGTGAAATAACAGCAAACCAATCCCAAAGAAGCAAAAGGAAAGAAATAATAAAGATTAGATGAGAAATAAATAAAATTTTTAAAAAATCTGGAAAATCAACAAAAGCTCATTCTTTGAGAAGAAAAATAAAATTGACAAACCCCTAGCTAGACTAAAAAAGAAAAAGAGAGACAAAATGCAAATAAATACAATCTCACCCAAAGAGTTCCAGAAAAGATCAAGTTCTTAACATTGCCCTGGGTCTGCAAAAACTCTAAGGAATGAGTCAGGAGACACAGTGTCTTGGGCAGGTAGAGGAAGTATGCATGCTCAGAGCTGTGGGGAGAGGAAACAGCTGGTGCAGCAAGGAAACGCCTACAGGCAGCCAGGGGAGGGTGTTTGTGCTGGAGGCTGAAGCTCTGTGGGAGAAAGGCTGTTGTCCTGCTGACAGTAATAATGTTCTCCATCTCTTACCTGCAGCTTGGTGATGGTGAGAGTGAAATCTGTTCCAGAACCTCTGCCACTAAATCGATTGGAGACTCCAGATGCCCGGGCTGATGCAATAGTTGAGCAGTTTAGGAGCCTGTCCTGGTTTCTGCTGGTACCAGTCTACACTTCTGCTCACACTCTGACTGGACTAGCAGCTGATGGTGATGGTGTCTCCTGGAGGCACAGCCATAAAGGCTGTAGACTGGATCACACAATGTCACCACTGGACCCCGCATCAGAATGGACAACGACACACATTCCTACCACTTTATCAGAGACAGATTAAATGCATCATTTAATATGTGCTTTCTAATGGTTTCTAATTAAAAAACAGCACATAATTGGACCATTTGGGAAAAAGGCATTATGTCTACTGCATTTTAAAATCATTTTTTCAATTCTTCAAAGATAGTATTCTGAAGACATTGAGGCACTTTTAAATTTCTCACCAGAAATCAGAGGAGCAGGGACATGAAGATCTGCATCTTTGAGATCATCTTGCTGCTCTGCCTGCTTCATACTGCTCAGTTCACATTGCAAAGTGCTCATTTATAGAAACTGAGCAGCTGACATGGGCCTGGGGGAGCCTATGCAAAGCAATCAGTGTATGTGGAGAAAACTGTATGGGCAGGGAGTGGTGGACTATGCAGTGGAAATAAGAGTTAAAGATAACATCACAGAGAGTCTAAATTTGTCACAACTCAGAAGCTTTAATACAAACTTAGAATCTCTGAAATTACAAGCAACTATCAGACCTAATGAAGAGCTTTTTAAGTTAAATATATTTTAATTTAAAAATATATTTAGGCTGGTGGGTTTGCTGATGTCAACCTGTGCCCCCTCTCCACCTCCTCCTGGTCTCTGATGGCTGCACCTTCAACCTGAAGTTGCTTTTGAAGTGACCACCCCCTAGGCGAAGACAGGGCTGGGCTAAGGAGGCTGGCAGCAGGTCCGTGCAGTTCCTTCAGACCTGAAGTCCTTAGAGACCCTGGGAATGAGCCTCAGGCCTCTGTTTTCCTCCTTCTGCAGCTTCTACCCCTACAGACAGAGCTTCATCGTACCAGGCTCCAGTTCCTCAGTGTTTAGCTGGGCCTTTGTTGGGGCCATGGCTGGGGCACCTGCTGTGCTGTGCTGTGCTGTGCTGTGAAATGTCTGTGGGGGCCATGTGCTGCTACCTGCTCTCCAAGACTTTTGACAAAGAGTTAGTGGTCTCCTGCTGGTAAGTGGCCCATGCAATTTCCTTTATGCATAGACAGGATCCATCCTATCATCCCTCATCCCTCTAGATGCTTTTTTTTCTTCTGGGAAACTGCCCTAAGTTGACACCATTTCCCTAGTGATCTAAGTTCCTGGGACACTTTTCAAAAAATTTATCCAGAAACAACTGTAATTTGAATGAAACAAGGAAGTTTAATCATTGAAATAGTAGAAAACATTGTTTCCTCTGCAATTTCTTGCTAATTACCTACCTCTTCAACAATCCAAGGGAAGCAAGCTGACAAACTGCATGGGACTTGCACATGGCGTTGAAATGCACAATGACTTTTGGGTTCTGTTTGTGTTCAGATGCACTAATGTCAACAAGTTTATCAAACCTCCTTCTGATCTCATGCCCTGACAATTAAGCTGATTGCAGACAGACTGCTAAGGATCAATAGAGCAATCTTCTATGTTTTAGATATGTTCTTGAGAAATTCACATCCATCTAAATGAGGGGCAATGTCCTTGATTCATCTGAATCCAATGACCATCATTACATTTTCTAAACTGTCCTTTCTGTATTAGAATCCCTTTTACCTCCTCCTCCTAGGAGGAGAGACTCAGTACACCAGGATATCAGTCAATGCATCCCGTGAATGGTCTTCAATTTGTCATTTGACAAGAAGATAATAGGAATAACTTTCTTTTTTATTTTAATTAGAAGAGAAAAACTTAGTTTTGGATATTATTATGTTGTATTTTAATTACCATATAGTTCCCATGGCTCCCTGCAGCCACAGTATTGACTTGGCGGAGACCACTTTAATACTACCAAGACAGAAGGACCTTGACACATAAACTGCACAGCTCTGTGATCTTGTGCGCTACAAGAGCAGCTTATCACTACTTACCAGAACTGATGTCCTTGAGAATCACCTGCTTGATTTTTCATCTTGCCAAGAGCTCTAATCTAGGCTTCTTGCTCTATATCAATGCTTGGGAATACTCATGTTGAGCAGGAAAAGTTAATTCCTACACTGTGTTTGGGGCATCTTATAATCACTTTCTCACCAAGGACTATCTTTTAAAATTGTGTTTCTTTAAAAGAAGCTTTGTGCTGGTATAGGTGGAGAGAAGGATAAATAAGTAAATTTTGCATGGTTACAAGTGTGTGCCCATTGCCATTCAGCAGAACTCTTAAATTTTGCACCCTTCTGATTTTGCAGAAATGTGCCTTATCACTTGTGAGTTTACAATTTCCCAAATTAATGACTACAAATGGGTTCAGTTTCCAGAAATAATCTTGGTGAAATAATAATAATACACCCTGGGGGGAAAAAAACAGAAGAAAGAAAGAAGACTAGAGAAGATTAGATAAAATAAGAGAAAAGAGGAGAGGGGAAGAGAAGAAAATGTATAACTTTGGGTCCAAATTTTATAAAAGTGGGGGACAAAAAATATGCTTAACTCTCAAGCCATTTTTACCCTGAAGGTATTCAAGGACAGTACAAATAGTTGACCTCTGGCTCCAGGGTTATACATGAGTCTGAGTGATAAAAGACCGCCAAGTATTTACCCATTTGGGGTACATTATCATGAAGGTTCCTACCATGTACTATGGGCTAGAGGGGCACAAATCCCAAAGTAAATGTGAGCCAAAGTAAAAGTGGAATGTATCCTTCTACAACAGAGAGGAACTAATAGGAATGCTCTAGTTTTGTTACAAAATGGATAATAAAAGACATATTAGTGGTCTAAAGAGAAACAGAACTGACAAAAGCTCTCTGAAACTATTAGCATGGTGCAAAAATAATTGTGGTTTTGCATTGTTGAAATTGCCATTTGATATTGGCATACATGGTTTAAAAATGAATTTATGGCATAAATTGATTTAATGTGCCTTTCTCACTTTTTTTTTTTGCAAGTGACTTACTAATTGCTGTTTATTTTACATTTATTTTAGTCTATGGAAATGCTGTTAAACAAAAAGCAAGTTTGAGTGATTTTCTTATATGAGTTCAAAATGGATCATAAAGCAGCAGAAAAAACTCACATCATCAACAACCCATTTGGCCAGGGTCTGCCAGCTAATGTACAGTGCAGTGGTGGTTCAAGAAGTTTTGCAAAGGAGATGAGAGATTTGAAGCTGAGGAACATAGTGACCGGCCACCAGAAGTTCACAAGGACCAATTGAGAGCAATCATCGAAGCTGATCTTCTGACAATTACACCAGAAGTTACTGAAAAACTCAACATTGGCCATTCTATGGCATTTTAAGCAAATTGGAAAAGTGAAAAAGCTTCATAAGTGGGTGCATCATGAGCTGACTGAAAATCAAAAAAATCATCGTTTGGAAGTGTTGTCTTCTCTTACTCTATGCAAAAACAAATAATTTCTTGATCAGATTGAGCATGGGATAAAAAACCAGTGACAACCAGCTCAGTTGCTGGACCAAGAAGAAGCTTGAAGCACTTCCCAAAGCCAAACTTGCACCAGAAATAGGCCATGGTCACTCTTTGGTCCTCTGCTGCCAGTCTGATCCACTCCAGCTTTATGAATCCTGGTGAAACCATTACATCTGAGAAGCATGCTCATCAAATCCATGAGATGCACTGAAAACTGCAAAGCCTCCAGCCAGCATTGGTTAATGTAAAGGGCCCAATTCTTCTCCATGACAGCGCTTGACTGCACGTCACACAATCAATGCTTCAAAAGTTGAATGAACTTGGCTACGACATTTTGCCTCATCTGCCTTATTCACCTGACTTCTTGCCAATTGGTGACCAATTTTTCAAGCATCTCAACATCTTTTGGCAGGGAAAATGCTTCCATGACAAGCAGAATGCAGAAAATGCTTTTGAATAGTTCATCGAATTCCAAAGCACAGATATTTATGCTACAGGAATAAATAAAAATGTGTTGATTGTAATGTTTCCTAATTTGATTAAGAAAGATGTGTTTGAGTCTAGTTATAATGATCTAAAATTCACGGTCTGAAATGACAATTCATTTTCCACCAACCTAAAATATTACAAGTTTTATAAAATTGCCATACATGACTGTCAGGATGCAAATATCCAAATTCTGTAGAGTGCTGCAAGCTGGGAACTCCAAAGAAAAATTTTAATGTATTTCCCAGGAAAACCTGACAAACTGAAGTAGAGATATTCTCTCTTCGGACTGCTTACAACTTACTGGTGATATAAATCTACTCCATAACAATTTGGCCAGCACTTGCTACACCAAACAAATGGTTGCCATTACCTGGACAAGTTGACACATGAATCTAAATAGCACAAAAGACAAGATTTCAAATTTGAGGCAAGAAACACATTCTCATGATCACCACCACCTCTTTGGTGGACCTTATTTGGTAATACATGATCATCTACTTCTCCAATGTAACAAAGCTATACTCATTTATAATACAACTAACTACTCATGATTCTTCTAATCCTTTTATTTGAACCTAGAATTTTAAATATACCTATTAAATATATCTCTCAGAGTCTTATGCCTTTGCATTGCTCATATGCTGGTTGAAACCTGAATCCCAGAAGAATTGCTGCTAATTCCTCTCCAGATCTTCATTGCACCCAGTATCATATAATTTTAAAAATACCTATTGAATATATCTCTCAGAGTCTTATGCCTTCGGATTATGCATGTACTGGTTGAGACCTGAATCCCAGAACAATTGCTGCTAACTCCTCTTCAGTTCTTTATTACATCTAGAATCAGACCTCTGCATTGCCCTCACAGCAAATACTATCTCTGAAAATGAGCAATGAGATACTTAGATGTCACTCTTAGCACTGCCCTTTAGGACAGTTTGTCAAATAGCAAAGTGATTAGCAACCTAAAGTGCAGCCTCTCCAACTAATGATGATAGGTAAAATGGCTTCAGCTCCTAAGGTGTCATAGAGCAGGTTCTTCATTTACTTCCACCCAAAACCAACGATATTTTTAGACTTATGCAAACAACATCAGGAACACTTCTAAATTTAGGTCATCAACTAAGGAAAAAATAAAACAGAAGCCCTGACCTCATAAAGCTTTCATTTTACTGGGTAGGACAGATAATAAATAAATAATAACTCTGCATCCACTCTTCTCTGCTTCTCTGATTTTTCCTCTCCAGTGTACTAGGTGCGCAGTGCAGGTACCACAGCTCTTTTCTCCTCTGTCTTGCCTTTCTGGTTCAGGAAGCTGAGGTGGCTCCCTCAAAGTGGCACACACTTCCCCTTTTTCCCCTTTCCCTCCTAAGTGATGGGCGGGCTCACAGCACCCCTGTGGTGGGCACAGACATCCCTGGGTGACATGATGCAGTAGTCCTCACTGGAGCACCCTGTGCTTAGGGAGATGGGCTCCCACTCTCCATCAGGACTTGTAGGAAGAGTGATAGGACACAGCTAATGGGATGGTTGAGTGGGGTTATCTGCCCCCCGCTGCTTCTCGGGATCTCTAGGAAAGGACAAAGTAAGCCATGCATCTCCAGAGTCCCTGTTGTGCGCCAAGTTCTGCCTGAACCAGAGGTTCCCAGCAGACTCACCTAGCAATCATTATTAGAGTCTATAAATGCTCTAATAATGATTGAAGTGATGAATGCCCAACTATGTAAGTATGCCAAATATCATTGATTGTACAACTTGGATGAACTGTATTCTTTATTAATATGTATCAATAAAAATGATTTATTTACAAAAGTAACAAAAATTGATTTTTAAAAATTGAAAGGAGAAGAACTCTTCAGGAATAAGATAAAATCAAATTGAATCACTCTAACCCTTTGCAATATTGGAACATTTCTCTTCAGTATGAATTTAAATAAATAAAAATAAGTATCTAATTTTTTTTCTTTAAAAAACTATTTTGTCTCCATTTGCAGTTCATTTTTACATTCCTGTACTCCATATGGATCTGTGCTGTGTTGACTTTTCCTTCGAACAAGTTATTATCTCTGTCTGGTTCCCTCATATCATATGAGTAAAATAAAATTTTCAACACAAATTATTTATATTCATATGAAAATTATGATTTTACTTTTTCTGAAAAATATTTCTTAACAAATCGATTTTCAGTTTCCCTAAATGCCTCATATTATCATTTCCCTTCTTATCCAGATTAAATTCTATGATCCTGCTTAATAATGATTCCCTTATGCATATCAAGAAATCACTTCCCCTTACTGTATTTCATTATCTTCCTCCAGGAAAATACTACCCTTAGTAAAAACCCAACACTTCACATGCCTGTTTCCATGCCTCTGTGACTGGAGAATCGTTCTAACTTGCCTCACTTTAAATTCATAACCACTCACCTCTTAAGGGCACTGAATCTTACCTCACAATCCTTCATTTCTCTGGACCCTTCATCCACTACTCTTGCTTTTTATTATCTTTCAAATTCTAACATCTCTTCCCTGTCCTAACTAAAAGGCAATTGCCTTATTTCTGGTTTCCTGTGTAAAAATAAGCAATAAGAGGAACAAGTCCATTAAGAATAAAGGAGTAAACTCACTGAGGGAGGAATGAAGCTGGCTAGTAAGATAGGGAATTGATAGATGGATCTGGAACCTGGCAGAGACTCCCATGGACATCAACAACCGCAAGGTGGCTGCTGGAAGACCCCCACACACACACAAGATTCTGCCACTCTGAACAAGATTTCCTCCAGAAGTCTTGGAGGAAACTTTCCAGGAGAAGCCCCAATATTCCCCAAGGACTCTATAATTGGGACTTCCTGGGGAATTGATGGATGGGGTAATCAATCAAAACAGCAAACAGCAAACAGCTGGAACTCCTGCTCTGTCATTAGCAAAGTAGTGAAATAATTAATGGTTTATAAAGCAGGCAGATCTCTTGCTCTCATGCCTATGCCCTGTCTCAGTGCCTGTCCAGTACCAGTACCTGGGATGTATCTTTTTTGTTGACTCTGGGATTCTGCTGAGGCGTATGCAAGTGTGACCCCTCTGATGATCTCCCAACTCTTTTTTGAAGACTCTTAACCATATAAGCTCATTTGTCTTTACCATTTCCACCTTTTATTCAAGATGGCACAGGGAATTGCAGGGAGGTTTGGGGGAAACAGTTGAACATAGTAGATTGTCAGGTATGTGGTTGAAATTATAATGTTGAGAAAACTCTTTAGAAAATATAAGAAAGGATTACCTGTTTAAAGTTCTTAAGGGGGCATCTGGCACAAGGGCAGGTTTCTAGGATTGAGCGTGTGCTCATCTTGTCATAATGTGTTATATCATTGGGTGAAACAATTGCATGCTAAAGGGCCATCTTAAAAATTGGACCACATAATCTAGGGAAATAATAAAGTGTAAAAGAGCTGGCAAAATCTGAACAGTAGAACACAGGGTACTCTAAAGGATTAGAATAAGTTGGACCAAGCATCAAAATAGCTTTTACACAATGCAAAACAACAATAAAACCTTATGCAATAAGAGAAACTGAGCTTCAGAGTTAACACATCAAAGTAAGGTGATGCCCAGACTTCAGCAAAAATAATAACAATCCATCATAAGAAAAAGAAACACATGGCTCAGTCAAGGAAACAATTTAAATTCCAGAGGATACACAGACTTGTGACCAACTGCTCAAAGAATTTCAAACAAATCTACTAAATTAAGTCAAGATGAAGGAAAACATGGATAAAATATAAAGTAATAGTGGATATAGAGTAATAAGATAAATTATGAATATAAAGAATAATTTGTGAGAATACAAAGAAATGCAAAAAAATTACAGTGAAGAAATCCACTATCAATGAGATTCAAAATACACCAAAGGCATACAATAGCACCTTTTAATAGAAGGAAGCAAGAATCAGAAAACTAGAAGAGAGGACAAAAAAAATCATACAGTTAGAAGCACACAAAGTGAAAATTCAAAAAATTGAGCAGTGTCTTTGGGACTTGAAACACAACATGATGTATGCAAACATATGGATCATGGGTGTCCCAGGCGTAGAGGATGGAAAAGGGGCAGAAAAAATATTTGAGGAAATATTGGATGAAAATTTCCCAAGTCTTATGAAAGACATAAATATACATGTCCAAGAAGTGCAACATACTCTAAACAGAAAAAAAAAAATACTAAGAAACATACTTCAAGACACATACTAATCAGAATGTCAAAGTCCATCGATAAAGAGAGAATTCTGAAAGCAGCAAGAGAAAAGCAATTTGTCACATAAAGGGATCTTCAATAAGACTAAGTACTGAATCCCTCATCAGAAATCATGAAGCTGAGAAGGCAATGGCATGAAGCTGAGGAGGCAATGGTACTGACAGAGAACCCCTTTCAGCCGAAGTCTTTCTCCAAAGTGCCTTCAAATAGGAGAGAGTTTAAAATATTCACAAATGAATAGAAACGGAGTGTATTCTTCAAGAAAATGCCTTCCTAAAAGAGTTTCTAAAGGACATGTGGCCTCTAAGCCTCCTCTCAATTTAGAGGTGGAGTGGACATCGCCATCCCAGGGTCCTCAGATGGAGGAATAACATGGATTAGAGTGGGCTTACTGGTGTTCCCCTATAGAATTATTGTGACTCTAGCATTGGAAAGTTACATCATTGATGTGGAGACAGTGGCCACTGGAGTTGCTGAAGGCAGGAGGAGGGAAAAATAGGTGTGATGTTGGGGCATTTTTGGGACTTGGAGTTGTCCTAAATGATATTGCAGGAACAGATGCAGGATATTACACATCCTGCTATAACCCACTCAATGGACAGGGAGAGAGTGTAAACTACAACATAGACTATAATCCATGCTGTGTAGCACTGCTCAATAATGTACTCATCAAGTGCAATGAATGTACCACAATAATGAAAGAAGTTTTCAGTGTGGGAGTAGAGGGGGATGTGGGGAGTGGGATATATTTATATTATATATCTTTAATGCGACACTTTGGGTGATCAATGTATCTTTTTTAAAAAAGATAATAAAAAATTGCTAAAAGGAATTCTTTAGGTTGAAATGAAAAGACAAGAGAGTGACTGGTGTATGGTGAAGAAGTGAGGCTCTTTAGTAAAGGTAACTAAAACTGTAAATTCAACATCCCTTAGTACTATAGCTTCAATATACTTCATTAGTACTGTATCCTCAATATACAACTCTACTCTCATTCCTATAGAATTCACAATACAACTGAACAAAAAAAAGTTATATTTTATGATATTGGATGTGCAAATATAAAAAGGCAATTCAGAATAAGAACAATAATAAAGAAGGGAAATATATACAAGATCAGAGAATGTGTATGTTTTTGAAATTCACTTGATATCTTATCAAATTATGGATGTAGGTTTTATAATAAAATCCCCAAGAATAGAAATTATTTTAGCATATTTTTATTAGAGAAGTTGTGAACTTGCAAAGCAATCATGCACATATGTGCAATTCCCATACAATACCACTCCACCAATACACTATATTGCTGTGGAAAATTTGTTACAAATTATGAGATAGCACCACGGGATTATTACCACTAACCATGGTCTATACCGTACATTTGGTATATTATTTTTAAAATACACAGAAAGAAAAATGGAAAGGGGATTAGTAAGGCATATCATAATTGATCAACTATAAGTAGAGGAAGCTACAATAAAGGAAAAGAAAAACAAAAAATATGTGACATATAAATCTAAAGGGCAAAATGACTGAAGCAAGGATTACCTTTCCAGTAATAACACTGAATGTTAGTGGATTAAATTTCCCCAATAAAAAGACAGAAATTGGCAAATTGGATTAAAAGGTATGATCCAACTATATATTGTTTACAAGAGACTCAGCTTAGACCACTGTCGCAGATAGGTTGAAAGTGACAGGTTGGAATGAGATAATCTATGCAAGGAGTAAGCAAAAAGAGCTGGTATTGGCTACTCTAATATCAGACAAAATATACATTAAGTTAAAACCTGTTAGAACAGGCAAAGAAGGTCACTATAAATTAATACAACTGTCAATCCACCAAGAAATACCAGTCATAAACATTTATGTACCTAACCATGGTGCCCCAAAATATACCAGGCAAAAGCCCACAAAACTGAAGGGAAAATTTAGGCACCTCGACAATAATGGTTGGAGACTTCAATATGCCATTCTAATCAATTGATAGATCTAGACAGAGAATTAAAAATGAAACTGAGAACTTGAATAATATGATAAATGAACTAGACCTTTCAGACATATACAAAAGATTGTACCCCAAAACAGCAGGATTTACATTCTTCTCAAGTGGTCATGGATCGTTCTCCAGGATACACCACATGTTGATGACAGAACAAATTTCAATAAATAGAAAAAACCTGAAGTTATACAAAGAAACTTCTCTGAACAGAATGTAATAAAGCTGGAAATCAAAAACAGGCAGAGTACTGGAAAATCCACAAATATAGAGAAGCTAAATAAAAGTTTCCTAAAAAATCACTAGGTCAAAGAAGAAATTGCAGGGAAATTAGTAAGTATTTTGAGATGAATGAAAATGAGAACACAACACACCAAACTTATGAGATACAATATAGGCAGTGCTGAGAGAGAATTTATACTCCTAAATGCCTACAGTAAATAAGAAGAGCTAAAATCAAAGACCTAATTGCACATCCAGAGGTACTAGAAAAGTGATAGACCACTACACCAAAGCAAGCAGAAGAAAAGACATAACAAAGATTAGAGCAGAAATAAATGAAATTGGGAAGGAAAAAATAAAGAGAATCTACAAAACCAAAAGTTAGTTCTTCAAGAAGATCAACAAAATTCACAAACACTTAATTAGGCTAACAAAGAAATAAAGAGAGGAGATGAAAGTAAATAAAATCAGAAATGAAGGGGGATCCATTACTACTGATTCCACAAAAATAAAAAGGATGATAAGAGGATACTATGAACAATTTAATGCTTACAAATTAGACAACTTGGATGAAATGGAAAAATTCTTAGAAACACGCAAATGACCTACACTGACGGTAAAGGAAATGGAAAATCTCAAGAGATAAATTGTAAGTCAAGAGCTGAATCAGTCATCAAAAGCCTCCCACCAAGAAGATCCCAGGACCAGATGGTTTCCCAGGGGAATTCTATTAATTATGTCAGAAAGAATTAATATTAATACCAGTCCCATTCAAACTTTTCCAAAACATTGAAGAGGAGGGAACACTACCTAACTTGTTTTGTGAGAACGTCACCCTAAAACTAAAGTCAGAGATACTACAAAAAGAAATTACAGAATAATTTCTTTTATGGAAATATAAATAAAAATTCTCAAAAAAAACTTTCAAATTGATTAAAACAGCATTTTAACAGAACCATGCACCATGATAAAGTGGGTTTTATCCCATGTATGCAAGGGTGGTTCAACATAAGAAAATCAATAATATAATACACCATATCAACAAAGGAGAAAAAACCCACAATCATCTCATTTGACACAGAAAAGTCATTTGACAAAATTCAGCATGCTTTCTTGATTAAAAAAAACTTAGAAAAATAGACATAAAGGTAAGGCCCCCAACATGATAAGTCGTATTTGAAAACCCTACAGCTAACAACATAATGATGAAGACTGAATGCTTTCCCTCCAAGATTTAGAAAAGGCAAGGATAACCTCTGTCACCACTGTTATTCAACATTGTAAAGGAAGTTCTTGCCAAAGAAATTAAGCAAGAAAATTAAATAAAATACATCAAAAGGATGATGTAAAACATTCACTATTTGCAGATGGCAATGATCTTATATATAGAAAGACCCAAAACTCAACAAAGTGACTAGAAATAATACACAAATTCAGCAAATTGCCAGGGTTCAAGATCAGCAGTGTTTCTACATCCTAATAAAGAATAATATGAAGAGAAATCAAGAAAAAAATTCCATATACAATAGCAACTAAAACAATGAAATATACAGAATAAATTTAACTAAGGATGTAAAGGACTTATACCTGGAAAACTACAAAATTTTGCTCATATAAATTAAAGAAGATCTAAATAAATGGAAGGACATCCCATGCTCATGGATTGGAACACTCAGTATTGTTAAGATGTCAATTCTATCCAAAATGATTTAAACTTTCAATCCAATCCCAATCAAAACTCCAATGGTCTACTTTACAAAAATGGAAAAGCAAATCATCAAATTTATTTGGAACCCAAAACCATCATGAAAAAGAGGAATGAAGTTGGAGGACATACACTTCCTGATATTAAAATTATTACAATGGTGTGGTGGTCAAAACAGCACAGTACTGCCACAAGGACAGATAAATAGACCAATGCAATAAAATAGAAAGTTCAGAAATAAACCCTTGCATCAATGCCCAATTAACACTTTTTGTAAGATCTTTATTTTCTATATTAGAGAATTTGTGGGTTTATAGAAGAATCATGCATCAATATAGGATTCCTATACACTGCCTACCACAAACACATTGCATTGTTGTGGAACATTTGTTACATTGATGATAGTACATTCTTAAAAGTCCATGGTTTAACTTAGGATTCACCGTGTAGTGTAGATCATGGGCTTTTTTAAAATTTTTTATTCTGTTATGAATGATACAATCTAATATTCCCCCCTTAGATCAATTCAGATATATATTTCAATGCTGTTAACGGCATTCACAACATTGTGCTACCATCACCACCATCCATACAAAAATATTTACATCATTCCATAGAGGAGCCCAGTACATTTTAAACCTCACTTTCTCATTCCCTACCCCTACCCCATCCCCTGGTAGCCTATATTCTACTCATGACTCTTTGAGTTTCCTTATTCTAATTATTTCAAATCAGTGAGATCATACAATATTTGTTCTATTGTGTCTGTCTTACTTCTTTCAACATGATATCTTCAAAGTTCATCCTTGTTGAGGATGTATGGAACTTCATTCCTTTTTAAGGTTATATTCCATGGGGTGTATATATCACATTTTGTTTATCCATTCATTGGTTGATAGACATTTGGGTTGCTTCCATATTTTGGTAATTGTGAATAATGCCATTGTGAACATTGGTGTGCAATCTGTTCTAGTCCTTGCTTTCAACAATTATCTTGGGTATTTACCTAGTAGCTATACTTAGTTTTCTGAGGAACCACCAAACTGTCTTTCACAGTGGCTGCACTATTTTACATTCCCACCAGCAATGAAAGGGTGTAACTATTTCTCTGAATCTTCATCAACACTTGTTATTTTCTTTTCTTTTTCTTTTCAATCATAGCCATTCTAATGACTATGTAATGGTATCACATTTCCCTGATCGCTGATGATATTGAGTATCTTCCATTTGCTTTCTGACCTTTTATAAATCTTCTTTGGAGATATGAATATTTAAATTTTTGCCCATTTTTAAACTGAGTTTTGTCTTTTTGTTCTTAACTTAAAGTATTTCTTTATATATTCTGGACAGTAAACCTTTATTGGATATGTGGTTTCCAAATATTTTCTGCCATTAAGTAAGTTGTCATTTTACTTTCATAATAAAGTTTTAAGGCACACGTTTTTAATTTTGATGAGGTCCTATTTTTCTATTTTTCTTTTCTTGCTTATGCTTTGGGTATAAAATCTAAGAAACCACTGGCTAACACAAGGCCCTGAAGATGCTTCCCTACGTTTTCTTATAAGAGTTCGGTAGTTCTATCTCTTATATTAAGGTCCTTGAAGCATTTTGAGTTGATTTTTGCAGCATATGGTATCAGGTAGAACCCTCCTTCCTTTTTCTTTTTCAAGTGGAGATCCAGTTTTCCCAACACCATTTGTTGAAGAGAATATTTTTTGTGAAATGAGTGGTCTTTACCACCTTGTCAAAAATTATTTGAGGGAGCTCTCTTCTACCTTTACAAAGGGATGATGCTTAATTAATGAATCTCTCAATAAAGGTGTGAAATCCTAAAAAAAATCAGGTGACTATAAACGTGAGGATTGATTTATGAGCTCTCAGTTCTATTCCATTGGTCTGTATGTCTGTCCTTGTACAAATAATTTGCTGTTTTGATTGCTGTGGCTTTGTCATAAGTTCTTAAAACCAAAAGTGTGAGTCCTCCAACTTTATTCTTCTTTTTAAACTTGGCTTTAGTTATTTGGGGCCCCTTACACTTCCATATCCATTTTTTACTAATTTTTCTATTTTTAAAGAAGACTTCGATTACATGAATATTACATTAAAAATATGAGGGATTCACATATGACCCACTCCTTCCATCTTCCACAATTTCCTACATCAACAACATCCCTCATTAGTATAGTACATTTGTTACAATTGATGAACACACATTGAAGCATTGCTACTATCTATGGACTACAGTTTAAATTACAATTTAAACCTTGTCCTGCACAAGTTTGTAGGTTATGACAAACTATACAATGGTCTGTACCCATTACTGCAATGTCATTCAGTACAACTCCAAAGTCCTGAAAATTTCCCCATATTACACCCACTCTTCCCTCTCTCATCCCTCAGAATCTCTAGTGGACAATGGTAAGAGTTCTTCCATTTCTAGAATAATAATAAGTCTATGGTAGAAAAATGATAAATCTACTTTAATCCATTGTTCATACCCCAATCTTGACGACCCCAAGATGGTGATGCCCACTGCTTCTAACTGAGAAGGAGCTTAGTTCCCATGGGGCAGATGGATAAGAACTATTTTGCTTGCAGTTGCAGATGATGTCTGTTACTTGGGGTGGGTGTTGTGCTTTCAGAAGGACATATACCTTTCATAACTGGCTTTTCCATTTCTGCAAAGAAGTTTGTTGCAATTTTGACTACGATTGCACTGAATCTACAAATTGCTTTGGATAGTATTGAAATTTGGCAGTTTATTTCCAAGAACACAGAATGTCCTTCCATTTATTTAGGTCTTCTTTGATTTCTTTTAGTAATGTTTTCTAGTTTTTACTGTAAAAGTCCTTTAAATCCATGGCAGATTTATTCTTAGATATTTTATTCACTTGTAGCTATTGTAAATTGAATTTTTGTCTTGATTTCTTCTTCCAATTGGTCATTGCTTGTGTATAAAGACACGACTGATTATTGGTTGTTGCTCTTGTATCCAGCCACTTTGCCAAGTTCACATATTAGCCCTTTGGTCCTTGTTGTGTATTTTTCAGGATTTTCTGTATATAAGATCATGTCATCTGCAAATAGGGAAATATTCCTTTCCAAATTAGAATGCCTGTTATTTTTCTTTCTGAGTCCTTCTGACAAGTACTTCCAGTATATTGAATATCAGTGATGACAGTGGACAACCTTGTCTTGTTCCTGATTTTAGGGGGAAAGTTTTCAGTCACATTTTAATGTTTTTAAATTTTGCCTATTGTTCCTCTTTAGTGGGAGAAACCATGCTGTCTCCCCTCCCCCACCATCACCATCACCATCACGACCTTACCATCTCCATTGTCCTTTTAGGGTTTAGGTTTGTTTTTGTTTAATATGGAAAAGTGTATTTTTTATTTTTTAAATATTTATCTCTTTAGAGGATTTGTGAGGTAACAAAACAATTATGCAAAATGTACATAATACCCATATAACACCCCTCCACTAACACCTTATATTGTTGTGGAACTTTTTTTTTCTTTTTTTATCTTTTTTTTTAAAGATACATAGATCACACAAAATATTACATTAAAAAATATAATAAGTTCCCATATACACCACTTCCCACACCACTCACTCCTCCCACATCAACATCTTCTCTCATTAATATGGAACATTCATTGCATTTTATGAGTACATTTTGGAGCATTGCACAGATTATAGTTTATGTTGTAGTTTACACTCTCTCCCTGTCCATTCAGTGGGTTATGGCAGGATATATAATGTCCTGCATCTGCCCATGCAATATCATTGAGAACAACTCCAAGTATCAAAAGTGCCCCAAAATCACATTTCTTTTCCCTCTCCCTGCCTTCAGCAATTCTCATGGCCACTGTCTCCACATCAATGGTATAATTTCTTCCAATGCTAGAGTCACAATAATTCTATTGTAAACACCAGTAAGTCCACTCTAATCCATACTTTATTCCTCCATCCTGAGGACTTCATGATGACAATGTTGACTCCACCTCTAAATTGAGAGGGTGCTTAGATAACACATGGCTAATGGATGGAATTCTACTGCTAGCCATTGTAGACTATCTTGATTCCCTGGTGTGGTGGTTGACCATCCTCACCTCCCTGTTAGCTGAACTGGATAAGTCCAATGAGCTGGAGAGTAGGTGTTGCCCTTGTGGTGAGGCTCATGGCAGAGCTGGCACATTTTTTACAGGTTATGAAAGAACACCATCAGACTATTACTAGTAACTGCTGTCCATGGCATACATTTGTGTTTTTCCATACAACCTCTATTAGTAATACCATGTATAAGTATTGTACATTTTTTTATAATTCATGACAGAACACTCATGTTTGTACTTTTAACCACAGTCCATCTTCTACCACATGGTTCACTGTGTTATACAATCCCATGCCTTGTACAATCTCTCCAAAGTGTACACCCCATGGCTCTCACCTTCATCACAGAGTTATGTAGTGATTGCCTCAGTAAATTTTGAAAGTTTTCCTTAATCCAAAAGAAAAAATTCCATATCTTCCTCTTATTGCCTTAGCATTGATACCTTCTTTGACATTGATGAATGAATATTACAACATTGCTATTAACTATAATCCATAAGACACATTACTTATATTTTCCCATGCATCATGATATTGCTATCACCATATAAGAGTGGCATACATTTGTTAGAGTTCATTGAACAATATTCTCTTATTTCTGTTATTAAGCACAATTCTCATGCACCTCTGGTTTTACTGTTATTCAGCCCTTAAATTATTCTCTAGCTTTCTTTTTTTTCTTGTCTTTATTTATTTTTTTAATATTACATTCAAAAAACATGAGGTCCCCATAAACTCCCCACCCCCCTCACCCCACTCCTCCCCCCATAGCAACAATCTCCTCCATCATCATGAGACATTCATTGCATTTGGTGAATACATCTCTGAGCACCGCTGCACCCTATTGTCAATGGTCTAGCTTTCTTTTGACTGATATTTATGTCACTATACCATCCCTTTCAGCCATAGTCCCATTTATTAGCCAGCCATTTCAGTTATACTCACTATAATATGTTACCATAAACTCCATTTCCACAAATTTTTACAGTCAAGGTAGTTGAAATTCTACATACATTAAGCAACAGTATCCCTTCTCAGCCTTCATCCTATCTCCTAGTAACCTATACACTAGGTTTTAACTCTCTGTGTTTATTCTTTGTATTTAGTTCATATTAGTGAGAATATGTAATATTTGTTCCTTTGTATCTGGCTTATTTCACTCAGCATAATGTCCTCAAGGTTTATCCATGTTATTATATGTGTTTCAATTTTATTTCTCCTTATAGCAGCATAGTATTCCATCATATGTATATACCACATTTTGTTTTTCCAGTCATCAGTTGATGGACACTTGGGTCGTATCCATCTTGTGGCAATTGTGAATAGTGCTGCTATAAACACTGGTGTGCAGTGTCTGTTCAAACACTGTTTTCTGTTCTTCTGGATATGTTACTAGTAGAGGAATTACCAGATCATATGGCAGTTCTATATTTAGCTTGCTGAGGAAGCAAATGGCCAACTGACTTTTTTTTTTGAAATTTTTTAAAAAAAATTATTTATTTATTTTTAAAAATTACATTCAAAAAATATGAGGTCCCATTTAACCCCACCGCCCCCACCCCCCACTCCCCCCACAGCAACACTTGCTCCCATCATCGTGACACACCTGACTTTTAACATGGTTATCCAAGTCCACTCAATTGGGAAAGAAAAGTTGTTTCAACAAATGTGCTGGGAAAAGTGGATAGTCACATTCAAAAGAATGAAGAAGGGTCCCCATCTCACACCATCTTCACGAATTAACTCAGAATGGACAAAAGACCTAAATATAAGAAATAGGACTTTAAATCTCCTAGAAGTTTGCACCTATCTACCAAATGGGAGGTCCCAGGTTCAGTTCCTGGTGCCTGCTAAAGAAGATGAACAAGACAGTGAGTTGGCGGGATAGGCTGGCACAGAGAGCTGATTCAATAAGATGATGCAACAAGATTATGCAAAAAGATGAGACAATGAGGAAACACAATGAAATACACAACAAGAAGGGAGTGTAGGTGGCTCAATAGATTGGGTGCCTCCCTCCCACATGGGAGGTCCTAGATTTTGTTCTCGGTGCCTCCTGAAAAGAAGATGAGCAGACACAGAAAGCACACAATGACATAGAGAGTCGAAAGCAAGTGCAAACACAAGTGGGGGGTAAAAATAAATAATAAATAGATAAATAAATAAATAAATAAAATCTATTTTTTAATCTCCTATAAGAAAAAATAGATGAGTGTCTTCAGGATCTTGTGTTAGGCATTGATTTTTTAGACTTTACACTCAACGTGCAAGCAACAAAAGAAAAAATAGATAAATGTGTCCCCCTAAAAAGTAAAACTCATTGTGCATCAGAGGACATTATCTTGAAAGGAAAAGACCCAAGAAAACAATCCTAATCCTAGGAACCTATATGAGTTATCTCATATGTAACATTTCTGCAGATGTGATTAAGTTAAAACTTCAGATGGGAGAATTGCCTGGATCAAAACACTGGCCCCCCAATGCCATCACATATATTCTCATAGGAGGGACATTTTACCACAAATAGAAAATAAAGTGGTATTTAAACAGTAAAGACATTAATTAGAATCCTTGAGGACTGAAGCAAGTCAGCCACAACAATCAAATTATTCATTGCAATAAGGCTCTTAATATAGGTCTTCTGTGGTGGAATCCTGATGGACATTCATACCAAGTATGGGGAGGTACTCTAACAAATATAAAATATGTGGAAGTGCCATTGAAAATGGTTGATAGGTAAAAACTGGAAGAGTTTTGAGGCCTCTGATAAAGCCTAGATTTCCTCAACAGAACCTTGGTAGAAATATAGACATTTGCTTCTGTTGAAGTCTCAAAGGAAATAACGAACTATTACCTTAAAAGGCAAGGTGAAAATCTTTTTATATAGAAGCAGAACATTGCTGAATTTTGTCTTAGGGTTTTTTTTGCATGAAAAGCAGAACTCAAAATCAATAATCTACACGTAGCCTAGGAGATTTCCAAGCAAAGAGTTCATTCCATGTCCCAGGTTCTTCTTGCTGCATATGTAAACTACTGGAGGAAAGGTAAAACTGTAAAATGAAAAAAAAATACTGTTAAGTAAAAAGGAACTATGAATTATGATTTGGATAATACTCTGTCTAAATTGCAAAAGATGCTAAAATTAAGATATCAACTGTAAAGAAAAAATGAACTGGAGATAAGGTCAAGGGAGACATTTCAACTTTTGCAAGTGAAAAGACATTACGTGTGTGCATATGGATCACTTCAGCCAAGGAGCAAAATTAGGAACAGAGATGGGAATATCCTGGAAAGATCTGTGGAGGACCCTCTTGTCTAATGATATGTGAAATGGAGAGAAGACGTGCAAATTTAATACCTGACACTCCTATATATCAGATATTAAAATTTAAGTAACATTTCACTTATTTTTTCCAATGTAAAAAGATGTATAATTCACTGTAGTTACATTATTCAACTGGACAAAAATACCTCATCCTTCATACAAGCAATAGTTGCTTAATGGACATTTTTTACTGACCTTAAGAAGAATATCTATAGCTACCCAAATAGAGTTAAACTCATTTTTTTAATCAAATTTTAGATAGAATTGATCCTAGCTTGTCTTATCTTATAAACTTCCTAGAAACTTCCATGTTGCTATGTCAGGAGCACACATATTCCAAATTTTGGATTTTTATACTGCTTTGTAGCAAAGTGTCTCTGAGTCAAGCAAAGAGATGCCACTTAAAAGTTCCTGTTGAGTGAACAGACAACAATAAGTCAACAGATATTTCAGTCTATGAAATTGTTTAAAGGTTATGCACATTTTTTAATTTATTGAAGTATATCACTCATACATAAACTTACATAAACAATATGTGTATAGTAATAACTATGAACTTACAAAACAAACATATATATAATCATACAGGACACTTCCACCTCACCCTACCTCCAGTAATTTGCTTTGTTACTAGACATTTTTAACTAGTTATTAAAGATCATTGTCATTATATTACTACTAACTAAAGTATTTTCCCCCACCCACCCTATTACTATTATTATATTTGTATCATTTATATATGAAGATACAAAAGCAATAAGTGTATAGTAAAAGTTCTGAACTTACAAAGCAAACATGCATAACATCATACATGAGTCCCATACATCTACCCTTCACCAACACCTTGCATTGTTGTGAGACATTTGCTACACGTGAAGAAAGGATATTGTCAAAATCTTACTACTAATTATGGTCATTATCTTACATTTGGTGTATTATCGCCCAAAACACCCTGTTATTATTTTTAAATATATTTTTATGATAGAAGTCATAATCCTATAAAGCAATCATGTACATGTGCAGAATTCCCAAACAACATCCCTCTAGCAACACACTACACTGTGGCGGGATATTTGTTACAGGTAAGATAATGTCATCTAATTACTACCATCTCCATAGTGTACATTTAGCACACATTTTGCATACTGACCCATTATCAATAAAGTACATCTTTATAGTATATTGTTATGTTATGTTACATTACGTTACGTTACGTTACGTTATATTATTACTGCTAACCACAATCCATAGTTCCCTCCAGCTGTATTTTTCCCATGCTTCCCCATATTCCCACCACCCTGCAATAATGATGTACATTTGTCCTAGTTAGCAAAGAACACTCTTGCATTTGCACCATCAAACACAATTTCCATCCTCCTCTTGGTTTACTGTGCTACTCAGTTCCTAGAATATTCTCTTGCATTCTGTCGATTGACTTTTACATCCCTAGACAAACATTTTAAGCCACAACCCCATTTATAAAATAACTGTTAATCACTACATATTATCCACTCTATACATTTCCACACTTATACAATAAAGCTAAATAAAACTTCTACATATATTAAATATCAGTAGTCCATCCCTGCCCTCCTCTTATCTCCTTTGAGAATATACCTCCTACCACCAAGTCTTAAAGATATTTTCCTACATTTTTTTCTAGAAGTTTTACAGTTCTTCTTTTATTTTTAGGTTTTTGATTCATTTTGAATTAATTTTCAGATAAAGTGTGAGATAGGGGTCCTTTTTTCTTCTTTTGGCTATAGATATCCAGTTCTGCCAGCACCATTTGTTGAATGGACTGTTCTGCCCAAGATGTGTAGGTTTGAGAAGCTAGTCAAAAATCACTTGACCATACATGTGAAGGTCTGTTTCTCAGGCATCTGTTGGATTCCATTTGTCTATGTGTCTCTCTTTATGCCAGTTCCATGCTGTTTTACCACTATAGCTAGATAGCATGCTTCAAAATCTGGAGATCAGAGTTTGCTTTTCCTTTTTAAATGTTCTGGCTCTTCAGGAACCCTTACCCTTCCAAAAATTTTTGATAATAGTGTTTTCAATTGAAAAAAATCCTGGTAGAATTTTTATCAGGATTGCATTGAAGCTATACATAAATTAGAGTAGAGTTGACATCTTAATGATATTTAGTCTTCCAATGCATGTGCATGGAATGTTCTTCCAGTTAATTAGGCCGTTTTTTATTTCTTTTAACATGATATAAAGTACTAGTATTCAGAAAACTGCAACTCAATCATTGGTAACATTTATTCCTGCCTATGTGAGTGTTATCTGCCATATTTTGTTTTCACCACTCTTTTAACATTTGGTACTTTTATTGATATAATCTTCATTTCTAGACTCTCTTCCAGGCCTCTCTCTTCTGTCTTTTCTTTTCAGGTTCTAGCACACCCTTTAGTGTTTCCTGAAAATCTGGTCTCTTCCTTAGATTCTCCCAACTTCTGTTTATTTCTGATATTCTAGACTCAACCTCATTTTTTGAAATATAATCTTGCCAAATATAAGATTCTTGAATGGAAGTTTTTCTCTTGTAGTATCATAAATATATCACACCACCGTCTTCTGGTCTCCATGATTTCTTGTGAGAAATCAGCACTCTATCTTATTGGATATCCTTTCTTTCTTTTTTTTTTGCATGCTCTTATCTTGTTCTCGGAATTTTCACTTTGTCTTTGGCATTGACATTTTGATTCGTGTGTGTCTTCAAGTTGGTCTACTTGGAGTATTTTGAATGGGAGTACATTGGCCTCCTTAGACATGGATCTCTGTGTCCTTCAAAAGGGTTGGGAAATTTTCTAACATTATTTCTTCAAATATTCCTTCTGCCCCTTATCTCTTGTCTTCTCCTTCTGGGACACCCATGACATGACTGTTTGCATGATGTTTCATGGCATTATTTCCCTGAGACCTTGTTCGATTTTTTCCATTCTTTTCTTCATCAGTTCTTTTGTATGTTCACTTTCAGAGGCCATTTTTTTAAGCTCGCCAATCCTTTCTTCTGCCTCCTTACAACTGCTATTTATGATTCCAATATTTTTTTAATTTGAATTTTTGCACCATTAATTTCCATAAGATCTGCTTTCTTTCTACGTATACCTTCAAATTTTACTTTGTGCTCATCCAATCTCTTCTTAATATCTTTAATCTCTTTAGCCATTTCATTGAATTTATTAAGGAGATTTGTTTGAATATCGATGATTAGTTGTCTCAACTTCTTTATGTCATCTGGATGCTTATCTTGTTCTTTTAACTGGGCCATGTCTATCTGTTTCTTGGTGTAGCTTATAATTTTTTGTTGTGTCTTGGCATCTGGCTTACTAGAGTATTTATTCAGAGTGCAGGTTTTCTCATTAGTTTCAGGCTTCCTGCCCTTTCTCCCTTGCTAGTTGTGCAGTATGAGCCAAGGATGTAGTTGTTACAAGATATGGAGGCTGAAGCTGCCCTCATTGCACCAGGTACCAATGCAGCTTTTCCCAACTTTCTCCTTTGCCAGAGGTAGGGACAAAGTCACAGCTTTGTGGAATAATACAAGTTGTGCTGGCCTAGACTGTAGCTGCCCAGAGAGACTGATGAAGCTTCACACCCCTTTCTCCCTTGCCTTGGATAGGGGTGGAGCTGTAGGTGTGGGCAACAATCTATGCAGTTCAGCTCCAAAGAAGAACACAGTTGCCCTGGTAGACTTCCGATCTTTGCCAGCCAAATGTACCTGCAGTTACCTGGATAGGCTTGTGCAGGGCCTGCCAGCCTCCTTCCTGTGAGAGTTGGGGCTGAAGCCTGGGATAAGTTTGCAGGGTGATCTGGGTGAAATAAACTGGTTCCTAATGTCACTGTGATTTTTGTTCAGCCCAGTTTCCCCTCACACTGGGAACAGGGTCAAAATGGAGGACAAAGGCCTCTTTCAGACTTCAACAGTTTCAATCTTTAGATGTTCTTAGTGTTATACTTTAGCAAACCAAATTTACTAATCAGTAGCTGAAAGCAGTGGCCAAACATCTCTTCCTCCCCTGTTTTTAGGAATGGAGCTTCCAATTCCAGCCACAGAATTGCTGCTGGGCGACTTGCACTGCCAACATCAGGTGAGCAAATGCCTCTGAGACCTGGCCAGTAATTTCCTAGAGAAGCTGCCACAGGGCCCCAGCTTCCTCCCTGTAGAGGTGGGGCTGGGCCTAGGCTAGAAGTGCAATATGGCCTGGATGGAAGGAAGCCGGTTCCCACAGCGCTATGATTTTCAGTCCTCCCCACTTCCCCTCATGCCAGGTGCAGAGTTAAGATGCCAGCTACCAGCCTCTTTCTCACTTGAACAATTTCAAACTTTAGTTGTTCTTAGGGCTATATTTTTGTCTGCAAAATTTACTCAGCAGTAGCTGAAGTTGGTGCCCAACCATCTCTTCCTCCCCTGTTTTTTGGAAGTGCAGCTTTCGATTCCAGCCTCAGAAAAGTTCCTAAGGCAGTTTCGGCCTACCTTGGAGGATGCGCAACAGCCTCCGTGGCTTGGAGTCCTCTAATTATGAGTCTTCTCTGCAGATGGGCAGCCACCTCCTTCCATTCCTTCAAGTATGTTGCAGGATGTGCTTCCAGTCTCCTGGAGTCTCCAAGCAGGTGCATCAGCTAGCTCAAGTTCTCTGCATGTTTACTAAGTGTGCCCTGTATCAGGAACTGACTCTAGACGCTCCTTCCTCTGACTCATCTTGCTGGCTGTTCTATCAGGTTATGCACATTAAAAGAATATATGTAGAAATATAGTTGAGGATATTATGAGGAATTGGACATATTCCAAAGTTCCCATTTATTTGATCCTAATGCACTTGTTTCTTGTACAGCACCATGTCCCTCTAATAGAATCAAGTTGTAACCAAACTTTTCTAATTTAAAAGAAAGGTCTTTTGAAGGTCCTCAGGATTTATGAAATTTCATACTCTGTATCCAGACTCCCTTCCCACATTTTTGGTTTATGATTTCCTAAATCAGAAGATTTTTGAGAATGTTATATAATCAAAAAAAATGTCAGCTGCGCTGAAAGGGGCAAAAAGAGAACAAAATTAAAGAAGGCTGTGGAATTACAAAATTCTATATACTGATAAAACTATGAACTTTAAAACTTTTGAAGGAAAACAAAGTATGATACCTTATTTTGCTGCTATCATAAGTACTACAGAATGGAATGGCTTGAACACTGGGACTTTTTAGACTGACAGCTTTGAGGTTAGGAGAACACCACTACTGAGACAGCAGCAAGGCAATGCTTTCTCCCCAAACTCTACAACATTCCCGTGCTGGATACCAGAGATCCTTGAGGTTCCTTGGCTACTATCCCTGCCTTACCTTCATAGCAATGTCCTCTTCTTTCCACCTTATGGATCCTCCCTATAGCTTCTATATCTTTGAATGAATTTCGCATGCTTATAACAGAATTCAATGGTCTGGATTAAGGCCCCCTTCTAATCATGTCAGCTACACCTGAACTCAAATAACATATTCGATGTCCTACCTACAATATGCCCACACAGACAGGAATACTGACAATGACTAAGAATTCATATGTAATTCAATCTACTCCTGATAAGACAGAGGTCAGCTCTGCAGGGAGAGTTATAACAAACAGGGTCTCAGAGGCCAGAGACCTGGGTACAGAAGCCAAAGCCAGAGGTCCAGAGGTCAGAGACATGTCACCAAGGACAATCCATAGAGATGACCCCAGGCAATGAACCTAACAGAACTTCAGGATTTCAAAATTGCTTGGGAGCAGTGTTTCCTCTCTTCCTTTCATCCTCTCCATTTTGGAATCAGGATGTCTGCAACATTTATACTATGTCTGCCCCAAGGGGTATTTTAGAACCAGTAAAATTGTTTTCTTGTTACTGATCTATAGAGAGAAATGAATTTACCCCAGATCAGATCCTACTGAGATCCAATACCTCAATGCCTCCTGAGGTATTGAGCTAGGCCTGTAATATACAATCAGGGGACGCAGAGCAGAAGGACCTGCCCCGACAGAGGGTCCAGTAGGTAAGGAGGGAGAGTGACATGAGACCTTCAGAGGAGATTCTGAACCTGTGCTGGTCAAGATTATACCTTTATAACATATTTGGAGGACAATAGCATGGACCAGAGGAAGGGAAGGAGAATGAGAAGGAGTCAAAATAGGAAAGTTTAAATAAAGGAGGCACAGGGAAGAGGTAGTTGATCCATCAGGGAATAAAACACTCTGAAATGGGCTTTCATTTAATCTTTTGGAGCATGAAAATAGCCATCAGAAGAATCTAGAATTAGTCTGCCAGGTGGTAAAAGACATGTGGTGCAGTCAACCCAAAGTCAGGCTGATGGCCAGCTAAGGAGCATGTGAAGGAGATCAAAGATGATTGAGCTTAGAAAACACAGACCTCAGGGGACCTGCCAGATAACTATACGCCAAGAGTAGGCCCAGGTGAGCCAGTGAGGCCCCCATATGAACAGACTGCACAGCTCACCAGAAACTCACCAGCTAACACTTTATGATACTGGTTTTGGGCATGTTATCTTACATGAGTGTAGCTAACTGATATATTAACATCTTTTAAATTGCTATTCATTGTTAAGTCACAATCTCCTCCCCAGACCTGATTTATTTTTTTATTTTTTTTATTTATTTCATTTATTTTTTATTTTTATTTTTCATCCTAAAACCAAAAAATGGCATAGTGTATACTTTTAATATGTGCTTTTTTCTCATCAACTACAATGATAGGAGGGATTTTTGCAACTGACAGAGGAACCATTTAATAAATGTTTCTTGAGTGAGTGAATGACATGGATTCAATTCTTAAAATGCCTCTCATTACTAAGAGTAAAGAGCAGTTATGTCTGTCAGAGTGTTTGGTGTATTCTCTGTTTTTATGAGACATTTGGTGACTAAATTTCATCCACCAATGTATTTATGAAGAAACTTCAGAAATGATACTAGAATATCTGGAGTATTCCCCCAGCACACTGAGAATAATGTGTTCATTAAAATTTATCCAGGGAAGCTCATGTGGCTCTACTGATAGAGCATCTGCCTACCACTTAGGAGGTACAGGATTCAAACCCAGGCCCTCCTGGCCCATGGGGTGAGCTGGCCCATGCACAGTGCTGATGGGCACAAGGAGTGTCAAGCCACGCAGGGGTGTCCACCATGTAGGGGAGCCCAATGTGCAAGGAGTGCACCCCAAAAAGAGAGCCACCCCATGCAAAAAAAGCACAGCCTGGAGAGCTGATGCAGCAAGATGATTCAAGAAATGAGACAGATTGCTGGTGCCACCGATAAGAATACAAGTGAACACAGAAGAATACACAGGGAACAGATGCAGAGAGCAAACAATGGGGGTGGAAAGGTGAAAGGAGAGAAATAAATAAATAAATAAAAGAATAATAAATAAACTTAATTCAAATTGTTCAGGTTCGGTAGACTTAAAAACCATGAATTCCTTCAGTGCCAGAGGATGGTAAGAGAGAAAGTTGACAATTGGTGAAAGAGTTCACGAGGAAAGTTCTCACACATTTCTAGAAGCTTAAAGCTGAAGAATTAGAGAGTTGCCATGAAAGAATGAGAATTGCTGAAAGAGATGGAGAAAAGAAAAGGAGGCAGACTTTCAGTTATTCTATAAATATTTGGATATTAGACTGTTCTAGTTAGCCAGACTGAAATAGGATGGCTTCCACAAGAGGTATTTATTAACTTACAAGCTTAAAATTTTGAGATTGAGGAAATTGTCTAAATCAAGGCATCATCAGGCAATGCTTTCTCCCCAGAGACCAGCTGCCAGTGATGCTAGAATCCTCTGTCACGTGGCAAGACCCATGGTGATATCTGCTTGTTTCTTCTGTAACTTCCAGGTTCCATTGCTTCAGATTCTTGCTGCCATGGCTTTCTCCTTCTTTGTCTGAATCTCATTCTCTTATAAAAGACTTAAGTAAAGGGACTGAGACCCACAGTGGTCCAGGCATGAACTGAATTAACCTACTCAAAAGGTTCCACTTACAACAGGTTACACCTGCAGAACAGATTCCCCTTAAGATCCCACTTTACTGAGATCCACACTGCTTCACACCATCAAATATACATATATTCTATTTGAATTATTTTTTTCTTTTTTAAACAGATGGAGCATACAACATTAAGTAATATTGTAAAGAGTAAAATTATATATGTGTAATTTCAAATTATGAGAATAAGATGAAGTAAACACAGATCTTATAACAATATAGAAAACATTTAATTTTTGGCATTTTATGGCTCAACCATTTTATAAGAGAACTATAGAAATAGTAGGACAATCGCAGGAATATAAAGCTCATTGGAAAATTTATATCCAAACTGAAATCAACATATGTCATTGGCTGAGCATCATCCCTTATAACCTAAGCAGTCTTCAATGAGTTTAGTATATTAAGGCACCCACAGTTACTATCTGATGGCTATAAGAAATGAAAATATTTATCTAAATAAAAAACAAGTTAGAGTAGCAAATCAAATCATCTTTTGTGACACTGAAAAGAAAGGCTTGGATGGCAAAGTGTCCAGGGAAGAAAGAGTAAGGGAGGAAAATGACCTTCCACAGGGAAGTTTTGAATATGAAGGATCAAGGATTTAATCTTGGGAAGGACCAGTGTTGGAGGATGTTGGAGGAGAAGGAAGAAGATGATGAACTTTAAAAATTAAGGAGATACAATCAATACATGAGGGCATAAAGTTGAAAGGACCATAGCCTAGAGGGTCAATGCAGTCATTTTATCTGACCAAGTGAAAAAAAGATTTCTATGGTACAGTTCCCTAAAGGGTGTGGTTTCTCAGACAGATGGAGAAAGCAAACATTTTCAAGTCTATATGAAGAGGAAGCAGCTGGTGCTGCAGGACTCACTGCCCTACAGACCTGGGGAGGAGGTTTGTGTCCGAAGTTGAAGCACTGTGGGTATAAAGCTTTTATAATGCTGACAATAATAATTTCCCACATCTTCAGGCTGGAATCTGCTGATGGTGAGAGTGAAATCTGTCCCAGACCCACTGCCACTGAATCGATCAGGGACCCCAGATGGCCGGTTTGATGCATAATAGATGAGCAGTTTAGGAGTCTGTCCTGGTTTCTGCTGGTACCAGTTTAAGTAGCTGCTAACACTCTGACTGGCCTTGCACTTGAGGGTGACGGTCTCTCCTGCAGATGCAGCCACAGAACCTGGAGACTGGGTCATCACGATGTCCCCACTGGCACCTGCAACCAGAAAAGAACATAGAGCTTACATTAAATCACTAATGTATAAAATATGTATCTAAATGTAGGTTTTCTTATTTTTCATATATATTTAGATCTGCTTTAGATGAAATGGTTTGCTCACTCTGCATGTTAAAACAATTCTCCAGCTTTATAAAAATAATACTCTTCTAAACCTCTCACCTGAGGCCCAGAACACCAGTAGGATGAGCAGTTGGGAATGTGACATCATCTTGCTCACCCAACTGATGTACTCTGTCCCCATCTCCAGGGAAACTGCATTAATAGAGCTCTGAGCAGACAACCAAGTCCCTGAGGAACATATGCAAATCTATAGAGAGTATAAAGTCAAATGTACTTGTGCAGTGAGTTGTAAAGATAAATAATAGATGGAGATAAAAATACCATGACCAGAGGAAATGGAACTACATGCCTGCAAAAGGCAAGATATCAACTTAACAACACAACTTTCAACAATATTCAGCACAATTTGGAAAATGAAATATTTTATCCGCAATTGTACTCTTTCAAATCAACTGCACCCATCTTGAAAACAAAAGGAATTTGTAATAAAATACTTGCATCTGTAAGTATAATATCAGAACTTAGTTAAATGTTATAAATATGGTACGAAAACCTAGGTAGAATATACTCATATCATTGGATAGATTAAGATGGCAGAAGGATTGCCCTTATGCACAACTGAGCACAGTCAGAGAGACAGATAAAGCAGATACAACCCCCAGATATTGGTTCCTTTGAGGGCTAAAGAGACCCATGGGAGTTATGGTCATGGCCGATGGGGTTAACTACCAGGGCAGATGGCCCCTCTTTGGAAATGGTGTTTATGTGTGATGAATCTGGACTCAGATGGGATCTCCCTTCATAAGACTTTCATGCTAATGTGCTGGAGGTGCAGTTAATGTTGGGGTTTAAGATATATTTAGGGGATTTGAATCTCTGGACTGACAATGTGATAGCCAGATCCTGAGCCTCAACAGACTCCAGCACCTACAATCTGATTTATTGGACTTACCACACTCAGCTAAGATGGAGGTGAAGAAGGACAACCACCACACCATGGAGCCTAGAGTGATTACAACTGAAAATGGGAGGATTGCATCCAGCATCCAGGTGGAATCTGAGCCTCCTCTTGACATAAAGGTGCAATGGACACAACCAATCCAGTGTCCACATAGAAGAGGTGGCATTGGATTGGGAAAAGTGGACATAATGGACAAAGGGTATGGGGAAAGGCAGGAAGAGATGAGAGGTGGAGGCGTCTTCGGGACATGGAGCTGCCCTGGATGGTGCTTCAGAGGTAATCACCGGACACTGTAAATCCTCACAGGGCCTACATGATGGAATAGAGGAGAGTATGGGCCATGATGTGAACCAATGTATATGAGGTGCAGAGGTGCCCAAAGATGTACTTACCAAATCCAATGGATGTGTCATGATGATGGGAACGAGTGTTGTTGGGGGGGGGGAGAGGGGGGGTGGGGGGGTGGGGTTGAATGGGACCTCACATATATATTTTTAATGTAATATTATTACAAAGTCAATAAAAAATAAAAAAATTAATAAAAAAAAAAAAAACAAAATAAAACAATTTTTACAAAAAATAATGTAAAGGTGGGGTAGGAGAGAGGTGGTGGAGAAATAATACAGTTTTGGATAAGGCATTAAATTTTTTAGTTAACTTTTGACTCAAATAGTGATGGACTTTTTTTTTTTTAGATTTATTTATTTATTATGCCCTTGAGGCTTGTTCCTTTTTTTGCTATCTCTTCTCTGTGTCCATTCACTGTACATTTTTTCTGTATCTGCTTGTCTCCCTTTGTTGCATCCTCTTGCTGTGCCAGCTCTCTGTGGTGCATGGGCCATCAGCTCTCTGCAGTGCACGGGCCATCAGCTCTCCGTTGCTTGCGGGCCAGCCTGCCTTCACAAGGAGGCCCTGGGACGCGAACCCAGGGCCTCCCACATGGTAGACGGGAGCCCAACTAACTGGGCCACAGCAGCTTCCCAGTGACAGACTTTAGTATTTATAAAGAACATGGAAATGCCAAATAGGTTCAAGATTTATTAATTCTTCTTCGTTTTGCACAGCAATGTATAAAACACAGCATGCAATGTTATCTCTTTCCCCGAAAATGCAAGATTAAAAGTAGGTCACAGCTTCTGAGGGAGAATAAAAGTGCCAGGAGGAGTACTATGAGCACAGGTGACTTGAAGAAATGATGACGATAATGAGATGGCATGACTGCTGAGAATCAGACAAGGAGGCAAAAATTCTCACTCCAGCCCTATCAACCATTTCTATGTGGCCTTGGCTGAGTCACTTACACTATCAGTGATTTGATTTTTAACATAATACTAAGTTCATCTTCCTCACAAATGTACTGCTAGGTAAAACAAGTATGGTAAAGATCTATTAGGACATCTTGCACATCTCTAGCCAATGAAATTTTGCTCCCAACTATGTGGAGATTTTTTTTAGTGCATTGTTAAATAAGAAGCTGTGGGACTTTTACCACTTCTTTCCATAACAAAATGGATTTTATTAACAGGAAAAAAATTTTTAGTACACATATGACTAAAATTTTTTCATTCAAAATCATTCCTTTATCATGTTATTCTATAGAATGGGATGGGTTCATATATATAATACACACATACACATATATACACATTTGTGTTTGTGTGCATAATTACAACTATATAAATATTTGACTTTATATAAAACTTATTCATATGTGTAATTGATATATAGTCTTAAATTTTACATTTTGCATAAAGTACTATGTGTTTCTTCATTTTTTCTTGTTCTGAGGCTCATTCTATATTATTCTAATTCTTTATTTACAATGTTACATAAAAATTCCTCCTAAAAATTATATTTTAATTATAGTTAATGAATCAGCAACCTATTTAGCTCTTATAAAGAATAAATAGAACATGACTTTTGTTTGTTTGCTTTTCTTTTCTTTCTTTTTTTTTTTTAAGCAGGTATTGAAACCAGATCTCATACACAGGAAGTAGGCACTCAAACCACTAAGCTACACCAGCTTCCTGTTTGCTTTTTGTTTTGTTCTTCTGTTTATTCATTTTTGTCTAACAATTTATCAACAAGCCAGCAGTCTGTATACTAAGCTCCATCTTGAAATTGCTCTCTGATTTGGCCAGTACAGAGATGATAAATGCCATCTGTAATGACAGTGTAAACAAAATATGTTGACTTAGAAGATGAAATTAGTAAAAACTGGTTTCTTTCTCTTTCGATGATTCCTATCTTAGTGGAACTACTAAAATCAACTCAATGGTTGTCAAGATCCATTGAACTTTATAGTAAGCATCTAGGTAGTACCACAGTACAGATGTTAAAATAGAATACCACAGTAAAACTACTTTCATTCTCATCTGCTTAATAAAGTACTTCATTGACAAGATGACTTTCTGTAATTTCTGACATTTTGTCCAAATAAAATCTGTTTGCCTTCTTTATAAATGTATTTTGCCTTGCAAAATAAGCCAAGCCCTCAACTTCTATAATACATTAAAGTATAGGAAGCATGTACATTAAAATAATTGAATCTGATTTTCCTAATTAAAAACAAATCACTAGGGAGTAGATATGACTCAAGAGGTTGAACGCTTGCTTCCCACATGGGAGGTCCCAGTGCCTCCTAAAAAACAAAAACAAACAACAAGCAAAGGAAAGAAAAAACCAACTGAGGGGAGCTGATGTGGATGAGTGGTTGAGTGCTGGCTTCCAACTTACAAGTTCTGGGGTTCAATCCCCAGTCCTGGAACCTCAGAAAAAAAAAAAAATCACTAGCATAAAGCATTAGCTATAAGTCACAAAACTAAAAACATCTCCATAATCTAAATTTTAAAATCTTTATATTTTGTAAATGGGGAATTAAGCCTGGATATAATTTATAGTAATTTAAATAACTCTCCCTACCCTTTTATTGGTGTGTGGTGTGGGAGAGACAACTGCTTTCCTAACAAACCCTGAGATTTTCTCACAGGTATCTTCTAGGATGTCTCATCTTTACCTGCCACATTCTGTCTTCTTCAATTTCTAATTAGTCTTGGCTTCTATGTTCTCATCTTGGCCTACTACTATTTGATTTTATTAACACAACAATAACACAATTCTAGAAAAAAAAACTTAAAAGCTATGAAGAAATTAAAAATCAGATATAATCCCACCATTCAGAAACAACTATTAACATTTTTATATAAACTTTTAAAATAAAAATTAGAATACTATATAACCTATATCAGTTTGTAAAGTGATCTTTTTCATTTAAAAATATATTCCAAACACCTTCTGTTTTCTAATTCCCTTCACATTTTTAATATCTTAATTTTACTTTTTCTCAAAAATTTTTCAGTCTTTACTGTTTTATTAGTTTAGACAAGGGGTCAGTAAACATTCTTTTCTGAAATGTGCCAGCTGGTAAATATTTTAGGATTTGCAGATCATATAGTCGCTGCTGCAATCAATCAACTCTGTCAATGTATTATAAAAGCAGCCATAGACATAAAGAATGAGCATGGTTGTGTTCTAATAAAGTTCCAAATAAAGCTTTAAAATACAGGCTTCTTTGGTAGGTCCATCAGATTTTTCTATGTAGATCATCATGTTAACTGCAAAACAAGAAAATTTTACTTATTCCTTTCTAATCTAGATATCAACTTTTTTCTTACCTCTTGAGTATACTATCCAGAACCTCTGGTACAATATTGAATAGAAGTAATAAAAGCAGACATTCTTGCTTTATTGCTGATCTTAGGGGGAACCTTCAGTATCTTACCATTAGGAATGATGTTAGTGGTAGAAATAAAAATGAGGAAGTTCCCTTTTATTCCTAGTTTGCTGCCAGTTAACAAGGATGAATGTTAGATTTTGTCAAGTGGTACTCAACGATTATATAGTTATTTAGTTTTAGTTAGTATGGCACATTGCACTGATTTATTTTCAAATGTTCCTGGGAAAAAACCCTACTTGGCCATAGTGTATATCTTTTCTATAAACTGTGGAATTTTATTTGCCACATTTTAGTTAAGAAATTTTGCATCTATGTTCATAATGAATATTGGTCTGTGGCTTTCTTTATTGGAATATTTCATAGTATTATAGTATAAGAATAATGTTGGCCTCATTTTCTTTTCTCTTTTCTGGAAATTGTCCAGAAGAGTTTATAGATTTGTTATTATTTATTCCTTGAATGTTTAACAAAATTGACGAGTGAAGCCTTGGTTTGGCACCTCTATTTTAATTTGAGGAAATGTTTTAAAATACAAATTCAATTTCCTTAACAGATAAAGAACTCTTCAGGTTATTGACTTCTTTGAGTAGACTTTGATAGCTTCTATTTCAAGGTATTTGCCCATTTCATCTAAGTTGTAGAATTTATTGGCATAAATTGTTTTTATGCTTTTAATAGTCTTATAATCTGTAGTGATGTAATCTCTTCATTCCTGATATTGTTAATGTGTATCCTTTTTTTCTGATCATTCTGGTGATAAATTTATCAATATTATAGATCTTTTCATTGTTTTTTTCTCTATTGTTTGTCTGTTTTCCATCTCATTAATTTCCACTCTGATCTTTATCATATCCTTTTTTGCCTGCTTTCTTTGGTTTAATATGCTTTTTTTCACCCCCTTCTAATTGCTTGAGGTTGAAGCTGAAGTCATTGACTTGAGACCATGTACTTCCTTTCTAACACAGGTGTTTACCTCTATAAATTTCCCTTTAGTTGTTAGTTTAATGGAAACACACATTTTTCTATGTCATTTTTATTTTTAGGCAGTTCAAAGTATTTTCTTCTTTCCCTGTTCATTTTATCTTTGACCTGGTAGTTAAAAATATGTTGACATGAAAATATTTGGGAAATTTTCTAGTTATCTTCCTGTTATTACTTCTAGATTAATTACATTTGGTCAGAGAACACACCTTTTTATGCCGTGATTCTTTACAATTTATTGAGACTTGTGTTAGCATCAAGAATACTGCCTACCTTGGTAACTATTTCATGTGCATTTGAAAAGATGGGATCTAAGCCCCTCTCAATCAGAGAAAGGGAAGACATCACCATCCCAAAATTCTCAAGACTGAGGAATGAACAAATATAAGAATGGAAAGCAAAAATGGACTAAAGTAGACTTATAATTATTCTAGCAATGGAAGAACTTGTATCATTGATAAAAAGGCAGTGGTCACCAGAGGTTCTGAGGGGAGAGGGAGGGAAGAATAGGTGTTAACATAGGGGTATTTTGGGGACATTGCAATGATGGATACAGGCCAGTATACATTTTGTTAAAGCCTACAAAATTGTGTGGGGCAAAGTGTAAACTATAATATAAACTATAGTCCTTGGTTAGTATGATACTTCAATATGTGTTCATCAATTGAAACAAACATACCATACTAAGGAAAGATGTTGTCAATGTGGGAAAGTGTGGGAGGGGTTGAGGTGGGGTATATGGGAAACCCCTATATTTTTGCTGTAATTATGTAATCTAAAGCTTCTTTAAAAATAAAAATATATATTAAAAAAAAAAAAGATATATTTAGGGGATTTGAATCTCTGGACTGACAATGTGATAGCCAGGTCCTGAGCCTCAACAGACTCCAGCACCTACAATCTGTTTTATTGGACTTACCACACTCAGCTAAGATGGAGTTGAAGAAGGACAACCACCACACCATGGAGCCTAGAGTGATTACAACTGAAAGTGGGAGGATTGCATCCAGCATCCATGTGGAATCTGAGCCTCCTCTTGACATAGAGGTGCAATGGACACAACCAATCCAATGTCCACATAGAAGAGGTGGCATTGGATTGGGAAAAGTGGACATGGTGGACGATGGGTATGGGGAAAGGCAGGAAGAGATGAGAGGTGGAGGCGTCTTTGGGACATGGAGCTGCCCTGGATGGTGCTTCAGAGGCAATCACCGGACATCGTGGATCCTCACAGGGCCCACTGGATGGAATGGGGGAGAGTATGGGCCATGATGTGGACCATTGACTATGAGGTGCAGAGGTGCCCAAAGATGTACTTACCAAATCCAATGGATGTGTCATGATGATGGGAGGGAGTGTTGCTGGGGGGGGGGGGGGGGGGGGAGAGGTGGGGTGGGGGGGTAGGGTTGAATGGGACCTCACATATATATTTTTAATGTAATATTATTACAAAGTCAATAAAATAAAAAAATAAAAAAAAAAAGATGTAGTGCACGTATTGTGTTATCTATTTCAGTCTATTCTAAATTTTAACATCCCAAAAGAACCTCACTTAATACTTCCAAAACAAGTCCTCTGTATTGCCCTTAACACAATATTCCTCCCAGAAAGGAGTTACCAATATTTACAAGTCACCCTTAGGACTATCATTGAAGTTGACCACTTTATAAAATCACCTGAAGTGTAACACCTCCACCTAGTGGTCATAAGTAAAATGGCTTCAGCTCCCAAGGTCTGATAGAGCATTTCTTCATTTATTCCTACTCAAAACTAATGATACTTTTTGAATTATGCAAATAACAATGTCATGAACACATCTAGGCATAGGATATTAAATTATGAACAAGTAGAACGATTCGTTTTACTGAAAGGTTACACAGTAAACAAGTAACATTTCTGAGGCCTTTGCTACCCTGCTTCTTTGAGATTTCCTCCTCTGAGCTAAGCTGTTACTCAGGAAAGGTAGGGCCACATGAACCTGCTCCATTTCAGGATCAACCCTCTGCACGAACAGAGGTAAGAGAAAATTTAGGACACTTTCACAATGTATGGATAAAAAAATCTGCCACTATCATAAGTATATCTTTTCCTGTAGACTTTCTCCAAATCTCCTGAGGTTTCCCATGATGTACAATGTCCCAAGGCATGTATTGTTCTAATTCTAATTAATAAGTTCATTTTCTGTAATTTGTCTCCTTAAGAGCCCACTACCTTAGGAGAGGGTCCCCTCCAGCATTCAGGAATGGTGCTGCAGATGCCCACATCATCAGGGAGGGCATTCCTTCTCATCTACATTCCACCCTGTTCTTGGTCCACCATTTATTTGGGTTTAGAAAATTCTAATATTTTCTTCACATTTGCTCCCTACCCCCTGAAATTACACTGAATATACATTCTTTAGTTTGCTTGTTTGACTTCAATTCTACTACCTAGTCATAGGTTTCCTTCTTCAATGCAATATATTCTCCTTTCCATGCTTACACACATTCAAAAATATAAAGTCATCATGATGATAAAAGAGAATGTGTCTTGTAGGGTAACTGGCACAGAGGGGTCCACCTAACATGTGGGATTTGGAAATGTCCTCTTTGAGGGGGGACAGTTGGCCTCATGCATGAGTAGAGGAGGGGCTCACATTCCAAGCACTGGGAAGAGCACATCAGAAAATAAGCAGGACTTGGGAAAAGATGGTCCTGGATGTTTTTAAGAAAGATTGATGAAACAATGTGTGAAAGCAGACAGGGGTCTGATCTGAGGGGAACATTAATGGGATGAAATTACGACATTTATTTTAAGTGCTGGAGAATTCATGGAACAAGAGTTAAAATTAATTTTCATTTTACAAGCAATAACACTCCGAGGATGCAGAAACTGTGGAAGCCACGGTGGTTTCAGTGCAGCTGGGAAACTAGATTTTCTGTCCTCTCCTCTGAAGTCATCCGATGAATTTAAAAAGTCAAATTTTCCAAATGTAACCCAATGCCAAAAATCCAATAGACTCAGTCAATCTTTGTGTTAACATTGTGTGAAGTAGAATTCTAAAAAGCCTGAAGACTCCAGCCGTCGGGCGTATACACGCCTTCTCTCAGCTGCTGAAACAGATGAATCCTGGGTCAGAACTCTGCCATTTACAGGCTGTGGGGCTCTGAGAAAGGTTCCTCACCGACCTGGGCCTCACGTTGTCTCTCGTAAAATGCAGATAACGATGGTAACCACCTCATAGATTAAAAATAACTGCGAAGATTAAAAGCGATGGCAGGTGAGGAGCTCACACCCTGGCACCTCTGAAAGCCCAGTGGGAGCAGCCTATTGAGTGCAGACAGCTCTGAGCATGAGCGGTGGAACCTGTAAGAGAGAAGTGAGGGGGAAGGCGAAAACGAGGAGGAAAAGGAAAGAGAAGGAATTAAAGAGGAAAGGGGAAGGGAAGGGAGAAGAGGGGAATAAGAAAGAAAGCAAGAATGAGGGAAGGATCTCTGGCAAGGAAACTAGGAAGGCCCTGCCCTGGGACGCCCCGTCAGGCAGGGCTGCTGTCCTCTCTCAGGGCAGAGAGAGCGTCTCCACACTCTGCACGTAGCGAGTGGGAAGCAGCGACTCCTCCTGAGCAGGGAGACCCACCCATGGCAGAGGACTCAACTGTTTGGGGGCAAAGATCTGGACATCTGGAAAGAGCTGGTGGACTGTACATAAATTAAGACACAGTGAGAGGAGCTAAGACTTTCTGGTAGCTGGAGGAAGTTTTATAATAATAACAAAGTTGAGTCTCCTGAGCCTGGGGCAGTCAGCTGCTCACCCCTCACCCCACCTGTCCCCGCTTTAGGCCACGCCCACCGCCCCAGCACCCCTGAGTGCACCGCTTCCCCCACGTCCCCCTCAGCTGGTCTGCAAGACCAAGAGCCTATTTGGGGACCTTCAGGTTCTTTTCCAACTCTGACGTCCAGGCCTCAGGATGGGATCCTCTCTGGTTTCAAAACTGGAGTGTAGCTTCTATTTTTAACACTTTTTCTATAAAAGGAGGTTTTTAGAATATTCCAAGATTTTTTCATGTTGATGCTAACATGTTCCCGCCCAAAAAACCCAAAACAATTCCATGAGTTAAACGTAGTATTTTGAAGAAATGGGAAAAGGGAGTGCAGATGATGAGTAAAGAAATTGAAAAGAACAGTAAGGGGGCAGATTTGCTTGTGGTTGAGCGCCTCCCTCCCAAGTAAGATCCCTGGTTCCTTCTTAAAAAAAATTTAAAAAAAATAGGTAAAGGAAGATGGAGACAAAGAAATTGGAGGGAAGGAGGAGAAGAAGGAGGAAAAAGAAGCAAAAATTAACTGATGAGAGGATAAGAAATGAAGTAGGAAGAGAAGAGGGAAAGCAGAGATGTTTGTTTGCTTGTTTGTATTTTTATAGCATGCCTGTTCCAGGCATTGACAATTCCCAGTCCTAGCTTTTCAATCTGTCTCCCTCCAACCTAACGATTTTATTTGTGCTTTCCTGAAATCCTGGCTCCCAGTGAGATCACGTGTAGGTCAGCCTTTTCATCTTCCCATAGAAGGAGCCACTTAGGCTGCTCCGGGGCTTGGGGAGGAAGTGGAGGGTTTATAAAGGCTAACGAGGTGGGACCTAACATTGTACCATGCTAAATTGCTGACAGAGCGGCCACTGGAGAACGTAAGGCCAAGATGCCAGGACATGGGCCCTGAGCTCCGGGGCCCCATCCCCATGGGTGAGCACAGGGGAATTACCACCAGGGGTCAAGGCAGCTGGGATTTAAGCCTGGAAAGACTCAGTGGATAAACTATTGAGCTCCTTTTCCCACATCATTGTCTGCATGTAATTGCCCAGGAAAATAGGCTCACAAGTCATAATAGGAAATTACTCGAATTTTATGCCTCATTTTTCTCATATGTAAGGGGGGAATATGACTTAGTAAGATTGGTGTGAGGATTAAGTGAAAAAATTCACGTAAAGTGCTAAGCACCTGGCCTACTAGATACTCAGGTTGCTAAAAATGTCAATCACTGTATGTAACAGGAGTAGCTCAATCTGCCTATTGTTTGACTTCCTTCCAGGGCCCCTTGAGCCTATTCTTAACAGTTGTAAATCTTTCAAGCTCCAAAATATTTGAAGCTTGCTGTTCCTCTCTGTCTTCAGTACAGCTGCCACTAGCCACATGTGGCTACCGAGCCTGGAGATGAGGCTAGTCCATACTGAGAGTTGCTGTAAGTGTAAAAACACATCAAATTTGAAAACTTAGTACAGAATTATATGTATGAAATCCCTGATTAATAATTTTTATATTGATTACGTGTTGAAATGGTAATATTTTAGATATATTAGGTAAATAAAATAAGTTATGAGAATTAATTTCACAGCTTTCTTTTTACTTTTTTTAATGTGGGTCCTGGAAATTTTTTTAGATATATATGTGGTTCTCATTATATTTCTATGCAGCGGGGCTGTCTAGATAATGCTAAACTACCACACCTATCCAAGGCTTTACACAAAAATATTTTGAATTTGATATTAATTTGGCCAATGTAAAAATGAGATGAGATTCCCTGGGCTCACACCCAACACATTAGCAAACCCAAAGAGTAATTATTAGTGAAAAGATTCTTTCCAGTCCAATCCCCTCATGCAGATGAAAACACCAGCAGAGGGACGCCTGCTTCAGATTGTTCAGCTACTAAACACCTGCGCTCCTGTGTCCTGACATCTAGTTTGCTCTTGTTTCCTCTTTACCACTCTATCTCCTTCTAATCAATTAACCCTCAAAAAAATTTCTCAATACGTTTTCTCACAAGTACAGGCATAGAAATTGCAACATTGTAAGTAATAATAACACAATTGCCTAGGAATACAAATATACTCAGATTCAAATTATTATAAGATGTGAAATGCATGAGGTTTTGAGGGAGGGAGAGGGAAGAATAGGTGTAACATGGGGCATTTTCAGGACTTTGGAATTGTCCTGCATGACGTTGCAATGAATGATACGGGCCATTATACATTTTGTCATAATCTATAAAATTGAGCAGAGCAGAGTATAAACTCTAATATAAACTATAGTCTATGGTTAGCAGCAGTGCTTCAATATGTGTTCTTTAATTGTAACAACTGTATCACACTAAGGAAAGATGTAAATTTGGGAAAGTGTGGGAGGGGGAGGGACTGGGGCATATGAGATTCTTCTATATTTTTAATGAGACATTTATATTATCTAAATCTTCTTTAAAAATTAAAAAAAATTAAAAAGATGTGAAATATTTTGCAAAGCATTAGAGGGTGGTTGACCTAACTTCTCACGTATCTACACAAGCTCACATATTTGCTGGACATGACATATGATGTAGGGAGCTAAAGGGAGGTTAGCAGCTTCTACCTGCCCCTCCCAATGCTAGCAATAGTGGGGAATGTAAAACTGTATGAGACCAGTTGCATGCTCCTTGCCACTGATGCTCCTACAATCTAATTGCACAATCAAGATATACACAAGAAACTGAACCAGTCCCTTATGACAATAGCATCAGATGGGAAAGGCAGTGTGGGAAACAGAAAAGTTATGACCAATAATCAGTGTACTTGAACCCCAATTTGCTCACTCATTTAACATGCATTTATTGAATGCCTGAAATGTGTCCGACGCTGTGTTAGATGCTGAGAACACCAAACAGGTAGAGCTTTCTGCCCTCATGGAGCTTCTAGTCTAGTGAGGGAGAAAAATAATAAACAATAAGTACAAAATGTACTATCTTAGATAATAGTATGTGCTAGAAAGAAAATTAAGGTTGGGAGGAAGGCAGAGGGGCTGGAGCAGGTTTATAGGTTTAGGTAGTTCAGGAAAGGTGTCAGTCAGAAGGTAACATTTAGAGAATGACCTAAATGAAGTGAGGAAGCAAATCTTGTGGATGAAGAGGGAAAGACATTCTGGGCACAGGAACAACAAACAAAAAGTCCTGGGGTAGGTGTGTGCCTAGTGTGCTCACAACCCAGGGAAGTGGCCGGTGTGGTGAGAAGAGCAGCAGATCATGTAGGTTCTGATGGGTCACGGGGTGAACATTTTTACTCCAAGAGATATGTGGGGTGGTGAATTTTGAACAGAAGCATGATTGCCTTTGACTTTAATTTAAACAGGATTTCACTAGATTTTCTGATGAGAACAACCATTAGGGTCCAGTGCAGGGGCAAGTATGGAGGTAGGGGCCAGAGTTAGGAGGCTATTATAATACTGTAAGTTATCTTGAAAGAGGACCTGACAGGACATACTGACTGTGTAGGTGGGAGGGAGAAAGAAAGAGAAAGAGAAGAAAAGAGTGACTCCAGAATGCACAGGCTAAGGAATCAGAAGAATCAGTTCCTTTAATTGAAATTATGGAAACCTATAGAAGGAGCAGATATGGGAGGACCAAGAGCTGAATGTTGATCCATCTGGAGTTAATTTTTTGTATGTTATGATGTACGGATCAAGGTTCATGAATTTCCCTATGGATATCAAGTCATCCCAGCATCATTTATTGAAAGACTTTCCTTGTCCCTTTGGACTGCTTAGGCATCTTCGTTTAAAATCAAATGATCATATCAATTTGGTCTGTTTCTGGGCTCTATTCCATTTCAGTGTTCTATTTGAACATCCTTATGCCAACAGATACTCTCTTGATTTCTAGTGTTTAGGAGCCCTATCATGGACATGTTTAATCTGAGGTCCCTGTTAGACCACCAAGTAGAGATGCTAGATAAACAGCTCACTATGAGTCTGGAATTCAGAAGAGACCAGCCACTGCCAGAGACATAAGTATGGTGTCTTCCCGTTGAGATGGTGTTTAAAGTCTTAAGACTGAGTGAGAGCACCTAGGGGATGGGTATGGATGAAGGAGTCCAAGTACACAGGGGTGGCAGGCTTAACCCTGGGAGACGAACCCCGAGCCCAATTCAAGTGTTACAAGGAGGAGAAACTGACCAACTATGTCAATGGTGATGACAGGTCCAAGAAGATTAGGAATAAAAATGGACCACTGGAGTTAGCGATGAGGCAGTCACTGATGAACTGGGTACGAGTAGATTCTGTGGAATGGCAGGGGCAAAAGTCTTGACTGGAATGGGTTCAAACAGAATGGGAGCTGATAAATTGGAAACAGCTATCATAGACAACTCTTTAAGGAAAGACTTAGAAATGGGAAGCAGTAAGGCAGTTCCTGGAATAAGAATTGGCATCTACTCAGGGTATATACTAAATTGAGCTAAATGATAGAATTTTTAAGTGTTAATGATAATGATCCAGTGGAGAGAAAAGCCTGATGTTGCAAGGGAAAGAAGACAAAATTGCTGGAATGATATCCTTGAGTAGGTGAGAGGAGAAGATGGTGGACCGCTGGAGATTATGGCCTTAGCAAGGGATAGAGATGGTTCATTACAGGAAAGAACGTTGTATCCACAGGAGCAGAGCAGAGAGGAGCATGGCTGTACTGGGAATTGCTTATGACTTCCCCAATAAATGTGTATCATTTGCATTTTGTAAGTTTAGGAGCCTGAGAAGACCTTGCAGAATTAAAGAAAGGGTCTGAGCAGGATGAAGCTGAGAGAAGAGACAAAGGGGAAGAAGGGGGAAACTGACTAAGATGATTACTTTCCACCTGCCAGTTCCTCTCTCCTTGGCTCCACTTGCCAACATTGTCATGGACAGAGACCCCCATGGACACCCCAACAGACACCCCTTATGAAGACTGCTTTCCTTTCTCTCCACACCCTCTACCCTCCCTCTGCTCTGTCTACTTCCTTCTTCTTGCTCCATTCCCCATTCTCAGGTAAGCAGTGGCTTCCCTTTCTCCTTCTCCCTCTCTCTTTCCCCAGTCCCTCTCAGCCTTCCTGCCCCTCCATTTACTGGCTCATATCTTCTCAGGTTTCAACTAGTCCTTTCTACCTATGCCATGTGGCATCACATGTGACAATTTATCTCTTTATAAGAAGGTTCTATCTCCCAACTCTGGCCCTACTCTTCTGTATCCCTGAAGCTAGCAAGGTTCTCTGGGTAAAGTCTGGACAGGGTTGAAGGAAAGGAGAGGACAACAGAGCCAGGAAGGCAGAGGAGAGCAGGGAACTGACATTAGCTGATACTGAAACGTGCCCTGCTTCCCAAAGGAGGAAACTAAGGCTGAGAAATGTGATGTCATGTGCTTAGGACTACAAAACTCCTGAGCAGTATAACCATGATTAGACCAAATACTAATTAATGAAAGGATCAGACTAGATGATGAACAAGTTTCTTCCCTCTCTATGAGTCTTTCTGAAGAAAATATACAAGCTTTTATTTTACCGTGGGTTCACTGTGGAAGCAAATGAGAAACAGTTCATGGCATATGTCACAGTAATAAAATCTTGATAATCAAGATAAGAAATGAAATGAGAACAGAGGAGACCTGTGATACAGCTGATGGTTCAATAAATGCCAACTTGCAACAGGTTTTTATAATACTTTATGATAATAGTAAGGGATACAGTGTCCCAGACTCTGACAAGGATCATATCAGCAGATCCTCCAATAGCCCCATGGAACAAGTTGGATTACCCTCATTATATAGATAAGGAAACTAGGACTTAGAGAGAGTAAATAACATGTCCAATGTCACACAATCAGTAAATCCAGAAATCAGGATTCATACTCAGGCAGCCTGATCAAGAGCCCTAATTCTAAAGCATAGTACTGGCTATGCTCAATAGCTACTACTCACTGTTGCTACTTTCAGGGACAAAGATTCCAAGACCCTTAGAGTGAGAAAGGAGCTTAGAAATGAAATTTCTTGTTTATTTTTATTTTTTGTTGTTACTAGAGCAAGATTTTATTTTTGATAATAAAAGTGTTATCCTTGAAACATGCCCGCTTCAGGTACATGTGTAAGGAGTTTTTAATGGCATAAGGAATGGGTTCCATTTTCTAAATTACTTTTTTTCTCTATTTTTTTTAATGTTACATTCAAAAATTATGAGGTCCCCATATAGTCCCCCAAACCTCTAGCCCCACCCCGCCCCCCACATCAACAACCACTTTAATCATTGCGGGACATGCAATTTCTCATTTATTAATTGAGGAGACCGAAGGAGAGCAACTGAAGGTCATGGTCTGGACTTTTAGGGACAGAACTGAAATTTGAAACCAGTGCTCATTTACCTATGCTTTTGCTTGTATTTTTTTCTTGAGGCCACCATCGAATTGGATAAAAAGACTCCCTACATTGCTGAGGAAAATCTCTTTTCCTGATTATAGTTGCAATCAGCTGTATATGCAATCAACTGACTACATAACCTAAATTCTGTTATGTTTTTGCTCAATGCAATAGTGAACTAATTACAGACATCTTAGGGAAGGAATCCATTCAACTCTGCAAAAAAGGAGAAATAAGAACAATAGTTGGAAAAGTAAATCCTTTACCAAATGTCCTCTTCAAACCCAACATTTTCCATCATCTCATCCCTCAAGCCACAGCCATGCCTCCAACCATTCCCTCCCCCAGGCTGATTATAATCAATTTACAAGCTGACTGAACTGAGAAGATTAAAGAAGTCACAATATCTTATAAGTGATAGTCCCAGAGACCAAGATAGCAAATGTCACAGCAACAGTCACACTGCTTTGGTCAAGGTGAAGATCCTAGAAGACTCATGATGTCTGAAGATACGTTTTTGTATGTTTGTAGTCATCTGAAGGAGACCCTATAAAATAACCCTAATCCTGGGAACCTATATGAGTTATCTCATACATAAAATTTCTGCAGATGTGATTAAGTTAAAACTTCAGACGGGAGAAGAGCCTGGATGAAAACACTGGCCCCCCAATGCCATCACATATATTCTCATAGAAGGGACATCTGACCAGAAATAGAAAATAAAGTGGTATTAAAACAATAAAGACAGTAATCAGAATCCTTGAAGACTGAAGCAAATCAGCCACAACAATCAAATTATTCATTGCAATAAGGCTCTTAATATAGGTCTTCTGTGGTGGAATCCTGATGGACTTTAGCACCAAGCACGGGGTGGTACTATAACAAATACTAAATATGCAGAAGTGACACTGAAAATGGTTGATGGGTAAAGACTTGAAGAAGTTTGAGGCCTCTGATAAAGCCTAGATTTCCTCAAGGAGAACATTGGTAGAAATATAGACATTTGCTTCTGTTGTGGGCTCAAAGGAAATGGCAAATTGTTACCTTAAAAGGGAAAGCTGATAATCCTTTTATATAGAAACAGAGCATTACTGAATTTTGTCTGTGTGTTTTTTGTGTGAAAAGCAGAACTCAAAATTAATAAACATCTACACATAGCCTAGGAGATTTCCAAGTGAAGAGTTCACACCATGTCCCAGGTTCATTTTGCTACGTATGTAAACTACAGGAGGAAAGGTAAAATGGTAAAGTGAAAAAAAAACTATTAAGTAAAAGGAACTATGAATTATGATTTGGATAATACTCCATCTGTCTAGATTGCAAAAGATGCTAAAATTAAGATCTCAACTGTAAAGAAAGAATGACCTGGAGATAAGTTCAAGGGAGACTTGACAACTTTTGCAAGTGAAAAGACATTAGGCATGTGTATATGGATGACTCCACACAAGGAGCAGAGATGAGGAACAGAGATGGGAATATCCTGGAAAGGTCTGTGGAGGACCATCTTGTCTAATGACATGTGAAATGGAGAGAAGACTTGTGCAAATTTAATACCAGATAATCCTATATATTAGGTATTAAATTTTCAATAATATTTCACTGATTTTTCTAATATAAAATAAAAAGATGCATAATTCACTGTACTTACATTATTCAACCTGCCATACATACATCATCCATCATACAAGCAATAGTTGCTTAATGGACATTTTTTAATGACTTTAAAAATATCTATAGCTACCCAAATAGATTTCAACCCATCTTTTTAATCAAATTTTAGATTGAAGTCATCCTAACTTGTCTTATTTTATAAACTTCCTGGAAAATTCCATGTAACTATGTCAGGAACACACATATTCCAAATTCTGTATTTTTATACTGCTTTGTAGCAAAGTGTCTCTGAGTCATACAGAGATGCCACTTAAAAATTCCTGTTGAATGAACAGACAACATTAAGTCAGCAGTTATTTTAGTCTATGAGATTGTTTTCATGTGCACATTTTTTACTTTATTGAAGTATATCACTCATGCATAAACTTACATAAACAATATGTGTATAGTAATAACTGTGAACTTACAAAACAAACATATATAACATAATACAGGACTCTCACACGTCACTCTACCACCAGTACCTTGCATTGTTAGACATTTTTAACTAGTTATTAAAGAACATTGTCAATATATTACTACTAACTAAAGTATTTTCCCCCAACCCACCCTATTATTATTATATTTGTATCACTTATATATGAAGATACAAAAACAATAAGTTTATAGTAAAAGTTGTGAACTTACAAAGCAAACATGCATACCATCATACAGGAGTCCCATACATCAACCCTTCACCAATACCTTGCATTGTCGTGAGACATTTCTTACAAATGAAGAAGGAATATTGTAAAAATCCTACTACTAATTATAGTCATTATCTTACATTTGGTGTATTTTCCCCCAAAATACCCTGTTATTATTTTTTAATATATTTTTATGATAGAAGTTGTAATCCTATAGACAATCATGCACATGTGCAGAATTCCCAAACAACATCCCTCAATCAACACACCACACTGTGGCGGGATATTTGTTACAGGTAAGATAATGTCATCTTATTATTACCACCTCCATAGTGTACATTTGGCACACATTTTGCATACTGACCCATTATCAACAAAGTACATCTTTAGCATAGTTGTGAGAATATTATATTATTACTGTTAACCACAATCCATAGTTCACTCCAACTGTATTTTCCCATGCTTCCCCACATTCCCACCACCCTGAAATAATGATGTACATTAGTTCCCTGAGACCTTGTTCAATTTTTTTCCATTCTTTTCTTCCTCTGTTCTTTCATATGTTCACTTTCAGAGGTCATTTATTAAGCTCATCAATCCTTTCTTCTGCCTCCTCAAATCTATTTATGATTCCAATATTTTTTATTTGAATTATTGCACCATTCATTTCCATAAGATCTGCTTTTTTTTGTATGTATCCCTTCAAATTTTGCTTTGTGCTCATCCAGTGTCTTCTTAATACCCTTAATCTCTTTAGCCATCTCATTGAATTTATTAAGGAGATCTGTTTGAACATCTATGATTAGTTGTCTCAGCTCTTTTAAGTCATCTGGAGGCTTATCTTGTTCTTTTAACTGGTTCATATCTTTCTGTTTCTTGGTGTGGATTATAATTTTTGTTGTGCCTTGGCATCTGGCTTACTAGAGTATTTATTTTGGGTACAGTTTTTCTCATTAGTTTTAGGCTTCCAGCCCTTTCTCCCTTGCTGGTTGTGTAGTAGGAGCCACGGATGTAGTTGGTGATACAAGATATGGAGGCTGAAGCTGCCCTCATTGCACCAGGGACCAAGGAAGCTTCTCCCAACTTTCTCCTTTGCCACGGATAGGGACAAGAGTCGCAGCTTTGTGGAATAATACAAGTTGTGTTGGCCTAGACTCTAGCTGCCCAGAGAGCCTGAAGAAGCTTCACACCCCTTTCTCCCTTGCCTTGGGTACAGGTGGAGCTGTAGGTGGGGAAATAATCTATGCAGTTAAGGTCCAAAGATGACCACAGTTGCCCCAGTAGAATTCCGATTATTCTGTCTTTGCCAGCCAAATATACCTGCGGTTACCTGGATAGGCTTGTACAGGGTCCGCCAGCTTCCTCCCTGCCAGAGGTGGGGCTGAAGGCTGGGCTAAGGTTGCAGGGTGATCTGGGTGAAATAAACTGATTCCTACAGTCACTGTGATTTTTTTCAGCCTGGTTTCCCCTCACACAAAATGGAGGACAATGGCCTCTTTCAGACTTCAATAGTTTCAAACTTTAGATGTTCTTAGGGTTATATTTTAGTGAGTGAAATTTACTAAACAGTAGCTGCAAGCAGTGGCCAAACATCTCTTCCCCCCCTGTTTCTGGGAATGGAGCTTCCAATTCCAGCCACAGAATTGCTCCTGGGTGACTTGCATAGTCAACATCAGGTGATAAAATGCCTCTGAGACTTGGCCAGTAATTTCCTAGAGAGGCTGCTGCAGGTCCGCCAGCTTCCTGCCTGTTGAGGAGGGGCTGGGGCCTAGGTAGAACTGCAATATGGCCTGGATGGAATGAAACCAGTCCCCACCAGCACTGTGATTTTCATTTGTCCCCGCTTCCCCTCTGCCAGGTGCTGAGTTAAGATGCCAGCTACCAGCCTCTTTTTCACTTGAACATATTCAAACTTTAGCTGTTCTTAGGATTATATTTTTGCTGCCAAATTTATTCAGCAGTAGCTGAAGTTAGTGTCCAACCGTATCTTCCTTCCCTGCTTTTTGGAAGTAGAGCTTTCAATTCCAGCCATGGAACTGGTCCCGAGGCAGCTTGCGCCTACTATGGAAGATGGGCACCAGACCTGGTGGCTTGGAGTGCTCTACTTATGAGTCTTCTCTGCAGATGGGCAGTCTCATCCTTCCATTCCTTCCAGTATGTTGCAGGATGCACTTCTGGTCTCCTGGAGCCCCCAAGCAGGTGCTTCATCTAGCTCAAGAGCCCTGAGTATTTACAAAGTATGCCCTGTAGCAGGAGCTGACTCTAGACGCTCCTTCCTCTGACTCATCTCTCTGGCTGTTCTATCAGGTTATGCACATTAAAAGAATTATGTGGAAATATAGTTGAGGATATTATGAGGAACTGCAAATATTCCAAAGTTCCCATTTATTTGATCCTAATGCACTTGTTTCTTGTACAGCACCATGTCCCTCTAATAGAATTCAGTTGTAACCAAACTTTTCTAATTTAAGCGAAAGGCCTATTAGAGGTACTCAAGAATTATGAAATTTCAGACTCCATAACCAGACTCCCTTCCCACATTATTGGTTTGTGCTCTCCTTAACCAGAAGATTTTTTAAAATGTTATATAATCAAAAACAATGTCAGCTGAGATGAAAGGGGCAAAAATTTAAGAAGGCTGTGGAATTACAAAATACAAAACTATGAACTTCAAAAATCTTTTGAAGAAAAACAAAGTATGATACCTTACTTTGCCAGGCTGCTGTCATAGGTACTACAGAATGGGATGGCTTGAACACTGGGAGTTTTTTTTTTTTTTAAATTACATTATGAAAAATATGAGGTCCCATTCAACCCCACCGCCCCCGCCCCCCACTCCCCCCACAGCAACACTCTCTCCCATCATCATGACACATCCATTGCACCTGGTAAGTTCATCTCTGAGCATCACTGCACCCCATAGTCAATGGTCCACATCATAGCCCAGACTCTCTCACGTTCCATCCAGTGGGCCCTGGGGGGATCTATAATGTCCCGTAATTGTCCATGAAGCACTATCCAGGACAACTCCACGTCCCGAAAACGCCTCCACATCTCATCTCTTCCTCCCGTTCCCCACACCCAGCAGCCACCATGGCTACCGTTCCCACACCCATTCCACATTTTCTCTGTGGACATTGGATTGGTTGTGTTCATTGCACATCTATGTCAAGTGAGGGCTTAGATTCCACATGGGTACTGGATGCACTCCTCCTGCTTCCAGTTGTAGACACTCTAGGCTCCATGGTGTGGTGGTTGACCTTCTTCAACTCCATGTTAGCTGAGTGGAGTAAGTCCAATAAATCAAAGTGTAGGAGCTGAAGTCTGTTGAGGCTCTGGGCCTGGGTGTCATATTATCAGTCCAGAGATTCAAATCGAACACTGGGAGTTTTTAGGCCCACAGCTTTGAGATTAGGATAACTCCACTACTGAGACAGCAGCAAGGCAATGCTTTCTCCCCAAACTCTACAACATTCCAGTGCTGGATACCAGAGATCCCTGAGTTTCCTTGGCTACTATCCCTGCCTTGCTTTCATAGCAGTGTCGTCTTCTTTCTCTTCTGGTTTCTGTTGACTCCATCTTCTGGCTCCTCCCTGTGGTTTCAATATCTTTGAATGAATATATCATGCTCATAACAGAATCTAGTGATCTGGATTACGGACCCCCTTCACTCAGGTGGCCGCATCTTAACTCAAATAACATATTCGAGGTCCTATCTACAATGCACCCACACAGACAGGAATACTGACAATGATTAAGAATATGTATATAATAAAAAATATACCAGATAGCACAGAGGACAACTCTGCAGGGGGAGTTATAACAAACATGGGCTCAGAGCCAGAGACCTGGGTACAGAAGCCAAAGCCAGAAGTCCAGAGGGCAGAGACGTGTCTCCAAGGACATTCCATAGGTCATAGAGATGACCCCAGACAATGAACTTAACAGAACTTCAGGATTTCAAAATTACTTGAGAACAGTGCATCTCTTCTTCCATTCATCCTCTCCCTTTTGGAATCAGGATGTCTGCAACTTTTATACTATGCCTGCCCCACCAGGGTATTTTGGAATCAGTAAAATTCTTTTCTTGTTACTGGTCTATAGAGAGAAATGAATTTACCCCAGATCGGATCCTACTGAGATCCAATGCCTCAATGCCTACTGAGGCATTGAGCTAGGCCCTATAAAATACAACCAGGAGATGCTGAGCAGAAGGACCTGCCCTGACAGAGGGTCCAGTAGGAATGGAGGGAGAGTGACAGACAAGACCTTCAGAGGAGATTCTGAACCTGTGTGGCCAGGATTATACCTTTATGTCATACGTGGAGGAAAATAGCAGGGACCAGAGGAAGGGAAGGAGAATGAGAAGGAGTGAAAATAGGAAAGTTTAAATAAAGGAGGCACAGGGAAGAGGTAGTTGATCCATCAGGGAATAAAACACTCTGAAATGGGCTTTCATTTCATCTTTTGTAGCAGAAGAATCTAGAATTAGTCTGCCATTTGGTAAAAGACATGTGGTGCAGTCAACCCAAGTCAGGCTGATGGCCAGCTAAGGGACATGTGAAGGAGATCAAACACAATTGAGCCTAGAACACACAGACCTCAGAGGGCCTGCCAGATAACTATACACCAAGAGCAGGCCCAGGTGAGTCAGTTAGGCCTCCATATGAACAGACTGCACAGCTTACCAAAAACTCACCAGCTAAGGCTTTATGATACTGGTTTTGGGCATGGTATCTTACATGACAGTAGTTAACTGCTATATTTTCATCTTTTAAATTGTTAGTCATTGTTAAGCCACAATCTCCTCTCCAGACCTTATTTATTTTTCATCCCAAAACCAAAAATTGGCTTAGTGTATATTTTTCATATGTGTTTTTTTCTCATCAGCTACAATGATAGGGATTTTTGCAACTGACAGAGGAACCATTTAATAAATGTTTCTTGAGTGAATGAAAGACATGGATTCAATGATTAAAATACCTCTCATTACTAAGAGTAAAGAGCAGTTATGTGTGTCAGAGTGTTTGGTGTTTTCTCCTCTGGTTTCATGAGATGTTTGGTGAAACTAAATTTCATCCACCAACATATTTATGAAGAAACTTCAGAAATAATACTAGAATATCTGGAGTATTCCCCCAGAACACTGAGAATAATGTGTTAATTAAAGTTTATCCAGGGAAGCTGATGTGGCTCTACTGATAGAGCATCCGCGTACCACTTAGGAGGTACAGGGTTCAAACCCAGGCCCTACTGGCCCGTGGAGTGAGCTGGCCCATGCACAGTGTTGATGGGCACAAGGAGTGTCAAGCCACGCAGGGGTGTCCACCATGTAGGGGAGCCCAATGCGCAAGGACTGCACCCCAAAAAGAGAGCCACCCCATGCATGGAGAGCTGATGCAGCAAGATGATTCAAAAAATGAGACAGATTGCTGGTGCCACTGATAAGAACACAAGTGAACACAGGAGAATAAATAGGGAATAGATGCAAAGAGCAAACAGTGGGGGTGGGGGAGTGGAAGAAGAGAAATAAATAAATAAAAGAATAATAAATAAGCTTAATTCAAATTGTTCAGGTTACAGCAGACTTAAGAACCATGAATTCTTTCAGTGCCAGAGGATGGTTAAGAAAGAAAGTTGAAAATTGGTGAAAGAGTGCACAAGGAAAGTTTTCACACATTTCTAGAAGATTAAAAATGAAGAATTAGGGAGTTGCGATGAAAGAATGAGAATAGCTGAAAGAGATGGGGAAAAGAAAAAGTGCTTTATAAAAGGAGACAGAATTTCAATTATTCTAGAAATATTTGGATATAGACTGTTCTAGTTAGCCAGGCTGAAATGGGTTGGCTTCCACAAAAAGTATTTATTAACTTACAAGCTTACAATTTTGAGGCTGAGGAAATTGTTTAAATCAAGGCATCATCAGGCAATGCTTTCTCCCCAGAGACCAGCTGCCAGTGATGCTAGAATCTTCTGTCAAATGGCAAGACACATGGTGATATCTGCTTGTTTCTCCTGTAACTTCCAGGTTTCATTGCTTCAGATTCTTGCTACCATGGCTTTCTTCTTTATCTGAATCTCATTCTCTTATAAAAGACTCAAGTAATGGGACTGAGACCCACAGTGATCCAGGCATGAACTGAAGTAACCTACTCAAATGGTCCAACCTATTATAGATTACACCTGCAGAAACAGACTCACCTTAAGATTCTACTTTACTGAGGTTCATACTGCTTCACACCATCAAACATACATATATTCTATTTGAATTATTTTTTTCTTTTTTAAACAGATGGAGCATACAACATTAAGTAATATTGTAAAGAATAAAATTATATATGTGCATTTTAAATATAAGGGAATAAGATGAAGTAAACACAGACCTTATAACAATATAGAAAACATTTAATTTTTGGCATTTTATGGTTCAACCATTTTATAAGAGAACTACAGAAATAACATGACAATCGCAGGAATATAAAACTCACTGGAAAATTTTATATCCAAACTGAAATCAACATATGTCATTGGCTGAGCATAATCCCTTATAACCTAAGCATTCCTCAATGAGTATAGTATATTAAGGCACCCACAATTACTTTTTGAAGGCAATAAGAAATGAAAATAGTTACCTAAATAAAAAAAGAAGGTAGAGTAGCAAATAAAATCATCTTTTGTGACACTAAAAAGAAAGGCTTGGATGACAATGTGTCCAGGGAAGAAAGAGTAAGTGAGGAAAATGACCTTCCACAGGGAAGTTTTGAATATGAAGGATCAAGGATTTAATCTTGGGAAGCACCAGAGTTGGAAGATGATGGAGGAGAAGGAAGAAGATGGAATAGATAAGGAAAGAAGATGATGAATTTTTAAACATTAAGGAGGAACAATGAATGGAAAATCAATCCATCAGGGTGTAAAGTTTAAAAGACCCTAGCCTAAGCAGCACTGTGCCTAAGAGTTCCCTCCTGACAGCCTCCGTGTTACTCAAATGTGGCCAGTCTTGAAGCCAAACTCAGCATGTAAATGAAATGCCTTCCCCGCAGCATGGGACATGACACCTGGGGATGAGCCTCCCTGGCACTGAGGGATCAATACCAAGTATCAGCTGATGATATAACTAGAAAATGACCTTGAATTAAAGGTTCAACATGGACCAGCAGAATATCCCTGTCTATATAGAATAACAGGAGTTAAAAATGCTGTTTGACCTAAAATAAGGGGGAAATGGAAAATGAGTTTATATGGCTATGAGCCTCTAAAAAAGAGTCTGCAGGTTGTCAGAAGGAATGCCCTTATGCACAATTGAGCAGAGTCTAAGAGACAGATAAAGTAGATACAACCCCAGGTAATGGTTCTTTTGAGGGATAAAGAGACCCACAGGTTCTATGGTCATGGCAGATGGGGTTCACTGCCATGTCAGATGGCTCTTCTTTGGAGCTGGTGTTTCTGCGTGATGGAACTGGACTCAGAGGGGATCTCTTTTCACAAGCCTTTCATGCTACTTTACTGGAATTGTAGTTGGTGCTGGGTTTTAAGATATATTTAGGGGATTTGAATCTCTGGACTGATAATATGACACCCAGGCCCAGAGCCTCAACAGACTTCAGCTCCTACACTCTGATTTATTGGACTTACCCCACTCAGCTAACATGGAGTTGAAGAAGGTCAACCACCACACCATGGAGCCTAGAGTGTCTACAACTGAAAGCAGGAGGAGTGCATCCAGTATCCATGTGGAATCTAAGCCCCCACTTGACATAGATGTGCAATGGACACAACCAATCCAATGTCCACAGAGAAAATGTGGCATTGGTGTGGGAAGGGTGGCCATGGTAGCTGCTGGGTGCGGGGAATGGGAGGAAGAGATGAGATGGGGAGGCGTTTTCAGGACGTGGAGTTGTCCTGGGTGGTGCTTCACGGACAATTACGGGACATTGTAGATCCCCCCAGGGCCCACTGGATGGAACGTGGGAGAGTGTGGGCTATGATGTGGACCATTGACTATGGGGTGCAGTGATGCTCAGAGATGTACTTACCAGGTGCAATGGATGTGTCATGATGATGGGAGAGAGTGTTGCTGTGGGGGGAGTGGGGGGTGGGAGCGGTGGGGTTGAATGGGACCTCATATTGTTTGAATGTAATATTTAAAAAAATAATAATAATAAAAAAAATAGTGGAAAAAAAATAATAAATAAAGACCTCCCAACTAAGAAGAGCCCTGGGCCAGATGTCTTCTAGAACTTATGAATGAGTTCAGTAAGGTAGCAGGTTACAAGATCAATGCATAAAAATAAGTAGCATTTCTGTACATCAATAATGAGCAATCTGAGAAGAAAGTCAGGAATCAAATATCATTCACAATAGTAAATTAAAAAAATCAAATACCTACAAATACATTTAACTAAAGAGGTAAAAGACTTTTACACAGAAAACTACACAACATTGTTCAAGGAAATCAAAGAAGATGTAAATAAATGGAAGAATATTCCCTGTTCATGGATAAGAAGACTAAATATTATTAAGATATCCATTCTACCAAAACTGATCTATACATTCAATGCAATCCCAATAAAAATCAACACAGCATTCTTTAATAAACTAGAGAAACTAACTATGAAATTTATTTGGAAATGAAAGAGCCCCTGAAGAGCCAAAATTATATTGAAAAAGAAAAATGAAATTGGAGGAACAACACTACCTGACTTCAAAACATACTACAAAGCTACAGTAGTGAAAACAGCATGGTTTGGGCACAAGGATAGACTCACTGACCAACAGAACCAAATTGAGAATAAAGATATAGATCCCCATATATGCAGCCATATGGTATTTTACAAGGCCACCAAACCCTCTCAACTGGAAGAGAATGGCCTCTTCAACAAATGGTGCCTGGAGAACTGGATATCCATATGTAAAAGAATGAAAGAGGATTACCAACTCACACCTTATACAAAAATCAACTCAAGATGGATCAAAGACCTAAATATAAGAGCCAAGACCATAAAGACCTTGGAAAGCAATGTAGGGATCCCTCTACAGGAATTTGTAGTACGAAATGAACTTCACACCAAAAGCACAAGCAGCAAAAGAACAAATAGATAAATGGGACTTTCTGAAAATTAAAGCCTTTGCACCTCAAAGGAGTTTGTCAAGAAAGTGAAAAGAGAATGTACACAATGGGAGAAAATATTTGGTAACCATATATCTGATAGGAGACTTGCATCTTGCATATATAAAGAACTCCAATATCTTGAAAAGAAAAAGAAAAACAGCCCATTTAAAAAAATGGGAAAAAGATAGTTTGGCACTTCTCCAAAAAAGATATAAAAGTGGTTAAAAAAGCAGATGAAAAAAATGCTTAAAATCACTAACTACTAGGCAAATGCAAATCAAAACAACAATAAGATACCATCTTACTCCATAAGACTGGCAGCTATCAAAAAATCAAAAGACTACAATTGCTGGAGAAAATGTGGAGGAATGGGAACACTCATCCACTGCTCATGGGAATGCTGAAGGATCCAGGAATTCTGGAAGACAGTTTGGCTGTTTCTCAAAAATATAGCTTAGAGTTGCCATATGATCCACCAATTCCACTGCTGGGTATATACCCAGTAGAACTGAAAACAAGGACACAACCTGATATGTGCACACCAATGTTCATAGCAACACTGTTCACTATTGCCAAAAGTTGGAATCAACCCAAATGCCCATCAACAGATAAATGGAAAAATAAAATGCGGTATATACATACAATGGAATACTACTCAGCTATAAGTACAAACACATGTGATAACATGGATGAATCTTGAGAACCTTATGTTGAGTGAGGCAACCCAGGTATTGAAGGACAAATACTGCATAAACTCTCTGATGTGAAATAAGTAAACCAAGCTGTCTCAGATAGCTAGAGACAAGATGACAAACTTAAAGGAAATTGGGGCTAGAGGATGGTTGCAAGCTGAAACCTACATGGGTGAAATCTATGATAAACTGGAGGTAAGTATTTGTACAGGGAAGGGATAAAATGGGGGCATATTAAAAACTTTGGGTGGGGCTTTGTGGGCTTCAGGAAGGCTAGGGATGGGAGGATGGGTCAGATGGCCCAAGAAATTGGGGGGATGGTGGGGGAACATTTGAACATAGAAGATTTTCAGGTATGTGGTTGAAATTACAATGTAGAGAAAACTCTTTAGAAAATATAATACAGAAGGTTACTTGTTTAAGATCCTTAAGGGGGGGCATGTGACATGAGGCAAGCTTCTAGGGAGTGTGTGAGTGCTCATTTTATCATAGTGGGTTATATCATTGGGTGGAGACCCATAAAATGAAACTGAAAGTACACCCACATCCTGGGAAGTACTAATGTTCTCAAACAGATTGTATCTCTTGAGAGAATTGGTGGCATCCAATGGGTTAGGGCAGTCAAGTATGTCAAGCTCTTAACATTGCTGCAAGTATCTCTGAATATGGCCCTTCAAGTAATGAGGATTTATTGTCATGGTGGGCCCTGTGGGGAGGGGGAAAGAGGTGTTGAATACATGGAATCAGTGTAACTGTGGGGCAATGGAAGTTTTCCACAAGATCATGCCATGATGAATATAGGACATGTTAAATTATATCAAAAATGTATAAAAGTGTATAGGATAAAATGTAAACCATAATGTAAAACATAAGATAACTAAAAATTTAGAAAATTGCGTAGTCTAAAATAGAATCCATAATGTAAACCCAAACGGAACCATGTTTGAAAGCTATCGTTTCAATATCTGTACATCAGTTGCAGCAAATATAATATGAACATGTAAAAAGATCATTGTTGGGGAAGGGAGAAAGGGTTTGATGTTGGATATGTGGGAGTATCATATTTTGTATATGTGAATTACTGTGATCTAAAAATTTGTGAAGACAAACTTAATACTTAGAAAAAAAAAGAAAGAGTGTAGACACTGAGGAAGAAATGGAAGAAATTGCCTTGTCAGTCTACATACAGGGCAACACTTACAGCAGTGATGAAAGGCAAAATGTCAGAAAAAAAGCTTTTAAATTTTTAAGTTTTTTGATACCCTAATTTATTTTTCTTTATTTAATTTTTCTAAATTACTATGTATTCCATATCTAACCTTTAAACCCATTACTATATTCCATTTTTCTCTTAATGGAACCTGGCAATATATTAGGCTTCCATTTTCGAAGAAGTTTTGGATTACAGAGAAGTTCAACTATGGTGGGGGAGGAGCACTCATGTCGGGTGTTATTCGTGGGGGGCACATGGTTGGGAGGGAGTTCTCCAGGGCATGTATACAGGGTACATTAAAGGTTTGAATATTTTCATAGTGCTTACAGTTGGAAATGACAGCTGAGAGAGTGCTGAGTTCCTGGCCAGAGTAGCTCTATCACATTCACCAATGGAACAGCAACAATCCCCCAAGTGCAATGTCCAAGACCAACAAAGATGGATGGTCCAACAAATGAGTCCTTGATGCTAATGACTCTGATTATGAGCCTGTGTGCCTGAAATATGAGCTATGCCTAAAGCTGCATGATGCCTAAGAGTTACCTCCTGAGAGCCTCCGTTTTGCTCAAATATGGTCACTCCCTAAGCCAAACTCAGCATGTAGTTGCATTGCCTTCCCATCAGCATGAGACATGACTCCTGGGGATTAGCCTCCCTGGCACTGAGTGATTACTACCAAACACCAACTGATGATGTAACTAGAAAAAGAACTTGATTAAAGGGGTCAACTCAGACTTGTGGAATATCTCAGCTTAGATGTAATATCAGGTGTTAAAAATTGCTTTTTGACTTTGGGTAAAAGGGGGAAATGGAAAGGACAAGTGAGTTTATATGGCTTTGAGTCTCCAAAAAGTGCCAGGAGGTTATCAGAGGGGTCGCCCTTATGCACACCTCAGCAGAGTCCCAGAGACAGATAAAGTGGACACAACCTCAGGTATTGGTTCTTCTGAGGGCCACAGAGACCCACAGGTTCTATGGTCATGGCAGATGGAGTTCAGTGCCATGTCATTTGGCCCTACTTTGAAGTTTGTGTTTCTGTGTGATGGAGGTGGACTCAAGTGTGAGCTTGGTTCACAAACCAGAATATTTTTTAGAACATTATATTATCAAAAATACTGCCAGCTGAGCTGAAGGGGACAATAAGAGGACAAAATAAGAAGACTGTGGAATTACAAAATTCTATAAACTGATAAAACTATGAACTTTCAAAAACCCTTTGAAGAAAAACAAATTGTGAAACCTTACTTTGCCAAATGGCTATCTTAGGTAGTACAGAATGGGATGGCTTGAACACTGGAAATTTATAGGCTCACAGTTTTTAGGTTAGGAGAAGCCAACACTGAGAAAGCAGCAAGGAAATGCCTTCTCCCCAAACTCTACAACATTCCAGTGCTGACTACCAGAGATCCTTGAGGTTCCTTGGCTACTATCCCTCCCTTGCTTTCATAGCAATGTCCTCTCCTTTCTCTTCTGGTTTCTGTTGACTTCTATCTTCTGGCTCCTCCCTGTGCATTCTATATTTTTTAATTAATGTATCATGCTTATAACAGAATCCAATAATCTGGATTAAGGCTCCTTTCAATTAGGTGGGCCACACCTTACCTCAAATAACATATTTGAGGTCCTATCTACAATGTGCTCACACAGACATATTAACAGTGATTGAGAATGCATATATAATTCGATGTACACCAGATAAGAGAGATGCCAGCTCTGTCGGGAGAGTTATAACAAACATGGGCTCAGAGGCCAAAGACTTGGGTACAGAATCCAAAACCCAAGGTACAGAGGGCAGAGATGTGTCATCAAGGACAACCTGTAGGCCACAGAGATGACCCCAGGCAATGAACCTAATAGAATGTCAAGATTTCAAAATTGCTTGGGAGCTGTGCTTCCTTTCTTCCTTTCATCCTCTCCCTTTTGGAATTAGGATGTCTGCAACATTTATACTATGACTGCCCCACCAGAGTATTTTGGAATCAGTAAAATTCTTTTCTACTTGCCTGTCTACGGAGAGAAATGAATTTACCCCAGATTGGATCCTACTGAGATCCAATGCCTCAATGCCTACTGAGGTATTGAGATAGGCCTGTAAAATAAAATCAGGAGACACTGAGCAGAAGGGCCTGCCCCATCAGAGGGTCCAGGAGGTAAGGAGGGAGAGTGACACAAGACCTTTAGAGGAGAGTCTGAACATGTGCTGGTGAGGATTATATGTTATATTTGGAGGAGAATAGCATGGACCAGAGGAAGGGAAGAAGAAGGGGTCAAAATAGGAAAGTTTAAATAAAGGAGGCACAGGGAAGAGGTAGTTGACCCATCAGGATATAAAAACACTCAGAAATGGGCTTTCATTTCATCTTTTGGAGCATGAAAATAACCGTCAGAAGAATCTAGAATTAGTCTACCAGGTGGTAAAAGACATGTAGTGCAGTCAACCCAAGTCAGGTTGATGGCCAGCTAAGGAGCATGTGAAGGAGATCAAAGACGATTGAGCCTAGAACACACAGACCTCAGGGAACCTGCCAGATAACTATACACGAAGAGTAGGCTCAGATGAGTCCGTCAGGCCACCATATGAACAGACTGCACAGCTCACCAAAAACTCACCAGCTAATGCTTTATGATACTGGTTTTGGGCATGGTATCTTACATGAGAGTAGCTAACTGATATATTAACATCTTTTAAATTCTTATTCATTGTTAAGCCACAGTCTCCTCCCCAGACCTATTTTTCATCCGATCACTAAAAAATGGCATAGTGTACATTTTTCATGTGTTTTTTTTCTCATCAACTAAAATGATAGGAGGGATTTTTGCAACTGACAAAGGAACCACTAAATAAATGTGTCTTGAGTGAATGAATGGCATGGATTCAATGATTAAAATACCTCTCATTAATAAGCGTAAAGAGCAGTTATGTGTGTCAGAGAGTTTGCTGTATTATCCTCTGGTTTGATGAGACAGTTGGTGAATCTAAATTTCATCCACCAATATATTTACGAAGAAATTTCAGAAAAAATACTAGAATATCCAGAGTATTTCCACTAGCACACTGAGAAAAATGTGTTAATTAAAGTTTACCTGGGGAAGCAGATATGGCTTTACTGATAGAGCATCCACTTACTGCTTAGGAGGTGCAGGGTTCAAACCCAGGCCCTCCTGGCCCATGGGGTGAGCTGGCCCATGAACAGTGATGATGGGCACAAGGAGTGTCAAGCCACTGAGGAGGTCCCCATGTATGGGAGCCCAATGCATAAGGAGTGCACCCCAAAAGGAGAGCCACCCTATGCAAAAAAAGCACAGCCTCCCCAGGAGTCTCACCACACACACATGGCGAGCTGACACAGCAAGATGATGCAACAAAAAGGTGCCGCTGATAAGAATATAAGTGAACACAGAAGAATACATAGTGAGTGGATGCAGAGAGCAGACAATGGGGGGGGGGGGGGAGAAAGGAGAGAAACAAACAAACAAATAAATAAATAAAGAAAGAAAAGAAAAGAAAAATAAATAAACTTTATTCAAAGTTTTCAGGTTATTACCGACTTAAGAACCATGAATTCCTTCAGTGCCAAAGGTTGGTAAGAGAGAAAGTTAACAATTGGTGATAGAATTCAGGAGGAAAGTTCTCACACATTTCTAGAAGTTTAAAGCTGAAGAATTAGAGAGTTGCCACGAAGGAATGTGAATAGCTGAAAGAGATGGAGAAAAGAAAAAGGGCTTTGCAAAAGGAGGCAGACTTTCAGTTATTCTATGAATATTTGGATATAGGCTGTTCTAGTCAGCCAGACAAAAATGGGCTGGTTTCCACAAGAGGTATTTATTAACTTACAAGCTTACAATTTTGAGACTGAGAAAAATATCTAAATCAAGGCATCATCAGGCAATGCTGTTTTCCCAAAGACCAGCTACCAGTGATGCTAGAATCCTCTGTCACGTGGCAAGACACATGGAGGCATCTGCTTGTTTCTTCTGTAACTTCCAGGTTTCATTGCTTCAGATTCTCGTTGCCATGGCTTTCTCCTTCTTTGTTTAAATCTCATTCTCTTACAAAAGTCTTAAGCAATGGGACTGAGACCCACAGTGATCCAGGCATGAACTTAAGTAACTAACTCAAATGGTTCCACCTACAATAGGTTACACGCACAGAATGGATTCACCTTACAATACTCCTTTACTGAGGCTTCACACCATCAAAAATACTTATATTCTATTTGCATTATTTTTCTTTTTTAAACAGATGGAACATTCAACATTAGGTAATTTTGTAAAGAATAAAATTTATATGTCATTTCAAATATATGGGAAAAAAATGAAGTAAACATAGACCTTAAAACAATATGGAAATCATTTAAATTTTGGCAAATTTTATGGTTCAACCATTTTAAAACAGAAATATAGAAATAGGGTGAAATCGCAGGAATATGAAGCTCACTGGAAAATTTTACATCCAAACTGAAATCAACTTATATCATTGGCTGAGCATCATCTCTTATAATCTAAACATTCTTCAATGAGTATAGTATATTAAGGCACCCACAATTACTATTTGATGGCAATAAAATGAAAAATATTTATCTAAATAAAAAAAGAAGATAGAGTAGCAAACCAAATCATCTTTTGTGACAATAAAAAGAAAGGCTTGGATGGCAAAGGGTCCAGTGAAGGAAATATGTAAGGGAGGAAAATGACCTTCCACAGAGGAGTTTTGCATATGAAAGATCAAGGATTTAATCTTGGGAAGGACCAGAGTTGGTGGATGATGGGGGAGAAAGAAGAAGATGGAAGGGATAAGGAAAGAAGATGATGAATTTTTAAACATTAAGGAGGTACAATGAAGACAGAATCAATCCATCAGGGGGTAAAGTTTAAAAGACCCTAGCCTCAGAGGGTCAATTCACCATGTCACTTGATCTCACCAAGTGAAAAAAAGTTTTCTATGGTACAGTCCCCTAAAGGATGTGGTTTCTCAGACTGATGGAGGGAGCAAACATATTCAAGACTATTTGAAGAGGAAGCAGCTGGTGCTGCAAGACTCACTGCCCTACAGCCCTGGGGAGGAGCTTTGTGTTCGAGGTTGAAGCACTGTGGGAGGATAGCTGCTATGCTGCTGACAGTAATAATCTCCTGAATCTTCAGGCTGGAATCTGCTGATGGTGAGAGTGAAATCTGTCCCATACCCACTGCCACTGAATCGATCAGGGACCCCAGATGGCCGGGTGGATGCAGCATAGATGAGCAGTTTAGGAGCCTGGCCTGGTTTCTGCTGGTACCAGGCTAAGTTGCTGTAAACACTCTGACTGGCCTTGCACTTGAGGGTGACGGTCTCTCCTGCAGATGCAGCCACAGAGCCTGGAGACTGGGTCATCACGATGTCCCCACTGGCAGCTGCAACCAGAAAAGAACATTGATCATACATTCAATCACAAATGTATAAAATATGTATCTAAATGTAGGTTTTCTTATTTATCATATATATTCAGATCTGCTTTAGATGAAATGGTTTGCTCACTCTGCATGTTAAAACAATTCTCCAGCTTTATAAAGATAATACTCTTCTAAACCTCTCACCTGAGGCCCAGAACACCAGCAGGATGAGCAGTTGGGAATGTGACATCATCTTGCTCACCCGAGTGATGTACTCAGTCCCCGTCTCCAGGGAAACTGCATTAATAGAGCTCTGAGCAGACAACCAAGTCCCTGAGGAGCATATGCAAATCAATAGAGTATAAAGTCAAACATACCTGTGCAGTGAGTTGTAAAGACAATAATGGAAGGAGATAAAAATATCATGACCACAGGAAATGTAACTACACGCCTGCAAAAGTCAGTAAATCAACTTAACACCACAACTTTCAACAATGTTCAGCACAATTTGGAAAATGAAATATTTTATCCACAATTGTACTCTTTCAAGTCAACTGCACCCATCGTGAAAACAAAAGGAATTTGTAAGAAAATACAGGCACCTGTAAGTGTAATATCAGAACTTAACTAAATGCTATAAATATGGTGCCAAAGCCTAGGTGGAATATACTCATATCATTGGATAGATTAACATGTTGTGCACATATGATGTATCTATCCCAGTCTATTCTAAATTTTAGCATCCCAAAGGAATCTCACTTAATATATCCAAATCAAGTGCAAGTATTGCCCTTAATACAATATTACCCCCAGAAAGGAGTCATCAAATATTTACAAGACACCCTTAGGACTATCATTATTTTTTTGTCTTTATTTTTTTAATGTTACATTAAAAAAATATGAGGTCCCCACATATCCCCCACCCCCCTCACCCCATTCTTCCCACCATAACAACAACCTCCTCAATCAACATGAGACATTCATTGCATTTGGTGAATACATCTCTGAGCACCGCTACACCTCAGGGTCAATGGTCCACATCATAGCCACTAATGTAGTGAGTAGCAGACCTGAAGTGCAACACCTCCATCTAGTGGTCATAGGTAAAATGGCTTCAGCTCTCTAGGTCTGATAGAGCATTTCTTCATTTATTCCTACCCAAAATTAATGATACTTTTAGAACTATGCAGATAACAATATTATGAACACTTCTAGACATAGGACATTAAATTATGAACAAGTAGAATGATTCTTTTTACTGGGAGCTTAAACAATAAACAAGTAACATTTCTGCAGCCATTACTAACCTGCTTCTTTGAGATTTCCTCCTCTGAGCTAAGCTGTTACTCAGGAAAGGTAGGGCCATGTGAACCTGGTCCATTCCAGGATCAACCCTCTGCATGAACAGTCAGAGGTAAGAGAAAGTCTAGGACACTTTAACAATTGTATGGATAAAAAATTCTTCCACTATCATGACTATAATTTTTCCTGCAGACTTTTCCCAAAGCTTCTAAGAGGTTTTCCTTGATGTGGAATGTCCTAAGGCATGTATTGTTCTAATTCTAATTAATAAATTCATTTCCTGTAGTTTGTCTCTTTATGAGCACTTTACCTTAGGATTGGATCCCCTCCCAGCATTCAAGAATGGTGCTGCACATACCCACATCATCAGGGAAGGTGTTCCTTCTCATCTACAATCCACCCTGTTCTTCGTCCACCACGTATTCGTGTTTACAAATGTGTTTTTCTTCTCCTCTTTAATGAAGTTGCATTTAATATGCATTCTTAAATTCACTTATTTTGCTCATACTTCTACTACTTCATAGGTTTCCTGCATCAGGGCAATATAATTTCCTTCCCATTCTTACACACATTCAAAAATTTAAAGTCATCATGGATGACAGGATGCTAAAAGAGTATGTGGGGTTGTGCGGTGGCGATCCTGCACCCCGTGGTCCCCGCATGCGTGGTCCCCAGGTCCGTGTCCCCTGAGCCCCCATGGCCCGTGTTCCACGGACCTACATGACCTGGGTCTGCAGAGTCCCGGACTTCCCTTTCCCAAGTCCAGCGCTCCCGGAGGTCCGGGATTACCTTAACCCTCCGGTTTTAGTCTGACTCTGTGGGTGAGAGAGAATCGGTGGGGTGTGCAGAAGGGGGGCCTGGCTAGTGTAGGTTTGATTTTCTGGTGCTCCCCCTCCGCTTTTATCTTGTCTTTTTTTCTTTTCTTGCACTTGGAGCATACTGGTTGACTTGGGGAGAGTCTGGAAAGAGAGGAGCGGCAAATCTGCTGAGAAAGCCCAATTTAACTAAATACCCTGGGATAGGAAACTTGGCCTGGGGGAAGGTGGAGTCAGAAAATCAACAAGCCCTCTCATAGCACACCTAGAGGAGAGGGACTATAGGAGCTGCTTCCAAGCCTCCAATAGCATACTTGGGGTTCCCGGTGAGGTGTGGGTGCTCTCTCTCTGGAAATTAAGAGTCATTGTTTTCTGTGTGGAGCTGATTCAACAAGGGCCCACTTGAATCTCCTACCAGACCTCTCAGGCAGCTTTCCTGCTGCTTGGGAGAGAGGGAAATGAGGAAGGGAGAAAAGGGGGAACGTCGGATCCCTAAGGGTTTTATTGAACTACAAATAGGATTCCTTGCTTGAAACTTTCCCTAGTATTTGGTTGGTTTTTCCTTCCTCTTTATCCCCCCAAGACCCTTTTATCTTTTTTCTTTCTTTTTTTCTTTTTACTGCTTACTCTCCAATTCACTTTTGTCCCTTCTTTTCTCTTTCTTTCTTCCTCTGCTTTTTTATTCTTCTTACATTATGTGCTGCAGGAAGAGTTTCACATTTCCTGTATTTCCTCATCCTCCATTTACTCTTTTCTGTGTGTATTGATTTTGGCCACCAACACTATTCCCTTTCCACTATATCTTTTTATCCTCTATCATTGATTATTTCTCTTATTTTACACCTCTCTATGTTAGCCCCTCTATTTTTTTGACTTTTTATTACTAATACCTTTATTCTACTTTCTGCTTAATATTCACTTTATATTGTTGTCCTCTTTTATCTTTCCCTCTCTACTGAACACACAGGCCTTTTAATTCACACTGTATTCCTCCCCATATTCAGATTTTTATCTACTCTACTTTTCTTACTGTTATAACTCCACATACCTTACATGAGTCTAATATCCATTATCCTATATCTCACATGGTTCCTCTGTTAATATTTACTATCAATACTACTATATTCATTTTCTTTTCTTACTCCTTTTGCTTTCTCTGACCCTAATATTTTCCTTCAAGTGAACTTAGCCAACAACAAAGAAATAGAATAAGAAGACTTAACATGCATGCAAAAACAACTAATTAATCTCCAAATGAGACAAAGACACTAAGCAACTGACTAAACCCATCAAGATAAAATGATGACCAGAAAGCAAAAAAAACTACAAACCAAAACAATAATCAGGAAAACATTCCCCAATCCAATGACAAATTAAAACCAGTAAGAGAAGCAGAACATCAAACAAGTAATTAAAGATCTCAAAACATATATTAGGGATCAATTTGATGAGGTCAAGGAAGAGATTAAGAATACGAAGAAAACAATTGGAGAGAATACAGAAGAAATTGCAATCATACACAAAAATATAACGGATATGATGGTGATGAACAGCACAATTCAAGAAATCAAAAATATACTCTCAGCAAATAACAGCAGACTCGAATAGGCAGAGTAGAGATTAAGTGATGTGGAGACAGTACATCTGAAATCAAACAGATAGTAGAACTGGTTGATAAAAAGATAGAAAAAATCCAGCAGGGACATAGGGACCTGAATGACAATGCAAAACATGCAAACATATGTATTATAGGCATCACAGAAGAAGAAGAGAAGGGAAAGGGGACAGAAGGGATGTTGGAGGAAATAATGGCTGAGAACTTCCCAACTCTACTGAGAGAGATGGGTGTACATGTCCAGGAAGCACAACACACCCCAAACACCATAAATCCCAACAGATCTACCCCAAGACATATACTTGTCAAGTTGTCCAATGCTCAAGACAAAGAGAAAATACTAAATGCTGCAAGAGAAAAGAGAACCCTCACATACAAAAGAGGCTCCATAAGATTAAGTGCAGATTTCTCATCTGAAACCATGGAGGCAAGAAGACAGTGGTATGACATAGTCAAGGTACTACAAGAAAAATATTTCCAACTGAAAATACTCTATTCAGCAAGTTAGCATTCAAAAATGATGGAGAGTTCAAAGTATTTGCAGGTAAACAGAAACTAAGAGAATATGCCAACAAGACTCCTGCCCTTCAAGAAATACTAAAGGGAGTTCTGCAGGAAAAAAGAAAAAAAACAAGAGAGACAGAGTTGGAGGAGAGTGTAAGAGCAACTAAAAAGACAAAAACAGAAAAAGAACATGAAACAGCATATGACAAACACAAATCCAAAGAAAATATCGCCAATATAAGTAATTCCTTGAAAGTAATTACACTGAATGTCAAAGGATAAACTCACCTGTCAAGAGACTCGGACTGGAAGATTGAAAAAGGAAATATGGCCCATCTATATGCTTTCTGCAAGAAACACATCTTAGACCCAGATATTCAAGGAGGTTGAAAGTGAATGGCTGGAAAACAATCTTACAAACAAACAATAACAAAAAAGGGCAGGAGTAGCTGTATTAATATCAGGCAAAATAGACTTTAAATGGAAAACAATTGTGAGAGACAAAGATGGACACTACAAATTTGTGAAAGGGATAACCTTTCAAAAAGAAAGAACAATCATAAACATTTATGCTCATAACAAGGGTGCCTCCAAATACGTGAGGCAAACACTGGAAAAACTAAGTGAAGGAATAGATACCTCTACAATTATAGTGGGGGAATTTAATAAACCACTATCAACTTTGGACAGAACACCTCAAAAGAGAATCAATAAAGAAACAGAGACTTTGAGCAATATATTAGAGGAGCTGGACCTAATAGGCATATACAGAACATTACAACCAAATACAGCAGGATATACATTCTTCTCAAGTGCATGCAGATCATTCTCCAAGATAAACCACATGCTAAGCCACAGAAAATGTCTCAGTGAATTCAGAAAGATTGATATCATACAAAATAATTTCCCTAACCACAGTGGAATGAAACTGGAAATCTTCAAGAGCCAAAGACCCAGATTTCACACCAAGATTTGGAAGTTAAACAACACACTCTTAAAAAAAAAACAGTGGGTCAAGGAGGAAATCTCAAAAGAAATTAATAACTACCTTGAAACTAATGAAGATGATAACACAACATATCCAAACTTATGGGATGCAGCAAAAGCAGAACTGAGAGGGAAATTTACAGCCATAAATTCATACATCAAAAAAGAAGAAAGAGCTAAAGTTGAAAACCTAAATACACACTTGGAAGAATTAGTAAAAAACAATAATAAACTAACCCTAAAGGAAGAAGAAAGAAAGAAATAATAAAGATCAGAGCACAACTAAATGAAATGAAAAATAAGGAAACACTTGAAAACAAAAAAAAAAAAACAAGAGCTGGTTCTTTGAGAAGATCAAAAAATTGACAAACCATTAGCTAGACTAACAAAGAAAAAAATAGAGAAGATACAAATACACAAAATAAGAAATGAGAAAGGAGATATCACCACTGATCGCATAGAAATAAAGACTATCATAAGAGGATACTCTGAAAAACTATATTCCAACAAAAGCAACAATTTAGAGAAAATGGAGAAATTCCTAGAAACACATTAGCAGCCTACATTGACAAAAGAAGAAGTTGATGATCTCAATAAACCAATCACAGGCAAAGAGATAGAATCAGTCATTAAAAACCTCCCAACTAAAAAGAGCCCTGGGCCAGACTGCTTCACAGGTGAAGTCTACAAAACATTCCAGAAAGAACTAACACCAATCTTGCTTAAACTCTTCCAAAAAAATTGAAAACACAGAAGGAACATTGCCTAACTCATTCCATGATGCCAATATTACTCTAGTACCAAAGCCAAAGACACCACAAGACAGGAAAATTACAGACCAATTTCTCTAGTGAATCTTGACATGAAAATCCTCAACAAAATACTTGTTAATCATATTCAACAACACATTAAACAAATTATGACCAAGTTGGGTTCATTCCTGGTATGCAAGGATGGTTCAACATAAGAAAATCCATTAATGTAATATATCACATAAACAGAATAAAGGGAAAAAAAAAACATGATCATATCTACAGATGCAGGAAAAGCATTTGACAAAATATAGCACACTCTCTTGATAAAAACAGGGCAAAAGATTGGAATAGAAGGAAACTTTCTGAGCATGATAAAGAGTATATATGAAAAACCCACAGTAACATCATCTACAATGGTGAAATCTTAAAACATTCCCCCTAAGATCAGGAACAAGACAAGGATGCCCACTATCACCCCTGCTATTTAACATAGACTTAGAGGTACTTGCTCCAGCACTGAGGCAAGAATCAGACATATAAGGCATCAAAAATGGAAAGGAAGAAGTCAAAATTTCACTATTTCCAGATGACATGATCCTATACATAGAAAACCCTGAGAAGTCTACAACAAAGCTTCTAGAACTTATGAATGAGTTCAGTAAAGTCACAGGTTACAAGATAAATGCACAAAAATCAGTAGCATTTCAGTACACCAATAATGAGCAATCTGAGGAGGAAATCAGGAATCAAATACTATTCACAATAGTAAATTAAAAATCAAATACCTAGGAATAAATTTAATTAATGAGGTAAAAGACTTATACACAGAAAACTATACAACGCTGTTCAAGGAAATCAAAGACCTAAATAAACGGAAGAATATTCCCTGTTCATGGACAGGAAGAAAAAATATTATTAAGATGTCCATCCTACCAAAACTGATCTACAGATTCAATGCAAACCCAAGAAAAATCAACACAGCATTCTTTAAGGAACTAGAAAAACTAACTATGAAATTTATTTGGAAAGGAAAGAGGCCCTGAATAGCCAAAGACATAATGAAAAAGAAAAATGAAATTGGAGGAATCACACTACCTGACTTCAAAACATACTACAAAGCTACAGTAGTAAAAACAGCATGGTATTGGCACAAGGATAGACACATTGACCAATGGAACTGAATTGAGAGTTCTGATATAGATCCTTATATATACAGCCATATGGTATTTTATAAGGCCACCAAACCCTCTCGACTGGGAGAGAATGGCTTGTTCAACAAATGGTGCCTGGAAAACTGGATATCCATGTGGAAAATGAAAGAGGATTACCAACTTAGACCTTATGCAAAGTGAACTCAAGATGGATCAAAGACCTAAACATAAAACCCAAGACCATAAAGACCTTGGAAAGCAAAATAGAGAAGCATCTACAGGAACTTGTAATAGGAAATGGTTTCATGAACTTCACACCCAAAGCACAAGTAGCAAAAGAACAAATAGATAAATGGGACTTCCTCAAAATTAAAGCCTTCTGCACTTCAAAAGAGTTTGTCAGGAAAGTGAAAAGAGAGCCTGCACAATTGGGAGAAAATATTTGGTGACCATATATCTGATAGGAGACTTATATCTTGCATATATAAATAATTCCTATATCTTGAAAATAAAAACACAAACAGCCCATTTAAAAAGTGGGAAAAAATGGGAAGCAGACTTGGCCCAGTGGTTAGGGCATCTGTCTACCACATGGGAGGTCTGTGGTTCAAACCCCGGGCCTTCTTGACCCGTGTGGAGCTGGCCCATGCACAGCGCTGATGCGCAAAAGAGTGCCGTGCCATGCTGGGGTGTCCCCTGCATAGGGGAGCCCCACGCACAAGGAGTGCACCCCATAAGGAGAGCTGCCCAGCGTGAAAGAAAGTGGAGCCTGACCAGGAATGGTGCTGCAGACACAGAGAGCTGACATAAGAAGATGACACCACAAAAAGAAACACAGATTCCCATGCCACTGACAACAAAAGAAGCAGACAAAGAACATGTAGCCAATAAACACGGAGAACAGACAACTGGGGAATGGGGGAGGAGGAGAGAAATAAATCAATAAATCTTTTAAAAAAATAAAAAAAATAAAAAAATAAAAAGTGGGAAAAAGATTTGAACAGACACTTCTCCAAAGATGATATACAAATGACTAAAAAATACATGAAAAAAATGCTCAAAATCCCTAGCTATTAGGGAAATGCAAATCAAAACAAAAAGATGCCATCTTACTCCCATAAGACTGGCAGCTATCAAAAAATCAGAAGACCACAATTGTTTGAGAGGATGTGGAGGAATGGGAACACTCATCCCCTGCTAGTGGGAATGCAGAAGGATCCAACCATTCTGGAGGGCAGTTTGGCAGTTTCTCAAAAAACTAACTATACATTTGCCATATGACCCAGCAATTCCACAGCTCAGTATATACCCAGAAGATCTGAAAACAAGGACACAAAAAGATAAACACACATCAGTGTTCATAGCTGCACTATTCACTCTTGCCAAAAGTTGGAATCAATCCAAATGCCCATCAACAGATGAATGGATAAATAAAATGTGCTATATACATCCAATGGAATACTACTCAGCTTTAAGAATGAGTACACTACAAACACACGTAATAACATGAATGAATCTTGAGAACTTTATGTTGAGTGAAGCAACCCAGGCATTGAAGGACAAATACTGCATGACCTCTCTGATATGAAATAAGTAAACCAAGCTGCCTCAGAGAGCTAGAGACTGCATGATAAACTTTAAGGTAGTTGGAGGGTAGAGGAAGATTGTGAGCTGACAGCTACTTGGGTGAAATCTATGATAAGCTGGAGGTAAGTATTTGTACAGGGAAGGAATAATATGGGGGCATAGGGATAAATTTGGGTGGGGCTGTGTGGGCTGTAGGGCTGGTAGGGATAGGAGAATTGGTCAGATTGCCCAAGAAATTGAGGAGTGGGTGAGGGGAACATATGATCATGGTAGATTGTCAGGTATGTGGTTGAAATTGGGGTGCAGAGAAAACTCTTTAGAGAATGTAATATGGAAGGTTGCCTGTTTGGGATGCTTAAGTGGGGGGCATCTGACACAGGGCAAGCTTCTGGGGAGTGTGTGAGTGCTCATTTTGTCATACTGGAGATCATTGGGTGGAGACCCATACAACAAGAGTAAAGGTATACCCATATCCTGGGGAGCACTGATGTGCTCAAACAGAGGGAATTGTATCTCTTGAGAGAATCGGCAGTTCCCAATAAGTTAGGGCAGTCACGTATGTGAAACCCTCAACATATTTGCAAGTATCTCTGAATATGGTCCCTCAAGTAATGAAGATTGATTTTTATAGTGGGCCCTGAGGGGAGGGGGAAAGAGGTGTTGAATACATGGAATCAGGGCAACTGTGGGGCAATAGAAGTGTTCCACAAGATCATTCCATGATGGATATAGGTCATGTTAAATTACACCAAAAATGCATAAAAGTCTATAGGCTAAAATGTAAAGCATTCTGTAAAACATAAGACAACTAAAATTTTAGAAAATTGTATAGTCTAAAATATAAACCATGATGTAAACCCAAATGTAATCATGTTTGAAAGCTATCATTTCAATATCTGTATGTTAGCCGCAGCAAATATAATATGAACATGTAAAGATCACTGTTGGGGAAGGGATAAAGGGTTTAATGTTGGATATGTGGGAGTACCATATATTGCATATGTGAATTACTGTGACCTAAAACTTATGTCAAGAGAAACTTAATAATCAGGGGGGAAAAAAAGAAAGAAAGGAGCTGACACTGAGGAAGAAATGGAAGAAATTGCCTTGCCACTGTACATTCAGGGCAACACCTGTAGCAGTGATGACAAGCAAAATGTCAAAAACAAAGATTTTTCATTTTTTCATTTCTTTGATACCCCAATTTATTGTTTCTTTATTTAATTTTTCTAAATTTCTATGTATTCTCTATCTAAACTTGAAACCCATCACTATATTCGATTTTTCTATTAATGGAAACTGGCAATATATTGGGCTTCCATTTTTGAAGAAGTTTTGGATTATAGAGAGGTTCAACCATGGAGAGGGAGGAACACTTGTATGGGGTATCATTATTGAGGGGCACACGGTTGGGAGGGAGTTCTCCAGGGCATGTGTACTGGGTACATAGAAAGGTTTGGATATTTTCATAGTGGTTTCAGTTGGAAACTACATATAAGAGAGTGCTGAAATCCTGACCAGGGGAGTTCGATCACATTCTCCGATGGAACAACAACAATCCCCTAAGCGCAATGGCAAAGACCAATAAAGATGAATGGTCCAACTATGAGCCCTTGATACTGATGGTTCCGATTATGAGCCTGTGTGCCTGAAATATAAACTAGGCCTATAGCTGCATGGTGTCCCAGAGTTACCACATGAGAGCCTCCATGTTGCTCAAATGTGGCCACTCTCTAAGCCAAACTCAGCATGTAGATGGATTGCCTTCCCCCCCAGCATGGGACATGACACCCAGGATGAACCTCCCTGGCACCAAGGGATCACTACCAAGTACCAGCTGATGATGCAACTAGAAAAGGACCTTGAATTAAAGGTTCAACATGGACCAGCAGAATATCCCTGTCTACATATAATAACAGGAGTTAAAAATGCTGTTTGACCTAAAATAAGGGGGAAATGGAAAGGACAAATGAGTTTATATGGCTATGAGCCTCTAAAAAAGAGTCTGGAGGTTGTCAGAAGGATTGCCCTTATGCACAACTGAGCGAGTCTCAGAGACAGATAAAGTAGATACAACCCCAGGTATTGGTCCTTTGAAGGCTAAAGAGACCCACAGGTACTATGGTCATGGCAGATGGGGTTCACTGCCATGCCAGTTGGCCCTTCTTTAGAGCTGGTGTTTCTGCATGATGGAGCTGGACTCAGATGGGATCTCTTTTCACAAGCCTTTCATGCTACTTTACTGGAATTGTAGTTGGTGCTGGGGCTTAAGATGTATCTAGGGGATTTGAATCTCTGGACTGACAATATGATAGCCAGGCCCTGAGCCTCAACGGACTTCAGCTCCTACACTCTGATTTACTGGACTTACTCCACTCAGCTACCATGGAGTTGAAGAATGTCAACCACCACACCATGGAGCCTAGAGTGCCTACAACTGAAAGCAGGAGGATTGCATCCAATATCCATGTGGAATCTAAACCGCCTCTTGACATAGATGTGGAATGGACACAGCCAAGCCAAGGTCCACAGGAAGGAGGAATACAGTAAGGATCAGAGTGGACTTAATGATATCCTATTCTTGAACTATTGTGGTGAATAATTGAGAAAATGTGGCATTGATGTGGAAAAAGTGGCCATGGTGGCTGCTGGGTGCGGGGAAGGGGAGGAAGAGAAGAGATGTGGAGGCATTCTAGGGACTTGGAGTTGTCCTGGGTGTTGCTCCAGGGACAATTGCTGGATGTTGTATGTCCTCCCATGGCCCACTGGATGGAACGTGGGAAAGTGTGGGCTATGGTGTGGAACACGGGACATGGGGTGCAGCGATGCCCAGAGATGTACTCACCAGATGCAATGGATGTGACAAGATGATGGGGGAGAGTGTTATTGGGGGGGGGGGGAGTGTTGGGGTGGGGGCAGTGGGGGCGAATGGGGATCTCATATATTTTTTTAATGTAATATCTTTTAAAAAATGAATAAATTGAGTAGAATTTGAAAAAAAAAACCTAACAAAATGCAAATATCACTGACACTGCACATTTGCAGTACATTGTGGTGTACTGGGTGTCCAAGAATAAGAGGTGACTTAAAGCCAGAGTCCAAGGATCCCCAAAGGAGTGGTCTGTGCAGGTACCAATCACTATTTTTTTCCAGATACTGAACCATTAGAGCATCATATTATTTAGAAACATAAGGTTATTAACACTTGAAAAAATATACCTTTTAAAATTTGGTTGTCTCTGGAGAACAGATGGGGAAGAATTGGGTGGGAAACTGTTTCTATTTAATTTTTTTAACATATGCATGTAATTATTTCATCTTAAATTAAAATAAAATCTACCAAAAAAAAAAAAAAAAAGAAAAGAAAAACACTGGGGAAGGAGGGAATCTGAAAAGAAATTAATAACTATCTAGAAACTAATGAAAATGATAACACAACATATTCAAACTTAGGGGATGCAGCAAAAGTAGTACTGAGAGTGAAGTTTATAGCCATAAATTCATACATCAAAAAATAAGAAAGAGCTAAAATTGAAGAACTAACTACACATTTGGAGGAATTAGTAAAAAAAAACAACAACAAACTAACCCCAAAGGAGGTAGAAAGAAAGAAATAATAAAGATCAGAGCAGAATTAATGAAATAGAAAATAAGAAAGCACTTGAAAACATAAACAAAACCAAGAGCTGATACTTTGAGAAGATCAATAAAATTGACAAACCGTTAGCTAGACTAACAAAGAAAAAAAGAGAGAAGACGCAAATACACAAATTAAGAAATGAAAAAGGAGATATTATCACTGGCCCCATAGGAATAAAGGCAACCAAAAGAGGATATTTTGAAAAATTATATGCCAACAAGAAGGACAAATTCTTAGAAACACATAAGCACCCTACATTGACAAAGGAAGAAATTTAGAATCTCAACAAACCAGTCCCAAGTAAAGAGATAGAATCAGTCATTAAAGACCTCCCAAATAAGAAGGACCCTGGGCTAGATGGCTTCACAGGTGACTTCTGCCAAACTTTCTGGAAAGAACTAACACAAATTTTGCTTAAACTCTTCTAAAAAATCAAAACAGAAGGAACATTGGCTAACTCACTCTACTATGCCAAGATTACTCTAGTACCAAAGCCGAATGAAAACAACACAAGAAAGGAAAATTACAGACCGATCTCTCTAATGAATCTAGAAGTGAAAATCCTCAAAAAAATACTTGCTAATTGTATTCAACAGCACATTGGAGCGGAGGGGGCAAGATGGTGGCTGAGTGAGCTTGCCTGGTAATGTCTCTGCAGGGGGCGGCTGGGCAGCGTTGAAGGCTCTTTGGGACCGTGCTGTTTCGGGGATTTTTGCTGGTTGGAAGGTGTCTGGACATCAATTTGGTGGGAAGGTAACAGAGAGGATACGTCTATAATATATAAATGGAGGTCCCAGCTAGGCACGGGAAATTCCCTCCTTGGGTGGGCAGAGCCGCAGTATCGGGCGCTCCTGCAGCTCCGGGAGCCACCGCGGCCAGGGTTTTTTTTTTTTTTTTCCTTTTTCTGGAGGCTTTGCGGTGCTGAGGAATTCACGGATACTGGGCCGGCTGGTGAGGGGTTGATGGGACAAGACTCCTTTGCAGATCGATTTGGGGAGACAGACGGTGTTTTGTTGTGAAGCGGGGGACGTTTTGGTCGCCGGACAGGGGGAGTAGTGCTTCCGCCTGGAGCCCCATCCCCACAGGTCTGGCTGCCGATCTGCAATGGAATTGGATTTTTGGCAATAAGGGGACACAATTGGGAGACTGTTGTAGGGTGCAGTGAGGGAGGGGGACACGTCTGGAAGCCGAATGGGGAATATTTTGTGAAGTTTGGGATTTCGGGTCTTGGAGTCTGTTTTCGGCGTTTCCAGCTGAAGCCAACCCCACCCGGCGGGGCTTGGGATCTGGGTCATTGAACTGGCTGTGGTGTAGAGGCGCCCTCAAGTGGCCATTTTGTGGGAGCACAGGGAGGGAGCTATCCAAAGGCTGAAACCCTGAGGAGTAGGTGAATTGCAGGGATCAGACATTCAATATAGAGTTTGTGGACCGGGCTTCCCCCACGGGGCTGGCACCCAGCTACGGGGATCCCTGAGGGCTGTGTTGCACTGCGGGGCTCCTAAGCTTCCTGTGGACCAGATTTGAGGTTGCCAGGTCTGGGTCCCCTGGACTCTGGCGGTCCACACCCCAGATTCACACCTCTTGAGTCTTCAGTGTCTCAGACTTTCCACCCCTGAATCCATCACGCCCTGGGGTCTACCTGGGGTCCTTGAGTGCCCTGGACCTTAACGTTTGTGTTTTATCTTTATTGGTTCATATTGTTTTGTTTTTATTTTCACTTTATCTTATTTTTTACTCTTTTTGATGCCCTGATTGCTAATATTGCATTATCCCCTAGTCTTTTCTCCTAGCGTGTCCCCCAAAGTCCTTTTTTTTATACAGTTATTTAGGGGTTTTTTGGTTGTTGTTTTAGATAGTGTTGCAATTGTGACACGTGTATACCTGTATCTCTCTTCCCCCTATCTGTTCCCCACCGTTTGCCCATCCTCTTTTTCTTTCTTCCTTTCTTCTTGTCTTTCTTTTTTTCTTTATTATAATTAGTTTTTTTTTTCGGTTTTCTCTTTCCCTCTTGTCCCTCATTTTCCACTTATTTTATTTTAATTCAAGTATACAATAGGTGCTACAGGGAACACCTCACATTTGCTGGGTTTTCCCATCCTCCACTGCCTCATTTCTGTGTGAACTGATTTAGGCTACCTACACTATCCCCCTTCCCCTGCATCTTGATATCCACTATCATCTACTGTCTCTCCTATATTCCACCCCCCACCTCCCGTTCTTTGATCCACAAAGTGTCTAACTCTTAATTTCTAATACCTTTGTTCTGTTTTCTGTCTGGTATCCACTCTTGAAACTATTACCTTTCTTTTCTTTTTCCCTTTCTCATGAAAACAATAGCTTTGTAGTTCATACCATATTCCTCCCATATTCAGTCATCTACCTCATAAAAGGTACTCTACCTACAGCTATAACTCTATACAATCTACATGAATCTAACCTCCATCCTCCCAGATCTCATATTCTTGCTTTGTTAACATACATCACCAATACTATTCTACACTTTTTCCTTGCTTACACAATTGCCTTTCCCTGGCACTAATACTTTCCTTTAAAGTGAACTTAATCAGCAACAAGAAATTAGAATAAGAAGAACAAAGTGACAAAAAGAAGATATAACACTTACACAAAAATAACAGCTAATTAATCTCCAAGACTAGACAAAAAAGCTAAGGAACTGATTAAACCCGTCAAGATAAAAGGATGACCAGAAAGCAACAAAAATTGACAAACTAAATCAGTAATCAGGAAAACATGGCTGAATCCAATCAACAAACTAAAAATCAGGAAGGGGAGCAGAACTTCGCACAAGCAATGAAAGATCTCACAACATTTATCACCAACAAATTTGATGAAGTAATGAAAGAGGTTAACAACATGAAGACAACACTGGGAGGGGAAATTGCAGACATATGCAAAAACATAACAGACATGATGGGAATGAACACCACAGTTCAAGAAATCAAAAATACACTTACAGCAAATATCAACAGACTAGAAGAGGCAGAGCAGAGAATTAGTGATGTGGAAGACAGTACATCAGAAATCAAACAGATAGTAGAAGGGGACGATAAAAAGATAGAAAAAATCCAGCTAGGATTTAGGGACCTGAATGACAATGCAAAACGCTCAAATATACGTATTATAGGTATTCCAGAAGGAGAAGAGAAGGGAAAGGGGTCAGAAGGAGTGTTGCAGGAAATAATGGCTGAAAACTTCCCAAATCTACTGAAAGAGACAGACGTTCATATCCAAGAAGCACAGCGCACTCCACTGGTCATAAACCCCAACAGGCCCACCCCAAGACATATACCCATCAAATTATCCAATGCTCAACACAAAGAGAAAATCCTAAAAGCCGCAAGAGAAAAGAAAACCATCACATACAAGGGAAGCTCAATAAGATTAAGTGCTGATTTCTCATCTGAAACCATGGAGGCAAGGAGGCAGTGGTATGATATAGTCAAGGTACTAAAGGAAAAAAATTTCCAACCAAAAATACTATATCCAGCTAAACTAACATTCAAACGTGATGGAGAGTTCAAAATATTTGCAGATAAACAGAAACTGAAAGAATATACCAACAAGAAACCTCCACTTCAAGAAGTTCTAAAGGGAGTTCTGCAGGAAAAAAGGAAAAAACAGGACAGGCAGAGTTGGAGGAGAGTATAAGAGCAACAAAAAAAGACAAACTACACGGGGAAAAAAATACAAACAAAATATGACAAACACAAATCCAATCAAAATATGGCTAACACAAATAATTCCTTGAAAGTAATAACACAGAATGTCAACGGATTAAACTCACCTATCAAAAGATTCAGACTGGGACATTGGATAAGGAAATATGACCCATCTGTATGCTGTCTACAAGAGACACATCTTAGACCCAGAGACGCATGGAGATTGAAAGTGAATGGCTGGAAAACAATCATACAAGCAAACAATAACCAAAAAAAGGCAGGAGTAGCTATATTAATATCAGACAAAATAGACTTTAAATGTGAAACAATTGTGAGAGACAGAGAAGGATACTACATTTTAGTGAAAGGGAAAATTTGTCAAGAAGATCGAACAATCATAAATATTTATGCTCCTAACAAGGGTGCCTCTAAGTACGTGAGACAAACGCTGGAAAAACTAAGTGAAACAATAGATGCATCTACAATCATAGTGGGGGATTTTAATAGACCACTATCTACCTTGGACAGAACATCTCAAAAGAGAATCACTAAAGAAAGAAAACGTTTGAACAGTATAATAGAGGAGCTGGAGCTAATAGACATATATAGATCATTACACCCAAACACAGCAGGATATACATTCTTCTCAAGCGCACATGGATCATTCTCCAAGATAGACCATATGCTAGGCCACAAAGAAAGGCTGAATGAATTCAGAAAGATTGAAATCATACAAAACAATATCTCTGACCACAGTGGAGTCAAGCTGGAAATTTGCAAGGGACAGAGGCCCAGGTTTCACACCATGATTTGGAAATTAAACAGCACACTCTTAGAAAAACAGTGGGTCAAAGAGGAAATCTCAAAAGAAATCAATGACTACCTTGCAACAAATGATAATGATAACACAACATACCAAAATTTATGGGATACAGCAAAAGCAGTACTGAGAGGGAAATTTATAGCCATAAATTCATATATCAAAAAAGAAGAAAGAGCAAAAATTGAAGAATTAACTGCACATTTGAAGGAATTAGAAAAACAACAACAAAGTGACCCAACAGGAAGAAGAAGGAAGGAAATTACAAAGATAAGAGCAGAACTAAATGAAATAGAAAATAAGAAAGCACTTGAAAAGATAAACAAGACCAAGAGCTGGTTTTTTGAGAAGATCAACAAAATTGACAAACCTTTAGCGAGACTAACAAAGAAAAAAAGAGAGAAGATGCAAATACACAAAATAAGAAATGAGAAAGGCGATATCACCACTGACCCCACAGAAATAAAGACTATCATAAGAGGATACTTTGAAAAACTATTTTCCAACAAAAATGACAATTTAGAGGAAATGGACAAATTCCTAGAAACACATAAGCAACCCATATTGACGAAAGAGGAAATTGATGATCTTAACAAACCAATCACAAGCAGAGAGATAGAATCAGTCATTAAAAATCTCCCAACTAAGAAAGCCCAGGGCCAGATGGCTTCACAGGTGAATTCTACAAAACATTCCAGAAAGAACTAACACCAATCCTGCTGAAACTATTCCAAAACATCGAAACAGATGGAACATTGCCGAACTCCTTCTATGACGCCAACATTACCCTAGTACCAAAGCCAAACAAAGACACCACAAAAAAGGAAAATTACAGACCAATTTCTCTAATGAATCTAGATGCAAAAATACTCAACAAAATACTTGCTAATCGTATTCAACAACACATTAAACGAATTATACACCACGACGAAGTGGGATTTATTCCAGGTATGCAAGGATGGTTCAACATAAGAAAATCAATCAATGTAATACACCATATAAACAGATTGAAGGAAAAAAATCACATGATTATATCTATAGATGCAGAAAAAGCATTTGACAAAATACAGCACCCTTTCTTGATAAAAACACTCCAAAAGATTGGAATACAAGGAAATTTTTTCAACATGATAAAGAGTATATATGAAAAACCTACAGCCAACATTGTTTATAATGGAGAAATCCTAAAATCCTTCCCTCTAAACTCAGGAACAAGACAAGGATGCCCATTGTCTCCACTCCTGTTTAACATTGTCTTAGAAGTACTTGCTCGAGCACTGAGGCAAGAACCAGATATAAAACGCATTCAAATTGGAAAGGAAGAAGTAAAAATTTCATTATTTGCAGATGACATGATCCTATACATAGAAAACCCTGAGAGATCTACAACAAAGCTTCTAGAACTCATAAATGAGTTTAGTAAAGTTGCAGGTTATAAGATCAATGCGCAAAAATCAGTAGCATTTCTGTACACCAATAATGAGCAAGATCAGGAGGAAATCAAGAAACAAATACCATTCACAATAGAAAATAAAAAAATCAAATACTTAGGAATAAATTTAACTAAAGAAGTAAAAAACGTATACACCGAGAACTATACAAGACTGTTCAAGGAAATTAAAGAAGACCTAAATAAATGGAAGAATATTCCTTGTTCATGGATAGGAAGACTGAATATTGTCAAGATGTCTATCCTACCAAAACTGATCTACACATTCAATGCAATCCCAATAAAAATCAACACAGCCTTTTTTAAGGAACTAGAAAAACTATGAAATTTATTTGGAAAAGAAAGAGACCCCGAATAGCCAAAGACATACTGAAAAAGAAAAACAAAATTGGAGGAATCACACTACCTGACTTCAAAACATACTACAAAGCTACACTAGTGAAAACAGCATGGTATTGGCATAAGGAGAGACACACAGACCAATGGAATTGAATTGAAAGCTCTGATATAGAACCTCACATATATAGCCATATAATATTTGATAAAGCCACCAAACCCTCTCAACTGGGAGAGAGTGGCCTATTCAACAAATGGTGTCTGGAGAACTGGATAGCCATATGTAGAAGAATGAAAGAGTATTACCATCTCACACCTTATACAGAGATCAACTCAAGATGGATCAAAGACCTAAATATAAGAGCCAAGACCATAAAAACCTTGGAAAGCAGTGTAGGGAAACATCTACAGGACCTAGTAATAGGAAATGGCTTCATGAATATCACACCAAAAGCATGAGCAGCAAAAGAACTAATAGATAAATGGGACTTCCTCAAAATTAAAGCCTTCTGCACCTCAAAGGAGTTTGTTAAGAAAGTAAAAAGGGAGCCCACATAGTGGGAAAAAATATTTGGCAATCATATATCTGATAAGAAACTTATAACTTGCATATATAAAGAACTCCTATATCTTGAAAATAAAAAGATAAACAACCCATTTAAAAAATGGGAAAAAGATTTAAACAGATACTTCTCCAAAGAAGAAATACAAATGGCTAAAAAGCACATGAAAAAATGCTCCAAATCTCTAGCTATCAGGGAAATGCAAATCAAAACAACAATGAGATACCATCTTACTCCCATAAGATTGGCAACTATGAAAAAAACAGAAGAATACAAATGCTGGAGAGGATGTGAAGAAAGGGGAACACTCATCCACTGCTGGTGGGAATGCAGAAGGATCCAACCATTCTGGAGGACAGTTTGGTGGTTTCTTAAAACGCTAACCATAGATTTGCCATATGATCCAGCAATACCACTGCTGGGTATATACCCAGCAGAACTGAAAACAAGGACACAAACCGATATATGTACACCAATGTTCATAGCAGCATTGTTCACTATCGCCAAAAGTTGGAATCAACCCAAATGCCCATCAACAGACGAGTGGATCAATAAAATGTGGTATATACACACAATGGAATACTACGCGGCTGTAAGAACAAATACACTACAAACACACGTGATAACATGGATGAATCTTGAGAATCTTATGTTGAGTGAAGCAACCCAGGCATTGAAGGACAAATACTACATGACCTCAATGATATGAAATAAACAAGCTGCCTCAGAGAGCTAGAGACTGAATGATAGGCTTACAGGAAATCAGGGGGTGGAGGAACGATGTGAGCCGATGTCTGCAGGGGTGGAATTTATGATGAGCTGGTGGTAAGTATGAACACAAAGAAGAGATAAAATGGGGGCAAGGGGCTGCCTTTGGGGGGGCTTTGCGGGTTTGAGTGGGGCTGGGGATGGGCAGATGAGTAATATTGCCCAATAAGTGGGGGGAGGGAGGGGTAGCATACGAACACAGGAGAGTGTCAGGTGTTGGTTGAGATTAAAATGCTGAAAAAATCGTATCAAAATATAATTAAGAGTGTTACCTGTTTAGGATGCTCGGAAGGGATGGCCCGATGCGGGACGGGCTCCTGGGGAATGTCTGAATGCTCATTTTGCCAGAGTGGGTGATACCATTGGGTAGAGACCCAAGTAGTGAGAGTGGGGGTGGACCCACATCCTGGGGAGGACTAATGCCATCAAATAGAGGGAACTGTATCTCTCTGGAGAAAGGGTGGCTCCCAGGGCATTGGGGCAGCTGAGCAATTTAGGACCTGAACACTGTTGCAAGTATCTCTGGACGTGGCACCTCGGGAAATGGAGGTTGGCTGTCACTGTGGGCACCAAGGGGATGGGAAAATGGGTGTTAAATGTGTGAAACCAACGTAAATGAGGGGTAAGAGAGGAGTTTCGTGAGAATACACAAGGAAGGATATAAAATATGTAATATTACATCATAAACATATAGAGGACGACAGAATGACAATGTAAACCATAATGTAAAACATAGGATAACTAAAAATGTTAGAAAACTGCGTGTCCTAAAGTATGCACCACAATGTAATCACAGATGTCACCTGGTTTGAAAGCTATTGTCTCAGACTATGCACATCACTTTAAGTAAATATGTTGTGAATAGGTTGTAAGAGTATCGCTGTGGAAGGGAAAAGGTTTTGTAATGGATGTGTGGGAGTGCTGTATATTGCATACATGAATTGCTGTAGTCTAGGGCTCTTGTGAAGAAAAGGTCAATAATTAGGGGGGAAAAAAAAGGAAAAGAAAAAGATAGGATGTAGAATTTTCCCAAGTCAACACGTATTCTATATCTAACCCTTAAACCCATCGCTATATTCCATTTTGCTAGTAAGAGATCCTGACATGATATTGGGGCTTCAATATTCAGAAAGTTCTGGATCCCAGAGTGGTCCAACAATGGCAGCGGAGAAATACTGGCATGGGATACTATTGACAGGGGATAAATGGCTGACAGGGAGCTATACAGGGCATATGTCCAGGGTGCATGGTAATGTTTGGATATACTCATAGTGGCAACAATTAAAAACTAAAGCTGGGGGGGTACTGGGTTCCTGGCCGGGGGTGCTGTGCCATGGTCCCTAGGGGAGCAGCGGCAGCCCCCCAAGTGCAGCAGCAAGGACCAAGAAGGAATGAAGGTCCAACAGTAAGCCCCTGATACTAATGACTATGCTTGTGAGCCTACAGGCCTGAAATAAGAACAAGGCCTAGAGCAGCACTGTGCCTGGGAATCTCCTCCTGACAGCCTTCATGTTACTCAAATGTGGCCAGTCTCGAAGCCTACCTCAGCATCTAAATGCAATGCCTTCCCCCCAGCGTGGGACCTGGGGATGAGCCTCCCTGGCACCGAGGGATCACTATCAACTAACAACTGATAATGCAACTGGAAAATGACCTTGAATTGAAGGTTCGATGTGGATCAGTAGAATATCCCTGTCTACATAGAATAATATGACTTTAAAATGCTGTTTGACCTACTGTAAGGGGGAAATAGAAAGGAGAAATGAGTTTATATGGCTATGAGTCTCTAAAAAAAAAAAGAGTCTGGAGGCTGTCAGAAGGATTTCCCTTATGCACAACTGAGCAGCGTCTCAGAGACAGATAAAGTAGATACAATCCCCAGGTATTGGTTCCTTTGAGGGCTAAAGGGACCCACGGGTTCTACGGTCATGGCAGATAGGGTTCACTGCCATGTCAGATGGCCCTTCTATGGAGCTGGTGTTTCTGAGGGATGAAACTGGACCCAGAGGGGATCTCTTTTCATAAGACTATCATGCTACTTTACTGGAATTGTAGTTGGTATTGGGGTTTAAGATATATTTAGGGGATTGAATCTTTTTACTGACAATATGATAGCCAGGCCCTGAGCCTCAACAGACTCCAGCTCCTACAATCTGAATTATTGGACTCACCTCACTCAGCTAAGATGGAGTTGAAGAAGGGCAACCACCACACCATGGAGCCTAGAGGGCCTACAACTGAAAGCAGGAGGATTGCATCCAGTAACCATGTGGAATCTGAGCCTCCTCTTGACATAGAGGTGCAACGGACACAACCAATCCAAGGACCTCAGAGAAAAGGTGGCAATGGAGTGGGAAAAGTGGACATGGTGGCTGTTGGGTATGGGGAATGGCAGGAAGAGATGAGATGTGGAGGTGCCTTTGGGACTTGGAGTTGCCCTGGATGGTGCTTCAGGGGCAATCACCGGACATTGTAAATCCTCCCAGGGCTCACTGGATGGAATGGGGGAGAGTGTGGGCCATGATGTGGACCAATGACCATGAGGTGCAGAGATACCCAGAGATGTACTTACCAAATGCAATGGATGTGTCATGATGATGGGAGTGAGTGTTGCTGGGGGGGGGGTAGGGGTGCGGTGGGGGTGGTGGGGTCGAATGGGACCTCATATTTTTTAATGTAATATTTTTACAAAATCAATAAAAAAATAAAAAAAAACACATTAAATAAATTATACACCATGACAAAGGGGGATTCATTCCTGGTATGCAACAATGGTTCAACATAAGAAAATCAGTTAATGTAATACACCACATAAACAGATTGAAGGGAAAAAAATCACATAATCATATCTATAGTTGCAGAAAAAGCATTTAACAAAATACAGCACCCTTTCTTTTTTTTTTTTTCTTTTTTTTTTCATTTTTTTATTTTTTATTGACTTTGTAATAATATTACATTAAAAATATATATGTGAGGTCCCATTCAACCCCACCCCCCCACCCCCCCTCTCCCCCCCCCCCCAACAACACTCGTTCCCATCATCATGACACATCCATTGGATTTGGTAAGTACATCTTTGGGCACCTCTGCACCTCATATACATTGGCTCACATCATGGCCCATACTCTCCTCTATTCCATCAAGTGGGCCCTGTGAGGATTTACAATGTCCGGTGATTACCTCTGAAGCACCATCCAGGGCAGCTCCATGTCCCAAAGACGCCTCCACCTCTCATCTCTTCCTGCCTTTCCCCATACCCTTTGTCCATTATGTCCACTTTTCCCAATCCAATGCCACCTCTTCTATGTGGACATTGGATTGGTTGTGTCCATTGCACCTCTATGTCAAGAGGAGGGTCAGATTCCACCTGGATGCTGGACAGCACCCTTTCTTGATAAATACATTGCAAAAGATCAGAATAGGAGGAAACTTTCTGAACATGATAAAGAGTATATATAAAAAACCCACAGCTAACATCATTTTCAATGGTGAAATCCTAAAATCTTTCTCTCTAAGTTCAGGAACAAGACAAGAATGGCCACTATCACCCCTCCTATTTAACATAGTCTTAGAAGTACTTGCAACAAAGCTTCTAGAACTTATGAATGAGTTCAGTAAGGTAGCAGGTTACAAGATCAATGCATAAAATTAAGTAGCATTTCTGTACACTAATAATGAGCAATCTGAGGAAGAAATCAGGAATCAAATACCATTCACAATAGTAAAATAAAAAATCACATACCTATGAATAAATTTAACTAAGGAGGTAAAAGACTTATACACAGAAAACAACACAACATTGTTCAAGAAAATCAAAGAAAATGTAAATAAATGGAAGAATATTCCCTGTTCATGGATAGGAAGACTAAATATTATTAAGATGTCCATCCTACCAAAACGGATCTACAGATTCAATGCAATCCCAAGAAAAATTAACACATCATTCTTTAATGAACTAGAGAAACTAACTATGAAATTTATTTAGAAAGGAAAGAGGCCCTGAATAGCCAAAGTCATATTGAAAAAGAAAAATGAAATTGGAGGAACTGCACGACCAGATTTCAAAATAAACTACAAAGCTACAGTAGTGAAAACAGCACAGTTTGGGCACAAGGATAGACTCACTGAGCAACAGAACCAAATTGAGAATACAGTTATAGATCCCCATATGGTATCTATACCATATGGTATATATACGTATGGTTAATACACAGCCATATGGTATTTTACAAGGCCATCAAACCCTCTCAACTGGGAGAGAATGGCCTCTTCAACAAATGGTACCTGAAGAACTGGATATCCATATGTAAAAGAATGAAAGAGGATTACCAACTCACACCTTATACAAAGATCAACTCAAGATGGATCAAAGACCTAAATATAAGAAAAAGACCATAAAGACCTTGGAAAGCAATTTAGGGAATTTGTAATAGTAATAAATCTACAGGAATTTGTAATAGTAAATGGCTTCATGAACTTCACACCAAAAGCACAAGCAGCAAAAGAACAAATAGATAAATGGGACTTCCTCAAAATTAAAGCCTTTGCACCTCAAAGGAGTTTGTCAAATAAGTGAAAAGAGAGCCTACAAAATGGGAGAAAATATTTGGTAAACATATATCTGATAGGAGACTTATATCTTGCATATATAAAGAACTCCAATATGTTGAAAGGAAAAGAAAAACAGCCCATTTTAAAAAATGGGGAAAAAATAGTTTGGCATTTCTCCAAAAAAAGATATAAAAATGCTTTTAAAATGAAGATGAAAAAACTGCTCAAAATCACTAGCTACTAGGCAAATGCAAATCAAAACAACAATAAGATAACATCTTACTCCCATAAGACTGGCAGCTATCAAAAAATCAGAACACTACAATTGCTGGCAAGAATGTGGAGGAGTGGGAACACTCATCCACTGCTGGTGGGAATACAGAAGGATCCAGCCATTCTGGAGGACAGTTTGGTGGTTTCTCAAAAATATGCCTTAGATTTGCCATATGATCCACCAATTCCACTGCTGGGTATATACCCAGTAGAACTGAAAACAAGGACACAACCTGACGTGTGCACACCAATGTTCATAGCAACACTGTTCACTATTGACAAAATGTTGGAATCAACCCAAATGCCCATCAGCAGATGAGTGGATAAATAAAATGCGGTATATACATACAATGGAATACCACTCAGCTATAAGAACAAATACAGTACAAACACGTGTGATAACATGGATGAATCTGAGAACCTTATGTTGAGTGAAGCAACCCAGGCTTGAAGGACAAATAATACATGACCTCTCTGATATGAAATAAGTAAATCAAGCTGTCTCAGATAGCTAGAGACAGTATGACAAATTTAAAGGAAAATGGGGTTAGAGGAAGGTTGCAAGCTGAAACCTACATGGGTGAAATCTATGATAAACTGGAGGTAAGTACTTGTACAGGGAAGGGATAAAATGGGACATATTGAAAACTTTGGGTGGGGCTTTGTGGGCCTTAGGGGGGCTAGAGATGGGAGAATGGGTCAGATGGCCCAAGAAATTGGTGGGATGGTGGGGGAACATTTGAACATAGGAGATTTTCAGGTATGTGGTTGAAATTACAATGTAGAGAAAACTCTTCAGAAAATATAATACAGAAGGTTACTTGATTAAAATGCTTAAGGGGGGGCATGTGACATGGGTCAAGCTTCTAGGGAGTGTGTGAGTGCTCATTTTATCATAGTGGGTTATATCATTGGGTGGAAACCCATAAAATGAAAGTAAAAGTACACCCACATCCTGGGGAAGACTAGTGTTCTCAAACAGGGGGAGTTGTTTCTCTTGAGAGAATTGGTGGAATCCAATGGGTTAGGGCAGTCAAGTATGTCAAGCTCTTAACATTGTTGCAAGCATCTCTGAATATGGCCCTTCAAGTAATGAGGATTGATTGTCATGGTGGGCCCTGTGGGAGGGGGAAAAAGGTGTTGAATACATGGAATCAGTGTAACTGTGGGGCAATGGAAGTTTTCCACAATATCATGCAGTAATGAATAAAGGACATGTTAAATTATACCAAAAGTGTATAAAAGACTATAGGCTAAAATGTAAAACATAATGTAAAACATAAGCTAACTAAAAATTTAGAAAATTATATAGTCTAAAATATAAACTATGATGTAAACCCAAATGGAACCACGTTTGAAAGCTATTGTTTCAATATCTGTATATCAGCTGCAGATCATTGTTGGGGAAGGAAGAAAGGGTCTGATGTTGGATATGTGGGAGTATCATATTTTGTATATGTGAATTACTGTGATCTAAAAATTTGTGAAGACAAACTTAATACTTAGAAAAAAAAGAAACTATGTAGACACTGAGGAAGAAATGGAAGAAATTGCCTTGGCACTCTACATACGGGGCAACACTTACAGCAGTGATGAAAGGCAAAATGTCAGAAACAAAGCTTTTCATTTTTTGATACCCCAATTTATTTTTCTTTATTTAATTTTTCTAAATTACTATGTATTCTATATCTAACCTTTAAACCCATCACTATATTCCATTTTACTCTTAATGGAACCTGGCAATATATTGGGTTTTCTTTCTGAAAATGTTTTGGACCACAGAGAGGTTCAACTAAGGTGGGGGAGGAGCACTTGTGTGGTGTGTTATTGGTGAGGGCCACGGGGTTGGGAGGGAGTTCTCCAGGGCATATATACAGGGTACATGGAATGGCTTGGATATTTTCATAGTGGTTACAGTTGGAAATGACAGCTGAGAGAGTGCTAAGTTCCTGGCTAGGGGAGCTCTATCACATTCACCAATGGAACAGCAACAATCCCCCAAGTGCAATGTCCAAGACCAACAAAGATGGATGGTCCAACAATGAGCCCTTGATACTGATGACTCCGATTATGAGTCCGTGTGCCTGAAATATGAACTATGCCTAGAGTTGCATGGTGCCTAAGAGTTACCTCCTGAGAGCCTCCATTTTGCTCAAATATGGTCACTCCCTAAGACAAATTCAGCATGTAGATGCATTGCCTTCCCACCAGCATGAGACATGACTCCTGGGGATGAGCCTCCCTGGCACTGAGTGATTACTACCAAATATCAACTGATGATGTAACTAGAAAAGAATGTGATGAAAGGGGTCAACTCAGATTTGTGGAATATCTCAGCCTAGATGTAATATCTGGTGTTAAAAACTTCTTTTTGACTTTGTATAAAAGGGGGAAATGGAAAGGTCAAGTGAGTTTACATGACTGAGTCTCCAAAAAGAACCAGGAGGTTATCAGAGGGGTCACCCTTATGCACACCTCAGCAAAGTCCCAGAGACAAAGTAGATACAACCTCAGGTATTGGTTCTTCTGAGGGCTACAGAGACCCACAGTTTCTATGGTTATGGCAGATGGAGTTCAGTGCCATGTCAGTTGGCCCTACTTTGGAGTTTGTGTTCCTGTGTGATGGAGCTGGACTCAGATGTGATCTTGGTTCACAAACCAGAATATTTTTGAGAGCATTATATTATCAAAAATACTGCCAGCTGAGCTGAAAGGGACAATAAGATGACAAAATAAGAAGGCTGTGGAATTACAATATTCTATAAACTGATAAAACTATTAACTTTCAAAAACCCTTTGAAGAAAAACAAATTGTGATACCTTACTTTGCCAGATGGCTATCATAGGTAGTACAGAATGGGATGGCTTGAACACTGGGAATTTATAGGCTCACAGTTTTTAGGTTAGGAGAAGCCACTACTGAGAAAGCAGCAAGGCAATGCTTTCTCCCCAAACTCTACAACATTCCAGTGCTGACTACCAGAGATCCTTTAGGTTCCTTGGCTACTATCCCTGCCTTGCTTTCATAGCAATGTCCTCTCCTTTCTCTTCTGGTTTCTGTTGACTTCTATCTTCTGGCTCCTCCCTGTGCATTCTATATTTTTGAATTAATGTACCATGCTTATAACAGAATCCAATGATCTGGATTAAGGCTCCTTTCAATTAGGTGGGCCACACCTTACCTCAAATAACATATTCGAGGTCCTATCTACAATGTGCCCATACAGACAGGAATACTAACAATGATTGAGAATGCATATATAATTCAGCCTACACCAGATAGGAGAGATGCCAGCTCTGTAGGAAGAGTTATAACGAACATGGGCTCAGAGACCCAGAATTGGGTATAGAAGCCAAAGCCCAAGGTCCAGACAGCAGAGAAGTGTCACCAAGGACAATCCATAGGCCACAGAGATGACTCCAGGCAATGAACCTAACAGAACTTCAAGATTTCAAAATTGCTTGGGAACTGTGCTTCCTTTCTTCCATTCATCCTCTCCCTTTTGAAATTAGGATGTCTGCAACATTTATACTATGCCTGCCCTACCAGGGTATTTTGGAATTAGTAAAATTCTTTTCTACTTGCTGGTCTACAGAGAGAAATGAATTTATCCCAGATTGGATCTTACTGAGAATGTAATAAATAACTAATTTACCTAATTTAGATGATTCAGATGGTAACTTGTGACTATTCAGGAGATGATATTTAGATGAGTTTTGGGAAGTGAGTTGAGGCTATAATTTTTTAGATATTTGGGTATGTTGGGATGGGGACAAGGTATTTTGCATGTGGGATCATTGGGGTCGAAAGAAACACACTATACACTAAATACCCACCTGAAAATACCTTGTCTTAAATCCTGGTGCCCATGCATGTTACCTCATATGAAACATTCATCGTACTTTGTTTAATCTGAGATGGAGAGATTGATCTGGGATTTCAGGTTAGGCATAAATGCAATCACATGTATTCCTATAGAAGGGATGCAGGATAATTTGGCAGACAAACATAAAAGTGTAAGAGAGAAAAGAGCATATAGTAATTTGAAGATACTGGACTTGAAAGCTGGAGTAATGAAGTCCCAAAACAAAAAATTCCGGCAGCCTCCATGAACTGGTAGAGTCATGGAATATATGCTTCTGAAGAGCTTCCAGAAGTGTGGCCTTTAAAATCTTTGATTACAGCCTTGAGATACTGATTTCAATTTGCCGGCTCCAAAAACTGTGAGTGATTTGAAAAATTTGAATTCTATTATTGTGAGTTATCAAGTTTCTTTTCAATTGGTTGAAGCTGCCACAGAAAGCTAATTTAATCATGAATAATTGATGGATAATTGTGGGATTTTTAAAAGAGATATGAAAAGATTATTAATCGTTGGAAACAAGGATTTTCCTTGTATCAGGTTTGGCTCATAGCCTGTTATGTGTGTTGAATGTGTTGACTCATTCTGCCTCATGACACCCTCGCAAAACAGGGACAATTATAGTATACACTTTATATCTGAGAAAACCTTGATACTGAGAGGTTAAGTAATTTAATTGAGGACACATGGGCAGAAAGTATCAAAGATGTACAAAAAAATAACTAAATTTATACTTGAAGTAAAAGGGTCATGAGGAAATTTGCACGTATTTATAATTAGGATTAGAATAAAGGGGAATGGCCATTAATAGGAAAAGAATGACAGAGAGAGATAATTTTCTTTATTTTCTTTATTTTCAAAAGAGAAGGAATAAAGGATAAAACATTGAGCTAGGCCTGTAAAATACAATCAGGGGATGCAGACCGGAATGGCCTGCCCTGACTGAGGGTCCCGTAGATAAGGAGGGAGAGTGACACAAGACCAGCAGAGGAGATGCTGAACCTGTGTGGCCAGGATTATACCTTTATGTCATATTTGGAGGACAATAGCAGGGACCAGAGGAAGGGAAGGAGAAGGGCAAGAAGTCAAATAGGAAAGTTCAAATAAAGGAGGCACAGGGAAGAGGTTGTTGATCCACCAGGGAATAAAACACTCTGAAATGGGCTTTCTTTTACATCTTTTGGAGCATGAAAATAGTCATCAGAAGAATCTAGAATTAGTGTGCCAGATGGTAAAAGATATGTGGAGCAGTCAACCCAAAATCAGGCTCATGGCCAGCTAAGGGACATGTGAAGGAGATCAAAGATGATTGAGCCTAGAACACCCAGGCCTGAGGGGACCTGTCAGATAACTATACACCAAGAGTAGGCCCAGGTGAGTCAGGCAGGCCCCCATATGAACAGACAGAACAGCTCATCAAAAACTCACCAGCTAATGCTTTATGATACTGGTGTTGGGCATGATATCTTACATGACAGTAGCTAACTGATACATTAATATCTTTTAAATTGATATTCATTGTTAAACCACAATCTCCTCCCCAGACCTATTTTTCATCCTATCACTAAAAAATGGCATAGTGTATATTTTTCATATGTGTTTTTTTCTCATCAACTACAATGATAGGAAGGATTATTGCAACAGACAGAGGAACCACTTAATAAATGTTTCTTGAGTGAATGAATGACATGAATCCAATGATTAAAATACTTCTCATTGCTAAGAGTAAAGAGCATTTATGTGTGTCAGAGTTTGGTGTATTATCCTCTGGTTTGATGAGACATTTGGTGAAACTAAATTTCATCTACCAACATATTTACAAAGAAATGTTGTGGTCACCCCTCGGGCTGAAGTGTGGTTTGCTGGCCTGGCAGGGGAGCAGCCACGGCAGGCCAAGCCGCTGCCCCCATAATAGGGTGGCTGGTCGGACTCACCGCCACCCCTGAAGGGAGCTCGGCATGGGCGCAGAGTGCCCTCGGGTCTCCCCTTCTCGGCAGCCATGCTTACGCGGCCGCCCCTCCTCCCGGATGGTGCCACACGATGCTGTAGGGCGGTACCCTTCTTCTTCTTTCTCCCTGCGCAGGCGCAGGGTGGAAAATTCCAGTCTGCCCTTTTCCCCTCCCCTGACAGCAGCAACAGCCAGGCGTGGGCGGAAAAATCCAGTCTACCCTTTTCCCTTCCCCCGACAGCAGCAACAGCCAGGTGTGGGCGGGAAACTCAAGTCTGCCCTCCACCCCAGCAACAGCAGCCACCAATCCCTAAACCCTGCCCCTTCCCCCAGCAACAGCGACAGCCAATCCCTAACCACCACCCCTCCCCCGTCCAGCACCTCCCACTGACCTTTCTCTGGCAACCAATCAGAACAGGGCATGGCTTCGATCAATCAGCCTTCCCCAGCCCCTATAAAACTGTTGCCTCTCCCTCAATAAAGTGGACTTGCGTGTTTACCTTGTCTCTGCGGTAGTTTTTCTGCCGTGCGCCCTCCAGTCCTGAGAGCCCCCGACAAGGGCCTGGCCTCCCTTGTCCCCAGTTCGTCGCCTGCTTCTCCAGGCAACCCCTTCATTGCCAGCTTTGCCAGGTGACCCCGTCAGCCGAACCGCGCAACCCCTGTGAGACCGACCTCTCGTCTGCTGCCGGACCGGCCCCTCGTCCCAAGTGGGACCGACCCCTCGTCCCAAGCGGGACCGACCCCTCATCCAAAGCTGGACTGACCCCTCGTCCACAGCCAGACCCCACCTCTACCGACCGAGCAAGCCGCCGCAGTTGGCGCCCAACGTGGGGCAAGGCAACTCCACCACAACCTCACTCCATAACCTGGCGCCACCCCCCCCTCCTCTCTTCTCACCTTGGGGCTTCTCTCGTGCAACATTGCTGCTACCTGAGCCTTGGCTACCTCATATGATCCACGGCGGTCTGGGAGAATCGCTGGATGGCTTTCTCCTTCCATGTCGGGGGCTTATACCGACCCGCTATGATTAAGAGGAGCCTTGGATTTCTCGGGAGCGCGCGCTTGCACGTCTGAAGTAATCCTACCACAGCCCTACGCCCTCCTCTCTTCTCACCCCTATCTTTTCGCTCTGCATTGCTGCTCCTGAACCTTGGTGACCTCATATGATCCACGGCGGTCTGGGAGAATCGCTGGATGGCTTTCTCCTTCCATGTCGGGGGCTTATACCCACCCGCTATGATTAAGAGGCGCCAATAAAACTCTTAGGAGGGCGTGCCTGAGCACCTCCACCCCTGCCTTTACCTCTGCCTCCTCCCCTCCATGCTTGCTCCCCTTTGCCTTGCTCCACTGCTCGTCGTTCTGCCCTCCCCTCGTCGGGGCATTCTTTTGGCCCACGACCACCGTCGGAGCCCCACCGGCTCTGACCCCTCGTCTCACCGTGCACCTCGGCTCCCATCGCCACACTCTCAAGGTAAGGGCCCCTTTTCTTATCGGCTCCAAAAGGCCATTAGCAATGGGTAACATCCTATCTGCTAAGCAAGCCCCGCAAGTTCGGGCCCTTGCCGGTCTCCTAGACACTCACCGGTGTAAGATCTCTTTGAAACAGCCCCAAGTCTTCTGTAACCACGGCCCCCCATGCCGCCATCACTCTCAAGCAGCTCCAGCCCCGCTAAACGGCCCGCAACCCGCTTTCCCCAGCCCGCAGCCTGCTTTCTAGCATCTGATAACGTTTCTGCTTTTGCCTCCCCAGTCCTCCTGTCTTGACCTCACTCCTCTTCTCAGCCATCCAAAGCGTCCCTTCTCGTCCCCCGCCCCCCTCCTTTTTTTGCTTGAACCCCCACTGCGTTGCAGATTGGGCCGCCCAATGTCGGCCCGCCCCGTTAACATCGTCCTCTCTCGTGACCGTGAGGACTTTGGCCTTCTTCTTGTTATCCTCGCCTACATCTCCACTACTCCCGACGCTGCCGCCACCACCGTCGCTGGGGCCCTGACACGACTTGTCCTCACCGCTGCGATCCTCCAGACCATCACACAGTCTGCCTCTACTGCTCTTCGCCGCAAAGAAGAGATCAACTACCTGTAATGCGCTGCCATTCTGGACTTTTAACAACAGATGGATCTTATAGCCGCCGAGATCAACAAGAATTGGACATTGGCCACCCTTGCTTGCAACGGCAAGATACCACCCCCTAAATTGTACATTTATATCCCCGTCATACTCACTTCCCTCTTCAGCCCTGCTTCCCTCATTGCTTACTGCCTCTTGGGCCTCGGCTACTTGTTGCTGCTGCCATCCTGGCCCTTATTTGAAAAGAAGGGGGAAATGCGGTCACCCCTTGGGCTGAAGTGTGTTTTGCTGGCCTGGCGGGGGAGCAGCCGCGGCAGGCCCAAGCCACTGCCCCCATAATAGGGTGGCTGGTTGGACTCACCGCCACCCCTGAAGGGAGCTCGGCATGGGCACAGAGTGCCCTCGGGTCTCCCCTTCTCGGCAGCCATGCTTACGCGGCCACCCCTCCTCCCGGATGGCGCCACACGATGCCTGTGGGGCGGTACCCTTCTTCTTCTTTCTCCCTGCACAGGCGCAGGGCAGAAAATTCCAGTCTGCCCTTTTCCCCTCCCCCGACAGCAGCAACAGCCAGGCATGGGTGAGAAACTCAAGTCTGCCCTCCACCCCAGCAACAGCAGCCACCAATCCCTAAACCCTGCCCCTTCCCCCAGCAACAGCGACAGCCAATCCCTAACCACCACCCCTCCCCCGTCCAGCACCTCCCACTGACCTTTCTCCGGCAACTAATCAGAACAGGGCATGGCTTCGACCAATCAGCCTTCCCCAGCCCCTATAAAACTGTTGCCTCTCCCTCAATAAAGTGGACTTGCGTGTTTACCTTGTCTCCACGGTAGTTTTTCTGCCGTGCGCCCTCCAGTCCTGAGAGCCCCCGACAAGGGCCTGGCCTCCCTTGTCCCCAGTTCGTCGCCTGCTTCTCCGGGCGACCCCTTCGTCGCCGGCTTCACTGGGCGACCCCGTCAGCCGAACCGCGCAACCCCTGTGAGACCGACCCCTCGTCTGCTGCCGGACTGGCCCCTCGTCCCAAGTGGGACTGACCCCTCATCCCAAGCGGGACCGACCCCTCATCCAGAGCTGGACCGACCCCTTGTCCACAGCCAGACCCCACCTCTACCGACCGAGCAAGCCGCCGCAAAATGTCATAAAAAACACTAGAATATCCGGTGTATTTCCACTAGCACACTGAGAATAATGTGTTAATTAAAGTTTATCCAGGGAAGCGGATATGGCTTTACTGATAGAGCATCCGCCTACTGCTTAGGAGGTGCAGGGTTCAAACCCAGGCCCTCCTGGCCCATTGGGTGAGCTGACCCATGAACAGTGATGATGAGCACAAGGAGTGTCAAGCCACGTAGGGGTGTCCGCCATATAAGGGAGCTGAATGCATAAGGAGTGCACCCCAAAAGGAGAGCCACCCCATGCAAAAAAAGCACAGCCTCCCCAGGAGTGGCACCACACAAACGGAGAGCGGACGCAGCAAGATGATGCAACAAAAAGGTGCCGCTGATAAGAATACAAGTGAACACAGAAGAATACACAGCGAATGGATGCAGAGAGCAGATAATGGGGGGGGGGGGTGAGAGAAATAAATAAATGAATAAATAAATAAATAAAAGAATAAAACAAAAGAAAAAATAAATAAACTTTATTCAAAGTGTTCAGGTTACGACATACTTAAGAACCATGAATTCCTTCAGTGCCAAAGGATGGTAAGAGAGAAAGTTGACAATTGGTGATAGAATTCAGGAGGAAAGGACTCACACATTTCTAGAAGTTTAAAGCTGAAGGATTAGAGAGTTGCCATGAAAGAATGAGAATAGCTGAAAGAGATGGAGAAAAGAAACAGGGCTTTACCAAAGGAGGCAGACTTTCAGTTATTCTAGAAATATTTGGATATAGACTGTTCTAGTTAGCCAGGGTGAAATGGGCTGGCTTCCACAAGAGGTATTTATTAACTTACAAGCTTACAATTTTGAGGCTGAGAAAATTGTCTAAATCAAGGCATCATCAGGCAATGCTTTCTTCCCAAAGTTGAGCTGCCAGTGATGCTAGAATCCTCTGTCAAATGGCAAGACACATGGTGGCATCTGCTTGTTTCTTCAGTAACTTCCAGGTTTCATTGCTTCAGATTCTTGCTCCCATGGTTTTCTCCTTCTTTGTTTAAATCTCATTCTCCTATAAAATACTCAAGTAATGGGACTGAAACGCCCAGTGATCCAGGCAGGAAGTGAAGTAACTTACTCAAATGGTTCCACCTACAATAAGTTACACGCACAGAATGGATTCATCTTACAATCCTCCTTTACTGAGGTCCACATTGTTTCACACCATCAAATATACTTATATTCTATTTGCATTATTTTTCTTTTTTAAACAGATGGAACATACAACATTAGGGAATATTGTAAAGAATAAAATTATATATCTGTCATTTCAAATGTATGGGAATAAGATGAAGTAAACATAGACCTTAAAACAATATGGAAATCATTTAATTTTTGACAAGTTTTATGTTTCAACCATTTTAAAAGAGAACTATAGAAATAGGGTGAAATCGCAGGGATGTGAAGCTCACTGGAAAATTTTACATCCAAACTGAAATCAACATATGTCATTGGCTGAGTATCATCCCTTATAACCTAAGGATTATTCAATGAGTACAGTATATTAAGGCACCCACAATTACTATTTGACGGCAATAAGAAATGAAAATAGTTATCTAAATAAAAAAAGAAGGTAGAGTAGCAAATCTAATCATCTTTTGTGACAATGAAAAGAAGGGCTTGGATGGCAAAGGGTCCAGTGAAGGAAATGTGTAAGGGAGGAAAATGACCTTCCATAGGGGAAGTTTTGCATAGGAAGGATCAAGGATTTAATCTTGGGAAGGACCAGAGTTGGAGGATGATAGGGGAGATGAAGAAGATGGAAGGGATAAGGAAAGAAGATGATGAATTTTTAAACATTAAGGAGGTACAATGAAGAGAGAATCATTCCATCAGGGGGTAAAGATTAAAAGACCCTAGTCTAGAGGGTCAATTCACCCTGTCACTTGATCTTGCCAAGTGAAAAAAAGATTTCTATGGTACAGTCCCCTAAAGGATGTGGTTTCTCAGACAGATGGAAGAAGCAAACCTAGTCAAGTCTATAAGAAGAGGAAGCAGCTGGTGATGCAAGATTCACTGCCCTACAGCCCTGGGGAGGAAGTAAGTGTTCGACATTGTAGCACTGTGAGAGGAAAGCTCTGACGTTGCTGACAGTAATAATCTCCCAGATCCTCAGGCTGGAATCTGCTGATGGTGAGAGTGAAATCTGTCCCAGACCCACTGCCACTGAATCGATCAGGGACCCCAGATGGCCGTTTGGATGCATCATAGATGAGCAGTTTAGGAGCCTGGCCTGGTTTCTGCTGGTACCAGTCTAAGTAGCTGCTAACACTCTGACTGGCCTTGCACTTGAGGGTGATGGTCTCTCCTGCAGATGCAGCCACAGAGCCTGGAGACTGGGTCATCACGATGTCCCCATTGGCACCTGAAATCAGAAAACAGCATAGAGCAAACATTAAATCACTAATGTATAAAATATGTATCTAAATGTAGGTTTTCTTATTTATCATATATATTCAGATCTGCTTTGAATGAAATGGTTTGCTCACTCTGCATGTTAAAACCATTCTCCATATTCATAAAGATAATACTCTTCTAAACCTCTCACCTGAGGCCCAGAGCACCAGGAGTAAGAGCGGTTGGGAATGTGACAGCATCTTGCTCATCCGACTGATGCACTAAGTCCCCATCTCCAGGGAAACTGCATTAATAGAGCTCTGAGCAGACAACCAAGACCGAGGAGCTTATGCAAATCAATAAAGTCAAATATGCCTGTGCAGTGAGTTGTAAAGACAATAATGGAAGGAGATAAAAATACCATGACCACAGGAAATGTAACCACATGCCTGCAAAAGGCGATAAATCAACACCACAACTTTCAACAATGTTCAGCACAATTCGGAAAATGAAATATTTTATCCACAATTGTACTCTTTCAAATCAACTGCACCCATCTTGAAAACAAAAGGAATTTGTAATAAAATACATGCCTCTGTAAGTGTAATATCAGAATTTAATTAAATGTTATAAATATGGTGCCAGGACCTAGGTGGAATATGTTCATGTCATTGGATAGATTAAGATGTAGTGCACGTATGGTGTATCTATCTCAGTCTATTCTTAATTTTAAACAGATATTTGAAGCTCCTCTTCAACATCCCAAAGGAACCTCACTTAATATATCCCAAACTAGTCCTCTGTATTGCCCTTAGTACAGTATTCCTCCCAGAAATGAGTCACCAAATACTTACAAGTCACCCTTAGGACCATCATTTAAGTATCACTTTCTAAAATCACTAATGTAGTGATAAGCAGACCTGAAGTGTAACACCTCCACCTAGTGGTCCTACGTAAAATGGCTTCAGCTCCCAAGGTCTGATAGAGCATTTCTTCATTTATTCCTACTCAACAATAATACTTTTAGAACTATCAGATAGCAATATCATGAACACTTCTAGGCATACGACATTAAATTATGTACAAGGTGAACGATTCATTTTACTTGGAGGTTACACAATAAACAAGTAGCACTTCTGCAGCCATTACTAACCTGCTTCTTTGAGATTTCCTCCTCTGAGCCAAGCTGTTACTCAGGAAAGGTAGGGCCATGTGAACCTGGTCCATTCCAGGATCAACCCTCTGCACGAACAGTCAGAGGTAAGAGACAATTTAGGACACGTTAACAATTCTATGGATAAAAATTCTTCCACTATCATGAATATAATTTTCCTGCGAACTTTTTCCAAAGCTTCTAAGAGGTTTTCCTCGTTGTGGAATGTCCTAAGGCATGTATTGTTCTAATTCTAATTAATAAATTCATTTCCTGTAATTTGTCTCTTTATGAGCACTTTACCTTAGGAGAGGGTCCCCTCCAGCATTCAGGAATGGTGCTGCACATACCCACATCATCAGGGAAGGTGTTCCTTCTCATCTACAATCCACCCTGTTCTTCGTCCACCACGTATTCGTGTTTACAAATACGTGTAACTTCTTTAATGAAGTTGCATTTAATATACATTCTTAAATTCACTTATTTTGCTCATACTTCTACTACTTCATAGGTTTCCTGCATCAGGGCAATATAATTTCCTTCCCATTCTTACACACATTAAAAATTTAAAGTCATCATGGATGAAGGATGATAAAACAGGATGTGGGGTTGTGCGGTGGCGATCCTGCACCCCGTGGTCCCCGCATGCGTGATCCCCAGGTCCGTGTCCCCTGAGGCCATGGCCCGTGTTCCATGGACCTACGGTGCCCTGGGTCTGCAGAGTACCGGACTTCCTTTTCCCAAGTCCAGCGCTCCCGGAGGTCCGGGATTGCCTTAGCACTCCGGTTTTAGACTGACTCCATGGGTGGGAGGGATTCGGTAGGGAGTGCACTAAGAGGGCCTGGCTAGTGTGGGTTCTATTTTCTGGTGTTTCCCCGCCCCCCTTTTTTCCTTGTCTTGCACTTGGATCATACCAGCTGACCTGGGGAGAGTCTGGGAAGAGTGGAGTGGCGAATCTGCTGAGAAAGCCCAATTCACCTAAATACCCTGGGATAGGAAACTTGGCCTGGGAGAAAGTGGAGTGAGAATATCAAGAAGCTCTCTCATAGCACACCTAAAGGAGAGGGAGTGAAAGAGCTGCTTCCAAGCCTCCAATAGCACACCTGGGGTTCCTGGTGAGCTGTGGGTGCTCTCTCTCTGGAAATTAAGAGTCATTGTTTTCTGTGCGGAGCTGATTCAACAAGGACCCACTTGAATCTCCTACCAGACCTCTCAGGCAGCTTTCCTGCTGCTTGGGAGAGAGGGAAGTGAGAAAGGGAGAAAAGGGGAAACCTCAGATCCCTAAGGGTTTTATTTAAATACAAACAGGATTCCTTGCTTGAAAATTTCCCTAGTATTTGGTTGGTTTTTCCTTGTTTTTCCTTCCTCTTTATCCCCCCAAGGCCCATTTTTCTTCTCCCTTTCTTTTTTTCTTTTCCTGCTTACTTTCCCACTCGCTTTTTTCTTTCTTTCTTTCTTTCTTTCTTTCTTTCTTTCTTTCTTTCTTTCTTTCTTTCTTTCTTTCTTTCTTTCTTTCTTTCTTTCTTTCTTTCAGTCTTTCTTTCTCTGGTTTCTTTTCTCTGGTTTCTTATTCTTCTTACATTAGGTGCTGCAGGGAGAGCTTCACATTTCCTGTATTTCCTCATCCTCCATTTACTCTTTTCTGTGTGTATTGATTTTAGCCACCAACACTCTTCCCTTTCCTCTACATCTTTCTATCCTCCATCATTGATTGTTTCTCTTACCTTACACCTCTCTTTGTTAGCCCCCCCCTTTTTTTTTGACTTTTTATTACTAATACCTTTGTTCTACTTTTGCCTTATATTCGCTCTTTATATTGTTGTCCTCTCTTTTCTCTTTCCCTGTCCTGAACACACAGGCCTTTTATTTTATTTTTTTCAAATTCTACTCAATTTATTCATTTTTTAAAAGATATTACATTAAAAAAAATATGAGATCCCCATTCGCCCCCACCGCCCCCACCCCAACACTCCCCCCCCCCCCCCAATAACACTCTCCCCCATCATCTTGTCACATCCATTGCATCTGGTGAGTACATCTCTGGGCATCCCTGCACCCCATGTCCCGTGTTCCACACCATAGCCCACACTTTCCCACGTTCCATCCAGTGGGCCATGGGAGGACATACAACATCCGGCAATTGTCCCTAGGGCACCACCCAGGACAACTCCAAGTCCCTAGAATGCCTCCACATTTCTTCTCTTCCTCCCCTTCCCCACACCCAGCAGCCACCATGGCCACTTTTTCCACATCAATGCCACATTTTCTCGATTATTCACCACAATAGTTCAAGAATAGGATATCATTAAGTCCACTCTGATCCTTACTGTATTCCTCCTTCCTGTGGACCTTGGCTTGGCTGTGTCCATTCCACATCTATGTCAAGAGGCAGTTTAGATTCCACATGGATATTGGATGCAATCCTCCTGCTTTCAGTTGTAGGCACTCTAGGCTCCATGGTGTGGTGGTTGACATTCTTCAACTCCATGGTAGCTGAGTGGAGTAAGTCCAGTAAATCAGAGTGTAGGAGCTGAAGTCCGTTGAGGCTCAGGGCCTGGCTATCATATTGTCAGTCCAGAGATTCAAATCCCCTAGATACATCTTAAGCCCCAGCACCAACTACAATTCCAGTAAAGTAGCATGAAAGGCTTGTGAAAAGAGATCCCATCTGAGTCCAGCTCCATCACGCAGAAACACCAGCTCCAAAGAAGGGCCAACTGACATAGCAGTGAACCCCATCTGCCATGACCATAGAACCTGTGGGTCTCTTTAGCCCTCAAAAGGACCAATACCTGGGGTTGTATCTACTTTATCTGTCTCTGAGACTCTGCTCAGTTGTGCATAAGGGCAATCCTTCTGAAAACCTCCAGACTCTTTTTTAGAGGCTCATAGCCATATAAATTCATTTGTCCTTTCCAATTCCCCCTTAATTTAGGTCAAACAGCATTTTTAACTCCTGTTATTATATGTAGACAGGGATATTCTGCTGGTCCACATTGAACCTTTAATTCAAGATCCTTTTCTAATCGCATCATCAGCTGGTACTTGGTAGTGACCCCTTGGTGCCAGGGAGGCTCATCCCCACACGTCATGTCCTACACTGGGGGGAAGGCGTTGCATTTACACGCTGAGTTTGGCTTCGAGACTGGCCACATTTGAGTAACACGGAGGCTGTCAGGAGGGAACTCCTAGGCACAGCGCTGCTCTAGGCCTTGTTCTTATTTCAGGTGTATAGGTTCACAAGCATAGTCATTAGTATCAAGGGCTCACTGTTGGACCCTCATTCCTTCCTGATCCTTACCATTGCACCTGGAGGACTGCTGCTGCTCCCCTAGGGACCACAACAGAGCTCCCCCCCACACACACAGGCCTTTTAATTCACACTGTATTCCTCCCCATATTCGGAATTTTATTTGCTATACTTTTTTTACTGTTATAACTCTACATACCTTACAGAAGTCTGATATCCATTCTCCTACATCTCACATGGTTCCTCTGTTAATATTTGCTTTCAATACTATTATTCATTTTCTTTTCTTATTCCTTTTGCTTTCTCTGGCCCTAATATTTTCCTTCAAGTGAACTTAGCCAACAACAAAGAAATACAATAAGAAGACTTAACACGCAGGCAAAAACAACAACTAGTAAAACTCCAAACTAGACAAAGAAGCTAAGCAACTGACTAAATCTGTCAAGATAAAATGATGGCCAGAGAGCAATAAGAAATACAAACCAAACCAATAATCAGGAAAACATGCCCCAATCCAATGAACAAACTGAAAATCAGGAAGAGGAGCAGAACATCAAACAAGTAATTAAAGACCTCAAAACATATATTAGGGACCAATTTGATGAGGTGAAGGAAGAGATTAAGAATATGAAGAAAACAATTGGAGAGAATACAGAAGAAATTGCAATCATACACAAAAATATAACAGATATAATGGTGATGAACAGCACAATTCAAGAAATAAAAAATACACTTTCAGCACATAACAGCAGACTCAAAGAGGCAGAGGAGAGATTAAGTGATGTGGAAGACAGTACATCTGAAATCAAACAGATAGTAGAACTGATTGATAAAAAGAGAGAAAAAATCCAGCAGGGGCTTAGGGACCTGAATGACAATGCAAAATGTGCAAATAAATGTATTATAGGCATCCCAGAAGGAGAAGAGAAGGGAAAGGGGATGGAAAGGGTGTTGGAGGAAATAATGGCTGAAAACTTCCCAACTCTACTGAGAGAGATGGGTGTACATGTCCAGGAAGCACAACACACCCCAAACACCATAAATCCCAACAGGCCTACCCCAAGACACATACTTGTCAAGTTATCCAATGCTCAAGACAAAGAGAAAATACTAAATGCTGCAAGAGAAAAGAGAACCCTCACTTACAAAAGAGGCTCCATAAGATTAAGTGCAGATTTCTCATCTGAAACCATGGAGGCAAGAAGACAGTGGTATGACATAGTCAAGGTACTACAAGAAAAATATTTCCAACTGAAAATACTCTATTCAGCAAGTTAGCATTCAAAAATGATGGAGAGTTCAAAGTATTTGCAGGTAAACAGAAACTAAGAGAATATGCCAACAAGAACCCACCCTTCAAGAAATACTAAAAGGAATTCTGCAGGAAGAAAGAAAAAAACAAGAGAGACAGAGTTGGAGGAGAGTGTAAGGGTAACTAAAAAAACAAAAACAGAAAAAGAAAAGCAAACAGAATATCACAAACACAAAACCAAAGAAAATATGGCTAACATAAGTAATTCCTTGAAAGTTATAACACCGAATGTGAAAGGATTAAACTCACCTGTCAAGAGACTCAGACTGGAAGATTGGATAAGGAAATATGACCCATCTATATGCTGTATGCAAGAAATACATCTTAGACTCAGACATTCAAGGAAGTTTAAAATGAATGGCTAGAAAACAATCTTATAAGCAAACAATAACAAAAAAGGGCAGGAGTAGCTATAATAATATCAGGCAAAATAGACTTTAAATGCAAAAATTTGTGAGAGACAAAGATGGACACTAAAAATTTGTGAAAGGGATAATATTTCAAGAAAAAAGAACAATCATAAACATTTATGCTCCTAAGAAGGGTGTCTTCAAATATATGAGACAAACACTGGAAAAACTAAATGAAGGAATAGATGCCTCTACAATTATAGTGGGAGAATTTAATAAACCATTATCAATTTTGGACAGAACATCTCAAAAGAGAATCAATAAAGAAACAAACACTTTGAACAATATATTAGAGGATCTGGACCTAATAGACATATACAGAATATTACAACCAAATACAGCAGAATATACATTCTTCTCAAGTGCACACGGATCATTCTCAAAGATAGACCACATGCTAAGCCACAGAAAAAGTCTCAATGAATTCAGAAAGATAGAAATCATATAAAATAATTTCTCTGACCACAGTGGAATGAAGCTAGAAAACTGCAAGGCCCAGAGACCCAGATTTGGCACCAAAATTTGGAAGATAAACAACACACTCTTAGAAAAACACTGGGGCAAGGAGAAAATCTCAAAAGAAATTAATAACTAATGAAAATGATAGGACAACATATCCAAACTTATGGGATGCAGCAAGAGCAGTACTAGAGGGAAATTTATAGCCATAAATTCATGCATCAAAAAAGAAGAAAGAGCAAAAGTTGAAGAACTAACAGCACACTTGGAAGAATTAGTTAAAAAACAACAAACTAACCCCAAAGGAAGAAGAAACAAAGAAATAACAAAGATAAGAGCAGAACTAAATGAAATGGAAAATAAGAAAGCACTTGAAACAGTAAACAAAACCAAGAGCTGGTTCTTTGAGAAAATCAATAAAATTGACAAACACCTAGCTATATTAACAAAGAAAAAAAGAGAGAAGATGCAAATACACAAAATAAGAAATGAGAAAGGAGATATCACCACTGACCCCACAGAAATAAAGACTATCATAAGAAGATACATTGAAAAACTATATTCAAAAAAAACAACAATTTAGAGTAAATGGACAAATTCCTAGAAACACATTAGCAGCCTACATTGACAAAAGAAGAAGTTGATGATCTCAACAAACCAATCACAAGTAAAGAGATAGAATCTGTCATTAGAAACCTCCCAACTAAAAAGATCCCCGGGCCAGAAGGCTTCAAAGGTGAATTCTACAAAACACTCTGGAAAGAACTAACACTAATCTTGCTTAAACTCTTCCAAAAATATTGGACAGAAGGAACATTGCCTAACTCATTCTATGATGCCAACATTACTCTAGTACCAAAGCCAAACAAAGACACCACAAGAAAGAAAAATTACAGACCAATTTCTCTAATGAAACTTGATGTGAAAATCCTGAACAAAATACTTGCTAATCATATTCAACAACACAGTAAACAGATTATACACCATGACCAAGTTGGGTTCATTCCTGGTATGCAAGGATGGTTCAACATAAGAAAATGAATTAATGTAATACACCACATAAACAGATTGAAGGGAAAAAATCATATGATTGTATCTATAGATGTATAAAAAGCATTTGACAAAATACAGCACCCTTTCATGATAAAAACATTACAAAAGATTGGAATAGAAGGAAACTTTCTGAACATGATGAAGAGTATATATTAAAAAACCCACAGCTAACATCATCTACAATGGTGAAATCCTAAAATCTTTCCCCCTAAGATCAGGAGCAAGACAAGGATGTCCACTATCACCCCTGCTACTTAACATAGTCTTAGAGGTACTTGCTCCAGCACTGAGGCAAGATCCAGACATTAAATGCATACAAATTGGAAAGGAAGAAGTGAAAATTTCACTATTTGCAGATGTCATGATCCTATACATAGAAAACCCTAAGAAGTCTACAACAAAGCTTCTTGAACTTTTAAATGAGTTCAGTAAAGTCACAGGTTACAAGATAAATGCACAAAAATCAGTAGCATTTTGGTACACCAATAAAGAGCAATCTGAGGAGGAAATCAGGAATCAAATAGCATTCACAATAGTAAATAAAAAATTCAAATACCTAGGAATAAATTTAACTAAAGAGGTAAAAGACTTATACACAGAAAACTACACAACACTGTTCAAGGAAATTAAAGAAGACCTAAAAAAATGGAAGAATATTCCCTGTTCATGTTTAGGAAGACTAAATATTATTAAGATGGCTATCTTACCAAAACTGATCTACAGATTCAATGCAAACCCAAGAAAAATAAACACATCATTCTTTCATTAACTATAGAAACTAACCATGAAATTTATTTGGAAAGGAATGAGGCCCCTAATAGCCAAAGACATATTGAAAAAGAAAAATGAAATTGGAGGAATCACACTACCTGACTTCAAAACATACTACAAAGCTACAGCAGTGAAAACAGCATGATATTGGCACAAGGATAGACACATTGACCAATATAACTGAAATGAGACTTCTGATATAGATCACCATATATACAGCCATATGGTATTTTACAAGGCCACCAAACACTCTCAACTGGGAGAGAATGGCCTCTTCAACAAATGGTGCCTGGAGAACAGGATATCCATATGTAAAAGAATGAAAAAGGATTACCAACTTACACATATTCAAAAATCAACTCAAGATGGATCAAAGACTTAAATATAAGAGCCAAGACCATAAAGACCTTGGAAAGCAAAATAGAGAAGCATCTACAGGACCTTCTAGTAGGAAACGGCTTCATGGACTTTACACCAAAAGCACAAGCAGCAAAAGAACAAATAGATAAATGGGACTTACTGTAAGTTACAGCCTTCTGCACCTCAAAGGAGTTTGCCAGGAAAGTGAAAAGAGCCTTCAGCACCTAAAAGGAGTTTGTCAGGAAACTGAAAAAAGCCAAACAATGGGAGAAAATATTTGCTAACCATATATCTGATAGGAGACTTATATACTGCATATATAAAGAACACCTATATCTTGAAAATAAAAAGACAAACAGCCCATTTTAAAAATGAGTAAAACATTTGAACAGAAACTTCTCCAAATATGATATACAAATGGCTAAAAAACACATGAAAAATGCTCAAAATCCCTAGCTATTAGGGAAATGCAAATTAAAACAACAAGATACCATCTTATTCCCATAAGACTGGCAGCTATCAAAAAATAAGAAGACCACAATTTTTTGAGAGGATGTGGAGGAATGGGAACACCCATCCACTGCTGGTGGGAATGCAGAAGGATCCAACCATTCTGGAGGACAGTTTGGCAGTTTCTCAAAAAACTAGCTATAGATTTGCCATATGACCCAGCAATTCCACTGCTGGATATATACCCAGAATATATGAAAGCAAGGACACAAACAGATATATGCACATCAGTGTTCATAGCAGCACTATTCACTATGGCCAAAAGTTGGAATCAACCCAAATATCCATCAACAGATGAATGGATAAATAAAATGTGGTATATACATTCAATGGAATAATACTCAGCTATAAGAACAAATACAGTACAAACACATGTGATAATATGGATGAATCTTGAGAACTTTATGTTCATTGAAGGAACCCAGGCATTGAAGGACAAATACTGCATGACCTCTCTGATATGAAATAAGTAAGCCAAGCTGTCTCAGAGAGCTAGAGACTGGATGATAAACTTTAAGGTAGTTGGAGGGTAAAGGAAGATTGTGAGCTGACAGCTACTTGGGTGAAATCTATGATAAGCTGGAGGTAAGTATTTGTACAGGGAAGGAATATTATGGGGGCATAGGTATAACTTTGGGTGGGGCTGCCAGGTCTTTAGGGGCAGTAGTGATGGGAGGATGGGTCAGATTGCCCAAGAAATTGGGGAGAGGGTGAGGGGAACATATGATCAAGGGAGATTGTCAGGTATGTGGTTGAAATTGTGGTGCAGAGAAAACTCTGTAGAGAATGTAATATGGAAGGTTGCCTGTTTGGGATGCTTAAGTGAGGGGGCATCTGACACAGGGCAAGCTTCTGGGGAGTATGTGAGTGCTCATTTTGTCATTTTGGATATCATTGGGTGGAGACCCATACAATGAGAGTGATGGTATACCCACATCCTGGGGTGAACTGATGTTCTCAAACAGAGGGAATTTTATCTCTCAAGAGAATCAACAGTTCCCAATAGGTTATGGCAGTCAAGTATGTCAAGCTCTCAACATATTTGCAAGTATTTCCGAATATGTTCCCTCAAGTAATGAAGATTGATTGCCATGGTGGGCCCTGAGGGGAGGGGGAAAGAGGTGTTGAATACATGCAGTCAGTGTAAATGCGGGGCAATGGAAGTGTTCCACAGGATCAGGCCATGATGGATGTAGGTCATGTTAAATTACACCAAAAATGTATAAAATTCTATAGGCTAAAATGTAAACCATAGTGTAAAACATAAGACAATTAAAAATTTAGAAAATTGTATAGTCTAAAATATAAACCATGATGTAAACCCAAATGGAACCATGCTTGAAAGCTATCGTTTCAATATCTGTATGTTAGCTGCAGCAAATATAATATGAAGAAGTAAAGATCACTATTGGGGAAGGGATAAAAGGTTTGATGTTGGATATGTGGGTGTACCATATATTGTATATGTGAATTACTGTGACGTAAAACTTCTGTCAAGAGAAACTTAATAATCAGGGGGGAAAAAAGTAAGACAGGAGGTAGACACTGAGGAAGAAATGGAAGAAATTGCCTTGCCACTGTACATTCAGGGCAACACCTGTAGCAGTGATGACAAGCAAAATGTCTAAAACAAAGCTTTTTCATTTTTTCATTTCTTTGATACCCCAATTTTTTTTTCTTTCTTTAATTTTTCTAAATTCTATGTATTCTATATCTAACCTTTAAACCCATAAATATATTTCATTTTTCTAATAATGGAACTTGGCAATATATTGGGCTTCCACTTCTGAAGACGTTTTGGACTACAGAGATGTTCAATTATGGTGGGAGAGGAGCACTTGTGTGGGGTGTCTTTAATGAGGGGCACATGTTTGGGAGGGAGTTCTCCAGGGCACGTATACAGGGTACATAGAAAGGTTTGGATATTTTCATAGTGGTTTCAATTGGAAACAACATATAAGAGAGTGCTGAATTCCTGACCAGGGGTGCTCTATCACATTCCCCAATGGAACAACAACAATCCCCCAAGTGCAATGGCAAAGACCAATAAAGATGGATGGTCCAACAATGAGCCATTGATACTGATGGCTCTGATTATGAGCCTGTGTGCCTGAAATATAAACTAGGCCTATAGCTGTGTGGTGCCTAAGAGTTACTGCCTGAGAGCCTCCATGTTGCTCAACTGTGGCCACTCTCTAAGCCAAACTCAGCATGTAGATGCATTGCCTTCCCCCTGGCATGGGACATGATTCCCAGGGATGAGCCTCCCTAGCACCAAGGGATTACTACCAAGCACCAGCTGATGATGTAACTACAAAAAGACCATGAACAAAGAGGTCAACTCAGACCAGTAGAATATCTTAGGCTACATGTAATATCAGGTGTTAAAAACTGCTTTTTGACTTTGGTTAAAAAGGGGGAAATGGAAAGGAAAAGTGAGTTTATATGGCTTAGAATCTCCAAAAAAGAGTCGGGAGGTCATCAGGGGGTACCGCCTATGCATGCCTCAGCAGGGTACCAGAGACAGCCAAGGTAGATGGAAACCCAGGTGCTGGTTCTCCTGATGGCTGCAGCAACCCACAGGTTCTATGGTCAAGGCAGATGGCTCTGGAGTTCAGGGCCATGTCAGCTGGCCCTACTTTGGAGTTTGTGTTCCTGAGTGTGATGGAGTTGGACTCAGATATAACCTTTCTAACCATGCCTCCTCTTTTACTGGACCTGTGGTTGGCGTTTGGGTTGGTGTATACTCAGGAGACCTGAATCTCTGAACTGTCCATGTGACGGCCAGGCCCTGGGCCTCAGCAGACTTGCAGCTTCTACCCTCTGGTATCTTGGACTTACCCTGGCCAGCTGATAGGGAGGTGAAGAGGGTCAACCACCACACAGGAGCCAAGAGTGCCTACAGCTGCATGCAGGAGAATTGCATCCATCATCCATGTGTATTCTAAAACCCCTCTTGATGTAGAGGGGGACTGGACATAGCCATCCCAGGTCCACAAGATAGAGGAATAGAGTATGGATTAGAGTGGACTTACTGGTGTTCTGCTGGGCAAATATTGTGATTAGTAAGGGAAGAAATTGTAGTAGTGATGTGGAGAGGGTGGCCACAGTGGCAGCTGATGGTCGGGAGAGGGAAGAAGAGCTATGGTGTGGGGGCATTTTCAGGGTTTGGAGTTGTCCTAGGTGGTGCTGTAGTGATGGATGCTGGACATTGTGTGTCCTGTCGTGGTCCACTGGGTGAACTGAGGGACAGTGTGGACTACAATGTGGACCACTGTCCATGTGCTGCAGTGGGTCTCCAGAATGTATTCGCCAGGTGCAGTGGGTATGCCACAATGATGGAAGAGATTGTTGATGTATGAGTGGTGGCATGGGTGAGGTGGGGACTATATGGGGCCTCATATTTTTTAATGTAACATTTGAAAGAAAATAAAGAAGAAGAAGAAAAAAAGAAAGTACCGTTTTCCAGCCAAAAAGAACAGGATGTGTCATGCGGGGTAACTGGCCCAGAGGGGTCCACCTAAAATATGGAGTAAGGAAATATTGTCTTCAAGCAGGGGACAGTTGACCTAATGAGTGAATAGAGGAGGGGGCTTTCCTTCAAAGCCCAGGGAAGAGCACTTCAGAAAATGAACAGGACTTGGGAAAAGATGATCCTGGATAATTAAGAGAGACAAATGAAACAGAGTGTGAAAGCAGAACAGGCATAAAAATAAATAAAATGAAATGTTTGAAGCTTAGGTTATGTACTATGAGAATCCATGGAACAAGAGTTAGAATTAATTTTTCATTTTAGCGGGTACCTCTGGGTCATTTTACAAGCAATAGCACTGCAAAGATGCAGACACAGTGGAAGTCACTAACATTTCAGTGCAGATGGGAAACTAGCTTTTCTGTCATATAATGATTTTAAAAAGTGAAATTTTCTAAATGCTCCCCCAATACCATAGATCTGATTTAGGCCCAATCAATGCTTGGTAAATGATTTTAAAAGAACACATTGTGTTAAATAGAATTCTAATAAAACCTGAGGACTCCTGCCCCTGGTATATACACACCTTTTCTCAGTTGTTGATACACTGCTCAGGTGCTGCTGTGATGTGATTTTGCAGATATCATTAAAACTGTTGGCTTTAAGGGGGTCCAAGGCCTTAAGGAAGCTTCAATACATGCTTGTATTTCTCTCTATAAATAACCAAACCTGAGGCCATCAACAACTGAGGCACTGACTGCCTGCTAATTTTCAATTATGGATTTAAATAAGTATTTTGAAGCAGTCTCATAACTATGTGAGGTGAGTACAGGTATTTTCAGAGGTTATCCAGGACTTCCTCTGGTTGGCCAGGAGCACACACAAGCCACCCTAGACAAATCTGTTCTAATTTAATGTCACAATTATCAACCTTAAGCCTAAGGAAAGTCACCTGTTCATTTAATTTGATTCCCATGTTTTGTAATTTAAGCCTATTTCTATTTTTGTTTGTTACTACCCTTATGAGGTTGTCCACCTCTAAGTTCAATAAAACTAATTCATTAAAAAAAAAGAAGGGGGTCCATTAAATCTTGCTATAATTGTCACAGACAAAGAATTCAGAGAAATTCATAAATAATTAGTATTTGAAGTGGAAGAACACATCTGAAGTTGGTTGTGGAGATCAGGGGGCCATGTGGCAAGGAATGTGGGCAGGCTCTAAGAGGAGAGACCTGAAGCCAGCAAGGACATGGGATCTCAGCACTGCCACCTGAGGAACCGTTTCTGCCAAACCCCATGAGCTTGGAAGAGATCTCTGTGCTCTGGACAGAAGGCAGCCCTATTTAACCATGTAGGAACCTGAGAAGAGAACCATCAACACTGGACCCAGACTACTGATCTACAAAACTCTGACCTAATAAATTGCTAATTAATAATGAAATGAGAGAAAAGTGATATATGTGTGTGTGTATATGTATATATGTATTAAAATGAACCACAAGCTAAAAGCGAAATCATAAATCCAGATACAAGAATTAAAATCCCACTTAGCTCATGGTTGAATGATGCTGACACATGTGTCTTCTCAGGAAATGTGATGTGCTTTATGCCCCTTTTACCCACAGATGATTTCCTGATGTGTTTCCATGTCCTCAGGGTCAGAGCTGAATACTGTGCTATGAAAATAGAAGTAAGAACAGAATGAGATTTGAAGGTGGTCAGGATCTGTCCCCTCTGTTTCCATGGCCGTGTTCTCTGACAAATGAATAAATTCTAGACAGGGCTGTTGGTAAGAGGGCAGTGAACTGGGGACACCCCAGGTAGACCTGAACCACGCTGCTGTCTTTACATTTGCTTAAAAGTCTAGAATGTTTCAGATTCCTAAATGTGGATGACTTGTTTCTTCTACATGGGACAACATTGGATTGTAGCATTTGGTCTTGATCTAAGAGATAAATGTCTTATGCTTCTATTTATTTAGAATTTACAATTCTACATGTCTTATTTAATTTCCTATATTCCTGTTGTTCAAATGACCAAAAAAATCTCAATTAACTATACATATAATCAACTTAGCAAGAACATTTTCTGGGCACAGCTCACACTACCCCATGAACTTACCAGGGGGCAGTCAAGCCAAGTACTGCTATTGCACACATGAAATCAGGCTGATCAATATATGAGGCATGAATCACATGCAGCCAAACCTAACATGCTTCAGGTTCTCAAACAATTCTACATTATCTATGGAATTCTTGTTCCCCAGTATAGATACAGGGCCCCAGTGAATGTGCTCAGTTAGTTTGGGCATGAATGGATGAAAGTAATGTGTTAGCAAATTCTTAATATGAAGGCAAAATTAATCTTTAAACTTGAAATGATGAGGCTTGTTGCCAAATGCATAGAATATTGAAGTACAGAATAAAACATTACGCTATTCTCTTAAAATGGGAACAATACATTAGCAGTGACCAAGACATTTTTCAGTAAATGTCACATGATATTCCTGCAACAGAATCGTGGCAAAAAAAAAAATTGATGTCCTCGATTGGAATCTGGAAGGGGGACAGGATAAGTGTAAAAAATTAGATATATCTGAATGAAGTCTGGAATATACTTACTAAATTCATAACAATGTAAATCTGTTAGTTTGACAAGTGTACCATAATAATGTAAGATGGTAACATTAAGGGGAAGTGGTAAAGTGTATACTGGAACTCTCTGGACAACTTCTACAACTTATATACGGATGTAAAATATTTCAAATTAAAAACTTATTTAACAAAACATGAGGAGAGATATCTCAGTATAGCTGAGTGAACATCGTATTTAACCAAGTTAGGTCTGAAAAGATGAGGTCATGTAAGATAATCCTACTCTAAAGCCAGACCCCATCTGCAGTGACATTAAAACATTACTACAAACACTCAGCATCTCACTTTGCAAGTGAGAGCTGCACAACTTGAAATACTGATTTTTTTGACTCCTGGTTTTACTGACCATATTGGACACTTTTGTCCAAACAAACCTACTTTAGAGCAAACTCTTCAACCAGGGTATGTGTCCCACTGGTAGGCAAAATGTTTTCCCAGGGGTTCATGGCCAAGAATAGGTTTAATGGAATACATTTCTAGATCTATGTGTTCTTCTCAGATTCCTTCTTAAATTGGATTTTTCCTGCTTAAAGGGGAAAATCATAATATAAAACATAAGATAACTAAAAATTTAGAAAATTATATAGTCTAAAATATAAACCAGAATGTAAACACAAATGTTACCTTGTTTGAAAGCTATTGTCTCAATATCTGTACATCAGTTTCAGTAAATATAGTATGAATATGTAAAAAGATTATTGCTGTGGAAGGGAAAAGGGTTTTATGTTGGATATGTGGGAGTACTGTGTATTTTATATATGAATCACTGTGATCTAAAACTTTTGTGATGATAAGCTTAATAATTAGAAAAAGAAAAGAAAAAGAAAGGACATAGATACTGCGGAAAAGACAGAAGTAGTTGCCTTGACAATTTGCATGCAGGGCAACACTTACTGCAGTGATGGAAGGCAAAATATCAAAAACAAAGCTTTTGCATTTTTAAATTTTTGATACCCCAATTTATTTTTACCGTAATTTTTCTAAATTAATATGTATTCTATATCTAACCTTTAAACTCATCACTATATTCCATTTCACTATTAATGGAACCTGACAATATATTGGACTTCACTTTTGAAGAAATTTTGGGTCACAGAGAGGATCAACAATGGCAGGGGAGGAATACTGATGTGGAATGTTATTGACAGGGGACATATGGCTGGCAGGGAGTTCTACAGGGCATATGTCCAGGGTACATAAAAATGTTTGGATATTTTCATAGTGGATACAATTAAAAACAACAACTGAGGGAGTGCTGTTCCCTAAAGGAACAGCAACAATCCTCCAAGCACAATGGCAAAGACCAAAAAAGAAGGAAGGTCCACAATGAGCCCTTGATACTAATGACTATGCTTGTAAGCCTGTGCACCTGAAATAAGAATAAGGCCTAGAGCTGCAGGGCGCCTAAGAGTTACCTCCTGAGAGCCTCCATGTTGCTCAAATGTGGCTAGTCTTGAAGCCAAGCACAGCATGTAAATGTGTTGCCATCCCCCCCAGCGTGGGACATGACTCCCAGGGATGATCCTCCCTGGCCCTGAGGGATTACTACCAAGTGCCAGCTGATGATGTAACTAGAAAATGGCCTTGAATAAAACGGTCAACTTGGACCAGCAGAATATCTCAGTCTACATATAATTCCAGGAGTTAAAAATGCTTTTTGATCTGTATAAAAGGGGGAAATGGAAAGGACAAATGAGTTTTTATGGCTATGAGTCTTCAAAAAGAGCCGGGAGGTTATCAGAGTGGTTGCCCTTATGCACACCTCAGCAGAGTCCCAGAGACAGATAAAGTAGATACAACCCCAGGTATTGGTTCTTCTGAGGGCTACAGAGACCCACAGGTTCTATGGTCATGGCAGATGGAGTTCAGGGCCATGTCAGTTGGCCCTTCTTTGGAGTTTGTGTTTCTGTGCGATGGAGCTGGACTCAGATGTCATCTTTGTCCACAAGCCTCTCCTGTTTCTTTTACCAGAACTGTAGTTGGTGCTGGGGTTTAATGTATACCCAGGAGTCCTGAATCTCTGGACTGACCATGTGATAGCCAGGCCCTGAGCCTCAACAGCCTTCAGCTCCTACACTCTGGTTTATTGGACTTACCACACTCAGCTAACAGGGAGGTGAAGAAGGTCAACCACCACAACAGGGAGTCAAGAGTGCCTACAACTGAAAGCAGGAGGATTGCATCCAGCATCCATGTGGAATCTAAGCCCTCTCTTGATATAGAAGTGGAGTGGGCACAAACACTCCAAGGTCCATAGGATGGAGGAATAGAGTATGGATTAGAGTGGACTTACTGATATTCTATTCATGAACTATTGTGATTAGTAACTAAAGAAAATATGGCATTGGTGTGGAGAAATTGGCCATAGTGCCTGCTGGGGATAGGGAGTGGGAGGAAGAGATGTGATGTGGGGGCATTTTCAGGACTTGGAGTTGTCCAGGGTGGTGCTGCAGGGACAGTTACTGGACATTGTATGTCCTCCCATGGCCCACTGGGTGGCCTGTAGGCTATGATGTGGACCTTTGACCATGAGGTGCAGTGGTGCTCAGAGATGTATTCGCCAAATGCAATGAATGTCTCATGATGATGGTGGAGATTGTTGTTATGGGGGGAGGAGTGGGGTGAGGGGGTTGGGGGGCCTATGGGGACCTCATATTTTTTTAATGTAATATTAAAAAAATAAAGACAAAAAAAATGGATCTTTCCAAGAACAATCAAGTTGTCCTCTTGACTCTTCTTTCCCAAGTCGTGCACACAATCACCCTTAACTGTTTTAATAAAATAAATGAGCACTCACTCATCTTACTGTAGGCATTTCCATGGGATCCAAAAAAAATATGCAGCAAGAAATGCAGGAATTTTTCAGAGATCCATGTGGGTCAACATACAGAAAGTGAATGACTCGAGAAACTGACAACTCTCCTGTGGTGCCAAATATTTCACACCCAACAAACTGAAAGAAGATCTACTTGAGTTTTCAGCCCAAATATTCCAATTTGCAATCAGGGAATTTCAAAATTCATAGCTTGAGTCCACCCTGTTTATTCTTGTCTCTTCTATATTTTAATAACAACCTGATTGAAGACTTTACATTTACTAAGTGGATCTAGCTAAAAAGTAGAAGCTGAAATTTCCCACTTTTTTGAAAAAAGGAATAAAAGATTCCCAACTAATTTTGAATAAGATTTCAAAATGTGTTACAAGATTTCTTTACAAAATATTCATTAACCTAGGAAACAACTTGGTTACTTTATGCATTTGAACAAAGGCTCAAAAATTTTTGGAAATTAACCTATAATAAGCAAAGAGAGAAGTTGTGGAATGGATTATTTTGTTTTTATTCAATATCAAATTGTCTAAGTCTCTATTCAGTTACTCTGTGTGGGCAGCATATGTGGGCATGTGTGTGCAGATATCTGTGCTTAGACATACATATATATTTAATATATATGTATTATAATATGTATATGAACATTTGTAAATTTTGAGCACCATGGTTTCTCTTTGTGTGAATAGAATAACACGGGTTTCAAAATCAAATAAAAGAAAATCTCATCATATTTGCATTCTTAAATTGGAAAGAAAATTATTCTTACCACCACATTTGCTTTGCGAAAATCTGTCCTATTGTTACCACACACATCAAACATTTGTCTTCAATATTAAAGTTTTTACTGAATTTGCAATAGTATTAATAATAGGAGACACTGGGCCTCCAGCAGAATGAATCTTCAGAAGCTTTTTCTCTTCCTTTCCCCCCAGAATTGATGCCCACCCAGAACCTCAGAATACAACATAGGGTCACTGCAGATGGAGTTAGTTAGATTAAGAAGAGGCTGTACTGGAATAGGGGACCAAATCCAGGGACTAGTGTCTTTCTTAGGAGGGGAGGCGTAGGGAATTGGAGCCACGGAGGAGGGCGGTGTGAAGATGGGCAGAGAGGCAGGTGCCCCCAAGCAAGGAACCACCCAGAACTGGGAGCCGCCGGGTGTGGAGGGGCTCTCCTCACAACCTGGACTGACCGGCCCTGCATACACCTGGATTTTGGACCCCGGCCACCAGAAGTTTGAAGAAGACATCCTTGGGGTTGCTGGTGTGATTGTGCAGGCATCCACACTGTCCAGGTGTGGCTCTGGCCCACCAGAGGCAGTGCACGTGCCATGGCCACAGCGACCCCAGGTGCAAGGCAGGGTCAGTCCCAAAAGTACCTGCCTTTGAAAAAGGCTCCCCGAGGTCATGGCCAATGCTTCAGTGTCAGCGTCACACCTGAGCAGCACATCCTAAGGGCTTGATACTGGATTCTTTCTCTGGGGTCCCACAGGAGGGCAGGGTTACCCAGTGGCGCCATGGAGGACATGGACTCCTGGCAGGCCTTTAGCTGCCAGGTGCTCACTTCATCCTCCTGGGGAGGCTATAGATCAGGGGGTGCTCTCCAGGTCCTGGGAGTTTGGCTGCATGATGGACTGTGGGGAAAAGAAGTGGCTCAGCAAAATGTCATGGCCAAACTTGAGGATTACCACAATGAGCAGATTCATCTAGAAAGTTACTAAAAATAGGATGAAAAATGAAATCAGTATTGGAACTAAACTATTTTATAATGGAAGCATCTGAGGTCATTGATGGAAAAGACACATCATTGAAATGTTTGTGAAACTATTCTTTTTCTAGTGGAGAAGCAATAGTCATTTTATATTTCATACATGCACAAAAAAACATATAATTAAAGATAAGCAAAATTAATTCAGAAGAACCCCCATTTGATCTAAATGAAATCTCACACGTCAGAGATATTTAAATACATCCTCAGCAGATACATGTGGCAAATTGGTGTTAGGAATAGTGTTATTAAAATAAAAGTTTCCCTGAGATACAGATGATAGCATTCCACCCCTGATGTGTGTTATGGTTTCAATGAAGTTAGCCCTCATATCATACTGTAAATTTCAACAAACCTTTAGTGCAAGTTATACTTTTTTATCTTCTAATCTTTGTCAAAAAGAAATCATTGAGATCTTCCTTGTGGCTCAAATGTGGTCTTTCTCTAAGCCACACTCAGCAAACAAATGCATTACTTACCTCCAATGTAGGACACGACTCACAGGGATGAGCCTCCCTGGCACTGAGGGTTACTACCAAGCACTAACTAACAATGTAACTGGAAAAAAGACCTTGACAAATAGAGGGGAAGGCTAAAATGAGTTTATATGGTTAAGAGATTTCAAACTGAGTTGGGAGGTCATTCCAGAGGTTATGCTTATGCACATTTTCGCAGGATCTCATTGACAGCCCAAGTAAATATTGCCTTAAATAGCAGAGCAGCTGAGGTCCCTGGAGACATCTAGACACTAACAGCAAGGAAAACAGCTCAGCAGTTTGGTGCCCTGTCACTGAGCCCGACTTTGAAATTTATACTCCCAGTGTGACAGAGATGGACTCAGTTTCCCTAAACATGGCTCTTCTATTTGAATCTAGAGTTAATACTAGAGCTGATAAGTGGATGCCCAAGAGACAAATCTTTGGACTGTCCTTGTGCCAGTTGTAACTGTTTATCTCAACAGTGACCAACACCTACTTTCAAATTCATTGGACTCAACCAGGACAACTAACAAACAGATGATGATGGACAATGAACATTTCAAGGAACAAAGAGAGTCTGCACCTACAAGCAAGATAGTCCTATCCATCTGCCCCATGGAATCTAATCCCACTGTCAATTGGAGACAGAGTGGGCATAACCATCCAAGAATCCTCAGGATTAGAGAATGAATGGTGGACTAGAGCAGGTTTACTGTTATTCTACTATAGATGGGATTCTAGCAGTGGAAGAAATTTTCTCTTTAATGTGGAGGCAGTGTACACAGGAGTATCTGAGAGGAGGGAGAGGGAAAAATATATTCCTATGTGGACATTTTCAGGATGTTGGAATCATCCTGAATGGCATTGCAAAGACAGATACAGGTCATTGTATATCTTGTCATAATTTACAAAATTGTGCAGGAGATAGTGTAAACTATAATGTAAACCAAAATCCATGCCAAGTGTCAGTGTTCCAAAATGTGTTCATCCATGATAACAAATGTACCAAAAAAAAAAGTATGTTGTTAATGTGGGAAAATGTGGAAGGGGTTGGAAGCAATAAATTTATGTAATTTTTACATAATATAAATATTATTAAAACTTCTTTAAGGTATAAAAAAGAAATGGACCCATTTTAGAAAAGAAAATATTCATTAATTTCTGCTTTTTAGCATTCATTTTTCTTTTTTAATTGCTTCCTAAAAGGTTTTTGAGAACAAAATAGTCACAATGGACCCCATACACTAAATAACAGAGGCACTTTAGAAAGAGAATTTACATTGCCCTTTATTATTTTCATGGCATGACTCCTGTGTCTCTTCTCCAGCAAATATTTTAGATTTGATTAACCTATAATTTCCTATGTTTGCCACTATTTACACCAAGTCCGACTTGGCATCTTCGTGCATCAAGGTGGACAGCACAGACCCAGGTACTGTACGCAAGAGAATGGGGGTTTTGAGATGCATCAAATATTCCATCTAACATCTTCTGAGACTAGATGGACTTAGCTTCCCCAAGATGATAAGGAAATGGTGAGGAACACAAGAATGATTGATACAGGTCTCTCGCAGACTTAACCACAAAGTAGAGACAGCTCTGTTCTCTACACTGGCATCTCATTAACTAAAACCAGAGCAGAGGCTGGAAGCAAAAACATGAACAAACAATTACTAAAACCATGACGATTTTTTAAAATTGTAGCTATTAATGAGCCTTTTTAGGCAAAAAAAAAATCTGGAACAAATGTTAAACTGCAAAGTACACTACAACAACTAATATAAAGATATACTTTTCAGGCATTCTTGAGCAGAGAAGGTGGAGAAATTGACAAAAGAAATCAATCACTGAAAGTTCACCAATTAAATATTCAACTAAGATAATCTTGGCATCTCAAATTAGATTAAATCAGAATCAGGTGTCAAAATGGTTAGACATATGAATCTTGAACCACATTTGGACAAACTAGTCAGAATTGGAGTTTGGGAATCTGTTCTGAACAAAGTCACTGAATTTGTAGTCTGTCTGCACCACTCCATGAATGGGCATTTAGAAACTAATGCTGCAACCTATAAGCTGTCCCAATGACATCAAGGACAATATTAAATGTTTCTAGCAAGATTTTGTGAAGATTGAGATAAATAGAGCTTAACATGGTGATCATTATATTTATCTTAAAAGTAAAGAAATGACAACCTGGTTAAGGATTGAAAAAATGTACATGTGATTTTGAAATTAAGGATCAATCTCTGACTTTATTGTGATCATGGCAAAAAGCAGGAATGTGCAGAGTATTCAATAGAAGAACAGGCAAAAAAATAGGTTACATCAGAACTAGAGGATTCTGAGATGTGAGGATATATCTTTATTATGATAAAGACTCAGGACATAATACACTGAGAAGGAACAGCCACATGTAGAGCCTGAAAATGAAGACAGTGCCCAAATGTGGTCTTTTTGCCAGGCACTGCTCAAATATTTTACATGTACAGACTCATTGAATCTCACAATAATCCTCAAAAATATGAAACAATTTTTATATCTTTTTACCACAGTGTAGTAAAGTAGATTCAATATCCCGGACTAGGAAGTGCCAGAACTATAAATATTAACTTCATACTTTAGGGATCAGGGATCAAGGTCATAGATAAATCTATACACATTTATTGATAGGTATACTTACAAAATAGAGTGGTTCTTAGTAGGAGTATGAAAGAGATGATTGTCCATCTTTTGTGTATTGCTTTCTTTTTTTAAATAAATCAATTTTATGGAAACATATCAGTAAAGCATGAATCCACATGAAATGTAATATCAAACTTATTTAGTATGACTTATACTTAGCCTGATTTTTGCATATTGATCCTGTATCCTAACAGCCTAATCAAATCATTTATTAGCCCTATATAGGAATAAATATTCATGACAATGTAGACTTCATTTCTGTAACTGGTCAAATGGTCAAAATACATATTCATCACTACATTCTACCACTACCTATTCCATATTCCCTTCACCCTCAGCCAGCACCTCAGTTGGCCGTGTTTCTTTGCCTGGTAGAACGACTCAAGCCTTCATTCCTGAAGATTCTGGGCCATTGATAGTCATACCTGGATTGACTTGTTTCATTTATCCATTGACTTTAATCACAGTGCATTGCAATACTAGGTTCCCAAGGTCATCTGCATACCAGACAAACTCTTCCTTTCCACCATTGTGTAGTAGCAGTTCTATTCCTCTTGATAGGATCAATCACCCCAGCCAGTACAGCAATTCCCTTCTTTCTCTTTTGAATCATAGGCATGAAAAGGCCAAAGTGGGCAGACTGCAGTCTTACTATCAAGATAAATGGGAACGTGTTTGTGTTTCCTGGTGGAAGCACTCCTCATTTTGGGACTAAGACCTGAAGACAAGTTGAGCTTAAGTTTGCAGGGACAGGAAAAAAAACTTTCCTGGTGGATCACTGGGATAATAGTGTGGCCACTTGCATGTCCACCTCTTGATTACAGGATTGTGAATCCCAGCTAGGGGAGAAATAGCACCATAAAGTGAATGCTGATTTAGAGCATACAAAGCTTCCTGGAAAGCATTGCCCCAGCCCTGCAGGTACTGTTACCTAGTTGACAAACTAAATGCACCCTCATAGGACCAATACACTCAGATGGAAGAACCCTGTATTTTGTTGGGTTTATCTCCCATCCCCTCTCATCCAAAAGTCAGGTTATTCATTAATAGCCATTATTATAACCCTAGTACACAAAAGAGTACCAGACCTGTAGGAGATTGCAACTAGTATTTCTGTTATAAGTATATGAATGAAAAGATAAATAAATAAATGACATAAATCAATTACATCAACTTTATTTACAAGTAAAACAGAATTCTAAGCAATACTAATGAGTAATTTTAGATTTTTTTTTTGCTATTTCATAAATTTGCAGAAATAAAAATAGGTTAGCATAGCCATAATATTCAAGGAGAAATAAATTTTGATAAAGAGTAATGTTACTAAATATGAAAAATATATTATGGATTAGTGCTCTTGAATGCAAACAACAGAAATGGAGTGAGTTTAAGCTAACCAATAATGAAAGTACAAAATGAATATTGTGTGGCTTACAGATCTGATCACAAGTTGGGGCAACATAGAAAATGTGTTGGATGTCCGATGGCATTAACACAATCTGGGACATCACAAAAAAAGAAAGACATGATCCCACTCCTACCACAGATGGGTGGTGGACACTCCTGATGGTAACACCAATGCTGGATGCCAGTCATGGGACATTGGAGGTTGAAGACATCTACTGCTGCCATCATGGCAGAGGATTCAGTCTGAAATATTTTGGACTCAGAGATGCATATTAGAAAAATGTCTACATGTTATGCCCTAAGTGTTTGAATCTAGCAAGTATAAATAAATGGCTAAATGCAATTACTTCATTCCAACTTAGTGTTATTAGAGAATTCAAGACAATATATAACCTCTTCTTGCATATAAATATATAGTAAAGAAGAAGTGAAACCAGCAAGAAGGTGGCAAAGTAAGGAGCTCATAGAGTCAGCTTGTGCTACAGGGCAGATAGTAATAACCCAGAGCTATCTAAAGCACCTGTCTGGTGGCTCCAGGAGACAAAAAGGTCATCCTACAACATCGCTGAAAGATTGGAAGGAGGATTCTACCCATCTACAGAGAAGATTTGTGAGTAGGACACTCCACACACCATAGGCCCGTACCCATTCTCCAAATATAGAAAAATAGCACATCTTATTGGAATGAAAGACACAATAAATGAAATTTAAATACACGTGTCATATAATAGCAGATTTGAGGAAGCAGAAGAAAGGATTTGTGAGCTTGAAGAAATGGCCACTGAAAGTGAACAAACAAAAGAATAGATGAAGAAAAGAAGGGAAAAAATTGAACAGTGTCTCAGGGAAATAAATGACAGCCAGAGACATGGGAACAGATGTATCATTGTTGTCCCAGAAGGAGAAGGGAAGGGAAAAGGGGCAGAAGGAATATTTGAAGACATAATAGTAGAAAATATCCTAACCCTATTGAAGGACATAGATTTCAACATCAAGAAGCACAACATACTCCCATCCAAATAAACCGAGTTTGCAACCAAGGGACCAGCATTGCAGGAAATACTAAAGGGGGTCTACAGCCTGAAGAAAAAGACAGGAGAGAGGGGCCTGGAAGAGAGTCTAGAAATGAAGATTATATCAATAAAATAAAAGCATCAGATAATACATGACAGATAAAACCCAAATATTCAGGAATAAACTTAATCAACAATGTAAAGCACTTGTATCCAGAAAAATATAACTAATTTTTAAAAGAAATAAAAAAGACATAAATAATTGGAAAAACATTCCATGCTCACAGATTAGAAGAGGAAATATCATTAAGATGAAACTTCTATTCAAATTGATATACAGATTCAGTACATTCTTGATAAAAATTCCACCATTATTTTTAAATAAATACAAAAGATGATTATCAACTTTATGTCAAAGGGTGAGTGGTCCTGAAAATTGGAGAACTCATATTTCCAAATTTTTAATCGTATTACCAAGCTACTTTGGTAAAAAACAGCATGGCACTGACATAAAGACAGACAAATAGACCAATGGAACCAAAGTGATGGTTCAGAAACAGACACATCTATGTTCAAGTGATTTTTGACTAGCATGTCAAAACTCACTTAGCTCTGGCAGAACAGCCCATTCAACAAATGGTGGTGAAAGAACTGGATATCCACACCCAAAAGAAGGAAAGAGGATCCCTATCAATCACCTTACCCAAAATTTAACTCAAAATGGACGAAAAACTTAAATATAAAAGCAAGAACCATATTGCTTCTAGAAGGAAATGTAAGAAAGTGTCTTCAAGACCTGGTAGGAGGGGAAGCACACTTGGCCCAGTGGTTAGGGCATCTGTCTACCACATGGGAGATCTGTGGTTCAAACCTCAGACTTCCTTGACCCATGTGGAGCTGGCCATATGCAGTACTGACGTGTGCAAGGAATGCTGTGCCTCGCAGGGGTGTCCCCCATGTAGGGGAGCCTCACGTGCAAGGAGTGCGCCCCATAAAGAGAGCCACCCAGCACAAAAGAAAGTGCAGCCTGCCTAAGAATGGTGCCAACCACATGGAAAGTTGACACAGCGAGATGATGCAACAAAAAGAAATACAGATTCTCATGCCGCTGACAACAATAGAAGCAGACAAAGAAGAAGATGCAGCAAATAGACACAGAGAACAGACACCGGGGCAGGGGGAGGGGGGAGAGAAATAAATAAATAAATAAGTCTTTTTAAAAAAGAAAGAAAATTCAGTTATCTAGGGAAGACTTGTGGAAAGTCTTAAAAAAAAAAAAAAAGACCTGGTAGTAGGTGGTGGTTTCTTAAAGGAGATAAGAGGATGACAGAGATGGGCTACTGATGTTTAATGTATGTAGAAGATTTATTTCACTTTATGGTAAAAGTGTGGAAATGTACAAAGTTGATGATAACACATTTAGTAAGAGCTGCTTTATAAATTGGATTGTGGCTGAAAATGGTAGTCTAGGGATGTAAATGCCAATTGAAAGAAAAGTAGAGAATATTTTAGGGAATGAGTAACACAGTAAACACAGAAGTGAATGTTGAGGTGGGGCAAGATGGCATCTGAGTGAGTGCACCTTATAATCTCTCCTGCAAAGAAGAAGCTGAGTAGGGTTGGAGTCCTGCTGGACCAGGATGTTTTGGGTGTTTCCAGGGCAGGAGGTGTCTGGACATTGATTTGGTGGGACAGTGACAGAGGAGATTCTTACAAGAGGTAGAATTTTGAGTCTCTTGTACGGAGGATGGAGATTGTGGGCAGGACCTTCCCCCTGGGGATGGTGGTCCAGCGGCAGTGATTCCTAAAGGTTTTGCTGCACTGGGGAGTTCCCAAGCCCTGAGCAGGCTGTTTTGGGGGCTTGCAGGGCGGGAGGTGTCTGGAAGTTGATTTGGTGAGACAGTGATGGAGGAGATTTTGTGAGAGGTGAAATTTTGGGTTCCTGACTTGGAGGTCAGAGTTTCTGGGTGGAGCCCCACCCCCTAGGGCTGGCAGCCCATCCACGGTGGTCTCTGAACTCTTTGTAGTGCAGCAGCGCCCCCAGCAGGCTCTTCCAGGCTCTTGCAGGGCAGGAAGTCTCTGGACATCAATTTGGTGAGACAGTGATGGAAGAGATTCTTGCAAGAGGTGGAAATTTTGGTTTCTGACATGGAGGTCAGAAGTTCTAGGTGGAACACTTCTCCCTAGGGCTGGCAGCTCATTTGCAGCAGTCCCTGAACTCTGTGTAGTGCAGCAGCACCCCGAGCAGGCTATTTCAGGGGCTTGCAGGGCAGGAGGTGTCTGGATGTTGATTTGGTGAGACAGTGACAGAAGAGACTCTTGTGAGAGGTGGAATTTTGTGTTTCTGACACAGAGGTCAGAGGGTGCAAGTGGGACCCTTCCCCTAGGGCTGGCATCCAGCTATGGGTATCCCTGAAGACTGTACTGTGCTACAGTGCTCCCAGGCCCCCTGTTAACTGGATGCATGGTTCCCAGGTCTGTGTCCTCTAAACCCTGGTAGCCCACACTCCAGAGACTCACAAACCTTGAGTCTGCAATATCACAGACTTCCTATCCCTGAATCCACCATGCCTTGAGATCCATCTGAGGTCATTGATTACCCTAGCCCTCGGCATTTGTGGTTTTTTTTTTTTTTTTGGTCTTGTTTGCTAATACTGATATTGCATTGTCTCCTGTTTTTTTCTCCCATTTTATCCCCCAAGGTCCTTTTTCATTTATTTAGTTTTTTTTCTCCTTTTCTTTTTCTTCCTTGTTTCCCCCCATTATCCTTTGCCCACCCCCTTTTTCTCTTGTTTTTTTTTCTGTCTTTTTCTTCTTATTTTATTGTATTTTCTTTATATAATAGGTGCTGCAGGGAGCGCTTCATATTTGCTGTGTTTCCTCAACCTCCATTTCCTCTTTTCTGTGTGAATTGATTTTGGCCTCCTACACTATCCCCTTTCCCCCACATCTTGCTATCATCCATCATCTACTGTTTCTCTTACATTCCACCTCCCTTTCTTTGGCCCCCAAATTGTCTAACTTTTAATTTCTAATACCTTTGTTCTGTTTTCTGTCTTTTATCCACTCTTAATATTATTGTCTTTCTTTTCTCTTTCCCTCTCTCATGAAAACACTGACTTTTTAACTCATACTATATTCCTTCCCATATTCAGTTGACTGTCTCATTATAGGTACTCTACTTACTGCTATAACTCTACACAACTTACATGAGTCTAATATCCATTCTCCCAGATCTCACATTGTTGCTCTGTTAACATTTATTACCCAAACTACTTTATACATTTTCTTTTCCTACTCATTTTGCTTTCCTTGGCCCTAATATTTTCCTTCAAAGTGAATTTAGCCAGCAACAAGAAAATAGAGTAAAAAGAACAAAGTGACAAAGAGAAGACATAACACTTATGCAAGAACAGCAACTAATTAACCCCCAAGAATAGACAAAGAAGCTAAGGAACTGATTAAACCCATCAATATAAAATGATGATCAGACAGCAACAAAAAATGACAAACCAAACCAATAATCAGGAAAACATGGCTGAATCCAATGAACAAACTAAAAACCAGGAAGGGGAGCAGAACATCGGACAAGTTATTAAAGATCTCAAAACATATATTAGAGACCACCTTAATGAAGTAAAGGAAGAGATTAACAATATGAAGAAAACACTTGAAGAGGAAATTGCAGACATATGCAAAAAGATAACAGATATGGGGATGAACACCGCAGTGCAAGAAATAAAAAATACACTCTCAGCAAATAGCAGCAGATTAGAAGAGGCAGAGGAGAGAATTAGTGACATGGAAGACAGTACATCTGAAATCAAACAGATAGAAGAATTGATCAATAAAAAGATAGAAAAAATCCAGCTAGGATTTAGGGACCTGAATGACAATGCAAAATGCAAAAACATACGTATTATAGGCATCCAAGGAGGAGAAGAGAAGGGAAAGGGGACAGAAGAGGTGTTGAAGGAAATAATGACTGAAAACTTCCCAAATCTACTGAGAGAGATGGATGTACATGTTCAGGAAACACAATGCACCCCGAACACCATAAACCCCAACAGGCGCACCCCCAGACATATAATTGTCAAATTATCCAATGCTCAAGACAAAAAGAAAATTCTAAAAGCAGCAAGGGAAAAGAAAACCATCACACACAAGGGAGGCTCCATAAGGTTAAGTGCTGATTTCTCATCTGAAACCATGGAGGCAAGAAGGCAGTGGTATGATATAGTCAAGGTACTAAAAGAAAAAAATTTCCAACCAAGAATACTCTACCCAGCTAAACTAGCATTCAAAAAAGATGGAGAGTTCAAAATATTCACAGATAAACAGAAATTGAAAGAGTATGCCAACAAGAACCCTGCCCTTCAAGAAATACTAAAGGGAGTTCTGCAGGAGAAAAGGAAAGAACAGGAGAGGCAGAGTTGGAGGAGAGTGTAAGAGCAACAAAAAAGACAAAAAGAGAAGGAAAACAAACAAAATATGACAAACACGAGTTCAAACAAAATATGGCTAACATAAATAATTCCTTGAAAGTAATAACACTGAATGTCAATGGATTAAACTCACCTATCAAAAGATTCAGACTGGGAGATTGGATAAGGAAATATGACCCATCTATTTGCTGTCTACAAGAAACACATCTTAGACCTAGGGATTCATGGAGGTTGAAAGAAGTGAATGAGAATTATGGTTGATGGCACAGAGGTAAGAGTGTCCTTGGTGAGCTAGGGCAGGTGTACATCACAGTTACAGGGTGGTAGGAATGTGGAGAAGCATAGGAAAAATACAGCTGGAGTGACTAATGGACTGTGGTTAATAATAATAATGTAATATTCATGCATCTATGCCAAAGATGTATTGTGTTGATAATGGGGGAGTATGGAAGAGGTATGCCAAAGATATGCTAAGGATCTTGTAATAACCTGATGATACTATATCATAATCCATAAAAAATATTCCTCCATGGTGTGCTGTGTTGATAGAGGTGTGTTGTTTGGGAATTCTGCACATGTGCATGATTGTTTTGTAAGCTTACAACGTTTGTCATAAATATATATTTTTAAAATAGTAATAGGGTGGATTGAGGTAAAATGCACAAAATGTAAGGTAACAACTATAGTTAGAAAGATTTTAGTAATATTCCTTCATAATTTGTAACAAATGTCTCAAAACAATGCAAGGTATTGGTGGTGGGTTGTTACATGGGACCCCTGAATGATGTTATGCATGTTTGCTTATAAGTTACCAACTTGTACTATGCATTTATTATTTATGCATATTCATGTATAAATGATATAAAAATAATAATGGGTAGTTTGGGGAAAAATACTTTGGTTAGCAGTAATATTTTGAGGTTACTCTTTAATCATTAGTTTAAAATGTTTCACAACAATGCAAGCTATTGTTGGTAGGCTGAAGTATGGAGAGTCCTCTATGATGTTATGTATGTTTGACTTGTAAGTCCACAACTGTTACTATATACTTATTGTTTATGCATATGTAGTTATGAGTGATATATAACTATAAACACATATGAATTTATATATGTATGTATATACATATACATATACATATATATATATATACACATATATGAAGAGACCAGCTTAACAAGATTTAATCCCTAACACTGTGCTCTGAGAATTTCACCTTCATCTTCACTGGTTCATTGCAGGAATATCCCGTAGCCAACATACATTTTATAGCAGCGTTGTTGATCTGAGCCTCACAAATGGAGCCTTTTATCTGAGTTATATGGCCAGAGAAACAACAACTAATGATAAGCTGAAAAATACTCAGGCTCCTGTTCTACTGTGGTCTTATTACAGATTATTGACAAACTTGAAATCTTCCTAGTACATGATCCTCCTATTCAGTTAGATCCAAGAAATTAAATGGGATATGACATGAACAATACCAGCAACACAAGCTTCTCTACCTAACACAGTTAGAGACTGTATTTTTGCTTGATTATTTTTCCTATCATGAGTTGCACAACATCTCTGGATCAGTCCCCTGTCATTTCCTCACAACACTAAGATTTTGATCAAATCATTCCTTCTCAGTGGAGACTTCCATGTCATTCAATGTCCCCTATTTTTAACTCCTCCATATTCCATACTTATGACCATGTGCCTTTACAACTTTTCCTATGAAGAGGTCAGGCCATTTGCTTTCCTCTTAAATGTGAGCCTGTCCTGGAATTCAATTAATCAAAACAAGGCAACCATAGAAAATTGCTCTGAGTCTAGGTTTTCATGAAACAAAGAAAGCCTGCAAAATGATGACACCATCCCAGAACCTCAGGCTCCTGCTTCTTTGTGTTTCAGATAAGAGAAGATGTGCAAACTTGAACAAGGCATTTTCCTTCCAAGGTCATCCTGCTGTTCAGATATAAAGTCCATCATATTAAAATAGGATATGAAATAAATGGTGCAATCACCTATAAAGGTAAAATCAAATGTAAAAAAAAAGAAAATTAGATTTTCCCTCATACAAGAAGGTAGATCCCTTTACTCTCCTCCCTTTCCTTAGCTCACCTATTTTAGAAAAATTCAGATTGTAAATGAGTTCTCTGTCCTTTTCAGAGGTATGTATATTGTTTGTTTGTTTATTTTTTATTTCTTTTAATAAACTTTTTAAAAGATATATAAATCACAAAACTGTTACATTAAAAACATATACGAGGTTCCCATATACCCCACACCCCACCCCACCGCACTCTTCAAAGGTATATATTTTTAAAAGATAAACAGTTGCTTAACATACTGATCTGTTTTCTTTTATTAGACACTACATATGTACTCTTGAGATTCTTGACACTCTTTGAGAGAATGTAGCAGGACTCACTGGGATGGGAGTTTAATATTTTCTTTATTTTGTGGGTCTCCACCCAGTAAGATGACACCCTAGGACAAGATGAACACATTCAAGACCTTAATATTAATGTGAAACTATGAAACTTATTGTTGAAAAGCTGAAACTTAGTGGTCACCAAAGGTGCCAAGGGGACAGAGAGGGAAGAATAGGTACATAGGGCATATTTAGAGCACTGGAATTGTTCTGCATTACTTTTCAGTGTTGGATGCATTATGATACATTATGTCAAAACTCATAAAATAGTTCAATGCAAAGTGTAAACCATAATGGAGACCATTGTTCATGTATAGTAGCAATGCTTCAATATTTGTTCATCAATTGTAAAAAATGGACCATACTCATCTCAGATATTATTAATAGGTTAAAATGTGAGAATAGGAAACCCCTATATTTTCTATGTGACTTCGGTGACTTAAACTTTCTTTGAAAATAAAATTTAAAAAAAAAACAAATAAGACGTTGAGGGAACATACAGAAGAAATCATCAATATACACAAAAGATAGATCATACAGTGATGAAAGATGCAATGCAAACAAAATTTGATTTTGTTTTTTGGGAGGTTTTGGATTACATAAAAGTTACATCTATGGCAGGGAAGGATAACTGGTGCAATGATCGTGTAGTGCAAATTGTGTGGTCAAAGTATAAATCATAATGTAAGCTATAGATCATGGTTAATAACAATGTTTTAATATTTGATCATCATTTACAACAAATGCACCACACTAATGAAAGGTTGTTAATGAGCAGAAGTAAGAGGGATGGAGTATATAGGAATCCCTCATATTTTTTATGTAATTTTTTTGTAATCTAAAACTTCTATAAAAATAGAGGAATATCTTTCACAATCACCTGGGAACAATCTCTCGGAAATGGAATCGTCAAGTAGATAATGCCTTTCTCTCCCATTTTCTGTGGGAGAATAGGTGCAAAACTTAAATGGATCCCTTGCTCCAACTTGAAAAACTACCTTATGCCCTAAAAATATGAGAATTTTATATTTCTCTTTATGTTTCCTTGGAAAAGGCAATTAACTAAGCCAGTGGCTCACCTCCATTGTCATATGAGTTTAAGATGAACTCTTTGTGATGAATGGAGCTGTCCATCTTCTTACTGGAGAACAAGTTATCATTTACTTTGGGAACATGTGTATAATGAGTTGTTTTCCTATCAGATGCCTAAAAAGGAAATTTTTTTTTCTGTCTTTGCAACCGTTTTAGCGTATTGTCTGGATGTGCATCACTTTTCTATTTTAATTTAATCAAGCTGTTTCCTTTCCCATCTACCTTTTTGGAGTAGTTTCATGATTGGCAGGATGTTTTGTTTTGAATTATATTTTCCCCGAGTCTGATGACATGGATTGAATTAGTTGGGAATGTACTGAATTAAGTAGATAATTTAGAGGACTTGTAGGCACATAGCAGTCATGTAAAGGACCCTGAATTATTCAGTGTACCTACTAGATCTTCATTTTTTTGGAATACTAAGCAGATAAAACAAACTATTGAATAAGTCTGGGAAATATGTGTTCTATAATCCCATGAGAAACAACATATGTTTAGTTAATTTGGAAGCCAGAACTTTCTCTGCTGGTATTTCTCCTAAAGGAGTACTATATTTCTATTATATGGGGAAAGGACTTACGATAAAACAGGATTGATGTTGCCTGGCAAGGATTCCTTTTATTTTGATGAATTCATGTGTTTGGATCTTAGACCTCATCTCAAGCAAATAAATTACTGGGACATATGTAATTTACATCATTTTAGAGGAAAGGAGAAAATCTTTTCAAGGCCTTGAAGGTACGATTATGAAAATTGGAAGAAGAAATGTAAAAATAAAAGCTATTTTACCTTTGAAGGTACCTTCCTTCTTTCTCTGTTGTCCTCACTTGATAGGGAGGGTGACTCCCTTGTTAGGTGCTAATGAGGTGGGTGATTGTAAATTGAAGCCTATGCTCATTTGCCCTTTGGAAAATCTCAGGACCCTTAAAAAATATGCAAAATCTACTCTTCCTGTGCTCTAGAAATTAAACAAGACATATTAAATGACAGTCTATCTGTTTACAACATGTTTAGCTGAAAAATTTAAGCCCACTGTTGAGACCTACTGCTCAGAACAAAAGATTACTTTCAAAATATTTCTGCACACTGACAATGTACTTGGTCACCCAAAGCTCTGATGGAGCTGTACAGTGAAATATATATTGTTTTCATGCCTGATAACCAAAAATCCTTTCTGCAACCCATGGATTGAGAAGTCATTTTGAATTCAGGCCTTATTATTTATTTTATAAGTTACAACTGCTATAGACATTGAGTTTTCTTATGGATCTCAGCAGAGTAAGGGGAAAAATTGTGAAAAGGATTCACAATTATAGATGACATTAAGTTCATTTGTGATTCATGGGAGGAGTTCAAACTATCAAAATTAACAGGACTTTGGAAGAAGTTCATCCCAACTCCCACAGAAAATGTTCAGTGGAAGTAGCTGTAGATGATGTGGATATAGAAAGAGAACTAGAATATCACTGTTTCATTTTAAAGGAATGAATACAGCATGTACTCCAGAAGTAACATCCTCTGAGATATAAAATGTTTAAGCTTTGCAAATTCCTTCATAAAATTTTTCTCACTTATTTTTATCTGTACTTTAGATATACCTACACAAAAGAAAAGAATTATGATTCTGTACATTTCTTACATCCTTCATAGTTTATACAATATATTTACTATATTATTATGTTGAATTTTCCCAAAGTAGATATTTTTTAGCTCATTGTATGGATAAGGAAAGTGAGGTCCAGAGAAAACAAAAGATTGAGATCTTGAGGACTTAAACCAAGTTTTTTAGTGTTGCTTCTTTTATTCTTTCTACTATGTCTTAGCTCCTTCATTTCTCCTACAAGCTAATTGTGTGGGATATTCTTTCAAATATGAACAAGGGCATGTGTGACACTGTCTGATTTCTCTTCCTGGCTTTGCTACTCTCATCTGTAACAAATGTTCCACGACAATGCAAGGTATGGGTGGAGGGGTGATGTTTGGGGATTCTGCATGTTATACATGATTGTTTTGTAAGCTCATAATGTCTTTAATAAAAATATTTTTAACAGAAAAACAAAAGAAAGAAAGAACTAGAGTAAGAAGTGGAGCCTGAAGATGGGACTGACCTTCTGCAATCTCATGATACACATTTAACCAATGAGAAGTTGCATCTCTGAATGAACAAAGAAATTGGAGTCTTGAAATATAATTTATTCCTGGTTAAGAATCATCTCAAGCACACCTGGAATATTCTCGAGGATACACTACATGCTTGTTATCAGAACTAGTCTCAACAAAATTGGACAGATTGAAATTTACAAACTAATTTCTCTGACCACAATATAATGAAGTAGGAAATTAATAAGGTGCAGAGAATCATAACAGGCATAAAGATATGGAAATTAAATTACACACTCTTACACAATCAGTGGGTCAAGGAGGAAATTGATAAAGAAATCAATAACTACCTTGAAATGAATAAATATGAAAGCAGAACATATCAAAATATAAGCAATGCAGCAAAAGCAGAGAAGAAATTTAGAGCCATATATGCTTATATTGAAAGAAAGAAAGAGAAAGAAAGAAAGAAAGAAAGAAAGAAAGAAAGAAAGAAAGAAAGAAAGAAAGAAAGAAAGAAAGAAAGAAAGAAAGAAAGAAAGAAAGAAAGAAAAGAAGCCAAGATCAAAGACCTAACTGAACACCTGGAGAAACTAGAAAAAGAACAAAAAATTAATCCCAAAGCAAACAGAAAATAGGAAATCATAAAGTTTAGGGAATAACTAAAGGACATGAGAATTTAAAAAAAAAAGAAATATTAACAGATTCAAAGATGGTTCTTTGAGAAGATTAATGAAATTGACAAAGCTAGGAAGCAGATATGGCTCAAACACTTGGGCAGCTGCCTACCATATGAGATGTCCAGGATTCAGAGCCCAGTGCCTCCTAAAAGAGAAGATGGCAGCAGCCACCCCTCACCACAACAGAGCTAGATGCCACCACAAGAGAGCTAGACACTACCACAAGAGAGCTAGACACTACCACAAGAGAGCTAGACACGCCCCCGCTGCAACAGCAGAGGCCACAAGCCAGCAGGCACCACACTCACTGCAGCAGATGTGGCTCATTCTTTGGGCACTCCCCTCTCAAGTGGGAGGTCTAGGTGTGGTTCTCAAGACTTCCTGAGCAAGGTGAGCAAACAATTAGCACACAGGTGAGATAATCATCTGGGGGAAAAGGGGGATAAATAAATTTCTTAAAAAGCAGTTTAAAAAAAATAGACAAGCCCTTAGCCAGACTAACAAAAAAGAGAGAGACAGAAGATGCAATTAAAATAAAAAATGAGAGAGGAGATATCACCGCTGGTTCCACAGAAAAAAATATATCACAAGATGATACTTTAAAAAAATACATGCCAACAAGATGACTAACTTAGATGAAATGGACACTTTTCTAGAAACACACAAGCAACCTACATTGACAAAAGAATAAATTGATGAACTCAATGTACCAATCACAAATACCAATATTGAATTAGTCTTCAAAAACCTTCCAACCAAGAAAATCCCAAGATCAGATGGCTTCACAATTGAATTCTACCAAACATTCCAGAAAGAACTAACAGCAATCCTACTTAATTTTTCCAAAAAATACATGTGGAGGGAATATTGTCTATCTAACTCATTTTATGATGCCAACATAACCAGAATATCAAAAACATGTAAAGATGTCACCAGAAAAGAAACCAATGACCAATCTCTTTAATGAACTCCATGCTAAAATCCTCAGCAAAATATGTGCAAAACATATTCAGCAGCAGATCAAATCAATTTCAGGCCATGATCAACTGGGTTTCATATGTAGTATGCAAGGATTGGTCAACATAAAAAAAAATCAATAAATATAATACACCACATTAGCAGATCAAAAGAAAAAAATCACATGATCATTTCTATTGATGCAGAAAAGGCATTTGACAAAAATGTGGCATCTTTTTTTATAAAAACACTTCAAAAGATAAGAATAAAAAATTTTCTCACCATGATTAAGGGCATTTATAAAAATCCCATGGTAGAGAGACAGATCAAGTTGGCATTGGAGTAAGTGCACCCACATCATCTCTCCTACAAAGAAAATGGCTGAATGGGGACAAAATCCTGTCTGAGTGAACTATTTTGGTGAACCCACAAAGCAGAAGGCTCCTGGACATCAATCTGGAGAGAGTGCAACAAAAAGTGTCAAGGTAAAACTGCTGGAAACTGAGGCACAGTGGTCTCACAAGGAGAGACATGCTGGTTCCACGGCTATGCTTGCACCCTAGGGAATGAGGTAATTAAGCAGTGGACCATTGACCATGAGGTGCAGCGGTGTTCAGAGATGTATTCACCAAGTGCAATGAATGTCGCATTATGATGGAGGAGGTTGTTATGGTGGGAGGAGTGGGGTGAGGGGGGTGGGGGGTATATGGGGACCTCATTTTTTTTTAATGTAACATTTAAAAAATAAAGACAAAATAAAATAAAATAAAATAAAATAAAATAAAATAAAATAAAATAAAATAAAATAAAATAAAATAAAAGTTCCCGGAGAACAGGATGAAGCTGTTAAAGGCTGAAAGAAAAGATGAGCACATACCTTTTGTAATAAATAGAACACTTAGACTCTGTATCTTGAGATAAGATTTTTTTAGTTCCTTAGTAATGCTAATAGTTAACTGCATGCTGCTGCTTGTTGCCACATAGACTGGGGTATATAGAAAGCCCCTTGTAAACAATAACATTGTCTGATGAGTCCTTACTCGCAGACCCTCTGATCCCAGCTCTCTTGTTCTTCCTTTTTCTTTTCTCTCTTTCTTTCTCTCTTTCTTTCTTTCTTTCTTTCTTTCTTTCTTTCTTTCTTTCTTTCTTTCTTTCTTTCTTTCTTTCTTTCTTTCTTTCTTTCTTTCTTTCTTTCTTTCTTTCTTTCTTCTTTCTTTCCTTTCTTTCCTTTCTTTCTTTCTTCTTTATTTCTTTCTTTCCTTTCTTTCTCTTACTCTCATTTTTCTCTTTCATTCCCCAAACCCTTCGGGTCCAAATCTCCAAAAAAAACCTCGGTTTTCTGGCGCTTGTGGAACTGCAGGAAGGCAAAGCCCCACCCTTAGGGCAGGAAGCCACAGTTTTTTTCTGAACCCATGATCCCCGAACATGCTTTCACTGAAACTATGTTCCTACAATCCCCATACCCAGCTTTCCCCAAACCCCAAGCCCCAGCGCTCCCTGAACTCCAACCCCGCCAGTCTCAGACACACTACAAGATTTGATGGGTTATATTGAAGGGTTCTGAGGGGTCTGATGAATGTGGGTTCAAATGTATGGACCCCGCTTTTGAGCTTTGAGGAGCATACCAGATGGCTTGAGACGAAACTAGGAATAGGTGAGAGGCGAATCTGCTGAGGCAGCCTGAGTCACCTAAACTCCCTGGGATAGGGGAAATTGGTCTAGGAGAAGGTGGAGTCAGGCAATTAACTAATCCTGTGCAACACACCTAAGGCAGGGGGACAGTAGGAAGAGCTTGGCAGACTTCCAAGAGCATATTTAGGGTTCTTGGCAAGGTGTGGGTGCTCTCTCTCAAAAAGACTGAGAGTCATTATCTTCTGTGGTGATTTGGTTCCCCAGGGTCCCATTTGAATCTGGGAGGAGAGCTCTCACACAGGCTTCCTGCTAAAATCAGCAGGAAATCAGCCCTTAATCTTACTGAGCTTCCCGTGTGTGTGATGGTTCTCTTTTCTCTTGCTGCCTTCAGTATTTTCTCTTTGATTGAGCACTGGATAATTTGACAAGTACATGTCAGAGGTAGGCCTGTTAGGATTTACACTGTTTGGGGTGTGATGCACTTCATGGACATGTACATCCATCTCCTCAATAGGTTTTTGGAAATTTTCAAGCATTATTTCCTCCAACACCCCTTCTGCCCCCATTCCCTTCTCTTCTCCTTCCCAGGTGCCTATAAAGCATATTTTTGGGCATTTTGTCTTGTCATTCACAGCCCTGAGTCCCTGCTGAACTTTTCTCTATTTTTATCTACCAATTCTAGTATCTGTTTGACTTCATATGTACTGTCTTCCACATAAATATTTATTTCCTTTGCCTCTTCAAATCTGCTATTATTTGCTGAGAGTGTATTTTTGATTTCTTGGATTTTACCATTCATCACCATCCTATCTGTTCTATTTTTAGGTATGTTTATAATTTCTTCCGTATGCTTTCCAAGTGTGTTCTTAATATCATTAATCTTTACCTTCACTTCTTTATTTTGGTCCATGATATTTGTTTGGACAGCTTTGATTAATTTTTTGATGTTCTAATCCTCTTCCTGTTCATTGGGCTAGGTCATGTCTTCCTGATTATTGGTATGGTTCTTAATTTTTTGTTGCTCCCTGGTCATCATTTTATCTTGATGGGATTGTTTAGTTGATTAGATTTTCCCTCTAGTCTTGGGTTTTAAGTGCTGTTTTTGTGTGTGTATTAAGTTTTCTCTTTGACACTTTGTTCTTCTTAATTCTGTTTCCTTGTTGTTGTCTAAGTTCCCTTGAAGGAAAAAGATTAAGGCCAGGGAAAGCAAAAGAGGTAATAAAAGAAAAAGTATAATAGTTGTATTGATTTGTAACTGTTAGCAGAAGAACCATATGAGACCTAGGAGAATGAATATTAAACTCATGTAAGAAGTGCAAAGTTACAGGAATAAATAAGTGGAGTGCCCATAATAAAATGGGAACCTGAATATGGAAAAAAGTTGCCGAAGGCAGGGAGAGGGGAAAAGCTGTGATATTGGGGCATTTTGGGGACTTGGAGTTGTCCTCAATGATATTTCAGGGACAGATACAGGACACTGTATATCCTGCCATAACCCACTGAATGGACTTGGAGAGTGTGTACACCATAAACTATAATCCATGCTGTGCAGCAATGCTCCAAAATGTACTCTATCAAATGCAATGAATATGCCATACTAATGAAAAAAGTTGTCAGTGTGGGAGGAGTGGGGATGTGGGGAGTGAGTTTCATGGGAACTTCTTATGATTTTAAGGTAACATTTTGTGTGATCCATGTTTCTTTTTTTAAAAAGGTAATAAAATATATAAATATATATATTTTTATATGTATTTCAGCTGGCAGGTTTGCTGATGTTGACCTGTGCCCCCTGTTCTCTTCCTCTTGGTCTCTGCCAGTTGCACCTTCATCCTGTAGTTGCTTTTGAAGTGACCATGCCCTAGGCTGGGCCAAGGAGGCTGGCCACAGGTCAGTACATCCATCTCCTGCAGACCTGGAGTCCTCAGAGACCACAGGAAAGAGCTCCAGACCTTAGTTTTCCTCCTTCTGAAGCTTCTGCCTCTACACTCTACATACAGAGATTTGCCAACACAAGCTCCAGTTCCTCAGTGCTTTAGCTGTTTCTTTGTTTGGGCCATGGCTGGGGCACCTGCTGCACCGTGTGGTAATATCTGTGGGGACTACATGCTGCTACCTGCTCTCCAAGACATTTGGCAAACAGTTGATGGTCTCCTGCTTCCCGGTAAAGTGGCCCAAACCATTTCATTTGTGTAGAGATGGTCTCCATCCTATCATCCCTTACCTTTCTGGATGCTCTTTTCTTCTGGTAAATTTCCCTCAAATTGCCACCATTTCCATAGTGATCTTAGTTCCTGAGATGCTCTTTCAAAAATTTAGCCAGAAACACCTGTAATTTGAATGGAACAAGAAACTCTATTCATCAAAATAGTAGAAAAGAGTGTTTCCTCCATAGTTTCTTGCTAATGGACTACCTCTTCTATAATCCAAAAGAAGAAAGCTGATGAACTGCACGGGACCTACACGTGGAGGTGAAATGCACAATGACTTCTGTGCTTCTGTTTGTGTTCAGATGCACTAATGTCACCATGTTTATCAAACCTCCTTTTGATCTTATGTCCTGACAATTTAGCTGATTGCCAACAGACTGCTAAGGATGAATAGAGCAATCCCTGTATGATTTAGATATGTTCTGGAGAAATTATTATCCATCTGGGTGAGTGGTGGCAGGGCCCTTGATTCACCTGAATCCAATGACCATCATTACATTTTCTAATCTGTCTTTCTATATTGGAATACCTTTACCTCCACCTGCTAGGGGGAAAGACTCAACCCACCAGGATATCAGTCAACATATTCTCTGAATAGCCTTCAATTTGTCATTCGACAAGAACTGAGGAATAATTTTCTTTTATATTTTAATTAAAAGAGAAAACCTTGGCTTCTGATATTATTATGTTGTACTTTATTAATACTTACCATAAAGTTCCCAATGCTTCCTGAGGCACCAGTAATGAATTGGCAAAAAACATTTTAATACTTCCAAGGACAGGACATGGACAGATAAACTGAACAGCTCTGTGGCCTTGTGCCCTACAAGAGTACCTCATCATTACTTACCAGAACTGTTGTCCTTGAGCTTCATCTACTGGAATTTTCTTGCCAAGAGCCTTAGCTAGAACTGTTGCTCTATATCAATGCTCAGGATGTTCACCAGGAAGAATGACTTCCTAGATGTGTTGAGACATCAGATAATGCTTTGACACCAAGGACTTCATATTTCAAATGAGTTTCTTTTCAAGAAGTTTCGGTATCAAAAGTGGAGATGAAGTTGTACTTTGCATACTGGAATAGGTGAGGGGAATGATAAACAAGGAACTTTAGCACCCTTACAATTGTGTGCCCTTTGCCTTTAGCAGGACCCTTGAATTTTCACTGTTGCCCAGATTTTGCAACAACATGACATATCACTTCTAAATTTACAGGCAGTTTCCCAAATAAATGGACATAAATGGCTTCAGTTTCCAAAAACGATGGGCTAGTTCCCTCAGATCAGCAATCCTGGTGAAATAATAATATATGCTGGAAAATAACACCAGAAGATAGAAAGACTAGAGAAAATTAGACAAAAGAAGAGAAAAAAGGAAGAGGGAAAGAGAAGAAAATGTGTAACTTTGGGCATAAATTTCATAAAAGTCAGACACCAAATAATTTTTTAACTCTAGAGCCATTTTTATACAGTAAGTACTTAAGGATAGTATAAAGAGTCTACCTTCATTTTGAGAGCTTCTGAGGGCTCTAGAGACATCCAGACACTATCAGTAGGGCAGAAAACCCCAGCAAATCAGCACCCATCAGTGGAACTTTCCTTGGAATATATATTAAACTATCTCTCCAATGTAACCCAGTTAGGCTCATTTATAATTTCCTTACACAAGGTTCTTCTTCCCATCTTATTTGAACCTATACTTAGCACTATATCCATTAAATATCTGTCTCTAAGACTGAAATCTTCAGTCTGTTCATTAGCTGGTTAAGCCTGAGCCCAGCAAAGTTGCAGTCAACACCTACTCTTTAATTTATATGACTTACTGAGGACAACTAACAAAACAATGATGAATGACAACATCCATCCAAAAAAAAAAAAAAAAAGGGAAAATCTGTAACTTAAGGCAAGACAATTCCATCCATCTCCCCCATGGGATCTCAAGTCCCTCTAAATCAGAAACAGAGCAGGCATCGCCATCACAAAGGCCTGAATCTCTGAACTGTCCATGTGATGGTCAGGCCCTGGGACTCAGCAGACTTGTGGCTCCTACCCTCTGGTTTCTAGGACTCACCCTGGCTAGCTGACAGGGAGGTGAAGAGTGTCAACCACCACACCAGGGAGCCAAGAGTGCCTGCAGCTGTGAGCAGGAGAATTGCAACCATTATCCATATGGAATTTAAACCCCTCTTCATGTAGAGGGGGAGTGGACATAGCCATCCCAGATCCACAGGATGGAGGAAAAGAGTATGGATTACAGTGGTCTTACTGGTGTTCTGCTGGGAAACTATTGTGATTAGTAAGGGAAGAATTTATAGTAGTGATGTGGAAAGGGTGGCCATGGTGGCTGCTGAGGGTAGGGAGAGGGAAGAAGAGATATGGTGTGGGGGCATTTTCAGGATTTGGAGTTGTCCTAGGTGGTGCTGCAAGGATGGATGCTGGGCGTTGTGTGTCCTGCCGTGGCCCACTGGGTGGACTGGGGGAGAATGTGGAGTACAGTGTGGACCCCTGTCCATGTGCTGCAGCAGTGCTCCAGACTGTATTCACCGGGTGCAGTGGATGTGCTGCAATGATGGAAGAGTTCGTTGATGTGGGAGGGGAGGGTGTGTGGGGTGGGGGTATATGGGGACCTCATATACAAAAAAAAAAAAACATTTAAAAGACAATAAAGGAAAAAAAAAAACACCTCCAACTGAAGAATGAACAAATGTAAGGGGGATTGCAACTATCGACCAAAGTAAATTTATTATTCTAGTAACTGAAGAACTAATAATATTGATAGAAAGACAGTGGCCTCCAGAGGTTCTGAGGGGAGGGGGAGGGAAGAACATCTTTGTTGGAAGATCTTTATTGACTGATTCAATTTCTTTATTGGGATTTATTTCTTGACTCCTTGTAAAGTCAAAGTAGTTGTTTGTGCTTCTTCAGAATTTGTCCATTTCACATGGCTTGTCTAATTTCCTGGCATAAAGTTTTTTTATAATATCCTGTTATGATCCATTTTATTTATTTGGTGTTAGTCATAATGTCCCTCCCTTCATTCCTAATTTCATTTATTTGCATCATCTCTCTTTTTTCTTTGTTAGTGCCACTAAATGTTTATAAAGAACAATGTTTTGGTTTTATTGGTTTTCTTTATAGAATTTTTTTTATTTCAACTTAATTTATTCCTGCTGTAATCTTTGTTATTTGTTATTTCTTTCTGATATGTTGGGATTAGGGTGCTGCTATTTTCCTCATTCCTGGAAGTCAATAATATCTTTGAGTTTAGCTCTTTCATACTTTTTAATATAGGAAGGTAGGGCTATAAATTTCACTCTTACAAAAACTTCCTTCACTATATACTATAAGTTTTGATAAGCTGTTTTTATTTTCATTGAAATCTACACTTTCACCAATTTTTCTTGCAATTTCTTCTTTGACCAACTTTTTGTTTTAAAATGTATTGTTTAGTGTCTATATATTTGCAAATATTCCCATTCTCTGTTATAGATTTCCAGTTTCATTCTATTTATGATGCATGAAGGTGCTTTGTATAATTTCAAACTTTTAAAATTTATTGAGACCTGATTTTTTACTCCACATGTGGTCTCTCCTGGAGAAAGATCCATGAACACTTTAAAAGAATGCATACCCTGCTGATTTGGGGTACAATTATTTTTATATCTCTTAGATCTAGCTTGTTTACATATTGTTCAAGTTCTCTGCTTACTTTTTTATCTGTGGTCTATTTGTTCTATCTATTGATTACTGTAGAAAAATCTTTTTCTTCTTTCAGTACTGCCACAGTTTGCCTCATATATTTTGGATCGCCTTGGTTAGGTCCATTGACATTTATGCCTGTTACTCCTTCCTGGTGATTTGTCCCTCTTATTAAATATAATGGCCTACTAAATCTCTATTCATTTAAAATCTCTTTTTTCTGACATTTGTATAGCTGTCCCTGCTCTTGTGTTGGATATATTTGAGAAAAATATCATTTTCCATCCTTTCAATATCAGCCTATTTCTATGTTTTGGTCTAATGTGACTTTCTTGCACATAACATATAGATAGCCCATTGTTTAAATCCATTCTGTTACCCTGAATCTTTTGACTGGGAAGGTTTATCCATTAACATTCAATGTCATTATTTTAACATCATTATTTACTTAAACCATTTTATCCACTGACAGGCATGGGTAAGTGGATCCAAGTGCTCTGAGGGTGGAATATTGGGTGCCAGCAACTGCAAGTTTAGTCATGGATCTTCTGCACTGAGACACCTTTTCTTCACCCCTCGGTCTTCTAGGTGTTGCACAGCCTTCCCCTGCTGTCCTAAACTTTAGATCTGTGTTCTAACAGTGTCTGCCTGTCTTCTAGCTATTTTTCTGGGAGACAAGTGACTTCTGTGCCTCTCTAATCTTCCATCTCCCTGGATGTTCTCCCACTGAATATTTTCTCAGCACAGCTCCCGCACTTCATGCTCTCACCCAGGTAGCACCCAACACATCATGTTCCTGTTATAGATATATCATCAGAATGTGGAAGGCTTGATTAACACTGGCAGCTTTAACATCTTTCAGGATCCTCAAACAATTGTACATGGTTTGGGACACTGGCTTCTCCACTGTGCTTTAAACACACAAATCAGACCTTCAATTACTGTTTATATTAATAGAAAAATAAGTTCAAGTACTTCAGCAGGAAATTCTGAATCCAGGAGCACATAATTTTTTAACCACTGAAATTTTATAAACTGTTGCATTGTTTGAGATATAGGTCGAGTTTATATTGCTCAAGTCATACCATCATTTTTTTTGACAATATTGTATTTCTAAAGGAGATGGGATGCTGAGTTATTATGTTTGTAAGAAATCTCAGGTGCAATTCCTTTTATGAATATTTCAGGAAGCAAATTTTCTTATTCAGTCTTACCCTTGAAAATGAGATTAATATTGGGTCTTGAATGACCAGATTTGGTGAAAAACTCATTAAATATTAATATATACAATAAAACATAATTTTTTAATATAAGACACATAGCATTAGGAGAAGCTATGCTGTTTTGTATAAAGTGCAACCTATATTCACGTAACAAAATTCATAGAAAACTATTATACAGCACGTTGTCCATAATTGAAACCCAGAGTTGGAAAAGGGTAATAGTGGAGAGATGCTTAAATACAAATAAAATCTGGGGCTAATTATTTTAGATGTATTAATGCACCATGGTTACATGAAATGTTAACATTTGGGTATACTGGAGTATGGCAAACAGAAACTCTATATTACTCTACAGATTTCTGTAAATCTAAAATAATTAAAATTAAAATTTTATTTTAAAAACAGTTAGATAAATGTATTTGTAAAGCTGATTAACACTGTATGGGCCATCTTTCTTTGACACCTAAATTTTCTTTACTCATTCCAAACACTCCTCATTTAATGCAGTCCTCTTCAAACCACGGTATTTGGAACATCGATGTATACAAAAGTTCTCCCAGAGATTCCTGAGCATAAAAGGCTCAAAAGGGAGTTAAATTCTAGACCTTAATATTCTGCTTCACTGACGTACAAAAATTTTCTACCTAAGAACAGTAAAATTATTCTGCTAAGTTCCCTATCATCCTTCTTTAATGTACTAAAAGAAAAGTTACCACTCATCTTAGCTTGGGCATTTCCTACAGTATCAAACATAGAAATTCATATCTCACACCAGGATCAACATTGAGAAAGTGTATGATTTGATTCTAGAAAATAGGCAATAATTCAACTCGCAAATCCAATGGTTTCCAAGTGTTGTCATTCAACAAAATTCAGGGACACCTAATATAAATGCCAGCCTAAACATTTCAAAATGCTATCGTGGAATTTCAAAATTAGATTACTCCTGGAGCTCTCATTTTTAATTACTTCAATTCTTCCCTTGATTTCTAATTCTAAAAATGTATTTTTCCTATTTGCAACTCTCTGAAAAATGAAAAGCTGTCATTTTTGGCTCATCATTGAATAAATGGATTGAAGATTGCCCACCGATTTTGAATAACGTTTGCATACAATTCAGAGGATATTCCCACACAAACCTCATTATCAATGTTAACTTACATTGGATTAGTACATCTTCAAAGTCTCAATATTTTATGAAAATTAGCTCATAATAGGCAGCTAGTGTGGGGAGCCGCCCAGGGCTATGTGCATTTGCAGTCTCCAGCAACATGGCGGTTTTCATAAGTACGCCTACTCCACCCCTGTGCTTCTGCCTTCTTCTTCCCCTTTCCCCAGTTTCCCAGGCAAAAAGTGTCGCACCGGTGCAACAAGATGTTGAAGCCATGACCAGCATTGAAGACTTGCAACCTATAGCAAGTGTTGTAACAGCATTTTATTGCCTTATATGGAAGAGCCGCTTCATCAGCCTATCACCCCCTGCTAATACCCTCCCCTTAGTATATATTCTGAAGCTCTACCCTCAATAAATGGAGACTTGATCAGAATCCTGTCTTGTCTCTGTTTCTCTCACCTCTTGTCCCCCAATTCCCACTCCCTCTTTCAGGTGCCAGTTCATTTGACCTGCGGGCCGGGTCAATTGGCGCCCAAACACAGGGACCTGAAAACGCGGGATCCAGAGAGGAATGCCAACGGAGGGTCCGGCTGGACCAAGTGTAACATCCAGAAATCAAAAAGGAGAATCAGAGAGTAATAAGAGGATACCACGAGGGAACCTGCCTCCCAGTTGCGAAGCCTCAGTAAGTGATCAGCGAATATGGGACAAGCAATGAGTGAGCACGAACTTTTTATTAAGAGCCTCGGAGAGGCGTTAAAGGCAAGAGGAATAAAGGTTAAATTTAAGGAGCTAATATAATTCTTTAGATTTTTGAGAGAAGTCTGTCCGTGGCTTCCTCAGGAAGGGACCATAAATGAAAGGTGGTGGAGTAGAGTTGGGGATGCTCTACAAGACTTTTATAAAACCTTTGGCCCTGAGAGAATTCCCATAACCACTTTCTTCTACTGGAATGTTATCAATGACCTCTTCACAATCCACCACACCAACGTATTGGCTGCACAAGTAGTTGCTAAAGGCCAGGAACTCGTAGCACAGGACAGGTCTAAATCCCCCCCAGCAAAAAGCCCTGCTAAATATCCCCCCATTCAGACTCAGTGTCTATTAAAATAGATAGTGATGATGAGAGTGCCCCTTCCCCTTGCAAAAATAATATCTCTAAGGGAAGAGCTGGCCCTAATCAGAGGAGGAGAGTTATTAGTAATCCAAACCCTAACGCCCCATGTACGGATTCCGATAACTCCAACCCTGAGGCTGAAGAACGCTCTGTTGGTTTCTGCCCACCCCCATATGCACCCCCCACTTCCACCCCGGCTAGCCTAGACCCCAATGCAGATCTAAAGTTATGGCTTTCTCTTTTAAAAGAGAGAAAGGATCTACAATCTCAATGCGCAACTATGCAGCGTCAGCTCAACTTAACCCCTCCTCTAAAAAATCCCCTAACTGCCAACTTCCACAAACCACCCCTTTTTTCATTCCCTGTTATTGAGAGACCTGGGAGCCCTAATGATGCTGGTGAGGGGAGCGAGGTTGCTGTTGAACCTGAGCCTGAGCGCATCTATAACCCTTTCCCTTTCAAAACCTTGAAGGAGCTTAAGTCCGCGGTCACCACCTATGGCCCTACTGCTCCATACACCCTCTCTCTGTTAGAACACATTGCTGATAGGTGACTCACCCCCCATGACTGGCACACCCTTGCCTGCTCTGCTCTCAGTGCAAGAGATTATCTCCTCTGGAAGTCAGAATATTGTGAGTTTTGCAAGGAAACCGCACAGCGGAATCTCAGAACTGAGAATGGGTGGACTGAGGACATGCTTCTCGGAGCAGGAGATTTTAAGCAGAACTCAAAGCAGTTGCATTATGATGCCAGACTTTTCGAACAAGTCCGTGCTGCAGCCCTTAAGGCCTGGAAAAGACTGCCTACCAAGGGACAATCTCTTACCTCTTTAACTTCTGTCAGGACCCCGAGGAATCATTCTCCTACTTCGTAGGTAGACTTTGCACCACAGCTGAGAGAATGTTTGGTGATGCAAATACTGATGCTGACTATGTAAAACAACTTGCCTTTGAAAATGCTAATGTAGCCTGCCAAGTGGCTATCTGGCCCTATAGAAAAAAGGAAAATCTCTCTGGCTACATTAAGCTTTGCTCAGACATAGGCCCCACAAAGCCGCAGGGCCTGGCTATAGCTGCCGCCATAAGGGAGGCCACCTCTGAACAGGCCCAAGCCTTCGCTGCGGCCTTGAGAGAAGTGCTTCCATCCCCGGTGCCCCATGCACCTAGGGCCTGTTTCTCTTGCGGCAACCCTGGCCATCTAGCCAGAGATTGTCATCGCCGCCCCCCTGCTAGCCAAAAGCCACCCCCTTCCCAACTCCTGCCCCTGTTGCCACAGGGGCAGACACTGGGCTAATGAATGCAAATCAAGAACTGATTCTTCAGGTGGCCCAGCCCACTCCCTCCTTATCAGGGAAATGGGAGGAGGGGCCAGCCCCAGGCCCCGACAAACAATCAGACTTATGGGGCAATCAGCTTTGTTCCCGCCAGCAGCAATCCATTTCCGACCTCTGTAGAGCCACCTCAGGGAGCGCAGGATTGGACCTCTGTACCTCCTCCCACACAGTACTAACACCGCCTATGGGGGTTCAAGCCCTGCCTACAGGCGTGTTTGGCCCACTACCAAAAGGCACTTTTGGCCTCATCATTGGGCGAGGCAGCTCCCTTATTAGTGGATAGTGATTTCACCGGAGAAATAAAAATTATGGCTTCTGCTCCAAAAAGCATTATTTCCTTCCCTGCCAGACAGCAGGTTGCTCAACTACTAATACTCCCCCTAATACCCACCAACAACACTGCCATTGATAGTGCCCACAGGGATAGAGCATTCGACTCCTCTGATGCATACTGGGTACATGCCATCACCACTCACAAACCTACTATGTCTCTTTGACTTGACGGTAAACAATTCAAAGGCCTAATAGATACAGGGGCAGATGTTACCATCTTAAAAAAGGCTGATTGGCCATCCACCTGGCCCCTTTCTCCCTCCTTAACCAACTTACAGGGCATTGGGCAAACCCGAAACCCCGAAAGAAGTTCCAAGCTCTTGACTTGGAAAGATAGGGAGGGAAATCACAGCTCAAATGCTTTCCCAGGGATAAAAGGCTTAGGAAAGCTTGAGACAGGCATTACTCAACACATACCGGCCACAGGACACACCCACAAGAAAGGCCTGGGAAATTTAGCCTAGGGGTCGTTGATCTTCCTGTACCCCATGCAGACCAAATCACCTGGCTTTCAGATAAACCTGTATGGGTCGATCAATGGCCTTTATCCTCAGACAAGCTACAGGCCACCCAGCAGTTAGTGCAGGAACAGCTAGTGGGAGGACATATTACAGAAAATGACTCTCCCTGGAATACTCCTATTTTTGTCCCTAAAAAGAAATCTGGAAAATGGCGATCATTGCAAGACTTAAGAGCAGTGAACAAAACAATGATACCTATGGGAGCTTTGCAGCCTGGTCTTCCAACCCCTGTAGCCATCCCCTTTGGATATTATAAAATTATCATAGATCTAAAAGATTGTTTCTTTACTATCCCATTACACCCGGCCGATCAAAAACGCTTTGCATTTAGCCTCCCCTCTGTGAATTTCAAAGAACCTATGAGGAGATATCACTGGACAGTTTTACCCCAAGGCATGACAAACAGCCCTACCTTATGTCAAAAATTTGTGGCTGCCACCATAAGAGAAGTAAGGGCAATGTGGAAAGACCTTTATGTTACTCACTACATGGATGACATTTTAATGGCTGGTAAAAAGGAACAAGATGTCCTAACGTGTTACCATGATATGAAAACAGTCTTAAAGGCACATGGGCTTCAAATTGCCCCTGATAAAGTACAATTACAAGACCCTTATACCTACCTGGGGTTTCATATGGCAGGAAATAAAATAACCACCCAGAAGGCCAACCTCAGACTAGATAGACTAAAAACCCTAAATGACTTCCAAAAGCTCTTAGGCAACATAAATTGGCTCCGTCCCTACTTAAAATTAACCACAGGAGACTTAAAACCCCTATTTAACATATTACAAGGAGACTCTAACCCCAACTCCCCTAGAAGTCTTATTCCAGAAGGACGCCAAGCCCTTAAAATAGTCGAACAAGCTATACAATCACAATTTGTCACTACCATGGACTATAGCCAACCCTTGTTTTTTGTCATATGTAAAACTCTCATTCCCACGGCAGTATTCTGGCAAACAGCCCCCATAATGTGGGTGCACTTACCCACGTCACCCGCTAAAGTAATTTATCCTTACTACCAAGCTGTCGCAGATATTGTCCGCCTAGGGAGAGAACAAGCAAACGTTATTTTGGTAAGGAACCCAATACCATTATTCAGCCCTATACTAAGGAACAAATCAGCTGGCTGTTGCAAACAACTGACAGCTGGCCTATTGCTTGTGCATCTTATGCCAGACAAATAGATAATCATTACCCCAATGATAAGCTACTACAATTTTTGAGTACACATGACTTCATTTTCCCCTTCACCACTTCTCTCCAACCCATCACTGGAGCCCTATCAGTATTCACCGACGGGTCCTCCTCGGGAATGGCTGCTTATGTCTTTAATAACAAAACTGTCCGGTTTCAAACCCACTCCAAATCTGCACAGCTTACAGAGCTACAAGCTGTCATAGCTGTATTCTCTGCATTCCAAGATGACTCTTTCAATCTCTTCACAGATAGCGCTTATATAGCTCAGTCAGTCCCTTTGCTTGAAACTGCCGCTCAAATAAAGAATGTCTCAGAAACAACAACCTTATTTACTCAACTACAATCTCTTATTCAAAAAAGAAATCACCCCTTTTTTATTGGTCACCTTAGAGCTCATTCCAATCTTCCTGGTCCCCTTACCCTAGGAAACCATTTAGCTGATCAAGCCACTCGGCTACTGTGCTATGTTAACCAGGGCATGCGTAACAACTCAGATAACCTTAACAAGGCTGTTAAAGCTCACCAATTACATCATATTAATGCACATACTTTAAGGCTTATATTCAAAATTACCAGAGAACAGGCTCATCAGATTGTTAAAGGATGCCCTTCCTGTGTAACCCTTTTACCTACACCTCATTTAGGAGTGAATCCTCGAGGTCTCATACCCAATGCCCTCTGGCAAATGGATGTAACTCATATTCCTGAATTTGGTAATCTAAAATATGTGCATGTTACTGTTGATACCTTTAGCGGCTTTATTTTTGCCACCCCACAAACAGGGGAAGCAGGAAAAAACATTATTGCACATGTGTTAACTGCCATGTCAGTATTAGGAATCCCACAACAAATAAAAACAGATAATGGCCCTGGTTATACCAGTCACATGTTTTCTACCTTCTGCCAACATCTGGGCATAAAGCACATCACAGGCATTCCATATAACCCCTGAGGCCAAGGTATAGTCAAAAGAGTGCATCTATCTCTAAAAAACATCATAGAAAAAATAAAAAAGGGGGAGTGGTACCCCATCAAATGATCCCCCAAAAATCTATTATCCCACTCTCTCTTTATTCTAAATTTTTTAAGCTTAGATCAAAAAGGACATTCTGTGGCTGACCACTTCTGGCACCCTAATACCAGCACAAAACATGCCACAATCCTATGGAAAGACCCAATGGATAATACCTGGCATGGACCCGATCCCATTCTAATATGGGGCAGAGGATCAGTTTGCATCTATTCCAAAGAACTAGATGCAGCCAGGTGGCTGCCGGAATGATTGGTAAAACAAATAGATAATAACAACCTATGCAGGGTAGAGAACTCTCCCTGAGATGAACTCTGCTTTCTTGCAGGAGAGCAACCAACACTAAAACCCATGCGGCTGTACAGTCCCCCTGGAATCCTTCTGTGACGCCGGCACTCTGAGTCTTTAGTACAACCTAAGAGTGTATCGGCCAACGCCACACACCACATCTGCCAGCGCCAGCTGCTTGCAACTGAAGAGCCCATCCTTGCTACAGCCCCCTCATGTTTGTCTCTCCCCCTCTTGCTTTCACCTCCCCAAACCTCCATTATGAAACCACAGTAAGAGAACGCGGTGCGTACCACACCTCCCTCTGGCCTCCACACATTATAACCATAATGGGAGCACCCTGACTGCTGGCAGTGGTTCTCAAATACATATGAACCCTGTCAGGTTCTGAGGTGATGAACTGGATAGCCAATGACAGGCAACTGGGCGTGATCAGTTCCATGGCAGAGCCACCTAACACAGCCTTTTGCCGCTGTTGCATTCTCCATGATGGGTAAGGCAATCCGCCTAACCGTTTGCATGCCCTGACCTAAGACAGGCACAGTTCCCCCCGAACTCAGGGTGCTTCATAAAATATAATAAAGAAGGGGGACCTGTGGGGAGCCGCCCGGAGCTACGTGCATTTGCGGTCTCCAGCAACATGGCAGTTTTCATAAGTACACCTACTTCACCCCTGTGTTTCTGCCTTCTTCTTCCTCTTTCCCCAGTTTCCCAGGCAAAAAGTGTCACACCTGCGCAACAAGATGTTGAAGCCATGACCAGCATTGAAGACTCGCAACCTATAGCAAGTGGTGTAACAGCATTTTATTGCCTTATATGGAAGAGCCGCTTCATCAGCCTATCACCCCCTGCTAATACCCTCCCCTTAGTATATATTCTGAAGCTCTACCCTCAATAAATGGAGACTTGATCAGAATCCTGTCTTGTCTCTGTTTCTTTCACCTCTTGTCCCCCAATTCCCACTCCCTCTTTCAGGTGCCGGTTCATTTGACCTGCAGGCCGGGTCAAGCTAGGAGAAAAGACATGTACTGAATTATTTCATTTTCTTTAATATCTACATACATAAAATTTACTATTCAGCTATTCTATGTGTGCATGTGACAGTATTTTGAGTTTGTGTGTTTACAAATATACAGTATGTGAGTGTGCTGTGACACCAAAACAAAGTACCTGTATCTGGGTGGCTGAAAAACAAGAGAATTGTATTGCTTGCTGTTCTGAAGGCTGGCAATCACAAATCAGGGCACTAGTATGGCTGTGCACCATCTGCATTCTTTAGAAAGAATCTGGTCCCTGACTGTCTCTTAGTTTGGGGTGGTCGAATAACTCCCATGTGCTTGTCCATGTTCGCTTTGCCCTCTCCCATGTAGATGTCTCTATAAGATTTCCCCCTTCTTTAAGGACAAGGAGCATATTGGAATGGGACCCCTTCTGCTTAAGGGTGATCTCACATTAATTCAATTAATCCAATCTACAGTGAACCCATTTCCAAATAAGGCACATGCTGAGATGTGGGAGTTTAGATAGGACTTCAACAAATGTTTTGGGGGATACACAACATAACTACTTAACAAATAAGAATAAATTTTGCCTTTGCAGCATTTAAGAAAATGTCACAGAAATTTGGATACAATTATAAATATTTAAGAACCATGATCAATTTCTAGTTGTCATACCTTAGGTTTCATAATTTCTTGGTAAAATTACTTTCTACATTGGATAATTGTGTACTACTCAAATTTGTTTTAAAACAATCACAAAGTTAAATTACTCATCTTTATTATTGAGGGATTTAACTGAATTTATAATGGTATTCACTATAATATTAGATATTTTACTATCCCCAAAATGAATTTCCAAATCTCTTCTCTAATATCATAAATTGAAAAAGTAAATCACTATAAAAATCAATTTAATTTCTGTTTAAATGATGAGTTACTCATATAAAAAAGGTATCATTTGTCTTTCTGCAAAATTATTCTATTAATGGAGCAAGTCATAGAAGATATCACTTCAATTTTCTCTACAAGAAAACAGAATTGAAATGAGCAAAATTCTTTTATAAGAACCCTTAATTTGAGGGGTTCTCAGGAGGTAACTCTTAGGCACCCTGCAGCTAAAGGCCTAACTGAAATTTCAGGCACACAGGCTCATAAGGATAGTCATCAGTATTAAGTTGCTGAGGGCAGGGAGATGGAAAAAGAGATGTGATGTGGTGGGCATTTTTGGGACTTGGAGTTGTCCTAAATGATATTGCAGGGACTGATGCTGGACATTATATATCCTGCATTAACCCTCTGAAAGGACTGGGGGAGAGTGTAAACTAAAATATATACTATAATCCAGGTGGTGCAGCACTGCTCCAAAATGTATTTACCAAATGCAATGAATATGCAGCAATGATCAAAGAGGTTGTTGATGTGGGAGGAGTGGGTAAGGGTATGGGATATATGAGAATCTCTTATGTTTTTTTTTAATGTAATTTTTTTGCAATCTATGTATCTTTAAAAAGAAAGGAATTTAAATAAAATAAAAAATAAAAAAGAACTCTTAATTATCTAAAAAAAAGCTCATAATTCATGCACATATAAATGAACCTTCAACAGCTACACACAGTAAAATTTGTCATGTCCCATACTTTTAAATGCTTATGCATGAATTGCAAGCTTATGTTGTTTGACAGATTCATGTCTCCCTGATTACATGTGGTCAACTCGATGGCATAGAGTAAATATCTATAAACTTTTCTGCCTATTTCAAATTTATTATTTTCTAATGGTTGAGAAAAAAATCAGTAGTTGTGAACCATGCACTTTCATTTTTTATCTCCTTGCTCCCAAATGGTTTCTTACTAAGTAAAAACAACTATCTCCAAAAAAAACCTAAATAAAGTCACAAATTTCACCATCCTCTCAATGCCTGTCCTCTATTTCTTGTATTGCAGCAGTGCTAAGCCACCATTACCCATGAATACTTTTCATTTAACTGATCTGAAATAGCCTACATTTCCCATTACCCTAATGTTATGGATTTATTTGTATCCCACAAAATGGTATGGTCAAGTCCTAACAGCAAGTTCCTTGAATGTGACCAACTATGCAAGTTCCTTGAATGTGACCAACTATGGAAACAGGACTTTTTAAGATGTTGGTTGAGAAGAGTCCAAAAAGGACTAAGCCACCTTATCCAAGGTTCCTGGCAACCTTCTAAGAAGAGGAAATTCAACACAGATGGGCAGAGAGAGGGAAGACACAATGCAACAAGTGTGGCAGGAAGTGCCATAGGCAAAACACAGACTGAGGCACAATTGGATGGGAGAGCAAGAGCCTGTGGGACAGCAGCTTGACATGCTTCACCAATCACTATCTGCGACCAGGAAGACTTAGTTGTGTAAAGTTTATATGGACAAGGGCCAAGAAAAGGGAGGTATATAATTGCCATTCAATCACAAATTTAACTTGTTAAACTTAAGATTATTCTCTACCATGCATCAATCTCTTCTACCAGGGCAGAAGACGGTAGTGTAATTTAAAATAGAAGGGTCTATGAAATCATCCTTGTTCATTTTAACTTAATTATTAATATTGTTTTATGAGGATATACAATGTTTTAGACAAATGCTTAACTAGAAAAGACAAGAGGTCTATTATTCAGAGTAATCAGGACAGTTTCAGGCAAGCCTAATGTAACTACCAAAGAATGAACTCACACACAGAAAGGAAATGACACAAGGTCTCATAATCATGAAAGATGGTCACAGTTTCCCAGATTAGATACATATGAAAATCAGCTGGGAAACTTGTTAAAAATATAAATCTTGACCTACATTCCAGTTAAACTGCTCAGAATTCCCAGAGCTTGGTGCATATACAATCAAGACCCCAATTTTTCTTTTGCAGCCTTCCTGGGCATTCATGGATTTGCACGTTGACTCTATATTACTGTAATGATATCTTGTGAAAAAATGAAAAATGTGAATTTAAATTGGTATAAGAATCATGTTGTCCCTCATTGAGAAGAATGTGAGAAAAGGAGATGAGTTAGAATATTCAATAAAAGGTAAGATAAGAAATGGTGGCAACAAATAGAAAGTGGAGTAGTAACTAGAGGCCTCATGAGGTCTGAAGATATATTTTTCTATATTTGTAGTCATCTGAAGGAGACCCGATGAAACAATCCTAATCATGGGAACCTGTGTGAGTTACCTCAGATGTAAAACCTTTGCAGGTGTGATTAAGTTAAAACTTCAGATGGGAGAATTGCCTGGATCATAACTCTGGACCTCAGATGCCATCACATAGATTCAACTAGGAGGAACATTTGACCACAAATAGAAAATAAAGTGGTATTAAGACAGTAAAGGCAGGAATTAGAAGCCTTGAGGACTGAAGCAAGTCAGCCACAACAATCAACTTATTCATTGCATTAAGTCTCTAATATAAGTCTTAAGTTCTATTTCTGTGGTGAAATCCATTCATGGGGTGGTGCTATAACAAATACCAAATATGTGGAAGTGACTTTGGAAAAGGATGGTGGGTAAAGACTGGGAGAATTTTGAGGTCTCTGATAAAGACTAGATTTCCTAAAGCAGAACATTGGTAGAAATATAGACATTGCTTCTGTTGAGGGTTCAGAGGAAATAAAGAACTGTTACTTAAAAGTGGAAAGATGACAATCCTTGTATATAGAAGCTGAACATTGCTGAATTTTGAGAATTTTTTTGTGTGAAAAGCAGAACTTGAAATTAATAAACTTCTACACTTAGCCTAGGAGATTTGCAAGTGAAGTGTTCACACCATGTCCCAGGTTCATCTTGCTATGTATGTAAACTACCTTTCATACATATATAACATACTATGGGAAATGCATGGTAAAGTGAAAAATAACTCTTAAGTAAAAAGGAACTAGGTATTATGATTTTGGTAATACTGCATCTGTCTAAATTGCAAAAGATGCTAAAATTAAGATATCAACTATAGAGAAAGAATGAACTGGAGATAAGGTCAAGTGGGACTTGACGGCTTTCACAAGTGAAAGGAGACATTAGGCATGTACATATGGATCACTTCAACCAAGGAGCAGAAATGCAGAAGAGAGATGGAAAAACCTTGGAAAGATCTGTGGAGGAGCCCCTTGACTAATGATGTGTGAAATGGACAGAAGATGTGCAAATTCAATACCTGATAATCCTTCATATCAGGTATTAAATTTTCAATAATATTTCACTAATTTCTCTAATATAAAGTAAAGTGATGTAGTTACATTATTCAACCTTCCATACATATATCATCCATCATACAAACAATAGTTGCTTAATGGCCAATTTTATTGACTTTAAAGAAGAATATCTGTAGCTACCCAAATAGATTTCAACCCATCTTTCTAATAAAATTTTAGATTGAATTGATCATAGCTGTCTTCTCTTATAGACTTCTTGGAAGCTTCCATGTAGCTATGACAGGAACATACATATTTCAAATTCTGGATTTTTATACTGCTCCTTAACAAAGTCTCCCTGAGACAAGCAATGAGATGCCACTTAAAAGTTCCTGTTGAATGAACAGACAACATTAACACAACAGTTATTACCAAAACTTCTCCCAACTTTCTCCTTTGCCAGGGGTAGAGATAAAATCACAGCACTGTGGAATAATACCAGTCATGCAGGACTAGATTCTAGTTACCCAGAGAGACTGATGAAGCTTCATACCCCTTTCTCCCCTGCCTTTGGTGGGGGTGGAGATGCAGGCATATGCAGCAATCTATGCAGTGTGGGTTCAAGATGACCACAGTTGCCCTGGTAGACTTCTAACTATTCAATCTGTGCCAGCCAAATGTACCTGCAGTTACCTGGATAGGCTGGTGCAGGGCCCACCAACCTCCTCCCTGCCAGAGGTGGGGCTAAAGCCTATGCTAAGACTGCAAGGTGACCTGGTTGAAAGAAACTGGTTCCTAACATCACTGTAATTTTCTGTCAGCCGGGTTCCCCTCAGGCTGGGGCAGAGTAAAAATGGTGGCCACTGGCCTTTTTGCAACCTTGACAGATTCAAACTTTACCTGTTCTTATGGTTATACTTTAACCAACCAAATTTACTAATTGGTAGCTGAAATCAGTGGCCAACCATCTCCTCCTTCCTGTTTTTAGGAATGGAGATTCCAATTCCAGCCACAAAAATAGTTCCTGGAGCAGCTTGCGTTGACAAAATCGAATTATCACAGGCTTCCGCAGCTTGGCTGGTAATTTCCCAGAGAGACTGGAGCAATCCCCACAGCTTCCTTCCTGCTGGAAGTGGGACTGGGGCCTAGGCTAGAGCAGCAATCTGGATGGAAAGAAGCTGGTCCCCAACAGCACCATGGTTTTCAGTCCTCCCCACTTCTCCTCATGCCAGGTGCGGAGTTAAGATGGTGGCTACCAGTCATTTTCTCACTTGGACAGTTTCAAATTTTAGCTCTTCTTAGGATTATACTTTATTCTGTTAAATTAACTAATCAGTAGTTCTAGTTGATGCCAACCGTCTATTCATCCCCAGTTTTTGGGAAGTGGAACCTTCAATTCCAGCTGCAGAACAGCTTCCAATGTGGTTTGTGCCTCCAGGAGAGGATGGGCACCAGCTTCTGTGGCTTGGAGTGCTCAATTTATGAGTCTTCTCTACAAATGGGTAGTCTCCTCCTTCCATTTCTCCAAGGATGTTGCAGGAGGCTCTTCTCATCTCCTGGAGCCAACAAATAGGTGCTTCAGCTACCTCTAGATAGCTCTGAGTGTTTACTAACTGTCCTGTAGGAGGAGTGGAATCTAGAAACTCCTTATTTTCTCCCATCTTGCTGGTTATTATCTAAGGTTATGTACATTTTTAAAAGAAAATATGTAGAAATATATTTGAGGATATTGTGAGGAATTGGACATATTCCAAAGATTCCATTTATTTGATCCTAATGTGCTTGTTTCTTGTACAGCACCATGTCACCCTAATAGAATTCAGTTGTAGCCAAACTTTTCTAATTTAAGTGAAAGGTCTATTAGAGGGGCTCAGGATTTATGAAATTTCAGACTCCATATCCATACTCCCTCCTACATTATTGGTTTGTGCTCTCCTAAACCAGAAGATTTTTGAGAATGTTATATTATAAAAAATACTGTCTGCTGAGCTGAAAGGGACAAAAAAAGGGACAAAATTAAAGAAGGCTGTGGAATTACAAAATTCTACATACTGATAAAACTATGAACTTTCAAAAAACCTTTGAAGAAAAACAAAGTACGATGTCTTACTTTGCCAGGCTTCTATCATAGATAGTACTGAATGGGATGGCTTGAACAGTGGGAATTTATGGGCTTACAGTTTTGAGGTTAGGATATGTATGCTATTGAAATATCAGCAAATCACTGATTTCTCCCTAAAGTCTATAACATTCCATTTCTGGAAACCTGAGATCCTTGAGGTTTTTGAGCTACAATCCCTGTCTTGAATTCATAGCAATGTCCTCTTATTTCTCTTCTGGTTTCTGTTGACTTCCAACTTCTGGCTCTTCCCTGTGGCTTCTGTATTTTGAATGAATTTCTCATGTTTCCTATGTATCAGTTTTGGTTCATAGACTGTTATATGTGTTGAGTGTGTTTATTCATTTTGCTACACAACATCCTCACAAAACAGGGACAATTATAATATACACTTTATATCTGAGAAAACCTTGACTCTGAGAGGTTAAGTAATTTACTTCAGGACACATGGGCAGAAAGTGTCAAAGATGTACAAAAAAATAACAAAATTGATACTTGAGGGGAAAGTGTCATGAGGAAATTTGCACACACTTATAAGAAGGATTAGAAAATTGTTGAATGGCCATTAATAGGAACAGAATGACAGACACAGATAATATTCAATCTTTTTAAGTTTTCCCCTATTTTCTTAAGAAAACAGAGGAGGCAACAAAGGCATTGAGCTAGACCTGAAAATACAACCAGTAGACACTGAGCAGAAGGGCCTGACCTGACGGACGGTTCAGTAAGTAAGAAAGGAAAGTGACAGACAAGATCTCCAAAGGAGAGTGTGAACCTGTGCTGGCCAAGATTATACCTTGATATCATATTTGGAGGACAATAGCAGGGACCAGAGGAAGGGAAGAAGAATGAGAAGGAGTCAAAATAGGAAAGTTTGAATAAAGAAGGCACAGGGTAGAGGTAGTTGATTCATCAAAGAATAAAACACTTTGAAATGGGCTTTCATTTCATCTTTTGGAGCATGAAAATAGCCATCAGAAGAATCTAGAATTAGCCATCCAGGTGGTAAGAGGCATGTGGCGCAGTCAATCCAATGTCAAGCTAATGGCCGGATAAGGAACATGTGAAGGAGATCAAAGACAATTGAGCCTAGATCAGCCAGAACTCGGGGGACCTGCCAGATAACTATAAACCAGAAGTAGGCCCAGATGAGTCAGTCAGGCCTCCATATGAACAGATTGCACAGCTCACCAAAAACTCACCAGCTAACACATTATGATACTGGTTTGGGGCATGGTATCTTACATGAGAGTAGCTAACTGATGTATTATAATTATAATGTGTTCTTATTTTAAATTCTTTCAGGAATTTGTGTTATTTTTATATTCATTTTTTTCTTAATTCTATTTTTCTTGATACTTTTTTTGCCTTTATTTATTTTTTAATGTTACATTCAAAAAAAATATGAGGTCCCCATATACCCCCCACCCCCATACTTCCACTCCTCCCCACATAACATCAACCTCCATCATCATGAGACATTCATTGCATTTGGTGAATACATCTCTGGGCACCACTGCACCTCATGGTCAAAGGTCCACATCATAGCCCACACTCTCCCACAGTCCACCCAGTGGGCCATGGCAGGACATACAATGTCTGGTAACTGTCCCTGCAGCTCCAGCAGGACAACTCCAACCCCCCAAAATGCCCCCACATCACATCTCTTCCCCCCACTCCCTATCCCCAGCAGGCACCATGGCCAATTTCTCCACACCAATGAAACGTTTTCTTCAATTACTAATCACAATAGTTCATGAATAGAATATCAGTAAGTCCACTCTAATCCATATTCTATTCCTCCATCCTATGGACCGTGGAATGGTTGTGTCCACGCCACATCTATATCAAGAGGGAGCTTAGATTCCACATGGATGCTGGATGCAAATCTTCTGCTTTCAGTTGTAGGCACTCTTGGCTCCCTGGTGTGGTGGTTGACCTTCTTCACCTCCGTGTTAGCTGAGTGGGGTAAGTCCAATAAACCAGAGTGTAGAAGTTGCAAGTCTGTTGAGGCTCAAGGCCTAGCTATCACATGGCTAGTTCAGAGATTCAGGTCCCCTGAGTATACATTAAACCCCAGCACCAACTACAGTTCTGGTAAAAGTAACAGGAGAGACTTGTGGACAAAGATCACATCTGAGTCCAGCTCCATCACACAGAAACACAAACTCCAAAGTACGACCAACTGACATGGCCCTGAACTCCATCTGCCATAACCATAGAACCTGTAGGTCTCTGTAGCCCTCAGAAGAACCAATACCTGGGGTTGTATATACTTTAGCTGTCTCTGGGACTCTGCTGAGGTGTGCATAAGGGCACCCCTCTGATAACCTCCTGGCTCTTTTTGGAGACTCTAGCCATATAAATTCATTTGTCCTTTCCATTTCCCCCTTTTATTCAGTTCAAAAAGCACTTTTAACTCCTGGTATTATATGTAGACTGAGATATTCTGCTGGTCCGAGTTGACCCTTTTATTCAAGGTCACTTTCTAGTTACATCATCAGCTGGTACTTGGTAGTAATCCATCAGCACCAGGGAGGCTCATCCCCAGGAGTCATGTCCCACACTGGGGGAAGGCAACACATTTACATACTGAGTTTGGCTTTGAGACTGGCCATATTTGAGCAACATGGAGGCTCTCAGGAGGGAACTCTTAGGCACACTGCTGCTCTAGGCCTTGTTCTTATTTCAGGTGCACAGGCTCACAAGCTTAGTCATTACTATCAAGGGCTTATTGTTGGACCTTCCTTCTTTTTTGGTCTTTGCTGTTGCACTTGGGGGATTGTTGCTCTTTCTTTAGGGACCATGATAGAGCTCCCCTGGCTAAGGAACTCAGCACTCCCTCAGCTGTTGTTTTTAATTGTAACCACTATGAAAATATCCAAACATATTTATGTACCCTGGATATATGCCCTGTAGAACTCCCTGCCAACCATGTGTCCCCTGTCAATAGCATCCTACACCAGTATCCCTCCCCTGCCATTGTTGAACCTCTCTGTGATCCAAAACTTCTTCAAGAGTGAAGCCCAATATATTGCCAGTTTCCATTAATAGTAAAATGGAATATAGTGATGAGTTTAAAGGTTAGATATAGAATACATATTAATTTAGAAAAATTAAGGCAAAAATAAATTGGGGTATCAAAAAATGTAAAAATGCAAAAGCTTTGTTTTTGATGTTTTCCCTTAAAGCACTGCAATGTGTTGCCCTCTATGCAAATTGGCAAGGCAACTATTTCCGTCTTTTCCTCAGTATCTACATCCTTTCTTTTTCATTTTTTCCTAATTATTAAGCTTATCTTCACAAAGGTTTTAGATCACAGTAATTTATATATACAATATACAGTACTCCCACTTATCCAACATAAAACCCTTTTCTGTTCCACAGCAATAATCGTTTTACATATTCATACTATATTTACTGAAACTGATGTACAGATATTGAGACAATAGATTTCAAACAAGGTAACATTTGGGTTTACATTGTCGTTTATATTTTAGACTATACAATTTTCTAAATTTTTAGTTATTTTATTATTTACATTATGATTTACATTTTAGCCTATCAACCCCTATATATTTTTGGTGTGATTTAACATGTCTTATATCCATCCTTGCGTAATCTTGTGGAACACTTCTATTGCCGACACAGTTACATTGGTTCCATCTATTCAATACCTCTTTCCCCCTCCCCTTAGGGCCCACAGTGACAGTCAATCTTCATTGCTTGAAGGGCCAAGTTCAGAGATACTTCAAACAGTGTTGAGGGCTTGACATGATCAACTGCCCTAATGCACTGGGAGCCACCATTTCTCTCAAGAGATACAATTCCTTCTTTTTGAGAACATCAGTCCTCCCCAGGATGTGGGTATACCTTTACTCTCATTATATGCATCTTGATCCAATGATATAACCCACTATGGCAAAATGAGCACTCACATACTCCCTAGGAGCCTGTCCTGTGTTGGATTATCATCTTTAAGCACTTTAACAGGTAACCTTCCTTATTATATTTTTGAAAAAGTTTTCTCAGCATTATACTCTCAACAAAATACCTGACAATCTCCTATGTTCGTATATTTCCCAACCATTCCCCAATTTCTTGGGCAATATTACCCATCCTCCCATCACTAGCCCCCTCAAGCCTGCAAAGCCTCACACAAAGGTAACCCTATTCCCCCATTTTATCCCTTCCTTGTACAAATAGTTACCTCCAGCTTAGCATAGATTTCACCCATGTAGGTATCAGCTTGCATCCTTCCTCTACTCCCCAATTTCCTTTAAGCCTATCATCCTGTCTCTAGCTCCCTGACGCAGCTTGGTTTACTTATTTCATATCATTGAGGTCATGTAGTATTTGTCCTTCAATGCCTGGGTTGCTTCACTCAACATAAGGTTCTCAAGATTCATCCATGTTATCATGTGTGTTTGTAGTGTATTTGTTCTTAACACCGAGTAGTATTCCATTGTATGTATATACCACATTTTATTTATCCATTCATCTGTTGATGGACATTTGGGTTGGTTCCAACTTTTGGCAATAGTGAATAAGGCTGCTATGAACATTGGTGTGCATATATCAGTTTGTGTCCTTGTTTTCAGTTCTACTGGGTATATTTCCAGCAGTGGAATGGCTGGGTCATATGGCAAATCTATAGCTAGTTTTTTTGAGAAACCACCTAACTGTCCTCGGGAATGGCTGGATCCTTCTGCATTTCCACCAGCAGTGGATGAATGTTCCCATTCCTCCACATCCTCTCCAGCATTTGCAGTCTTCACTTTTTTTTCATAGCTGCCAATTTTATGGCAGTAAGATGGTACGTCATTGTAATTTTTATTTGCATTTCCCTGATAGCTAGAGATTTGGAGCATTTTTTCATGTGCCTTTTGGCCATTTGTATTTCTTCTTTTGAGAAGTGTCTGTTAAAATATTTTTCCCATTTTTTACATGTGTTGTTTTTTATTTTCAAGATATAGGAGTTCTTTATATATGCAGGATATAAGTCTCCTCTCAGATATATGGTTACCAAATATTTTCTCCCATGGTGTAGGCACTCTTTTCACTTTCTTAACAAACACCTTTGAGGTGCAGAAGGCTTTCATTTTGATAAGTCCTATTTATCTATTTGTTCTTTTGCTGTTCGTGCTTTTGGTGTGAAGTTCGTGAAGCCATTTCCTACTACAAGGTCCTTTAGATGCTTCCTTACACTGCTTTCAAAAGTCTTTATGATCTTGGCTCTTATATTTAGGTCTTTGATCCATCTTGAGTTGATTTTTGTATATGATGTGAGATGGTAATCCTCTTTCATTCTTTTACATATGGATATCCAGTTTGCCAGGCACCATTTGTTGAATAGACTATTCTCTCCCAGTTGAGAGGGTTTGGTGGCTTTATCGAATATTATATGACTGTATATATGAGGATCTATATCAGAACTCTCAGTTCGGTTCCATTGGACTGTGTGTCTCTCCTTGTGCGAATACCTTGATGTTTTCACTACTGTAACTTTGTAGTATGCTTTGAAGTCAGGTTCTGGGATTCCTCCAATTTCGTTTTCCTATTTCAATATGTCTTTGGCTATTCAGGGCCTCTTTCCTTTCCAAATAAATTTCATAGCTAGTTTTTCTATTTCCTTAAAGAATGCTGTGTTAATTTTTATTGGGATTGCATTGAATGTGTAGATCAGTTTTGGTAGAATGGACATCTTAATAATATTTAGTCTTCCTATCCATGAACAGGGAATATCCTTCCATTTATATAGGTCTTCTTTGATTTCCTTGAACAGTGTTGTGTAGTTCTCTGTATATAAGTTTTTTACATCTTTAGTTAAATTTATTCCTAGGTTTTTTATTTTTTTATTGACTATTGTAAATGGTATTTGTTTCTTGATTTCCTCCTGAGCTTGCTCATTATTGGCGTATAGAAATGCTACTGATTTTTGCGCATTGATCTTATAACCTGTGACTTTACTAAACTCATTTATGAGTTCTAGGAGCTTTGTTGTAGATCGCTCAGAGTTTTCTATGTATAGGATCATGTCATCTGCAAATAATGAAATTTTAACTTCTTACTTTCCAATTTGGATGCCTTTTATATCTGGTTCTTGCCTCAGTGATCAAGCAAGTACTTCTAAGGCAATGTTAAATAGAAGAGGTGATAGTGGGCATCCTTGTCTTGTTCCTGATCTTAAAGGGAAAGATTTTAGGATTTCACCATTGTAAACGACGTTGGCTGTGGGTTTTTCATATATACCTTGTATCACATTCAGAAAATTTCCTTCTTTTCCAATCTTTAGCAGTGTTTTTATCAAGAAAGGGTGCTATATTTTGTCAAATGCTTTTTCTGCATCTATAGATATAATCATGTTAATTTTTTTCCATCAATCTGTTTATATGGTGTATTACATTGATTGATTTTCTTATGTTGAACCTTCCTTGCATACCCGGAATGAATCCCACTTGGTCATGGTGTATAATTCATTTAATGTGTTGTTGAATACAGTTAGCAAGTATTTTGTTGAGGATTTTTGCATCTAGGTTCATTAGAGAAATTGGTCTGTAATTTTCCTTTCTTGTGGTGTTCTTGTTTGGCTTTGGTACTAGGGTATTGATGGCATCACAGAATGAGTTATGTAATGTTCCTTCTGTTTCAATTTTTTGGAAGAGTTTCAGCAAGATCGGCGTTAGTTCTTTCTGAAATATTTTGTAGAATTCACTTGTGAAGCCATCCAGCCCAGGGCTCTTCTTTGTTGGAGGTTTTTAATGACGGATTCTATCTCTTTACTTGTGATTGGTTTGTTGAGATTGTGAATTTCTTCTTTCATCAATAGAGGCTGCTTATGCTTTTCTAGGAATTTGTCCATTTCCTCTAAATTGTCCTTCTTGTTGGAATATAGTTTTTCAAAGTTTCCTCTTATAATAGTCTTTATCTCTTTGGAGTCAGTAGTGATATCTCCTTTTTATTACTTATTTTGTGTATTTGCATCTTCTCTCTTTTTCTTTCTTTGTTAGTCTAGCTAAGGGTTTGTCAATTCTATTGATCTTCTCAAAGAACCAGTTCTTGGTTTTGTTTATGTTTTCACGTGCTTTCTTATTTTCTACTTCATTTACTTCTGCTGTTCTTATCTTTGTTATTTCTATCTTTCTTCTTCCTTTGGGGTTACTTTGTTGTTTTTGTACTAATTTTCCAAGTGTGCTGTTAGTTCTTCAATTTTAGCTCTTTCTTCTTTTTTGATGTATGAATTTATGGCTATAAATTTCCCTCTCAGTACTGCTTTTGCTGCACCCCATAAGTTTGAATATGTTGTGTTATTATTTTCATTAGTTTCAAGGTAGTTATTAATTTCTTTTGAGATTTCCTTCTTGACCACTGTTTTTCTAAGTCTGTGCTGTTTAATTTCCATATCTTAGTGTGAAATCTGGGCCTCTGGCACTTACATATTTCCAGCTTCACTCCACTGTGGTCAGAGAAATTACTTTGTATGATTTTGATCTTTCTGCATTCATTGAGTCTTTCTTTGTGGCCTAGCATATGGTCTTTCTTGGAGATTGATCCATGTGCCCTTGAGATTAATGTATATCCTGCTGTATTTGGGTGTAATGTTCTGTATATGTCTATTAGGTCCAGCTCCTCTAATTCACTGTCCAAAGTTTTTGTTTCTTTATTGATTCTCTTTTGAGATGTTCTGGCCAAAGTTGATAGTGGTGTATTAAAGTCCCCCACTAGTACATCAGACTCAATTCTTACTGCTTTTCCTAGTATTTCAAGTCACACTCCCACCCTCCTCCCACATCTACAGCCAAGTATAGCACACAAACTATTCTGCACAGTAAAACAAGTCCACTATCTTGTTTTCTGATGTTCTTTGCTTAGAAACTTTATGACAGTGTTCATCAAACCTTCCCATTGACTACATCTGCAAAGAACCTGAGATAAGAGAATATACATATTCAGGATTCTAAGAGTTTGTTCTAAAATCACCTGAGAAAAAATATTTCTTCAAAGTCTTGCATGTGATTTATTTCAAAATTTCATGGGAATTTTGTATTTGTTTCAAAAAAATGTCCACCACAGTTTAAGAAATGCAACCTTAGAAAGCACACAGAATCAAATTCTATCTCACACGCACTATTGCCACAATAGAAAACAGTACCCAGTAATAACTCTTTTTTTTATTAAAGATTTATTTATTTATTTATTTAATTCCCCCCCCCCCCCACTGGACGGCTCTCCTTACAGGGCATACTCCTTGTGCGTGGGGCTCCCCTACATGGGGGACACCCTTACGTGGCAGGGCACTCCTTGCGTGCATCAGCACTGCGCATGGGCCAGCTCCACACGGGTCAAGGAGGCCTGGGCTTTGAACCCCGGACCTCCCATGTGGTAGACGAACGCCCTAACCACTGGGCCAAGTCCGTTTCCCAGTGATAACTCTTTTTTCACCACAAGGTAGATTCCTTTCTTAATATAAAATTTTTATATTTTTTCATCATGGATTGTTGATTTTTTGAATATTGCATTAAAACATTATTAATCTTGAGGAGGTGAGGCAAGATGGTGTCAGTAAGTGCAAACTACATCATTTCTCCTACACAAAAGCAGCTGAGTGCGGACAAAATCCTGCCTGAGGGACTGTTTTGAACACCCACAAAACTGGAGTCTTCTGGACGTCAATCTGTAGAGAGGGCAACAAAAAGAGTGATTGCTTAATGTAAAATGGTGGGTTTCCAGAGCTTGTGCCTAAAGCTGTGGGAAGACTAAGCCCTTCCCTCAGGGCAGATAGCCATGGCAATCCACAAACCCCGTGTCCCTCAAATCCACGATCCTGGAACCCATGTTTCCCAAACCCCAATTTCCCTGAACACAGTGCACCCCAAGCCCTGAACCCCAGGGTTCCTCAAAACTGCTGGTCTCGGTCTCAGACAAACTCCAAGTGTGGGAGGGTTCTCATGAAGCATACAGAAGGGCCCAAGAAGTAGGCATTCAATTGTCTGGACCCCACTTTTTGAAATTTGAGGAGCATACCAGCCGGCTTGAGGAGAAACTAAGGAGAGGTAAGAGGCAAATCTGCTGAGGCAGCCCAATTTACCTAAATGCCCAGGTATAGTGAAAATTGGTCTGGAATAAGGTGCGGTCAAGCAATTAACTAGTCCTGTGCAATACACCTAAGCGAGGGGTAGAGGAGGAAGGGCTTGGTGGACTTCCAAGAGCACATTTAGTATTCTCAGCAAGGTATGGGAGCTCTCTCAAGAAGATTGAGAATCACTATTTTCTATGGTGATTTGGTTCTCCAGGGTCCCATTTAAATCTTAGAGGTGAGCTCTCACATGGGCTTCCTGCAACCCAGGGACAGAGGGAAGTGAGGAAGGGAAAAAGGGGAAAGTCAATTGCAAAAAAGACTCTTTGCTTGAGGGTTTGTCTGTTTTTTGTTGTGTTGTTTTCTTGTCTTTCCTTCTGCTTTACTCCCACCCTTATTTTTTCTTTTTTTCTATTAGGTGCTGCTGACTCTGCTTCTTATTTGTTGTGCTTCCTCATCCTCAATTTCCTCTTTTCTGTGTGTACTGATTTTGGCTACCAATGTTATCTCCTTTCCTTACCACATCTTTCTATCCTCCACCTTCTGTTGTTCTTTTTACATTCCACTTCTCTTTGTTTAGCCCCCAATTTTTCTGACATTTATTCCTAACACTTTTATTCAGTTTTCTATCTTTTATTAACTCTTTATGTTATTGTCCTTTCTTTTCTCCTTCCCTCTCTCCTGAGCATGCTGGTCCTTTAATTCATACTATATTCTTCCCATATTCAGTTTCTCATTTCATTGTAAATACTCCACTTTTCTATTCCTATAACTCTACACAGCATACATGAGTTTAATATTCATTCTCCTAGGTCTTATATGGTTCTTCAGCTAACATTTACTATCAATTCTACTATGATACTTTTTCTTCTCTTGCCTCTCTTGCTTTCCCTGGCCCTAATCTTTTTCCTTCAAGGGAACTTAGACAGCAACAAGGAAATAGAACAAGAACAAAGTGTCAAAGAGAAAACTTAACACACATACAAAAACAGCATCTAAATATAACTGGAGAAAAGACTGAGAAGCTAATCAATTGAAAAAACCCATCAAGATAAAATGATGACCAGGCAGCAACAAAAACTACAAGCCATACCAATAATCAGGAAGACATGGCCCAATCCAATGAACAAACTAAAAACCAGGAAGAAGAGCAGAACATCAAACAACTAATCAAAGCTCACCAAACAAATATTGGCCAACATAATGAAGTGAAGAAAGAGATAAGAATATTAAGAAAGACATCGGTTTGGCTAAATGGATAGACCATCTGCCTACCACATGGGAGATCCAGGCTTCAAACCCAGGGCCTCCTGACCCGTGTGATGAGTTGGCCCACTTGCAGTGCTGATATGTGCAAGGAGTGCCATGCCATCCAAGGGTGTGCCCTGCGTAGGGGAGCCACAAGTGCAAGGAGTGCACCCTGTAAGGATATCTGCCCAGTGTAAAAAAAAAGTGCAGCCTGCCCAGGAGTAGTGCTGCACACACACACAGAGCTGACACAGCAAGATAATACAAAAAAAGAGACACAGATTCCCAGTGCCTCTGACAAGAATATAAGCAGACACAGAATAAACACAGTGAATGGACACAGAGAGCAGACAACTGGGGGAAGGGGGAAGGCAGGGAAGGGGAGAAAAATAAATAAATAAATCTTTAAAAAAAGAATATAAAGAAAACAGTTGGAGAGCATACAGAAGAAATTGTAAACCTATGCAAAAAGATGACAGATATGATGGTGATGAGTGGCACAATCCAGGAAATCAAAAATAAAATCTCAGCAAATAACAACAGATTTGAAGAGGCAGAGAAAACAATCAGTGATGTGGAAGACAGTACCTCTGAAATCAAACAGATAGTAGAATGGATAGATAAAAGGACAGAAAAAAATCCAGCAGGGATTTAGGGATTTGAATGACAACACAAAATGCATAAACATGTGCATTATAGACATCCCAGAAGGAGAAGAGAAGGGAAACCAGACAGAAAGGGTGTCAGAGGAATTAATGGCTGAAAACTGCCCTCACCTAATAAGGGAAATGGATATACATGTCCAGGAAGTGCAGCGTACCCCAAGCAGTATAAATCCTAACAGGAAGACCTCAAGACATATACTTGTCAAATTATCCAATGCTCAAGACAAAGAGAAAATATTGAAGACAGCAAGGGAAAAGTGAACCATTACATAAAAGGGAAGTTCAGTGAGATTAAGTGCTGATTTCTGATCTGAAACCATGGAGGCAAGAATGTAGTGGTATGACACAGTAAAGGTACTAAAAGAAAAAAATTTCCAGCCAAAAAAAACTATCCAGGAAAGATGGCATTCAAACAGATGCAAAGTTCAAAATAATCACAGGTAAACTGAAACTAAGAGAGTATGCCATTAAGAAACCTGCCCTTCAAGAAATACTAAAGGGAGTTCTGCAGGAGAAAAGAATAAAACAGAAGAGGCATTATTGGAGGAAAGTGTAAGAACAACTAAAAATACTAAAAGAGAAATAAAAACAACACATGAAATACACAAATCCAAAGAAAATATGGCTAATGTAAGTAATTCCTTGAGAGTAATAATACTATTAATGGATTAAACTCACTTGTCAAGAGACACAAACTGACAGAATGGTTGAGGAAATATGACCCATCTATATGTTGTCTACAAGAAATTCACCTTAGACCCAGGGATTCAAGGAAGTTGAAAGTGAACAGCTAGAAAAAAATCTTACAAACAAACAACAACCAAAAAAGGGCAGGACTAGCTATACTACTATCAGGCAAAATAGACTTTAAATGCAAAATTATTGAGAGAGAGAGATGGACACTACATATTAGTAAAAGGAGTAATCTTTCAAGAAGAAAGAAGAGTCGTAAACATTTATGCACCTAACCAGGGCACCTCAAAATATGTGAGGCAAACATTGGAAAAACTAAGTGAAGGAATAGATGCTTCTACAATTATAGTAAGGGAGTTTAATACAACATTATCAGCATTAGACAGAACATCTCAACAGAAAATCAATAAAAAGACAAAGACTTTGAATAATATATTGGAGGATCTGGACCCAATTGACCTACACAGAGCATTACACCAAAATACAGCAGGATATACATTTTTCTCAAGGGCACATGGATCATTCCACAAGATATACCACATGCCTCACCACAGAGAAAGTCTCACTGAATTCAGAAAGACTGAAATTATCCAAATAATTTCTCTGTCCACAGTGGAATAAAGCTGGATACTTGCAAGGGCCAGAGAACCAGACTAAGCACAAAGATATGGAAGTTAAGCAACACACTTTTAGAAAAAAAAGTGGGTTAAGGAGGAAATCTGAAAAGAAATCAGTAACTACCTTGAAACCAATGAAAAACAGCACAACATATAAAAACTTAGGAGATGCAGCAAAAGCTGTACTGTACAGAAAGAACTAACACCAATCTTGCTTTAAATCTTCATAACCATAAATACATACATTAAAAAAGAAGGGCTAAAATTGAAGAACAAACTATACACTTGGATAAATTAGTAAAAAAAGCAACAAAATAACAAAGGAAGACTAAAGGAAAATAAAGAAGATCAGAGCAGAACTAAATGAAAGAGAAAATAAGAAAGCACTAGAAAAAATAAAGAAAAAAAATCAGCTCCTTCTTTGTGTAGATCAAAAAAATTGACAAACCCTTAGTTAGACAACCAGAAAAAAAAGAGAGAAAATGCAAATACTCATAAAAGGGGATATCACCAATGACCCCACAAAAATAAAGAGTATCATAAGAGGACAATTGAAAATCATATGCCAACAAGAAGCACAATTTAGAGGAAAGAACAAATTCCTAGAAACACATTAGCAACCTACATTGATGAAAGAAGAAATTGATGACCTCAACAAACCAATCACAAGTAAAGAAGTAGAATTAGTCATTAAAAACTTCACAAATAAGAAGATCCCTGAGCAAGACAGGTTCACAGGTGAATTCTACCAAGCATTCCAGAGAGAACTAACACCAATCTTGCTTTAAATCTTCCAAAAAATTGAAATAGAAGAAACATTGCCTAAATTATTCCATGAAGCCAACATTACCTTTATAACAAAGTTAAACAAAGACACCACAAGAAAGGAAAATTACAGACCAATCTCTCTAATGAACCTAGATGTTAAACCTCAAGAAAATACTTGCTCAGAGTATTCAACAACACATCAAATTATTTATAGACCATGACCAAGTGGGATTCATTCCTGGTATTAAGGATGGTTCAACATAAGAAAATCAATCAATACAATATATCACATAAATAGATCGAAGTGAAAAAATCACATGATCTCATCTATAGATGCAGAAAAAGCTATTGATAAAACACAGCACATTTTCAAGATAAAAACACTGCAAAAAGTAAGAATAGAAGGAAACTTTCTGAACATGATAAAGGGTATATATGAAAAATCCACAGCTAACATAATTTACAATGGTGAAATCCTAAAATCTTTCATTCTAAGATAAGGAACAAGACAAGGATGCCCACTATCATCCCTCCTATTTAACACTGTTTTAGAAGTACTTGCTCAAGCTCTGAGGAAAGAAAAGTATATAAAAGGCATCCAAATTGGAAAGGAAGAAGTCAAAATTTCACTATATGAAGGCTACATGATCCTATACATAAAAACCCCTGAGAAATCTACAACAAAGTTTCTAGAGCTTATAAATGAGTTCCATAAAGTTGCAAGTTATAAGATCAATGGACAAAAATGTGTGGCATGGCTATACACCAATAATGAGCAATCTGAAGTGGAAATCAAGAAAACATCCCATTTATAAAAGCAACAAAAAGATTCAAATACCTAAGAATAAATTTAAGTAAAGATGTTACTGATAAATAGAGGAAGATTCCTTTTTCATGGATGGGAAGACTAATCATCATTATGAATATTTATTTGAAAGAGCAAGAGGCCCTGAATAGCCAAAGACATATTGAAAAAGAAAATGAAATTGGAGGACTCACACTACCTGACTTCAAAACATACTACAAAGCTATAGTGGTCCAAACAAGTATTGCCACAAGGATAGACATACTGACCAATGGAACTGAATTGAGAGTTCTGATATAGATCCTCACACATATCATCTGATATTCAACAAGGCCACCAAGCCCACTCGACTGGGAGAGAATGGCCTCTTCAACAAATGGTGCTTGGAGACCTGAATATCCATATGCAAAAGAATGAGAGAAGAAAACCATCTCAAACCTTAAACAAAATTCAACTCACTATGGATCAAAGATCTAAATACAAGAGCCAAGACCAAAAAGACCCTGGAAGATAATGTAGGGAAGCATCTACAGGGCCTTGTAATAGGAAATGGTTTCATGAAATTCACACCCAAAGCACAAGCTGTGAAAGAAAAAACAGATAAATGGTACCTTCTCAAAATTAAAAAAAAAAAAACTGCACCTCAAAGGAGTTTGCCAAGAAAGTGAAAAGACAGCATACACAGGGGGAGAAAATATTTGATAAGCATATATTTGATATGAACCTAATATCCCGCATATTTAAAGAAATCCTATACCTCAAGAATCAAAAGACAACTCGTTTAAAAAATGGGCAAAAGATTTGAACAGACACTTTTTCCAAAGAAGACATACAAATGGCAAAAAGCTCTTGAAAAGATGCAAAGCATCATTCGCTATTAGGGAAATGAAAATCAAAATGACTGGCAGTCATTTAAAAAACAGAGAACTGAAAGTGTTGGAGAGGATGTGGAGGAATGGGAACACTCATCCACTGCTGGTGGGTTGTAGAAAGATCCAGCCACTGTGGAGGACACTCTGATGGTTCTTCAAAATCTAACTATAGATCTATCATATGATCCAGCAATTCCACAGCAGGGTATATACCCAGAAGAATTGAAAGCAAGGACATGAACAGATACATGAACACCAATGTTCATTGCCACATCATTCACTATTGCCAAAAGTTGGAATCAACCCAAATGCCCATCAACAGAAGAATAGATAAACAAAATGTGGTGTGTATATATGTACGTATATATATATACATACATATATACATATATATAAATATATATATATAATTGAATATTACTGAGCTGTAAGAAGGAATACAATACTAACACATGGGATAATGTGGATGAATCTTGAGGACCTTATAGTGAGTGAGGCAAGACAGGTATTGAAGGACCAGAAATACATAACTTCACTGATAGGAATTAAGCAAATCAAGCAGACTCAGAGGGCTAGAGTCTGAAGACAGACTTACAGGAAATAGAAAGGGAGAAGATTGTGAGCCATCACCCATAAGAGCAAAATCTATGATAAGCTGGAAGTGATTAGTTGTGCAGTGAAGGAATATGACAGGGGTTTAGGGATACTATTCAGGTGGGTGGTGCAAGTTTGACAGGGGGGTGGGTTGGGAGAGGGGGAAGATGAACACTGGGGATTGGTGGGTATGTAGCTAAAACTACAATGTTAGAAAAGCTCTTTTGGCAATATGACAAGGAAGGGTTCCTGGTTTAGGGAGATGGATTGGAGTGCATTCGGGACAGAATGCACCTGGAGCAGTCATCTAGAAAATGTGTAAGTGATAACTTTGTCACATTGTGTTGGATCAGTGGGTGGAGATGCACATAATGAGTGGGAATTAGTTGGACTCCCATCCTGGGGAGGCCCTTTATGTTCTCAGAGTGATGGGTGTCTCTCAAGAGCATGCACAGTTCCTAATAGGGGAGGACAGACCAGTGTATCAAGTCCCCAGTGTTGCTGCAAATAACTATGAATCTTGTCCTTCAAGGAGTGAAGCCTGATGGTCGCCATGGACCTAAAGGGAATGGGGAGGGAGAACAGGGTAGATGTGAGAGGGGGTATTTAGGGGGCTATGGAAGTATTCGGTATGATCTTGCAATGATGGATACAGGCCATGTTGAATTTCATCAAAAGCTTGTAAAAGTGTATGGTCTAGAGTGTAGGCCATAATGTAAACCGCTGACCATGGTTAGGGGCTATGTTTCAATATTTGTACATCAGTTGTAACAAATGTACCATCCACATGTAAAAAGTGTATTGATATGGGAAGGGGAAAGGGGGAGGAATTTGGGTATATAGGAGTCCCCTGCATGCTGTATGTGACTTTACTCTGATCTAAAACTTCTTTGAAGACAAAATGAAAAAAAGTAAGACACCTGGGGAAGAAATGAAACAAAATATCACTGTACATACAAGACAACAGATATTATAGTCATGAAATGCAAAACATCAAAAAATTTAAGATTTTTCATTATTTTTTTAATACCACAACTTTTTTTTTATTTTAATTTTAGGTTTTCTAGATTATTATGTTGTTTATTTTTTATATTTAAACCTATCATTACTATTTTATTTTCCTATTAATTATATTTGGTGATATTCTTGGCTTCATTTTTGAAGAACTTTTGGACCATAGAAGGGTTACAACTGTGCCAGGGGAGAATCATTGGTGTTTGGTGTCAGTGATGGGGGATATATGGAAGGAAGTTCATCTGGGCATACATATAAGGTATATACCTATATTCAAATGTTCATGGGGCATTGCCACAGGGGTGGAGATTCACACAATAACCAAAAGAATATTTAATCCCATCCTGGGTCTCTCACCTTTGGACCGCTCTTCCTGCCTTCTGTACCCTGCTCCTGCCATTTTTCCCCTGCCATGGTTGGCATGCAAGTAAAACCTGGGCATTTATAATCTATAATATGCTATTGTAGTCTGTTAATCAATCTGCTTTATCACTTTTCAGCCCCTTCCTCTCTACCTGGGACCTATGATCTGTTATTCTTTCATTTCTCTTCTCTTCCTACCTTAATAAAGTACTGGTCTAACTCGAAAAAATAAAAATAAAAATAAAAATAAAATGAAATAAGAATTCCCATCCTGGGGAACTCTGCCTCATTCTCTAATGGAACCAGCAACAATCCCCCAAATGCAGGGCAATGACTAGTGAAGAAGGACGGTCCATTGATGGGCCCTTGATATTGATTATTATGCTTATGAGCCTTTGCTCTTGAACTTGAAACTTAGCCTAGTGCTGTAGGGTACCTAAGAGTTACCTGCTGCGAGTCTCCATGTTGCTCAAATGTGACCTCTCTCTAAGCCAAACAATTCATATAAATGCATTACCTTCCCCCTAGCATGGGACATGACTCCCAGGAATGAGCCTCCTGGGCATCAATGGATTAATATCAAGCACCAACTAGCAATGTAACTGAAAAAAAGACCTTAAATAAAAGGAAGAAAGGGTAAGGACAGATGAATTTATATAATTAAGAGACATCAAGTGAGTTGAAGGTCATCTCAGATTAAAACTTATGTGCTTATCAACAGGATCTCATAGACTGCCAAAGTAGATACTACCGCAAGTGGGACTTAGACTTGTCCTGAATGATATTGCAATGACAGATACAGGCCATTATGTATCCTGCCATAGCCTGCAGAGTTGAGTGGGAGAGAGTGTAAACTACATTGTAAACTATAATCCAAGCTTAACACAATGCTCCAAATGTGTTCATCAATTGCAATGAATATGCCACACTAATGAAAGAAGTTGCTAATGTAGTGAAGAGTGGGAGCTGTGTGGAATGAGATATACACAAATACCTTATATATTTTTGTGTAACATTTTGTGTAATATTAGTATCTTTTAAAAAATTTAAAAATATATTAAAAAATAAATAAAAGAAAGCAGACCAGTATCTCAATCCCTCAATATTATTGCAGCTAACTATGAATCTTATTCTTCAAAAATTAAAACTTAGTGCTTACATAGGTTCTGAAGGGAGGGGTAGGGAAGAATTGAATACATGGAACATAAGGCATTTTTAAGGCATTAGAATTGTTCTGCATGATCTTGAAATAGTGGATACAGGTCATTTTAAATTTCACCAAAACCTATAGAAATATATGGTCCAAAATGTAAACCATAATGTACACTACTGACCAGGGTTACTATCAATGCTTCAATATTTGTGCATCAATCGTAACAAATGTAATATCTGCATGTAAAATATTATTAATAGGGGAGAGTGGAAAAGGGAGAGGGCATTGGGTATATGGGAATCCTCTATATTTTCTGTGTGACTTTTCTGTAAAAATCTGTCTTTGAATATAAAATGAAAAAAAATAAGACACTGTGGGAATATACAGAAGAAAAGGTCACTGTACATGCAAGGGGACTGATTTTACAGTGATGAAAGACAGTGTCCAAAAAGTTTTATATTAATTTTTATTTTTTTGTATTTCATGTTATTTTTACTACTACTATTATTATTATTTCTTTTTCTTATTCATGTTATTTGCTTATTCTTTTGGTTTATTTTTGGAGAGGTTTGGATCACAGAATTGTCACAACTGTGAAAGAGGAGAATCACTGGTGTGGGATGTCAGTGATGGGGGGATGTTTGGGGAGGGATGCACCTGGGGCATGCCTCTTAAGCATATGCATGTGCTCAAGTGGTCGTGGGGCATTGTCTCAATAAATGAGAACACAAATTTTCAAACTTATGGGATGTAAAATAATATAAAATAAAACAAAACCATGGGATACAATGAAGACAGTGCTGAGAGAGAAGTTTCTGGTCCTAAATGCCTATGGAAAGAAAAGAAAAGAAAAGGAAGGAAGGAAAGAAAGAAAGAAAGAAAGAAAGAAAGAAAGAAAGAAAGAAAGAAAGAAAGAAAGAAAGAAAGAAAGAAAGAAAGAAAGAAAGAAAGAAAGAAAGAAAGAAAGAAAGAGATAAAATAAAAGACCTAAGTGAGCACATGCAGTAAACTAATCTGAAAGAAAGCAGGATAGAAATAACAAAAATCAGAGCAGAAACCAAGGAAATTAAGAAGAAGAAAAAAAAGAGCACAGAATCAACAAGGCCAGAAGCTGGTTCTTTGAGAAGGTCAATAAAATCGACAAACCTTTAGCTACACTAAAAAGAAGGAAGATAAAAATACATAAAATTAGGAATGAAAGGTGGTGGACTTGGCCCAGTGGTTAGAGCATCCATCTACCACATGGGAGATTCGCATTTCAAACCCCAGGCCTCCTTGATCCATGTGGAGGTGGCCCATGTGCAGTGCTGATGCACACAAGGAGTTCCCTGCCACGCAGCGGTGTTCCCCACATAGGGGAGCCCCACATGCAAGGTGTGCACCCCCCGTAAGGAGAGTAGCCCAGCGTGAAAGAAAGTACAGCCTGCCCAAGAATGGTGCTGTACACACGGAGAGCTGACACAACAAGATGATGCAGCAAAAAGAAACACAGATTCCAGTGCCACTGACAACAGAAGTGGACAAAGAGGACACAGCAAGTAGACACAGAGAACAGACAACCAGGGTGGGGAGGGGGAAGGGGAGAGAAATAAATAAATAAATCTTTTTTAAAAAATTAGGAATGAAAGAAGAACATTACTACTGACCCCACAGAAATTTTTAAAAATGATCATAAGAGGATATTATGAAAAACTGCATTCAACAAATTAGCAAACATAAATGAAATGGACAAGTTTCAAGAAAGGCACAAACATCCTACACTGACTTCATAATACAAAATGCCAACAAACTAATAAAAGTATTGAATCAGTCATCAAACTCTCCCAACAAGGAAGAGATGAGATGTGGAGGCATTTTCGGGACTTGGAGTTGTCCTGGGTGGTGCTGCAGGGACAATTGCTGGATATTGTATGTCCTCCAATGGCCCACTGGATGGAACGTGGGAGAGTTGGGCTATGGTGTGGACAATTGGCCATGGGGTGCAGCGATGCCCAGAGATGTACTCACCAGATGCAATGGATGTGTCATAATGATGGGGGAGAGTGTTACTGTGGGGGCGGTGGGGGTGAATGGGGACCTCATATTTTTTTAATGTAATATTTTTTTAAAAATGAATAAATAAAATTAAAAAAAAAAAAGAGAATACCCTTAGCAGGTAACCCAAAAAAACAAAACAAAACAAAACAAAATCTCCCAACAGGGGAGCCAGTGTAGTTCAGTAGTTCAGCACTGACTTACCATATATGAGGTCCTGGGTTCAATCCCAAGTCCCAGTACCTAAAAAGAAAAACTCCCAACAAAGAAAAGACCAGAACCAGATGGCTACACAGGTGAATTCTACCAAGCATTTTGAGAAGAATTAGCACCAATCTTACATAAACTCTTCCAAAAAAAAATTGAAGAGAAAGGAAAATTCCCTAACTTATTTTATGAAGCCAACATGAAAACCATATAAAGATACTACAAAAAGAAGAAATTACAGACAAAATCCCTAATGAGTTGATGCAAAAATTCTCAACAAATGCAAATCAAATCCAAAAACATATTAAAAGAATTATACACCACTATCAAGTAGGTTTTATTCCTGTACTGCAAGAGTGGTTCAACATAAGGAAATCAAATAATGTAATACAGCACATTAAAAAAAATTGAAGGGAAAAACACTTGATCATGTCAACTGATGTTTTAGAAAAAGCATTTGATAAAATTTAGAATCCTTTTTTGATAAAAACACTCTGAAATATAGGAATAAGAGGACAATTCCTTAGAATGGTAGAGGGGATATATGAAAAGCCCACAGCCAAAGTTGAAAACTTTCCCTCTAAAAACAAGAATAAAACAAATATGATGCATTTTCTGGTGTGGGGAAGATGGTATCTGAGTAAGTACACAGTCATCATCTCTCTTACAAAAGAAGGGCTGTGTGGTGACAGAGTCCTACCGGAGCAGCTCTTTCAGGAACCTGCAGGGAGGAAGGTGTCTGGACATCGATCTGGAAAGACGGCAGCAGAACTGGTATTTGCTCAAGGCAGAACTGAGGGTTTCTAACATTGAACGGGGAAGCCATGGGAAGGTAAATCCCTTTCCCCCTAGGGTTAAGAGCCACAGCATTCATGGAAAGCTGCCAGTTGTGGGGTGGACTTTCCAAGCCCCATGTCCCACAAATGTGTGAACCCCAAGCCTGTGTCCCCTCAACCCCCATGGCCCATGTTTCACAGACCTAAATACCCTGAGTCCACATTCTCCTGGGCCTCTGTTTCCCAAGACCAGTACTCCTGGAAATCTGGCATTGCCCTACCCCTCCAGATGTGGACTAACTCCAGAAGTAGGGGGGTTTAGGTGGGAGGTGCAGAGGGGCCAAGGAGTGCAGGTTCAATTTTCTGGTACCCCCCCCCCTTTTATTGAGTTTGGAGGAGATATTAGCTGACTTGGGGAGAGCCTAGGAATAGAGAAGAGGCAAATCTGGTGAGAGAGCCCAATTCATCTAAATGCCCTAGGATAGGAAACTTGGTCTGGGAGAAAGTGGAGTCAGAAAATTACCACCCCCTAAGGGAGAGGGACAGTAAGACATGCTTTACAGGCTTCCAATAGCATATTTAGGGTTCCTGGCAAGGGGTGGGTGCTCTCTCAAGAAATTAAGAGTCATTATTTTCTCAGGTGAGTTGGTTCACCAGGGACCCATTTGAATTTCCTACAGGAGCACTCACACAGTCTTCTTGCTGCCTTGGGAGAAAGGGAAGTGAGGAAGGGAGAAAGGGAGAAGGTCAGACTCCTAAGCCATTTATTCAATTGCAGAGGATTCTTTGCTGAGGCCTTGTCTGGTCTTTTTGTTTTCTTGTTTTTCCTTCCTCTTTATCCCCCCCCACCACCCTTTTTTTTTTCTTTTTCTTTTTCTCCCCTCTCTCTGCTTTTTTTCCTTCTCTCTTTCTCCTTTTTTCCCCTTTTTTCTTTTGTTACATTAGTGCTGCAGGCAACATTTCATATTTACTGTGCTTCCTCCTCCTCAATTTTCTTTTCCCTGTGTGTACTGATTTTGGCTACCAATGCTATTCCCTTTCTTTTACATCATTCTCTCCTCCATCATTTATTGTTTCTCTTACATTCCACCTCTCTCTGTTTAGACCCCAATATTTCTGACTTTTTATCTCTAATGTCTCTAATCTATTTTCTATCATTTATTCACTCTTAATGTTATTGTCCTCTCTGTTCTTTTTCCCTCTCTTCTGACCACATTGACCTTTTAATGCATAGTATACTCCTCCCCATACTCAGTTTATCTCATTATAGGTACTACACTATTTTATGGTTATAAATATACACACCTTCTATGAGTTCTATATCCATTCTCCTAGTTCTCACATGGTTCTTCTGCTAACACTCACTATCAATACTACTATTATATTTTTCTTTTCTTACCCCTTTTGCTTTCTCTGGACCTAATATTTTCCTTTGAGGGAACTTAGTCAACAATGAGGAAATAGAATTAGAAGAAAAAAGTGACAAAGAGAAGACTTAACACACACACACAAACAAAAACTAATTAAACACCAAGGCTAGAATAAGAAGATAATCAACAGCATAAACCCAACTACATAAAATGATGACCAGACAGCAACAGAAAACTACAGAAAATACCAATAATCAGGAAGATATGGCCCAATACAATGAACAAACTAAAAATCAGGAAGAGAAGTGGAATACTAAACAAGTAATTAAACCTCTCAAAACATGTACCATGGACTACTTCAATGAAGTGAAGGAAGAGATTAAGCATATTAAGAAAACAGAGAGCTTACAGAAGAAATAGTGATGATGCACAAAAAGATCACAGACATGATGAGAATCAATAGCACAATCAAAGAAATCAAAAATACACTCTCAGCAGATAACAGCAGATTTGGAGAGGCAGGGGAAAGAATTAGTGATGTGGAAGACAGTACACCTGAAATCAAACAATAGTAGAATTAATTGATTAAAAAATAGAAAAAATTCAGCATGGAATTACGGACCTGAATGACAATGCAAAATGCACAAACATATGCATTATAGGCATCCCAGAAGGAGAAGAGAAGGGAAAGGGAAAAGAAGGGGTATTGGAGGAAATAATGGCAGAAAACTTCCCAAACCTATTGAGGGAGATGGATGTACATGTCCATGAAGCACAACACACCCCGAACAGCATAAATCCCAACAGGCCAACCCAAAGACATATACTTGTCAAATTATCCAATGCACAAAACAAAGAGAAAACACTAAAAGCAGCAAGACAAAAAGAGAATCATAGCCATATAAACACATTTGTCCTTTCCATTTCCACTTTTGATTCAGGTCAAAAAGCATTTTTAACTCCTGGTATTATATGTAGATTGAGATATTCTGCTGGTCTGAGGTGACCCTTTTATTCAAGGTCATTTTCTAGTTACATCATCAGCTGGCACTTGGTAGTAATCCCTCAGTGCCAGGGAGGCTCATCCCCAGGAGTCATGTCCCACACTGGGGGGGGGGGGGGGGAAGGCAATGCATTTACATGCTGAGTTTGGCTTTGAGACTGGCCACATTTGAGCAACACAGAGGCTCTCAGGAGGGAACTCTTAGGCAACCTTCAGCTCTAGGCCTTGTTCTTATTTCAGGGGCACAGGCTCACAAGCTTAGTCATTACTATCAAGGGCTAATTGTTGGACCTTCCTTCCTGTTTGGTCTTTGCTGTGGCACTTGGGGGGTTGCTGCTGTTCCTTTAGGGACTGTGATAGAGCTCCCCTGGTTAGGAACTCAGCACTCCCTCAATTGTTGTTTTTAATTGTATCCACTATGAAAATATCCAAACATTTTTATGTACCCTGGATATATGCCCTGTAGCACTCCCTGCCAACCATGTGTCCCCTGTCAATAATATCCCACATCAGTATTCATCCCCTGCCATTTTTGAACCTCTCTGTGATCCAAAACTTCCTGAAAAGTGAAGCCCAATATATTGCCAGGTTCCATTAATAGCAAAATGGAATATGGTGATGAGTTTAAAGGTTAGATATAGAATACATATTAATTTAGAAAAATTAAGGTAAAAATAAATTGGGGTATCAAAAATTTTAAAAATGTAAAACCTTTGTTTTTGATGTTTTGCCTTCCATCACTGCAATAAGTGTTGCCCTGTATGCAAACTGGCAAGGCAACTACTATCTCTGTTATGGGGGGAGGAGTGGGGTGAGGGGTGTGGGGGGTATATGGGGACCTCATATTTTTTTAATGTAATATTTTAAAAATAAAGACAAAAATTTTTTTTTAAAAAAAGAGAATCATCACGTATAAGGGAGGCTCCATAAGATTAAATGCTGATCTCTTACATGAAACCATGGAGGCAAGAAGGCAATGGTATGACATAGTCAAGGTACCAAAAGAAAAGAATTTCCAACCAAGAATACTCTATCCAGCAAAGCTAGCATTCAAAAATGATGGAGAGTTCAAAATATTCACAGATAAACAGAAACTAAAAAAGTATGCCAACAAGAAACCTGCCCTTCAAGAAATATTAAAAGTTCTGCAGGATGAAAGAAACTAACAGGAGAGACAGAGGTAAAGGAGAGTGTAAGAATAACTAAAACTACAAAAAGAGGGGAAAAAATCAAACAATAGAAGACAAACACAAATCCAAAGAAAATATGGATAATATAAGTAATTCCTTGAAAGTAATAACACTAAAATCAATGGATTAAACTCACCTGTTAAGAGACACAGATTGGAAGATTGGATAAGGAAATATGACCCATCTATATGTTGTCTACAAGAAACTCAACTTAGACCCAGGGATTCAAGGAGGTTGAAAGTGAATGGCTGGAAAACAATCTTACAAGCAAACAATAACCAAAAAGGCAGGAGTAGCTATATTAATATCAGACAAAATAGACTTTAAATGTGAAACAATTGTGAGAGACAAAGATTCCAAAAAGAAGGACGATTTAGAGGAAATGGACAAATTTCTAGAAAAATATAAGCAGCCTCTATTGATGAAAGAAGAAATTCATGATCGCAACAAACCAATCACAAATAAGAGATAGAATCAGTCATTATTGTATCTGGATGGTGCTTCAGGGGCAGTCTCCGGACATTATAGATCCTCCCAGGGCCCGCTGGATGGAACGTGGGAGAGTATGGGCTATGATGTGGATCACTGACCATGAGGTGCAGAGGTGCCCAGAGAAGTACTTATCAAATGCAATGGATGTGTCATGATGATGGGAATGAGTGTTGCTGGGGGGGGAGTGGTGGGGTGGGGGTGGTGGGGTTGAATGTGTCCTCATATATTTTTTTAATGTAATATTTTTACAGAATCAATAATAAAAAAAATTAAAAATAAATAAAATAAACACTAACACCAGTCCCTGGAAAAAAAAAAAAAGAATCAGTCATTAAAAACCTCCCAACAAACAAGAGCCCTGGGCCGGAAGGCTTCACAAGTGAATTCTACAAAACATTCCAGAAAGAACTAATGCCAATCTTGCTGAAACTCTTCTGAAAAATTGGAACAGAAGGAAAATTGCCTAACTAATTCTATGAGGCCAACATTACCCTAGTACCAAAGCCAAACAAAGACACCACAAGAAAGGAAAATTACAGACCAATTTCTCTTATGAACCTAGATGCAAAAATCCTCAAGAAAATACTTGCTAATCATATTCAAGATCACATTAAATGATTTATACACCATGAACAAGTGGGATTCATTCCAGATATGCAAGGATGGTTCAACATAAGAAAATCAATCAATATAATACACCATATAAACTGAAGGACGAAAATCACAGAATCATATCTATAGATGCAGAAAAAGCATTTGACAAAATACAGCACCCTTTCTTGATAAAAATACTGCAATAGATCAGAATACAAGGAAATTTTCTGAACATGATAAAGGGTGTATATTAAAAACCCACAGCCAACATCATTTACGATGGTGAAATCCTAAAATCTTTCCCTCTAAGATCAGGAACAAGACAAGGATGCCCACTATCACACCTTCTATTTAACATTGTCTTAGAAGTACTTGCTTGAGCACTCAGGCAAGAACCAGATATAAAAGGTATTCAAATTGGAAAGGAAGAAGGAAAGGAATTTCATTATTTGAAGATGGCATGATCCTATACATAGAAAAACCTAAGACGTCTATAAGAAAGCTTCTAAAACTCATACATGTGTTCAGTAAAGTTGCACGTTATAAGATCAATGTGCAAAAATCAGTAGCATTTCTGTACACCAATAATGAGCAATCTCAGGAGGAAATCAAGAAACAAATACCATTTACAATAGTAAATTTAAAAAATCAAATATCTAGGAATAAAATTAACTAAATATGTAAAAAAAAACGTATACACAGAACTACACAACACTGTTCAAGGAAATCAAAGAAGAACTAAATAAATGGAAGAATATTCCCTGTTCGTGGATAGGAAGACTAAATATTATTAAGATGTGTACCCTACCAAAACTGATCTAACATCCAGTGCAATCCCAAAAAATCAAAACAGCATTCTTTAATGAACTAGAAAACTAGCTATGAAACTCGCTGGAAAGGAAAGAAGCCCCAAATAGCCAAAGACATATTGAAAAAGAAAAATGAAATTGGAGGAATCACACCACCTGACTTCAAAACATGCTACAAAGCTACAGTTGTGACAACAGCAAGGTATTGGCACAAGGATAGACACACAGACCAATGGAATCAAATTAAGAGTTCTGATATAGATCTCCTATATACAGTCATATAATATTCGACAAGGCCACCAAACCCTCTCAACTGGGAGAGAATGGCCTCTTCAACAAATGGTGCCTGGAGAACTGGTTATCCACATGTAAAACAATGAAAGAGGATTACCATCTCAGACCCTATACAAAAATCAACTCCAAGATGGATCAAAGATCTAAATATAAGAGCCAAGACCATAAAGACTTTGGAAAGCAATCGAGGGAACTATTTACAGGACCTTGTAATAGGAAATGGCTTCATGAAATTTACACCCAAACCACGAGCAGCAAAAGAACAAATAGATAAATGGGACTTCCTCAAAATTAAAGCCTTCTGCACCTCAAAGGAGTTTGTCAAGAAAGTGAAAAGAGAGCCTACACAATGGGAGAAAATATTTGGTAATCATATATCTGATAGGAGACTTACATCCTGCATATATAAAGAACTCCTATATCTTGAAAATAAAGAATAAAGACCCATTTAATAAATGAGGAAAAGATTTAAACAGACACTTCTACAAACAAGAAATACAAATGGTTAAAAAGCACATGGAAAAAAGCTCCAAATCTCTAGCTATTAGGGAAATGCAAATCAAAATTACCATAAGATACCATCTTGCTGCCATAAGATTGGCAGCTATGAAAAAAACAGAAGACTACAAGTGCTAGAGAGGATGTGGAGGAATGGGAACACTCATCCACTGATGGTGGGAATGCAGAAGGATCCAGCCATTCTGGAGGACAGTTTGGTAGTTTCTCAAAAAACTAGCTATAGATTTGCCATATGACCCAGCCATTCCACTCCTGGAAATATACACAGTAGAACTGAAAACAAGGACATAAACTGATATATGCACACCAATGTTCATAGCAGGATTGTTCACTATTGCCAAAAGTTGGAATCAAACCAAATGTCCATCAGCAGATGAATGGATAAATAAAATGTGGTATATACATATAATGAAATACTACTCAGATTTAAGAATGAGTACACTACAAACACATGTGATAACATGGATGAATCTTGAGAACATTATGCTGAATGAAGTAGCCCAGACATTGGAGAACAAATACTACATGACCTCACTGATATGAAATAAGTAAACCAAGCTGCCTCAGAGAGCTAGAGACTGGTTGATAGGCTTAAAGGAATTTGGGGGGTAGAGGAAGGTTGTGAGCTGACACCTACCTGAGTGAAATCTCCAATAAGCTGGAGGTAAGTATTTGTACAGGGAAGGCATAAAATGGGGCATCGGGATACCTTTGGGTGAGGCTTTGAAGTCTTGAAGGGGGCTAGGGATGGGAGGATGGGTAATATGGCCCAAGAAACTGGGGGGAGGGTGGTGGAACATATGAACAGAAGAGATTGTCAGGTGTGTGGTTGAGAGTATAATGTTGAGAAAACTTTTTCTAAAATATAATTAGGAAGGTTACCTGTTTAAGATGCTTAAAGGGGAGAATCTGACACACAACAGGCTTCTAGGGTGTGTGTGAGTGCTCATTTTGTCATAGTGACTTACATATTGGATGGAGACCCATACAATGAGAGTAAAGGTATACCCACATCCTGGGGAGGACTGATGTTCTCAAATAGAGGGAATTGTATCTCTGGAGAGAAATGGTGGCTCCCAATGCATTAGGGCAATCGAGCATGTCAAGCCCTCAACATTGTTGCAAGTATCTCTGAACACAGCCCTTCAAGCGATGAAGAGTGTTTGTCACTGTGGGCCCTGAGGGAAGGGGGAAAGAGGAATTGAATAGGTGGAATCAGTGTAACTGTGCGGCGATGGGAGTGTTCCACAAGATTATGCAAGGATGGATATAGGGCAAGTTAAATTACACCAGAAATGTATAGGGGTCTATAGGCTAAAATGTAAAACATAATGTAAAATACAAGATAACTAAAAATTTAGAAAATTGTGTAGTCTAAAATATAAACCATAATGTAAACCCAAGTGTAACCTTGTTTGAAAGCTATTGTCTCAATATCTGTACATCAGTTGCAGTAAATACAGTATAACCATGAAAAAGTTTATTGCTGGGGAAGGGACAACGTGTCTTATTTTGAATATGTGGGAGTACCATATAATCTATATATGAATTACTGAAGTCCAAAACTTTTGTGAAGACAAGCTTAATAATTAGGAAAAAAAAAAAGAAAAAGAAAGGACGTAGACACTGCGGAAGAGATGGAAGAAGTTGCCTTGCCAACATGCATATTGGGCAACACTTATTGCAGTGAAGGGAGGCAAAACATCAAAAACAAAGCTTTTTACATTTTTTAGTTTTTTAACACCCCAATTTATTTTTACTTTAATTTTTGTAGGTTAGTATGTATCTATATCTATATAGTATGTTCTATATCTAACCCTTAAACCCATCTCTATATTCCATTTTACTATTAATGGAACCTGGCAATATATTAGGCTTCATTTCTGGGGAGGTTTTGGACCACAGAGGAGCTCAACAGTGGCAGGGGAGGAATATTGGTGTGGTGTGTAATTGGTGGGGGGGTGCATGGTTGGGAGGGAGTTCTCCAGGGTATGTGTGCAGGGTGCATAAAAATGTTTGCATATTTTCATAGTGGTTAAAGCTGGAAACGATGGCTGGGGGAGTGCTGAGTTCCTGGCCACAAGAATTCTGTCACATTCCCTAATGGAACAGCAACATTCCCCTAGTGCAGTGACTAAGACCAATAAGGAAAGATGGCCCAACAATGAGCCCTAGATTCTTTTTTTTTTTTATTGACTTTGTAATAATATTACATTAAAAATATATATGTGAGGTCCCATTCAACCCCACACCCCCACCCCCCCCTCTCCCCCCCCCAACAACACTCGTTCCCATCATCATGACACATCCATTGGATTTGGTAAGTACATCTTTGGGCACCTCTGCACCTCATAGACAATGGTCCACATCATGGCCCATACTCTCCTCCATTCCATCCAGTGGGCCCTGTGAGGATTTACAATGTCCGGTGATTACCTCTGAAGCACCATCCAGGGCAGCTCCATGTCCCAAAGACGCCTCCACCTCTCATCTCTTCCTGCCTTTCCCCATACCCATCGTCCACCATGTCCACTTTTCCCAATCCAATGCCACCTCTTCTATGTGGACATTGGATTGGTTGTGTCCATTGCACCTCTATGTCAAGAGGAGGCTCAGATTCCACATGGATGCTGGATGCAATCCTCCCGTTTTCAGTTGTAATCACTCTAGGCTCCATGGTGTGGTGGTTGTCCTTCTTCAACTCCATCTTAGCTGAGTGTGGTAAGTCCAATAAATCAGATTGTAGGTGCTGGAGTCTGTAGATTCTAATGAATATGCATGTGAGCCTGTGCCTGAAGTAAGAACTAAGCCTAGGGCTGAAGGGTGCCTAAGAGTTACCTCCATGTTGCTCAAATGTGGCCAGTCTAGAAGCCAAACTCAGTATGTAAATGCACTGCCTTCCCCTCGGTGTGGGACATGACTCCTGGGGATGAACCTCCCTGGTGCTGAGGGATTACTTCCAAGTACCAGCTGATGATGTGGCTGGAGAATGACCTTGAATAAAAGGATCAACTCAGACCAACTGAATATCTCAGTCTATGTTTAATATCAGGAGTTAAATATACTTTTAGACCTTGTATAAAAGGGGGAAATGGAAAGGACAAATGAGTTTATATGGCTATGAGTCTTCAAAAAAGAGCCGGGAGGTCATCAGAGGGTTCACCCTTATGCACACCTCAGCAGAGTCCCAGAGACAGCTAAAGTATATACAACCCCAGGTATTGGTTCTTCTGAGGGCTACAGAGACCATAGATCCTATGATTGTGGAAGATGGACTTCAGTGCCATGTCAGTTGGTCGTACTTTGGAGTTTGTGTTCCAGAGTGTGATGGAGTTGGACTCAGATGTGATCTTTGTTCACATGCCTTTCCTGTTACTTTTAACAGACCTGTGGTTGACCCTGGAATTTAGTATATACTCAGGGGACCTGAATCTCTGGACTGTCCATGTGATAGCCAGGCCCTGAACCTCAACAGACTTGCAATTCCTATCCTCTGGTTTATTGGACTTACCCCAGCCAGCAAACAGGGAGGTGAAGAAGGTCAACCACCACACCAGGGAGCCAAGAGTGCCTACAACTGCAAGCAGGAGAATTGCATCTAGCATCCAAGTGGAATCTAAGCACCCTCTCAATATAGAGTTGGAGTGGATGTAACCATTCCAGGGTCCACAGAATGGAGGAATAGAGTATGGATTAGAGTGGATTTACTGATATTCTATTCTGGAACTATTGTGATTAGTAATGGAAGTAAATGTAGCATTAATGTGGAGAAATTGGCCATGGTGGCTGCTGAGGGTGGGGATGGGGAAGAAGAGATGTGATGTGGGGGCATTTTCAGGACTTAGAGTTGTCCTGGGTGGTACTGCAGGGACAGGTACTGGAGATTGTATGTCCTGCCATGGCCCGCTGGGTGGGGTTAGGGAGAGTGTATACTATAATGTGGACCATCGACCATGAGGTGCAGCAGTGCTCGGAAATGTATTTACTAAGTGCAATGAATGCCTCATGATGATGGAAGAGGTTGTTGTTATGGGAGGAGTGGGGTGAAGGGGTGGGGAAATATGTGGGGACCTCATTTTTTTTAATGTAACATTAAAAAAAGTAAAGACAAAAAAAAGAAAGACAAATATATCCACTGTCGCCACCATTATTCAACATTGTATTAAAAGTTCTAGCTAGAGAAGTTAAGCAAGAAAAAGAAATAAAAGACATCCAAATTGGCAAATAAGAAGAAAAAGTCTTACTATTTGCAGATGGTATGATCCTATATTTAGAAAATTCCTAAATATCTATGACAAAGCTACCAGAGCTAATAAATGAATTCATCAAAGTGGCAGGATACAAGACTAAACATGCAAAAATCAGTAGTGTTTTACACAGTAGTTATGAACAATCTAAGGTCGAAATCAAGGGGATAATTCCATTTACAATGGCAAAAAATATCAAATAACTAGGAAATAGTTTCACCAGGAATGTAAAGGATCTAGATTCAAAAAAACTGAAAAACAGTGCTAGAGAAATCAAGGAAGACCTAAACAAATGGAAAGACAATCTGTGTTCCTGGATTGGAAGACTAAGTATCATAAAGATGTCAATTCTATCCAAATTTATCTTTTTATTATTTTTTATTTTTCATTAAATTATCCTTTTCATCACAAAAAAATGTTATATTAAAAAATATAAGAGGTTCCCACATAGCCCACAACCCGCCCCCACTCTTCCCATATCAACAACCTCTTTCATCATTGTGGTACATTCATTGCATTTGGTGAATACAATTTGGAGCACTGCTGCACCACATGAATAATAGATTACATTGTAGTTTAACTCTCCCCTAGTCCATTCAGTGGGTTATGGCAGGATACATAATGTCCAGTGTCAGTCCCTGCAATAACATTTAGTACAACTCCAAGTCCCCAAATGCCCCCATATCTCACCTCTTCTTCCCTCTCCCTGCCCTCAGCAACTACCAGGGCCACTTTCTCCACATCAATGCTAGTTTCTTCCATTACTAATCACAACAGCTCTATAGTAGAATATCAGTAAGTTCACTCTAATCTATATTTCATTCATCCATTCTGTGGACCCTGGGATGGTGATGTACACTCCACCTCTATATCTAGAGGGGGCTTAGATCCCACAAGGATGGTGGATGTGATTCTCCTGCTTGCAGTTATAGACACTCTGGGTTCCCTGGTGTGGTGGTTGAACATTTTTACCTCCCTGTTAGCTGACCCATGTAAGTCCAACAAACCGGAGAGTAGGAATTGCAACTCTGCTGAGGCTCAGAACCCAGCTGGTACATGGCCAGTCCAGAGATTAAAGTCTCCTCTGGGTATACACCAACCCCAGCACCAACCACAGGTTCAGTAAAAGTGACAGAAGAGGCAAGTGTAGAAAGTCACATCTGAGTCCAACTCCATCACACTCAGGAACACAAATTCCATTATTTATAGCATCAACACAATCCCAATTAAAATTCCATACTTTACAAAAATAGAAAAGTCAATTGCCATATTTATTTGGAAGGGAAAGGGGCCCCAAATAACCAAAAGCATAAAAGAAGTGCATAGTTGGAGGACTCTTGCTTCCTTACCTTAAAGCACCTTACAAATCAACAGTGGTCAAAACAACTTGTAACACAAGATAGACACATTGGTCAATGTAAATGTACTGGAAGTTCAGAAACAGACCTTCACTGACATGGTCAACTCATTTTCTATAAGCCTACCAAATCCACTTTCATGGGACAGAACAGTCTTTTCAACAAATGGTACTGGACAACTGGATATCCATAACCAAAAGAATGAAAGAGAATCCCTATCCCACTCCCCGTATAAGAACCCAAAATGTATCAAAAATCTAAACATAAAAGCCAAGACTATCAAACTCCTGGAAGATAACGTGGGAAAACGATTACAAGATTTGGTAGCAGGAGATGGATTCTTAGATCTTACATCCAAAGCTTGAACAGCAGAAAAGAAAATATGTATTATAAATGGGACCACCTCAGAACTAAACACTTTTTCACCACAAAGGACTTTCTCAAGAGGGAGAAAAGTAACCTACACAATTGAAGAAAATATTTTGGAATAGCATATCCAACAAGGTTTTAATACCTATGTAGAATATACAAAGAGATCCAACAACTCAACAATAAAAAGTCAAATGAACCAATTAAAAAATGGACAAAAGACTTGAATAGACATTTTTCTAAGGAGTAAAAACACATGAAAAGATGTTCAACATCACTAGCAATTAGGGAAATGCAAAGCAAAACTACTATGAGTTATCATTTCATTCCTATTAGAATACCCAATATGGAAAGAAAAAAAAAAAAGAAAACTTCAAGTGTTGGGAAGGATGTTGAGAAATAGGAATGCTTATTTGCTGTGGCAGGATTGTAGACAGGGGCAGCTGCTCTGAAGGGCTCACAGTTTCTAAAGCTAAACATACATTTGCAATGTGACATGACAACACCACTAAAGGCAATACTATCTTGCATATCGCACTCTAGTCTCTCCCTTGGATAAGAGAATTCCAAAGAGCACTTTTGAGTTCCTGAGACTGACACCTTCACTGTGGAGACCAAATTACACCTGTGGTTGATGTCTAATTCACATATGAGGATGCAGAGATTTCCAACTACAAAAGATGATGCAAAATTCTGATGATGAACGTGCCCAACCTCCAAAGCCCCAGATTCCTGGTATGAAAGAGGATCCTGGGTCCTGGCAAGGGCTCAGATTCCTAATAGAGATGGAATTTGAACTCAACCCTGAAGGGCTGGTAGCATTTGACTCATGAGTAAAGAAGCACTAGGTTATGAGATGAGAAAGGGCTCAGCACATTTAAAAATATGGAAGGAAAACAAGCAGGGCAGGGAGTGGAGGCATAGAAAGAAACAAAGTTGGATCATAGAGTGGTCAAGATATCAACAGATTTAGAATCAAGTGAAGATTTCATGAAACTCCAATACCCAGTCACCACCTACTTAGGGGACATCAGACCCTCTGGGGGCAGGATCCCAGCATCGGTAGTTTCCACAGCTGCCCAGGAGACTCCATTCACAGCAACCAAGGCTGAGAACCACTGATGTGGACATAGGAGGCCATGACAGGGAGTTTGGATTTTATTCTACATGCATTGAGCAACCTTTGAAGAATTCAGAGCAGGGTAACTGAATTAACAAAAAAAAAAAAAAAAAAAAGAATGTCTTTTATGTTAAGATTGCTGTGGCTGCTGTGTGAAGGATAAATAATTTGGAAGATTTGTTGCTCCTCAACCACCTATCTAATTATGCTTGCCCTAATTGGGTCTAACAAAAATTATTATGTACTAAGCACTTATCAGATTCCCAGGCACTATGGTAAGTAATTTTTTATACTATTTCACAACCTACTCACAACATTTGATATAGAAAAATGGCATATGAATTTATATTTTTGTCTTTTCAGTAAAACTTTTATTTAGAATACTGTGCAATTCACCATCTAATGTCTTACATATAATACCCACAAGACAGGAATTTTCTTCTACTGTGATACTAGGAAAACTTAGTCACATTAGAAACTGGAATTTTTTCCCAGGATGAGAGGCCTGCATGTTCATATGTTTAGCTGTTTTCATTGGCTTTCAGGAAGCTCTGAGCCAGATTTTATATTCGATTTCAACACTAGTTTTTGTTTTTTCTTTTTAACTAAAGTTTACTGAAGCAAAAGTTACATACAGCAAAATCACCCTTTGTAGTGTATAATTCTATGAGTTCGGTCCAAAGCATAGTTGTGTAGCCACAAAACACTCAAGATATAGAACAGTTATATGAGGTTTAAAAGACCTCTTTTGCTAATTTGTAGTCAACCTTCCCTCATTCCCAGTCCCTGGCAACCATTGGGCTGTTTATAATCCAACAGTTTTTGCGCATCCAGAATGCTATATAAATGGAACCCTACTGTGTGAAGCCTTTCAAGTCCACTTCTTTCATTATATAATGCATTTGAGATTTGTCCAACTTGTTGCATGTATCCACACATCACTCCTTTTTAGTGCTGAATAGTATTCCATTCTGAAGATTTACCACAGTTCACATATTTACTCACCAGTTTCAATACATTTGGGCTGTTTCCAATTTTTTTTTTTTTAATTTTTTTATTTTTTATTGACTTTGTAATAATATTACATTAAAAATATATATGTGAGGTCCCATTCAACCCCACCCCCCCACCCCCCCCTCTCCCCCCCCCCCAACAACACTCGTTCCCATCATCATGACACATCCATTGGATTTGGTAAGTACATCTTTGGGCACCTCTGCACCTCATATACATTGGTTCACATCATGTCCCATACTCTCCTCTATTCCATCATGTAGGCCCTGTGAGGATTTACAATGTCCGGTGATTACCTCTGAAGCACCATCCAGGGCAGCTCCATGTCCCGAAGATGCCTCCACCTCTCATCTCTTCCTGCCTTTCCCCATACCCTTTGTCCATTATGTCCACTTTTCCCAATCCAATGCCACCTCTTCTATGTGGACACTGGATTGGTTGTGTCCATTGCACCTTTATGTCAAGAGGAGGCTCAGATTCCACCTGGATGCTGGATGCAATCCTCCCATTTTCAGTTGTAATCACTCTAGGCTCCATGGTGTGGTGGTTGTCCTTCTTCACCTCCATCTTAGCTGAGTGTGGTAAGTCCAATAAATCAGATTGTAGGTGCTGGAGTCTGTTGAGGCTCAGGATCTGGCTATCACATTGTCAGTCCAGAGATTCAAATCCCCTAAATATATCTTAAACCCCAACATTAACTGCACCTCCAGCACATTAGCATGAAAGTCTTATGAAGGGAGATCCCATCTGAGTCCAGATTCATCACACATAAACACCATTTCCAAAGAGGGGCCATCTGCCCTGGTAGTTAACCCCATCAGCCATGACCATAACTCCCATGGGTCTCTTTAGCCCTCATAATGGTTATTGCTGTAAAGATGTGTGTGCAAGTTTTTGTGTGAACATAGAGCTTCAATTCATTTGGCCATGAAATACCTAGGAGGGGGTTGCTGAGTCATAATGCAGGTACATGCATAACTCTATAAGAAACAGTCAGCAGTTTCCCAAACAGCTGTGCCATTTTGCAGCTCTCCTGTAATGCATGATCATGCCAGTTGCTCAACCTGGTGTTGTCAGGTTATCGGAAACTTCTTCAATGAAGTGCACATTCAAAATTTTTCCTAGTGTTTATTGAGTTGTTTCTTTACTTATTAAGAGTTTCTTATACTTTTTAACACAAAATTAAATTTTTTAAAAAAAGATGTAGATTCTGAGGAAGGAATGGAAGAGATTGCCTTGCCACTGTACATACACGGCAACACCAATTACTGTGATGGAAGGCAAAAAGTCAAAACAGAGTTTTATGATATTTTCCTTTTTTTAATACCACAATTTATTTCTTACTGTATTTTAGTTTTTCTTAATCAGTATGTATTCTATTTCTAATCATTATATATATCATTACTATTTCATTTTCCTACTAATTGAATTTGGAAATATAGTAGGCTTCATTTTTTAAGGAGTTTTGGATCACAGAGGGGTTCAACTATGGCAGGGGAGGAGCACTGGTGTGGGGTGTCATTGATGGAGGATACATGGGTGGGAGGAAGTTCTCCAGGGCATGTTTACAGGGTATGTAAAAATGTTCAGGTAGTCGTTAGCTATTGTCATAGTAGGCAAGGTTATACATGACAACTGAGGGAGTGCTGAGTTCCTACCCCAGGGAGCTCTGTCACATTCCCCAATGGAACAGGAACAATTCCCCAAGTGCAAGGACAAAGACCAGTGAAGAAGGATGATCCAATGATGGGCCCTTAATACTGATAACTATGCTTAGGAGCCTATGTGCTTGAAATTTCAACTAAGACTAGAGCTGCAGGGTGCCTAAGAGTTACCTCCTGAAAGCCTCCATGTTGCTCAAACATGGTCACTCTCTAAGCCAAACTCAGCATGTAAATGCATTACCTTCCCTCCAGTGTGGGAAATGACTCCTGGAAATGAGCCTCCCTGGCACTGGGGGATTACTACCAATCACCAGCTGGTGATTCAAATAGAAAAAGACGTTGAATAAAAGGGGTAAATGGTAAAGACAAATTAGTTTATATGACTTAGCGACTTCAAAATGAGTCAGGATGTCATCAGAGGGGTCAGACTGATGCATTTATCAGCAGGATCCCAGAGACAGCCAAAATAGATACCACCCCAGGTACTGGTGCTCCTGAGGGCTACACAGACACACAGTTCTACAGTCCTGGCAGATGACTCTGGAGTTCAGAGCCTTGCCAGTGGGCCCTACTTTGGGATTTGTGCTCCTGAGTGTGATGGTGTTCAACTCAGATGTGACCTCTCTATAAATGCCTCTTCCTGTCACTTTTACTGAAACTGCAGTTGGCGTTGGGATTAGTGTATACTCAGGAGACTTGAATCTCTGGACTGGCCATGTGCCAGCTGGGCCCTGAGCCTCAGAAACACCTACTCTCCAGGTCACTGGACTTACCCACCTCAGCTAACAGGGAGGTGAAGATGGTCAACCACCACACCAGGGAACCAAGAGTGTCCACAACTGCAAGCAGGAGAATCACATCCATCAGCCATGTGGGATCTACATCACATTTAGATAGAAAGGTGGAGTGTACATCACCATCCCAGGGTCCACAAGACTGAGGAATAAAATATGGATTAGAGTGAACTTATTGGTATTCTACTATAGAACAATTGTGACTCTAACAATGGAAGAAATTGTATCATTGATGTGGAGACAGTGGCCACGGGAGTTTCTGAAGGCAGGGAGAGGGAAAAAGAGTGTGATATGGGAACATTTTCAGGATTTGTAGTTGTCCTAAATGATATTAAGTCAGGGACAGATGCAGGACATTATATATCCTGCCATAAACCACTGAATGGACAGAGAGAGAGTGTAAACTGCAATGTAAACTATAATTCATTGGTGTAGCAGTGCTCCAAAATGTATTCACCAAATGCAATGAAAGAGCCACCACGACAAAAGAGGTTGGTGAGGAGTGGGAGGAGTATGGGGTAAAAGAGAACTTCATATCTTTTAATGTAACATTTTTTGTGATCTATGTATATATTTTTAAAAGAGAAGTAAAAATTAAAAATTAAAGTAGTTTTTTATATATTCAGCACACCATTCTTTTATCATGTTTATGTTTTGCCAATATTTTCTACCTGTGTATGTTTTATCTTTTTATTTTATTAACTATCTTTTGAAGAGCAGTTCTTAATTATGATGAACTACAATTTCTCAAGGTTTTAATAAAAATATTTTTATTTCAATTTGTTTTTTCTCTTTTCATGCTTATTTAATAATTCCATCATAACTTTTTAAATTAAACCCAAATATTTTGGAGGAAAGAAGGAAGTTATAAAAGCAAGGTATAAACAGACTAAATTGTGTAGAAATTTTAGAAACCTCTTGGACTGCTTACAGATATACTCAGAAAACCTCTTAAAATATACAGTTCTTACAACAGATTGAACTGCACCAAATAAAAATGGTAATCAAGAGAACTACAGAATAGTATAAGAAACTTCGTGATATAATTTTTTAGAGCGAAGTTCAAAATTGTTAAAATTATGCGTATAAATATATGAAAATTCTGTCAAAATTTAGATAAATGAGATGAGGTTTGGGGAAGGTCAAAAGATTATACAGGAGGGAAGCAAACTTGGCCCAATGGATAGGGCATCCGTCTACCACATGGGAGGTCCGTGGGTCAAACCTGTGGCCTCCTTGACCCGTGTGGAGCTGGCCCATGCACAGTGCTGATGTGCGCAAGGAGTGCCGTGCCATGCAGGGGTGTCCCCACGTAGGGGAGCCCCATGAGGAAGGAGTGTGCCCCGTAAGGAGAGCCGCCCAGCGCAAAAGAAAGTACAGCCTGCCCAGGAATGGCACCGCACACACAGAGAGCTGACACAGCAAGATGACGCAACAAAAAGAAACACTGATTCCTGGTGCCACTGATGAGGATGGAAGCGGACACAAAAGAACACACAGTGAATGGACATAGAGAGCAGACAACTGGGGGGAGGGGGGAAGGGGAGAGATATAAATAAATAATAAATCTTTAGCAAATAAAAATCTAAGAAATGTTTTAAAAAAATAAAAGATTATACAAGAAAGTGGATGTGGCCCAAGTGATGGAGCTTCTGCCTACCATATGGGAGGACCCGGGTTTAATCCCTGCTGCCTCCTGGTGACAAAGGAAGAAGAGAAAGTGTGCCCGCGTGGTGAGCCAGTGCCCACGCAAATGAGTCACACAGCAAATGATGATGCTTCAAAAGAGAGATTGAGAGGAGATTCAAAGTGAAGTGCAGCAGAGACTGGCAACTAGATGACACAACTGACAGGGAACCTCTCTCCACATCAGGGGTCTCCAGAATTAAATCCCGGTGAATCCTAGAGGAGAGAAAATGAGAAGAGAAGACAAAAAAAGAGAAATAGGTACAGAAGATCACACAGCGAATGGACACAGACAGCAAAAAGAGCAGGGTGGGCAGGCAGGAGGAGGGGAAGGGGGAAAATAAATAAATCTTAAAAAAAAGATTATACAGATATAATAAGTTTGTAAGTTTGTGGGGGTTTGTTTTATTTTACACTTCCACCTAGATTCTTTAAAAAACGTTTTATATTCATATATTCTTTCTTTATTATTATCTTTTTTAAAAAGATACATAGATCACACAAAATGTTACAAGTCTTAACAAAAATGTTAAGACTTTAGAAATCATTTCCAATTAAAAAAAATAATTTAAGATTTATCTGTATCTGGTCTTTGCCCTGCAAATCTTCCATGACCTTTTGTCTAAAAGTAGTAAAATCTGTCCTAGCCTGTAATTTCATTGCTTTTGTTACCTAGAGTGCACAATAATCCACGGAAGACCCCTGAGGCTCAGGTTGGCTTGATTATTTATGCAACACTGCCATCTGCTGACCTTACCTTGGAGCTGCATGCTAACTTTACTGCCCCTAGTGAACAAGAGGAGGTTGTTTCCTTTTACCTTTTTTTTTTTTTTATTTAATTTACTTTTTCATTTCACCCCTTGAGGTTTGTTACTTTTTCTTTTGCTGCCTCTTCTCTGTGTCCATTCGCTGCGTATTTTTTCTGTATCTGCTTGTCTCCGTTTTGTTGGGTCATCTTGCAGCTCCAGCTCTCCTTGGCACATCCGCTGTCAGCTAACCGCAATGCACCGGCCAGCTTTTGCCTTCACAAGGAGGCCCTTCGGACTCGAACCCAGAGCCTCCCATATGGTAGAGGGGAGCCCATCTGATTGAGCCACAGCAACTTCCCCTTATTTTTTTAGTGTTTATGAAAATAGTAATTTTCATAATAAGTAAAGAGATAAAAGAGTATAATGAATCTGTAGCTCCAACAATTAATATTTTCCAATCTTGTTTCAGCCACCTCTCTCATCCCATTGCCTCCTGCATCTCTCTCTCACACACACCACACATGGGGTATGTGAAGGGAAATCTCAGACAGTACTTATTTCATCTGTCAAGAGAGTCAATACATTGATAACTGATGAGGACTTGTTAAAACGACTACCAGGCAATTAAGACACCTCTACATTTAAGAGTAATTCCCTAATGTCAACTAATGCTCAGTCTCTGATCACATTTCCTCAATTGTCTCAGAACAGTGTTTTACAGTAAGTTTTCTTAAATTAAGTTCCAGGTGCAGAAAAATATATGGTTAAACTTTACCAAAACCTAAAATAATCCCTATATTTTAATATTTTCAGGGAATAATAGAAGAGGGTAAAATATTAGAGTTTACCAACATAAGTCATATCCTAGGGCCAAGATAATCTTGAAACCAAAATAAAAGACTGAAAGTGAAGAAGAAAATTATAGAAAAATTACTTGAAAACATCAATGCAGTAATCCAAGAGAAAATATTACAATGTGGTATCAGCATGTCATTCAACCTCATGTAACTGAAATCAAACTGGAGAAGCCTGATGGAATAAGGTGTATTTTTCCTCGCAGATGCTGGGGGGGAGTGGGCAGTTCAGGTCTGTAGCAGCTGCCCCAGGACCCAGCTTCCTTCTCCCTGCCTTCTCAACACTGTAACTGTTGTGGGATGGCTCCTCTACCATGTTCCAGACCAAGAAAGCATAAGGAAGCCAAAGAACAAGGAAGCAGCAATTCCTCCGACAAGAAGTTGCAATTATTCCAGAAATTCACAACAGACTGCACATTATGTCTCCCTTGCACTACCTGCATGGAAATGGGAAATTTGATTTTGGCTAGACACTGTTGACTTGTACAAAACTGTGATTTTGATGTTAAGGAGTAAGGGGATAGGGGCAGGGAGATAAGGGGAACACCTGTAATAAATAAGAAATGTAAAAAACCACAAGGGGACATTCATTATGAACAGGCAATTCAACAACAGATGGGACCCCAGTGGTAAATAAATACTTTTAAATGATCAAACATCTTAGTAATCATGAAAATACATATTAAGTTAAAAATGAAATTAAACTTATTTATTCATTTGCCTGGCAAAAAATGAAAAATTGAAAAAGCTTGAAAATATCAAGTATTGGAGAAAGGGAAACTCTCCTGTGGGATTACCACTGTAAAGGTGGGATCTTAAATTGGTAAACAAAACTTGAAGTTCAATTATCAAATTTCAGTATGTTCACACCTCTGACTAAAAATAGTATCCGTTTTAAGGAATACCGCAAAGACATGTTCAAATATATGAGTCCTGGAGCAGCTGCCATGCTGGAGAAAGGCACCTTTTCCAGTTGCATTGGGTCATTTTTCATTCTTTCCCTGATTTCAGGAAATGTGTTACAATGCCCCCACCTTGATTTGGGGCAACCATGTGGCAACTTTGCAGGGAATTTTCTGGCTTGCAAAGACTTCCCGGGTGCCTCAGGAAATGTAATGGAAGTCCATTTACTGGGAGACCAGACTCCTGCCCCCACTTCCAACCCAGTGGTTCCCCAGCTGTGCAGCCTTGAGCGAATCCCTTCCTCCCTTAGAAGACGTGCCTCCTGTCAGCCATGTACAGAGCTGGAAATTGTCTCTTCCAGTTCAAACAACCCACAAGCTACAAAAGCCCCAGGGAAGCCCTCACTCCATTCACTTTGTATCAGCTCACCGTGGCCCCAGAGTCGTGCAGGATTGAGACGGTCCTGATAAGGCAGGGCTGCTGCCTGCTGGGTTTAGACATCTCCACCTTCGCTGCAGAAGTCACCGGCCTGACCACCGGAGGGCACCAGAGGAGACGAGGCTGAAACAGCAAGGACCACGTGGCTGCCGAACTATCCTTGTTCATTTCAATCACTTAGTCAATATTTATTGAGCACCAACTGTGTGCCAAGTACTTGTTACCCACTCAGGGTACAATGGTGAATGTGGGCAGCCACGAGATGCCCCCTGAGATCCAGAAAATGACGACAGAAGATGAATAATATTAATTTTCATGGGGTTGGAAGATATGACGTCCTGGCTAGAGATGAGAGCCAGTGACATACTGTTTATTTTAGTGACCCTAGTTTTATCCTGTTTTAATTTCCTTAGCTGTTCAAGCAGATACTATGGAATGGGTTCACTTAAACAATAGGAATGTATTAGTACGAATCAAGACATCATCAAGGTGACACTTTCTTCCCCAAGACACTGGCGTTCTGGGGCTGGCGGCCCGTGATCCTGGTCCTAGTCTCCTCCGTACATGGCAATGCACATGGTGCCTCTCTGCGTTCTCCTGGGTTCTGCTGACCTTCAGCTTCTAGCTTCCCATAGCTTTTTCTCTCTGTCTTAATTTCACCCCATTTATGAAGAGCTCCAGTAAGAGGATTACGACCTCTCCTGATTGAGGTGGGTCACACCTTAACTGAAGAAACCACATCAAAAAAGTCTACTTACAATGGGTTCACACCCACGGAATGGAGTAAGTTAAGAACATGCTTCACTGGGCTGTGGACGTCCAAGCCATCCCATATCCCAGGCTGATGTGGCCTGTACAATATGGCATATTTGTATGCACTGTTCTGGATTTCTGTCAGTAAGTTTGGCATCTGCCCCTGTGTGAAGAACTTCTCCAGACCCTCAGCCAGCCAACTTGAGATGACAATCTCTACCCTTTCTCTTCACTTCCTTTTAAAAGACATTAAATCACTGGATTTAGGGTTCAAGGAATAGAGAGGAACCCTTCCAATCTGGAGTGGACCTAGGTTTCTTTCATGGATTACTCCAGGTAGTGGCACCATCACAGTTATGCCGAATCAGAGAAGGAATTACAGAGTGTTCCAAATTTTTATATTCTTGTCACAGGAACACAAAGAATTAAAAGAAATTTGCCTGAAAACCATCTTGTATTAGGTTCTTTAGGAGGAGGTAGGTCTTTAAAACTCCTCCTATCCTTCTATGGTGGTGGATTTATTATAGTTTATTTCTCTTCTTGGCTTATTTTGTTCCTTTTTGAGGAGGGTGGAGATGTGTCCACTTCGCTTAGATTTGAAAAACAACAACGACATGGCCTGTAGGGTTTTGCTCTGAGTATGAGGAGAAAATGGAGAGGATAAATATTCTACCAACCCAGCCCTGCTGAACCCAGACACCCAGGCTTACAGAACCTCTGTGAAAATGATGGAAGACGAGTCCAGCATGAGGAAGGAGGGACACAGAGAAGGCAGTGGCCACAGGAACCACAGTCAGGAGATCAGTGCTTCTTTTGGAACACAAATCTGAAACAAGAAGGGTATGTATGATGAGCAAACTCTGCAAATACTTAGATATCCTGGGAAGGGTGCAGCCTTCACCAGCATTTCACAGGGACGCCTGGGCAATTTTACTTAGATAAGAGGAAGGATGCCCAGAGAAGTTTAGAAAATGAAGAAAAATCCAGGCAGCACATGCTTAAAATACTCTTTTAATCTATTGTTATAATTTCTTTCCTGTTCCTTTTGTCTATAGTCTCTCTCTGTTCCTTTCTTAAGCTTGCCAATTTGAATATTTTATTGACCTTTTCAAATAAAAAAATTTTTATTTTATTCATCAAATTAACATTTTTTGGTTTTCATTTCCTTCTCTTTTTATTTTTACTAATTGCTTCCTTTTAACTTTCTTTTGGTTTACATTGTTATTCTATGGCTAACTCTTTGAGTTTTATACTTAGGTTTTTCAATATCTCTTTGTACTTTTATCAGTAAAGGCAATACATTTTCACCTGAGAACCACTTTGACCACATCCCATAGATGGACATGTAGTATTCTCCTTGTATTTATTTTTAAACAATCTAGTGAATTGTAATTTCATTTTCTACTGGGGGCTGGACTGGAGATTAGAAAGAATCTATTTGAAACTTATTTTACTCAACTACAGAAACCAAACAGAAATATACTCTGCCTCTTATTGAGAAGTTGCTGTTTACATAAGCTCACTTATGGAAGAGCCAGAAAATCTTTAATACATTGAGACCAGGTGAAAACAACTCTCTCACATATTGTCATTTCTGTGGATCCATGTAGGATAGAAAGAATGATGGAGCTAAGAGGGGAAAATGGAGGGTAGAAGGATCAAGGGCTTTTTAGTTGTCTTGGTGCAATCTTCTATATTCATAATTATTTTTGTCTACTTGAAACATCCATTTCTGAGAAAATCATTTTACAGCCTTCAGTAGAAACAATTTTTCTCAGGTTCTTATTCTATCTATAAGATTTTCTTTTCTTTATGTATTTTGATGCAACGTGATTGAGTATAAAGGTTCCTCACTATTAAGTCTTCTGGGAGAACTGTACTTTTGCCTATCACCAAAATGTTCTGATCTATGAATTCTGAGTTCAAAACAGAAAGATGTAATGGAATCCTAGTGCCTAGCTGCACCTCGCATATCCAGAGAGCATCTTGACCTCTCCTTTTGAGGAACAACTTGTTTCTGACCAACTGCAGTCAGGGTAGTGTCATAGGTCCACCCTGTGCTAACCCAGGGGTGAACTCCTGACCAGCCAGGCCAAGCAGACCTCCCTGCTTGCAACCTGCATCTTGAGATGGGAGAAGAAGAGACCGAAATCAGTTCAGGCTTTCCAATCACAGTGCCCTGAACAGAATGTTCCTGCTTCAAGGACATTTGAGGGTGAGGGGAAACATAAATTAGAGGCTTGAAGGCACTGCCCATCCCAGTGACATCCATGAGTCCAGGAGAGTTGGACCAGGCCAGCTCCCCCCATCCCACCACAGCCTCCCTCTCAGCAGATTCCTGCTGCTCCCTGAGACCCAGAGGACGCTCCAGGCCCAAGCACCCACTAGCTCCTGTCCCTAGGAAAACTGGAAATCACAAATCCACTGCTTTGCTCCCTCAATCCTCAAAAGATATTTACAAAAATAAATCCATCTAATATAAATATAATTTCTACACTCTAGCCTCTTTAGTCTTATGATTGATCATTTTGCTATATGACATTGAATATATTTTACTTTGCCCCTTGATGTTTTGTCCTTTAATTCCACTTTTCTCATATCCCATATTGCTTCTTTCAATCAGCAGTTGCCTGGCATACTTTTATTCATTGCATTAGTTCCAGCCATTTCACATATTAGTTTTAAATGAATTTTATATAAATACCATATAGCTAAATTTGTATTTTATCCACTCTTTGTCTTTCCATTGTGAAATTTTCCTATTTTCATTGTCAAAGTATTATCAGAAAAACTAAAATATAATCCCCATGCCTATAGCTTACAAGCACGTGTCAAAGATTTGCTAAAAAAAAAATTGTTAATGACAGAACCAGCCAATGACAAACCTGGTTCAAAGGAATAAACACACACACACACACACTCACACACACACACACATCTCTATCAAGGCTGGAAAGAGATTGATAAATGAGATGCAAAACTGGTTAATGACCTAAGGAGCAATAAAACCATAAGCTCTGGGGTTATCATCACTACAAGACCAAACTTATCTATCATTTTCATGGTATCAATTTTCTCTAGGGTAACATCTAAATTGATGAATTCCAGGCCTTCTTCAAAAGTAAAGAAAACTCAGACTTCATTTACCTAGAGAAGCAAATGAACTTTAAAAAGCCTTAGAGCCATAATTTTTATTTATTTTCCAGGGTTTTAGAAATTTTCTCTTTTTAAATTAATGATAATTAGATCACAGAGAATGTTACATTAAAAAAAAAGAGGTGCCCATATAACCCACTCCCCACCACCACCCCCATCATTTTTGTAAATTGTATTTTTTAAAGATACATATATCATAGAAAAAGGTTACATTATAAGAAACCTAAGAGATTCCCATACATCAACCACTCCCCCACCCCAACCCTCTCACTCCAAAAACCTCCCCCATCATTGTGGCACACTCATTGCGCTCAGCGAACACATTTTGGAACTCTGCTGTACCATATGGATAATAACTTACCCTGTAATATACACTTTCCCCCAGTACATTCAGTGGGTTATGGAAGGACATATAATGTCCAGCATCTGACCCTGCAATATCATTTAGGACACTCCAAGTCCCCAAAATGCCCCCACATCACATTTCTTCTTCCCCCTCCCTGCCCTCAGCAACTACTATGGCATCTTTCTCCATGTCAATGATACAAATTCTTCTATTACTAGTCAAAATAGTTTTATAGTAGAATATCAGTAAGGTCCCTCTAATCCATATTTTATTCTTCCATTATGTTGACCCTGGGATGGTGATGTCCACTCCACCTCGATGTCAAGATGGGCTTAGATTCCACATGGCTGATGAATGCAATTCCCCTGCGTCCAGTTGTAGGCACTCTTGGTTCCCTGGTGTGGGGGTTTACCATCTTCACCTCTGTGTTAGCTGACCTGGGTAAGATAGTTTCTTTAAAACCCTTAATTATAGTTTGACTGTTATGTTTGGACTTGGTCCTTCCATCTCATTTAGTATTTCTATTTATCATATTTTCCTCTTGGGATTGTTTCGGTTTTTTGTTTTTTGTTTTCTGTTTTTGTTTTTTTATTTTATTTATTTCTCTCCCCTTCCCCCCACCCCAGTTGTCTGCTCTCTGTGTCCATTCACTGTGTGTTCTTATGTGACTGCTTCTATCCTTATCAGTAGCACTGAGAATCTGTTTCTTTTTGTCGTGTCATCTTGCTGCGTCAGCTCTCTGTGTGTGTGGCGCCATTCTTTGGCAGGCTGCACTTTCTCTCGTGCTGGGCCGCTTTCCATATGGGGCGCACACCTTGCGCATGGGGCTCCACTACGTGGGGTCACCCCTGCATGGCAGGGCACCCCTTACGCACATCAGCACTTTGAATGGGCCAGCTCCACATGGATCGAGGAGGCCTGGGGTTTGAACCACGGACCTCCCATGTGGTAGACGGATGCCCTATCCATTGGGTCAAGTCCACTTCCCTCCTCTTGGGTTTTGATTACCCTGTCCAGAACTTGGCTGGATTGGTTTTGTTATCTTTGCACATCTTGTTCCTTCGAGTGGTTTGGAAGTGGTAAATCCTGTTGCAGTTCTCTGTCCACTAACCTTACCCCTTTTTATGCCCATCACTGTCCACACAGCCTGAAGGGGAGAGCCGAGATCTCTGAACATGGGCAGATGCTCCTCATGTGATTCCACCTTCCACTGCCCACCTCACCCCACCTAAGCCCATGAAGAATGAGGTGGGCTTTCCCCAGCTCTGTGCAGACAACTAGCACTGCCTGGTTCAAGGGCCAGTCCTGCTCACACAAAATAATAGAAGTTTCTAGATTCCAGTTTCTCCATCAATTTGATCACATAAGTTAAATCTTTGAAGTTTTCCTCAAAATTTATTTTCTGCTAAATGAACTCCAATCATGATTCTCCAACTATGAGAGAAATTTAGCATTTTTCTATTTTCTCTCTGATTTCAAAGATTTTGAGAGCATGAAATACTGACATAAAGTCCACATGGACAAGGGTTTCAATCTCTTCTTTTCCTCCTGGTCTGCCTTCTTCCTATCTGCTCTTCTTTGTTGGAACTTTATCTAGGTCTCTGCCAGGATTACCAGGACAATGTGAGAAATAGGAGACAGTGGGCTTCGCTGCTTCTTCCCAGCAACAGACCAGCAGGACTTATCTGTGCGCTGATGAGAATGAGTGGGAGAATCAGGAAGCAGCCTAGCTCAACCCTAACTAGCACACAGAGGCACCAGTCAAAGGAGAAGCAAGGTTATGAGAGTGGATTTAAGACATCCCCTAAATCCCCAAGAGAAATTGCTTTTAATTAAATTTTATTTTTAAAGAAACTTTAGAAACATAAATATTACATTAAAAAATATAAGGGATTCCCTTAAGAATATATATTTTTTTAAAGGTATATTTTACTTAATTTATAGCACCTGTCCCCCAGATGGCTCTCTCATCTGTCTGCTACCCTCTCCAGGAGGCACCGGGAACCAAACCAGGGACCTCCCACATTGGAGGTGAGTGTCAATGGCCTGAGCCACATCCACTCCCTGTGGCTGTGGCATCTGCTGGCTTGTGGCATCTGTTTGTTGCACTGGGAGTGGCATCTAGCTCCTTGTGGCAGGAGGCATCATCTGCCCATCTTCTTTTAGGAGGCACTTGGGCCCAAACCGGTAACTCCCATTTGGTAAGTTGAGCCATATTTTGAAAAACAAACCCACAAAGAGAGGAAGAATTGAGCAGGAGGCAACAGCAACAAAATATTAGACCATATAATGCAGATGTCATGTGGTAACCAACTTAACTAACCCAAGAAAGCAAATAAGAGCATTAGTAAGAAGAGAAAGAGAGATGCATCAGAATCTTTCAGACACTGTGCTCAGAATATGCATTTCTGAGGCATGAAGCAGTGTCAGGGTGGTGAGAAGGAAAGATCAGGGTCTAGGTCCCTCAAGGAGATGAGCAAGACCGGGGAGGGGTGGTCCTAAGTGCTGGGCCCCAGACCAGCAGGGAGCAGTTGTGTGTCCATGACAGACCTGAGGACTTTGAGAGCAGAGAGGGCAAAGAACATGAAGAACCAACCAGAACATGCTAATCTCACACCTCCAGAGCTACCTGATCTCAGTAGTTTTCCATGATGGGTTTCTCTGCTGTGCCTGGAGCCAAATGCCAAGTAGGAAGGAGGAGGGCAGGGAACTCTCGGGCACAGTCAAGGTGCTGTCTCACCATCACTCATGACTGTCCAGCTGGAAATCCCAGCGCTCAGTATGCAAATCTTGGTGGCTGCACTAAGCTCCTCCCAAAGTAGTAAATCCTGACAGAAGCTGCTCTTTTCTCTTCCATTCTGAGAAGCAGAACAATACCTGCAGTTTAATGTCCCCTTAGAAACGAGAAGAGAGTCTGCATTTCAAGAGTGGAACCAGAATCCGTGGTCTTGTTTCCTGCACTCACATTTCCCCTTGGACAACTACACTTCTCCCAGCACCTCCTTCTTCAGAAACTAGTGGAGCAGACACAGCTCTGAAGCAGCAGAGGAGCAGCTCTTTCTCAGGTGACCTCTCTGTCTCCTTCTTTATGACAAAAGGGACCCAGCCTTGTCCTTTGGGCATTTAGGGAATGTCCTTCATGACATTCTTGGCACTCTATCACTGAAAACAGACTATTGCTGAGATTCTATGCATCACTGGATGGAAGCTCCAAAATACCTGTTTCTCCTTGTGGATATCAGCTTAAATCAAGTGAAAATGGTCGATGTTATGATCCTATGGAGGAATCAAGCTGAGGTGAAAAGAATCACCTGCATAAACTCTACCATGTCTGATGAGCAGGACAAAACACATATGCAACAACAGACTTCAAGATGGATTATCAGACACAAATATTTCAGAACCAGTTAGGAAAGCTACCATCCCCCAGACCTTGCAGAGAGCAAAATTGTGGCATTGCAATTCCATGAATTAAACACAGTGTTTCAAAGAAACAAGGAAATGGAGCAGAGAGGATGAGTAAACAAAATAAAAAGAACAGGAGGGGGCAGATGTAGCTCATGGTTGAGTGCCTCCCTCCCATGTACAAGGTCCATGGTTCCTCCTTAAAAAGAAAAAAACAGGTAAAGGAAGATGGAGAGAAAGAAATTGAGAAAGGAGGGGAAGAAAGAGGAGGAAAAAGAAGCAAAAGTTGACTGATGAAAGGATAAGGCATGAAAACAGGAAGAAAAAATGGAAAGCAGAGATGTTTGCTTGTTTGTCTTTTTATAGCATTTCTTGTTCCAGGCATTAACAATTCCAAGTCCTAGCTTTTCAATCTGCATCTATCCAACCTAACAATTGTATTTGTTCTTTCTTGTAATCCTGGCTCCCAGTGAGAGCACGTGTAGGTCAGGCCTTTTCATCTTCCCATAGAAGGAGACACTTAGGCTGGCTCTGGAGCTTGGGGAGGAAGAGGAGGGTTTATAAAGGCTAACAAGGTGGGACCTAACATTTTACTAAACTACATTGTTGATGAAGTGACCACTGGAGGACTTAGGCGGAGATACCAGGACATGGGCCCTGAGCTCCAAGGCCCCATTCCCATGGGCGAGCACAGGTGAATTACCACCAGGGGTCAAGGCAGCCGGGATTTAAGCCTGGAAAGACTCAGTGGATAAACTATTGAGCTCCTTTTCCCACATCATTGTCTGCATATAATTGCCCAGGAAAATAGGCTCACAAGTCATGATAGGAAATTACTTGAATTTTATGCCTCATTTTTCTCATATGTAAGGGGGGTGGGGAATATGACTTAGCAAGACTGATGTGATGATTAAATTAAAAAATTCACATAAAGTGCTAAGCACCTGGCCTAATACACACTCAGGATGCTAAAAATGTTAATCACTGTACACAACAGGAGTAACTCAATCTGCCTGTTGTTTGACTTCCTTCCAGGTTTCCTTGAGCCCATTCTTCACAGTCATAAATCTTTCAAGCTCCAAAATATTTGAAGCTTGCTGTTCCTCTCTGTCTTCAGTACAGCTGTCACTAGCCACACGTGGCTACTGAGCCTGGAGATGAGGCTAGGCCATACTGAGATTTGCTGAAAGTGTAAAAACACATCAAATTTGAAAACTTAGTACAGAATTATGTGTATGAAATGCTTGATTAATAATTTTTATATTGACTACATGTTGAAATGGTAATATTTTAGATATATTAGATTAACTCAAATAAGTTACCAGAATTAATTTCACAGCTTTCTTTTTACTTTTTTAATGTGGCCACTGGAAATTTTTTAGTTATATATGTGGTTCTCATTATATTTCTATCCAGTGGGGTTGTCTATATATATATCTTAACTATCCCACATATCCAAGGCTTTACACCAAAAAGTTCTCAATTTGACATTAATCTGCCCCATGGAAAAATGAGATGAATTTCCCTGGGCTTAGACCCAACACCTTAGCAAAGCTTAGAGTAATTATTAGTTAAAAGGTTCTTTCCAGTCCAATCCCCTCATACAGAGGAAAACACTGGCAGAGGGATGCCTGCTTCAGATTGTTCAGCTACTAAACCCCTGGGCTCCTGTGTCCTGACATCTAGTTTGCTATTGATTCCTCTTCACCACTCTCCTTCTAATCAATTATTCCTCAAAAAAATCTCTCAATACTTTTTTTCATAAGTATGGGCATAGAAGTTACAACAATGTAAGCCATAATTATGCAAATTCCTAGGAATACAAATATACTCGGACTCAAATATTTGTATGATGTGAAATACCACAAGTTTTGAGGGAGGGAGAGGGAAGAATAGGTGTAACATGGGGCATTTTCAGGACTTTGGAATTGTCCTGCATGACGTTGCAATGAATGATACAGGCCATTATACACTTTGTCATAACCTATAAAATTGAGCAGAGCAGAGTATAAACTCTAATATAAACTACATTCCATGGTTAGTAGCAATGCTTCAATATGTGCTCATCAATTTTAACAGCTGTATCACACTAATATAAGATGTCAATATTAGAAAGTATGGGAGGGGGAAGGACTGGGGCATATGGGAAGAATCTTCTATATTTTTTATGGGACATTTATATAATCTAAATCTTCTTTAAAAATTAAAAAGACAATAATTTTTTTAAAAAGATGTGAAATATTTTGCAAAGCATTAGAGGGTGGTAGACCTAACTTCTCACATATCTACACAAGCTCACATAATTATCAGACATTACATATGATGTAGGGAGCTAGAGGGAGGTTAGCAGCTTCTACCTGCCCCTCCCAATGCTAGCAATAGTGGGGAATGTAAAACAATATGAGACCAGATTCATGCTCCTTGCCATTGATGCTCTTAAAATCTAATTCCACAATCAAGATACACGCAAGAAATTGAATCAGTCCCTTAAGACAACAGCATCGGTTGGGAAAGGCCGTGTGGGGAAGCAGAAAACTTATGACCAATAGTCCGTGGACTTGAACCCCAATTTGCTCACTCATTTAACAAGCATTTACTGAATGCCTGAAATGTGTCAGACGCTGTGTTAGATGCTGAGAACACCAAACAGGTAGAGCTTCCTGCCCTCACGGAGCTCCTAGTCTAGTGGGGGAATAAAATAATAAACAGTATTAGTAAGTACACAATGTAATATTTTAGATAATGATATGTACTAAAAAGAAAATTAAGGTTGGGAAGAAGGCAGAGGTGCTGGAGCAGGTTTATAGGTTTAGGTAGTTCAGGAAATGTGTCAGTGAGAAGGTAACATTTAGGGAATGACCTAAATGAAGTGAGGAAACAAACCATGTGGATGAAGAGGGAAAGATATTCTGGGCACAAAGACAACAAACAAAAAGTCCTGAGATGGGTGTATGCCTGGTGTGTTGACAACCCAGGGAAGTGGCCGGTGTGGTGAGAAGAGCAGCAGATCATGTAGGTTCTGATGGGTCACAGGGTGAACAATTTTACTACAAGAGATATGAGGGGTGGTGAATTTTGAGCAGAGGCATCATTGCCTTTGACTTGTATTTAAACAGGATTTCACTAGATATTCTGATGAGAACAACCATCAGGGGTTTGTGCAGGGGCAAGTGTGGAGGTAGGGGTCAGAGTTAGGAGGCTATTATAATACTGTAAGTTATCTTGAAAGTGGATCTGACAAGATACACTGATTGTGTAGGTGGGAGGGAGAAAGAAAGAGAGAGAGAAGAAAAGGGTGACTCCAGAATGCACAGGCTGAGGAATCAGAAGAATACAAGTGTTTAATTGAAAATAAGGAAACCTATAGAAGGAGCAGATTTGGGAGGGAAGACCAAGAGCTAAATGTTGATCCATCTGGAGTAAATTTTTTTGTATGTTATGATGTAGGGGTCAAGGTTCATGAATTTCCCTATGGATATCAAATGGTCCCAGCATCATTTATTGAAAGATTTTCTTGTCCCATTGGATTGCTTTGGCATCATCATTGAAAATCAACTGATCATATCAATTTGGGCTATTTCTGGGCTCTATTCCATTTCAGTGTTCTATTTGAACACCCTTATGCCAATAGATACTGTCTTGATTTCTAGGGTTTAGGAGCTCTTTTATGGACATATTTAATCTGAGGTGCCTGTTAGACCACCAAGTAGAGACATTAGGTAAAAAGCTGGTTATGAGTCTGGAATTCAGAAGAGACCAGCCAGTGCCAGAGAAATAAGTATGGTGCCTTCCCCATAGAGATGGTGTTTAATGTCTTAAGACTGAGTGAGAGCACCTAGGGGGTGAGTATGGATGAAGGAATCCAAGTACACAGGGACGGCAGGCTTAACCCTGGGGAATGAGCCCTGGGTGCAATTCAAGTGCTACAAGGAGGAGAAACTGACCAACTACGTCAAAGCTGATGACAGGTCCTAGAAGATTAGGAATGAAAATGAACCACTGAAGTTAGCAATGAGGACGTCATTGATGACCTGGGTAAGAGTAGATTCTGTGGATTGGCAGGGGCAAAAGTCTTGACTGGAATGGGTTCAAACAGAATGGGAGAAGATAAATTGGAAACAGCCATCATGGACAACTCTTTAAGGAAAGACTTAGAAATGGGAAGCAGTAAGGCAGTTCCTGAAATAAGAATTGGTATCTACTCAGGGTATATACTAAATTGAGCTAAATGACAGAATTTTTAAGTGTTAATGATAATGATCCAGTGGAGAGAAAAGTCTGATGTTGCAAGGGAAAGAGGAGAAAATTGCTGGAGTGATGTCCTTGAGTAGGTGAGGGGAGAAGATGGAGCACCACTGGAGATGTTGACCTTAGCAAGGGACAGAGATGGTTCACTACAGAAGAGAAGGTTGTATCCACAGGAGCAGAGCAGAGAGGAGCACAGCTGTCCTCGGAATTGGTCATGACTGCTCCAATAAAAGTGTATCATTTGCATTTTTGTAGGTTTAAGAGCCTGAGAAGACCTTGCAGATTTAAACAAAGGGTCTGAGCAGGATGAAGCTAAGAGAAGAGACAATGGGGAAGAAGGGGGTAACTGACTACGATGATCCCTTTCCACCTGCCAGTTCCTCTCTCCTTGGCTCCACTTGCCAACATCATCATGTACAAAGACCCCCATGGACATCCCAACAGACGTCCCCTATGAAGCCTGCTTTCCTTTCTCACCACACCTTCCACCCTCCCTCTCTTCTGTCCACTTCCTTCTTCTTCTCCATTCCCCATTCTCAGGTAAGCAATGGCTTCCCTTCCTCCTTCTCCCTCTCTCTTTCCCCAGTTCCTCTCAGCTTTCCTGACCCTCCATTTACTGACCCATCTCTTCTCAGGTTTCAACTAGTCCTTTCTACCATGTGGTATCTCATGTGGCATCTGATGTGGCAATGTATCTCTTTATGAGAAGGTTCTATCTCCCAACTCTGGCCCTACTCTTCTGTGTCCCTGAAGCTAGCAAGGTTCTCTGGGTAAAGTCTGGACAGGTTTAAGGAAAGGAGAGGGCAATAGAGCCAGGGAGGCAGAGGAGAGCAGGGAACTGACATTAGCTGGTACTGCCACGTGCCCTGCTTCCCAAATAAGGAGACTAAGGCTAAGAAATGTGATGTCATGTGCTTAGGACTACAAAACTCCTGAGCAGTAGAACCATGATTAAACCAAATACTAACTAAGAAAAGGACCAGACTAGATGATGAACAAGCTTCTTCCATCTCTATGAGTCTTTCTCAAGAACATATACAAGCTTTTATTTTACCATGGGTTCACTGTGGAAGCAAATGAGAAACAGTCCATGGCATATGTCACAGTAATAAAATATTGATAATCAAGATCAGAAACAAAATGAGAACAGAGGAGACCTATGATACAGCTGATGGTTCTACAAATGCCAACTTGGAACAGGTTTTTATAATACTTTATCATAATAGTAAAGGATACAATGTCCCAGACACTAACAAGCATCATATCAGTGAATCCTCCAATAGTCCCATGGGGCAGGTTGGATTACCCTCATTATATAGACAAGGAAACTAGGACTTAGAGAGAGTAAATAACATGTCCAATGTCACACAATCAATAAATCCAGAAATCAGGACTCAAACTCAGGCAGCCTGATCAAGAGCCTTAATTCTGAAACATAGTGCTGTCCCTTCAATAGCTACTACTCACGGTTGCTACTTTCAGGGACAAAGAATCAGAGACTCTTAGCGTGAGAAAGGAGTTTAGAAATGAAATTTCTCATTCATTCTTATTTATTGTTTTTACTAGAGCAAGATTTTATTTTTGATAATAAAAGTGTTCTCCTGAAACATGCCAACTTCATGTACATGTTTAAGGAGTTTTTTAATGGCATAAGGAATGGGTTCCATTTTCTGTATTACTTTTTTCTATCTTTATCTTTTTTTAAAATGTTACATTCAAAAAATATGAGATCCCCATATATCCCCCAGCCCCCTCACCCCACTCCTCCCACATCAACAACCACTTTAATCATTGTGGGACTTGCAAGTTCTCATTTATTAATTGAGGAGACTGGAGGAGAGCAACTGAAGGACATGGTCTGGACATTTAAGGACAGAATTGAATTTGGGACCAGTGCTCATTTACCTATGTTTTTGCTCGTATTTTTTTTTCCTTAGGCCACCATCAAATTGGATAAAAAGACTCCCTACATTGCTGAGGAAAATCTCTTTTCCTGATTACAGTTGCAATCAGCTTTATATGCAATCAACTGACTACATAACCTGAATCCTGTTATGATTTTACTCAATGCAATAGCGAACTAATTACAGACATCTTAGGGAAGGAATCCATTCAACTCTGCAAAAAAAGGAGAAATAACGGTTGTTGGAAAAGTAACCCCTTTACCAAAGGTCCTCTTCAAACCCAACATTTTCCATCATCTCATCCCTCAAGCCTCAACCATGCCTCCAACCATTCCCTCCCCCAGACTGATTATCATCAACTTAGAAGATGACTGAACTGAGAAGATTGAAAAGGTAACAATATCTTATGAGGGATAGTGCCAGAGACCAGGATAGCAAATGTCACAGCAACGGTCACACTGCTTTGGTCAAGGAGAAGATCCTAGAAGACTCATGATGTCTGAAGATATATTTTTGTATGTTTGTAGTCATCTGAAGGAGACCCTATGAAACAATCCTAATCCTGGGAACCTATATGAGTTTTCTCATATGCAAAATTTCTGCAGATGTGATTAAGTTAAAACTTCAGATGGGAGAATTGCCTGGATCAAAACACCGGACTTCCAATGCCATCACATATATTCTTATAGGAGGAACATTTGACCACAAATAGAAAATAAAGTGGTATTAAAACAGTAAAGACTGTAATTAGAATCCTTGAGGGCTGAAGCAAATCAGCCACAACAATCAAATTATTCATTGCAATAAGGCTCTTAATATAGGTATTCCGTGGTGGAATCCTGATGGATTTTAGTACCAAGCATGGGGTGGTGCTATAACAAATACTAAATATGTGTAAGTGACACTGAAAATGGTTGATGGGTGAAGACTGGAAGAATTTTGAGGCCTCTGATAAAGCCTAGATTTCTTCAAGGAGAACATTGGTAGAAATATAGACATTTGCTTCTGTTGAGAGCTCAAAGGAAATGACAAACAGTTACCTTAAAAGGGAAAGCTGATAATCCTTTTATATAGAAGCAGAGCATTGCTGAATTTTGTCTGAGTGTTTTTTGTGTGAAAAGCAGAACTCAAAATCAATAAACATCTACACATAGCCTAAGAGATTTCCAAGTGAAGGGTTCACACCATGTCCCAGGTTCATCTTGCTACATATGTAAACTACAGGAGGAAAGGAAAAATGGTAAAGTGAAAAAAAAAATGTTAAGTAAAAGGAACTATGAATTATGATTTGAATAATACTCCATCTGTCTAGATTACAAAATATGCTAAATTTAAGATATCAACTGTAAAGAAAGAATGAACTGGAAATAAGGTCAAGGGAGACTTGACAACTTTTGCAAGTGAAAAGACATTAGGCATATGCATATGGATGACTCCAAACAAGGAGCAGAAACAAGGAACAGAGATGGGAATATCCTGGAAAGATCTGTGGAGGACCCTCTTGTCTAATGTGAAATAGAGAGAAGACATGTGCAAATGTAATACCAGATACTCCTAGATATTAGGTATTAAATTTTAAATAATATTTCACTTATTTTTTCTAATATATAATTAAAAGATGTATAATTCACTGTGGTTATATTATTCAGCCTCCCATACATACATCCTGCATCATATGAGCAATAGTTGCTTAATGGACATTTTTTACTGACTTTAAGAAGAGTATCTATAGCTACCCAAATAGATTTCAACCCATCTTTTTAATCAAATTTTAGATTGAATTCATCCTAACTTGTCTTATTTTATAAACTTCCTGGAAACTTCCATGCAACTATGTCAGAAGCACACATATTCCAAATTCTGCATTTGTATACTGCTTTGTAGCAAAGTCTATCTGAGTCATATAAAGAGAACATTAAGTCACCAGTTATTTCAATCTATGAAATATATGCACATTTTTTATGTTATTGAAGTATATCACTCATGCATAAACTTACATAAACAATATGTGTCTTGTAATAACTGTGAACTTACAAAACAAACTATATATAACATCATGCAGGACTCTCATACCTCACCCTGCCACCAGTTCCTTGCATTGTTGTTAGACACTTTTAACTAGTTATTAAAGAACATTGTCAATATATTACTACTAACTAAAGTATTTTCCCCCAACCCACCCTATTGTTATTATTATATTTGAATCACTTATATATGAAGATACAAAAACAATAAGTTTATAGTAAAAGTTGTGAACTTACAAAGCAAACATGCATACCATCATACAGGAGTCCCATACATTGACCCTTCACCAACACCTTGCATTGTTGTGAGACATTTCTTACACATGAAGAAAGAATATTGTCAAAATCTTACTACTAATTATAGTCATTATCTTACATTTGGTGTATTTTCCCCCAAAATACCCTGTTATTAAATTTTTAGTATATTTTTATGATAGAAGTCATAATCCTATGAAACAATCATGCACATGTGCAGAATTCCCAAACATCCCCCTAGCAACACACCACACTGTGGCAGGATATTTGTTACAGGTAAGATAATGTCATCTTATTATTACCACCTCCATAGTGTACATTTGGCACACATTTTGCATATTGACCCATTATCAACAAAGTACATCTTTGGCATAGTTGCGAGAATATTATATTATTACTGCTAACCACAATCCATAGTTCACTCCAGCTGTATTTTTCCCATGCTTCCCCACTTTCCCACCACCTTGCAGTAATAATGTACATTAGTTCCCTGAGACCTTGTTTGATTTTTTCCATTCTTTTCTTCCTCTGTTCTTTTGTATGTTTACTTTCAGAGGTCATTTATTAAGCTCACCAATCCTTTCTTCTGCCTCCTCAAATCTACTATTTGATTCCAATATTTTTAATTTGACTTATTGCACCATTCATTTCCATAGGATCTGGGTTTTTTCTATGTATCCCTTCAAATTTTGCTTTGTGCTCATCCAATGTCTTCTTAATATCCTTAATTTCTTTAGCCATCTCATTGGATTTATTAAGGAGATTTGTTTGCACATCTATAATTACTTGTCTCAACTTCCTTTATGTCATCTGGAGGCTTATCTTGTTCTTTTAACTGGGCCATATCTTCCTGTTTCTTGGTGTGGATTATAATTTTTGTTGTGTCTTGGCATCTGGCTTACTAGAGTATTTATTCTAGGTGCAGCTTTTCTCATTAGTTTCAGTCTTCCTGGCCTTTCTCCCTTGCTGGTTGTGCAGTAGGAACCAAGGATGTATTTGCTATTACAAGATATGGAGGCTGAAGCTGCCCTCATTGCACCAGGTACCAAGGAAGCTTCTCCCAACTTTCTCCTTTGCCAGGGGTAGGGACAAAGTCACAGCTTTGTGGAATAATACAAGTTGTGTTGGCCTAGACTGTAGCTGCCCAGAGAGATTGATGAAGCTTCACATCCCTTTCTCCCTTGCCTTGGTTAGGGGTGGAGCTGTAGGTGTGGGCCACAATCTATGCAGTGCAGGTCCAAAGATGACCACAGGTGCCCTGGTAGAATTCTGATTATTCAGTCTTTGCCTGCCAAATGTACCTGCGTTTACCTGGATAGTCATGTACAGGGTCTGCCATCCTCCTCCCTGCCAGAGGTGGGGCTGAAGCCTGGTCTAAGATTTCAGGGTGATCTGGGTGAAATAAACTGGTTCCTACAGTCACTGTGATTTTGTTCAACCCATTTTCCCCTCACGCTTGGGACAGGATCAAAATGGAGGACAAAGGCCTCTTTCAGATTCAACAGTTTCAAACTTTAGATGTTCTTAGGGTTATACTTTACTGAGCCAGATTTACTAATCAGTAGCTGAAAGCAGTGGCCAAACATCTCTTCCCTACCCCCTGTTTTTGGGAATGGAGCTTCCAACTCCAGCCACAGAATTGCTCCTGGGCGACTCTCATTACCAACATCAGGTGATCAATTGCCTCTGAGATTGGCCAGTAATTTCCTAGAGAGGCTGCCGCAGGTCCCCCAGCTTCCTCCATGTAGAGGTGGGGCTGGGGCCTAGGCTAGACCTGCAATATGTCCTGTATGGAAAGAATCCAGTCCCCACCAGTGCTGTGATTTTCAGTCCTTCCTGCTTCCCCTCATGCCAGGCGCAGAGTTGAGATGGCAGCTACCGGCCTCTTTCTCACTTGAACATATTCAAACTTTAGCTGTTCTTAGGGTTATATTTTGTCCACCAAATTTACTCAGCAGTAGCTGCAGTTGGTGCCCAACTGTCTCTTCCTCCCCTGTTTTTTGGAAGTGGAGCATTCAATTCCAGCCTCAGAACAGCTTCTGAGGTGGCTTTTCCCTACCGTGGAGGATGGGCACCAGCCTCCGTGGCTTGGAGTGCTCTACTTATGAGTCTTCTCTGCAGATGGGCAGTCTCGTCCTTCCATTCCTTCAAGTATGTTGCAGGATGTGCTTCTGGTCTCCTGGAGCCCCCAAGCAGGTGTATCAGCTAGCTCAAGAGCTCTGCATGTTTTCTAACTGTGTCCTGTAGCAAGAGCTGACTCTAGACGCTCCTTTGTCTGCTTCATCTTGCTGGCTGTTCTCTCAGGTTACGCACATTAAAAGAATATATGTAGAAATATATTTGAAGATATTATGAGGAATTGGAAATATTCCAAAGTTCCCATTTATTTTATCCTAATGCACTTGTTTCTTGTACAGCACCATGGCCCTCTAATAGAATCCAGTTGTAACCAAACTTTTCTAATTTAAAAGAAAGGCCTATTAGAAGTCCTCCGTATTTATGAAATTTCAGACTCCATATTCATTCTCCCTTTCCACAATATTGGTTTGTGCTCTCCTAAACCAGAAGATTTTTGAGAATGTTATATAATCAAAAACACTGTCAGCTGAGCTGAAAGGGGCAAAAAGAGGACAAAATTAAAGAAGGCTGTGGAATACATACATACTGATAAAACTATGAACTTCAAAAAACTTTTGAAGAAAAACAAAGTATGATACCTTATTTTGCCAGGCTGCTATCACAGGTACTAGAGAATGGGATGGCTTGAACCCTGGGAGTTTTTAGGCCCACAGCTTCGAGGTTAGGAGAACTCCACTACTGAGAAAGCAGCAAGGCAATGCTTTCTCCCCAAACTCTATAACATTCCAGTGCTGGCCACCAGAGATCCTTGAGGTTCCTTGGCTAATACTCCTGCTTGCATTCATAGCAATGTCCTCTTCCTTCTCTTCTGGTTTCTGTTGACTTCTGCCTTCTGGTCCCTCCCTGTGGATTCTCTATCTTTGAAGGAATTTCTCAAGCTTATAACAGAATCCAGTGATCTGAATTACAGCCCCCTTTCAATCAGGTGTCCACACCCTACCTCAGATAACATATTCGAGGTCCTACCTACAATGTGCCCACACAGACAGGAATACCGACAAGGATTAAGAATACGTATATAATAAAATCTACACCAGATAAGACAGAGGCCAGTTCTGCACGGAGAGTTATAACAAACATGGGCTCAGAAACCAGAGACCTGGGTACAGAAGCCAAAGCCCGAGGTCCCAAGGGCAGAGACGTGCCACCAAGGACAATCCATAGGCTACAGAGATGACCCCAGGCAATGAACCTAACAGAACTTCAGGATTTCAAAATTGCTTAGGAACAGTGCTTCTCTTCTTCCTGTCATCCTCCCCCTCTTGGAATCAGGATGTCTGCAACATTTATACTATGCCTGTCCCACCTTGGTATTTTGGAATCAGTAAAATTCTTTTCTAGTTGCTGTTCTACAGAGAGAAATGAATTTGTCCCAGATTGTACCATACTGAGATCCAATGCCTCAATGCCTACTGAGGTATTGAGCTACCCCTGTAAAATACAATCAGGGGACGCAGAGCAGAAGGGCCTGCCCCAACAGAGGGTCCAGTAGGTAAGGAGGGAGAGTGACACAAGACCTTCAGAGGAGATTCTGAACTTTTGCTGGCCAGGATTACACCTTTATGTCAGATTTGGAGGACAATAGCATTGATCAGAGGAAGGGAAGGAGAAGGAGAGGAGTCAAAATAGGAAAGTTTAAATAAAGGAGGCACAGGGAAGAGGTAGTTGATCCATCAGGGAATAAAATACTCTGAAATGGGCTTTCATTTCATCTTTTTGATCACAAAAATAGCCATCAGAAGAATCTAGAATTAGTCTGCCAGGCGGTAAAAGACATGTGATGGGAGAGAGTGTTGATGTGGGGGGAGTGGGAGGTGGGGGCGGTGGGGTTGATTGGGACCTCGTATTTTTTGAACATAATTTGTAAAAATAAAAATTAAAAAAAAATTTATAAACTCAAAAAAAAAAAAAAAAAGACATGTGGTGCAGTCAACCCAAAGTCAGGCTGGTGGCCAGCTAAGGAGAATGTGAAGCAGATCAAAGACGATTGAGCCTAGAACACCCAGACCTCAGGGGACCTGTCAGGTAACTATACACCAAGAGCAGGCCCAGATGAGTCAGCCAGGCCCCCATATGAACAGACTGCACAGCTCACCAAAAACTCACCAGCTAATGCTTTATGACACTGGTGTTGGGCATGATATCTTACATGACAGTGGCTAACTGCTATATTTTCATCTTTTAAATTGTTATTCATTGTTAAGCCACAATCTCCTCCCCAGACCTATTTTCCATCCTATCACTAAAAAATTGCATAGTGTATATTTTTCATATGTGTTTTTTTCTCATCAACTAAATTGATAGGAGGGATTTTTGCAACTGACAGAGGAACCACTTAATAAAAGTTTCTTGAGTGAATGAATGACATGGATTTAATGATTAAAATACTTCTCATTACTAAGAGTAAAGAGCAGTTATGTGTATCAGAGAGTTTGGTGTATTCTCCTCTTGTTTGATGAGACATTTGGTTAAACTAAATTTCATCCACCAACATATTTATGAAGAAACTTCAGAAATAAACCTAGAATATCTGGAGTATTCCACCAGCACACTGAGAATAATGTGTTCATTAAAATTTATCCAGGGAAGCTCATGTGGCTCTACTGATAGAGCATCCGCCTACCACTTAGGAGGTACAGGGTTCAAAGCCAGGCCCTCCTGGCCCATGGGGTGAGCTGGCCCATGCACAGTGCTGATGGGCACAAGGAGTGTCAAGCCATGCGGGGGTATCCACCATGTATGGGGAGCCCAATGCACAAAGAGTGCACCCCAAAAGGAAAGCCACCCCATGCAAAAAAAGCACAGCCTGGAGAGCTGATGCAGCAACATGATTAAAAAAATGAGACAGATTCCTGGTGCCACTCATGAGAATACAAGTGAACACAGAAGAATGCACAGGGAATAGATGCAGAGAGCAAACAACAGGGGTGGGGGGAGGGCGGGTGAAAGGAGAGAAATAAATAAATAAATGAGAATAAAATAAAAGAATAATAAATAAACTTTATTCAAATTGTTCAAGTTACAGCAGACTTTAAAACCATGAATTCCTTCAGTGCTAGAGGATGGTAAGAGAGAAAGTTGACAATTGGTGAAAGAGTTCACAAGGAAAGTTCTCACACATTTCTAGAAGCTTAAAACTGAAGAATTAGAGAGTTGCCATGAAAGAATGAGAATAGCTGACAGAGACGGAGAAAAGGAAAAGGGCTTTACAAAAGGAGACAGACTTTCAGATATTCTAGAAATATTTGGATATAGACTTTTCTAGTTAGCCAGGGTGAAATGGGCTGGCTTCCACAAGAAGTATTTATTAACTTACAAACTTACAATTTTGAGGCTGAGGAAAATGTCTAAATCAAGGCATCATCAGGCAATGCTTTCTCCCCAGAGACCAGCTACCAGTGATGCTAGAATCCTCTGTTACATGGCAAGACACATGGAGGCATCTGCTTGTTTCTTCTGTAACTTCCATGTTTCATTGCTTCAGATTCTTGCTGCCATGGCTTTCTCCTTCTTTGTCTGAATCTCATTCTCTTATAAAAGACTCAAGTAAAGGGACTGAGACCCACAGTGATCCAGGCATGAACTGAAGTAACCTACTCAAACGGTTCCACCTACAATAGGTTACACCTGCAGAATGGATTCACCTTAAGATCCTACTTTACTGAGGTCCACACTGCTTCACATCATCAAATATACATATATTCTATTTGAATTACTTTTTTCTTTTTTAAACAGATGGAGCATACAACATTAGGTAATATTGTTGGTAAATATTGTAGGTAAAGAATAAAATTATATGTGCATTTCAAATATATGGGAATAAGATGAAGTAAACACAGACCTTATAAAAATATAGAAAACATTTAATTTTTGGCAAGTTTTATGGTTCAACCATTTCATAGGAGAACTATAGAAATAGCATGGCAATTGCAGGAATATAAAGCTCACTGAAATCAACATATGTCATTGGCTGAGCATCATCCTTTATAACCTAAGAATTCTTCAATGAATATAGTATATTAAGGCACCCACAATTATTATTTGATGAAAATAAGAAATGAAAATAGTTATCTAAATAAAAAAACAAGATAGAGGAGCAAATCAAATCATCTTTTGTGACACTGAAAAGAAAGGCTTGGATGGCAAAGTGTCCAGGGAAGAAAGAGTAAGGGAGGAAAATGACCTTCCACAGGGGAAGTTTTGCTTATGAAGGATCAAGGATTTAATCTTGGGAAGGAACAGAGTTGGAGGATGATGGGGGAGAAGGAAGAAGATGGAAAAGATAAGGAAAGAAGATGATGAATTTTTAAACATTAAGGAGATACAATGAAAGAGAATCAATTCATCACTCTATAAAGTTTAAAAGACCCTAGCCTAGAGGGTCAATTGAGTCTTTTGATGTGGCAAAGTGAAAAAAAGATTTCTATGGTACAGTCTCCTAAAGGGTGTGGTTTCTCAGACTGACAGAGGAAGCAAACACATTCAAGTCTATTTGAGGAGGAAGCAGCTGGTGCTGCAAGACTCACTGCCCTACAGCCCTGGGGAGGAGGTTTGTGTTCGAGGTTGAAGCACTGTGGGAGGATAGTCATCATACTGCTGACAGTAATAATCTCCCAAATCCTCAGACTGGAATCTGCTGATGGTGAGAGTGAAATCTGTCCCAGACCCACTGCCACTGAATCGATCAGGGACCCCAGATGGCCGACGAGAAGCATAATAGACGAGCAGTTTAGGAGCCTGTCCTGGTTTCTGCTGGTACCAGTTTAAGTAGCTGCTAACACTCTGACTGGCCTTGCACTTGAGGGTGACTGTCTCTTCCACAGATGCAGCCACAGAGCCTGGAGACTGGGTCATCACGATGTCCCCACTGGCACCTGCAACCGAGAAGAACATAGAGCATACAGTAAATCACAAATGTATAAAATATGTATCTAAATGTAGGTTTTCTTATTATCATATATATTCAGATCTGTTTTAGATGAAATGGTTTGCTCATTCTGCATGTTAAAACCATTCTCCAGATTTATAAAGATAATACTCTTCTAAACCTCTCACCTGAGGCCCAGAGCACCAGCAGGAAGAGCAGTTGGGAATGTGACATCATCTTGCTCATCAGCTGATGCACTCAGGCCCAATCTCCAGGGAAACTGCATTAATAGAGCCCTGAGCAGACAACCAAGTCCCTGAGGAGCATATGCAAATCAATAGAGAGTATAAAGTCAAACGTACCTGTTCAGTGAGTTGTGAAGATAAATAATGGATGGAGATAAAAATACCATGACCACAGGAAATGGAACTACACTCCTGTAAAAGGCAGGAAATCAACTTAATACCACAACTTTCAACAATATTCAGCACAATTCAGAAAATGAAATATTTTATCCGCAATTGTGCTCTTTCAAATCAACTGCACCCATCTTGAAAACAAAAGGAATTTGTAAGAAAATACATGCATCTGTAAGTGTAATATCAGAACTTAATTAATTGTTATAAATATGGTGCCAAAACCTAGGTGGAATAGACTCATATCATTGGATAGATTAAGATGTAGTGCACATATGGTCTATCTATCTCAGTCTATTCTAAATTTTAACATCCCAAAGGAACCTCACTTGATATACCCAAAAACAGTCCTCTATATTGCCCTTAATACAATATTACTCCCAGAAAGGAGTCATCAGATATTTACAAGTCACCATTAGCATGATCATTTAAATCGACCACTTTCTAAAATCACTAATGATGTGATTAGCAGATCTGAAGTGTAACACCTCCACCTAGTGGTCATAGGTAAAATGGCTTCAGCTCCCAAGGTCAGATAGAACCTTTCTTCATTTATTCCTACCCAAAACTGATGATACTTTTAGAATTATGCAAATAATAATATCATGAACACTTCTAAGCATAGGACATTAAATTATGAACAAGTAGAATGATTCATTTTACTGAGAGATTACACAGTAAACAAGTAACATTTCTGAAGCCTTTACTACCATGCCTCTCTGTGACTTCCTCCTCTGTTACTCAGGAAAGGACCACGTGAACCTGGTCCATTTCAGAAATAACCCTCTGCATGAACAGTCAGAGGTAAGAGAAAATTTAGGACACTTTAGCAATTATATGGGTAAAAAATTCTGCCACTCTCATGAGTATATCTTTTCCTGCAGACTTTTTCCAAAGCTCTTGAGCTTTCCCATGATGTGGAATGTCCTAGGGCATGTATTGTTCTAATTCTAATTAATAAGCTCATTTTCTGTAGTTTTTCTCCTTATGAGCACTTTATCTTAGGAGAATGTCCCCTCCCAGCATTCAGGAATGGTGCTGCAGATGCCCACGTCATCAGGGAAGGCATTCCTTCTCATCTACAATCCTCCCTGTTCTTAGACCACCAAGTATCTGTGTTTAGACGATGTTAATAATTAATTCAGGTTTGTTTTTACACCCATGTATTTTTTCCTCCTCTTCCATGAAGTTGCATTTAATAAACATTCTTAAGTTTACTTACTTTGCTTGAATTTCTACTCCTTAATTGATAGGTTTCCTGCATCAGTGCAATATAATTTCCTTCCCATTCTTACACACATTCAAAAATTTAAAGTCACCATGGATGACAGGATGATAAAATAGGATGTGTCATGTGAAGGGTAACTGGCTCAGAGGGGACAACATAAAATGTGAAGTAAGGAAATATTGTCTTCAAGTAGGGGAGAGTTGGCCTAATGCATGAATAGAGGAGGGGGCTACCCTTCAAAGCCCAGGGAAGAGCATGTCAGAAAATGAACAGGACTTGGGAAGATGGTCCTGGATATTTAAGAAAGACTAACGAAACAGAGTGTGAAAGCAGAACGGGCATGATCCAAGAGGAAAATTAATTCGATGAAAGGTTGAGGCTTAGGTTATATACTATGAGAATCCATGGAAAAAGAGTTAGAATTAATTTTTCATTTTAGCAGGTACTTCTGGGTCAGTTTACAAGCAATAACACTCCAAAGATGCAGATACAGTGGAAGCCACTAACTTTTCAGTACAGCTGGGAAACTAGCTTTTCTATCATCTTCTTCCCTGAAGTTATATAATGATTTTAAAAAGTGAAATTTTCCAAATGATCTCCCAATGCCAAAGATCCAATTTAGGCCAAATCAATCTTTGGTAAATGATTTAAAAAGAACACATTGTGGTAAGTAGAATTCTAAAAAAGCCTGGGGACTACTGCCCCTAGTATATGCACACCTTCTCTCAGTTGTTTAAACACTATCCAGGTGCTGCTGTGACGTGATTTTGCAGATATCATTAAAGCTGTTGACTTTAAGAAGGGGTGTCCATTAAATCTTGTTCTACTGGTCAGAGAGAAAGAGCCCAGAGAAATTCATAAATAATTAGTATTTGAAATGGGAAAATTCATCTGAAGTTGGTTGTGGAGATCCAGGGGACCATGTGGCAAGGAATGTGGGCAGGCTCTGGGAGGAGAGAGCTGACAGTCAGCAAGGACACGGGATCTCAGCACTGCCACCTGAGGAACTGTTTCTGCCAAACCCCATGAGCTTGGAAGAGAACTCTGTGCTCTGGACAGAAGGCAGCCCTCTTTAACCATGTAGGAACCTGAGAAGAGAATCATCAACACTGGACCCAGACTACAGATCTACAAAACTCTGACCTAATAAATTGCTTGTAAGTTATGGAAAGAGAGAAAAGTGATATATATATATATGTGTGTGTGTGTGTATTAAAATAAACCACATGCTAAAAGGGAAGTCATATATCCAGATACAAGAGTTATCATCCCATTTAACTCACAGCTGAATGGTGTTGCAACATTTCTTCTCATGAAATACGGTATGCTTTATGCCCCTTTCACCCATGGATGATTTCCTGATGTGTTATCACGTCCACAGGGTCAGAGCTCAATACTGTGCTATGAAAATACAGGTAAGAGCAGACTAGCTTCGAAGGTGGTGAGGAACTGTCCCCTCTGTTTCCATGGCAATGTTCTCTGACAACTGAATAAATTCTAGACCGGGCTGTGGTAAGAGAGGGCAGTGAACTGGGAACATCCCAGGTAGACCTGAACCAAGCTGCTGTCTTCACATTTGCTTAAACCCTGGAGTGCTTTAGATTCCTAAATGTGGATGACTCCTTCCTTCTACATGAGACAGAATGGTAGTGTTGCATTTTGTCTTGATCTAAGCAATAAACTGTCTTATGCTTCCATTTATTTAGAATTTATAATTCTACATATTTTATTTAATTTTGTATACTCCTGTTGTTCAAATGACCAAAAAAATCTTAATTAATTATAAATAAAATCAACTTAGCAAGTATATTGTCTGGGCTTAGCTTATCCTTCCCTATTAATTTACCAGGGGTCAGTAAAGCCAAGTGCTGTTGTTGCAGACATGCAATCAGGCTGATTGATATATGAGGCACAATTCACATGCAGCCTGTTCTAACATGCTTGAGGGTTCTCAAACAATTCTACAGTATCAATGGAATTCTTTTCCCCAGTATAGATTCCCCAATGAATGTGCTCAATGAGTTTGGGCATGAATGGATGAAAGTAATGTGTTAGCAAATTCATAACATGAAGGCAACATTAATCTTTAAACTTGAAATGATGAGGCTTGTTGCCAACTGCATAGAATATTGATGTACAGAATAAAAGATAATGCTGTTGCCTTAAAATGGGAACAATGCATTAGCAGTGCCCAAGACATTTTTCAGTCACACGATATTCCTGCAGCAGATTCATGGAAACCAAATGCATGTGGTGACCTGCATTTGAATCTGGAAGGGGCACAGGAGAAGAAAAAAAATTAGATACATCTGAATGAAGTCTGGAATATTCTTACTAAATTTGTACTTATGTAAATCTCTTAGTTTGACCAATGTACCATGATTATGTAAGATGTTAACATTAGGGAGAAGTGAGCAATAGTGTGCGGGGACTCTCTGGACAGTTTCTTCAACTTATATAGGAATCTAAAATTATTCAAAAACAAACACATATTTAACAAAACACGAGGAGAGAGATCTCAGTATAGCTGAGTGAACACTGTATTTAACCAAGTGAGATCTGAAATGATGAAGTCATGTCCTATACTAAAGCCAGACCCCATCTGCAGTGACATTAAAATGCTTGCTCCAGACATCCAACATCTCCCATGACAAGTGAGAGCTGCACAACTTGAAATAGTGACTTTTTGACTCCTGATTTTCCTCACCTCATTGGACCCTTTGTTCCAAACAAAACTACCTTAGAGCATACTCTTCAACCAAGGTGTATGTCCTAAGGGTAGGCAAAAAGGTTTTCTCAGGGGTTCATGGCCAAGAATAAGTTTAATGGAATACATTTCTAGATCTATGTGTTCTGCTCAGATTCTTTCTTATATTGGATCTTTCCAAGAACAGTCAAGTTGAGCTGCTGATTCTCCTTTCCCACCTCATGTGCACAATCACCCTGAACTGCTTTAATAAGATGAGTGAGCACTCACTCCTCTTACCATAGGCATTTCTGTGGGATCCAAAAAAATATACAGCAAGAAATGCAGGGATTTTTCAGAGATCCACGTGGGTCAACATACAGAAATTGATTAGCTCTAGAAGCTGGCAACTCTCCTGTGGTGCTAAATATTTCACACCCAACAAACTGAAGGAAGATATACTTGAGGTGTTACAAAATACTCCAACTTGCAATCAGGAAATTTCAAAATTCATCGCTTGAGTCCACCTTGTTTATTCTTGTTTCTTCTGTATTTTAATAACAACCTGTTCGAAAACTTTCCATTTACTAATTGGATCTAGCTAAACACTACAAGCAGGAATTTCCCACTTTTTTGAATAATGAGATTAAAGATCCCCAACTAATTTTGAATATAATTTCAGAAAAATTTACATGATTTCTTTACAAAATGTTCATTAACATAGAAAGCACCTTGGTTACTTTATGCATTTCAGCAAAGGAGAAGGTGTGGAATGGATTATTTTGTTTTTATTCAATATCAAATTGTCTAGGTCCCTATATAATTACTCGTGTGTGCATGTGTGTACAGATATCTGTGCTTAGACATATATATTTTTTATATATATGTATTATAATATTTATGTATATAAACATTTGTAAATTTTGATCACTATAATTTCTCTTGGGGTGAATAGAATAACACAGGTTTCTTGGATCAAAGTATGCAGAAGTCTCTACGAAAATCAAATAAAGGAAAATCTCATCATCTTTCCCTTCTTAAATGGGAAAGGAAATTATTCTCTTTTTTTGGCTTTATTCATTTTTTTAATATTATATTCATTCTTAACACTACATTTTGCTTTGCAGAAATTTGTCCTATCATATCCACACACACAGATCAGTTTTCTTCAATTTTGAAGTTTTTATTTAATTTACAATAGTATTAATAAGAGGAGACATTGGGCATCCAGCAGAATTAATTTTAAGAACCTTTTTTTCTCCCCTTCCACCCAGAATTGATGCCCACAGAGAACCTCAGAATGTGAAATCAGGTCACTGCAGATGGAGTTAGTTAAATTAAGATGAGGCCGTGCTGGGATAGGGGACTAAATCCAGGGGCTGGTGTCTTTCTGAGGAGGGGACGTGGAGACTCGGAGCCACGGAGGAGGGCGGTGTGAAGACGGCAGAGAGGCAGGTGCCCCCAAGCCAGGCACCGCCCAGGACTGGAGCCCCTGGGCAGGAAGGGGCTCTCCTCGCAACCTCGAAGGGCCCAGGCTGATGACACGAGGATTTTGGACCCCGGCCTCAAAAACTTTGAGGAAGATGCCCTTGGCTTTGCTGGTGTGCTCGTTCAGGTGTTCAAACATGATGGAGAGTTCAAAATATTCACAGATAAACAGAAACTAAGAGAGTATGCCATTAAGAAACCTGCCTTTGAAGAAATACTAAAGGGGCTTCTGAAGGAGGAAAGAAGAGAGCAGGAGAAGCATTATTGGAGGAAAGTGTAAGAACAACAAAAAGGCAAAAATAGAAATAAAAACAACTTATGAAATACACAGATCCAATGAAAATATGGCTAATGTAAGTAATTCCCGTGTGGAGCTGGCCCATGTGCAGTGCTGATGTGCGTAAGGAGTGCCATGCCACGCAGGGGTGTCCTCCGCATAGGGGAGTTCCACCTGCAAGGAGCGCTCCCTGTAGGGAAAGCTGCCCAGCGTGAAAGAGAGTGCACCCTGCCCAAGAGTGGTACTGCACACACAGACAACTGACACAATCAAGGTGACACAACAAAAAGAACCAGATTCCCAGTGCCGCAGATAAGGATAGAAGCTGTGACAGAAGAACACAATGAATGGACACAGAGAGCAGGTAATAGGCAGGGAGGAGGGGAGAGAAATAAATAAATAATATTTTTAAAAAATCCTCACCTGTCAAGAAACACAAATTGGCAGAATGGTTAAGGAAATATGACCCATCTATATGTTGTCTACAAGAAACTCACCTTAGACCCAGGGATCCAAGGAAGTTGAAAGTGAACAACTGGAAAACAATCTTACAAACAATAACCAAAAAAGGGCAGGACTAACTATACTAATATCGGACAAAATAGACTTTAAATGCGAAACTATTGAGAGACCAAGATGGACACTACATATTAATAAAAGGGGTAATCTTTCAAGAAGAGAGAATAATCATAAACATTCATGAACCTAACCAGAGCACCTCAAAATATGAGGCAAACATTGGAAAAACTAAGTAAAGGAATAGATGCCTCTACAGTTATACTGAGGGAATTTAATACAACATTATCACCAGTGGACAGAACATCTCAACAGAAAATCAATAAAAAATCAAAGATTATGAATAATATAAATGAGGGTCTGGAACTAATAGACATACACAGAACATTACAACAAAATACAGCAGGATATACATTCTTCTCAAGGGCATATGGATCATTCCGTGAGACATACCACATGCTAGGCCACAGAGAAAGTCTCAATGAATTCAGAAAACTGAAATTACCCAAATAATTTCTCTCACCACAGTGGAATTAAAGCTGGATATTTGCAAGGACCCGAGAACCAGATTAGGTGCAAAGATATGGAAGTTAAGCAACATAATTTAGAAAAACAGTGTGTCAAGGAAGAAATATCAAAAGAAATCATTAACAACCTTGAAACCAATGAAAATGACAACACAACATATCAAAACTTACGAGATGCAGCAAAAGCTATACTGTATGGAAAGAACTAACACAAATCTTTCTTTAAAACTTCATAACCATAAATACAAACATTAAAAAAGAAGAAAGAGCTAAAATTGAAGACTTAACTGCACACTTGGAGAAATTAGTAAAAAAATAAGCCAAAACAACAAAATAACAAAGGAAGTTTAAAGAAAAATATAAAAAGATCAGAGCAAAACTAAATGAAAGAAAAAATAAGAGAGAACTAGAAAAATATGCAAAAAAAAAAAGAACTGGTTCTTTGAGTAGATCAATTAAATTGACAAACCCTTAGTTAGACAAACAGAAAAAAAGAGAGAAGATGCAAATACACATAAAAGGGAATATCACCACTGACTCCACAGAAATAAAGAGTATCATAAGAGGACATTTTGAAAACCATACGCCAACAAGAAGGAAAATTTAGAGTAAAGGAAAAATTCCTAGAAACACATAAGCAGCCTACATTGATGAAAGAAGAAATTGATGACCTCAACAAACCAATCACAAGTAAAGAGGTAGAATCAGTCATTAAAAACCTCCCAGATAAGAAGATCCCTGAGAAAGACAGATTCACAGGTGAATTCTACCAAACATTCCAGAGAGAACTAACACCAATCTTGCTTTAACTCTTCCAAGGAACTGAAATAGAAGGAAGATTGCCTAACTCATTCTATGAAGCCAACATTACCTTTATACCAAAGATAAATAAAGACACCACAAGAAAGGAAAATTACAGACCAAGCTCTCTAATGAACCTAGATGTTAAACCTCAAGAAAATATTTGCTCAGCGTATTCAACAACACATCAAATGATTTATAGACCATGACCAAGTGGGTTTCATTCCTGGTATTAAGGATGGTTCAACATGAGAAAATCAATATAATACACCACATAAGCAGACCGAAGGAAAAAATTCACATGATCATATCTGTCGGTGCAGAAAAAGCATTTGAAAAAATGCAGCACACTTTCCTGATAAAAACACTGAAAAAGTAGGACTAGAAGGAAAGGTTCTGAACAAGATAAAGGTATGTATGAAAAACCCAAAGCTAACATCATTGACAATGGAGAAATACTAAAATCTTCCTCTCTAATATCAGGAACAAGACAAGGATGCCCACTATCAACCGTCCTATTTAACACTGTTTTAGAAGTACTTTCTCAAGCACTGAGCAAAGAAAAATATATAAAAGACATCCAAATTGGAAAGGAAGAAGTTAAAATTTCACTATTTGAAGGCTACTTGGTCCTATACATAAAAATCTCTGAGAAATTTACAACAAAGTTTCTAGAGCTTATAAATGAGTTCAGTAAAGTTCCAGGTTATAAGATCAATGCACAAAAACCAGTGGCATGGCTGTGCACCAATAATGAGCCCATTGAGGATAAAATAAAGAAAAACATCCCATTTATAAAAGCAACAAAAAGACTCAAATACCTAGGAATTAATTTAACTAAAGTAGTTACTGATAAATAAAGGAATATTCTGTTTTCATGTATGGGAAGACTAATCATCATTAAGATGCCTATCCTACATAAACTGATCTACAGATTTAATGAAATCCCAATAAAAAATCTACAGAGATTTTTTACCAAATTGGAAAAACTAGCTATGAAATTTATTTGAAAGGGCAAGAGGCCCTGAATAGTCAAAGACATAATGAAAAGGAAAAATGAAATTGGAGGAATCACATTACCTGACTTAAAAACATACTACAAAGCTATACTGGTTCAAATGGCATGGTATTGGCACAAGGGTAGATATAGTGACCAATGGACCTGAATTGAGAGTTCTGATCTAGATTCTCACACATATCATGTGATATTGGACAAGGCCACCAAGCCCACTTGACTGGGAGAGAATGGCCTCTTCAATAAATGGTGCTTGGAGAACTGAATATCCATATGCAAAACAATGAGAGGGGAACACCATCTCACACCTTAAATGAAAATCAACTCAATATGGATCAAAGATCTAAATATAAGAGCCAAGACCATAAAGACCTTGGAAGATAATGTAGGAAAGCTTCTACAAGGCCTTATAATAGGAAATGGTTTCATTAAATTCACACTCAAATCACAAGCAGTAAAAGAAAAAATAGATAAATAGGACCTCATCAAATTAAAAAAAAATTGCACCTCCAAGGAGATTGTTAAGAAAGTGAAAAAACAGCACACCCAGTGGGAGAAAATATTTGATAACCATATATGTGATGGGAGCCTAATTTCCAGCATATTTAAAGAAATCCTGTATCTCAAGAACAAAAAGACAAACCATTTAAAAAATGGGCAAGAGATTTGAACAGATACTGTTCCAGAGAAGAGATACAAATGGCTAAAAAGCATTTTAAAAGATGCTAAACATCACTAGCTATTAGGGAAATGAAAATCAAAACTACTGGTAGCTATTTAAAAAACAGAGGACTAAAAGTTTGGAGAGGATGTGGAGGAATGGGAACACTCATCCCCTGCTGGTGGGATATAGAAGGGGCCAGCCATTGTGGAGGGTACTTTGGTGATTCCTCAAAAAACTAACTGTAGATCTGCCATATGATCCAGCAATTCCACTGCAGGGTATATACCCAGAAGAACCGAAAGCAAGAACATGAACAGATATATGAATAACAGTGTTCATTCCTACATTATTCATTATTGCCAAAAGTTGGAATCAACCCAAATGCCCATCAACAGAAGAATTGATAAAAATGTGTTATATATACGAATTGCATCTAGCGCAGCTGTAAGAAGGAATACAATACTAACTCATGGGATAATGTGGATGAATCTTGAGGACCTTATGTTAAATGAGGCAAGACAGGTATTGAAGGACCAATATTACATAACCTCTCTGATATGAATTAAGCAAATCAAGCAGACTCAGAGAACTAGAGTCTGAAGACAGACTTACAGGAAATAGAAAGGGAGAAGAAGGTTGTGACCCATCCCCCATAAGACAAAATCTATGATAAGGTGGAAGTGAGTAGTTGTGCGGTGAAGGGATATGACAGGGGTGTAGCGATAGTACTCGGTTGGGTGGTGCAAGTTCGACAGGGGGTAGGATTCGGAGGGTGTGTTAGACCGCCCATGGAAATGGCATAGGGTTGGGAGAGGGAGCAGATGAACACTGGGGATTGGTGGATATGTGGTTGAAACTACAATGTTAGGAAAGTTCTTTTGGCAATATGACAAGGGAGGGTTATTGGTTTAGGGAAATGGATTAGGGTGCATTCGGGACAGGGTTCACCTGGGGCGGTCTTCTAGAGAATGTGTAAGCGATCACTTTGTCATATTGTGTTGGATCAGTGGGTGGAGACCCACATAATGAGTGGGAATTAAGTGGACTCCCATCCTGGGGAGGCCCATTATGTTCTCAGAATGGTGGGTGTCTCTCAAGAGCATGCGCAGTTCGTAAGGGAAGGTCTGACCAGTGTATCAAGCCTCCAGACAAAGCAAAGCAAGTAACTATGAATTTTGTCCTTCAAGGAGTGAAGCCTGATGGTTGCCATGGGCCCTGAGGGAATGGGGAGGGAGGAAAAGGTAGGGGGAAGAGGAGATATTTAGGGGGTAATGGAAGAATTCTGCATGCGTGTGCAATGATGGGTACAGGCCATGTTGAATTTCATAAAAAGTTTATGGAAGTGTATGGTCTGGAGTATAGACCATAATGTAAACCACTGACCATGGTTAGTGGCTATGTTTCAATATTTTTACATCAGTTGTAACAAATGTACCATCCACATATAAAAAGGTTATTAATATGGGAAGGGGGAAAAGGGGAGGATGTTGCATATAGAGGAGTCCTCTGTGTTCTGTATGTGACTTTACTCTGATCTAAAACTTCTTTGAAAACAAAATGAAAAAGAGTAAGACACCTGGGGAAGAAATGAAAGAAAATGTTACCGTACATACATGACAACAGAAATTATAATGATGAAATGCAAAACAAAGGTTAAAATTGTTCATTATTTTTTTTACTATCCCAAATTTTATTTTAATTTATTTTAGGTTTTCTAAATTATTATATAGTTTATTTTTTATGTTTAAACCTATCACTACTATTTCACCTTCCTATTAATTGTATTTGGTGATGTTTCTGGCTTCATTTTTGAAGAAGTTTTGGACCACAGAAGGGTTACAATTGTGGTCAGGGAGAATCATTGATGTCGGGTGGCAGTGCTGGGGGAACCATGGAGGGAAAGTAACGTAGGCATACACGTAAAGTATATAAAAGTGTTCAAATGTTCATGGGGCATTGTCACATTGGGTGGAGATTCACATAATAACCAAAAGAATATTGATTTTCCATCCTGGGTCTCCCACCTTTGGACCCATCTTCCTGCCTTCTGTGCCCTGCTGTTGCCATTTTCCCCTGCCATGGTCAGCATGCAATTAAAACCTGGGCATTTATAATCTATAATGTGGAACTGTAATCTGTAATTCAATCTGCTTTATCACTTTTCAGTCCCTTCCTCTCTACCTTGTACTCATGATCTGTTATTCTCCCATTTCTCTTCCCTCCCTACCTTAATAAAGTACTGGCCTAACTTAGAAAAATAAAAGTGAAATAAGAAAAGAATCCCCTTCCTGGGAAGGTCTTCCACACTCTCCAATGGAACAGCAACAATCCCCCAAGTGCAGGACAATGACTAGTGAAGAAGTGTGGTCCACTGATGGGCCCTTGATATTGATGATTATGCTTACAACACTTTACTCTTGAAATTGAAACTTAGCTTAGTGCTGTAGGGTGCCTAGGAGTTACCTCATGAGAGCCTCCATGTTGCTCATATGTGACCTCTCTCTAAGCCAAACTTATCATATAAATGTATTATATTCCCCCTAGCATGGGACATGACTCTCGGGAATGAGCCTCTCTGGTATCAAGGGATTGCTACCAAGCACCAAAAAGCAATGCAACTGGAAAAAGACCTTGAATAAAAGGGGAAAGTATAATGACAAATGAATTTATATAACGAAGAGACATCAAGTGAGTTGGGAGGTCATCTCAGAGTAACACTTTTGCACATGTCAGCAGGATCTCATACACTGCCAAAGTAGATACTACCCCAAGTGGGACTTGGACTTATCCTGAATGATACTGCAATGACAGATACAGGCCATTATATATCCTGCCATGACCTACAGAATTGAGTGGGAGAGAGTGTAAACTACATTGTAAACTATATTCCATGCTTAACAGAAATGCTCGAAATGTGTTCATCAATTGCGATGAACATATCACAGTAATGAAAAAAGTTGCTAATGTAGGGAAGGATGGGAGGTGTAAGGATTGAGGTATATGGGAATCCCATATATATTTTGTGTAACATTTTGTGTAATATAAGTATCTTTTTAAAAAATTAAAAATATATATTTAAAAAATAAAAGAAAGCAGATCAATATGTCAATTCCTTAATATTATTGCAGCTAATTATGAATCTTATTCTTCAAAAATTAAAACTTAGTGCTGACCATAGGTTCTGAGGGGAGGGGTAGAGAAGAATAGAGTAAATGAAACATAACGCATTTTTAAGGCATTAGAATTGTCCTGCATGATCTTGCAATGATGGATACAGGCCAGTTTAAATTTCACAAAAACCTATAGAGATATATGGTCCAAATGTAAACCATAATGTGAACTATTGACCAGGGTTAGTATCAATGCTTCAATATTTGTGCATCAATTGTAACAAATGTAACATCTGCATGTAAAATATTATTAATAGGGGGGAGTGGAAAGAGGAGGCATTGGGTATATGGGAATCCCCTATATTTTCTATGTGATTTTTCTGTAAAAATTCTTCTTTGAATATAATTTTTTAAATGAGACACTGTGTGACTATACAGAAAAAAATGTCACAGTGCATGCAAGACAACAGATTTACAGTGATGAAAGACAGTGTCAAAAAAGTTTTACGGCAAGATGGTGTCTGAGTGAATGCTCCTCACAGTCTCTCCTGCAAAGAGGTGGTGGAGTGGGGTTGGAGTCTTTTCAAAGCGTGCTGTTTTGGGAGTTTGCAAGGCAGGAGGTGTGTGGATGTGGATTTGGAGAGACAGTGACCGAGGTAGTGCTTGCTAACGGTAGAATTGTGGGTTGCAAGTACAGAGATAGGAGGCTGCAGGAAGGTGGGACCCCTTCCCCTAGGACTGGCTGCCTGCGTTGTTCACTGAGAACTGTGTGGAGTGGCGGTGTTCCTGGGCCTTGTGATCACTAGGTGTGTGGTCCCCAGGACCATGTTCCTTAAGCCCCTGTAGCCCGCATTCCACAGACACACATACCCTGAGTCTTCAGTGTCCTGGACTACCCATTCCTCAGTCCAGCACTCCCAGAGGCCGGGGAGTGCCCTAGCCTTCTGGTTTTGGACTGACTCCGTGAGTGGGTGGGATTCAGTGGGAGGTGAAACAGTGGGGCCAGGTGAGTACAAGATCAATTTTCTGGTCACCTCCCTTTTTTATTTTTAATTTTAAAATTTTGTGTGTGTGTGTGCTTGGAAGAGCATACCGCCTGGTTTGGCGACAGCTTGGGAAGAAAGGAGTGGTGGATCTACTGAGAAAGCCCAATTCACTTAATTACCCTGAGATAGGAAACTTGGTCTGGGAAAATAAGAACAAGGCCTAGAGCAACATTGTGCCTGGGAATTTCCTCCTGTCAGCCTTCATGTTACTCAAATGTGGCCAGTCTCGAAGCCAAACTCAGCATGTAAATGCAATGCCTTCCCTCCAGCGTGGGACATGACACCCGGGGATGAGCCTCCCTGGCAACGAGGGACCACTATCATATACCAACTGATGATGCAACTGGAAAAGGACCTTATATGGAAGGTTCAATGCGGATCAGCAGAATATCCATGTCTACATAAAATACCATGACTTTAAAATGCTGTTTGACCTAAAGTAAGGGGGAAATGGAAAGGAGAAATGAGTTTATATGGCTACGAGTTTCTAAAAAAGAGTCTGGAGGCTGGCAGAAGGATTGCCCTCATGCACAACTGAGCAGAGTCAGAGAGACAGATAAAGCAGATACAACCCCCAGATATTGGTTCCTATGAAGGCTAAAGAGACCCATGAGAGTTATGGTCATGGCCGATGGGGTTTACTACCAGGGCAGATGGCCCCTCTCTGGAAATGGTGTTTCTGTGTGATGAATCTGGACTCAGATGGGATCTCCCTTCATAAGACTTTCATACTAATCTGCTGGAGGTGCAGTTAACGTTGGGGTTTAAGATATAGTTAGGGGATTTGAATCTCTGGACTGATAATGTGATAGCCAGGTCCTGAGCCTCAACAGACTCCAGCACCTACAATCTGATCTATTGGACTTACCACACTCAGCTAAGATGGAGTTGAAGAAGTACAATCACCACACCATGGAGCCTAGAGTGATTACAACTGAAAATGGGAGGATGGCAGCCAGCATCCATGTGGAATCTGAGCCTCCTCTTGACATAGAGGTGCAATGGACACAACCAATCCAATGTCCACATAGAAGAGGTGGCATTGGATTGGGAAAAGTGGACATGGTGGCTGATGGGTATGGGGAAGGGCAGGAAGAGATGAGAGGTGGGGGCGTATTTGGGACGTGGAGCTGCCCTGGATGGCGCCTCGGGGGTGATCACCGGACATCGTGGATCCTCACAGGGCCCACTGGATGGAATGGAGGAGAGTATGGGCCATGATGTGGACCATTGTCTATGAGGTGCAGAGGTGCCCAAAGATGTACTTACCAAATCCAATGGATGTGTCATGATGATGGGAACGAGTGTTGTTGGGGGGGGAGAGGGGGGTGGGGGGGTGGGGTTGAATGGGACCTCACATATATATTTTTAATGTAATATTATTACAAAGTCAATAAAAAAAAAAAAAGAAAGAAAATAATAAGACCAGGGAGAATATTGATGAAGTAATAGATGAAATGAGATTTGGCTCAGAATTAATAATAATTGGAGCTTGATGATGTGTATGTGGAGGTTCATTCACTGTTCTACTTCTAAATATGTTGGAAATTTTCCATTGAAGAAAGTTAAGAAATAAATAAGGTTAAGAAATAAAAAAAAAAAAAAAAAAATCAACTAGCCCTCTCAGAGCACACCTAAAGGAGACGGACTGTAGGAGGTGCTTTCCAAGCTTCTAATAGCATACTTGGGGTTCCCAGTGAGGTGTGGGTACTCTCTCTCCCTGGAAATTAAAGGTCCTTGTTTTCTCTGTGGAGCTGATTCAACAAGGACCCACTTCAATCTCCTACTGGACCTCTCAGGCAGCTTTCCTGCTCCCTGGGAAAGAGGAAAATGAGGAAGGGAGAAAGGGGGAATGTCAGATAGCTAAGTGTTTTATTTAACTACCAAGAGGATTCCTTGCTTGCAAATTTGCCTATTATCTTGATGGTTTGTTTTCCTGTTTTTTCTTTCCTTTTTATCACCACAAGGCCTTTTTCTTTCTTTTTCCTTTTTTTCTCTTTTTCTTTTCCTTGCTTACTTCCCCCCTTCCTTTACTCCCTTTTTTTCTCTTTCTTTCTTTCTCCTCTTTTTTATCCTTTTTACATTATGTGCTACAGGGAGCACTACACATTTGCTGTATTTCCTCACCCTCCATTTCCTTTTTCCTGTGTGTATTGATTTTGGCCACCAACACTATCCCCTTTCCTCTATATCTTTCTGTCCTCCTTCATTTATTGTTTCTCTTACATTGCACCTCTCTTTGTTTGCCCGCCTATTTTTCTGACACTTTGTTTCTAAGACTTTTGTTCTGTTTTCTGTTTTATATTCACTATTTATATTATTGTTATTTCTTTTATCTTTCCCTATTTCCTGAACACACTAGCCTTTTAATTCATACTATATTCCTCCCCATATTCAATTTACTGTCTCATTATACATACTCTATTTTTCTTACTGTTATAACTCTAAATAACTTTCATGAGTTTAATATCCATTCTCCTAGATCTCACAAGGTTCCTCTGTTATTATTTACTATCAATACTACTATTATTCATTTCCTTTCTTACTTTTTTGCTCTCTATGGCCCTAATATTTTCCTTCAAGTTATCTTAGCCAACAACAAGGAAACAGAATAAGAAGAACAAAGTGACAAAGAGAAGACTTAATATGCATGCAAACACAACTAATTAAAGTCCAAACTAAACAAAAAAGCTAAGCAACTTTTTAAAACCATCAAGAAAAAATGATGACCAGACAGGAACAAAAACCTACAAACCAAACCAATAATCAGGAAAACATGCCTCAATCCAGTGAACAAACTAAAAACCAGGAAGAGGAGCAGATATTCAAACATGTAACTAAAACTCTCAAGACATGTATTAGGGACCAATTTGATGAAGAGAAGGAAGAGATTAAGAATATGAAGAAAACACTTGGAGAGAATACAGAAGAAATTGCAGTCATACACAAGAAGATAACTGACATGATGGTGATGAACAGCACAATTCAAAAAATCAAAACTACACACTCAGCAAATAACAGCAGATTCAAAGAGGCAGAGGAAAGAATTAGTGATGTGGGAGACAGCACATCTGATATCAAACAGATAGTAGAACTAGTTGATAAAAAGATAGAAAAAATCCAGCAGGGATGTAGGGACCTGAAGGAAATGCAAAACACACAAACGTACACATTATAGGTATCCCAGAGGGAGAAGAGAAGGGAAAGGAGACAGAAGGGGTGTTGGAGGAAATAATGGCTGAAAACTTCCCAAATCTATTGAGGGAGATGGAGGGAGATGTCCAGGAAGCACAATGCACCCCAAACAGCATAAATCCAAACAGGCTTACCCCAAGACATGTACTTGTCAAGTTATCCAATGCTCAAGACAAAGAGAAAATACTAAAAGCAGCAAGAGAAAAGAGAACAATTACATACAAAGGAGGCTCCATAAGATTAAGTGCTCATTTCTCATCTGAAACCATGGAGGCAAGAAGGCAGTGGTATGACATAGTCAAGGTACTAAAAAATCATTTCCAACCAAGAATACTCTATCCAGTAAAGTTAGCATTCAAAAATGATGGAGAGTTCAAAATATTCACAGATAAACAGAAACTAAGAAAGTATGTCAACAAGAATCCTGCCCTTCAAGAAATACTAAAGGCAGTTCTGCAGAAAGAAAAAAAAAAAAAAACAAACAAGAGAGACAGAACTGAGGAGAGTGTAAGAGCAACTAAAAAGACAAAAACAGAAAAATAAAATAAAATAAGACAAACACAAATCCAAAGAAAATATGGCTAATATTGTTGGTGATTTGGGCCTGAAGGGTATAGGGAATAAAAGAAAGAGAAAAAGCAGAGTGAAAAAAAGAGAAAGAAGGAAAGAAAAAGAAAGAAAGAATGAGAGACCTGGGATCAGGGGTCTGCCAATAGAGACTCATCAGACAACTTTAATATTGTTTACAAGGGGCTCTCTATATACCCCAGTCTATGTGACAACAAGCAGCAACATGCAGTTAACTATCAGCATTACTCATAGTCTAAAGAATTCAAAAAAATCTTATCTCAAGGAACAAAGTCTAAGTGTTCTATTTACTGCAAAAGGTATGTGCTCATCTTTTCTTTCAGTCTTTAACACCTTCATCCTATTTGCCAGGAACTCTTAATTACTGCATTCCTTAGGTTGCAAGCATAGCCATGGAGACAGCACATCTCTCCTTGGGAGGCCACTGTGTCTCAGTTTCCAACAAATATAAATAATTCCTTGAAAGTAAAAACACTAAATGTCAATGGATTAAATTCACCTGTCAAGAGACTCAGACTGGAAGTTTGGATAAGGAAATATGACCCATCTATATGCTGTCTACAAGAAACACATCTTAGACCCGGGGATTCAAGGCAGTTTAAAGTGTATGGCTGGAAAACAATCTTACAAGCAAACAGTAACCAAAAAAATTAATATAGCTACTGGAAGTTTGGATAAGGAAATATGACCAGACTGGAAGTTTGGATAAGGAAATATGACCCATCTATATGCTGTCTACAAGAAACACATCTTAGACCCGGGGATTCAAGGATGTTTAAAGTGTATGGCTGGAAAACAATCTTACAAGCAAAAAGTAACCAAAAAAATTAATATAGCTACATTAATATCAGACAGTAGCTATATTAATATCAGACAAAATACACTTTAAATGCAAAACAATTGGGAAAGACAAAGATGGATGCTAAATATTAGTGAAAGGGATAATCTTTCAACAAGAACAATCATAAACATTGAAATTCCTAACAATGGTGCCTCTAAGTATGCAAGGCAACACTGGAAAAACTAAGTGAAGGAATAGATGCCTCTATAATTATAGTTAGCAATTTTAATACACCACTATCAACTTTGGACAGAACATCTCAAAAGAGAATCAATAAAGAAACAAAGATTTTTAACAATTTATAAGAGGAGCTGGACCTAATAGATATGTACAGATCATTACACTCAAATACAGCAGGATATACATTCTTCTCAAGTTAACATGGATCATTCTCCAAGATAGACAACATGCTAGGCCATAGAAAAAGTCTCAGTGAATTCAGAAAGATTGAAATCATACAAAATAATTTCTCTGACCAGAATGGAATGAAGCTGGAAATCTGCAAGGCCCAGAGATCTAGATTTAGCACCTAGATTTGGAAGTTAAACAACACACTCTTAGAAAAACACTGGGGCAAGGAGGAAATCTCAAAAGAAATTAATAACTATCTTGAAACTAATGAAAATGATAACACAACATATCCAAACTTATGGGATGCAGCAAAAATAGTACTGAGAGTGAAGTTTATAGCCATAAATTCATACATCAAAAAATAAGAAAGAGCTAAAATTGAAGAACTAACTGCACACTTGGAGGAATTAGTAAAAAAAACAACAAACTAACCCCAAAGGATATAGAAAGAAAGAAATAACAAAGATCAGAGCAGAACTAAATGAAATAGAAAATAAGAAAGCACTTGAAAACATAAACAAAACCAAGAGCTGATTCTTTGAGAAGATCAATAAAATTGACAAACCCTTAGCGAGACTAACAAAGAAAAAGAGAGAGAAGATGCAAGGACACAAATTAAGAAATGAGAAAGGAGATATTACCACTGTTCCCATGGGAATAAAGACAAACACAAGAGGATATTTTGAAAATTTATATGCCAACAAGAAGGACAAATTCTTAGAAACACATAGGCCCCCTACATTGACAAAGGAAGAAATTAAGAATCTCAACAAACCAGTCCCAAGTAAAGAGATAGAATCAGTCATTAAAGACCTCCCAACTAAGAAGAACTCTGGGCCAGATGGCTTCAGAGGCGACTTCTACCAAACTTTCTGGAAAGAACTAACACAAATCTTGCTTAAACTCTTCCAAAAAATCAAAACAGAAGGAACATTGCCTAACTCACTCTGCGATGCCAAGATTACTCTAGTACCAAAGCCAAACAAAGACAACACAAGAAAGGAAAATTACAGACCAATCTCTCTAATGAATCTAGAAGCAAAAATTAAAAAAAATACTTGCTAATTGTATTCAACAACACATTAAACAAATTATACACAATGACAAAGTGGGATTCATTCCTGGTATGCAATGATGTTTCAACATAAGAAAATCAATTAATGTAATACACCACATAAACAGATCGAAGGAGAAAAAAATCACATAATCATAACTATAGATGCAGAAAAAGCATTTAACAAAATACAGCACACTGCTTGATAAATACATTCCAAAAGGTCAGAATAGGAGGAAACTTTCTGAACACGATAAAGAAAGAGTATATATGAAAAACTCACAGCTAACATCATTTACAGTGGTGAAATCCTAAAATATTTCTCTCTAAGATCAGGAACAAGACAAGAATGACCACTATCAACTCTCCTATTTAACATAGTCTTAGAAGTACTTGCAACAAAGCTTCTAGAACTTATGAATGAGTTCAGTAAGTTGGCAGGTTACAAGATCAAGCATAAAAGTAAGTAACATTTCTGTACACCAATAATGAGCAATCTGAGAAGGAAATCAGGAATCAAATACCATTCACAACAGTAAATTAAAAAATCAAATACCTAGGAATAAATTTAACTAAAGAGGTAAAAGACTTATATACAGAAAACAACACAACATTGTTCAAGGAAATCAAAGAAGACGTAAATAAATGGAAGAATATTCCCTGTTCATGGATAGGAAGACTAAATATTATTAAGATGCCCATCCTACCAAAACTGATATACAGATTCAATGCAATCCCAAGAAAAATCAACACATCTTTCTTTAATGAACTAGAGAAACTAACTATGAAATTTACTTAGAGAGGAAAGAGGCCCTGAATAGCCAAAGTCATATTGTAAAAGAAAAATGAAATTGGAAGAACCACACTACCTGACTTCAAAATATACTACAAAGCTACAGTAGTGAAAACAGCATGGTTTGGGCACAAGGATAGACTCACTGAGCAACAGAACCAAATTGAGAATACAGTTATAGATCCCCATATATACAGCCATATGGTATTTTACAAGGCCACCAAACCCTCTCAACTGGGAGAGAATGGTCTCTTCAACAAATGGTGCCTGGAGAACTGGATATCCATATGTAAAACAATGAAAGAGGATTACCAAGTCACACCTTATACAAAGATCAACTCAAGATGGATCAAAGACCTAAATATAAGAGCCAAGACCATAAAGACCTTGGAAAGCAATGTAGGGAACCATCTACAGGACTTTGTAATAAGAAATGGCTTCATGAACTTCTCACCAAAAGCATGAGCAGCAAAAGAACAAATAGATAAATGGGACTTCCTCAGAATTAAAGTCTTTGCACCTCAAATGAGTTTGTCAAGAAAGTGAAAACAGAGCCTGCACAATGGGAGGAAATATTTGATAACCATATATCTGATAGGAGACTTATATCTTGCATATATAAAGAACTCCAATATGTTTAAAAGAAAAAGAAAAACAGCCCATTTTTTTAAAATGGGGAAGAAATAGTTTGGCACTTCTCCAAAAAAGATACAAAAATGGTTAAAAAAAAGATGAATAAACCACTCAAAATCACTAGCTACTAGGCAAATGCAAATCAAAACAACAATAATATAACATCTTACTCCCATAAGATTGGCAGCTATCAAAAAATCAGAAGACTACAATTGCTGGAGAGAATGTGGAGGAATGGGAACACTCATCCAGTGCTGGTGGGAATGCAGAAGGATCCAGCCATTCTGGAGGACAGTTTGGCAGTTTCTCAAAAATATGGCTTAGATTTGCCATATGATCCACCAATTCCACTGCTGGGTATATACCCAATAGAACTGAAAACAAGGACACAACCTGATACGTGCACACCAATGTTCATAGAAACACTGTTCACTATTGCCAAAAGTTGGAATCAACCCAAATACCCATCAGCAGATGAATGGATAAATAAAATGTGGTATATACATACAATGTAATACTACTCAGCTGTAAGAAAAAATACAGTACAAACACATGTGATAACATGGATAAATCTTGAGAACCTTATGTTGAGTGAAGCAACCCAGGCTTGAAGGACAATTACTACATGAACTCTCTGATATGAAATAAGTAAACCAAGCTGTCTCAGATAGCTAGAGACAGGATGAAATATTTAAATGAAATTGGGGTTAGAGGAAGGTTGTAAGCTGAAACCTACATGAGTGAAATCTATGATAAGCTGGAGGTAAGTATTTGTACAGGGAAGGGATAAAGTGGGGGCATATAGAAAACTTTGGATGGGCTTTGTGGGCTTCAGGGGGGCTAGGGATGGGAGGATGGGTCAGATGGCCCAAGAAATTGGGGGGAAAGTGGGAGGAACATTTGAACATAGGAGATTTTCAGGTATGTGTTTCAAATTACAGTGTAGAGAAAACTCTTTAGAAAATATAATACAGAAGGTTACTTGTTTAAGATGCTTAAGGGGGGGTATGTGACATGGGGCAAGCTTACAGGTGCTCGTTTTTCATAGTGGGTTATATCATTGGGTGGAGAACCATAAAATGAAAGTAAAAGTACATCCACATCCTGGGGAAGACTAATGTTCTCAAACAGGGGGAATTGTATCTCTTGAGAGAATTGGTAGCATCCAATGGGTTAGGGCAGTCAAGTATGTCAGGCTCTTAACATCGTTGCGAGTATCTCTGAATATGGCCCTTCAAGTAATGAGGATTGATTGTCATGGTGGGCCCTGTGGGAAGGGGGAGAAAGGTGTTGAATACATGGAATCAGTGTAACTGCGGGGCAATGGAAGTTTTCCACAAGATCATGCAATGATGAATATAGGACATGCTAAATTATACCAAAAATGTATAAAAGACTATAGGCTAAAATGTAAACCATAATGTAAAACATAAGATAATTAAAAATTTAGAAAATTGTATAGTCTAAAATATAAAGCATGATGTAAACCCAAATGGAACCATGTTTGAAACCTATTGTTTCAATATCTGTACATCAGCTGCAGCAAATGTAATATGAACATGTAAAAGGATCATTGTTGGGGAAGGGATAAAGGGTTTGATGTTGGATACGTGGGAGTACCATATTTTGTATATGTGAATTACTGTGATCTAAAAATTTGTGAAGACAAACTTAATACTTAGACACTGAGGAAGAAATGGAAGAAATTGCCTTTCCACTCTACATACAGAGCAACACTTACAGCAGTGATTAAAGGCAAAATGCCAGAAACAAAGCTTTTAATTTTTAAATTTTTTATACCCCAATTTATTTTTCTTTATTTAATTTTTCTAAATTACTATGCATTCTATATCTAACCTTTAAACCCATCACTATATTCCATTTTACTCTTAATGGAACCTGGCAATATATTGGGCTTCCTTTCTGAAGAAGTTTTGGACCACAGAGAGGTTCAACTATGGTGGGGGAGGAGCACTCGTGTGAGCTGTTACTGGTGAGGGGCACATGATTGGGAGGGAGTTCTCCAGGGCATGTATACAGGGTACATAGAAAGGCTTGGATATTTTCATAGTGGTTACAGTTGGAAATGACAGCTGAGAGAGTGCTAAGTTCCTGGCTAGGGGAGCTCTATCACATGCACCAATGGAACAGCAACAATCCCCCAAGTGCAATGTCCAAGACCAACAAAGATGGATGGTCCAACAATGAGCCCTTGATACTGATGACTCCGATTATGAGCCTATGTGCCTGAAATATGAACTATGCCTAGAGCTGCATGGTGCCTAAGAGTTACCTCCTGAGAGCCTCCATTTTGCTCAAATATGGTCACTCCCTAAGCCAAACTCAGCATGTAGATGAACTACCTTCCCACCAGCATGAGACATGACTCCTGGGGATGAGCCTCCCTGGCACTGAGGGATTACTACCAAACACCAATTGATGATGTAACTAGAAAAAGAACTTGATGAAAGGGGTCAATTCAGACTTGCGGACTCTCTCAACCTAGATGTAATATCTGGTGTTAAAAACTTCTTTTTGACTTTGTATAAAAGGGAGATATAGAAAGGACAAGTGAGTTTACATGGCTATGAGTCTCCAAAAAGAGCCTGGAGGTTATCAGAGGGGTCACCCTTATGCACACCTCAGCAGAGTCCCAGAGACAGATAAAGTAGATACACCCTCAGGCATTGGTTCTTCTGAGGGCTACAGAGACCCACAGGTTCTGTGGTCATGGAAGATGGAGTTCAGTGCCATGTCACTTGTCCCTACCTTGGATTTTGTGTTTCTGTGTGATGGAGCTGGACTCAGATGTGATCTTTGTTCACAAACCAGAAGATTTTTAAGAACGTTATATTATCAAAAATACTGCCCGCTGAGCTGAAAGGGACAATAAGAGGATAAAATAAGAAGGCTGGGGAATTACAATATTCTATAAACTGATAAAACTATGAACTTTCAAAAACCTTTTGAAGATAAACAAATTGTGATACCTTACTTTGCCAGGCAGCTATCTTAGATAGTACAGAATGGGATGGCTTAAACACTGGGAATTTATAGGCTCACAGTGTTTAGGTTAGGAGAAGCCACTACGAGAAAGCAGCAAGGAAATGCCTTCTCCCCAAACTCTACAACATTCCAGAGATCCTTGAGGTTCCTTGGCTACTATCCCTGCCTTGCTTTCATAGCAATGTCCTCTCCTTTCTCTTCTGGTTTCTGTTGACTTCTATCTTCTGGCTCCTCCCTGTGGATTCTATATTTTTGAGTCAATGTATCATGCTTATAACAGAATCCAATGATCTGGATTAAGGCTCCTTTCAATTAGGTGGGCCACACCTGACCTCAAATAACATATTCGAGATCCTATCTACAATGTGCCCACACAGACAGGAATACTAACAATGATTGAGAATGCATATATAATTCAATCTACACCAGATAGGAGAGATGCCAGCTCCATAGGGAGAATTATAACAAACATGGGCTCAGAGGCCACAGACCTGGGTATAGAAGCTAAAGCCAGAGGTCCAGACAGCAGAGACGTGTCACCAAGGACAATCCATAGGCCACAGAGATGACTCCAGGCAATGAACCTAACAGAACTTCAAGATTTCAAAATTGCTTGGGAGCTGTGCTTCCTTTCTTCCTTTCATCCTCTCCCTTTTGGAATTAGGATGTCTGCAACATTTATACTATGCCTACCCCCACCAGGGTATTCTGGAATCAGTAAAATTATTTTCTTGTTACTGGTCTACAGAGAGAAATGAGTTTATCCCAGATTGGATCCTACTGAGAATGTAATAAATACCTAATTTGCCTCATTTAGATGATTTAGATGGTAACTTGTGACTATTCAGGAAAGGATATTTAGATGAGTTTTGGGAAGTGAGTTGAGGCTATAATTTTTTAGATATTTGAGTATGTTGGGATGAGGACAAGGTATTTTGCATGTGGGATAAATGGGCATTATTGGGGTTTAAAGAAACACACTATACACTGAATACCCACCTGAAAATACCTTGTCTTAAATCCTGGTGCCCATGCATGTTACCTCATATGAAACATTCATCGTACTTTGTTTAATCTGAGATGAAGAGATTATCCTGGGGTTTCAGGTTAGGTATAAATGCAATCACATGTATTCCTATAAAAGGGGTGCAGGATAATTTGACAGACTAATATAAAAATGCAAGACAGAAAAGAGCATAGAGTAATTTGAAGATGCTGAACTTGAAAGCTAGAGTAATGAAGTCCCAAAACAAAAAATTCTGGCAGCCTCCACGTGCTCGTAGAGTCATGGAATATATGCTCCCAAAGAGCTTCCAGAAGTGTGGCCTTTAAAAATCTTTGATTACAGCCTTGAGATACTGATTTCAATTTGCCGGCTCCCAAAACTGTGAGTGATTTGAATTCTATTATTGTGAGTTATCAAGTTTCTTTTCAATTTGTTGAAGCTGCCACAGAAAGCTAATTTAATCATTAATAATTAATGAATAATTGTGGGATTTTTAAAAGAGATATGAAAAGATTTTTAATCGTTGGAAACAAGGATTTTCTTTGTATCAGGTTTGGCTCATAGCCTGTTATGTGTTGAGTGTGTTGACTTATTTTGCTTCACGACATCCTCACAAAACAGGGATAATTGTAATATACAATTTATATCTGAGACAACCTTCAAATGAGATGTTACGTAATTTAATTGAGGACACATGGGCAGAAAGTATCAAAGATGTACAAAAAAATAACTAAATTGATACTTGAAGGGAAAGTGTCATGGGGAAATTTGTAAGTATTTATAGTTAGGATTAGAATAAAGGGGAATGGCCATTAATAGGGACAGAATGACAGAGAGAGATAATTTTCTTTATTTTCTTTGTTTTCAAAAGAGAAGGAATAAAGGATAAAGACATTGAGCTAGGACTGTAAAATACAATCAGGAGATGCTGAGCAGAAGGGCCTGCCCCATCAGAGGGTCCAGTAGGTAAGGAGGGAGAGTGACACAAGACCTTCAGAGGAGAGTCTGAACTTGTGCTGGTGAGGATTATATCTTTATGTTATATTTGGAGGATAATAGCATGGAGCAAAGGAAGGGAAGAAGGAGAAGGAGTCAAAATAGGAAAGTTTAAAGAAAGGAGGCACAGGGAAGAGGTAGTTGATCCATCAGGATATAAAACACTCTGAAATGGGCTTTCATTTCATCTTTTGGAGCATGCAAATAGCCATCAGAAGAATCTTAGAATTAGTCTGCCAGGTGGTAAAAGACATGTGGTGCAGTCAACCCAAGTCAGGCTGATGGCCAGCTAAGAAGCATGTGAAACAGATCAAACACAATTGAGCCTAGAACACATACATCTCAGGGGACCTGCCAGATAACTATAAGCCAAGAGTAGGCCCAGGTGAGTCAGTCAGGCCTCCACAGGAACAGCTAACCAAAAACTCACCAGCTAAAGCTTTCTGATACTGGTTTTGGGCATATCTTACATGAGAGTAGCTAACTGATATATTAACATCTTTTAAATTGTTTTTCATTGTTAAGCCACAGTCTCCTCCCCAGACCTATTTTTCATCCTATCAATAAAAAATGGCATAGTGTATATTTTTCATATGTGTTTTTTTCTCATCAACTACAATGATAGGAGGGATTTTTGCAACTGACAGAGGAACCACTTAATAAATGTTTCTTGAGTGAATAAATGACATGGATCCAATGATTAAAATACCTCTCATTACTAAGAGTAAAGAGCAGTTATGTGTGTCAGAGAGTTTGGTGTATTCTCCTCCTGTTTGATGAGACATTTGGTGAAACTAAATTTCATCCACCAACATATTTACAAAGAAATTTCAGGAAAAATACTAGAACACCAGAGTATTTCCACTAGCACACTGAGAATAATGTGTTAATTGAAGTTTATTCAGGGAAACGGATATGGCTCTGCTGATAGAGCATCCGCCTACTGCTTAGGAGGTGCAGGGTTCAAACCCAGGCCCTCCTGGCCCATGGGGTGAGCTGGCCCATGAAGAGTGATGATGGGCACAAAGAGTGTCAAGCCACGCAGGGGTGTCCCCTGTGTAGGGGAGCCCAATGTATAAGGAGTGCACCCCAAAAGGAGAGCCACCCCATGCAAAAAAAGCACAGCCTCCCCAGGAGTGGCACCACACAAATGGAGAACTGACACAGCAAGATGATGCAACAAAAAGGTGCCGCTGATAAGAACACAACCTAACACAGAATAATACATAGTGAATGGATGCAGAGAGCAGACAATGGGGGTGGTGAAAGGAGAGAAGGAAGGAAGGAAGGAAGGAAGGAAGGAAGGAAGGAAGGAAGGAAGGAAGGAAGGAAGGAAGGAAGGAAGGAAGGAAGGAAGGAAGGAAGGAAGGAAGGAAGGAAGGAAGGAAGGAAGGAAGGAAGGAAGGAAAAGACAGAAAGAAAGAAAGAAAGAAAGAAAGAAAGAAAGAAAGAAAGAAAGAAAGAAAGAAAGAAAGAAAGAAAGAAAGAAAGAAAGAAAGAAAGAAAGAAAGAAAGAAAGAAAATAAACTTTATTCAAAGTGGTCAGGTTACAACAGACTTAAGAACCATGAATTCCTTCAGTGCCAAAGGATGGTAAGAGAGAAAGTTGACAATTGGTGATAGCGTTCAGGAGGAAAGTACTCACACATTTCCAGAAAGGTTAAAGCTGAAGGATTAGAGAGTTGCCATGAAAGAATGAGAATAGCTGAAAGAGATGGAGAAAAGAAAAAGGGCTTTACCAAAGGAGGCAGACTTTCAGTTATTCTAGAAATATTTGGATATAGACTGTTCTGGTTAGCCAGACAAAAATGGGCTGGCTTCCACAAGAGGTATTTATTAACTCACAAGCCTACAATTTTGAGACTGAGAAAAATGTCTAAATCAAGGCATCATCAGGCAATGCTTTCTTCCCAGAGACCAGCTGCCAGTGATGCTCGAATCCTCTGCCACATGGCAAGACACATGGAGGCATCTGCTTCTTTCTTCCATAAATTTCAGGATTCATTGCTTCAGATTCTTGCTCCAATGGTTTTCTCCTTCTTATTTAAATCTCATTCTCTTATAAAAGACTCAAGTAATGGGACTGAGACCCACAGTGACGCAGGCATGAAGTTAAGTAACCTACTCAAATGGTTCCACCTACAATAGGTTACACGCCAGATGGATTCACCTGACAATCCTACTTTATTGAGGTCCACACTGCTTCACACCATCAAATATACTTATATTCTATTTGCATTATTTTTCCTTTTTAAACAGATGGCACACACAACATTAGGTAATATTGTAAAGAATAAAATTATATATCTGTCATTTCAAATGTATGGGAATAAGAGGAAGTAAACATAGTCCTTAAAACAATATGGAAATCATTTAATTTTTGGCAAATTTTATGGTTCGACCATTTTAAAAGAGAACTATAGAAATAGGGTGAAATCGCAGGAATATGAAGCTCACTGGAAAGTTTTACATCCGAACTGAAATCAACATTTCTTATAACCAAAGCATTCTTCAATGAGTATAGTATATTAAGGCACCCACAGTTACTATTTGATGGCAATAAGAAATAAAAATTGTTATCTAAATAAAAAAAGAAGGTAGAGTAGCACATCTAATCATCTTTTGTGACAATGAAAAGAAAGGCTTGGATGGCAAAGGATCCAGTGAAGGAAATATGTAAGGGAGGAAAATGACCTTCCATAGGGGAGTTTTGCATATGAAGGATCAATGATTTAATCTTGGGAAGGACCAGAGTTGGAGGATGATGGGGGAGAAAGAAGAAGATGGAAGGGATAAGGAAAGAAGATGATGCATTTTTAAACATTAAGGAAGTACAATGGAGAGAGTCAATCCATCAGGGTGTAAAGTTTATAAGACCCCAGCCTAGAGGGTCAATTCACCCTGTCACTTGATCTTGTCAAGTGAAAAAAAGATTTCTATGGTACAGTCCCCTAAAGGATGTGGTTTCTCAGACAGATGGAGGAAGCAGCTGGTGATGCAAGACTCACTGCCCTACAGCCCTGGGGAGGAGGTAAGTGTTCAACGTTGTAGCACTGTGGGAGAACCGCTGTAATACCGCTGACAGTAATAATCTCCCAGATCTTCGGGCTGGAATCTGCTGATGGTGAGAGTGAAATCTGTCCCAGACCCACTGCCACTGAATCGATCAGGGACTCCAGATGCCCGGGTGGATGCACCATAGATGAGCAGTTTAGGAGTCTGTCCTGGTTTCTGGTGGTACCAGGCTAAGTAGCTGCTAACCCTCTGACTGGCCTTGCACTTGAGGGTGACGGTCTCTCCTGAAGATGCAGCCACAGAGCCTGGAGACTGGGTCATCACGATGTCCCCACTGGCACCTGCAACCAGAAAAGAGCATAGAGCATACATTCAATCACAAAGTTATAAAATATGTATCTAAATGTAGGTTTTCTTATTTAGCATATATATTCAGATCTGCTTTAGATGAAATGGTTTGCTCACTCTGCATGTTAAAACCATTCTCCATATTCATAAAGATAATACTCTTCTAAACCTCTCACCTGAGGCCCAGAACACCAGCAGGATGAGCAGTTGGGAATGTGACATCATCTTACTCACCGGCTGATGCACTCAGGCCCCATCTCTAGGGAAACTGCATTAATAGAGCTCTGAGCAGACAACCAAGTCCCCGAGGAGCATATGCAAATCAATAGAGAGTATAAAGTCAAATGTACCTGTGCAGTGAGTTGTAAAGACAATAATGGTAGGAGATAAAACTATCATGACCACAGGAAATGTAACTACATGCCTGCAAAAGGCGATAAATCAACTTAACACCACAACTTTCAACAATGTTCAGCACAATTTGGAAAATGAAATATTTTATCCACAATTGTATTCTTTCAAATCAACTGCACCCATCTTGAAAACAAAAGGAATTTGTAATAAAATACATGCATCTGTAAGTGTAATATCAGAAGTTAATTAAATGTTATAAATATGGTGCCAAAGCCTAGGTGGAATATAGTCATATCATTGGATAGATTAAGATGTAGTGCACGTATGGTGTATCTATCTCAGTCTATTCTAAATTTTAACATCCCAAAGGAACCTCACATAATATATCTAAAACAAGTCCTCTGTGTTGCCCTTAATACAATATTACTCCCAGAAAGGAGTCATCAAATATTTACAAGACACCCTTAGGACTATCATTTAAGTCGACCACTTTCTAAAATCACTAATGAAGTGATTAACAGACCTGAAGTGTAACACCTCCACCTAGTGGTCATACGTAAAATGGCTTCAGCTCCCAAGGTCTGATAGAGCATTTCTTCATTTATTCCTACCCAAAACTAATGATACTTTTAGAATTATGCAGATAACAATGTCATGAACACTTCTAGGCATAGGACATTAAATTATGAACAAGGAGAACGATTCATTTTACAGGGAGGTTACACAGTAAACAAAACATTTCTGCAGCCATTACTAACCTGCTTCTTTGAGATTTCCTCCTCTGAGCTAAGCTGTTACTCAGGAAAGGTAGGGCCATGTGAACCTGGTCCATTTCAGGATCAACACTCTACACGAACAGTCAGAGGTAAGAGAAAATTTAGGGCACTTTAACAATTGTATGGGTAAAAAATTCCTCCACTATCATGACTATAATTTTCCTGCAGACTTTTTCCAAAGCTTCTAAGAGATTTTCCTTGATGTGGAATGTCCTAAGGCATGTATTGTTCTAATTCTAATTAATAAATTCATTTCCTGTAGTTTGTCTCCTTATGAGCACTTTACCTTAGGAGAGGGTCCCCTCCCAGCATTCAGGAATGGTGCTGCACATACCCACATCATCAGGGAAGGCATTCCTTCTCATCAGCAATCCACCCTGTTCTTGGTCCACCACGTATTCGTGTTTACAAATGTGTTTTTTCCTCCTCTTCCATGAAGTTGCATTTAATATACATTCTTAAGTTTGCTTATTTTGCTCAACTTTCTACTACTTAATTGATAGGTTTCCTGCATCAGTGCAATATTTCTTTCCCATTCTTACACACATTCAAAAATTTAAAGTCGTCATGGATGACGGGATCATAAAACAGGATGTGGGGTTGTGCGGTGGCGATCCTGGACCCTGTGGTCCCCGCATGCATGGTTCCCAGGTCAGTGTCCCCTGAGCCCCCATGGGCCGTGTTCCACGGACCTACGTGCCCTGGGTCTGCAGAGTCCCGGACTTCCCTTTCCCAAGTCCAGCATTCCCGGAGTTCCGGGATTGCCTTAGCCCTCCGGTTTTGAACTGACTCCATGGGTGGTTGGGAGGGATTTGGTGGGGGGTGCAGTGGGGGGCCTGGCTAGTGTGGGTTTGATTTTCTGGTGTTCCCCTCCCCTTTTTTTTTCTTGTCTTTTTTTCTTTTCTTGCACTTGGAGCATACTGGTTGACTTGGGAAGAGTCTGGGAAGAGAGGGGCGACGAATTTGCTGAGAAAGCCAGATTCACCTAAATACCCTGGGATAGGAAACTTGGCCTGGGAGAAGGTGGAGTCAGAAAATCAACAAGCAATCTCATAGCACACCTAAAGGAGAGGGACTATAGGAGCTGCTTCCAAGCCTCCAGTAGCATACTTGGGGTTCCTGGTGAAGTGTGGGTGCTCTCTCTCTGGAAATTAAGAGTCATTGTTTTCTGTGCAGAGCTGATTCAACAAGGACCCACTTGAATCTCCTACCAGACCTCTCAGGCAGCTTTCCTGATGTTTGGGAGAGAGAGAAGTAAGAAAGGGAAAAAAGGGGGAATGTCAGATCCCTAAGGATTATTTAACTACAAACAAGATTCCTTGCCTGAAACTTTCCCTAGTATTTGGTTGGATTTTCCTTGGTTTTCCTTCCTCTTTATCCCCCCAAGGCCCTTTTTTCTTTTTTCTCTTTTTCTTTTTCCTGCTTACTTTCCCACTCACTTTTTCCCCTTTTTTTCTCTTTCTTTCTTTCTTTGCTTTCTTTCTTCTTACATTAGGTGCTGCAGGGAGAGCTTCACATTTCCTGTATTTCCTCATCCTCCATTCACACTTTTCTGTATGTACTGATTTTGGCCACCAACACTATTCCCTTTCCTCTACATCTTTCTATCCTCCATCACTGATTGTTTCTCTTACCTTACATCTCTCTTTGTTAGCCCCCCTATTTTTTTGATCTTTTATTACTAATACCCTTGTTCTGCTTTCTACCTTATATTCACTCTTTATATTGTTGTCCTCTCTTTTCTCTTTTCCTCTCTTCTGAACACACAGGCCTTTTAATTCACACTGTACTCCTTCCCATATTCAGATTTTTATCTATTCTATTTTTCTTACTGTTAAAACTCTAGATACCTTACATGAGTCTAATATCCATTCTCCTATATTTCACATGGTTCCTCTGTTAATATTTACTATCAATACTACTATTATTCATTTTCTATTATTATTCCTTTTGCTTTCTCTGGTCCTAATATTTTCCTTCAAGTGAACTTAGCCAACAACAAGGAAATAGAATAAGAAGACTTAACACGCATGCAAAAGCAACAACTAATTAAACTCCAAATGAGAAAAAGAAGCTAAGAACTGACTAAACCTGTCAAGATAAATTGATGACCAGACAGTAACAAAAATCTACAAACCAAACCACTAATGAGGAAAATATGCCCTAATCCAATGAACAAACTAAAAATCAGGATGAGGAGCAGAACATCAAACAAGTAATTAAAGATCTCAAGACATATATTAGGGACCAATTTGATGAGGTGAAGAAAGAGATTAAGAATATGAAGAAAACACTTGGAGAGAATACAGAAGAAATTGCAATCATATACAAAAATATAACAGATGATGATGAACAGCACAATTCAAGAAATCAAAAATACACTCTCAGCAAATAACAGCAGACTCAAAGAGGCAGAGGAGAGTTTAAATGATTGGAAGACAGTACATCTGAAATCAAACAGATAGTAGAACTGGTCGACAAAAAGATAGAAAAAATGCAGCAGGGGCTTATGGACCTGAATGACAATGCAAAACATGCAAACATATGTATTATAGGCATCCTAGAAGGAGAAGAGAAGGGAAAGTGGACAGAAGGAGTGTTGGAGGAAATAATAGCTGAAAACTTCCCAAACCTATTGAAAGAGATTGGATGTACATGTCCAGGAAGCACAATGCACCCCAAACAGCATAAATCCCAACAGGCCTACCCCAAGACATATACTTGTTAAGTTATCCAATGCTCAAGACAAAGAGAAAATACTAAAAGCAGCAAGACAAAAGAGAACCATTACAAACAACGGAGGCTCCATAAGATTAAGTGCTGATTTCTCATCTGAAACCATGGAGGCAAGAAGACAGTGGTATGACATAGTCAAGGTACTTAAAGAAAAATATTTCCAACCAAAAGTACTCTATTCAGCAAGTTAGCATTCAAAAATGATGGAGAGTTAAAAGTATTTACAGATAAACAGAAACTAAGAGAGTATGCCAACAAGAATCCTGCCCTTCAAGAAATACTAAAGGGAGTTCTTCAGGAAGAAAGGAAAAAACAAGGGAGACAGAGTTTGAGGAGAGTGCAAGAGCAACTAAAAAGACAAAAACAGCAAAAGAAAATCAAACAGAATATGACAAACACAAATCCAAAGAAAATATGGCTAATATAAGTAATTCCTTGAAAGTAATAACACTGAATGTCAAAGGATTAAACTCACCTGTCAAGACACTCAAACTGGAGGATTGGATAAGGAAATAGGACCCATCTATATGCTGTCTGGAAGAAACACATCTTAGACCCAGGCATTCAAGAAGGTTTAAAGTGCAGGGCTGGAAAACAATCTTACAAGCAAACAATAACAAAAAAAAAAGCACAGGAGTAACTATATTAATATCAGGCAAAATAGACTTTAAATGCAAACAATTGTGAGACCCAAAGATGAACACTACAAATTTGTTAAAGGGATAATCTTTCAAGAAGAAAGAACAATCATAAACATTTATGCTTCTAACAAGGGTGCCTCCAAATATGTGAGGCAAACACTGGAAAAACTAAGTGAAGGAATAGATGCCTCTACAATTATAGTGGGGGACTTTAATAAACCACTGTCGACTTTGGACTGTACATCACAAAAGAGAATCAATGAAGAAACAAAGACTTTGAAAAATATATTATAGGAGCTGGACCTAATAGACATATACAGAATATTACAACCAAATACAGCAGGATATACATTCTTCTCAAGTGCACATGGATCATTCTCCAAGATAGACCACATGCTAAGCCACAGAAAAAGTCTCAATGAAAATTCAGGAAGATAGAAATCATACAAGATAATTTCTCTGACACAGTGGAATGAAACTGGAAATTTGTAAGAATCAAAGACCCAGATTTGGCACCAAGATTTGGAAGTTAAACAACACACTCTTAGAAAAACAGTGCATCAAGGAGGAAATCTCAAAAGAAATTAGTAACTACCTTGAAACTAATGAAAATGATAACACAACATATTCAAACTTATGGGATGCAGCAAAAGCAGTACTGAGAGGGAAATTTATAGCCATAAATTCATACATCAAAAAAGAAGAGCTAAAGTTGAAGAACTAAATGCACACTTGGAAGAATCAGTTAAAAAAAAAAAAACTAACCCCAAAGGAAGAAGAAAGAAAGAAAAAACAAAGATCAGAGTACAGCTAAATGAAATAGAAAAGAAGAAAACACTTGAAAACATAAACAAAATCAAGAGCTGGTTCTTTGAGAAGATCAATATAATTGACAAATGCTTAGCTAGATTAACAAAGAAAGAAAGAGAGAAGATGCAAATATGCAAAATAAGAAATTGGAAAGGAGATATCACCACTGACCCCACAGAAATAAATACTATCATAAGAGGATTCTTTGAAAAACTATATTCCAACAAAAACTACAATTTAGAGGAAATGGACAAATTCCTAGAAACACATTAGCAGCCGACATTGACAAAAGAAGAAGCTGACGATCTCAACAAACCAATCACAAGTAAAAAGATAAATCAGTCATTAAAAACCTCCCAACTTGACAATATGATAGCCAGGCCCTGAGCCCCAACAGACTTCAACTCCTACACTCTGATTTATTGGACTTACTCCACTCAGCTAACATGGAGTTGAAGAATGTCAACCACCACACCATGGAGCCTAGAGTGCCTACAACTGAAAGCAGGAGGATTGCATCCAGTATCCATGTGGAATCTAAGCCTCCTCTTGACATAGATGTGCAATGGACACAACCAATCCAAGGTCCACGGAGAAAATGTGGCATTGGCGTGGGAAAAGTGGCCATGGTGGCTGCTGGGTGCAGAGAATGGGAGGAAGAGGTGAGATGTGGAGGAGTTTTTGGGACTTGGAGTTGTCCTGGGTGGTGCTTCAGGGACAATTACCGGACATTGTAGATCCTCCCAGGGCCCACTGGATGGAACGTGGGAGAGTATGGGCTATGATGTGGACCATTGACCATGAGGTGCAGCAATGCCCAGAGATATACTTACCAAATGCAATGGATATGTCATGATGATAGGAGAGAGTGTTGCTGTGGGGGGAGTGGTGGGGTGGGGGCGGTGGGGTTGAATGGGACCTCATATTTTTTGAATGTAATATTTTTTTAAAATGAATTTAAAAATTAAAAAAAAGAATATTTACATTAAAAAAAACCTCCAGAAAGAAATAACATCAGTCTTGCTTAAACTCTTCCAAAAAAATTGAAACAAAAGGAACGTTGCCTAACTCATTCCATGATGCCAACATTACTCTAGTAACAAAGCCAAACAAAGACACCACAATACAGGAAAATTACAGACCAATTCTCTAATGAACCTTGACATGAAAATCGTCAACAAAATATTTGCTAATAGCATTCAACAACACATTAAACAAATTATGTTGGGTTCATTTCTGGTATGAAAGGATGGTTCAACATAAGAAAATCAATTAATCTAATACACCACATAAACAGATTGAAAGGAAAAAATCACATGATCATATCTATAGATGCAGAAAAAGCATTTGACAAAATACAGCACTCTTTCTTGATAAAAAGATTGGACTAGAAGGAAACTTTCTGAATATGATGAAGATTATATATGAAAAATGCACAGCTAACATCATCTACAATGGTGAAATCCTAAAATCTTTCCCCCAAAGATCAGGAACAAGACAAGGATGCCCACTATCACCCCTGCTGTTTAACATAGTCTTAGAAGTACTTGCTCCAGCACTGAGGCAAGAACCAGACATAAAAGGCATGCAAATTGGAAAGGAAGAAGTCAAAATTTCACTATTTGCAAATTACATGATCCTATACATAGAAAACCCTGAGAAGCCTACAACAAAGCTTCTAGAACTTATAAATGATTTCAGGGAAGTCAGAGGTTACAAGATAAATGCACAAAAATCAGTAGCATTTTGGTACACCAATGATGAGCAATCTGAGGAGGAAATCAGGAATCAAATACTATTCACAATAGTAAAAAAAAATCAAATACCTAGGAATAAATTTTACTAAAGAGGTAAAAGACTTATACACAGAAAACTACACAACACTGTTCAAGAAAATCAAAGAAGACCTAAATAAATGGAAGAATATTCCCTGTTCATGGATAGGAAGACTTAATATTATTAAGATGACTATCCTACCAAAACTGATATACAGATTCAGTGCAAACCCAAGAAAAAAACAACACATCATTCTTTAATGAACTAGAGAAATTAGCTATGAAATTTATTTGGAAATGAAAGAGGCCCTGAATAGCCAAAGTCATATTGAAGAAGAAAAACGAAATTGGAGGAATCACATTACCTGACTTCAAAACATACTACAAAGCTACACTAGTGAAAACAGCACGGTATTGGCACAAGGAGAGACACACTGACCGATGGAACCGAATTGAGAGTTCTGATATAGATCCTCATATATACAGCCATATGGTATTTACAAGGTCACCAAACCCTCTCAACTGGGAGAGAATGGCCTCTTCAACAAATGGTGCCTGGAGAACTGGATATCCATGTGTAAAAGAATGAAAGAGGATTACCAACTTAGACCTTATACAAAATCAACTCAAGATGGATCAAAGACCTAAATATAAGACCCAAGACCATAAAGACCTTGGAAAGCAAAATAGAGAAGCATCTATAAGAAGTTGTAATAGGAAACGGCTTCATGAACTTCACACCAAAAGCACAAGCAGCAAAAGAACAAATAGATAAATGGGACTTCCTCAAAATTAAAGCCTTCTGCACCTCAAAGAAGTTTGTCAGGTAAGTGAAAAGAGCCTACACAATGGGAGAAAATATTTGGTAACCATATATCTGATAGGAGACTTATATCTTGTATATATAAAGAACTCCAATATGTTTAAAAGAAAAAGACAAACAGCCCATTTTAAAAATGGGAAAAAGATTTGAGCAGACACTTCTCCAAAGATGATATACAAATGACTAAAAACACTTGAAAAAATGCTCAAAATCCCTAGCTATTAGGGAAGTGCAAATCAAACAACAAGATACCATCTTACTCCCATAAGACTGGCAGCTATCAAAAAATCAAAAGACCACAATTGTTTGAGAGGATGTGGAGGAATGGAAACACCCATCCACTGCTGGTGGGAATGCAGAAGGATCCAGCCATTCTGGAGGACAGTTTGGCAGTTTCTCAAAAACCTAGCTATAGATTTGCCAAATGACCCAGCAATTTCACTGCTGGTATATACCCAGAAGATCTGAAAACGAGGACACAAAAAGATATATGCACATCAGTGTTCATACCAGCACTATTGACTATTGCCAAAAGTTGGAATCAAACCAAATGTCCATCAACAGAGAATGGATAAATAAAATGTGGTATGTATATTCAATGGAATAATACTCAGCTATAAGAACAAATACAGTACAAGCACATGTGATAATATGGATGAATCTTGAGAACTTTACGTTGAGTGAAGCAACCCAGGCACTGAAGGACAAGTACTACATGAACTCTCTGATATGAAATAAGTAAACAAAGCTGTCTCAAAGAGCTAGAGCCTGGATGAAAAACTTTAAGGTAGTTGGAGGGTAGAGGAAGATTGTGAACTGACAGCTACTTGGGTGAAATCTATGATAAGCTGGAGGCAAGTATTTGTACAAGGAAGGAATAACATAGGGACATAGGGATAACTTTGGGTCAGGCTGCATGGGCTTTAGGGGCAGTAGGGATGGGAGGATGGGTCAGATTACCCAAGTAATTGGGAAGAGGGTGAGGGGAACATATGATCAAGGGAGATTTTCAGATATGTGGTTGAAATTGTGGTGCAGAGAAAACTCTTTAGAGAATGTAATATAGAAGTTTGTCTGTTTGGGATGCTTAAGTGGTGGGGGGCATCAGACACAAGGCAAGCTTCTGGGGAGTGTGTGAGTGCTCATTTTGTCTTATTGGATATCATTGGGTGGAGACTCATACAATGAGAGTGAAGGTATACCCACATCCTGGGGAGGACTGGTGTTCTCAAACAAAGGGAATTGTATCTCTTGAGAGAATCGGCAGGTCCCAATAGGTTAGGGCAGTCAAGTATGTCAAGCCCTCAACATATTTGCAAGTATCTCTGAATATTTTCCTTCAAGTAATGAAGATTGATTGTCATGGCAGGCCCTGAGGGGAGGGGGAAAGAGGTGTTGAATTCATGGAATCAGGGTAACTGTGGGGCTATGGAAGTGTTCCACAGGATCATTACATGATGGATATCAGTTATGTTAAATTACAGCAAAAATCTACAGGCTAAAATGAAAACCATAATGTAAAACATAAGACAACCAAAAATTTAGAAATTTAGAAAATTGTGTAGTCTAAAATATAAACCATGATGTAAACCCAAATGGGACCATGTTTGAAAGCGATTCTTTTCAATATCTGTACGTTAGCTGCAGCAAATATAATATGAATATGTAAAGATCACTGTTGGGGAAGGGATAAAGGGTTTGATGTTAGATATGTGGGAGTACAATATATTGTATATGTGAATTACTGTAACTTAAAACTTCTGTCAAGTGAAACTTAATAAAAAGTGGGGGGGGGGGGAGAAAGAAAAGAGGTAGACACTGAGGAAGAAATGGAAGAAATTGCCTTGCCACTGTACATACAGGGCAACACCAGTAGCAGTGATGACAAGCAAAATGTCTAAAACAAAGCTTTTTCATTTTTTCATTTCTTTGATACCCCAATTTATTTCTTTATTTAATTTTTCTTAATTTCTATGTATTCTATACCTAACCTGTAAACCCATCACTATATTCCATTTTTCTAGTAATGGAACCTGGCAATATATTGGGCTTCCATTTTTTAAGAAGTTTTGGACTACAGGGAGGTTCAACTATGGTGGGGGAGGAGACTTGTGTGGGGTGTCATTAGTGAGGGACACATGGTTGGGAGGGAGTTCTCCAGGGCATGTATACAGGGTACATAGAAAGGTTTGGATAATTTCATATTGGTTTCAGTTGGAAACAACATGTAAGAGAGTGCTGAATTCCTGACCAAGGGAGCTCTATCACATTCCCCAATGGAACAACAACAATCTCCCAAGTGCAATGGCAAAGACTAATAAAGATGGATGGTACAACAATGAGCCCTTGATACTGATGGCTCTGAATATGAGCCTGTGTGCCTGAAATATAAACTAGGCCTATAGCTGTGGGGTGCCTAAGAGTTACCACCTGAGAGCCTCCATATTGCTCAAATGTGGCCACTCTCTAAGCCAAACTCAGCATGTAGATGCATTGCTTTTCCCCCAGCATGGGACATGACTCCCAGGTATGAGCCTCCCTATCACCGAGGGATTACTACCAAGCACCAGCTGATGATGTAACTACAAAAAGGCCATGAACAAAGAGGTCAACTCAGACCAGCAGAATATCTCAGGCTACATGTAATATCAGGTGTTAAAAACTGCTTTTTTACTTTGGTTAAAAAGAGGGAAATGGAAAGGAAAAGTGAGTTTATATGGCTAAGAGTCTCCAAAAAAGTGTCGGGAGGTCATCAGGGTGTACGGCTTATGCATGTCTCAGCAGGGTACCAGAGACAGCCAAGGTGGATGGAAACCCAGGTGCTGGTTCTCCTGATGGCTGCAGCGACCCACAGGTTCTGTGGTCAAGGCAGATGGCTCTGGAGTTCAGGGCCATGTCAGTTGGCCCTACTTTGGAGTTTGTGTTCCTGAGTGTGATGGAGTTGGACTCAGATATAACCTTTCTAACCATGCTTCTTCTAATACTTTTACCAGATCTGTGGTTGGCGTTTGGGTTGGTGTATACTCAGGAGACCTGAATCTCTGAATCATCCATGTGATGACCAGGCCCTGGCCTTCAGCAGACTTGCAGTTCCTACTCTCTGGTTTCTTGGACTTACCCTGGCCAGCTGACAGAGAGGTGAAGAGGGTCAACCACCACACGGAAGCCAAGAGTGCCTACAACTGCAAACAGGAGAATTGCATCCATCATCCATGCGGATTCTAAAACCCCTCTTGATGTAGAGGGGGACTGGACATAGCCATCCCAGGTCCACAAGATGGAGGAATAGAGTATGGATTAGAGTGGACTTACTGGTGTACTGCTGGGGAAATATTGTGATTAATAAGGGAAGAAATTGTAGTAGTGATGTGGAGAGCGTGGCCAGAGTGGCTGCTGATGGTCAGGAGAGGGAAGAAGAGATTTGGAGTTGTCCTAGGTGGTGCTGCAGGGATGGATGCTGGTTGTTGTGTGTCCTGTCGTGGTCCGCTGGGTGGACTGGGGGAGAGTGTGGACTACAATATGGACCACTGTCCATGTGCTGCAGCAGTTCTCCAGAATGTATTGCCGGGTGCAGTGGATGTGCAGCAATGATGGAAGAGATTGTTGATGTGAGAGGGGTGGCATGGGTGGGGTGGGGACTATATGGGGCCCTCATATTTTTTTAATGTATCATTTAAAAGAAAATAAAGAAGAAGAAGAAGAAGAAAAGAAAGTGTCATTTTCCCACCATGCAGGGTAACTGGCCCAGAGGGGTCCACCTAAAATGTGGAGTAAGGAAATATTGTCTTCAAGTAGGGGACAGTTGGCCTCATGAGTGAATAGAGGAGGGGGCTGTCCTTCAAAGTCCAGGGAAGAGCACTTCAGAAAATGAACAGGACTTGGGAAAAGATGGTCCTGGATAATTAAGAGAGACAAATGAAACAGAGTGTGAAAGCAGAATGGGCATAATCCAAGGGGAAAATAAACAAGATGAAATGTTTGAAGCTTAGGTTATGTATGATGAGAATCCATGGAGCAAGACTTAGAACTAATTTTTCATTTTAATGGGTACTTCTGGGTCATTTTACAAGCAATAGCACTGCAAAGATGCAGACACAGTGGAAGTCACTAACATTTCAGTGCAGATGGGAAACTAGCTTTTCTGTCATATAATGATTTTAAAAAGTGAAATTTTCTAAATGCTCCCCCAATGCCATAGATCTGATTTAGGCCCAATCAATCCTTGGTAAATGATTTAAAAAGAACACATTGTGTTAAGTAGAATTCTAAAAAAGCCTGAGGACTCCTGCCCCCAGTATATACACACCTTCTCTCGGTTGTTGAAACACTGTTCAGGTTCTGCTGTGATGTGATTTTGCAGATATCATTAAAACTGTTGACCTTAAGAAGGGGGGTCCTTTAAATCTTGCTGTAATGGTCACAGACAAAGAGCTCAGAGAAATTCATAAATAATTAGTATTTGAAATGGAAGAATACATCTTAAGTTGGCTGTGGAGATCAGGGGGCATGTGGCAAGGAATGCAGGCAGGCTTTAGGAGGAGAGAGCTGACAGCCAGCAAGGACATGGGATCTCAGCACTGCCACCTGAGGAACAGATTCTGCCAAACCTCATGAGCTTGGAAGAGAACTCTGTACCCTGGACAGAAGGCAGCCCTATTTAACCTTGTAGGAACCTGAGAAGACAATCACCAACATTGGGCCCAGACCCCTGATCTACAAAACTCTGACCTAATAAATTGCTAATTAGTTATGAAATGAGAGAAAAGTGATATATATATGTGTGTGTGTGTATATGTATATATGTATTAAAATGAACCACAAGCTAAAAGCGAAATCATAAATCCATATACAAGAATTATCACCCCACTTAGTTCATGGTTGAATGATGCTGGCACATGTCTCTTCTCAGGCAATGTGATGTGCTTTATGCCCCTTTTACCCACAGATGATTTCCTGATGTGTTTCCATGTCCACAGGGTTACAATGAATACTGTGCTACGAAAATAGAAGTAAGAACAGAACGAGCTTTGAAGGTGGTCAGGATCTGTCACCTCTGTGTCCATGGCCACGTTCTCTGACAAATGAAGAAATGCTAGACAGGGCTGTTGGTAAGAGGGCAGTCAACTGGGGACATCCCAGGCAGACCTGAACCAAGCTGCTGTGTTCACATTTGCTTAAGACTCCGGAATGTTTCAGTTTCCTAAATGTGAATGACTCGTTCCTTCTATATGGGTCAACATGGGATTGTAGCATTTTGTCTTGATCTAAGAGATAAATGTCTTATGCTTCCATTTATTTAGAATTTACAATCCTATATGTTTTATTTAATTTTCTATACTCCTGTTGCTCAAATGAACAAAAAAATCTCAATTAATTATACATAAAATCAACTTAGCAAGAACATTTTCTGGGCACAGCTTATACTACCCAATGAACTTACCGGGGGGCAGTCAAGTCAAGTGCTGCTGTTGCAGACATAAAATCAGGCTTATCGATATATGAGGCACGATTCATATGCAGCCAGATCTAACATGATTCATGGTTCTCAAACAATTCTACAGTATCAAAGGAATTCTTGTTCCCCAGTATAGATACAGGGCCCAATGAATGTGCTCAGTTAGTTGGGGCATGAATGGATGAAAGTAATGTGTTAGCAAATTCTTAATATTAAGGCAAAAGTAATCTTTAAACTTGAAATGACGAGGCTTGTTGCCAAATGCATAGAATATTGATATACAGAATAAAACATTACACTATTCCCTTAAAATGGGAACAATGCATTAGCAGTGACTAAGATATTTTTCAGTAAATGTCACATGATATTCCTGCAATAGATTCATGGCAAAAAAAAAAAAAATGCATGTGTTGCCCTCAGTTGGAATCTGGAAGAGGGAAAGGATAAGAGTAAAAATTAGATGTATTTGAATGATGTCTGGAGTATACTTACTAAATTGATAACAATGTAAATCTCTTAGTTGACAAATGTACCATGATAATGTAAGATGGTAACATTAGGGGAAGTGGGAAAGGGTGTGCGGGAACTCTCTGGGCAACTTCTACAACTTATATATGAATGTAAAATAGTTCAAAAATAAAAACTTATTTAACAAAACACAAGGAGAGGCATCTCAGCATAGGTGAGTGAACATTGTATTTAACCAAGTTAGGTCTGAAAAGATGAGGTCATGTAAGATAATCCTACTCTAAACCCAGACCCCATCTGCAGTGACATTAAAACATTACTCCAAGCATTCAGCATCTCACTTTGCAAGTGAGAGCTGCACAACTTGAAATACTGATTTTTTGACTCCTGGTTTTACTGACCGCATTGGACCCTTTTGTCCAAACAAACCTACTTTAGAGCATACTCTAAACCAGGGTATGTGTCCCATTGGTAGGCAAAAGATTTTCCCAGGGGTTCATGCCCGAGAATAGGTTTAATGGAATACATTTCTACATCTATATATTCTGCTCAGATTCTTTCTTAAATTGGATCTTCCCAAGAACAGCCAAGTTGTCCTCTTGACTCTCCTTTCCCAAGTCACGTGAACAATCACCCTTAACTGCTTTAATGAGATAAATGAGCTCACTCATCTTACTGTAGGCATTTCCATGGGATCCAAAAAAATATGCAGCAAGAAATGCAGGGATTTTTCAGAGATCCATGTGGGTCAACATACAGAAAGCGAATGACTCTAGAAACTGGCAACTCTCCTGTGGTGCCAAATATTTCACACCCAACAAACTGAAAGAAGATCTACTTGAGTTGTCAGGCCAAATATTCCACCTTGCAATCAGGGAATTTCAAAATTCATAGCTTGAGTCCACCCTGTTTATTCTTGTCTCTTCTATATTTTAATAACAACCTGATTGAAGACTTTACATTGATCTAGCTAAAAAGTACAAGGTGAAATTTCCCATGTTTTTGAATAAAGAAATTAAAGATTCCCAACTAATTTTGAATAAATATTCAGAAAATGTTACATGATTTCTTTACAAAATATTCATTAACATAGAAAACACCTTGGTTACTTTATGCATTTGAACAAAGGCTCAAAAATTTTTGTAGGGCGGAGGACTTGGCCCAGTGGTTAGGGCATCCGTCTACCACATGGGAGGTCTGCAGTTCAAACGCCGGGCCTCCTTGACCCGTGTGGAGCTGGCCCATGTGTAGTGCTGATGCACACAAGGAGTGCTGAGCCACGCCGGGGTGTCCCCCACATAGGGTAGCACCATATACAAGGAGTGCACCCCATAGGGAGAGCCGCTCAGCACAACAGAAAGTGCAGCCTGCCCAGTAATGGTGCCACACACACAGAGCGCTGACAGAACAAGATGACACAACAAAAAGAAACACAGATTCCCTTGCCGCTGACAACAACAGAAGTGGACAAAGAAACAAGACGCAACAAATAGTCACAGAGAACAGACAACCAGGGTTGGGGGGCGGGAAGGGGAGAGAAATAAATAAATAAATAAATCTTTTTTAAAAATTTTGGAAATTAGCCTATAATAAGCAAAGAGAGAAGGTCGGGAATGGATTATTTTGTTTTTATTCAATATCAAATTGTCTAAGTCCCTATTCAGTTACTCTGTGTGTGCATGTGTGTGCATGTGTGTACAGATATCTGTACTTAGACATATATGTATATTTAATATATATGTATTATAATACTTATGTATATAAACATTTGTAAATTTTGATCACCATGGTTTCTCTGTGAATAGAATAACACAGGTTTCTTAGATCGATGTATGAAGAAGTTTCTAAAAAAATCAAATAAAAGAAAATCTCATCATATTTGCATTCTTAAATTGGAAAGAAAATTATTCTTACCACCACATTTCCTTTGCGAAAATCTGTCCTATCATTACCACGCACATCGAATATTTGTCTTCAATATTAAAGTTTTTACTGAATTTGCAATAGTATTAATGATAGGAGACATTGGGCCTCCAGCAGAATGAAACTTCACAAGCTTTTTCTCTCCCCTTCCCCCCAGAATTAATACCCACCCAGAACCTCAGAATGTGGCATAGGGTCACTGCAGATGGAGTTAGTTAAATTAAGATGAGGCTGTCATGGAATAAGGGACCAAATCCAGGGGCTGGTGTCTTTCTAAGGAGGGGATGTGGAGACTTAGAGCCACAGAGGAGAGCGGTGTGAGGACAGGCAGAGAGACAGGTGCCCGCAAGCAAACAACCACCCAGGACTGGAGCCCCCAGGCATGGAGGGACTTTCCTCACAGCCTCAACTGACCCGGCCCTGCAGCCACCTGGATTTTGGACCCCGGCCTCCAGAACTTTGAAGAAGACGTCCTTGGGGTCGCTAGTGTGATCGTGCAGGCATCCACGCTGTCCAGGTGTGGCCCAGGCCCACCAGAGGTGGTGCACGTGCCATGGCCACAGCGACCCCAGGTGCCAGGCAGGGTCAGTCCCAGAAGTACCTGCCTTTGAAAAAGGCTCCCCGGGGTCGGGGCCACTGCCTCAGAGTCAGCATCACACCGGAGCAGCACGTCCTAAGGGTTCGATGCTGGATTCTTTCTCTGGGGTCCCACGGGTGGGCAGGCTTACCGGGTGGCACAGTGGGGGACATGGACTCCTGGCAGGCCTTTAGCTGCCAGGTGCACACTTCATCCTCCTGGGGAGGCTGTAGAACAGGGGGCGCCCTCCAGGTCCTGGTGGTTTGGCTGCATGATGGACTGCGGGGACAGGAAGTGGCTCAGTGAAATGTCATGGCCAAACTCGAGGATTGCCACCATGAGCCGGTTCATCTAGAAAGTTACTAAAAATAGGATAAAAAATGAAATTAGTATTGGAACTAAACTATTTTATAATGGAAGCATCTGAGGTCATTGATGGAAAAGACACATCATTGAAATGTTTGTGAAACCATTCTTTTTCTAGTAGAGAAAAAAATAGTCATTTTATATTTTATACATGCACAAAAAAACATATAATTAAAGAAAAGCAAAATGGAGAACCCCCATTTGATCTAAATGAAATCTAACATGTCAGAGATATTTAAATACATCCTCAGCAAATTCATGTGGTAAATTGGTGTTAGGAATAGTGCTATTAAAGTAAAATTTTCCCTGAAATACAGATGCTAGTATTCTGCCCCTGATGTGTGTTATGGTTTCAATGAGGTTAGCCCTCATATCATACTGTAAATTTCAACAAACCTTTACTTCAAGTTATACTTTTGTTATCTTCTAATCTTTGTCAAAAATAAATCATTGAGATCTTCCTCATGGCTCAAATGTGGCTTTCCTCTAAGCCACACTCAGCATACAAATGCATTACTCTCAGGGTTTTCTATGTATAGGATCATGTCATCTGCAAATAATGAAATTTTGACTTCTTCTTTTCTAATTTGAATGCCGTTTATATCTGGTTCTTGCCTCGGTGCTTGAGCAAGTACTTCTAAGACAATGTTAAATAGAAGAGGTGATAGTAGACATCCTTGTCTTGTTCCTGATCTTAGAGGGGAAAATTTTAGGATTTCACCATTGTAAATAATGTTGGCTGTGGGTTTTTCATATATACTCTATCATGTTCAGAAAATATCTTTGTATTCCAATCTTTTGCAGTTTTTTTATCAAAAAAGGGTGCTGTATTTTGTCAAATGCTTTTTCTGCATCTATAGATATAATCATGTGATTTTTTCCTTCAATCTGTTTATATGGTGTATTACATTGATTGATTTTCTTATATTGAAACATTCTTGCATATTCAGAATGAATCCCACTTGGTCATGATGTAGATTTTGCTTAATGTGTTGTTGAATATGGTTAGCAAGTATTTTGTGGAGGATTTTTGTGTCTAGGTTCATTATAGAAATTGGTCTGTAATTTTCCTTTCTTGTGGTGTCTTTGTTTGGCTTTGGTACTAGAGTAATGTTGGCATCATAGAATGAGTTAGGCAATGATCCTTCTGTTTCGATTTTTTGGAAGAATTTCAGCAAGATTGGCATTAGTTCCTTCTGGAATGTTTTGTAGAATTCTCCTGGGAAGCCGCCGGGCCCTGTGCTCTTCCTAGTTGGGAGGTTTTTAATGACTGATTCTATCTCTTACTTGTGATTGGTTTGTTGAGATCATCAATTTCTTCTTTCATCAATAGAGGCTGCCTATGTGTTTTTAGAAATTCGTCCATTTCCTCTGAATTGTCACTTTTCTTGGATTATAGTTTTTCAAAGTATCCTCTTATGATAGTCTTTATTTCTGTGGGGTCAGAGGTGATATCTACTTTCTCATTTCTTATTTTGTGTATTTGCATCTTCTCTCTTTTTTCCTTTGTTAGTCTAGATAAGGGTTTGTCAGTTTTATTGATCTTCTCAAAGAACCAGCTCTTGGTTTTATTTATCTTTCCAAGTGCTTTCTTATTTTCTATTTCACTTAGTTCTGCTCTTATCTTTGTTCTTTCTTTCTTTCTTCTTCCTGTGGGGTTACTTTGTTATTTTTTTACTATTTCCTCCAAATGTGCAATTAGTTCTTCAATTTTAGCTCCTCCTTCTCTTTTGATGTATACATTTATGGCTATAAATTTCCCTCTCAGTACTGCTTTTGCTACATCCCATAAGTTTTGGTATGTTGTGTTATCATTTTCTTTCACTTCAAGGTAGTTATTAATTTCTTTTGAGATTTCCTCTTTGACCCACTGTTTTTCTAAGAGTGTGCTGTTTAATTTCCATGTCTTGGTGTGAGATCTGGGCCTCTGGCCCTTGCAGATTTCCAGCTCCACTCTACTGTGGTCAGAGAAATTATTTTGTATGGTTTTGATCTTTCTGAATTCATTCAGCCTTTCTTTGTGGCCTAGCATGTGGTCTATCTTGGAGAATGATCCATGTGCACTTGAGAAAAATGTATATCCTGCTGTAATCAGGTGTAATGATCTGTATATGTTTTTAGATCCAGCTCCTCTAATATACTGTTCAAAGTTTTTGTTTCTTTATTGATTCTCTTTTGAGATGTTCTGTCCAAAGTTGATAGTGGTGTATTAAAGTGTCCCACTATAATTGTAGAGGCATCTATTCTTTCATTTAGTTTTTCCAGTGTCTGCCTCATGTATTTGGAAGTGTCCTTGTTAGGAGCATAAATATTTATGATTGTTCGCTCTTCTTGAAAGATTATTGCTTTCACGATTATGTAGTATCTATCTTTGTCTCTCACAAATGTTTCACATTTAAAGTTTATTTTGTCTTATATTAATATAGCTACTTCTTCCTTTTTTGGGAGGGGGGGCAGTTACTGTTTGCTTGTAAGATTGTTTTCCAGGCATTTACCTTCAACCTCCTTGAATCCCTGGGTCTAAGATGTGTTTCTTGTAGACAGCATATAGATTGGTCATATTTCCTTATCCAGTCTTGCAGTCTGAATCTTTTGATAGGTGAGTTTAATCCATTGAAATTCAGTGTTATTACTTTCAAGGAATTATTTATGTTAGCCATAATGTGTTTGGACTTGTGTTTGTCATATTTTGTTTGTTTTTCTCCTTCTCTTTTTGTCTTTTTTTGGTTGCTCTTACACTTTCCTCCAACTCTGTCTCTCCTGTTTCTTCCTTTCTTCCTGCAGAAATCCCTTAGTATTTCTTGTAGGGCAGGGTTCTTGTTGGCATACTCTTATTTTCTATTTATCTGTGAATCTTTTGAACTCTCCATCATTTTTGAATGCTAGTTTAGCTGGGTAGAGTATTCTTGGTTGGAAAATTTTTCTTTTAGTACCTTCACTATATCATACCACTGCCTTCTTGCCTCCATGGTTTCAGATGAGAAATCATTACTTGATCTTATGGAGCCTCCCTTGTTTGTGATGGTTCTTTTTTCTCTTTCTACTTTTAGAATTTTCTCTTTGTCTTGTGCATTGTATAATTTGACAAGTATATATCTTGGGGTAGGCCTGTTGGGATTTATGGTGTTTGGGGTGTGTTGTGCTTCCTGGACATATACATACATCTCTCTCAGTACATTTGGGAAGTTTTCAGCCATTATTTCCTCCAACTCCCCTTCTGTCCCCTTTCCCTTCTCTTCTCCTTCTGGGATGCCTATAATACATATGTTTGTGCGTTTTGCATTGTTATTCAGGTCCCTAAGTCAAGCTGGATTTTTTCTATCTTTTTATCTATCAGTTCTACTATCTGTTTGATTTCAGATATACTGTCTTACACATCACTAATTCTCTCCTCTGCCTCTTTTAATCTGCAGCTATTTGCTGAGAGTGTATTTTTGAATTCTTGAACTGTGGTATTCATCACCATCATATCTGTTATCTTTTTGCATATGTCTGCAGTTTCCTCTCCAAGTGTTTTCTCCATATTGTTAATCTCTTTCTTTACTTCATGAAGTTGGTCTCTAATACATGTTTTGAGATCTTTAATTACTTGTCCAATGTTCTGCTCCTCTTCCTGGTTTTTAGTTTGTTCACTGGATTTGGCCATGTTTTCCTGATTATTGGTTTGGTTTGTAGTTTTTTGTTGCTGTCTGGTCATCATTTTATCTTGATGGGTCTTATCAGGTCCTTAGCTTCTTTGTCTAGTGTTGGGGATTAGTTGTTGTTCGTGCATAAGTGTTATGTCTTCTCTTTGTCACTTTTTTTCTTCTTACTCTATTTTCTTGTTGCTGGCTAAGTTCACTTTGAAGGAAAATATTAGGGCCAGTGAAAGCAAAATGAGTAAGAAAAGAAAATGTATAAAGTAGTATTGGTAATAAATGTTAACAGAGCAACAATGTGAGATCTAGGAGAATGGATATTAGACTCATGTAAGTTGTGTAGAGTTATAGCAGTAAGTAGAGTACCTATAATGAGACAATCAACAGAATATGGGTAGGAATATAGTATGAATTAAAAGGCCAGTGTTTTCATGAGAGAGGGAAAGAGAAAAGAAAGACAATAATATCAAGAGTGGATAAAAGACAGAAAACAGAACAAAGGTATTAGAAATAAAAAGTCAGACATTTTGGGGTCCAAAGAAAGGGAGGTGGAATATAAGAGAAACAGTAGATGATGGAAGATAGAAAGATGTGGGGGGAAGGGGATAGTGTAGGTGGCCAAAATCAATACACACAGAAAAGAGGAAATGGAGGAGGAGGAAACAGAGCAAATGTGAAGCACTCCCTGCAGCACCTATTATATAAAGAAAATAAAATATAAAAGAAGAAAAAGAGAGAAAAGAAAAGAGAAGGGAAAAGGGGGGAAGGACAAGGAGGGGGAAACAAGTGAGAAAAAGCAAAAGAGAAAAAAAACTAAATAAATAAAAAAGAACCTTGGGAGATAAAATGGGAGAAAAGACCAGGAGACAATGCAATATTAGCAACCACAACAACAACAATAAAAAAGAACCAACATTTTCAAGCTAGGAATCCTCTTTGCAGTTAAATAATATGCTTACGGATCTCACCTTCCCCCTTTCTCCTTTCTTCACCTCTCTCTCTCTCAGGGCAGCAGGAAAGCTGCCTGAGAAGTCCACGAGGAGATCAAGTAGGTCCTTGTTGAACCAACTCAACACAGAAGACTGTGACTCTTATTTCCAGCGTGAGAGCACCTACACCTCACCAGAAACCCCAAATATGCTATTGGAAGCTTGGATAGTACCTCCTACAGTCTCTCCCCCTTAGGTGTGCTAGGGGAGGTCTAATTGATTTTCTGACTCCACCTTCTCCCAGACCAAGTTTCCTATCCTAGGACGTTTAGGTAAATTGGGCTTTCTCAGCAGATTTGCCTCTCCTTTCTTCCCAGACTCTCCCCAAGTCAGCTGGTACACTCCTCCAAGTTCAAGGAGAGAGAGAAAAAAACAACAACACAAAACACAGAGGGCTAGGGTAATCAAGGACCTCAGACGGGCCCCAGGGCACAGTGGATTCATGTATGGGAAGTCCATGATATTGCAGACTCAAAGTGTGTGAGTCTCTGGAGCTTGGGCCACCAGGGTTTAGGGAACCACACATCCAGTTAACATGGGGCCTGAGAACACCGCAGCACAACAAAGACTTCAGGGATTGCTGCAGCCAGGCCGCCAGCCCTAGGGGGAGTGTTCCCACCCACAACTTCTGACCTCCGTGTCAGAAACACAAAATTCCACCTCTCACTAGAATCTCTTCTGTCACTGTCTCACCAAATTGACATCAAGACACTTCCTGCCCTGCAAGTCCCGAAACAGCCTGCTCAGGGCTTGGGAAAACCCCAGCACAACAAATCCTTCAGGAATCGTGGCAGCTGGGCCACCAGCCTCAGAGGGAAGGGTCCTGCCCACAACCTCTGACCTCCATGCAAGAGACCCAAAATTCTACCTCTTGCAAGAATCTCCTCTGTCACCATCCCACCAAATCGACTTCCAGACACCTGCCCTGCAAACACCTGAAACAGCCCAGTCCAGCTGGACTTCAATCCTACTCAGCCACTTTGCAGGAGAGATTATGAGGTGCACTCAATCAGATGCCATCTTGCCCTGCCACTATTTATTTTTTAATAGTTTATTTTTTAGTTATCTTTTTAAAAAATTAATAGATCACACAAAATGTTACATTGAAACACATAAGAGGTTCCCATACACTGTGCTCCACACACCGCAACCCCATCATTTTGTAATTGTATTTTTGAAGATACATAGATCACAAAAAATCTTGCATTAAAAAATACTAGAGGTTCCCATATACCCCACCCCACCCCCATACCCCATACCACTTCTCAAACGTCAACAACCTCTTTCATCATTGTGGCACATTCATTGCATTTGGTGAATACGTTTTGGAGCACTGCTGCACTACATAGATAAGAGTTTACATTGTAGTTTCCACTCTACCCCAGTATATTCATTGGGTTATGGCAGGATATATAATGTCCAGCATCTGTCCCTGCAACATCATTTAGGAAAACTCCAATTCCCTAAAATTCCCCCATATCACATAACATCTTCCCTCTCCCTGCCTGCAGCAACTACCATGGCCACCTTCTCCACATCAATGATAAAATTTCTATCATTACTAGCCACAATAGTTCTATAGTAGAATATCAGTAAGTCCACTCTAGTTCATACTTTATTCCTCCATTCTGTGGATCCTGGGATGGTGATATCCACTCCACCTCCATATCAAAAGAGGAGGCTTAGATTCCACATAGATGATGGATGCAATTCTCTTGCTTGCAGTTGTAAGCACTCTCAGTTCCCTGGTGTGGTGGTTGACAATCATCACCTCCCTGTTAGGTGATTTGGGTAAGTCCAATGAAGCAGAGAGTAACAGTTGCAACCCTGTTGAGGCTCAGGACCAGATGGCACATGGAAGTCCAGAGATTCAAGTCCTCTGAGTATACATCAACCCTAGCACCAACCACAGGTTCAGTAAAAGTAACAAAAGAAAGGTCACATCTGAGTCCAACTCCATCACACTCAGGAACACGAATTTCAAAGTAGGGCCCGTTGACACGGCACTTAACTCCAGTGCCAACTGCCATGACTATTGAACCTGTGGGTCTCTGTAGCACTCAGGAGAACCAATATCTGTGGTTTTATCTACTTTGGCTGTATTTGGGGTACTGCTTAGGCATATATAATCATGACCCCTCTGATGACCTCCTGACACTTTTTTTTGAAGACTCTTGGCCATATAAACTTATTTGTCTTTGCCATTTTCCCCTTTTATTCAAAGTCAAAAAACAGTTTTTAATCCATAATCCTACATATAGGGTAGGGATATTATGCTGGTCTGAGCTGACCCTTTTATTCAAGGTCTCTTTCTAGTTGCATCACCAGTTAGTGATTTGGAGTAATCCCTCAGCACCAGGGAGGCTCACCGCCAGGGAGTCATATCCCATATTGGGGGAAGGAAATGCATTTACATGCTGAGTTTGACTTAGAGAGTAGCCACATTTGAGCAAGATGAAGGTATTCAACAGGTAACTCTGAGGCACACTGAAAGTCTAGACCTAGTTCATATTTCAGGCACACAGGCTCATACTCATAGTCATCAGTATCAAGGCCTCATCATTGGACCATCTGTCTTCATTGGTTTTTGCCATTTCACTTGGGAGATTTTTGCTCTTCCATTGGCGAATGTAGCAAAGCTCCCATGGGTATGAACTCAGCACTCACTCGGTTATCATTTTTAACTGTAACTTATGAAAATACCAAAAATATCTGAACATTTATATTTGCCCTATATACATACCCTGGAATACACCTTCAGAGCAGAACTAAGTAAAATAGAAAATAAGAAAGTGCTCAAAATAATAAAGAAAACAAAGAGCTGGTTGTTTGAGAAGATCAATAAAATTGACAAAACCTTAGCTAGACTAACAAAGGAGATATCATCACTGACCCCACAGAAATAAAGACTATCATAAGAGGATACTTTGAAAAACTATATTCCAACAAGAAGGATAATTTAGAGGAAATGGACAAATTCCTAAAAACACAAGCAGCCTACATTGATGACAGAAGAAATAGTCATTAAAAACTTCCCAACTAAGAAGAGCCCTGGGTCACATGGCTTTAAAGGTGAATTCTGCCAAACATTCCAGAAATGATTAACACCAATCTTGCTTAAACTCTTCCAAAAAATTGAAATAGAAGGAACATTGCCAAACTCTTTCTATAATGCCAACATTACTCTAATACCAAAGCCAAACAAAGAAACCACAAGAAAGGAAAATTACAGACCAATCTCTCAATTGAACCTAGAGGAGAAAATCCTCAATAAAATACTTTCTAATCATATTCAACAACATATTAAATATAATTATACACCAGGAACAAGCGGTTTTTATTCCTGGTTTGGGAGGATGGTTCAACATAAGAAAATCAATTAATGTAATACACCACATAAACAGATTGACAAGAAAAAATCACACGATCATTTCTATAGATGCAGAAAAAGAATTTGACAAAATACACCATGTTTTCTTGATAAACACACTGCAAATATAGGAATAGAAGGAAACTTTCTGAACATGATAAAGGGTATATATGAAAAACTCACAGCTAATGTCATTTATAATGAAATCCTAAAGTCTTTCACATCTTTCATAAGGATGTCAACCATCATCCCTTCTCCTTAACTTTACCGTAGGAGAGAGTCCCCTCCCAGCATTCAGGAATGGAGCTTCAAAGACGCACATCATCAGAGAAGTCATTCCTTCTCATCAACAATCCACCCTGTTGTTGGTCCACCACATGTTTGTGTTTAGAAGATGCTAATAATTAATTCAGGTTTGCTCTACACACCCATGTTTTTTTCCTCTTCTTCCATGAAGTTGCATTTAATATGCAATCTTAAGTTTGCTTATTTCATTCAAATTTATACTACCTAATTGACAGGTTTCCTGTATAAGTGCAATGAAATTTCCTTCCCATTCTAACACACATTCAAAAATTTAAACTCATCATGGATAACAAGGTGATAAGACAGGATGTTTCATGAAGGATAACTGGCCCAGAGGAGTCCACCTAAAATGTGAAGTAAGGAAATATTGTCTTTTAGTAGGGGACATTTGGCCTAATGCATGAATAGAGAAGGAGGCTGGCCTTCAAAGCCCAAGGAAGAGCACTTCAGAAAATAAAAGATGATCCTGGATAGTTAAGAAATACTAACAAAACACAGTGTGAAAGCAGAATGGCATGATCCATGGGAAACATTAATTCAATGAAAGTTTGAGGTTTAGGTTATGTACTATGAGAATACATGGAACAAGAGTTAGAATTAATTTTTCATTTTAGCAGGTACTTCTGGGTCATTTTACAAGCAATAACACTCTGAGGATGCAGACACAGTGGAAGCCACTAAGGTTTCAGTGCAGCTGGGAAACTAGCTTTTCTATCATCTCCTTCACTGAAGTCATATAATGATATTTAAATGTTTGGAATTTATACTCCCCAGTGTGACAGAGATGGACTCAGTTGTGGTTTCCCTACACATGGCTCTACTCTACTATCCCTTCTATTTGAACCTAGAGTTAGTACTAGAACTGATAGATGTATGCCCAAGATACAAATCTTTGGGCTGCCCATGGGCCAGTTGTAACTGTTTATCTCAACTTTTAACAACCCCTACTCTCCAGTTCATTGGACTCACTCAGGAAAACTAACAAGGAGATGATGATGGACAACAAACATCTCAAGGAAAAAGGAGAGTCTGCACCTGTAGGCAAGATAGTCCCACCCATCTGTCCCATAGGATCTAATCCCACTCACAATTGGAGGCAGAGTGGGCATAAACATCCAAGAACCCTCAAGATTGGAAAATGAATGATGGACTAGAGTAGACTTGCTGTCATTCTACTATAGACGTGATTCTAGCAATGGAAGAATTTTTCTCATTGATGTGGAGGCAGTGGGCAAAGGAGTTTTTGAGAGAAGGTAGAGGGAAAAACAGGTGTCCTATGTGGGCATTTTCAGGATGTGGGAATCATACTGAATGTCATTGCAAAGACAGATACAGGCCATTGTATATCTTATCATAATTTACAAAATTGTAGTGTAAACTACAGTGTAAACTAAAATCCATGCCTACTGTCAGTGTTCAAAATGTGTTCATCAATGAAAACAAATGTACCACAAAAATGAAGGATATTGTTAATGTGGGAAAATATCAAAGGGGTAGGAAGCAATACTTTTTATATAACATTTGTGTAATATATATTTTTAAAACTTTTTTAAAGTATAAAAAAAGAGATAGATCCACTTCTAAATTTCATTAATTTATTCTTTTTTGCATTATTTTTCTTTTTTTATTACTGCCTAAAAAGCTTTTGTGAACAAAATGCTGATAGGAAACAATAAAATAGTCACAATGGATCCCATGCACTAAAAAACAGAGCCGCTTTAGCAAAGGAATTTACATTGCCCTTTATTACTTCCATGGCAGGACTCCTGTGTTTTTCTCCAGCAAATATTTGACATTTGTCTAACCTATAATTTCCCATGTTTGCCACTATTTACGCCTAGTCCAACTTGGCATCTTTGTGCATCAAGGTGAACAGCACAGACCAGGGAACTGTACCCAAGAGAATGGGGGTTTCAGATGCATCAAATATTCCACCCAACATCTTCTGAGATTAGATGGAGTTAGTTTTCCCAAGATGATAAGGAAAAGGTCCAGGAAGACAAGGAGGGTTGATACAGGTCTCCCTCAGATTTAACCACAAGGTAGAGTGACAGCTCTGTTCTCTTCACTGAGATCTCATTAACTAAGACTAGAGCAGAAGCCAGAAGCAAAAAGAAAACAATTACTAAAACCACAATGAATTTTTTAAATTGTAGCTATTAATGGCACTTTCTAGGTAATAAAAAATCTGGAACAAATGCAAATATTAAACAAATGTTGAAAGTACACTACAACAATTTATATAAAGATAGACTTTTTCAGGAACTCATGAAGAGAGAAGTTTGAGGAATCCACAAAAGCACTCAATCCATGAAAGTTCACCAATTACATAATTAACTAAGATCTCGGCACCTCAAATTAGCTGAATAGTAGAATCAGGTGTCAAAACGGTTGAAAATATGAATCTTGAGCCAAATTTGGACAAAGTAGTCAGAATATCCAGAATTGGAGTTTGGGATTCTGTTCTGAGTAAAGTCAATGAATTTATAGCCTGTCTGCACAAGTCCACGAATGGGCATTTAGAAACTAATGTTGCAACATAAGCTGTCCCAATGATATCAAGGAGAAAATTAAAGGTTTCTAGCAAGATTTTATGAAGATTGAGGTAAATAGATCATAACATGATAATCATTATATTTATCTTAATAGTAAAGAAATGACAACCTGGTTAAGGATTGAAAAAATGTATATGTGATTTTGAAATTATCTCACTTTATTGTGAAATCTCTCACTTTATTGTGATCTTGGTAAAAGCAGGAATGTGTAGTGTATTCAAGAGAAAAGCAGACCAAAAAATAGATTACATCAGAAACGAGAGGCTTCTGAGGTGCGAGGACATAGTTTCATTATGACAAAGGCTCAGGACATAATAGACTGAGAAGAAACAGACACCTGTAGAGCCTGAAAATGAAGACAGTGCCCAAATATATCCTTGTACCACAGAGTAGTAAAGTGGATTCAATTTCCAGGACTTGGGAGTGTCAAAACTATAAAAACAAACTTCTTACTTTAGGGATCAAGGTTATAGAGAAATCTGTACTCATTTATTGATAGGTATATTTGCAAAATGGAGTGGTTTTTAGTAGGAGTATGAAATAATGAGATGATTGCCCATCTTTTGTGTATTGCATTCTTTTTTATGATAAATCAATTTTTTGGATACATATCAATAAAGCATGAATCCATGAATACATATCAATCAAAGGTATTTTGTATAAATGATATTTAGCCTGATTTTTGCATATAGCTCTTGTGTCCTAACACTCTACTGAAATTTATTAGCTCTAGCTAGGAAAAAATATTCATGACTGTTATAGTCCTCATTTTTCTAACTGGTCACTTGGTCAAAGTACATATTCATCACTATCTTCTTCCACTACCCATCCCATGTTCCTTCACCCTCAGCAAGCACCTCGGCTGACTGTGGTTCTTTGCCTAACGGGATGACTCAAGCCTTCATTCCTGAAGATTCTGAGCCATTGATAGTCATGACTGAATTGAGTTGTTGCAGTTTTCCTCTGACTTTATTCACAGGGCATGGTAATACTAGGAGGTACCCTAGGTCATCTCCTGCCTTCCAGACAAACTCTTCCTTATCTCCATTGTGTAGTAGCAGTCCTTTTCCTCTTGATAGAATCAATCACTCCAACCAGTACTGTAATTCCCTTCTTTCCCTTTTGATTCAGAGGCATGAAAAGACCAAAGTGGGCAGGCTGCAGTCTTACCATCAAGATCAATGGAACTGTGTTTTTGTTTCCTGGTAGAAGCACTCTTCCATTTGGGAGTAAGACCTGAAGACAAGTTGAGCTTGAGGTTGCAGGGACAGGAAACAAAAACTTTCCTGCTGGATCACTGGAGTAATAGTGAGTGGTGCCACTCACATTTCCACCCCTTGATTCCAGAATTGTGAATCCCAGGTAGGGGAGAAATAGCACTATAAAGTGAATGCTGACTTAGAGCATACAAAGCTTCCTGGAAAGCATTGCCCCATCCCTGCAGGCACTGTCACCTAGTTGACAAGCTAAGTGAGCCCTCTTAGGACCAACACACTGAGATGGAAGAACCCTGCGTGTTGTTGGGTTTATCTCCCATTCTCTCTCATCCAAAAGTCAAGTTATTCATTAACAGCCATTATTATATCCCTAGTACACAGAAGAGTATCAGGCCTGTAGGAGAGTGCAACAAGTATTTGTTTAATAAGTTTATGATTGAAAAGATAAATAAATAAATGACATAAATCAATTATGTCAACCTTATTTACAAGTAAAACAATTCTAAGGAATGAACTAATGAGTAATTTTAGATTTTTTTTTGCAATTTCATAAATTTGCAGAAATGAAAATAGGTTAGCATAGCCATAAATATTCCTGAAAAATAAATTTTGGTACAGAGTAATGCTACCAAATATGCAAAATATTTTGGGGATTAGTGCTCTTGGATGCAAACAACACAAATGGAGTGTTTAAGCTAACCAATAATGAAAGTATAAAATGAATATCATGTGGCTTACAGATCTGATCACAGCTTTGGTCAGCATAGAAAATGTGTTGGATGTCCGATGGCATTAACACAGTCTGGGACATCACAAAAAGAGAAAGACATGATCCCACTCCTACCACACATGGATAGTGGACAATCCTGATGGCAATATCAATGCTGGAGGCCAGTCATGAGACACTGGAGGTTGAAGACATCTACTGCTACCATATGGCAGAGGATTCAGTCTGAAATATTTTAGACTCAGAGATGCATATTAGAAAAATATCTACATGTTATGTCCAAATTGTGTGAATCTAGCAATTGTAAATAAATTGCTAAATACAAATACTTTTTTCCAACTTAGTGTTATTAGAGAATCCAAAACAAGAGATAACCTCTTCCAACATATAAAATATATAACTAAGAAGAAACAGAACCTGCAAGATGGTAGAAAAGTAAGGAACTCCTGGAGTCAGCTTGTGCTACAGGGCAGTTAGGAATCACCCAGAGTAAAGCACCTGTCTGGTGACTCTAGGCCATCAGAAGAGCATCCTGCAACATCGTTGAAGGAATGGAAGGATGAGACTGCCCGTCTGCAGAGAAAATTCATGAGTAGAGTGTTCCACACAATGGAGGCAGGTGCTCATCCTCCACTAAAGGCACAATCCACCTCAATAGCTGTTCCACAGCTGGAATAGAAAGCCCCACTTCCCAAAATCAGGGGAAGAAGAGACGGTTGGGCACCAAGGTCAGCTTCTGATGACTACATTCAGTGGGCTAAAGTACAATCCTGAGAACAGCAAGAGTTTCAGCCTGTCCAAGTCAGAAAGAGACTGGGAGCCACCAGCTTAACACTGTGCCTGGCACAAGGGGAAGTGGGGGAGGACTGAGAATCCCAGTGCTTGTGGAGACCAGCTTCTTTCCATCCGGATCAGATTACAGCTCTAGCGTAGGCCTCAGTGCCACCTCCAGCAGGGAGGAAGCTGCAGGGAGCTGTCCCAGCCTCTCTGGGAAATTGACAGCCAAGCATGTAAGCTGGTGATTATCCTATGCTGCTAGCACAAGCCACCCCAGGAGCTATTCTGTGGTTGGAATTGGAAGCTCCATTTCCCAAAAACAGGGGAGGAGGAGACAGTTGGCTGCTGATTTTGGCTATTGATTGGTAGACTAGTTTGGCTAAGATATAACCCTGGGAACAGCTGGAGTATGAATCAGCCCAAGCTCAGAAAGAGGCTGGTGGCCCCATTTTGACTCCATTCCCAGCATGAGGGGAAACCAGGTGGACTGAAAATCACAGTGACTGTAGGAACTGGTTTCTTTCACCCAGGTCAGCCTGTAGCCCTAGCCTAGGCTTCAGCTCCACCTCTGGCAGGGAGGAGGCTGGCAGAACCTGCAGTAGCCAATCCAAGTAATTGCAGGTAACCTCAGCTGGCACAGACTGAATAATCAGAATTCTACTCAGGCAAGACCCTCACTGCATAGATTGCTGCCCATACCTGCAGCTCTATTCTCACTCCAGGAAGGAGAGAAAGAAGCATGAAGCTTCATTAGTCTCTCTGGGCAACTGGAGTCTAGGCCCGCACTACTTGTATGATTCCACACAAAAGATTGAGGAAGCTTCATTGGTCCCAGGCGCAATGAGGACAACTTGAGCCTCCACATCTTACAGCACCAATGGCATGCTTGGCTCCTACTGCACAACCAGCAAGGGAGAAAGAGCAGGAAGCCCTAAAGTAAAGAAAAACACTGTATCCAGAATAAATACTCTAGCAAGCCAAAAGCGAAGACACTGACAAAAAATTACAATCCACACCAAGAAACAGGACACTATGCCCCAGTTAAAGGAATAAAATTAGCCTTCAGATGACATAAAGGAATTGAGACAACTAATTATAGATGTTCAATCAAACCTCCTTAATAAATTGTTTCAGATGGCTAAAGAGATTAAGGATGTTAAGAAGACACTGGATGAGAACAAAGAAGAATTTGAAAGCATACATAGAAAAATAGCAGATCTTATTGGGAAGAAAGACAATAAATGAAATTTAAAATATACTGGAGTCATATAATAGCATATTTGAGGAAGGAGAAGAAAGGATTGTTGAGCTTGAAGAAATGGCCTCTGAAAGTGAACATACAAAAGAACAGATGAAGAAAAGACTGGAAAAAATTGAACAGGGTATCAGGGAACTAAATGACACCAAGAGACATGCAAACATATGTGCCATGGGTGTCCCAGAAGAAGAGAAGGGAAAAGGGGCAAAAGGAAAATTTGAAGACATAATGGTGGAAAATTTCCCAACCGTTTTGAAGGACATAGATATTCATTTCCAAGAAGCACAACGTACTCCCCTCCAAATAAATCTGATTAGACCAGTGCTGAGACAAATACTAATCAGAATGTCAAATGCCAAAGACAAAGAGAAAATTCTGAAAGCAGCAAGAGAAAAGTAATGCATCACATATATGAGATACTCAATAAGATTAAGTGCCAATTTCTCATCAGAAACCATGGAGGCAAGAAGACAGTGATCTGATATATTTAAGATACTGCAAGAAAAACTCCCAACCAGTAAACTTATAACTGGCAAGGCTGTCTTTGGTTACAAACTGAGTTTGTAACCAAGACTACCATTGTAGGAAATACTAAAGGGGGTGCTACGTCCTGAAAACAAAAGACAGGAGAAAGGGGCCTGGGAGAGAGTCTAGAAATGAAGGTTATATCAATAAAATAAGTAAATGTATCAGAAGAGTGGTGAAAATAATATATGACAGATAAAACCCAAATATTGAGGAATAAACTTAACCAACAATGTAAAGCACTTGTACTGAGAAAAATACAACTAATTTTTAAAAGAAATAAAAATGACTTAAATATTTGGAAAACATTCCATGCTCACAGATTAGAAAAATAGATGTCATTAAGATTTCAATTCTACTCCAATTGATATACAGATTCCATACAATCCTGATAAAAATTCCACCATTACAATTTTAAAAAATGGAAAATATGATGATCAATTTTATGTGGAAGGGTAAGTGGTCCTGAAAATTGGAGAACTCTCATTTCCAGACTTTAAATCAAACTACTAGCTACCTTGGTAAAAACAGCATGGTATTGACATAAAGACAGATACATAGACCAATGGAACCAAATTGATGGTTCAGAAACAGACACTCACATCTATGGTCAAGTGATTTTTGACTAGCGTGTCAAAACCTCTCAGCTTTGGCAGAACAGTAAATCCAACAAATAGTGCTAGAGGACTGGATATCCATAGCCAAAATAAATAAAGAGGACCCTATGTCACACCTTTTCCAAAAATTAACTCAAAATGGATCAAAAACCTAAATATAAAAACAAGAACCATAACGTTTCTAGGAGAAAATGTAGGAAAATATCTTAAAGACCTGATAGTTGGAGGTGGTTTCTTAAAGAAGACAAGAGGAGGACTGAGATGGCCTAATGATGCTTAATGTATGTAGAAGTTTTAGCTAACTTTACTGTAAAAGTGTGGAAATGTACAGAGTTGATGGTAACACATTTTGTGAGTAACAGCTGGTTTATAAATTGGAACGTGACTGAAAATGGTAGTTTAGGGATGTAAATGCCAATTGAAAGAAAGCTAGGGAAGCAGACTTGACCCAATGGATACGGCATCCACCTACCACATGGGAGGTCCGCAGTTCAAACCCCGGGCCTCCTTGACCCATGTGGAGCTGGCCCATGCGCAGTGCTGATGCGTGCAAGGAGTGCCGTGCCACGCAGGGGTGTCTCCCGCCTAAGGGAGCCCCATGCACAAGGAGTGTGCCCTGTAAGGAGAGCCATTCAGCACAAAAGAAAGTGCATCCTCCGTGAGAATGGTGCCACAGACACGGAGAGCTGATGCAACAAGATGATGCAACAAAAAGAAACAGATTCCAGGTGCCACTAATAAGGATAGAAGCAGTCACAGAAGAAAACAGAGCAAATGAACACAGAAAGCAGACAACTGGGTGGGGGAAGGGGAGAGAAATATATATATATATAAATAAATCTTTAAAAACAAAGAAAGCTAGAGAATAATCAAGGGAATAAATAGCACAGTAAACCCAGAAGTGGATGAGAATTGTGGTTGATGGCACATAGGCAAAAGTATCCTTGGTGAGTTAGAGCAGATATATATCACTATTACAGGGTGATGGGAATGTGGAGAAGTATGGGAAAAATACAACTGGAGTGACGTATGGACTGTGTTTAATAGTAATAATGTAATATTCATGCATTTATGCCAAAGATGTACTATGTTGATAATGGGGGAATATGGAAAAAGTGTTCAAATGTACGCTCTGGACCTGATAATAATTTGATGGTATTATCTCATAATCTATAACAAATGTTCCATCATGGTGTGGTGTGTTGATAGAGGGGTGTTGTTTGGGAATTCAGCACATGTGCATGAATGTTTTGTAAGTTTACAACTTCTGTCATAAAAATATATTTTAAAACTAGTATTAGGGTGGGTTGAGGGAAAAATACACCAAATATAGGATAAGGACTATAGTTAGTAAGATTTTAGCAATATTCCTTCATAATTTGCAACAAATATCTCAAAACAATGCAAGAAATTGGTGATGAGTTGTTACATGAGATCCCTGTATGATATTATGCATGTTTACTTGTAATTTCACAACTTTTACTATATACTTATTGTCTATGCATGTTCATGTATAAATGATATAAAAAATAATAGAGTGGGTTGGGTGAAAATACTTTGGTTAGCAGCAATATTTTGAGGATACTTTTTAATCATTAGTTAAATATAATTCACAAAAATGCAAGGTATTGTTGGTAGGGTGAGGTATGAGAGCCCTCTATGATGTTATGTATGTTTGTTTTGTAAGTCCACAACTGTTACTATAAACGTATTGTTTATGTATGTGTATGTATGACTGATATACTTTAATAAATTTAAGTATATATGTTTATATAGAAGGAGACAGAGAGATAGATAGATAGATAGATAGATAGATAGATAGATAGATAGATAGATAGATAGGAGAGACAGGCTTAAAAGGTTTTAACCCCTAACACTGTGCTCTGAGAATTTCATCTTCATCTTCACTGGTTCATTGCAGGAACGTCCTTCAACCAACATACTCTTCATAGCAACACTGTTGACCTGAGCCTCACAAATGGAAACTTTTATCTGGAGTTTTTGGCCAGAGGAAAATCAATTATCATAAGCTGAAAAATGCTCAGGCTCCTGGTCTACTGTGGCCAATGACATATTTTTACAAACTTGAAATTTTCCTAGTGCATAATCCTCCTATTCAGGTAGATCCAAGATATTATATAGGATAGGACATAAATGCTACCAGCAACACAAGCTTCTCTACCTAACACAGAAACTGTATATATGCTTAATTATTTTTCCTATGCCTGAGTTGTGTAACATCTCTGGATCAGTCCCCTGTCATTTCCTCACAACCTTAAGATTTTGATCAAATCATTCCTTCTCAGTAGAACCTTCCATGGCATTCCATGTCCTTAATTTTTAACTCCTCCATGTTCCATGCTTATGACCATGTGCCTTTATAACTTTTCCTACAAAGAGGTACATTCCTTTCCTCTCGAATGTGAGTTTACCATGTGAATTCCATGGATCAAAACAATGCAACCATAGGAAATTGCTCTGGTTCTAGGTTTTCAAGAAAAAAGAAAGGTTGAAAGATGATGACACCATCCCAGATCCTCAGGCCCCTGCTCCACTGTGTTTTAGATGAGAGAAGATGTGCAACCTTGTACATGGCATTTTCCTTCCAAGGTCATCTTCCTGTTCAGATATAAAATCCATCATATTAAAATAGGATATTAAATAAATGGTGCAATTACATATAAAAGTAAATATAAATGTAAAAATAAAGAAAATTTGAATTTTCCCTCATTCAAGAAGGTAGACACCTTTACTTTCCTCCTTTTTCTTAGCTCACCTACTCTAGGAAAGTTCAGATTGCAAATAAATTCCCTGCCTTTTTCAGAGGTATGTATATTTTTAAAAGATAAATAGGTGCTTAACATACTGATCTGTTTTCTTTTATTAGACACTACATATGTACTCTTGAGATTCTTGACATTCTACTAGAGAATGTAGCAGAACTCACCAGGATGGGAGTTTAATATGTTCTTTTTTATTTTGTGGGACTCCACCCAATAATATGACACCCTAGGACAAGATGAACACATTCAAGACCTTAATATTCATGTGAAACAATGAACATAGTTTCCTGAAAAGCTGAAACTATGTGGTTATCAAAGTTTCCAAAGGGACAGAGAGGGAAGACTAGGTGGAACACAGGGCATATTTAGAAGACTGGAATTGTTCTGCATTACTTTTCAATGATGGATGCACTATAATACATTATGTCAAAATCCATAAAATAGTGCAGTGCAAAGTGTAAACCATAATGGGGACCATTGCCCATGGACAGTAGCTTCAATATTTGTTCATCAATTTTAACAAAAGGACCTTACCCATCTCAGATAGTATAAATAGGTTAAAATATGAGAGGAGGGGGTGGGGTTTATATAAGAATCCCCTATGTTTTCAATGTGACTTTTCTTTGCTGTAAACCTTCTTTCAAAATACAATGAAATAAAAAACAAGTAAGACACTGAGGGAACATATAGAAGAATTTATCAATACACATAAAAGGTAGATCATACAGTGATGAAAGGTGTAATACAGAAAAATTGGTTTTGTTTTTGGGGGAGGTTTTGGATAAAATAAAAGTTACAACTATGGCAGGGAAAGAGAACATATACTATTATTGTGTGGTGAAAACTGTGTGGTCAAAGTGTAAACCAAAACATAAGCTATAAATCATGGTTAATAGCAATGTTTCAATACTTGTTTATCATTTGCAACAAACATACGACTCTAACAAAGTTTGTTAATGGGGGGAAGTATGAGGGATGGGGATATAGGAATCCCTCATATTTTTTATGTAACTTGTACATAATCTAAAACTTCTATAAAAATAGAAGGAATATCTTCCCCAATCACCTGGGAACCATCTCTTGGAAAGGGAACCATTAGGAAAACAATGCCCTTCTCTCCCATTTCCTCTGGGAGATTAGGTGCAAAACTTAAATGGACACCTGGCTCCAGATTGAAAAACTACCTGATGCCATAAAAATATGAGAATTTTCTTTTTCTTTTTATGTTTCCTTAGAAATAGTCAATTAACTAAGCCAGAGGCTCACCTCCAGTGTCAGATGAGCTTCAGATGAACTATTTGAGATGAATGGAGTTGTAAAGTTTTCTTACTGAAGGACTAGATAACATTTACTTTGAGAACATGTGTACAATTAGTTATTATCCTACTGACTGTCTAAAAAGGTGATATTTTTTTCTGTCTTTGCAATACCTTTAGAGAATCATCTGGAAGTGCATCACTGTCCTATTTTAATTCACTAATCAAACTGTTTCCTTTCTCTTCTACCTTTTTGGAGTAGTTTCATGATTGGCAGGATGTTTTGTTTTGAATTATATTTTCCCAAAGTCTACTGACATGGATTGAATAAACTGGAAACTTACTAAATTAAGTGGATAATTTACAGGAATTGTGGGCACATAGAAGTCAGGTAAAAGAGGTTGAATTATAAAGTGTTCCTTCTAGATTTTCATTTTTTGGAATACCAGGCAGATAAAACACTAGTGAAAAAGTATGGGAAATATGGGCTCTATAATTCCATGAGAAACAACATGCAGTTAACTAATTTGGAAGCCAAAATTTTCTCTGCTAGTTTTTCTCCTAAAGGAGTACTATATCTCTATTAGTTGGGAAAGGGCTTATGAGAAAACAGTATTGATGTTGCCTCACAAGGATTCCTTTGATTTGGATAAATTAATGTATTTGTTTGTTCTTAGACCTCATCTCAAGCAAATAAATTCCTGGAATTCATGTAATGTACATCATTTTAGAGGAAAGGAGAACATCTTGTCAAAGGCTTGAAGGTAAGATTGTGAAAATTGGAAGAGGAAATGTAAAAATAAAAGCCACTTTCTCTTTAATGGTGCCTTCTTTCTTTCTCTACTGTCCTCATTTGATAGGATAGTGACTCTCTTGTTAGGGGCTAATGTGGCTGGTGATTATAAATTGAAGCCTATGCTCATTTATTGTTCAGAAAATCCAAAGACCAATAAAAAGATATGCAAAATCTACTTTGCCTGTGCTCTTGAAATTGAACATGAAATCCTGAATGACAGTCCTCTGTTTCCAACATGGTTATCTGAATAATTTAGGCCCACTAAAGAGACCTACTGCTCAGAACAAAAGATTCCTTTCAAAATTATACTGCTGAGTTTGGCTTAGAGAGTGGCCACATTTCAGCAACATGGAGGCTCTCAGGACGTAACTCTTAGGCACACTGCAGCTCTAGTCCTAGTTCATATTTCAAGCACACAGGTTCATGATTGTAGTTATCAGTGTTAAGAGCTCATTGTTGGACCATCCGCCTTTATTGGTCTTTGCCATTGTACGTGGGGGATGGTTGCTGTTCCATTGGGGAATGCGATAGAACTCCCCTGGTAAGCACCAGCTGATGATGTAACTAGAAATAGACCTTGAATAAAAGGATCAACTCAGACCAGCAGAATATCTCAGCCTTCATATGATGTGAGGTGTTAAAAACTGCTTTATGACTTTGAATAAAAGTGGGAAACAGAAAGGACAAATGAGTTTATATGGCTGTAAGTCTCCAAAAAAGAGTTGGGAGGTCATCAGAGGGGTATTGCTTACACATGCCTCAGCAGGTTCCCAGAGACAACCAAAGTAGATAGAAGCCCAGGTCCTGGTTCTCCTGAGGGCTACAGAGACCCACAGGTTCTACCACCATAGCAGATGGCTCTGGAGTTCAGTGCCATATCAGTTGGCCCTACTTTGTATTTTGTGTTCCTTAATGTGATGGATTTGGGTTCAGATATGACCTTTCCTACATATGCCTCTTCTTTACTTTTATCGGACCTGTGGTTGGCTCTGGGGTTGATGTATACTCAGGACACCTGAATCTCTGGACTGTCCTTGTGACAGCCAGGCCCTGAGACTCAGCAGACTTGCAACTCCTACCATCTGGTTTATTGGACTTGTCCTGGCCAGCTAACAGGGAGGTGAAGAAGGTTAAACACCACAACAGGGATCCGAGGGTGACTACAACTGCAAGCAGGACAATCACATCCATCATCCATATGGAATCTAAGCTCCCTCTTAATATAGAGGGGGAGTGGACATAACCATCCCAGAGTCCACAGGATGGAGGAATAGAGTATGCATTAGAGTGGACTTACTGATATTCTACTATGGAACTATTGTGATTAGTAATGGTAGAAATTGTAGCATTGATGTGCAGAAAGTGTCCATGGTAGCTGCTGAGGATAGGGAGAGGGAAGAAGAAATATGATGTGTGGGCATTTTCAGGACTTGCAGTTGTCCTGGGTGGTACTACAGGGACAGATGCTGGACATTGTATGTCCTGCTATGGCCCAAAGAATGGACTGGGGGAGAGTGTAAACTATAATGTAAACCACAATCCATGTGGTGCAGCAGTGCTACAAAATGTATTCACCAAATGCAATGAATGTGCCACGATGATGGAGATTGTTAATGTGGGAGGAGTGGGGTGAGGGTGTTGGGGGGATATGGAGGCCTCATATTTTTTTATAGTAACATTTTAAAAAAATAAAGAATAACAAAAAATATATATTATGGCAAACTGAAAATGTACTTGGTCACCCAAGAGCTCTGATGGAGTTGTACAATGAAATTCATATCATTTTCATATCTGATAACCCAATATCCATTCTGCATGCCATGGATTGAGAAGTCATTTTGAATTTCGGGCCTTATTATTTAAAAATACATTTTATAAGCTACAGCTACCATAGACAGTGAGTCTTCTTACGGATCTCAGCAAAGTCATGGAAAAAATTGTGAAAATGATTCACCATTTTAGATGACATTAAGTACATTTGTGATTCATGGGAGGAGTTCATACTGTCAAAATTAACAGAACTTTGAAAGAAATGGATTCCAACTCATATGGAAAATGTTGATGGAAAATAGCTGTAGATGGTGTGGATATAAAAAGAGAACTTGAGTAAGAAGGGGAGCCTGAAGACTGGACTGAACTTCTGCATCTCATGATCAAACATTAACAGTTGAGGAGTTGCTCCTTACGAATGAACAAAGAAAATGGCATCTTGAAATAGATTCTATTCCTGGTGAAGATTCTTCTCGAGCACACATGGAGCATTCTCCAGAGTAGACTACATGGTTGTTAACAGAGCAAGTCCCAACAAATTTGGAAAGATTGACATTTACAAAGGAATTTTCATGACCACAACAGAATGAAGCTGGAAATTAATAAGGGGCAGAAAACCAGAACGGCACAAAGATATGAAAGTTAAACAATACATTCTTAGACACTCAGTGGGTCAACGAGGAAATGGCTAAAGAAATCAGAAACTACCTTGAAACGAATGAAAGTGGGGACACAACGTATCAAAAAATATGGGATGCAGCAAAAGCAGTGATAAAACGGAAATTTATAGCCATAAACGCTTATATTTTTAAAAAGCACAGGTTCCAGTGCTTCATAAAAAAACAACAAACAGATGCCTGTTTCTGCCACAAGAGATCTATATGCTGCTGTAACAGAGCTAGGCACCACCACAACAAGCAGAGGCTACAAGACAGCTGATGCCACAGACCACAGGCAGTGGATGAGGTTCAGTCTGTTAGGCTCTCAGCTGTCATGACCGAGGTTCTGGGTTTGGTTCTTCTTGCCTCCTGGAGAAGGTGAGCAAACAATGAGTAAACAGACAAGAGAACCATCTGGGGGAAAGGGGAGATAAATAAAGATAAGTGAAGTAATTTTTTTAAAGCAGCTTTTAAAAAATTTGACAAACCCTTAGCTAGACTACCAAAGAAGAGAGAGAAGATGCAATTAAAGTAAAAAATGAGAGAGAAGATATCACCACTGATCCCACAGAAATAAAGAGTATCATAAGAGGATACCCTCAAAAATTGTATGCCAACAAAATGACTAACTTGGATGAAATGGACACATTTCAAGAAACATATAAGACCTATATGGATGAAAGAAGAAGTTGATGATCTCAACAGACCAATCACAAGTATTGAATAAGTCATCAAAAATCACTCAACCAGGGAAGGGGACTTGGCCCAGTGGTTGGGGCATCCATCTACCACATGAGAGGTCCGTGGTTCAAACCCCGGGCCTCCTTGACCCATGTGGAGCTGGCCCACACACAGTGCTGATGCACGCAAGGAGTGCTGTTGCCACCCAGGGGTACCCACCGGGTAGGGGAGCCCCACACACAAGGAGTGCCTCCTGTAAGGAGAGCCACCCAGCCTGAATGTGCAGCCTGCCCAGGAATGGTTCCACACACACAGAAAGTTGACGCAGCAAGATGACACAACAAAAAGAAACACAGATTCCCATGCCGCTGACAACAACAGAAGCAGACGAAAAGAACACACAGCAAATGGACACAGAGAACAGACAACTGGGACGGGGGAGGGGAGAAGGGGATAGAAATAAATAAAAATAAATCTTAAAAAAAAAATCACTCAACCAAGAAAAGCCCAGGTCAGATGACTTTCACCGTTGTACTCCCAACTGAAAAATTCTGAGTAGACCAACACCGTGACACATACTCATCAGAATGTCAAATGACAAAGAAAGAGAAAATTCAGAGAACAATAAGAGAATAGCATTGAATAACACAAAAGGGATACTCAATAAGATTAAGTGCTGATTTCCCACCAGAAACAATGGAGGCAAGAAGAAAGGGTTCTGATATATTTAAGGTATTACAAGAGAAAAACTTTCAACCAACAATCATATATCCAGGACGACTCTTTCAAAAATGAGGGCGAGATTAGAATATTCATAGAAAAACAGAAACTGAGTGAAATTCTATGCAAGAGGCCAGATTTTCAGGAAATACTAAAGGGTGTGCTAGAGCCTGAAAAGAAATGACAGGAAATAGAGCCCTGGAAGAGAGTCAAGACATGAAGATGAAGATTTTATCAACAATAGTAACCAAAAGTGTTAAAAGAGTGATGAAAATAAAGTATGTAATGTAAAACTCAAATAAGAATAAACTTAACCATCAATGTAAAGCACTTTTATTCAGAAAACTGCAGCTCCGTGTTTAAAGAAATCAAAAAAGTCTTAAAAAACTGGAAGACCATTCCATGCTCATGGATTAGAAGACTAAATATCATTAAGATGTCAATTTGACTCAAATTTATATACGGATTAAACATAATCCCAAGAAAAATTCCACCAGCATTAAAAATATTGAAAACATAATCACAAAATTTATTTGGAAGGTCAAGGGTGCCTGAATAGCCAGAAACATCATAAAAAGGTAGAGCAAACACTGATCTCCAGACTTTAAGTTATATTACCTAGCTATAGTGTTAAAAACAGCATGGTACTGGCCTAAAGACAGACACAATAGAAAAATGGAACTAAATATACAGCTCAAAAACAGACCATCACATGAATGGTAAAGTGATTTTTTACTAGCCTGTCAAACTAACACAGCTAGGGCAGAACAATCCATTCAATAAATGGTGCGGAAAGAATTGGATATCCATAGCTGAAAGAAGGAACGAGGACCTCTATCTCACATCTTATCCAAAAATTAACTCAAAATAGATCAAAAACCTAAAAATAAAACCAAGAACCATAAAACTTCTGGAAGAAATTGTAGGAAAGTAGTTTCAAGACCTGTTGGTAGGTGGTGGATTCTTAAAGGAGATAAGAGGAGAACTAAGATCGACTATTGATATTTAATGTATGTAGACGTTTTAAATAGTTTACTGTAAAAGTGGTGAAATGTATAGGGTGGATGGTAACACACAGTGAATAACAGCTAGTTTACAAATGGAGATGTGACTGATAATGGAAGTCTAGGTATGTAAATGCCAACTAACAGAATGCCAGAGAACAACCTAGACACTGAATACCACATTAAACCAAGAGGTGTATGAGAATTGTAGTTGATGATACAGATGAAAGAGTTTCCTTTGTTAGCTAAGGCAAATGTACATCACTACTGCAAGGTGGTGGGAATGTGAAGAAGCATGGGGAAAATACAGCTGGAGTGACCTATGGGTTGTGGTTAGTAGTAATAATATAATCTTGCATCTGTGCAAAAGATGTACGGTGTTGATAATGAGGCAGTATGGAAAATGTGAGCCAAATGTACACTATGGACATGGTAACAATCAGATGATATTATCTTATCTGTAGCAAATGTTCCATCACAGTGTGGTGTGTTAATAGAAGGGTATTGTTTGGGAATTCTTCACATGTGCATGACTGCTTCATAAGTTTACAACTTCTGTCATAAAAAATATATTTAAAAAATAATAATAGTGTGGGTTGGGAGAAAAACACACCAAATGTAAGATAAGGTATATGATTAATAGTAAGATTTTGGCAATATTCTTTCATAATTTATAACAAACATCTCATGATAATGCAAGGTGATGGTGGAGGGCTGATGTATGGGACCCCTGTATGATGTTATACATGCTTGATTTGTAAGTTCACAACTTTTACTATATACTTACCATTTATGTATATTCATATATAAATGATGTAAAGTTAATAATAATAGGGTGGGTTGGGAAATACTTTAGTTAGTTGTAATTTTTTTTTTTATATATTTCTCTCCCCTTCCCCGCCCCCAGGGTTCTGCTCTCTGTGTCCATTCGCTGTGTGTTCTTCTGTGACCACTTCTGTCCTTATCAGTGGCGCTGGGAATCTGTGTTTCTTTTTTGTTGCATCATCTTGCTCTGTCAACTCTCCGTGTGTGTGGTGCCATATTTGGGCAAGCTGCACTTTCATTCGCTCTGGGCCACTCTCCTTATGGGGCGCACTCCTTGCATGTGGGGCTCCCATTTGTGGGGGACACCCCTGCATGGCAGGTCACTCCTTGCATGCATCAGCACTGCACGTGGGCCAGCTCCACACAGGTCAAGGAGGCCCAGGGTTCGAACCATGGACCTCCCATGTGGCAGGTGGACACTCTATCCATAGGGCTAAGTCCGCTTCCCAGTAGTAATATTTTGACAATGCTCTTTAATCATTAGATAAAAGACTTAACAACAATGCAAGTTATTGGTAGTAGGGTGAGTTATCAGAGTCCTGTATGATGTTATATATGTTTGTTTTGTAAGTTCACAACTATTCTTATACACTTATTGTTTACATATGTTTATGTATGGTTGATATACTTCAATAAATTAATTTTTAAAAGATAGCCGGAAACACCTGTAATTTGAATGAAACAAGCAGCTCTATTCATTGAAATAATAGAAAAGAGTGTTTCTTGTGCATTTCTTGTTAATGACCCACCTCTTCTAAAATCCAAGAGATGCAAACTGACAAACTGCATGAGACTTGCACATGGAGCTGAAATGCACAATCACTTCAGTGGTTCTGTTTGTGTTCAGATGCACTCATGTCAACATGTTTATCAAACCTCCTTCTGATCTCATGGCCTGACAATAAAGCTGATTGCAAACGGACTACTAAGGATGAATAGAGCAACCACTGTATGACTTAGATATGTTCTGAAGAAATTCTTATCCATCGAGATGAAGGTGCAGGGCTCTTGATTCCCCTGAGTCCAATGACCCTCATTATATTTTCTAATCTGTCCTTTCTGTATCGGAATCCCTGCTACCTCCTGCTGCTAGGAGGAAAGACTCAACCCAACAGGGTATCAGTCAATGTACTCACTGAGTTGTCTTCAATTAGTCATTTGATAGGAAGAACTGAGGAATAACTTTATTTTATATTTTAATTAAAAGAGAAAAACTAGGTTTCTAATGTTATTATGTTGTATTTTATTAATAATTACCATAGAGAGCGGATCCAAGTGGAGGGGCTCGCATCGCGGCAACAGGACGGGAAAGGCTGCCGAGGAGGCCTCTGCCTGAGCCGGGTCGCTGCTCGCCGCCCCGCGCGCCTCGCCCGCTCTCTCTCCTCCCCGGCCCTCGCCCGGAGCCCCACACCGCCGTCCCCGCCGCCAGCCATGGAGAAGACGGAGTTGATCCAGAAGGCGAAGCTGGCCGAGCAGGCCGAGCGCTACGTCGACATGGCCACCTGCACGCAGGCCGTGACGGCGCAGGGGGCCGAGCTCTGCAACGAGGAGCGCAGCCTGCTCTCGGTGGCCTACAAGAACGTGGTCGGGGCCGCAGGTCCGCTTGGAGGGTCATCTCCAGCATCGAGCAGAAAACCGACACCTCGGACAAGAAGTTGCAGCTGATTAAGGACTATCGGGAGAAAGTGGAGTCGGAACTGAGGTCCATCTGCACCACGGTTCTGGAATTGTTGGATAAGTATTTAATAGCCAATGCAACTAATCCAGAGAGTAAGGTCTTCTATTTGAAAATGAAGGGAGATTACTTCCGGTACCTTGCTGAAGTGGCATGTGGTGATGATCGAAAACAAACGATAGATAATTCCCAAGGAGCTTACCAAGAGGCATTTGATATAAGCAAGAAAGAGATGCAACCCACACATCCAATCAGCCTGGGGCTGGCTCTTAACTTTTCTGTATTTTACTATGAGATCCTTAATAACCCAGAGCTTGCCTGTACACTGGCTAAAACGGCTTTTGATGAGGCCATTGCAGAACTTGATACACTGAATGAAGACTCATACAAAGACAGCACCCTCATCATGCAGTTGCTTAGAGACAACCTAACATTATGGACATCAGACAGTGCAGGAGAAGAATGCGATGCAGCAGAAGGGGCAGAAAACTAAATGCATACAGGGTGTCATCTTTCCCCTCAAGAAACCTTTTTACACATCTCCATTCCTTATTCCACTTGGATTTCCTATAGTAAAGAAACCCATTCATGTGTATGGAATCAACTGTTTAGTCTTTTCACACTGCAGCTTTGGGAAAACTCCATTCCTTGATTTGTGTTTGTCTTGGCCTTCCTGGTGTGCAGTACTGCTGTAGAAAAGTATTAATAGCTTCATTTCATATAAACATAAGTAACTTCCAAACACTTATGTAGAGGACTAAAATGTATCTGGTATTTAAGTAATCTGAACCAGTTCTGCAAGTGACTGTGTTTTGTATTACTGTGAAGATAAGAAAATGTAGTTAATTACAATTAAAGAGTATTCTACATAATTTCTTAATTTCTACATTCTCTACCTTACTCTTCTTCAGGGATTTCCTTTCAGTAAGCAACTTTTCCATGCTCTTAATGTATTCCTTTTTAGTAGGAATCCAGAAGTATTAGATTGAATGGAAAAGCATTTGACATTTCTGGGCTGGGGATCATAAATTGAAATGCCTCCTACATAATATATATTAAGGAAGTCAAGTATATCTGTGGCAACAGGGAGTTTCTTTATTCACTCTTCACATGCTGCTGTCTAAGTTGACAACTTCCCTTCCCAATAAAAATTCACTTACTCTCCTGCCTTTGTAGTTCTGGTATTCACTTTACTATGTAATAGAAGTAGCATGTTGCTGCCAGAATACAAGCATTGCTTTTGGCAAATTAAAGTGCATGTCATTTCTTAATACACTAGAAAGGGGATATAAATTAAAGTACACAAGTCCAAGTCTAAAATTTTAGTACTTTTCCATGCAGATTTGTGCACATGTAAGAGGGTATCCACTTTGTCTGGTGATTGTTGTTTAGAGAGTTGGACCACTATTGTGTGTTGCTAATCATTGACTGTAGTCCCAAAAAAGCCTTGTGAAAATGTTATGCCCTATGTAACAGCAGAGTAACATAAAATAAAATAACATTTTATAAACCATTTCCTATGGTGTTAAAACAAATTGCCTACACATATTTTAAGGGACTACAATCTGAAGTTCATTGATCCCTTTTATCTTCTGTAAAATGTAGTATGCATTGTGATATACTTGTCTAGGGATGCCTAGAAATGTATAAAATTGGGACTACATTTCTACCATAGATCAGTCTCATGGGCCATCTCTTTTTCCTCAGTTGTAAATGATACTTGGTTAAGTGTTATATGGAATAAAGTGGACATTTTAAAACTAAAAAAAAAAAAAAAAAAATTACCATAGAGTTCCCATTATTTCCTGAGGCTACAGTATTAAATTGGCACAAACCATTTTAATACTTCCAAGTACTGAAAGACCTGGACAGACAAATTGAACAGCTCTGAGATTCCTGTACCCTACAAGAGTAGATCACCACTATTACTAGAGCTGTTGTACTTGATTTCACCTGCTGAATTTTTCTTGCCAAGAGACTTAATATAGAACTCTTGCTCTGTATCAATGCTTGGGAATACTCATGTTCGGTAGGAAAAATGAATTCCTAAACTGTGTTTTAGGGCATCTCATAAGATTTCACATCAAGGACTTTCTTTTGAAAGTGAGTTTCTTTAAAAGAAGCCTTGGTAGCAAAAGTGGATGAGAAAGTATGGTACTATGTGTGCAAGAAGGGTTGGGGGAGGATAAACAAGTAAGTTTTGCACAGTTACAAGTGTGTGCCCTTGACCTTTAGCAGGATTCTTGAACTTTTCACCCTTCTCCTGATTTTGCAACATCCTGACTTATCTCTTCTAAATTAACAGGCTATTTCCCAAATAAATGGATATAAATGGGTTCAGTTTCCAGAAGTAATGAACTAGGTGCCTCAGGTCAACAATTCTGGTAAAATAATAATAATAGATGCTGAAAAACAATAACAAAAGAAAGAAAGAAGACTAGAAAAGACTAAACAAAAAAAGAGCAAAGAAGAGACGGTAGAGAGGAAAATGTATAACTTTGAGCCCAAATTTTATAAGGGTCAGTGACCAAATATTTTTTTTACTCTAAAGCCATTTTTATCCAATATGTATTTAAGGACAGTACAAATGGTCTACCTTCAGACCCAGAGCTTCTGAGGGCTCTAGAGACATCTGGACAGAGCAGGGAAGACAACCAGCAAATCAGCACCCCATCAGTGGGCCTTAAACTGGATTTTGTGTTAACCTATCTCTCCAATGTAACCAACTTAAGCTCATTTATAATTTCCTTTCATGTGATTCTTCTTCCCCTTTCATTTGAAGCTATAATTAGCACTATAGCCATTAAATATCTGTCCTAGAGGCTTAAACCTTCAGTCTGTTCAACAGCCAGTTGAGATTGAATCTCAAAACAGTTGCTGCCAACACCTACTGTCCAGTTTATATGACTCAGTCAGGACAACTAACAAAATGGTGGTGATAGACAAGGTCCATCTGGAAAAGATCAGAGAGTATCTACAACTTAAGTCAAGACAGTTCCATCCACCTCCCCCATGGGATCTCAGCCACCTCTAAGTCAGAGCCAGAGTAGGCATCAGCATCCCCAAAAGTCTCACAATTGAGGAATAAATACATGTAACGGTGGAATGCAGCTATCGAACAAAGTAAACTTACTATTATTCTAGTAACTGAAGATCTTGTAATATTCATATAAAGACAGTGGTATCCAGAGGTTCTGAGGGGAGGGAGAGGGGAAAATATGTGTAACGGGGCATTTTTGAGATATTGGCATTGTTCTGCATGATATGGAAATAGCAGATACTGGCCATTACACATTTTGTCAAAATTATAAAATTGAGAACTGCAAAGTGTAAACTATAGCATAAACTATAGGCCATGTCTGGTACCAATGCTTCAATATGCGTACATCATTTGTAACCAAATACCACACCAGCGAAGATGTTATTAATAAGAGAGAATGTGATAGGGAAAGGTATTGGGGTATATGGAAATCCCTATATTTTTAATGTAACTTTTCTGTAATCTAAAACTTCTAAAAATAAATTTTAAAATAACTGGTGAAGTAAGAACTGCCTATACTGTAATAAGAGTGAATGTTAATTTATTAAACTTCCCAATGAAAAGACAGTTTAGCGAATGGGTGAGAATATATAAGCTACTTCTATGCTATCTACAAAAGACTTGCCTTAGGCCTAAGGATATGAAAAGATTGAAAATGAAAGGCTGGAAGAAGAAATTCCATATATGCAGTCTCCAAAATTCAGATAGCTCATTGTTAGTGTCTAGAAACACTACTGATTTTTGCTAGCTGTACTGGCATCAAGCCACTTTGCTGAACTCATTTACTTGCACTAGTAACTTTGTCATAGATATGTCAGAATTTTCTAAATATAGGATTATATTATATGCAAACAATGAGAGTGTTACTTCCTTGTTTCCAATTTTGGTGCCTTTTATTTATTTTTCTTTTCTAAGTACTTTAGCTAAAACTTCTAGTACAATGTTGAATAACAGTGATGACATGAGCATCCTTGTCATGTTTGCAATCTTAGAGGGAATGATGTTGGCTGTGTGTTTGTTTGTTTTTTAAATTTTATTTTATTTATTCATTTCTTAAAAAATATTACATTCAAAAAATATGAGGTCCCCATTCACCCCCACCGCCCCACCCCACAACTCCCCCCCAGCAACACTCTCCGCCATCATCATGACACATCCATTGCGTCTGGTGAGTACATCTCTGGGCATCACTGCACCCCATGGCCTGTGGTCCATACCATAGCCCACACTCTCCCACGTTCCATCCAGTGGGCCATGGGAGGACATACAATGTCTGGCAATTGTCCCTGCAGCACCATTCAGGACATCTCCAAGTCCCGAAAATGCCTCCACATCTCATCTCTTCCTCCCATTCCCCACACCCAACAGCCACCATGGCCACTTTTTCCACACCAATGCCACATTTTCTCGATTATTAACCACAATAGTTCATGAATAGAATATCATTAAGTCCACGCTAATCCTTACTGTGTTCCTCCTTCCTGTGGGCCTGGGCTTGGTTGTGTCCATTCCACATCTATGTCAAGAGGGGGCTTAGATTCTACATGGATACTGGATGGAATCCTCCTGCTTTCAATTGTAGGCATTCTTGGCTCCATGGTGTAGTGATTGACATTCTTTAACTCCATGTTAGCTGAGTGGGGTAAGTCCAATAAATCAGTGTAGAAGCCGAAGTCTGTTGAGACTCAGGGCCTGGCTATCATATTGTCAGTCCAAAGATTCAAATCCCCTAGATATATCTTAAACCCCAGCACCAACGACAATTCCAGTAAAGTAGCATGAAAGGATTGTGAAAAGAGATCCCATCTGAGTCCAGCTCCATCACGCAGATACACCAGCTCCAAAGAAGGGCCAACTGACATGGCACTGAACTCCATCCACCATGACCATAGAACCTGTGGGTCTCTGTAGCCCTCAAAAGGACCAATACCTGGGGTTGTATCTACTTTATCTGTCTCTGAGACTCTGCTCAGGTGTGCATAAGGGCAATCCTTCTGACAACCTCCAGACTCTTTTTTAGAGACTCATAGCCATATAAACTCATTTTATCTTTTCCATTTCCCCCTTACATTAGGTCAAACAGCATTTTGAAGTCATGTTATTAGTGTAGACAGGGATATTCTGCTGATCTGCATTGAACCTTTATTTCAAGGTCATTTTCTAGTTGCATCTTCAGCTGGTGTTTGGTAGTGATCCCTCGGTGCCAGGGAGGCTCATCCCCGGGTGTCATGCCCCACGCTGGGGGGAATGCACTGTATCTACATGCTGAGTTTGGCTTCGAGAGTGGCCACATTTGAGTAACATGAAGGCTGTCAGGAGGAAACTCCCAGGCACAATGCTACTCTAGGCCTTGTTCTTACTGCAGGTGAATAGGCTCACAAGCATAGCCATTAGTATCAGGAGCCCACTGTTGGACCCTCATTCCTTCCTGGTTCTTACCGTTGCACCTGGGGGACGGCCGCTCCTCACCTAAGGACCACGACAGAGCCCCCTCAGCCAGGAACCCAGTACCCCCCCAGCTGTTGTTTTTAATTGTTTCCACTATGAGTATATCTAAACATTTCCATGCCCCCTGGACATATGCCCTGTATAACTCCCTGTCAACCATATATCGCCTGTCAATAACATCCCATACCAGTATTCCTCCGCTGCCATTGTTGAACCACTCTGTGATCCAAAACTTCCTGAAAAGTGAAGCCCAATATAATGTCAGGTTCCCTTAGTAGTAAAATGGAATATAGCGATGAGTTTAAAGGTTAGATAGAGATACTTATTGATTTGGAAAAATTCTACATCCTATCTTTTTCTTTTCTTTTTTCCTACTTATTGAGCTTTTCTTCACAGGAGCCCTAGATCACAGTAATTCGTATATACAATATACAGTACTCCCACAGATCCACCATAAAACCTTTTCCCTTCCACAGCGATAATCTTTTAACTTATTCGTATCATATTTACTGAAACTGATGTACAGACTCCGAGACAATAGCTTTCAAACAAGGTGACATCTGTGCTTACATTGTGGTTTATACTTTAGGATATACAGTTTTCTAAATTTTTTAGTTATCCTATGTTTTACATTATGGTTTACATTATTAGTCTGTCGTCCCCTATATGTTTTTGGTGTAAAATTACATGTTTTATATTCATCCTCGTGTACTCTCGTGAAACTCCTCTCTTGCCCCCACATTTACCTTGGTTCCATTCATTCAACATCCATTTTCCCCTCCCCTTGGGGCCCACAGTGACAGCCAATCTCCATTTCCCAAGGAGCCACGTCCAGAAACTTGCAACAGTGTTGAGGGCCTGACTTGCTCAACTGCCCTAATGCCCTGGGAGCCACCCTTTCTCTCGAGAGATACGGTTCCCTCTATTTGATGGCATTAGTCCTCCCCAGGATGTGGGTCCACCCCCATTCTCACTACTTGGATCTCTACCCAAGGGTACAACCCACCCTGGCAAAATTAGCATTCAGACATTCCCCAGGAGTCCGTCCCATGTCAGACCATCCCCTCCGAGCATCCTAAACAGGTAACCCTCCTAATTGTATTTTGATACGGTTTTCTCAGCATTTTACTCTCAACCAACATCTGACACTCTCCTATGTTCATATGTTGCCCCTCTCTCGCCCCAATTTTTGGGCAATATTACCCCTCCACCCATCCCCAGCCCCCCTCAAACCCGCAAAGCATCTCATACCTGCAAAGCCCCACCCAAAGACAACCCCTTGCCCCCATTTTATCTCTTCTTTGTGCTCATACTTACCGCCAACTCATCATAGATTTCACCCATGTAGATGTCAGCTTACATCCTTCCTCTACCCCCTGATTTCCTGTAAGCCTTTCTTCCAGTCTCTAGCTCTCTGAGGCAGTTTGCTTATTTCATATCATTGAGGTCATGTAGTACTTGTCCTTCAATGCCTGGGTTGCTTCACTCAAAATAAGGTTCTCAAGATTCATCCATGTTATCACGTGTGTTTGTAGTATATTTGTTCTAAAAGCCGAGTAGTATTCCATTGTATGTATATACCACATTTTATTTATCCATTCATCTGTTGATGGGCATTTCGGTCGATTCCAACTTGTGGCGATAGTGAACAATGCTGCTATGAACATTGGTGTGCATATATCATTTGTGTCCCTGCCTTCAGTTCTTCTGGGTATATACCCAGCAGTGGAATTTCTGGGTCATATGGCAAATCTATGGTTAGTTTTTTGAGAAACCGCCAAACTGTCCTCCAGAATGGTTGGATCCATCTGCATTCCCACCAGCAGTGGATGAGTGTTCCCATTTCTTCACATCCTCTCTAGCATTTGTATTCTTCTGTATTTTTTCACAACTGCCAATCTTATGGGAGTAAGATTGTATCTCATTGTAGTTTTGATTTGCATTTCCCTGATAGGTAGAGATTTGGAGCATTTTTTCATGTGCTTTTTAGCCATTTGTATTTCTTCTTTGGAAAAGTGTCTGTTTAAATCTTTTTCCCATTTTTTAAATGGGTTGTTTATCTTTTTATTTTCAAGCTATAGGAGTTCTTTATATATGCAAGTTATAAGTCTCTTATCAGATATATGGCTGCCAAATATTTTCTCCCATTGTGTGGGTTCCCTTTTTACTTTCTTGACAAACTCCTTTGAGGAGCAGAAGGCTTTAATTTTGAGGAAGTCCCATTTATCTATTTGTTCTTTTGCTGCTCGTGCATTTGGTGTGATATTCATGAAACCATTTCCTATTATAAGGTCCTGTAGATGTTTCCCTACACTGCTTTCCAAGGTCTTTATGGTATTGGCTCTTATATTTAGGTCTTTGATCCATCTTGAGTTGACCTTTGTATAAGGTGTGAGATGGTAATCCTCTTTCATTCTCCTGCATATGGATATCCAGTTCTCCAGGCACCATTTGTTGAATAGGCCATTCTCTTCCAGTTGAGAGGGTTTGGTAGCTTTATCGAATATTATATGGCTTTATATATGAGGTTCTATATCAGAACTTTCAATTCAATTCCATTGGTCTGAGTGTCTCTCCTTACACCAATACCATGCTGTTTTCACTACTGTAGCTTTGTAGTATGTTTTGAAGTCAGGTAGTGTGATTCCTCCAATTTCGTTTTTCTTTTTCAATATGTCTTTGGCTATTTGGGGCCTCTTTCCTTGCCAAATAAATTTCATAGTTAGTTTTTCTAGTTCCTTAAAGAAGGCTGTGTTGGTTGATTTTTATTGGGATTGCATTGAATGTGTAGATCAGTTTTGGTAGGATAGACATCTTAATAATATTTTGTCTTCCTATCCATGAACAAGGAATATTCTTCCATTTATTTAGGTCTTCTTTGATTACCTTGATCAGTCTTGTATAGTTCTCAGTGTATAAGTTTTTTACATCTTTAGTTAAATTTATTCCTAAGTATTTGATTTTTTTATTTACTATTGTGAATGGTATTTGTTTCTTGATTTCCTCCTGATCTTGCTCATTATTAGTGTACAGAAATGCTATAGATTTTTGCACATTGATCTTATAACCTACGACTTTACTAAACTCATTTATGAGTTCTAGAAGCTTTGTTGTAGACCTCTCAGGGTTTTCTATGTATAGGATCATGTCATCTGCAAATAATGAAATTTTGACTTCTTCCCTTCCAATTTGAATGCCTTTTATATCTGGTTCTTGCCTCAATGCTCGAGCAAGTACTTCTCAGACAATGTTAAATAGAAGGGGAGAGATTGGGCATCCTTGTCTTGTTCCTGACTTTAGAGGGAAGGATTTTAGGATTTCTCCATTGTAAACAATGTTGGCTGTAGGTTTTTCATATATACTCTTTATCATGTTCAAAAAATTTCCTTGTATTCCGATCTTTTGGAGTGTTTTTATCAAGAAAGGGTGCTGTATTTTGTCAAATGCTTTTTCTGCCTCTATAGATATAATCATGTGATTTTTTTCCTTTAATCTGTTTATATGGTGTATTACATTGAGTAATTTTCTTATGTTGAACCATCCTTGCATACCTGGAGTGAATCCCACTTGGTCGTGATGGATAATTCATTTAATGTGTTGTTGAATACAATTAGCAAGTGTTTTGTTAAGTATTTTTGCATCTAGGTTCATTAGAGAAATTGGTCTGTAATTTTCCTTTCTTGTGGTGTCTTTGTTTGGCTTTGGTACCTGGGTAATGTTGCCATCATAGAAGGAGTTAGGCAATGTTCCTTCTGTTTCACTTTTTGGAATAGTTTCAGCAGGATTGGTGTTAGTTCTTTCTGGAATGTTTTGTAGAATTCACCTGTGAAGCCATCTGGCCCTGGGCTCTTCTTAGTTGGGAGGTATTTAATGATGGATTCTATCTCTTTATTTGTGATTGGTTTGTTGAGATCATCAATTTCTTCTTTCGTCAATATGGGCTGCTTATTTGTTTCTAGGAATTTGTCCATTTCCTCTGAATTGTCATTTTTCTTGGAATATAGTTTTTCAAAGTATACTCTTATGATAGTCTTTATTTCTGTGGGGTCAGTGGTGATATCTCCTTTCTCATTTCTTATTTTGTGTATTTGCATCTTCTCTCTTTTTTTCTTTGTTAGGCTCACTAAAGGTTTGTCAATTTTGTTGATCTTCTCAAAAAACCAGCTCTTGGTCTTGTTTATCTTTTCAAGTGCTTTCTTATTTTCTATTTCATTTAGTTCTGCTCTTATCTTTGTTATTTCCTTCCCTCTTCTTCCTGTGGGATTACTTTGTTGTTTTTTTTTTTTCTGTTTATCAATGGCAATGAATGTACCATACTAATGAAAGATGTTGCTAATGTGGCAAAATGTGAGAAATGTGCAGATCAGGGCATATGAAATCCCCTTTATATTCTCTGTAACATTTATGTAATCTAAGTATCTTTTAAAAAATAAACAAAGGAAAAGAAAAAATATTGTGATAAATAAAGCAGACACTCTCAAGTATTTTTTTGGCACATTTATGTCTTGTCTTATAATTTCATTCTCTCAGTGTCACTATTAAGTGGTTCTGTAAGTACTACGAAATAAGAAAGAAAGAAAGAAAGAAAGAAAGAAAGAAAGAAAGAAAGAAAGAAAGAAAGAAAGAAAGAAAGAAAGAAAGAAAGAAAGAAAGAAAGAAAGAAAGAAAGAAAGAGAAAGAAAGAAAGAAAGAAAGAAAGAAAATTGTGCCTAGATCAGTCATTCCTCAGGGAACCTGTCACATATTGGGAAACCAGGAGTATGCCCAGCTGAATCAGCCTACTCTGCCCATATTAATAGACTACACAGCTAACCAAAAACTCAACAGCTTAAGTTTTATGCTACTAGGTTTGGGAGTGGTATATTATATGGCAGAAGGTAACAGATAAATTGTCTTCCTTTAAATTGCTATCCAATCTTATGCCACAAACATTTCCCCCAACCCTGATTTATTTTTCTTCCTACCACTAAAAAATGGCATATTATGAATTTTACATTTTATATATGTATATTATTTCTCCTCAGCTACAAAAGGAGAAGGGATCTTTGCAACTGATGGAGTAACTGCACATATATATTACTTGTGTAAATGAATGACATGGATTCAATTATTTTAAAATGCCTCTCAATCCTAGTAGTGAAGAATAGTTATGCATGTCAGAGTGTTTGGTGTATTCTCCTCACATGTGATGAGATATTTGGTTAAACTAAACTTCACCCACCCTTGTACTTATGAAGCAATTTCAGAAATAATACTAGAATGTCTGGAGTATTTCCACTTTTACACCGAGATTAATGTGTTAATTAAAGGTTATCCAAAGTGTTCAGATTATAGCAAATTTAAGAAACATAGATCCAATAATAATGCATAGAGCACTATCAGAAAGAAAGTGGGCAATTAATGAAAATTTTGGAAGGAAAGTTTTCACATATTTCTAAAGCCATGAAGCTGAAGAATTAGAGACATGCCTTGAAGGAATGAGAAGAGCTGAACATGATGGAGAAAAGAAAAAGGGCTTTACAAAAGGATGCAGATTTTCAATTATTCTGTATTTGAATATAAACTTGCCTTGTTTGCCAAGCTATGAAATGGGCCCAGTTTAACAAGAGGCTTTTATTACAAGTTTTCAATTTTGAGGCTGAGAAAAATGTCTAAACCAAGTCATCACTAGGTGATGCTTTCTTCCCAAAGACTTGTGCCAGTGATGCTGCGCTCCTCTGTCACATGGCAAGGCACTTGGTGGTATCTGCTCATCTTTTCCTTCTCTTCTAGGTTTTGATACTTTCACATTCCTGCTGCCATGGCTTTCTCTTTCTTTCTCCAAATCTCATTCTCTTAAAAAAAAGATTACAGTGGAGTGAATGAGACCCATATTGGGCCAGGCATCAACTGAAGTAAACTACTCAAAAAGTTCCACCTACACAATAGGTTACACCTAAAGATGGATTAACTACAATGTAACCACTATCCATGTGGTGCAGCAGTGCACCAAAATGTATTCACCAAATGCAATGAATGTGCCACGATAATGAAGAAGTTGTTAATGTGGGAGAAGTTGGGTGAGGGGGGTAGGAGGTTTATGGGGGCCACATATTTTTTAATGTAACATTTAAAAAAATAAAGAAGAAAAAAATCATACCTAACTGAGGTCCATATAGCATCAGACAATTAAATAAACATATATTGCATTTTGCATTATTTTTCTTTTTTCGACAGAGGGAACACACAGTATTTGATAATGTTGTAAAAAATAAACTTGTATGTGTCATTTTAAACATATGAGAATAAGATGAAGTAAACAAAGATCTCATAGCAATATGGAAAACATTTAACTTTTGGTGAGTTTTATGGTTCAACCATTTTATAAGAGAACTATAGTGTTGGAGATTTGGACCCAAAGGGTATTGGGAATGAAAGAAATAGAAAAGTGAGAAGGAAACAAAGAGAAAGAGAGAGTGAGAAAGCTGGGATCAGGGGGTCTGTGAGTAGAGACTCATCAGACAACTTTGTTGTTTACAATGGGCTCTCTATATACCCCAGTGTATGTGACAACAAGCAGGAACATGTAGCCTATGTGACAATAAGCAGGAACACGTAGCCTACAGGACATCAAGCAGCATTACCCATAAGTCTAAGGAATTTTTAAAAAATCTTATCTCAAGGTACAAAGTCGAAGTGTTCTATTCACTACAAAAGGTATGTTCTCATCTTTTCTTTCAGGCTTTAACAACTTCATCCCATTTGCAGGGAACTCTTAATTACTGCATTCCTTAGGGTGCAAGCATGACCATGGAGACAGCACTAGCATGGAGGCAGCACGTCTCTCCCTGTGAGGCCACTGTGCCTCAGTTTCCAACATCTCCCCCCTTTTTGTTTTAATTGAGGTGACTGCACCTGTCTTAGGTTGCCCTCCTCTGAGAGTCTTACCTGTCATTGTCTACCGGCCTAGCTCTTCGACTTGGGGTAGTTACTGAAGTGCTTTTGCTAGCACCAGATTATTTGCATGTCCCATGGCTGTTACACTTCGCAATTTTCTTTGAAAGCACTGTCCAGCACAGGCAAGAATCATGAGCAAAAGAACTAATATGATTAGCCGTATTCTTAAAGCTGACAGGAAATGCTGTGATTTCCACCAATTAACTGGGTTAAATTTTGTAATATGTGAAATTATATCTGAGAAAATATGGTTATCATTGTCTACATTAATTTGATTTTGAGACATTTCTAATATTTTTCTTTGTAATTCCATTATTTCCAGAGAGATAATACTTTTCTGGCCTAGAAAATGATTCTTAATTTTTCCCCATTCTATATCAGATGAATTATAGGCAAAAGGAGTAATGCAAAAGATGCCTTCAAATAATCTCTCATGCAAAGTAACAGCTGAGTAGGGCTGGAGTCCTGCTGGACTGGGCTGTTCCAGGTGCTTGCAGGGCAGGAGGTGTCTGGACATCGATTTAGTGGGATGGTGACAGAGGAGATTCTTACAAGAGGTAGAATTTTGGGCCTCTTTCATGGAGGTCAGGGTTGTGAGTGGGACCCTTCCCCCTGGGGCTGGCAAGCTGGTGGTGGTGATTCCTGGAGGCTTTGCTGTGCTGAGTAGTTCCCAAGCCCTGAGTGGGTTGTTTCAGGGGCCTGCAGGACAGGAGGTGTCTAGAAGTCAATTTGGTGAGACAATGACAGGGGAGATTCTTGCGAGAGGTGGAATTTTGGGTTTCTGACATGGAGGTCAGAGATTCTGGCTGGAGCCCCTCCCCCTAGGGCTGGCTGCTGGGCCCTGGTGGTCCCTGGGATCTTTGTTGTATGGGGTGTTCCCAAACCCTGAGCAGGCTGTTTTGGGGGCTTGCAGGGCAGGAAGTGTCTGGATGTTGATTTGGTGAGATAGTGACTGAAGAGATTCTTGCAAGAGGTGGAACTTTCGGTTTCTTACACAGAGGTCAAAAGTTCTAGGCAGAACCCCTCCCCCTACACCCAGTAGCCCACCCGCGATGGTCCTTGAAATCTTTGTAGTGCAGCAGCACCCCCAGTGGGCTGTTTCAGGGGCTTGCAGGGCAGGAGGTATCTGGATGAGACAGTGACAGAAGAGATTCTTGTGAGACGTGGAATTTTGGGTTTCTGACATGTAGGTCAGAGGGTGCAGGCAGTACCCCTTCCCCTAGGGCTGGCGCCCAGCTGCAGAGATCCCTAAAGGCTGTGTTGTGCTGTGGTGCTCCCAGGCACCAGTTAACCAGATGCATGGTTCCCAGGTCTGAGTCCCATAAATCCTGGTGGCCCATGCTCCAGAGACTCACACACTTTGAGTCTGCAGTATCACAGAATTCCCATCCCTGAATCCCCCACAACCTGATGTGTATCTGAGGTTCTTGATCACCCTAGCCCTTGGCATTTGTGGGTTTTTTTCTTTTTTCTTGTCTTAGTTGCTAATATTGCATTGTCTCCTGGTATTTTCTCCCATTTTATCCTCCAAGGTCCTTCTTTGTTTATTTAGTTTTTTTTCTCCTTTTCTATTTCTTGCTTGTCCCCCTCCCCTTATTCTTTGCCCATCCCCTTTTTCTCTTCTCTTTTTTTCTTTTCTCTCTTTTTCTTCGTATTTTATTTTATTTTCTTTATATAATAGGTGCTGCAGGGATCACTTCATATTTGCTGTGTCTCCTCATCCTCCATTTCCTCTTTTCTGTGTGTATTGATTTTGGCCACCTACACTATCCCCTTTTCCCCACATCTTGCCATCAGCCTTCATCTACTGTTTCTCTTACATTCCACCTCCTTTTCTTTGGCCCCCAAATTGTCTGACTTTTAATTTCTAATACCTTTGTTCTGATTTATGTCTTTAATCCACTCTTGATATTATCATCTTTCTTTTCTCTTTCCCTCTCTCATGAAAACACTGGCCTTTTAATTCATACTATATTCCTCCCCATATTCAGTTCACTGCCTCATTATAGGTATTCTACTTACTGCTATAACTCTACACAACTTACATCAGTTTAATACCCATTCTCCCAGATCTCACATTGTTGCTTTGCTAACATTTATTACAAATACTACTTTATACATTTTCTTTTCTTATTCATTATGCTTTCCCTGGCCCTAATATTTTCCTTCAAAGTGAACTTAGCCAGGAACAAGAAAATAGAGCAAGAAGAACAAAGTGACAAAGAGAAGACATAACACTTATGCAGTAACAAAAACAAATTAATCCCCAAGACTAGACAAAGAAGCTAAGGAATTGATTAAACCAATCAAGATAAAATGATGACCAGACAGCAACAAAAAACTACAAACAAAACCAATAATCAGAAAAACATGGCTGAATCCAATGAACAAACTAAAAACCAGGAAGGGAAGCAGAACATCGGAGAGTAATTAAAGATCTCAAAACATATATTAGAGACCAACTTAATGAAGTAAAGGAAGAGATTAACAATATGAAGAAAACACTTGGAGAGAAAATTGCAGACATACTCAAAAAGATAACAGATACAATGGGGATGAACTCTGCAGTTCAAGAAATCAAAAATACACTTCCAGCAAATAGCAGCAGATTAGAAGAGGCAGAGGAGAGAATTAGTGACGAGGAGGAAAGTACATCTGAAATCAAATGGAGAGTAGAACTGATAGATAAAAAGATAGAAAAAATCCAGCTAGGACTTAGGGACATGAACAACAATGCAAAACACGCAAAAATACATATTATAGGCATCCCAGAAGGAGAAGAGAAGGGAAAGGGGAAAGAAGGGGTGTTGGAGGAAATAATGGCTGAAAACTCCCCAAATCTACTGAGAGAGATGGATGTACATGTCCAAGAAGCACAACACACACCAAACACCATAATCCCAACAGGCTAACCCCAAGACATATACTTGTCAAATTATCCAATGCTCAAGAAAAAGAGAAAATTCTAAAAGCAGCAAGAGAAAAGAAAACCATCACATACAAGAGAGGCTCCATAAGATTAAGTGCTGATTTCTCAGCTGAAACCATCCAGGCAAGAAGGCAGTGGTATGATATAGTCAAGGAACTAAAAGAAAAAAATTTCCAACCAAGAATACTCTACCCAACTAAACTAGCATTCAAAAATGATGGAGAGTTCAAAATATTCACAAATAAACAGAAATTGAAAGAGTATGCCAACCAGAAACCTCCCCTTCGAGAAATACTAAAAGGAATTCTGAAGGAAGAAAGGAAAAAACAGAAGAGGTAGAGTTGGACGAGAGTGTAAGAGCAACAAAAAAGGCCAAAAAAGAAGGAAAAAAAAAAAACAAAATATGAGAAACACAAGTCTAATCAAAATATGACTAACATAAATAATTCCTTGAAAGTAATAACACTGAATGTCAATGGATTAAACTAGCCTATCAAAAGATTCAGACTGGGACATTGGATAAGGAAATATGACCCACCTATATGCTGTCTACAAGAAACACATCTTAGACACAGGGATTCATGGAGGTTGAAAGTGAATGGTTGGAAAACAATCTTACAAGCAAACAATAATCAAAAAAAGGCAGGAGTAGCTATATTAATATCAGACAAAATGGACTTAAAATGTGAAACAATTGTGAGAGACAAAGAAGGATACTATGTATTAGTGAAAGGGACAATCTCTCAAGAAGATCGAACAATCATAAATATTTATGCTCCTAACAAGGGCGCCTCCAAATACGTAAGGCAAACACTGGAAAAACTAAGTGAAAAAATAGATGCCTCTACAATTATAGTGGGAGATTTTAATATACCATTATCAACTTTGGAAAGAACATCTCAAAAGAGAATCACAAAAGAAACAAAATATTTGAACGGTATATTAGAGGAGCTGGATCTAATGCACATATACAGATCATTACACCCAAATACAGCAGGATATACATTTTTCTCAACTGCACATGGATCATTTTGCAAGATAGACCATATGCTAGGCCACAAAGAAAGGCTTAATTAATTCAGAAAGATCAAAATCATACAAAACAATATCTCTGACCACAGTGGAGTGAAGGTGGAAATCTGCAAGGGCCAGAGGCCCAGATTTCACACCAAGATATGGAAATTAAACAGCACACTCTTAGAAAAACAGTGGGTCAAAGAGGAAATCTCAAAAGAAATCAATAACTACCTTGAAACTAATGATAATGGTAACACAACATGCCAAACTTATGGGATGCAGCAAAAGCAGTACTGAGAGGGAAATTTATAGCCATAAATTCATACATCAAAAAAGAAGAAAGAGCTAAAATTGAAGATCTAACTGCACATTTGGAGGAATTAGTAAAAAAGCAGCAAAGTAACCCCACAGAAAGAAGAAAGAAAGAAAAAAGATAAGAGGAGAATTAATGAAATAGAAAATAAGAACGCACTTGAAAAGATAAACAAGACCAAGAGCTGGTTCTTTGAGAAGATCAATAAAATTGACAAACCTTTAGCAAAACTAACAAAGAAAAAAGGAGAAAAGATGCAGATACACAAAATAAGAAATGAGAAAGTAGATATCACCACTGACCCCACAGAAATAGACCATCATTAGAGGATACTTTGAAAAACTATATTCCAACAAAAATGACAATTCAGAAGAAATGGACAAATTAGGAGAAACATATAAGCAGCCTATATTGATGAAAGAAGACATTGATGATCTCAACAAACCAATTACAAGTAAAGAGATAGAATTAGGAATTAAAAACCTCCCAACTAAGAAGAGCCCAGGGCCAGACGGCTTCACAGATAAATTCTACAAAACATTCTGGAAAGAACTAGCACCAATCCTGCTAAAGCTCTTCCAAAAAATCAAAACAGAAGGAACATTACTGAACTCATTCTATGATGCCAACAATACCCTAGTACCAAAGCCAAACAAAGACACCACAAGAAAGGAAAATTGCAGACCAATTTCTCTAATGAACCTAGATGCAAAAATACTTAACAAAATACTTGCTAACTGTATTCAACAACACATGAAATGAATTATACACCATGACCAAGTGGGATTCATTCCAGGAATGCAAGGATGGTTCAACATAAGAAAAAATCAATCAATGAAATATACCATATAAACAGATTGAAACGAAAAAATCACATGATTACATATATAGATGCAGAAAAAGCATTTGACAAAATACAGCACCCTTTCTTGATAAGAACACTCCGAAAGATTGGAATACTAGGAAATTTTTTGAACATGATAAAGAGTAAATATGAAAACCCACAGCCAACATCGTTTACAATGGTGAAATCATAAATCCTTCCCTCTAAGACCAGGGATAAGACAAGGATACCCACTCTCTCCCCTTCTATTTAACATTGTCTTAGAATTACTTTCTCAAGCACTGAGGCAAGAACCAGATATAAAAGGTATTCAGATTGGAAAGGAAGAAGTCAAAATTTCACTTTTTGGAGATGACATGATCCTTTACATAGAAAACCCTGAGAGGTCTACAACAAAGCTTCTAGAACTCATAAATGAGTTTAATAAAGTCGCAGGTTACAACATCAATGCACAAAAATCAGTAGCATTTCTGTACACCAATAATGAGCAAGCTCAGGAGGAAATCAAGAAACAAATACCATTTACAATAGTAAATAAAAAAATCAAATACCTAGGAATAAATTTAACTAAAGAGGTAAAGAAGTTATACACAGAGAACTACACAAGATTGTTTAAGGAAATCAAAGAAGACCTCAATAAGTGGAAGAATATTCCCTGTTCATGGATAGGAAGGCTAAATATTATTAAGATGTCTATCCTACCAAAACTGATATACACATTCAATGCAATCCCAATAAAAAACAACACAGCATTCTTTAAGGAACTAGAAACACTAACTATGAAATTTATTTGGAAAGGAAAGAGGCCCTGAATAGCCAAAGACATATTGAAAAAGAAAAACAAAATTGGAGGAATCACACTACCTGACTTCAAAACATACTACAAAGCTACAGTAGTGAAAACAGCATAGTATTGGCATAAGGAGAGACACACAGACCAATGCAACCGAATTGAAACTTCTGACATAGATCCTCATATATATAGCCATATAATATTTGATAAAGCCACCAAACCCTCTCAACAGGAAGAGAATGGCCCGTTCAACAAATGGTGCCTGGAGAACTGGATATCCATATGTAAAAAAATGAAAGAGGATACCATCTCATGCCTTATACAAAGATCAACTCAAGATGGATCAAAGACCTAAATATAAGAGCCAAGACAATAAAGACTTTGGAAAGCAGTGTAGGGAAGCACATATAAGACCTTGTAATAGTAAACGGCTTCATGAACTTCACACCAAAAGCACAAGCAGCAAAAGAACAAATAGATAAATGGGACTTCCTCAAAATTAAAGACTTCTGCACCTCAAAGGAGTTTGTCAAGAAAGTGAAAAGAGAGCCTACACAATGGGAGAAAATATTTGGTAACCATATATTGGATAGGAGGCTTATAACTTGCATATAAAAAGAACTCCTATATCTCAAAAATAAAAAGATAAGCAACCCATTTAAAAAATGGGAAAAAGATTTCAACAGACACTTCTCCAAAGAACAAATACAAATTGCTAAAAAGCACATTTAAAAATGCTCCAAGTTTCTAGCTATCAGGGAAATGCAAATCAAAACTACAATGAGATACCATTTTATTCACATAAGGTTGACAGCTATGAATAAAACAGAAGACTAGAAATGCTGGAGAGGATGTGGAGGAATGGGAACACTCATCCACTGCTGGTGGGAATGCAGAAAGATGCAACCATTCTGGAGGGCAGTTTGGCAGTTTCTCAAAAACTAGCCATAGATTTGCCATATGACCCAGCAATTCCACTGCTGAGTATATACCCAGCAGAACTGAAGGCAGGGACACAAACCGATATATGCGCACCAATATTCATAGCAGCATTGTTCACTATCGCCAAAAGTTGGAATCAACCCAAATGCCCATCAACAGATGAATGGATAAATAAAATGTGGTATATACATACAGTGGAATACTACTCTGCTTTAAGAACAAATATACTACAAACACACGTGATAACATGGATGAATCTTGAGAACCTTATGTTGAGTGAAGCAACCTAGGCATTGAAGGACAAATACTACATGATCTCAATGATATGAAATAAGTAAACCAAGCTGCCTCAGAGAGCTAGAGACTGGATGATAGGCTCACAGGAAATCGGGGGGTAGAGGAAGGATGTAAGCTGACATCTACATGGGTGAAATCTATGATAAGCCGGAGGAAAGTATGTGTACAAGGAAGGGATAAAATGGGGGCATTGGGGTACCTTTGGGTGAGGCTTTGTGGGCTTGAGGGGGGCAAGGGATGGGCAGATGGGTAATATTGCCCAAGAAATTGGGGGGCGGGAGCGGCAATATACGAACATAGGAGATTGGCAGGTGTTCATTGAGAGTATAATGCTGAGAAAATCTTTTCAAAAATATAATAAGGAAAGTTACATCTTTAAGATACTTAAAGGGGATAATCTGATGCAGGACAGACTCCTAGGGAATATGTGAATGCCCATTTTGCCAGAGTGGGTTATATCATTGGGTAGAGACCCATATAATGAGAGTGATGGTATACCCACATCCTGGGGAGGACTGATGCCATCAAATAGAGGGAGCTGTATCTCTCAAGAGAAATGGTGGCTCCCAGGGCATTAGGGCAGTTGAGCATTTCAAGCCCTCAACACTGTTGCAAGTATCTCTGAACATGGCTCTTCAAGAAATTAAGATTGACTGTCACTGTGGGCCCCAAGGGGAGGGGGAAATAGGTATTGAATAGATGGAACCAACGGAACAGTGAGGGCAATAGAAGTGTTTCACAAGAGTACGCAAGAATGAATATAAAACATGTAAAATTACACCAAAAATATATAGGGGCTCATAGGCTAAAATGTAAATCATAATGTAAAACATAGGATAACTAAAAATTTAGAAAATTGTATAGCCTAAAGTATAAACCACAATGAAAACACAAATGTTACCTTGTTTGAAAGCTATTGTCTCAATATCTGTACATCAGTTTCAGTAAATATGGTATGAATATGTTAAAAGATTATTGCTGTAGGTTTTATGTTGGATATGTGGGAGTACTGTATATTGTATATATGAATTACTGTGATCTAAAACTCTTGTGATGATATGCTTAATAATTAGAAAATAGAAAAGAAAAAGATAGGATGTAGAATTTTTCCAAATTAATATGTATTCTATATCTAACCTTCAAACTTGTCCCTATATTCCATTTTACTATTAAGAGAACCTGGCAATATATTGGGCTTCACTTTTCAGGAAGTTTTGGATCACAGAATGGTTCAACAATGGCAGCGGAGGAATACTGGTGTGGGATGTTATTGACAGGGGACATATGGTTGACAGGGAGTTCTACAGGGCATATATCCAAGGTACATAAAAATGTTTGGATATTTTCATAGTGGAAATAATTAAAAACAAAAACTAAAGGAATGCTGAGTTCCTAGCCAGGGGAGGTCTATCACAGTCCCTAAAGGAACAGCAACAATCACCCAAGTACAACGGCAAAGACCAAAAAGGAATGAAGGTCCAACAATGAGCCCCTGATACTAATGACTATGCTTGTGAGCCTGTGCACCTGTAATAAGAACAAGGCGTAAACAGCAGTGTGCTTAAGAGTTCCCTCCTGAGAGCCTTCTGTGCTGCTCAAATGTGGCCAGTCTCAAAGCCAAACTCAGCATGTAAATGCATTGCCTTCCCCTCAGCATGGGACATGACTCCCGGGGATGGGCCTCCCTGGTGCCGAGGGATCACTACCAAGTACCAGCTGATGACGTAACTAGAAAATGATGTTGAATAAAAGGTTCAACGCAGACCAGCAGAATATCCCTGTCTACATATAATAACAGGAGTTAAAAATGCTTTTTGACCTAAATCGGGGGGGAAATGGAAAGGACAAATGAGTTAATATGGCTATGAGTCTCTAAAACAGAGCCTGGAGGTTATCAGAGGGGATGCCCTTATGCACACCTGAGCAGATACAACCCCAGGTATTGGTCCTTCTGAGGGCTTCAGAGACCCACAGGTTTTATGGTAATGGCAGATGGAGTTCACTGCCATGTCAGTTGGCCCTTCTTTGGAGTTGGTGTTTCTGTGTGATGGAGCTAGACTCAGATGTGATCTCTTTTCACAAGCCTTTCCTGTTACTTTACCAGAATTATAGTTGGTGCTGGGGTTTAAGATATATTTAGGGGATCTGAATCTCTGGACTGACCATATGATAGCCAGGCCCTGAGCCTCAACAGACTTCAGCTCCTACACTCTGATTTATTAGATTTACCCCACTCAGCTAACATGGAGTTGAAGAATGTCAACCACCACACCATGGAGCCAAGAGTGCCTATATCTGAAAGCAGGAGGATTGCATCCAGCATCCATGTGGAATCTAAGCCCCCTCTTGACATAGATGTGGAATGGACACAATCAATCCAAGGTCCACAGGATGGAGGAATAGAGTAAGGATTAGAGTGGACTTACTGATACTGTATTCATGAACTATTGTGGTTAGTAATCGAAGAAAATGTGGCATTGGTGTGGAAATAGTGGCCATGGTGGCTGCTGGGTGTGGGGAATAGGAGGAAGAGATGAGATGTGGAGGTGTTTTCGGGACTTGGAGTTGTCCTGGGTGGTGCTGCAGGGACAATTACTGGACATTGTAGATCCTCCCACGGCCCACTAGATGGAACATGGGAGAGTGTGGGCTATGATGTGGACCATTGACCATGAGGTGCAGCGATGCTCAGAGATGTATTCACCACATGCAATGAATATGTCATGATGATGGAGGAGAATGTTGCTATGGGGAGAGTAGTGGGGTGAGGGAGGTTGGGGGTACATGGGGACCTAATATTTTTTTAATGTAATATTTTTAAAAATGAATTAAAAAAATAAATTAATTAAATATATATATATATATATATATATATATAAAACATAAGGGATTCCCTTAAGAATATATGTATTTTTAAAGATATATTTTGTTTACTTTATTTATACTGCCAGTCCCCCAGATGACTCTCATCTGTCTGCTCACCTTCTCCAGGAGGCACCGGGAACCAAATCAGGGACCGCCCACATGGGAGGCGAGTGCCAATGGCCTGAGCCACATCCACTCCCTGTGGCTGTGGCATCTGCTGGCTTGTGACATCTGTTTGTTGCATTAGGAGTGGCATCTAGCTCTTTGTGGCAGGAGGCAGCATCTACTTATCTTCTTTTAGGAGGCACTGGGACCCAAACCAGTAACTCCCATGTGGCAAGTTGAGCCATATCTGCTTCCCTATAAGAATATTATTTTTAAAAAACAAAGCCACAAAGAGAGGAAGAACTGAGCAGGAGGCAACAGCAGCAAAATATTAGACTATATAATGCAGATGTCACACGGTAACCAATGTAACTGACCCAAGAAAGAAAATAAGAGCATTAGTAGGAAGAGAAAGAGAGATGCATCAGAATTTTTCAAACACTGTGCTCGGAATATGCATTTCTGAGGCATGAAGTGGTGACAGTGTGGTGAGAAGGAAAGATCAGTGTCTGAGCCCCTCATGGAGAAGAGCAGGACCCAGAGGGGAGGTCCTATATGCTGGACCCCTGACCAGCAGGGAGCAGTGTAGTGTCCATGACAGACCTGAGGACTGTGATAGCAGAGAGGACAAAGAGCATGAACCAGAACATGCTGATTTCACAGCTCCTCCAGAGCTACCTGATCTCAATGATTGTCCATTACAGGCTTCTCTGCTGTGCCTGGAACCAATGCCAAGTACGAAGCAGGAGGGCAGGGAACTCTCGGGCACAGTCAAGGTGCTGTCTCACCATCACTCATTACTGTCCAGCTGGAAACCACAGCGTGCAGTATGCAAATCTTGGCGGCTGAGCTATGCTCCTTCCAAAGTCGTAAATCCTGACACAGAAGCTGCTCTTTTCTTTTCCATTCTGAGAAGCAGAACAATACCTGCAGTTTAATGTCCCCTTAGAGACAAGAAGAGAGTCTGTATTTTCAAGAGTGGAACCCAAATTCGTGGTCTTGTTGCCTGCACTCACATTTCCCCCTGGACAACTACACTTCTCCCAGCACCTCCTTGTTCAGAAATGAGTGGAACAGACACAGCTCTGAAGCAGCAGAGGAGCAGCTCATTCTCAGGTGACCTCTCTGTCTCCTTCTTTCTGACTAAAGGGACCAAGCCTTGCCCTTTGGAGATTTAGGGAATGTCCTTCATGACATTCTTGGCACTCTGTCACTGAAAACAGACAATTGCTCAGATTCCATGCATCACTGGATGTAAGCCCCAAAATATCTGCTTCTCCTTGTGGATATCAGCTTAAATCAAGTGAAAATGGTCAATGTTAGGATCGTATGGAGGAACCAAGCTGAGGTGAAAAGAATCACCTGCATTGAACTCTACTATGTCTGATGAGCTGAACAAAACATATGCAACAACAGACTTCAAGATGGGTTATCAGACACAAATATTCCAGAACCAGGTAGGGAAGCTACTGCCTCTCAAACCTTGTAGAGAGCAAAATTGTGGCATTGAAATTCCATGAATTAAACGTAGTGTTTCAAAGACACAGGAAAAGGGAGCAGAGGGGATGAGAAAACAAAATAAAAAGAACGAAAAGGGGGCAGATGTAGCTCATGGTTGAGTGCCTCCCTCCCATGTACAAGGTCCATGGTTCCTCCTTAAAAAGAAAAAAAACAGGTAAAGGAAGATGGAGAGAAAGAAACTGGGAAGGGAGGGGAAGAAAGAGGAGGAAAAAGAAGCAAAAGTTGACTGATGAAAGGATAAGACATGAAACAGGAAGAAAACATGGAAAGCAGAGATGTTTGTTTGCTTGTTTGTCTTTCTATAGCATGCCTTGTTCCAGGTATTAACAATTCCAAGTCCCAGCTTTTCAATCTGCCTCTATCCAACCTAACAATTGTATTTGTTCTTGTAATCCTGGCTCCCAGTGAGAGCACGTGTAGGTCAGCCTTTTCATCTTCCCATAGAAGGAGCCACTTAGGCTGTCTCCGGGGCTTGGGGAGGAAGAGGAGGGTTTATAAAGGCTAACGAGGTGGGACCTAACATTTTACCAAACTAAATTGCTGGCAGAGCGGCCGCTGGAGGACGTAAGGCCGAGTTGCCAGAACAAGGGCCCTGAGCTCCAAGGCCCCATCCCCATGGGTGAGCACAGGTGAATTACCACCAGGGGTCAAGGCAGCCGGGATTTAAGCCTGGAAAGACTCAGTGGATAAACTATTGAGCTCCTTTTCCCACATCATTGTCTGCATATAATTTTCCAGGAAAATAGCCTCACAAGTCATAATAAGAAATTACTTGCATTTTATGCCTCATTTTTCTCATATGGAAGGGGGGGAAATATGACTTAGTAAGACTGATATGAGGATTAAATGAAAAAATTCACATAAAGTGCTAAGTAGCTGGCCTGCTACACACTCAGGTTGCTAAAAATGTCAATCACTGTACGTTACAGGAGTAGCTCAATCTGCCTATTGTTTGACTTCCTTCCAGGGCCCCTTGAGCCCATTCTTCACAGTCATAAATCTTTCAAGCTCCAAAATATATGAAGCTTGCTGTTCCTCTCTGTCTTCAGTACATCTGTCACTATCCACACGTGGCTACTGAGCCTGGAGATGAGACCAGTCCATACTGAGATTTGCTGAAAGTGTAAAAACACATCAAATTTGAAAACTTTGTACAGAATTATATGTATGAAATACTTGATTAATAATTTTTATATTGACTACATGTCTAAATGGTAATATTTTAGATATATTAGGTTAAATCAAATAAGTGATCAGAATTAATTTCCCAGCTTTCTTTTTACTTTTTAATGTGGATGACTGGAAATTTTTTAGTTATATATGTGGTTCTTGTTATATTTCTATCCAGTGGGGCTATCTAGATAATTCTTAACTACCACACACATCCAAGGCTTTACACCAAAATGTTTTGAATTTGACATTAATTTGCCCCATGGAAAAATGAGATGAATTTCCCTGGGCTCACACCCAACACCTTAGCAAACCTTAGAGTAATTATTAGTGAAAAGATACTTTCCAGTCCAATACCCTCATACAGATGAAAACACTGGCAGAGGGATGCCTGCTTCAGATTGTTCAGCTACTAAACCCCTGGGCTCCTGTGTCCTGACATCTAGTTTGCTATTGATTCATCTTTATCACTTTATCTCCTTCTAATCAACTATTCCTCAAAAAAGTCTCTCAATACATTTTTTCACAAGTATGGGCATAGAAGTTACAACAATGTAAGCCATAATTATGTAAATTCCTAGGAATACAAATACACTCAGACTCAAATATTTACAAGATGAGAAATACCGGAAGTTTTGAGGGGAGGCAGAAGGAAGAATAGGTGTAACATGGGGCCATTTTCAGGACATTGGAATTGCCCCACATGACATTGGAATGAATGATATAGGCCATTATACATTTTATCATAATCTATAAATTTGAGCAGAGCATAGTATAAACTATAATATAAATTATAGTCCACCATTAGCAGCAATGCTTCAATATGTGTTCATCAATTTTAACAGCTGTTTCACACTAACAAAAGATGCTAATGTTGGAACGTATGGGAGCAGGAAGGACTGGGGCATATGGGAAGAATCCTCTATATTTTTTATGGGACACTTATATAATCTAAATCTTCTTTAAAAATTAAAACAAAATAATTTTTTAAAAAGTTGTGAAATATTTTGCAAAGCATTAGAGGGTGGTAGACCTAACTTCTCACATATCTACACAAGCTCACATATTTACTGGACATGACATATGATGTAGGGAGCTAAAGGGAGGTTAGCAGCTTCTACCTGCCCCTCCCAATGCTAGCAACAGTGGGGAATGTAAAACAATATGAGACCAGTTTCATGCTCCTTGCCACTGATGCTCTTACAATCTATTCCATAGTCAAGATACAGGAAAGAAACTGAACCAATCCCTTAAGACAAGAGCACCAGATGGGAAAGGCAGTGTGGGAAAGCAGAACACTTTTGGCCAATAGTCCAACCAATTTGCTCACTCATTTAACAAGCATTTATTGAATGCCTGAAATGTGTCAGGCGCTGTGTTAGATGCTGAGAATACCAAACAGGTAGAGCTTCCTGCCCTCACGGAGCTTGTAGTCTAGTGGGGGATAAAAATAATAAACACTATTAATAAGTACAAAATATACTATCTTAGATAATGATACGTACTAAAAAGAAAATCAAGGTTGGGAGGAAGGCAGAGGTGCTGGAGCAGGTTTATAGGTTTAGGTGGTTCAGGAAAGGTGTCAGTGAGAAGGTAACATTTGGGGAATGACCTAAATGAAGTGAGGAAGCAAACCATGTGGATGAAGAGGGAAAGACATTCTGGGCACAGGAACAACAAACAAAAAGTCCTGGGGTGGGTGTGTGCCTGGTGTGTTGACAACCCAGGGAAGTGGCCTGAAGTGGTGAGAAGAGCAGCAGATCATGTAGGTTCTGATGAGTCACAGGGTGAACATTTTTACTCCAAGAGATATGAGGGGTGGTGAATTTTGAACACAGGCAGCATTGCCTTTGACTTGTATTTAAAAAGGATTTCACTAGATGTTCTGATGAGAACAACCATCAGGGGTTGGTGCAGGGGCAAGTATGGACGTAAGGGCTAGAGCTAGGAAGCTATTATAATACTGTAAGCTATCTTGAAAGTGGACCTGACAGGAGATGGGAGGGAGAAAGAAAGAGAGAGAAGAAAAGGGTGACTCCAGAATGCACAGGCTGAGGAATCAGTAGAATACAGTTGTTTTAATTGAAATTACAGAAACCTATAGAAGGAGCAGATTTGGGAGGAAAGACCAAGAGTTGAATGTTGATCAAATCGGATTTAATATTTTTGTATGTTATGATGTAGGGGTCAAGGTTCATGAATTTCCCTATGGATATCAAGTCGTCCCCAGCATCATCCATTGAAAGACTTTCCTTGTCCCATTGGATTGCTTTTGCATCTTCGTCTAAAATCAACTGATCATATCAATTTGGTCTATTTCTGGGTTCTATTCCATTCCAGTGTCCTATTTGAACATCCTTATGCCAATAGATACTGTCTTGATTTCTAGGGTTTAGGAGCTCTTTTATTGACATGTTTAATCTGAGGTGCCTGTTAGACCACCAAGTAGAGACGTTAGGTAAACAGCTGGTTATTAGTCTAGAATTCAGAAGAGACCAGCCAGTGCTGGAGACATAAGTATGGTGTCTTCCCCATAGAGAAGGTGTTTAAAGTCTTAAGACTGAGTGAGAGTACCTAGGGGGTGAGTATGGATGAAGGAATCCAAGTACACAGGGGCGGCAGGCTTAACCCTGGGGGATGAGCCCTGGGTGCAATTCAAGTGCTACAAGGAGGAGAAACTGACCAACTCCGTCAATGCTGATGACAGGTCCAAGAAGATTAGGAATGAAAATGGACCACTGAATTTAGCAATGAGGAGGTCATTGATGGACTGGGTAAGAGTAGATTCTGTGGAATGGCAGGGGAAATAGTCTTGACTGGAATGGGTTCAAACAGAATGGGAGATGATAAATTGGAAACAGCCAGCATGGACAACTCTTTAAGGAAAGACTTAGAAATGGGAAGCAATAAGGCAGTTCCTGGAATAAGAATTGGCGTCTTCTTAGGGTATATACTAAATTGAGCTAAATGACAGAATTTTTAAGTGTTAATGATAGTGATCCAGTGGAGAGAAAAGTCTGATGTTGCAAGGGAAAGAGGAGAAAATTGCTGGAGTGATGTCCTTGAGTAGGTGAGAGGAGAAGATGGAGCACCGCTGGAGATGTTGACCTTAGCAAGGGACAGAGATGGTTCACTACAGAAGAGACGGTTGTATCCACAGGAGCAGAACAGAGAGGAGCACAACTGTCCTGCTAATTGCTCATGACTTCTCCAATAAATGTGTATGATTTGCATTTTGTAGGTTTAAGAGCCTGAGAAGACCTTGCAGATTTAAACAAAGGGTCTGAGCAGAATGAAGCTAAGAGAAGAGACAATGGGGAAGAAGGGGGAAACTGACTAGGATTTTCCCTTTCCACCTGCCAGTTCCTCTCTCCTTGGCTCCACTTGCCAACATTGTCATGGACAAAGACCCCCACTGGCACTCCAACAGACGTCCCCTATGAACCCTGCTTTCCTTTCTCCCCACATCCTCCACCTTCCCTCTCCTCTGTCCCCTTACTTCTTCTCCATTCCCCATTCTCATGTAAGCAATGGCTTCCTTTTCTCCTTCTCCCTCTCTCTTTCCCCAGCTCCTCTCAGCTTTCCTGCTCCTCCATTAACTGACCCATCTCTTCTCAGGTTTCAACTAGTCCTTTCTACCCCTGCCATGTGGCATCTCATGTGACAATTTATCTCTTTATGAGAAGGTTCTGTCTCCTAACTCTTGCCCTACTCTTCTGTATCCCTGAAGCTAGCAAGGTTCTCTGGGTAAAGTCTGGACAGGATTGAAGGAAAGGAGAAGACAACAGAGCCAGGAAGGCAGAGGAGAGCAGGGAACTGACATTAGCTAGTACTGCCACGTGCCCTGCTTCCCAAATGAGGAGACTAAGGCTAAGAAATGTGATGTCGTGTGCTTAGGACTACAAAACTCCCGAGCAGTAGAACCATGATTAAACCAAATTCTAACTAATAAAAGGACTAGACTAGATGGTGAACAAGCTTCTTCCCTCTCTATGAGTCTTTCTCAAGAAAATATACAAGCTTTTATTTTACCATGGGTTCACTGTGGAAGCATATGAGAAACAGCCCATGGCATATGTCACAGTAATAAAATATTGATACTCAAGATAAGAAACAAAATGAGAACAGAGGAGACCTATGATACAGCTGATGGTTCAACAAATGCCAACTTGCAACAGGTTTTTATAATACTTTATGATAATAGTAAGGGATACAATGTCCCAGACACTGACAAGCATCATATCAGTGGATCCTCCAATAGTCCCATGGGGCAAGTTGGATTACCCTCATTATATAGATAAGGAAACTAGGACTTTGAGAGAGTAAATACCATGTCCAATGTCACACAATCAGTAAAACCAGAAATCAGGATTCAAACTCAGGCAGCCTGATCAAGAGCCCTAATTCTAAAACATAGTGCTCTCCCTTCAATAACTACTACTCATGGTTGCTACTTTCAGGGACAAAGAATCAGAGACTCTTAGAGTGAGAAAGGAGTTTAGAAATGAAATATCTCATTTTTTCTTATTGTTGTTACTAGAGCAAGATTTTATTTTTGATAATAAAAGTGTTCTCCTTGAAACATGCTAGGTTCATATACATGTTTGAGTTTTTTAATGGCATAAGGAATGGGTTCTATTTTCTGCATTACATTTTCTATCTTTATCTTTTTTTAAAATGTTACATTCAAAAAATATGAGTTCCCCATATACCCCCCAACCCCCTCACCCCACTCCTCCCACATCAGCAACCACTTTCATCATTGTGGGACATGCAATTTCTCATTTATTAATTGAGGAGACTGGAGGACAGAAACTGAAGGACATGGTTCCATCACTTAGGGACAGAATTGCTGAGGAAAATCTCTTTTCCTAATTATAGTTGCAATCAGCTCTATATGCAATCAACTGACAGCATAACCTAAATCCTGTTATGTTTTTACTCACTGCAATAGTGAACCAATTACAGACATCTTAGGGAAGGAATCCATTCAACTCTGCAAAAAAGGAGAAATAAGAACGGCGAAGGTCCTCTTCAAAACCCAACATTTTCCATCATCTCATCCCTCAAGTCTCAACCATGCCTCCAACCATTCCCTCCCCCAGACTGATTGTCATCAACTTAGAAGATGACTGACCTGAGAAGATTGAAAAAGTAACAATATCTTATGAGGGATATTGCCAGAGACCAAGATAGCAAATGTCACAGCAGCAGTTACACTGCTTTGGTTAAGGAGAAGATCCTAGAAGACTCATGATGTCTGAAGATATGTTTTTGTATGTTTGTAGTCATCTGAAGGAGACCCTATAAAACAATAATCCTGGGAACCTATATGAGTTTTCTCATATGGAAAATTTCTGCAGGTGTGATTAAGTTAAAACTTCAGGTGGGAGAATTGCCTGGATCAAAACACTGGACGCCCAGCGTGAAAAGAAAGAGCAGCCTGCCCAGGAATGGCGCCGCCCACACTTCCCGTGCCGCTGACGACAACAGAAGCGGACAAAGAAACAAGACGCAGCAAATAGACACCAAGAACAGACAACCAGGGGAGGGGGGGGAAATCAAATAAATAAATAAATCTTTAAAAAAAAAAAAAAAAAAAACACTGGACCCCCAATTCCATCACATATATTCTCATAGGAGAGACATTTGACCACAAATAGAAAATAAAGTGGTATTAAAACAGTAAAGACTATAATTAGAATCCTTGAGGACTGAAGCAAATCAGCCACAACAATCAAATTATTCATTGCAATAAGGCTTTTAATATAGGTCTTCCATGGTGGAATCCTGATGGATTTTAGTACCAAGCATGGGGTAGTGCTATAACAAATACTAAATATGTGGAAGTGGCACTGAAAATGGTTGATGGAGTTGCTGTAGAGGGAGTGGTGAGGTGGGGGTGGTGGGGTTGAATGGGACCTCATATTTTTTTAATGTAATATTTTTAAAAAGTGAATAAAAAATATTAAAAAAAAAAAAGAAAATGGTTGATGGGTAAAGACTGGAAGAATTTTGAGGCCCCTGATAAAGCCTAGATTTCCTCAAGGAGAACATTGGTAGAAATATAGACATTTGCTTCTGTTGAGGGTTCAAAGGAAATGGCAAACTGTTACCTTAAAAGAGAAAGCTGATAATCCTCTTATATAGAAGCAGAGCATTGCTGATTTTTGTCTGAGTGTTTTTTGTGTGAAAAGCACAACTCAAAATCAATAAACATCTACACATAGCCTAGGAGATTTCCAAGTGAAGAGTTCACACCATGTCCCAGGTTCATCTTGCTACGTATGTAAACTACAGGAGGAAAGGGAAAATGGTAAAGTGAGAAAAAAAAACTGTTAAGTAAAAGGAACTATGACTTATGATTTGGATAATACTCCATCTGTCTAGATTGCAAAATATGCTAAATTTAAGATATCAACTATAAAGAAAGAATGAACTGGAGATAAGTTCAAGGGAGACTTGACAACTTTTGCAAGTGGAAAGACATTAGGCATGTGTATATGGATCACTTCAAACAAGGAGCAGAAATAAGGAACAGAGATGGGAATACCCTGGAAAGATCTGTGGAGGACCCTCTTGTCTAATGTGAAATGGAGAGAAGACATGTGCAAATGTAATACCAGATACTCCTAGATATTAGGTATTAAATTTTCAATGATATTTCACTTATTTTTTCTAATATAAAATTAAAAGATGTATAATTCACTGTAGTTACATTATTCAACCTCTCATACATACATCATGCATCATATGAGCAATAGTTGTTTAATGGACATTTTTTACTGACTTTAAGAAGAATATCTATAGCTACCCAAATAGATTTCAACCCACCTTTTTAATCAAATTTTAGATTGAATTCATCCTAACTTGTCTCATTTTATAAACTTCCTGGAAACTTCCATGTAACTATGTCAGGAACACACATATTCCAAATTCTGGATTTGTATACTGCTTTGTAGCAAAGTCTCTCTGAGTCATGTAAAGAGATGCCACTTAAAAATTCCTGCTGAATGAACAAACATTAAGTCAACAGTTATTTCAATCTGTGAAATTGTTTTCATATGCACATTTTTACTTTAGTGAAGTACATCATTCATGCATAAACCTACATAAACAATATGTGTATAGTAATAACTGCGAACTTACAAAACAAACTATATATAACATCATACAGGACTCTCATACCTCATCCTACCACCAGTACCTTGCATTGTTGTTTGACACTTTTAACTAGTTATTAAAGAAAATTGTCAATATATTACTACTATTTTCCCCCAACCTACCCTACTATTATTATTATATTTGAATCACTTATATGTGAAGATACAAAAAAAATAAGTTTATAGTAAAAGTTGTGAACATACAAAGCAAACATGCATAGCATCATGCAGGAGTCCCATACATCGACCCTTCACCAACACCTTGCATTGTCATGCGACTTTTCTTACACATGAAGAAATAATCTTGTCTAAATCTTACTACTAATTATAGTCATTATCTTACATTTGATGTATTTTCCCCCAAAACACACTGTTTTTTTTTTAATATTTTTATGATAGAAGTCATAATCCTATAAAACAATCATGTACATGTGCAGGATTCCCAAACAACATCCCTCTATCAAAACACCACACTGGGGGAAACAGACTTGGCCCAGTGGTTAGGGCATCCGTCTACCACATGGGATGTCCAAGGTTCAGACCCCGGGCCTCCTGGACCGGTGTGGAGCTGGCACATGCGCAGTGCTGATTCACACAAGGAGTGCCGTGCCACACAGGGGTGTCCCCCGCATAGGGGAGCCCAACGCGCAAGGAGTGCACCCGTGAGGAGAGCCACCCAGCGCGAAAGAGGAGTGCAGCCTGCCCAGGAATGGCACGGCCCACACTTCCTGTGCCACTGACGACAACAGAAGCAAACAAAGAAACAAGACACAGCAGATAGATAATCCAAAACAAGATGGTGGCTGTGTGAGCTTGCCTGGTAGTGTCTCTGCAGGGGGCGGCTGGGCAGCGTTGAAGGCTCTTTGGGACCGCGCTGTTTCGGGGATTTTTGCTGGTTGGAAGGTGTCTGGACGTCAATTCAGTGGGAAGGTAACAGAGAGGATACGTCTATAATATATAAACAGAGATCCCAGCTGGGCGCGGGAAGTTCCCTCCTTGGGTGGGCGGAGCCGCGGTAGCGGGCGCTCTTGCAGCTCCGGAGCCGCGGCGGCCAGGGTTTTTGTTTTTTTTTCCTTTTTCTGGAGGCTTTGCGGTGCTGAGAAATTCGCGGATACTGTGCTGGCTGGTGGGGGATTGTTGGGACAAGACTCCTTGGCGGATTGATTTGGGGAGACAGACGGTGTTTTCTTGTGAAGCGGGGGACGTTTTAGTCGCCGGACAGGGGGGGAAGCGCTTCCGCCTGGAGCCCCATCCCCATAGGTCCGGCTGCCGATCTGCAACGGAATTGGATTTTGAGCAATAAGGGGACACAATTGGGAGACTGTTGTAGGGTGCAGTGAGGGAGGAGGACACATCTGGAAGCTGATTGGGGAATATTTTGCGAAGTTTGGGATTTCGGATCTTAGAGTCTGTTTTCCGCATTTCCAGCTGAAGCCCACCCCACCCGGTGGGGCTTGGGATCTGGGTCATTGAACTGGCCGTGGTGTAGAGGCGCCCTCAAGTGGCCGTTGCGTGGGAGCACAGGGAGCGAGCTGTCCAAAGGCTGATATCCTGAGGAGTAGGTGAATTTCAGGGATTAGACATTCAATATAGAATTCGCGGATCTGGCTTCCCCCACGGGGCTGGCACCCAGCTACGGGGATCCCTGAGGGCTGTGTTGCACTGCGGGGCTCCTAAGCTTTCCATGGACCAGATTTGAGGTTCCCAGGTCTGGGTCCCCTGGACTCTGGCGGTCCACACCCCAGACTCACACCTCTTGAGTCTTCAGTGTCTCAGACTTTCCACCCCTGAATCCATCACGCTCTGGGGTCTACCTGGGATCCTTGAGTGCTTTGGACCTTAACGTTTGTGTTTTATCTATATTGGTTTATATTGTTTTGTTTTTATTTTCACTTTATCTTATTTTTTACTCTTTTTGACGCCCTGATTGCTAATATTGCATTATCCCCTAGGCTTTTCTCCTAGCGTGTACCCCAAAAGTCCTTTTTTTTTTTTTACAGTTATTTAGGGGTTTTTTTGGTTGTTGTTTTAGATAGTGTTGCGATTGTGACACGTGTATACCTGTATCACTCTTCCCCCTATCTGTTCCCAACCGTTTGCTTATCCTCTTTTTCTTTCTTCCTTTCTTCTTGTCTTTCTTTTTTTCTTTATTATAATTAGTTTTTTTTTTCGGTTTTCTCTTTCCCTCTTGTCCCTCATTTTCCACTTAGTTTATTTTAATTCAAGTACACAATAGGTGCTACAGGGAACACCTCACATTTGCTGGGTTTTCCCATCCTCCACTGCCTCATTTCTGTGTGAACTGATTTAGGTTACCTACACTATCCCCCTTCCCCTGCATCTTGATATCCACTATCATCTACTGTCTCTACTATATTCCAACCCCCACCTCCCATTCTTTGATCCACCAAGTGTCTAACTCTTAATTTCTAATACCTTTGTTCTGTTTTCTGTCTGTTATCCACTCTTGAAACTATTACCTTTCTTTTCTTTTTCCCTCTCTCATGAAAACAATAGCTTTGTAATTCATACCATATTCCGCCTATATTCAGTCATCTACTTCATAAAAGGTACTCTACCTACAGCTATAACTCTGTACAATCTACATGAATCTAACCTCCATCCTCCCAGATCTCATATTCTTGCTTTGTTAACATACATTACTAATACTACTTTACACTTTTCCCTTGCTGACACAATTGCCTTTCCCCAATACTAATACTCTCTTCTAAAGTGAACTTAACCAACAACAAGTAACTTGAATAAGAAGAAAAAAGTGACAAAGAGAAGATATAACACCTATGCAAAAATAACAACTAATTAACCTCCAAAAGCAGACAAAGAAGCTAGGGAACTGATTAAATTCGTCAAAATAAAGAGATGACCAGAAAGCAACAAAAACCTACAAACCAAACCAATAATCAGGAAAACATGACTGAATCCAATCAACAAACCAATAATCACGAAGGGGAGCAAAACTTGGCACAAGCAATGAAAGAACTCAGAACATTTCTCACCGACAAATTTGATGCAGTAATGAAAGAGGTTAACAACATGAAGACATCACTTGGAGGGGAAATTGCAGACATACGCAAAAACATAACAGATATGATGGGAATGAACACCACTGTTCAAGAAATCAAAAATACACTTGCAGCAAATATCAGCGGACTAGAAGAGACAGAGCAGAGAATTAGTGATGTGGAAGACAGTACATCAGAAATCAAACAGATAGTAGAAGGGGTCAATAAGAAGATAGAAAAAATCCAATTAGGATTTAGGGACCTGAATGACAATACAAAACGCTCAAACATACGTATTATAGGCATTCCAGAAGGTCAAGAGAAGGGAAAGGGGTCAGAAGGAGTGTTGCAGGAAATAATGGCTGAAAACTTCCCAAACCTACTGAAAGAGACAGAGGTACATATCCAAGAAGCACAGTGCACTCCACAAGTCATAAACCCCAACAGGCCCACCCCAAGACATATACTTATCAAATTATCCAAAGCTCAAGACAAAGAGAAAATCCTAAAAGCAGCAAGAGAAAAGAAAACCATCACATACAAGGGAAGTTCAATTAGATTAAGTGCTGATTTCTCTTCTGAAACCATGGAGGCAAGAAGACAGTGGTATGATATAGTCAAGGTACTAAAGGAAAAAAACTTCCAACCAAGAATACTCTATCCAGCTAAACTAGCATTCAAACATGATGGAGAGTTCAAAATATTCACAGACAAACAGAAACTGAAAGAGTATACCAACAAGAAACCTCCCCTTCAAGAAATTCTAAAGGGAGTTCTGCAGGAAGAAAGGAAAAAAGAGGAAAGGCAAAGTTGGAGGAGAGTATAAGACCAACAACAGCAACAAAAAAGACAAAAAAATATATACAAACAAAATATGACAAAGGCAAATCCAATCAAAATATGGCTAACACAAATAATTCCTTGAAAGTAATAACACTGAAGGTCAACGGATTAAACTCACCTATCAAAAGATTCAGACTGGGACATTGGATAAGGAAATATGACCCATCCATATGCTGTCTACAAGAGACACGTCTTAGACCCAGAGACGCATGGAGATTGAAAGTGAATGGCTGGAAAACAATCATACAAGCTAACAATAACCAAAAAAAGGCAGGAGTAGCTATATTAATATCAGACAAAATAGACTTTAAATGTGAAACAATTGTGAGAGACAAAGAAGGATACTACATTTTAGTGAAAGGGAAAATCTGTCAAGAAGATCGAACAATCATAAATATCTATGCCCCTAACAAGGGTGCCTCTAAATACGTCAGGCAAACGCTGGAAAAACTAAGTGAAAGAATAGATACATCTACACTTATAGTGGGGGATTTTAATACACCACTATCAACTCTGGACAGAACATCTCAAAAGAGAATCACCAAAGAAACAAAACATCTGAATAGTATATTAGAGGAGCTCGATCTAATAGACATATATAGATCGCTACACCCAAACACAGCAGGATATACATTTTTCTCAAGCGCACATGGATCATTCTCCAAGATAGATCATATGCTAGGCCACAAAGAAAGGCTGAACGAATTCAGAAAGATTGAAATCATACAAAACATTATCTCTGACCACAGTGGAGTCAAGCTGGAGATTTGCAAGGGACAGAAGCCCAGATTTCACCCCACGATTTGGAAATTAAACAGCACACTCTTAGAAAAACAGTGGGTCAAAGAGGAAATCTCAAAAGAAATCAATGACTACCTTGAAACAAATGATAATGACAACACAACATACCAAAATTTATGGGATGCAGCAAAAGCAGTACTGAGAGGGAAGTTTATAGCCATAAATTCATATATCAAAAAAGAAGAAAGAGCAAAAATTGAAGAACTAACTGCACATTTGAAGGAATTAGAAAAACAACAACAAAGTAGCCCAACAGGAATAAGAAGGAAGGAAATAACAAAGATAAGAGCAGAACTAAATGAAATAGAAAATAAGAAAGCACTTGAACAGATAAACAAGACCAAGAGCTGGTTTTTTGAGAAGATTAACAAAATTGACAAACCTTTAGCAACACTAACAAAGAAAAAAAGAGAGAAGATGCAAATACACAAAATAAGAAATGAGAAAGGCGATATCACCACTGACCCCACAGAAATAAAGACTCTCATAAGAGGATATTTTGAAAAACTATATTCCAACAAAAATGACAATCTAGAGGAAATGGACCAATTCCTAGAAACACATAAGCAGCCCATATTGATGAAAGAAGAAATTGATGATCTTAACAAACCAATCACAAGCAGAGAGATAGAATTGGTTATCAAAAATCTCCCAACTAAGAAGAGCCCAGGGCCAGATGGCTTCACAGGTGAATTCTACAAAACATTCCGGAAAGAACTGACACAAATCCTGCTGAAACTATTCCAAAACATTGAAACGGAAAGAACATTACCCAATTCCTTCTATGATGCCAACATTACCCTAGTACCAAAGCCAAACAAAGACATCACAAGAAAGGAAAATTACAGACCAATTTCTCTAATGAACCTAGACGCAAAAATACTTAACAAAATACTTGCTAATTGTATTCAACAACACATTAAACGTATTATACACCACGACCAAGTGGGATTCATCCCAGGTATGCAAGGATGGTTCAACATAAGAAAATCAATCAACGTAATACACCATATAAACAGAATGAAGGAAAAAAATCACATGATTATATCTATTGATGCAGAAAAAGCATTTGACAAAATACAGCACCCTTTCTTGATAAAAACACTCCAAAAGATTGGAATACAAGGGAATTTTTTGAACATGATAAAGAGTATATATGAAAAACCTAAAGCCAATATTGTTTACAATGGAGAAATCCTAGACTCCTTCCCTCTAAACTCAGGAACAAGACAAGGATGCCCACTGTCTCCGCTTCTATTTAATATTGTCTTAGAAGTACTTGCACGAGCACTGAGGCAAGAACCAGAAATAAAAGGCATTCAAATTGGAAAGGAAGAAGTCAAAATTTCATTATTTGCAGATGACATGATCCTATACATAGAAAACCCTGAGAGATCTACAACGAAGATTCTAGAACTCATAAATGAATTTAGTAAAGTCGCAGGATATAAGATCAATGCACAAAAATCAGTAGCATTTCTGTACACCAATAATGAGCAAGATCAGGAGGAAATCAAGAAACAAATACCATTCACAATAGTAAATTAAAAAATCAAATACTTACGAATAAATTTAACTAAAGAGGTAAAGAACTTATACAACGAGAATTATACAAGATTGTTCAAGGAAATCAAAGAAGACCTAAATAAATGGAAGACTATTCCTTGTTCATGGATAGGAAGACTGAACATTATTAAGATGTCTATCCTACCAAAACTGATATACACATTCAATGCAATCCCAATAAAAATCAACGCAGCCTTCTTTAAGGAACTAGAAAAACTAACTATGAAATTTATTTGGAAAGGAAAGAGACCCCAAATAGCCAAGGACATACTGAAAAGAAAAACGAAATTGGAGGAATCACACTACCTGACTTCAAAACATACTATAAAGCTACAGTGGTGAAAACAGCATGGTATTGGCATAAGGAGAGACACATAGACCAATGGAATCAAATTGAAAGCTCTGATATAGAACCTCACATATACAGGCACATAATATTCGATAAAGCCACCAAACCCTCTCAACTGGGAGAGAGTGGCCTATTCAACAAATGGTGTCTGGAGAACTGGATAGCCATATGTAGAAGAATGAAAGAAGATTACCATCTCACACCTTATACAAAGATCAACTCAAGATGGATCAAAGACCTAAATATAAGAGCCAAGACCATTAAAACCTTAGAAAGCAGTGTAGGGAAACATCTACAGGACCTTGTAATAGGAAATGGATTTATGAATATCTCACCAAAAGCACGAGCAGCAAAAGAACTAATAGATAAATGGGACTTCCTCAAAATTAAAGCCTTCTGCACCTCAAAGGAGTTTGTCAAGAAAGTAAAAAGGAAGCCCACACAGTGGGAGAAAATATTTGGCAATCATATATCTGATAAGAAACTTATAACTTGCATATATAAAGAACTCCTATATCTTGAAAATAAAAAGATAAACAACCCATTTAAAAAATGGGAAAAAGACTTAAACAGACACTTCTCCGAAGAAGAAATACAAATGGCAAGAAAGCACATGAAAAAATGTTCCAAATCTCTAGCTATCAGGGAAATGCAAATCAAAACTACAATGAGATACCATCTTACACCCATAAGATTGGCAGCTATGAAAAAAACAGAAGAATACAAGTGCTGGAGAGGATGTGAAGGAAGGGGAACACTCATCCACTGCTGGTGGGAATGCGGAAGGATCCAACCATTCTGGAGGACAGTATGGCAGTTTCTCAAAAAACTAGCCATAGATTTGCCATATGACCCAGCAATACCACTGCTGGGTATATACCCAGCAGAACTGAAAACAAGGACACAAACCGATATATGTACACCAATGTTCATAGCAGCATTGTTCACTATTGCCAAAAGTTGAAATCAACCCAAATGCCCATCAACAGATGAGTGGATCAATAAAATGTGGTATATACACACAATGGAATACTACTCGGCTGTAAGAACAAACACACTACAAACACATGTGATAACATGGATGAATCTTGAGAACCTTATGTTGAGTGAAGCAACCCAGACATTGAAGGACAAATACTACATGACCTCAATGATATGAAATAAACAAGCTGCCCTAGATAGCAAGAGACTGAACGATAGGCTTACAGGAAATCAGAGGGTGGAGGAAGGATATGAGCCGATGTCTGCAGGGGTGGAATTTAAGACGAGATGGTGGTAAGTATGAACACAAAGAAGAGATAAAATGGGGGCAAGGGGTTGCCTTTGGTTGGGGCTTTACGGGTTTGAGGGTGGCTGGGGAGGGATGGTTGGGTAACGTTGCCCAAAAGTGGGGGGAGGGAGGGGGAGCATACGAACACAGGAGAGGGTCAGGAGGTGGTGGAGAGTAAAATGCCGAGAAAATCATATCAAAATATAATAAAGAGGGTTACCTGTTTAGAATGCTCGGAGGGGAGGGTCTGACGCAGGACGGGCTCCTGGGGAATGCCTAAATGCTCATTCTGCCAGAGTGGGTGACACCATGGGGTAAAATCCCAAGTAGTGAGAGTGGGGGTGGACCCACATCCTGGGGAGGACTAATGACACCAAATAGAGGGAACTGTATCCCTCGAGAGAAAGGGTGGCTCCCAGGGCATTGGGGCAGTTGAGCAAGTTAGGCCCTGAACACTATTCCATCTATTTCTGGAAGTGGCTCCTCAGGAAACGAAGGTTGGCTGTCACTGTGGGCACCAAGGTGGAAGGGAAAATGGACGTTAAATGTGTGGAACCAAAGTAAAAGGGGGGCAAGAGAGGAGTTTTTTGAGAGTACACAAGGATGGATATAAAATATGTAATATTACACCATAACATATAGGAGATGACAGACTGATAATGTAAACCATAATGTAAAACATAGGATAACTAAAAATGTAAAGAACTGTGTATCCTAAAGTATGCACCATAATGTAAGCACAGATATTACCTTGTTAGAAAGCTAATATCTCAGACTCTGTACATCACCTTAAGTAAATATGATGTGAAAAGGGTGTAAGAGTATCGCTGTGGAAGGAAAAAGGTTTTGTGGTGGATGTATGGGAGTGCTGTATATTATATATATGCATTGCTGTGGTCTAGGACTCCTGTGAAGAAATGCTGAATAATTAGGGGGGGAAAAAAAAAAAAAAGATAGGATGTGGAATTTTTTCAAGTCAACATTCATTATCTAAGTTCTTTATCTAACTTTATCCAAGTTCTTTATCCATCCTTTAAACCCATCGCTATATACCATTCCCTAGTAAGGGACCATGACATTATATTGGGCTTCAAATTTCAGGGAGTTCTGGACCACAGAGTGTTTCAACAATGGCAATGGAGGGATACTGGTATGGGATACCAATGACAGGTGATATATGGCTGACAGGGAGCTGTACAGAACATATGTCCAGGGTGCATGGTAATGATTGGATATACTCATAGTGGCAACAATTAAAAACCACAGCAGGGGGGTACTGGGTTCCTAGCCAGTGGTGCTCTGTCGTGGTCCCTAGGGGAGCAGCGACAGTCTCCCAGGTACAGCGGCGGGGACCGGGAGGGAGTGAGGGTTCAACAGTGAGCCCCTGATGCTAATGACTATGCTTGTGAGCTGATAAACCTAAAATAAGAACAAGGCCTAGAGCAACATTGTGCCTGGGAATTTCCTCCTGTCAGCCTTCATGTTACTCAAATGTGACCAGTCTCGAAGCCAAACTCAGCATGTAAATGCAATGCCTTCCCTCCAGCGTGGGACATGACACCCGGGGACGAGCCTCCCTGGCAACGAGGGACCACTATCAAATACCAACTGATGATGCAACTGGAAAAGGACCTTATACGGAAGGTTCAATGCGGATCAGCAGAATATCCATGTCTACATAAAATAACATGACTTTAAAATGCTGTTTGACCTAAAGTAAGGGGGAAATGGAAAGGAGAAATGAGTTTATATGGCTACGAGTTTCTAAAAAAGAGTCTGGAGGCTGGCAGAAGGATTGCCCTCATGCACAACTGAGCAGAGTCAGAGAGACAGATAAAGCAGATACAACCCCCAGATATTGGTTCCTTTGAAGGCTAAAGAGACCCATGAGAGTTATGGCCATGGCCGATGGGGTTAACTACCAGGGCAGATGGCCCCTCTTTGGAAATGGTGTTTATGTGTGATGAATCTGGACTCAGATGGGATCTCCCTTCATAAGACTTTCATGCTAATGTGCTGGAGGTGCAGTTAATGTTGGGATTTAAGATATATTTAGGGGATTTGAATCTCTGGACTGACAATGTGATAGCCAGGTCCTGAGCCTCAACAGACTCCAGCACCTACAATCTGATTTATTGGACTTACCACACTCAGCTAAGATGGAGTTGAAGAAGGACAATCACCACACCATGGAGCCTAGAGTGATTACAACTGAAAATGGGAGGATTGCATCCAGCATCCATGTGGAATTTGAGCCTCCTCTTGACATAGAGGTGCAATGGACACAACCAATCCAATGTCCACATAGAAGAGGTGGTATTGGATTGAGAAAAGTGGACATGGTGGATGATGGGTATGGGGAAAGGCAGGAAGAGATGAGAGGTGGAGGTGTCTTTGGGACATGGAGCTGCCCTGGATGGTGCTTCAGAGGCAATCACCGGACATTGTAAATCCTCACAGGGCCCACTGGATGGAATGGAGGAGAGTATGGGCCATGATGTGGACCATTGACTATGAGGTGCAGAGGTGCCCAAAGATGTACTTACCAAATCCAATGGATGTGTCATGATGATGAGAACGAGTGTTGTTGGGGGGGGAGAGGGGGGGTGGGGGAGCGGGGTTGAATGGGACCTCACATATGTATTTTTGATGTAATATTATTACAAAGTCAATAAAAAAAAAAAAAAAAGACACAGCAGATAGACACAGAGAACAGACAACCGGGGTGGGCGGGGGGATTAAATAAATACATAAATCTTAAAAAAAAAAAGCAAAAATGCCACACTGTGGCTGGACATTTGTTACAGGTAAGATAATGTCATCTTATTATTACCACCTCCATAGTGTACATTTGGCACACATTTTGCATACTGCCCCATTATCAACAAAGTACATCTTTGGCATAGTTGCGAGAATATTATATTACTGTTAACCACAATCCATAGTTCACTCCAGCTGTATTTTTCCCATGCTTCCCCACATTCCCACCACCCTGCAATAATGATATACATTAGTTCCCTGAGACCTTGTTCAATTTTTTCCATTCTTTTCTTCCTCTGTTCTTTTGCATGTTCACTTTCAGAGGCCATTTCTTCAAGCTCACCAATCCTTTCTTCTGCCTCCTCAAATCTGCTATTTATGATTCCAATATTTTTTATTTGACTTATTGCATCATTCATTTCTGTAAGATCTGCTTTTTTTCTATGTATCCCTTCAAATTTTGCTTTGTGCTCACCCAGTGTCTTCTTAATATCCTTAATCTCTTTAGCCATCTCAGTGAATTTATTAAGGAGATTTGTTTGTACATCTATGATTAGTTGTCTCAACTTCCTTTATGTCATCTGGAGGCTTATCTTGTTCTTTTAACTGGGCCTTATCTTTCTGTTTCTTGGTATGGATTATAATTTTTGCTGTGTCTTGGCCTCCGGTTTACTAGAGTATTTATTCTAGATGCAGTTTTTCTCATTAGTTTTAGGCTTCCTGCCCTTTCTCCCTTGCTGCTTGTGCACTAGGAGCCAAGGATGTAGTTGGTGTTAGAAGATATGGAGGCTGAAGCTGCCCTCATTGCACCAGGTACCAAGGAAGCTTCTCCCAACTTTCTCCTTTGCCAGGGGTAGGGACAAAGTCACAGCTTTGTGGAATAATACAAGTTGTGCTGGCCTAGACTGTAGCTGCCCTGAGAAACCGATGATGTTTCACATCCTTTTCTCCCTTGCCTTGGGTAGGGGTGGAGCTGATGGTATGGGCAACAATCTATGCAGTTCAGGTCCAAATGTGACCACAGTTGCCCTGGTAGAATTCTGATTATTCAATCTTTGCCAGCCAAATGTACCTGCGGTTACCCTGATAGGCTTGTGCAGGGTCCGCCAGCCCCCTCCCTGCGAGAGTTGGGACTGAAGCCTGGGCTAAGGTTTCAGGGTGATCTGGGTAAAATAAACTGGTTTCACAGTCACTGTGATTTCTTTCAGCCTGGTTTCCCTTCACGCTGGGGACAGGATCAAAATGGAGGACAAAGGCCTCTTTCAGATTCAACAGTTTCAAACTTCAGATGTTCTTAGGGTTATACTTCAGTGAGCCAAATTTACTCATCAGTAGCTGAAAGTGGCCAAACATCTCTTCCCCATCCTCTGTTTTCGGGAATGGAGCTTCCAATTCCAGCCGCAGAATTGCTCCTGGACGACTTGCATTGCCAACATCCAGTGATCAATTGCCTCTGTCTGAGATTGGCCAGTAATTTCCTAGAGAGGCTGCCGCAGGTCCCCCAGCTTCCTCCCTGTAGAGGTGGGGTTGGGCCTAGGCTAGAACTGCAATATGGCCTGGATGGACCAAAGCCAGTCCCCACCAGCACTGTGATTTTCAGTCATCAACGCTTCCCCTCTGCCAGGTGCTGAGTTAAGATGACAGCTACTGGCCTCTTTCTCACTTGAACATATTCAAACTTTAGTTGTTCTTAGGGTTATAGTTTTGTCCACCAAATTTACTCAGCAGTAGCTGAAGTTGGTGCCCAACCGTCTCTTCCTTCCCTGTTTTTTGGAAGTGGAGCTTTCAATTCCAGCTGTGGACAAGCACCCAAAGCGACTTTGGCCTACCGTGGAAGATGGGCACCAGACCTGGTGGCTTGGAGTGCTCTACTTACGAGGCTTCTCTGCAGATGAGCAGTCTCATCCTTCCATTCCTTCCAGTATGTTGTAGGATGCGCTTCTGGTCTCCTGGAGCCCCCAAGAGGGTGCTAGCTCCCTCTTAGCTAGCTCCTCTTAGTTAGCTCCAGAGCCCTGAGTGTTTACTAACTGTGCCCTGTATCAGGAGCTAACTCTAGACACTCCTTCCTCTGACTCATCTTGCTGGCTGTTCTCTCAGGTTATGCACATTGTTAAAAGAATATATGTAGAAATATAGTTGAGGATATTATGAGGAATTGGAAATATTCCAAAGTTCCCATTTATTTGATCCTAATGCACTTGTTTCTTGTACAGCACCATGGCCCTGTAATAGAATCCGGTTGGAACCAAACTTTTCTAATTTAAGTGAAAGGCCTATTAGAGGTCCTCAAGAATTATAAAATTTCAGACTCCAGATCCAGACTCCCTTCCCTCATTATTGGTTTGTGCTCTCCTAAACCAGAAGATTTTTGAGAATGTTATATAATCAAAAACAATGTCAGCTGTAGCTGAAAGGGGCAGAAATTAAAGAAGGCTGGAGAATTACAAAATTCTACATACTGATAAAACTATGAACTTCAAAAAACTTTTGAAGAAAAACAGAATATGATACCTTATTTTGCCAGGCTGCTATCATAGGTATTACAGAATGGGATGGCTTGAACACTGAGAAATTTTAGGCCCACAGCTTTGAGGTTAGGAGAACTCCACTACTGAGAAAGCAGCAAGGCAATGCTTTCTCCCTAAACTCTGTAACATTCCTGTGCCGGTTACCAGAGATCCTTCAGGTTCCTTGGCTACTATCCCTGCCTTGCTTTCATAGCAATGTCCTCTCCTTTCTCTTCTGGTTTCTGTTGACTTCTATCTTCTGGCCCCTCCCTGTGGATTCTGTATCTTTGAATGAATGTATCATGCTTATAACAGAATCCAATGATCTGGATTATGGTCCCCTTTCAATCAGGTGGGCCACATCTTAACTCACATAACATATTCAAGGTCCTATCTACAATGTGCCCACACAGACAGGAATATTGACAATGATTTAAAAAAACGTATACAATATAATCTATACCAGATAGCACAGAGGGCAACTCTGCAGGGAGAGTTATAACAAACATGAGCTCAGAGGCCAGAGACCTGGGTACAGAAGCCAAAGCCCAAGGCCCAGAGGGCAGAGATGAGTCACCAAGGACAATCCATAGGCCACAGAGATGACCCCAGGCAATGAATCTAACAGAACTTAAAGATTTCAGAATTACTTGGGAGCTGTGCTTCCTTTCTTCCTTTCATCCTCTCCCTTTTGGAATCAGGATGTCTGCAACATTTATACTATGAGTGCCCCACCAGGGTATTTTGGAATCAGTAAAATTATTTTCTTGTTACTGGTTAACATAGAGAAATGAATTTACCCCAGATTGGGCCCTCCTGAGATCCAATGCCTCAATGCGTACATAGGTATTGAGCTAGGCCTGTAAAATACAATCAGGGGACCCTGAGCAGAAGTGCCTGCCGCAACAGAGGGTCTAGTAGGTAAGGAGGGAGAGTGACAGACAAGACCTTCAGAGGAGATTCTGAACCTGTGCGGCCAGGATTATATCTTTATATCATATTTGGAGAACAATAGCAGGGACCAGAGGAAGGGAAGGAGAAAGTGAAGGAGTCAAAATAGGAAAGTTTAAATAAAGGAGGCACAGGAAAGAGGTAGTTGATCCATCAGGGAATGAAACATTCTGATATGGGCTTTCATTTCACCTTTTGGAGCATGAAAATAGCCATCAGAAGAATCTAGAATTAGTCTGCCAGGTGGTACAAGACATGTGGTGCAGTCAACCCAAAGTCAGGCTGGTGGCCAGCTAAGGAGCATGTGAAGGAGATCAAAGACAATTGAGCCTAGAACACAGACCTCAGGGCCCTGCCAGATAACTATATACCGTGAGTAGGCTCAGATGAGTCAGCCAGGCCCCCATATGAATAGACTGCACAGCTCACCAGAAAATCACCAGCTAACGCTTTATGACACTGGTGTTGGGCATGATATCTTACATGACAGTGGCTATCTGCTATAGTTTCATCTTTTAAATTGTTATTCATTGTTAAACCACAATCTCCTCCCCAGACCTATTTTTCATCCTATCACTAAAAAATGGCATAGTGTATATTTTTCATATGTGCTTTTTTCTCATCAAATACAATGATAGGAGGGATTTTTGCAACTGACAGAGCACCCATTTAATAAATGTTTCTTGAGTGAATGAATGACATGGATTCAATGATTAAAATACCTCTCATTAGTAAGAGTAAAGAGTAGTTATGTGTTTCAGAGTGTTTGGTGTATTCTCCTCTGGTTTTAAGAGACATTTGGTGAAACTAAATTTTATCCACCAACATATTTATGAAGAAACTTCAGAAATAATACTAGAATATCTGGAGTATTCCACCAGCACACTGAGAATAATGTGTTAATTAAAGTTTATCCAGGGAAGCTGATGTGGCTCTACTGATAGAGCATCCACCTACTGCTTAGGAGGTGCAGGGTTCAAACCCAGGCCCTCCTGGCCCATGGGGTGAGCTGGCCCATGCACAGTGCTGATGGGCACAAGGAGTGTCAAGCCATGCAGGGGTGTCCACCATGTAGGGGAGTCCAATGTGCAAGGAGTGCACCCCAAAAGGAGAGCCACCCCATGCAAAAAAAGCACAGCCTGGAGAGCTGATGCAGCAAGATGATTCAAAAAATGAGACAGGTTGCTGGTGCCACTGATAAGAATACAAGTGAACACAGAAGAACACACAGGGAATAGATGCAGAGAGCAAACAACGGAGGTGGGCAGGTGAAAGGAGAGAAATAAAAAAATAAATAATAAATAATAAATAAACTTAATCCAAATTGTTCAGGTTACAGCAGACTTAAGAACCATGAATTCCTTCAGTGGCAGAGGATGGTAAGAGAGAAAGTTGACAATTGGTGATAGAGTTCACGAGGAAAGTTCTCACACATTTCTAGAAAATTAAAGCTGAAGAATTAGAGAGTTGCCATGAAAGAATGAGAATAGCTGAAAGAGATGGAGAAAAGAAAAAGGGCTTTACAAAAGGAGACAGACTTTCAGTTATTCTAGAAACATTTGGATATAGACTGTTCTAGTTAGCCAGACAAAAATGGGCTGGCTTCCACAAGAGGTATTTATTAACTTACAAGGCTTATAATTTTAAGACTGAGAAAAATGTCTAAATTGAGGCATCATCAGGCAATGCTTTCCTCCCAAAGACCAGCTGCCAGTGGTGCTAGAATCCTCTGTCACATGGCAAGACACATGGAGGCATCTGCTTATTTCTTCTGTAACTTCCAGGTTTCACTGCTTCAGATTCTTGCTGCCATGGCTTTCTCCTTGTTTGTCTGAATCTCATTCTCTTATAAAAGACACAAGTATAGGGACTGAGACCCACAGTGAACCAGGCATGAACTGAAGTAACCTACTCAAATGGTTCAACCTACAATAGATTACACCTTCAGAACAGATTCACCTTAAGATTCTACTTTACTGAGGTCCGCACTGCTTCACACCATCAAAGATATATATTTTATTTGAATTATTTTTTCTGTTTTAAACAGATAGAGCATACAACATTAAGTAATATTGTAAAGAATAAAATTATATATGTGTCATTTCAAGTATATGGGAATAAGATGAAGTAAACACAAACCTTATAATATAGAAAACATTTAATTTTTGGCATTTTATGGTTCAACCATTTTATAAGAGAACTATAGAAATAACGGGACAATTGCAGGAATATAAAGTTCACTGGATGGTTGGGGCTTTACGGGTTTGAGGGTGGCTGGGGAGGGACGGATGGGTAACGTTGCCCAAAAGTGGGGGGAGGGAGGGGTAGCATACGAACACAGGAGAGGGTCAGGAGGTGGTGGAGAGTAAAATGCCGAGAAAATCATATCAAAATATAATAAAGAGGGTTACCTGTTTAGAATGCTCGGAGGGGAGGGTCTGATGCAGGACGGGCTCCTGGGGAATGTCTAAATGCTCATTCTGCCAGAGTGGGTGACACCATGGGGTGGAATCCCAAGTAGTGAGAGTGGGGGTGGACCCACATCCTGGGGAGGACTAATGCCATCAAATAGAGGGAACTGTATCCCTCGAGAGAAAGGGTGGCTCCCAGGGCATTGGGGCAGTTGAGCAAGTTAGGCCCTGAACACTATTCCATCTATCTCTGGAAGTGGCTCCTCAGGAAACGGAGGTTGGCTGTCACTGTGGGCACCAAGGTGGAAGGGAAAATGGACGTTAAATATGTGGAACCAAAGTAAATGGGGGGCAAGAGAGGAGTTTCTTGAGAGTACACAAGGATGGATATAAAACATGTAATATTACACCATAACATATAGGAGATGACAGACTGATAATGTAAATCATAATGTAAAACATAGGATAACTAAAAATGTAAAGAACTGTGTATCCTAAAGTACGCACCATAATGTAAGCACAGATGTTACCTTGTTAGAAAGCTAATATCTCAGACTCTGTACATCACCTTAAGTAAATATGATATGAATAGGGCGTAAGAGTATCACTGTGGAAGGGAAAAGGTTTTCTGGTGGATGTGTGGGAGTGCTGTATATTATATATATGCATTGCTGTGGTCTAGGACTCCTGTGAAGAAATGCTGAATAATTAGGGGAAAAAAAAAAAAAAAAAAAAGGATAGGATGTGGAATTTTTTCAAATCAACATTCTTTATCTAAGTTCTTTATTTAACTTTATCCAAGTTCTTTATCTATCTTTTAAACCCATCGCTATATGCCATTCCCTAGTAAGGGATCATGACATTATATCGGGCTTCAAATTACGGGGAGTTCTGGATCACAGAGTGTTTCAACAATGGCAATGGAGGGATACTGGTATGGGATACCAATGACAGGTGATATATGGCTGACAGGGAGCTGTACAGAACATATGTCCAGGGGGCATGGTAATGATTGGATATACTCATAGTGGCAACAATTAAAAACCACAGCAGGGGGGGTACTGGGTTCCTGGCCAGTGGTGCTCTGCCGCGGTCCCTAGGGGAGCAGCGACAGTCTCCCAGGTACAGCGGCGGGGACCTGGAGGGAGTGAGGGTTCAACAGTGAGCCCCTGATGCTAATGACTATGCTTGTGAGCTGATAAACCTAAAATAAGAACAAGGCCTAGAGCAACATTGTGCCTGGGAATTTCCTCCTGTCAGCCTTCATGTTACTCAAATGTGGCCAGTCTCGAAGCCAAACTCAGCATGTAAATGCAATGCCTTCCCTCCAGCGTGGGACATGACACCCGGGGACGAGCCTCCCTGGCAACGAGGGACCACTATCAAATACCAACTGATGATGCAACTGGAAAAGGACCTTATACGGAAGGTTCAATGCGGATCAGCAGAATATCCATGTCTACATAAAATACCATGACTTTAAAATGCTGTTTGACCTAAAGTAAGGGGGAAATGGAAAGGAGAAATGAGTTTATATGGCTACGAGTTTCTAAAAAAGAGTCTGGAGGCTGGCAGAAGGATTGCCCTCATGCACAACTGAGCAGAGTCAGAGAGACAGATAAAGCAGATACAACCCCCAGATATTGGTTCCTTTGAGGGCTAAAGAGACCCATGGGAGTTATGGTCATGGCCGATGGGGTTAACTACCAGGGCAGATGGCCCCTCTTTGGAAATGGTGTTTATCTGTGATGAATCTGGACTCAGATGGGATCTCCCTTCATAAGACTTTCATGCTAATGTGCTGGAGGTGCAGTTAATGTTGGGGTTTAAGATATATTTAGGGGATTTGAATCTCTGGACTGACAATGTGATAGCCAGATCCTGAGCCTCAACAGACTCCAGCACCTACAATCTGATTTATTGGACTTACCACACTCAGCTAAGATGGAGGTGAAGAAGGACAATCACCACAACATTGAGCCTAGAGTGATTACAACTGAAAATGGGAGGATTGCATCCAGCATCCATGTGGAATCTGAGCCTCCTCTTGACATAGAGGTGCAATGGACACAATCAATCCAATGTCCACATAGAAGAGGTGGCATTGGATTGGGAAAAGTGGACATGGTGGACGATGGGTATGGGGAAAGGCAGGAAGAGATGAGAGGTGGAGGCGTCTTTGGGACATGGAGCTGCCCTGGATGGTGCCTCAGAGGTAATCACCAGACATTGTAAATCCTCACAGGGCCCACTGGATGGAATGGAGGAGAGTATGGGCCATGATGTGGACCATTGTCTATGAGGTGCAGAGGTGCCCAAATGTACTTACCAAATCCAATGGATGTGTCATGATGATGGGAACGAGTGTTGTTGGGGGGGGAGAGGGGGGGTGGGGGGGTGGGGTTGAATGGGACCTCACATATATATATATTTTTAATGTAATATTATTACAAAGTCAATTAAAAAAAATAAAGTATTTGAATTGTTGCTAAAAAAAATAAATAATAAAAAAAAATAAAGTTCACTGGAAAATTTTATATCCAAACTGAAATCAGCATATGTCATTGACTGAGCATCGTCCCTTATAACCTAAACAGTCTTCAATGAGTATAATATATTAAGGCACCCACAATTACTATTTGACGGCAATAAGAAATCAAAACAGTTATCTAAATAAAAAAAGAAGGTAGAGTAGTAAATCAAATCATCTTTTGTGACAATGAAAAGAAAGGCTTGGATGGCAATGTGTCCAGGGAAGAAAGAGGAAGGGAGGAAAATGACCTTCCACAGGGGAAGTTTTGAATATGAAGGATCAAGGATTTAATCTTGGAAAGGATCAGATTTGGAGGATGTTGGAGGAGAAGGAAGAAGATGGAAGGGACAAGGAAAGATGATGATGAATTTTTAAACATTAAGGAGATACAATGAATACAGAATCAATCCATCAGGGTGTAAAATTAAAAAGACCCTAGTCTAGAGGGTCAATTCAGTCATTTTATCTGGCCAAGTGAAAAAAGATTTCTATGCTACAGTTCCCTAAAGGATGTAGTTTCTCAGACAGATGGAGGAAGCAAACACATTCAAGTCTATCTGAGGAGGAAGCAGCTGGTGCTGCAAGATTCACTGCCCTACAGCCCTGGGGAGGAGGTTTGTGTTCGAAGTTGAAACACTGTGGTAGTATAGCCTTTATAATGCTGACAGTAATAATCTCCTGAATCTTCAGGCTGGAATCTGCTGATGGTGAGAGTGAAATCTGTCCCAGACCCACTGCCACTGAATCGATCAGGGACCCCAGATGGCCGAGTGGATGCAGCATAGATGAGCAGTTTAGGAGCCTGTCCTGGTTTCTGCTGGTACCAGGCTAAGTAGCTGCTAACACTCTGACTGGCCTTGCACTTGAGGGTGATGGTCTCTCCTGCAGATGCAGCCACAGAACCTGGAGACTGGGTCAACACGATGTCCCCACTGGCACCTGCAACCAGAAAAGAACGTAGAGCATACATTAAATCACAAATGTGTAAAATGCGTATCTAAATGTGGGTTTTCTTATTTATCATATATATTCAGATCTGCTTTAGATGAACTGGTTTGCTCATTCTGCATGTTAAAACAATTCTCCAGTTTTATAAAGATAATACTCTTCTAGACCTCTCACCTGAGGCCCAGAGCACCAGCAGGATGAGCATTTGGGAATGTGACATCATCTTGCTCACCCCTCTGATGTACTAAGTCCCCATCTCCAGGGAAACTGCATTAATAGAGCTCTGAGCAGACAACCAAGTCCCTGAGGAGCATATGCAAATCCAAAGAGAGTATAAAGTCAAATGTACCTGTGCAGTGAGTTGTAAAGATAAATAATGGTTGGAGATAAAAATACCATGACCACAGGAAATGTAACTACACGCCTGCAAAAGGCAAGAAAGCAAATTAGCACCACAACTTTCAACAATATTCAGCACAATTCGGAAAATGAAATATTTTATCAGCTTTTGTACTCTTTCAAATCAACTGCACCCATCTTGAAAACAAAAGGAATCTGTAAGAAAATACATGCATCTGTAAGTGTAATATCAGAACTTAATTAAATGTTATAAATATCGTGCCAAAACCTAGGTGGAATATGTTCATATCATTGGATATATTAAGATGTAATGCATGTGTTGTGTATCTATCTCAGTCTATTCTAAATTTTAACATCCCAAAGGAACCTCATTTAATATACCCAAAACAAGTCCTCTGTGTTGCCCTTAATACAATATTACTCTCAGAAAGGAGTCATCAAATATTTACAAGTCACCCTTAGGACTATCATTTAAGTCGACCACTTTCTAAAATCACTGATGAAGTGATTAGCAGACCTGAAGTGTAACACCTCCACCTAGTGGTCATCGGTAAAATGGCTTCAGCTCCCAAGGTCTGATAGAGCATTTCTTCATTTATTCCTACCCAAAACTAATGCTACTTTTAGAATTATGCAAATAACAATATCATGAACACTTATAGACATAGGACATTAAATTATGAACAAGTAGAACGATGCGTTTTACTGGGAGATTACACAGTAAACAAGTATCATTTCTGCAGCCATTAGTAACCTGCTTCTTTGAGATTTCCTCCTCTGAGCTAAGCTGTTACTCAGGAAAGGTAGGGCCATGTGAACCTGGTCCATTTCAGGATCAACCCTCTGAACAAACAGTCACAGGTAAGAGAAAATTTAGAGCACTTTACCAATTGTATGGGTAAAAAATCCTTCCATTATCATGAGTATAACTTTTCCTGCAGACTTTTTCCAAAGCTCCTGAGGTTTCCCATGATGGGGAATGTCGTAAGGCATGTATTGTTCTAATTCTAATTAATGAGTTCATTTTCTATAGCTTTTTCTCTTTATGAGCACTTTACCTAGGAGAGGGTCCCCTCCCAGCATTTAGGAATGGTGCTGCAGATGCCCATGTCATCAGTGAGGGCATTCCTTCTCATCAACAATCCACCTTGTTCCACCACGTATCTGTGTTTAGAAGATGTTAATAATTAATTCAGGTTTGTTCTTTACACCCATGTATTTTTTTCTCCTCTTCCATGAAGTTGCATTTAATAAACATTCTTAAGTTTCCTTATTTTGCTTGAATCTCTGCTCCGTTATTGATAGGTTTCCTGCATCAGTGCAATATAATTTCCTTCCCATTCTTACACACATTCAAAAAGTTAAAGTTTTCATGGATGACACGATGATAAAACAGGATGTGTCATGCAGGGTAACTGGCCCAGAGGGGTCCACGTAAAATGTGGAGTAAGGAAATATTGTCTTCAAGTAGGGGAGACTTGGCCTAATGCATGAATAGAGGAGGGGGCTGTCCTTCAAAGCCCAGGGAAGAGCATGTCAGAAAATGAACAGGATTGGGAAAAGATGGGCCTGGATATTTAATAAAGACTAAAGAAACAGAGCATGAACTCAGAACGGGCATGATCCAGGAGGAAAATTAATTCAATGAAAGGTTGAGGCTGAGGTTATGTACTATGAGAATCCATGGAAAAAGAGTTAGAATTAATTTTTCATTTTAGCAGGTACTTCTGGGTCATTTTACAAGCAATAACACTCCCAAGATGCAGATACAGTGGAAGCCACTAACGCTTCAGTGCATCTGGGAAACTAGCTTTTCTATAATCTTCTTTCCTGAAGTCATATAATGATTTTAAAAAGTGAAATTTTCCAAATACTCTCCCAATGCCAAATATCCAATTGAGGCACAATCAAGCTTTGGTAAATGATTTAAAAAGAACACTTTGTGTTAAGTAGAATTATACAAAAGCCTGGGGTCTCCTGCCCCCAGTATATACACACCTTCTCTCAATTGTTGAAACATTATTCAGGTGCTGCTGTGAAGGGATTTTGCAGATATCATTAAAGATGTTGACTTTAAGAAGGGGGGTCCAATTAAATCTTGCTCTACTGGTCAGAGAGAAAGAGCCCAGAAAAATTCATAAATAATTAGTATTTGAAATGGAAGAATACATCTGAAGTTAGTTGTGGAGTTCCAGGGGACCATGTGTCCAGGAATGTGGGCAGGCTCTAGGAGGAGAGAGCTGGCAGCCAGCAAGGACATGGGACCTCAGCACTGCCACCTGAGGAACTGATTCTGTCAAGCCCCATGAGCTTGGAAGAGAACTCTGTGCTCTGGACAGAGGGCAGCCTTATTTAACCATGTAGGAACCTGAGAAGAGAATCATGAACATTGGACCCAGACTCCTGATCTACAAAACTCTGACCTAATAAATAGCTTATTTGTTATGAAATGAGAGAAAAGTGATGTGTGTGTGTGTGTGTATTACAATGAACCACGTGCTAAAAGGGAAGTCATAAATCCAGATACAAGAGTTATCATCCCATTTAGCTCATGGTTAAATGATGCTGACACATGTCTCTTCTCATGAAATGTGCTATATAAAACAACTTTTACCCACAGATGATTTCCTGATGTGTTACCACATCCACTGGGTCAGAGCTAAATACTGTGCTATGAAAATACAGATAAGAGCAGAATTAGCTTTGAAGGTTTCCAGGATCTGTCCCCTCTGTTTCCATGGCCAAGTCCTCTGACAACTGAAGAAATTCTAGACAGGGCTCTTGGTAAGAGGGCAGTGAACTGGGAACATCCCCGGTAGACCTGAACCAAGCTGCTGTCTTCACATTTGCTTAAACCCTGGAGAGCTTCAGATTCCTAATGTGAATGACTCCTTCCTTCTACATGGGACAAAATGGAAATGTTGCATTTTGTCTTGACCTAAGCAATAAACTGTCTTATGCTTCCATTTATTTAGAATTTACATTTCTCCATGTTTTATTTAATTTTGTATACTCCTGTTGTTCAAATGACCAAAAAATCTTAATTAATTGTAGATAAAATCAACTTAGCAAGTATATTTTCTGGGCTCAGCTCACCCTTCCCCATGAACTTACCAGGAGTCAGTAAAGCCAAGTGCTGTTGTTGCAGACATGAAATCAGGCTGATCGATATATGAAGCATGATTCACATGCATCCAGATCTAACATGCTTCAGGGTTCTCAAACAATTCTATAGCATCTATGGAATTATTTTTCCCCAGTATAGATACAGGGCCCCAGTGAATGTGCTCAATGAGTTTGGGCATGAATGGATGAAAGTAATGTGCTAGCAAATTCATAACATGAAGGCAACATTAATCTTTAAACTTGAAATGATGAGGCTTGTTGCCAAATGCATAGAATATTAATGTACAGAATAAAACATGATGCCGTTCCTTTAAAATGGGAACAATGCATTAGCAGTGCCCAAGACATTTTTCAGTAAAGGTCACACGATATTTCTGCAACAGATTCATGGAAACCAAATGCGTGTGGTGACCTGGATTGGAACCTAAAAGGGGCACAGGATAAGAATAAAAAATTGGATACATCAGAATGAAGTCTGGAGTATAGTTACTAAATTAGCACCAATGTAAATCTCTTAGTTTGACAAATGTACCATGATTATGTAAGATGTTAACATTAGGGAGAAGTGGGCAATGTTGTGCAGGGACTCTCTGGACAGCTTCTACAACTTATATATGAATCTAAAATTATTCAAAAATGAAAATGTATGTAACAAAACACGAAGAGAGAGATCTCAGTATAGCTGAGTGAACACTGTATTTAACCAAGTGAGGTCTGAAAAGACAAGGTCATGTAAAATAATCGTATTCTAAAGCCAGACCCCATCTGCAGTGACATTAAAATGCTTGCTCCAGGCATTCAGCATCTCCCATGACAAGTGAGAGCTGCACAATTTGAAATAGTGACTTTTTTTTAAGGAGGCCATTTATAGCAACTTTATTCATACTTAATAAAATCGGTAAAGGTACAGGTGTCCAAAACAGAAAAGGATAAACATCTGCAAAGTATTTGTACAGTATAATTTTACTCAAATTTTAAAAAGGGACTATGGATACATACAACAATGTGGATGAATTTCAAAATATTAATTAGAATTTTAAGAAGTTTTGCACAAAGGAAGGACCATTACATCATGTAATTTATAAAAATGTTCACGCTATAAAAATTAACCCATGATACTATAAATGAAAAATAAAGACTAACAATTGTACCTTGGTAAGGAGAACAATGTGATGATTTACTAGGAAAGGCCAAGGGAATACTCTGGAGTTATGGTGATATGGTTCATTTTATTGGGGCCAGAAATGTAGGGGTGTTTATGCTATTCAAACCTTTGAATTCTATAATCTAACTTTCATGCATTTAGCTGCTTTTATTTTTTATTTTGCTTAATGTATATATAATCAACTGAAATTAATTTTGTATTTTTTGTTTTAGGCAGCATTTAAAAGCAGTTAAGGGAACTGGATTTGGCCCAATGGATAGGGTGTCCACCTACCACATGGGAGGTCCAAGGTTCAAACCCAGGGCCTCCTGACCCATGTGATGAGCTGGCCTCATGCAGTGCTGATGCGTGCAAGGAGCGCCATGTCACACAGCGGTGTCCCCCATGTAGAGGAGCCCCACACTCAAGTAGTGTGCCCCATAAGGAGAGCTGCCCAGTGCAGAAAAAAGTGCAGCCTGTCCAGGAATGGTGCCACACACACGGAGAGCTGATGCAACAAGATGACACAACAAAATGAGACACAGATTCCTGGCCACTGACAAGAATACAAGTGGATGCAGAAAAACACACAGACAATGGGCACAGAGAGCAGACAACTGGGGGTGGGATATGGAAGGGGAGAGAAATAAATAAAAAATAAATCTTTAAAAAGCGAAATAGTGACTTTTTGACTCCTGATTTTCCTCACTTCATTGGACCCTTCGTTCCAAAAAAACCTACTTTAGAGCACACTCTTCAACCAAGGTATGTGTCCCAAGGGTAGGCAAAAAAGGTTTTCTCAGGGTTTCATGGCCAAGAATAAGTTAAATGGAATACATTTCTTGATCTATGTATTTTGCTCAGATTCTTTCTTAAATTGGATCTTTCCAAGAACAGTCAAGTTGTGCTGCTGACTCTCCTTTCCCAGCTCATGTGCACAATCACCTTGAACTGCTTTAATAAGAGAAGTGAACAGTCACTATTACCATAGGCATTTCCATGGGATCCAAAAAAATACACAGCAAGAAATGCAAGGATTTTTCAGAGATCCACGTAGGTCAACATACAGAAATTGAATGGCTCTACAAACTGGCTACTCATCTATGGTGCCAAATATTTCACACCCAACAAACTGAAGGAAGATCTACTTGAGTTGTTACAACAAGTATTCCAATTTACAATCAGGAAATTTCAAAATTCATCGCTTGAGTCCACCTTGTTTATTCTTGTCTCTTCTGTCTTTTAATAACAACCTGTTTGAAAACTTTCCATTTACTAATTGGATCTAGCTAAACAGTTCAATCTGGAATTTCCCACTTTTTTTTAAATAAAGGGATTAAAAATTCCCAACTAATTTTGAAAATAGTTTCAGAAAAATTTACATGATTTCTTTACAAAATGTTCATTAACATAGAAAGCACCTTGGTTACTTTATGCATTTAAACAAAGGCTCAAATTTTTTTGGAAATTAACCAGTAATTAGCAAAGAGAGGAGGTGTGGAATGGATTATTTTGTTTTTATTCAATATCAAATTATCTAGGTCCCTATTCAATTACTCTGTGTGTGCATGTGTGTACAGATATCTGTGCTTAGACATATATATTTTTTTAATATATATGTATTATAATATTTATGTATATAAACATTTGTAAATTTTGATCACTATAATTTCTCTTGGGGTGAATAGAATAACACAGGTTTCTTGGATCAAAGTATGAAGAAGTCTTTACCAAAATCAAATAAAAGAAAATCTCATCATCTCTCCATTCTTAAATTGGAAAGAAAATTATTCTTAACACCATTTTTTGCTTTGCAGAAATTTGTCCTATCATATCCACACACACGTAGATCAGTTTTCTTCAATATTGAAGTTTTTATTTAATTTACAATAGGATTAATAAGAGGAGACATTGGGCCTCCAGCAGAATTAATTTTAAGAACCTTTTTCTCTCCCTGTCCACCAGGAATTGATGCCCACAGAGAACCTCAGAATGTGAATTGAGTCACTGCAGATGGAATTAATTAGATGAAGATGAGGCCATCCTGGAATAGGGGACCAAATCCAGGGGCTTGTGTCTTTCTAAGGAGGGGACATGGAGACTGGAGCCAGGGAGGAGGGCGGTGTGAAGACGGGCAGAGAGGCAGGGGCCCCCACGTCAGGCACCGCACAGGACTGGAGCCCCTGGGCATGGAGGAGCTCTCCTCACAGCCTCCAAGCGCCCAGGCTGATGACACGAGGATTTTGGACCCCAGCCTCAAGAACTTTGAAGAAGATGCCCTTGGCTTTGCTGGTGTGGTCGTGCAGGTGTTCAAACATGATGGAGAGTTCAAAATATTCACAGATAAAAAGAAACTAAGAGAGTATGCCATTAAGAAACCTGCCCTTCAAGAAATACTAAAGGGGGTTCTGAAGAAGGAAAGAAGAGAGCAGGAGAAGCATTATTGGAGGAAAGTGTAAGAACAACAAAAAGGCAAAAATAGAAATAAAAGCAACTATGAAATACACAAATCCAATGAAAATATGGCTAATGTAAGTAATTCCCATGTGGAACTGGCCCATGTGCAGTGCTGATGTGCGTAAGGCGTGCCCTGCCACACAGGGGTGTCCTCCGCATAGGGGAGCCCCACGTCCAAGGAGTGCTCCCTGTAGGGGAAGCTACTCAGCACGAAAGAGAGTGCACCCTGCCCAAGAGTGGCACTACACACACAGACAACTGACAGAATCAAGGTGACACAACAAAAAGACCAGATTCCCAGTGCCGCAGATAAAGATAGAAGCGGTCACAGAAGAACACAGTGAATAGACACAGAGAGCAGGCAATGAGTGGGGTGAATGGGAGAGAAATAAATAAATCTTTAAAAAAAAAACAACTCACCTGTCAAGAAACACAAATTTGCAGATTGGTTAAGGAAATATGTCCCATCTATATGTTGTCTGCAAGAAACTCACCTTAGAGACAGGATTCAAGGAAGTTGAAAGTGAACAACTGGAAAACAATCTTACAAACAAACAATAAACAAAAAAGGGCAGGACTAGCTATACTAATATAGACAAAATAGGCTTTAAAGGCGAAACTATTGACAGAGACAAAGATGGGCACTACATATTAATAAAAGGAGTAATCTTTCAAGAAGAGAGAATAATCATAAACATTTATGCACCTAACTAGAGCACCTCAAAAATTGAGGCAAACATTGGAAAAACTAAGTGAAGGAATAGATGCCTCTCCAATTATACTGAGGGAATTTAATACAACATTATCACCATTGGACAGAACATCTCAACAGAAAATCAATAAAAAACAAAGATTATGAATATAAATGAGGATCTGGAACTAATAGGCATACACAGAACATTACACCAAAATACAGCAGAATATACATTCTTCTCAAGGACATATGGATCATTCCGTGAGACATACCACATGATAGGCCACAGAGAAAGTCTCAATGAATTCAGAAAACTGAAATTATCCAAATAATTTCTCTCACCACAGTGGAATTAAAGCTGGATATTTGCAAGGGCCAGAGAACCAGATCAGGTGCAAAGATATGGAAGTTAAGCAACACAATTTGGTAAAAAGGTGGGTCAAGGAAGAAATCTCAAAAGAAATCAGTAGCTACCTTGAAACCAATGAAAATGACAACAAAACATATCAAAACTTACGAGATGCTTCAAAAACTATACTGTACGGAAAGAACTAACACAAATCTTTCTTTAAAAGTTCATAACCATAAATACATACATTAAAAAAGAAGAAAGAGCTAAAATTGAAGACCTACCTGCACACTTGCAGAAATTATTTAAAAAAATAAATTAATAAATAAGCCAAAACAACAAAATAACAAAGGAAGTTTAAAGAAAAATAAAAAAGATCAGAGCAAAACTAAATGAAAGAAAAAATAAGAGAGAACTAGAAAAATATGCAAAAAAAAAAACTGGTTCTTTGAGTAGATCAATTAAATTGACTAGTTAGACAAACAGAAAAAAAGAGAGAAGATGCAAATACACATAAAAGGGAATATCACCACTGACTCCACGGAAATAAAGAGTATCATAAGAGGACATTTTGAAAACCATATGCCAACAAGAAGGAAAATTTAGAGTAAAGGAAAAATTCCTAGAAACACATAAGCAGCCTACATTGATGAAAGAAGAAATTGATGACCTCAACAAACCAATCACAAGTAAAGAGGTAGAATCAGTCATTAAAAATCTCCCAGATAAGAAGATCCCTGAGCAAGACAGCTTCACAGGTGAATTCTACCAAGCATCCCAGAGAGAGCTAACACCAATCTTGCTTTAAATCTTCCAAAAAACTGAAATAGAAGGAAGATTGTCTAACTGATTCTATGAAGCCAACATTACCTTTATACCAAAGTTAAACAAAGACACCACAAGAAAGGAAATTTACAGACCAATCTCTCTAATGAACCTAGATGCTAAACCTCAAGAAAATACTTGCTCAGCGTATTCAACAACACATCAAATTATTTATAGACCATGACCAAGTGGGTTTCATTCCTGGTATTAAGGACAGTTCAACATAAGAAAATCAATCAATATAATACACCACATAAGCAGACCGAAGGAAAAAATTCACATGATCCTATCTATCAATGCAGAAAAAGCATTTGACAAAATTCAGCACATTTTCCTAACAAAAACACTGAAAAAGTAAGAATAGAAGGAAACGTTCTGAACATGATAAAGGTATATATGAAAAACCCACAGCTAACATCATTGACAATGGTGAAATACTAAAATCTTCCCCTCTAATGTCAGGAACAAGACAAGGATGCCCACCATCACCCCTCCTATTTAACACTGTTTTAGAAGTACTTGCTCAAGCACTCTGAGCAAAGAAAAATATATAAAAGGCATCCAAATTGGAAAGGAAGAAGTTAAAATTTCACTATTTGAAGGCTACTTGGTCCTATACATAAAAATCCCTGAGAAATCTACAAGAAAGTTTCTAGAGCTTATAAATGAGCTCAGTAAAGTTGCAAATTATAAGCTCAATGCACAAAAACCAGTGGCATGGCTGTGCACCAATAATGAGCTAACTGAGGAGAAAATAAAGAAAAATATTCCATTTATAAAAGGAACAAAAAGACTCAAATACCTCAGAATTAATTTAATTAAAGTACTTACTGATAAAGAAAGGAATATTCCATTTTCATGGATGGGAAGACTAATCATCATTAAGATGTCTATGCTACCTAAACTAATCTACAGATTTAATGCAGTTCCAATAAAAAATCTACAGGGCTTTTTTTTTTTTTTTACCATATTGGAAAAGCTAACTATGAAATTTATTTGAAAGAGCAAGAGGCCCCGAATAGTCAAAGACATATTGAAAAAGAAAAATGAAATTGGAAGAATCACATTACCTGACTTTAAAACATACTACAAAGCTATAGTGGTCCAAACAGGATGGTATTGGCACAAGGATAGACACACTGACCAATGGAACTGAATTGAGAGTTCTGATATAGATCCTCACACGTATCATCTGATATTCGACAAGGCCGCCAAACCCACTCAGCTGGAAGAGAATGGCCTCTTCAACAAATGGTGCTTGGAGAACTGAATATTCATATGCAAAACAATGAGATGAGAACACCATCTCACACCTTAAATGAAAAACAATTCAATATGGATGAAAGATCTAAATATAAGAGCCAAGACCATAAAGAACTTGGAAGATAATATAGGAAAGCATCTACAAGGCCTTATAATAAGAAATGGTTTCATTAAATTCACACTCAAATCACAAGCAGTGAAAGAAAAAATAGATAAAAAGGACTTCATCAAAATAAAAAATAATGCACCTCCAAAGAGTTTGTCAAAAAAGTAAAAAGACAGCACACCCAGTGGGAGAAAATATTTGATAACCATATATGTGATGGGAGCCTAATATCCAACATATTTAAAGAAATCCTATATCTCAAGAACAAAAAGACAAACCATTTAAAAAATGGGCAAGAGATTTGAACAGATACTGTTCCAAAGAAGAGATACAAATGGCTGAAAAGCATTATAAAAGATGCTAAACATCACTAGCTATTAGGGAAATGAAAATCAAAACTACTGGTAGCTATTTAAAAAACAGAGGACTAAAAGTATGGAGAGGATGGGGAGAAATGGGAACACTCACCCACTGCTGGTGGGATGTAGAGGGTTCCAGCCACTGTGGAAGGTACTTTGGTGGTTCCTCAAAAAACTAACTGTAGATCTGCCATATGATCCAGCAATTCCACTGCATGGTACATACCCAGAAGAATTGAAAGCAAGGACATGAACAGATATATGAACACCAGTGTTCATTCCTACATTATTCACTATTGCCAAAAGTTGGAATCAACCCAAATGCCCATCAACAGAAGAATTGATAAAAATGTGTTATATATACACAATTGCATATAACGCAGCTGTAAGAAAGAATACAAAACTAACGCATGGGATAACGTGGATGAATCTTGAGGACCTTATGTTAAGTGAGGCAAGACAGATATTGAAGGACCAATATTACATAAGCTCACTGATATGAATTAAGCAAATCAAGAAGACTCAAAGAACTAGAGTCTGAAGACAGACTTACAGGAAATAGAAAGCAAGAAGAAGGATGTGACCCATCCCCCATAAGACAAAATCTATGATAAGGTGGAAGTGAGTAGTTGTGCAGTGAAGGGATATGACAGGGGTGTAGAGATACTATTCCGTTGGGTGGTGCAAGTTCAACAGGGGGGTAGGATTCGGAGGGTGGGTTAGACAGTCCATGGAAATGGCGTACAGTTGGGAGAGGGAGCAGATGAACACTGGGGATTGGTGGATATGTGGTTGAAACTACAATATTAGGAAAGTTCTTTTGGCAATATGACAAGGGAGGAATTGGTTTAGGGAAATAGATTGGGGTGCACTCAGGACAGGATGCACCTGGGGCAGTCTTCTAGAGAATGCGTGAGTGATCACTTTGTCATACTGTGTTGGATTAGTGGGTGGAGACCCACATAATGAGTGAGAATTAGTTGGACTCCTATCCTGGGGAGGCCCATTATGTTCTCAGAGTGGTGGTTTTCTCTCAAGAACATGCACAGTTCATAATAGGGGAGGTCAGACCAGTGTATCAAGCTTCCAGACAAAGCAAGTAAATATGAATTTTGTCCTTCAAGGAGTGAAGCCTAATGGTCACCATGGGCCCTGAGGGAATGGGGAGGGAGAACAGGGTAGTTGGAAAAGGAGATGTTTGGGGGCACTGGAAGAATTGTGCCTGCTCTTGCAATGATGTGTACAGGCCATGTTGAATTTCATCAAAAGTTTATGAAAGTGTATGGTCTAGAGTGTAGACCATAATGTAAACCATAGACCATGGTTAGTGGCTATGTTTCAATATTTGTACATCAGTTGTAACAAATGTACCATCCACATATAAAAAGGTTATTGATATGGGAAGGGGAAAAGGGGGAGGATGTTGAGTGTAGAGGAGTCCCCTGTGTTCTGTATGTGACTTTACTCTGATCTAAAACTTCTTTGAAGACAAAATGAAAAAGAGTAAGACACCTGGGGAAGAAATGAAAGAAAATGTGACTGTGCTTACACGACAACAGAAATTATAATGATGAAATGCAAAACAAAGAAATTAAGATTGTTCATTTTTTTTACTATCCCAATTTATATTTTAATTTATTTTAGCTTTTCTAAATTATTATGTAGTTTATTTTTGATGTTTAAATCTATCACTACTATTTCACCTTCCTATTAATTTTATTTGGTGATATTCCTGGCTCCATTTTTGAAGAAGTTTTGGACCACAGAAGGGTTACAATTGTGACAGGGGACAATCATTGATGTCGGGTGGCAGTGCTGGGGGATACATGGAAGGAAAGTCACCTAGGCATACATATAAGGTATATAAAAGTGTTCAAATGTTGATGGGGCATTGTCACAGTGGGTGGAGAGTCACACAATAACCAAAAGAATATTGAATTTCCATCCTGGGTATCTCACCTTTGGACCCATCTTCCTGCCTTCTGTGCCCTGCTGTTGCCATTTTCCCCTGCCATGGTCAGCATGCAAGTAAAACCTGGGCATTTATAATCTACAATGTGGAACTGTAATCTGTAATTCGATCTGCTTTATCACTTTTCAGCCCCTTCCTCTCTCCCTGGGACCCATGATCTGTTATTCTGCCATTTCTCTTCCCTCCCTACCTTAATAAAGTACTGGCCTAACTAAAAAAAAAAAAAAAAAGCGAAATAAGGAAAGAATACCAATCCTGGGAAGTTCTTCCACACTCTCCAATGGAACAGCAAAAATCCCCCAAGTACAGGACAATGACTAATGAAGAAGGACAATCCACTGATGGGCCCTTGATATTGATGATTACATTTATGAAAATTTACTCTTGAATTTGAAACTTAGCCTAGTGCTGCAGGGTGCCTAAGTGTTACCTTCTGAGAGCCTCCATGTTGCTCATATGTGACCTCTCTCTAAGCCAAACTCATCATATAAATGCATTGCATTCCCCCTAGCATAGGACATGACTCCTGGGAATGAGCCTCCCTGGTATCAGGGGATTACTACCAAGCACCAAAAAGCAATGCAAACTGGAAAAAGACCTTGAATAAAAGGAGAAAGTGTAATGACAAATGAATTTATATAACTAAGAGACATCAAGTGAGTTGGGAGGTCATCTCAGAGTAACACTTTTGCAAGTAAGTAGGATCTCATAGACTGCCAAAGTAGATACTATGCCAAGTGGGACTTGGACTTGTCCTGAAGGATATTGCAATGACAGATACAGGCCATTATATACCCTGCCACGACCTACAGAATTGAGTGGGAGAGAGTGTAAACTACATTGTAAACTATAATCCATGTTTAACGGCAATGCTCCAAATGTGTTCATCAATTGCAATAAACATACCACAGTAATGAAAAAAGCTGCTAATGTAGGGAAGGATGGGAGGTGTATGCATTGAGGTATATGGGAATCCTGTATATATATTTGTGTAACATTTTGTGTAATCTAAGTATCTTTTTAAAAAATTAAAAATATGTATTTGAAAAAATAAAAGAAATCAGACCAATATGTCAATCCCTCAGTATTACTGCAGCTAATTATGAATCTTATTCTTCAAAAATTAAAACTTAGTGCTGACCATAGGTTCTGAGGGGAGGAGTAGAGAAGAATAGAGTAAATGGAACATAAGGCATTTTTAAGGCATTTGAATTGTCCTGCATGATCTTGCAATAATGGATACAGGCCATTTTAAATTTCACAAAAACCTATAGAGATATATGGTCCAAAATGTAAACCATAATGTGAACTATTAACCAGGGTTAGTATCAATGCTTCAATATTTGTGCATCAATTGTAACAAATGTAACATCTGCATGTAAAATATTATTAATAGGGGAGAGTAGAAAGGAGGAGGCACTGGGTATATGGGAATCCTCTGTATTTTCTATGTGACTTTTCTTTTTTTTTTTTATTTATTTTGTAAAAATATTACATTAAAAAAATATGAGGTCCCATTCGACCCCACCACCCCCACCGCACCCCTCCCCCCCCCCAGCAACACTCACTCCCATCATTATGACACATCCATTGCATTTGGTAAGTACATCTCTGGGTACCTCTGCACCTCATGGTCATTGGTCCACATCATGGCCCACACTCTCCCCCATTCCATCCAGTGAGCCCTGGGAGGATTTACAATGTCCGGTGATTGCCTCTGAAGCACCATCCAGGGCAACTCCAAGTCCCAAAGGCGCCTCCACATCTCATCTCTTCCTGCCATTCCCCATACCCATCAGCCACCATGTCCACTTTTCCCACTCCATTGCCACCTTTTCTCTGAGGTCCTTGGATTGGTTGTGTCCGTTGCACCTCTATGTCAAGAGGAGGCTCAGATTCCACATGGATACTGGATGCAATCCTCCTGCTTTCAGTTGTAGGCACTCTAGGCTCCATGGTGTGGTGGTTGTCCTTCTTCAACTCCATCTTAGCTGAGTGAGGTGAGTCCAGTAATTCAGATTGTAGGAGCTGGAGTCTGTTGAGGCTCAGGGCCTGGCTATTATATTGTCTATGTGACTTTTCTATAAAAATCCTTCTTTGAATATAATTTTTTTTAAATGAGACACTGTGTGACTATACAGAAGAAAATGTCACAGTGCATGCAAGACAACAGATCTTACAGTGATGAAAGGCAGTGTCAAAAAATTTTTATGGCAAGATGGCGTCTGAGTGAATGCACCTCACAGTCTCTCCTGCAAGGAGGCGGCAGAGTGGGGTTGGAGTCTTGCCAAAGTGGGCTGTTTTGGGAGCTTGCAAGGCAGGAGGTGTGTGGATGTGGATTTGGAGAGACAGTGACAGAGGTAGTGCTTGCTAAAGGTAGAACTGTGAGTTGCAAGTACGGAGGTAGGGGGCTGTGGGAAGGTGGGACCCCTCCCCCTAGGGCTGGCTGCAGCAGTGTTCCCTGAGAACTGTCTGTGGAGCTTGTGATTGTTAGATGCGTGGTCCCAGGACCATGTTCCCTAAGCCCCTGCAGCCCACATTCCACAGACACACATACCCTGCGTCTGCAGTGTGCTGGACTACCCATTCCCCAGTTCAGCACTCCCAGAGGTCGGGGATGGCCCTAGCCCTCTGGTTTTGGACTGACTCCTTGAGTAGGTGGGATTCAGTGGGAGGTGAAATAGTCGGGCCAGGTGAGTACAGGTTCAATTTTCTGGTCACCACCCTTTTACATTTTTAAATTTTTTAATTTTGTGTGTGTGCTTGGAGAAGCATACTGCCTGGTTTGGCGACAGCCTGGGAAGAAAGGAGTGGTGAATCTACTGAGAAAGCCCAATTCACCTAATTACCCTGAGATAGGAAACTTGGTCTGGGAGAAGGTAGAGTCAAAAAATCAACTAGTCCTCTCATAGCACACCTGAAGGAGAGGGACTGTAGGAGGTGCTTTCCAAGCTTCCAATAGCATACTTGGGGTTCCCAGTGAGGTGTTGGTGCTCTCTCTCCCTGGAAATTAAAGGTCCTTGTTTTCTCTGTGGAGCTGATTCAACAAGGACCCACTTGAATCTCCTACTGGATCTCTCAGGCAGCTTTCCTGCTGCCCGGGAGAGAGGGAAATGAGGAAGGGAGAAAGGGGGAATGTCAGACAGCTAAGCGTTTTATTTAACTACAAAGAGGATTCCTTGCTTGCAAATTTGCCTATTATCTTGTTGGTTTGTTTTCCTGTTTTTCCTTCCTCTTTATCACCACTAGGCCTTTTTCTTTCTTTTTCCTTTTTTTCTCTTTTCTCTTCCTTGCTTACTTCCCCCCTTCCTTTACTCCCTTTTTTTCTCTTTCTTACTCCTCTTTTTCATTCTTTTTACATTATATGCTACAGGCAGTGCTACACATTTGCTGTATTTCCTCACCCTCCATTTCCTTTTTTCTGTGTGTATTGATTTTGGCCACCAACACTATCCCTTTTCCTCTATATCTTTCTCTCCTCCATCATTTATTGTTTCTCTTACATTGCACCTCTCTTTGTTTGCCTGCCTATTTTTCTGACATTTTATTTCTAATACTTTTGTTCTGTTTTCTGTGTATATTCCCTCTTTATGTTATTGTTATTTCATTTATCTTTCCCTCTCCCCTGAACACACTGGCCTTTTAATTCACACTATATTCCTCCCCATATTCAGTTTACTGTCTCATTATGCATACTCTACTTTTCTTACTGTTATAACTCTAAATACCTTACATGAGTTTAATATCCATTCTCTTAGATCTCACAAGGTTCCTATGTTAATATTTACTATCAATACTACTATTATTCATTTCTTTTCTTGCTCTTTTTGCTTTCCATGGCCCAATATTTTCCTTCAAGTGAACTTAGCCAACAACAAGGAAATAGAATAAGAAGAACAAAGTGACAAAGAGAAGACTTAACATGCATGCAAACACAAGTAATTAAACTCCAAACTAAACAAAAAAGCTAAGCAACTGATTAAAACCATCAAGAAAAAATGATGACCAGACAGGAACAAAAACCTACAAACCAAACCAATAATCAGGAAAACATGCCTCAATCCAATGAACAAACTAAAAACCAGGAAGAGGAGCAGAAAATCATGCAAGTAACTAAAACTCTAAAAACATATATTTGGGACCAATTTGATGAAGAGAAGGAAGAGATGAAGAATATGAAGAAAACACCTGGAGAGAATATAGAAGAAATTGCAGTCATACACAAGAAGATAACTGATATGATGGTGATGAACAGCACATTTCAAAAAATCAAAATGACACACTCAGCTAATAACAGCAGATTCGAAGAGGCAGAGAAAGAATTAGTGATGTGAGAGACAGCACATCTGGTATTAAAGAGATAGTAGAACTGATCAATAAAATGATAGAAAAAATCCAGCAGGGACATAGGGACCTGAATGACAATGCAAAACACACAAACGTACACATTATAGGTATCCCAGAGGGAGAAGAGAAGGGAAAGGAGACAGAAGGGGTGTTGGAGGAAATAATGGCTGAAAACTTCCCAAACCTCTTGAGGGAGATGGAGGGAGATGTCCAGGAAGCACAATGCACCCCAAAGAGCATAAATCCAAACAGGCCTTCCCCAAGACATGTACTTGTCAAGTTATCCAATGCTCAAGACAAAGAGAAAATACTAAAAACAGCAAGAGAAAGAGAACAATTACATACAAAGGAGGCTCCATAAGATTAAGTGCTCATTTCTCATCTGAAACCACAGAGGCAAGAAGGCAGTGGTATGACATAGTCAAGGTACTAAAAAAAAATTTCCAACCAAGAATACTCTATCCAGCAAAGTTAGCATTCAAAAATGATGGAGAGTTCAAAATATTCACAGATAAACAGAAACTAAGAAAGTATGCCAACAAGAATCCTGTCCTTCAAGAGATGAGAGGTGGAGGCGTCTTTGGGACATGGAGCTGCCCTGGATGGTGCCTCAGAGGTAATCACCAGACATTGTAAATCCTCACAGGGCCCACTGGATGGAATGGAGGAGAGTATGGGCCATGATGTGGACCATTTTCTATGAGGTGCAGAGGTGCCCAAAGATGTACTTACCAAATCCGATGGATGTGTCATGATGATGGGAACGAGTGTTGTTGGGGGGGAGAGGGGGGGTGGGGGGGTGGGGATGAATGGGACCTCACATATATATTTTTAATGTAATATTATTACAAAGTCAATAAAAAAATAAAAAAATAAAAAAAAAGAAATACTAAAGGGAGTTCTGCAGAAAGAAAGAAAAAAACAATAGAGACAGAACTGAGGAGAGTGTAAGAGCAACTAAAAAGACAAAAACAGAAAAATAAAATAAGACTAACACAAATCCAAAGAAAATATGGCTAATATTGTTGGCGATTTGGGCCTGAAGGGTATAGGGAATGAAAGAACGAGAAAAAGGAGAGTGAAAGAAAGAAAAAGAAGGAAAGAAAAAGAAAGAAAGAATGAGAGAGCTGAGATCAGGGGTCTGCCAATAGAGACTCATCAGACAATTTTAATATTGTTTACAAGGGGCTCTCTATATGCCACAGTCTATGTGACAACAAGAAGCAACATGCAGTTAACTATCAGCATTACTCATAGTCTAAGGATTTCAAAAAAATCTTATCTAAAGGTACAAAGTCTAAGTGTTCTACTTACTGCAAAAGATATGTGCTCATCTTTTCTTTCAACCTTTAACACCTTCATCCTATTTGCCGGGAACTCTTAATTACTGCATTCCTTAGGTTGCAAGCATAGCCATGGAGAAAGCACGTCTCTCCTTGCGAGGCCACTGTGCCTCAGTTTCCAACAAATATAAATAATTCCTTGAAAGTAAAAATACTAAATGTCAGTGGATTAAACTCACCTGTCAAGAGACTCAGACTGGAAGTTTGGATAAGGAATATGACCCATCTATATGCTGTCTACAAGGAAGACATCTTGGACCCAGGGATTCAAGGAGGTTTAAAGTGCATGGCTGGAAAACAATCTTACAAGCAAACAATAACCAAAATAAGGCAGGAGTAGCTATATTAATATCAGACAAAATGCACTTTAAATGCAAAACAATTGGGAAAGACAAAGATGGATGCTAAATATTACTGAAAGGGATACTCTTTCAAGAAGAAAGAACAATCATAAACATTTATGTTCCTAACAAGGGTACCTCTAAATATGGAAGGCAAAAACTGGAAAAACTAAGTGAAGGAATAGATGCCTCTACAATTATAGTGAGCAACATTAATACACCACTATCAACTTTGGACAGAACATCTCAAAGGAGAATCAATAAAGAAACAAAGACTTTGAACAATTTATTAGAGGAGATGGACCTAATAGACATGTACAGAACATTACACTCAAATACAGCATGATATACATTCTTCTCAAGTAAACATGGATCATTCTCCAAGATAGACCACATGCTAGGCCACAGAAAAAGTCACAGTGAATTCAGAAAGATTGAAATCATACAAAATAATTTCTCTGACCAGAATGGAATGAAGCTGGAAATCTGCAAGACCCCAGAGACCTAGATTTGGCAACAAGATTTGGAAGTTAAACAACACACTCTTAGAAAAACAGTGGGGCAAGGAAGAAATCTCAAAACAAATTAATACCTATCTTGAAACAAATGAAAATGATAACACAATACATCCAAACTTATGGGATGCAGCAAAAGTAGTACTAAGAGTGAAGTTTATAGCCATAAATTCATACATCAAAAAATAAGAAAGAGCTAAAGTTGAAAAACTAACTGCACACTTGGAGGAATTAGTAAAAAAAACAACAACAAACTAACCCCAAAGGGGATAGAAAGAAAGAAATAACAAAGATCAGAGCAGAACTAAATGAAATAGAAAATAAGAAAGCACTTGAAAATATAAACAAAACCAAGAGCTGGTTCTTTGAGAAGATAAATAAAATTGACAAACCCTTAGCTAGACTAACAAAGACAAAAAGAGAGAAGATGCAAATATACAAATTAAGAAATGGGAAAGGAGATATTACCACTGGCCTCATAGAAAAAAAGGCAACCAAAAGAGGATATTTTGAAAAATTATATGCCAACAAGAAGGACAAATTCTTAGAAACACATAAGCAGCCTACATTGAAAAAGGAAGAAATTAAGAATCTCAACAAACCAGTCCCAAGTAAAGAGATAGAATCAGTCATTAAAGACCTCCCAACTAAGAAGAGCCCTGGGCCAGATGGCTTCACGGGTGACTTCTACCAAACTTTCTGGAAAGAACTAACACAAATCTTGCTTAAACTCTTCCAAAAAATCAAGACAGAAGGAACATTGCCTAACTCAGTCTACAATGCCAAGATTACTCTAGTACCAAAGCCAAACAAAGACAACACAAGAAAGGAAAATAACAGACCAATCTCTCTAGTGAATCTAGAAGCAAAAATCCTCAAAAAAATACTTGCTAATTGTATTCAACAACACATTAAACAAATTATACACCATGACAAAGTGGGATTCATTCCTGGTATGCAACAATGTTTCAACATAAGAAAATCAATTAATGTAATACATCACATAAACAGATTGAAGGAAAAAATCACATAATCATATCTATAGATGCAGAAAAAGCATTTAACAAAATAAATACATTGCAAAAGATCAGAATAGGAGGGAACTTTTTTTTATTTGTATTTTTTTAAATTATTTATTTATTTTTTAAAATTACATTATGAAAAATATGAGGTCCCATTCAACCCCACCGCCCCCGCCCCCCACTCCCCCCACAGCAACACTCTCTCCCATCATCATGACACAATGCGGAACAGCAGAATATACCTGTCTACATATAATAACATGACTTCGGGAAGCTGTTTGACCTAATGTAAGGGGGAAATGGAAAGGAGAAATGAGATTATAAGGCTGTGAGTCTCTAAAAAAGAGTCTGGAGGTTGTCAGAAGGAATACCCCTATGTACAACTGAACAGAGTCTAAGAGACAGATAAGGTAGATACAACCCCAGGTATTGGTTCTTTTGAGGGATAAAGAGACCCACGGGTTCTATGGTCATGGCAGAAGGGGTTCACTGCCATGACAGATAGCCCTTCTTTGGACCTGGTGTTTCTGCGTGATGGAATTGGACTCAGAGGGGATCTCTTTTCACAAGACTTGCATGCTACTTTATTGGAATTGTAGTCGGTGCTGGGTTTAAGATATATGTAGGAGATTTGAATCTCTGGACTGATAATATGACACCCAGGCCCAGAGCCTCAACAGACTTCAGCTCCTACACTTTGATTTATTGGACTTACTCCACTCAGCTAACATGGAGTTGAAGAAGGTCAACCACCACAACATAGGAGGGAACTTTAAGAACATGATAAAGAGTATATATGAAAAACCCACAGCTAACATCAATGGTGAAATCCTAAAATCTTTCTCTCTAAGACCAGGAACAAGACAAGAATGGCCACTATCACCCCTCCTATTTACATAGTCTTAGAAGTACTTGCAACAAAGCTTCTAGAACTTATGAATGAGTTCAGTAAGGTAGCAGGTTACAAGATCAATGCATAAAAGTAAGTAGCATTTCTGTACACCAATAATGAGCAATCTGAAGAGGAGATAAGGAATCAAATACCATTCACAATAGTAAATTAAAAAATCACATACCTATGAATAAATTTAACTAAAGAGGTAAAAGACTTATACACAGAATACAACACAACACTGTTCAAGGAAATCGAAGAACATAAATAAATGGAAGAATATTCCCTGTTCATGGATAGGAAGACTAAATATTATTAAGAAGTCCATCCTACCAAAACTGATGTACAGATTCAATGCAATCCCTAGAAAAATCAATACATCATTCTTTAATGAACTAGAAAAACTAACTATGAAATTTATTTAGAAAGGAACGAGGCCCTGAATAGCCAAAGTCATATTGAAAAAGAAAAATGAAATTGGAGGAACCACACAACCTGACTTCAAAATACACTACAAAGCTACAGTAGTGAAAACAGCATGATTTGGGCACAAGGATAGACTCACTGAGCAACAGAACCAAATTGAGAATATAGATATAGATCCCCATATATACAGCCATATGGTATTTTACAAGGCCACCAAACCCTCTCAACTGGGAGAGAATGGCCTCTTCAACAAACAGTGCCTGGAGAACTGGATATCCATATGTAAAAGATGAAAGAGGATTACCAACTCACACCTTATACAAAGATCAAGTAAAGATGGATCAAAGACCTAAATATAAGAGCCAAGACCATAAAGACCTTGGAAAGCAATGTAGGGAACCATCTACAGGAATTTGTAATAGGAAATGGCTTCATGAACTTCACACCAAAAGCACTAGCAGCAAAAGAACAAATAGATAAATGGGACTTCCTCAAAAGTAAAGCCTTTGCACCTCAAAGGAGTTTGTCAAGAAAGTGAAAAGAGAGCATATACAATGGGATTAAATATTTGGTAACCATATATCTGATAGGAGACCTATATCTTGCATATATAAAAAACTCCAATATGTTGAAAAGAAAAAGAAAAACAGCCCATTTATAAAAAATGGGGAAAAAATAGTTTGGCACTTCTCCAAAAAAGATATAAAAATGGTTAAAAAAAAAGATGAAAAAATTGCTCAAAATCACTAGCTACTAGGCAAATGCAAGTCAAAACAACAATAAGATAACATCTTACTCCCATAAGACTGGCAACTATCAAAAAATCAGAAGACTACAATTGCTGGAGAGAATGTGGAGGAAAGGGAACACTCATTCATTGCTGGTGGGAATGCAGAAGGATCCAGCCATTCTGGAGAACAGTTTGGCGGTTTCTCAAAAATATGACTTAGATTTGCCATGGGATCCACCAATTCCACTGCTGGGTATATACCCAGTAGAACTGAAAACAAGGACACAACCTGATATGTGCACACCAAAGTTCATAGCAACACTGTTCACTATTGCCAAAAGTTGGAATCTACCCAAATACCCATCAGCAGAAGAATGGATAAATAAAATGTGGTACATATATACAATGGAATACTACTCAGGTATAAGAGCAAATACAGTACAAACACATGTGATAACATGGATGAATCTTGAGAACCTTATGTTGAGTGAAGCAACCCAGGCATTGAAGGACAAATACTACATGAACTCTCTGATAAGAAATAAGTAAACGAAGCTGTCTCAGATAGCTAGAGATAGGGTAACAAACTTAAAGGTAATTGGGGTTAGAGAAAGGTTGTAAGCTGAAACCTATATGGGTGAAATCTATGATAAGCTGGAGGTAAGTATTTGTACAGGGAAGGGATAAAATGGGGGCATATTGAAAATTTTGGGTGGGGCTTTGTGGGCTTCAGGGGTGCTAGGGATGGGAGGATGGGTCAGATGGCCCAAGAAATTGAGGAGATTGTGGGGGGAACATTTGAACATAGGAGATTTTCAGGTATGTGGTTGAAATTGCAATGTAGAGAAAACACTTTAGAAAATATAATACATAAGGTTACTTGTTTAAGATGCTTAAGGGGGGGGCATGTGACATGGGGCAAGCTTCTAGGGAGTGTGTGAGTGCTCATTTTGTCATAGTGGGTTATATCATTGGGTGGAGAACCATAAAATGAAAGCAAAAGTACACCCACATCCTGGGGAAGACTAATGTTCTCAAACAGGGGGAATTGTATCTCTTGAGAGAATTGGTAGCATCCAATGGGTTAGGGCAGTCAAGTATGTCAAGCTCTTAACATTGTTGCAAGTATCTCTGAATATGGCCCTTCAAGTAATGAGGATTGATTGTTATGGTGGGCCCTGTGGGGAGAGGAAAAAAGGTGTTGGATACATGGAATCAGTGTAACCATGGAGCAATGGAAGTTTTCCACAAGATCATGCAATGATAAATATAGGACATGTTAAATTATACCAAAAATGTATAAAAGACTATAGGCTAAAATGTAAGCCATAATGTAAAACATAAGATAACTAAAAATTTAGAAAATTGTATAGTCTAAAATATAAACCATGATGTAAACCCAAATGGAACCATGTTTAAAAGCTATTGTTTCAGTATCTGTACAGCAGCTGCAGCAAATATAATACGAACATGTAAAAAGATCATTGTTGGGGAAGGGAGTATCATATTTTATATATGTGAATTACTGTGATCCAAAAATTTGTGAAGACAAACTTAATACTTAGAAAAAGAAAAAAGAAAGGATGTAGACACTGAGGAAGAAATGGAAGAAATTGCCTTGTCACTCTACATACAGGGCAACACTTACAGCAGTTATGAAAGGCAAAATGTCAGAAACAAAGCTTTTAATTTTTTAATTTTTTGATACCCCAATTTATTTTTCTTTATTTAATGTTTCTAAATTACTATGTATTCTGTATCTAACCTTTAAACCCATCACTATATTCCATTTTTCTATTAATGGAACCTGGCAATATATTGGGCTTCCTTTCTGAAGAAGTTTTGGACCACAGAGAGGTTCAACGATGGTGGGGGAGGAGCACTTGTGTGGGCTGTTATTGGTGAGGGGCACATGGTGGGAAGGGAATTCTCCAGGGCATGTATACAGGGTACATGTAAAGGCTTGGATATTTTCATAGTGGTTACAGTTGGAAACGAGAGACGAGAGAGTGCTAAGTTCATGGCCAGGGGAGCTCTATCACATTCACCAATGCAACAGCAACAATCCCCCAAGTGCAATGTCCAGGACCAACAAAGATGGATGGTCCAACAGTGAGCCCTTGATACTGATGACTCCGATTACGAGCCTGTGTGCCTGAAATATGAACTATGCCTAGAGCTGCATGGTGCCTAAGAGTTACCTCCTGAGAGCCTCCATTTTGATCAAATATGGTCACTCCCTAAGCCTAACTCAGCATTTAGATGCATTGCCTTCCCACCAGCATGAGACATAAATCCTGGGGATGAGCCTCCCTGGCACCAAGGGATTACTACCAAACACCAACTGATGATGTAACTAGAAAAAGAACTTGTTGAAAGGGGTCAACTCAGACTTGCAGAATATCTCAGCCTAGATGTAATATCAGGTGTTAAAAACTGCTTTTTGACTTTGTATAAAAGGGGGAAATGGAAAGGACAAGTGAGTTTACATGACTATGAGTCTCCAAAAAGAGCCAGGAGGTTATCAGAGGGGTCACACTTATGCACACCTCAGCAGAGTCCAGAGACAGATAAAGTAGATACAATCTCAGGTATTGGTTCTTCTGAGGGCTACAGAGACCCACAGGTTTTATGGTGATGGCAGACAGAGTTCAGTGCCATGTCAGTTGGCCTTACTTTGGATTTTGTGTTTCTGTGTGATGGAGCTGGACTCAGACATGATCTTTGTTTACAAACCAGAAGATTTTTGAGAACATTATATTATCAAAAATACTGCCAGCTGAGCTGAAAGGGACAATAAGAGGATAAAATAAGAAGGCTGTGGAATTACAATATTCTATTAACTGATAAAACTATGAACTTTCAAAAACCCTTTGAAGAAAAACAAATTGTGATACCTTACTTTGCCAGATGGCTATCTTAGATAGTACAGAATGGGATGGCTTGAACACTGGAAATTTATAGGCTCACAATTTTTAGGTTAGGAGAAGCCAATACTGAGAAAACAGCAAGGCAATGCTTTCTCCCCAAACTCTACAACATTCCACTGCTGGTTACCAGAGATCCCTCAGGTTCCTTGGCTACTATCCCTGCCTTGCTTTCGTAGCAATGTCCTCTCCTTTCTCTTTTGGTTTCTGTTGACTTCTATCTTCTGGCTCCTCCCTGTGCATTCTATATTTTTGAATGAATGTATCATGCTTACAACAGAATGCAATGATCTGGATTAAGGCTCCTTTCAATTAGGTGGGTCACACCTTACATCAAATAACATATTCAAGGTCCTGCCTACAATGTGCCCGCACAGACAGGAATACTGACAATGATTAAGAATATGTATATAATAAAATCTACACCAGATAAGACAGAGGCCAGCTCTGCAGGGAGAGTTATAACAAACATGGGCTCAGAGGCCGGAGACCTGGGTACAGAAACCAAAGCCCGAGGTCCAGAGGGCAGAGATGAGTCACCAAGGACAATCCATAGGTCATAGAGATGACCCCAGGCAATGAACCTAACAGAACTTCAGGATTTCAAAATTGCTTGGGAGCTCTGCTTCCTCTCTTCCTTTCATCCTACCCCTGTTGGAGTCAGGATCTCTGCAACATTTATACTATGCCTGCCGCATCAGGGTATTTTGGAATCAGTAAAATTCTTTTCTATTTGCTGTTCTACAGAGAGAAATGAATTTGCCCCAGATTGGATCCTACTGAGATCCAATGCCTCAATGCCTACTGAGGTATTGAGCTAGGCCTGTAATATACAATCAGGGAATGCAGAGCAGAAGGGCCTGCCCCAAGAGGGTCCGGTAGGTAAGGAGGGAGAGTGACAGACAAGACCTTCAGAGGAGATTGTGAACCTGTGTGGGCAGGATTATACCTTTATGTCAGATATGGAGGACAATAGCATTGACCAGAGGAAGGGAAGGAGGAGGAGAGGAGTCAAAATAGGAAAGTTTAAATAAAGGAGGCACAGGGAAGAGGTAGTTGATCCTTCAGGGAATAAAACACTCTGAAATGGGCTTTCATTTCATCTTTTTGATCATGAAAATAGCCATCAGAAGAATCTAGAATTAGTCTGCCAGGTGGTAAAAGACATGTGGTACAGTCAACTCAAAGTCAGGCTGATGGCCAGCTAAGGAGCATGTGAAGGAGATCAAAGATGATTGAGCCTAGAACACAGACCTCAGGGCCCTGCCAGATAACTATACACCAAGAGAAGGCCCAGATGAGTCAGCCAGGCCCCCATATGAACAGACTGCACAGCTCACCAAAAACTCACCAGCTAACGCTTTATGACACTGGTGTTGGGCATGATATCTTACATGAGAGTGGCTAACTGCTATAGTTTCATCTTTTAAATTGTTATTCATTGTTAAGCCACAATCTCCTCCCCAGACTTATTTTTCAGCCTATCACTAAAAAATGGCATAATGTACATTTTTCATATGTGTTTTTTTCTCATCAAATACAATGATAGGAGGGATTTTTGCAACTTACAGAGCACCCACTTAATAAATGTTTCTTGAGGGAATGAATGACATGGATCCAATGATTAAAATACCTCTCATTAGTAAGAGTAAAGAGCAGTTATGTGTATCACAGTGTTTGGTGTATTCTCCTGTTTGATGAGACATTCGTGAAACTAAATTTCATCCACCAACATATTTATGAAGAAACCTCAGAAATAATACTAGAATAACTGCAGTATTCCAACAGCACACTAAGAATAATGTGTTAATTAAAATTTATCCAGGGAAGCCGATGTGGCTCTACTGACAGAGCATCCACCTACCACTTAGGAGGTGCAGGGTTCAAACCCAGGGCCACCTGGCTCCTGCGGTAAGCTGGCCCAAACACAGTGCTGATGGGCACAAGGAGTGTCAAGCCACACGGGGGTGTCCACTGTGTATGGGGACCCCAATGCACAAGGAGTGCACCCCAAAAGGAAAGCCACCCCTTGCAAAAAAAGCACAGCCTGGAGAGCTGATGCAGCAAGATGATTAAAAAAATGAGACAGATTTCTGGTGCCACTGATGAGAATACAAGTGAACACAGAAGAACACACAGGGAATAGATGCAGAGAGCAAACAATGGGGGGAAGGTGGGGATAAAGGAGAGAAATAAATAAATAAATAAAAGAATAAAATAAAAGAATAATAAATAAACTTTATTCAAATTGTTCAGGTTACAGAAGACTTAAGAACCATGAATTCCTTCAATGCCAGAGGATGGTAAGAGAGAAAGTTGACAATTGGTGAAAGAGTTCACAAGGAAAGTTCTCACACATTTCTAGAAGGTTAAAGCTGAAGAATTAAAGAGTTACCATGAAAGAATGAGAATAGCTGAAATAGATGGAGAAAAGAAAAAGGGCTTTACAAAAGGAGACAGACTTTCAGTTATTCTAGAAATATTTTGATATAGACTGTTCTAGTTAGCCAGACAAAAATGGGCTGGCTTCCAAAAGAAGTATTTATTAACTTACAAGCTTAAAATTTTGAGGCTGAGGAAATTGTCTAAATCAAGGCATCATCAGGCAATGCTTTCTTCCCAAAGTTGAACTGCCAGTGATGCTAGAATCCTCTGTCACATGGCCAGACACATGGTGATATCTGCTTGTATCTTCTGTAACTTCCAGTTTTCATTGCTTCAGATTTTTGCTGCCATGGCTTTCTCCTTCTTTGTCTGAATCCCATTCTCTTATAAAAGACCCAAGTAAACGGACTGAGACCCACAGTGATCCAGGCATGAACTGAATTTAACCTACTCAAACGGTTCCACCTACAATACGTTACACCCGCAGAATGGATTCACCTTAAGATCCACATTACTGAGGTCCACCTGCTTCACACCATCAAACATACATATATTCTATTTGAATTATTTTTTCTTTTTTAAACAGATGGAGCATACAACATTAGGTAATATTGTAAAGAATAAAATTATATATATGTTATTTCAAATATATGGGAATAAGATGAAGTAAACACAGACCTTATAAAAATATAGAAAACATTTAATTTTTGGCAAGTTTTATGGTTCAACCATTTCATAAGAGAACTATACAAAGAGCATGACAATCGCAGGAATATAAAGCTCACTAAAATCAACATATGTCATTGGCTGAGCATCATCCCTTATAACTTAAGAATTCTTCAATGAGTATAGTATATTAAGGCACCCACAATTATTATTTGATGAAAATAAGAAATGAAAATAGTTATCTAAATAAAAAAAAAAAGCAAGGTAGAGGAGCAAATCAAATCATCTTTTGTGACACTGAAAAGAAAGATTTGGATGGCAATGTGTCCAGGGAAGAGAGAGTAAGGGAGGAAAATGACCTTCCACAGGGGAAGTTTTGCACATGAAGGATCAAGGATTTAATCTTGGGAAGCACCAGAATTGGAGGATGATGTGGGAGAAGGAAGAAGATGGACGGGATAAGGAAAGAAGATGATGAATTTTTAAACATTAAGGAGATACACACAATGGGAGAAAATATTTGGCAACCATATATCTGATAAGAGACTTATAACTTGCATATATAAAGAACTCATATATCTCGAAAACAAAAAGATAAACAACCCATTTTAAAAATGGGAAAAAGATTTAAACAGACACTTCTCCAAAGAAGAAATACAAATGGCTAAAAAGCACATGAAAAAATGCTCCAAATCTCTAGCTATAAGGGAAATGCAAATCAAAACTACAATGAGATACCATCTTACTCCCATAAGATTGGCAGCCATGAAAAAAACAGTAGAATACAAATGCTGGAGAGGATGTGAAGAAAGAGGAACACTCATCCATTGCTGGTGGGAATGCAGAAGGATCCAACCATTCTGGAGGACAGTTTGGCGGTTTCTCAAAAAATTATCCATAGATTTGCCATATGACCCAGCAATACCACTGCTGGGTATACACCCATCAGATCTGAAAACAAGGACACAAACTGATATATGCACACCAATGTTCATAGCAGTATTGTTCACTATCGCCAAAAGTTGGAATCAATCCAAATGTCCATCAGCAGATGAGTGGATCAATAAAATGTGGTATATACACACAATGGAATACTACTCAGCTGTAAGAACCAATACACTACAATCGCACGTGATAACATGGATGAACCTTGAGAATCTTATGTTGAGTGAAGCAACCCAGGCATTGAAGGACAAATACTATATGACCTCAATGATATGAAATAAGTTAACTGCCTCAGAGAGCTAGAGTCTAGAAAAGTGGCTTACAGGAAATCGGGGGGTGGAGGAAGGATGTGAGTTAAAGTCTGCAGGGGTGGAATCTGTGATGAGCTGGCGGTAAGTATGAGCACAAAGAAGGGACAAAATGGGGGCAAGGGGTTACCTTCCAGTGGGTTTTTCTGGGTTTGAGGGGGGCTGGGGATGGGAAGAGGGGTAATATGGTCCAAGAAATAGGTGGGAGGGACGGGCAACATACGAACATGGGAGAGTGTCAGAAGTTCATTGAGAACTAAATGTTGAGTAAAACGTATCAAAGTATAAGTAGGAGGGTTACCTGGTTAGGACGCTCAGGGGGTATGGTCTGATGCGGGACGGACTCCAGAGGGAATAGCTGAAGGCTCATTTTGCCAAGGTGGGTTCTACCATTGGGTGGGGTGAACCCATATCCTGGGGAAGACTTATGCCGTCGAATAGAGAGAACTGTATCTCTCGTGAGAAAGGACGGCTCCCAGGGCATTAGATTGGCAGGCGTTGTGGGCCCTAAGGGGAGGGGAAAATGGATGTGCAATGGATGGAACAAAGATAAATAAGGGGGCAAAAGAGGAGTTATGTGAGAGTACACGAGGATGAATATAAAACAGCTAATATTACACCAAAAACACATAGGGGACGACAGACTAATAATGAAAACCATAAGACAAAACATAGGATAACTAAAAAATTTAGAAAACTATACAACCTAAAGTATGGACCACATAGTAAGCACAAATGTCACCTTGTTTGAAAACTATAGTTTCGGAATCTGTACATCAGTTTCAGGAAATATGATATGAATAAGTTAAAAGATTATTGCTGTGGAAGGGAAAAGGTTTTATGGTGGATCTGGGGAAATACTATATATTGTATATATGAATTTCGGTGATCTAAGACTCTTCTGAAGCTGACATTATGTTGGGATTCACTTTACGGGAAGTTTTGGATTACAGAGTGGTTCAACAATGGCAGTGGAGGAATACTGATATGGGATGTTATTGACAGGATATATATGGTTGACAGGGAGTTATACAGGGCATATGCCCAGGGTATATGGTAATGTCTATATATACTCATAGTGGAAACAATTAAAAACAACAGCTGGGGGGGTACTGGGCTCCTGGCCGGGGGGTCACTGTTGTGGGCCCTGGGAGAGCAGCGGCATTCCTCCAGGTGCAACAGCAAGAACCAGGAAGGAAGGAGGGCCCAACAGTGGGCTCTTGATACTAATGGCTACACTTTTGAGCCTATACACCTGCAATAAGAACAAGGCCTAGAGTAGTATTGTACCTGGGGGTTCCCTCCTGACAGCCTTCATGTTACTCAAATGTGGCCACTCTCACAGCCAAACTCAGCGTGTAGATGTGATGCATGGGACATGACACCCGGGGATGAGCCTCCCTGGCACCGAGGGATCACTACCACATACCAGCTGAAGAAGCAACTAGAAAATGACCTTGAATTAAAGATTCAATGTGGAACAGCAGAATATACCTGTCTACATATAATAACATGACTTCGGGAAGCGGTTTGACCTAATGTAAGGGGGAAATGGAAAGGAGAAATGAGATTATAAGGCTGTGAGTCTCTAAAAAAGAGTCTGGAGGTTGTCAGAAGGAATACCCCTATGTACAACTGAACAGAGTCTAAGAGACAGATAAGGTAGATACAACCCCAGGTATTGGTTCTTTTGAGGGATAAAGAGACCCACGGGTTCTATGGTCATGGCAGAAGGGGTTCACTGCCATGACAGATGGCCCTTCTTTGGAGCTGGTGTTTCTGCGTGATGGAATTGGACTCAGAGGGGATCTCTTTTCACAAGACTTGCATGTGACTTTATTGGAATTGTAGTAGGTGCTGGGTTTAAGATATATGTAGGGGATTTGAGTCTCTGGACTGATAATATGACACTCAGGCCCAGAGCCTCAACAGACTTCAGCTCCTACACTTTGATTTATTGGACTTACTCCACTCAGCTAACATGGAGTTGAAGAAGGTCAACCACCACAACATGGAGCCTAGAGTGTCTACAACTAGAAGCGGGAGGAGTGCATCCAGTACCCATGTGGAATCTAAGCCCTCACTTGACATAGGTGTGCAATGGACACAACCAATCCAATGTCCACAGAGAAAATGTGGAATGGGTGTGGGAACGGTAGCCATGGGGGCTGCTGGGTGTGGGGAACGGGAGGAAGAGATGAGATGTGGAGGCGTTTTCGGGACGTGGAGTTGTCCTGGATAGTGCTTCACGGACAATTACGGGACACTGTAGATCCCCCCAGGGCCCACTGGATGGAACGTGAGAGAGTCTGGGCTATGATGTGGACCATTGACTATGGGGTGCAGTGATGCTCAGAGATGAACTTACCATATGCAATGGATGTGTCATGATGATGGGAGACAGTGTTGCTGTCGGGGGAGTGGGGGGCGGGGGCGGTGGGGTTGAATGGGACCCCATATTTTTTTTAATGTAATTTAAAAAAATAATAATAATAAATAAATAAATAATTTAAAAAAAAACATTAAGGAGATACAATGAATAGAGAATCAATCCATCAGACTATAAAGTTTAAAAGACCTTAGCCTAGAGGGTCAATTCAGTCTTTTGATCTGGCAAAGTGAAAAAAAGATTTCCATGGTACAGTCCCCTAAAGTATGTGGTTTCTCAGACAGATGAGGGATGAAAACATATTCAAGTCTATTTGAAGAGGAAGCAGCTGGTGCTGCAAAACTCACTGCTCTACAGCCCTGGGGAGGAGGTTTGTGTTCGAGGTTGAAGCACTGTGGGAGGTGAGTTGTCATACTGCTGACAGTAATAATCACCCAAATCTTCAGGCTGGAATCTGCTGATGGTGAGAGTGAAATCTGTCCCAGACCCACTGCCACTGAATCGATCAGGGACTCCAGATGGCCGGTTGGATGCTCTATATATGAGCAGTTTAGGAGCCTGTCCTGGTTTCTGGTGGTACCAGGCTAAGTAGCTGCTAACACTCTGACTGGCCTTGCACTTGAGGGTGACGGTCTCTCCTGCAGATGCAGCCACAGAGCCTGGAGACTGGGTCATCAAGATGTCCCCACTGGCACCTGCAACCAGAAAAGAACATAGAGCATAATTTAACCACAAGTGTGTAAAATATGTATCTAATTGTGGGTTTTCTTATTTAGCATATATATTCAGATCTGCTTTAGATGAAATAGTTTACTCACTCTGCATGTTAAAACCATTCTCCAAACTTATAAAGATAATACCTTTCTAAACCTCTCACCTGAGGGCCAGAGTACCAGCAGAAAGAGCAGTTGGGAATGTGACATCATTTTGCTCACCCGTCTGATGTACAAAGTCCCCATCTCCAGGGAAACTGCATTAATAGAGCTCTGAGCAGACAACCAAGTCCCTAGGAGCATATGCAAATCAATAGAGAGTATAAAGGCAAATGTACCTGCGCAGTGAGTTGTGAAGATAAATAATGGATGGAGATAAAAATACCATGACCACAGGAAATGTAACTACACACCTGCAAAGGGCAGGAAATCAACTTAGCACTACAATTTAACAATATTCAGCACAATTCAGAAAATGAAATATTTTATCTGCAATTGTACTCTTTCACATCAACTGCACCCATCTTGAAAACAAAAGGAATTTGTAAGAAAATACCTGCATCTGTAAGTGTAATATCAGAACTTAATTAATTGTTATAAATATGGTGCCAAAACGTAGGTGGAATATACCCATATAATCGGATATATTAAGATGTAGTGCACATATGGTCTATCTATCTCAGTCTATTCTATATTTTAATATCCCTAAGGAACCTCACTTGATATACCCAAAAAAAGTCCTCTGTATTGCCCTTAATACAATATTACTCCCAGAAAGGAGTCATCAAATATTTACAAGTCACCCTTAGGACTATCATTTAAGTCGACCACTTTCTAAAATCACTGATGAAGTGATTAGCAGACCTGAAGTGTAACACCGCCACCTAGTGGTCATAGGTAAAATGGCTTCAGCTCCCAAGGTCAGATAGAACATTTCTTCATTTATTCCTACACAAAACTGATGATACTTTTAGAATTATGCAAATAATAATATCATGAACACTTCTAAGCATAGGACATTAAATTATGAACAAGTAGAATAATTCGTTTTATTGGGAGATTACACAGTAAACAAGTAACTTTTCTAAAACCTTTACTACCGTGCCTCTCTGTGACTTCCTCCTCTGTTACTCAGGAAAGTTAGGGCCATGTGAACCTGGTCCATTTCAGGAGCAACCCTCTGCATGAACAGTCAGAGGTAAGAGAAAATTTAGGACACTTTAACAATTATATGGATAAAAAATTCTGCCACTATCATGAGTATATCTTTTCCTGCAGACTTTTTCCAAAGCTCCTGAGCTTTCCCATGCTGTGGAATGTCCTAAGGCATGTATCGTTCTAATTCTAATTAATAAGTTCATTTTCTGTAGTTTTTCTCCTTATGAGCACTTTACCTTAGGAGAGTGTCCCCTCCCAGCATTCAGGAATGGTGCTGGAGATGCCCACGTCATCAGGGAAGGCATTCCATCTCATCAACAACCCACCCTGTTCTTAGACCACCAAGTATCTGTGTTTAGATTATGTTAATAATTAATTCAGGTTTATTTTTACACCCATGTATTTTTTCCTACTCTTCCATGAAGTTGCATTTAATAAACATTCTTAAGTTTACTTACTTCGCTTGAATTTCTACTCCTTAATTGATAGGTTTCCTGCATCAGGGCAATATAATTTCCTTCCCGTTTTTACACACATTCAAAAATTTAAAGTCACCGTGGATGACAGGATGATAAAACAGGATGTGTCCTGTGAAAGGTAACTGGCCCAGAGGGGACCACATAAAATGCGGAGTAAGGAAACATTGTATTCAAGTAGGGGACAGTTGCCCTAATGCGTGAATACAGGAGGGGGCTGTCCTTCAAAGCCCAGTGAAGAGCACTTCAGAAAATGAACAGGACTTGGGAAAAGATGGTCCTGGGTATTTAAGAAAGACTAACGAAACAGAGTGTGAAAAGCAGAACAGGCATGATCCAGTAGGAATATTAATTCGATGAAAGGTTGAGGCTTAGGTTATGTACTATGAGAATCCATGGAAAAAGAGTTAGAATTAATTTTTTATTTTAGCAGATACTTCTGGGTCATTTTACAAGCAATAACACTACAAAGATGCAGATACAGTGGAAGCCACTAACGTTTCAGTGCAGCTGGGAAACTAGCTTTTCTATCATCTTCTTCCCTGAAGTCATATAATGATTTTAAAAAGTGAAATTTTCCAAATGCTCTCCCAATGCCAAAGATCCAATTTAGGCCCAATCAATCTTTGGTAAATGACTTAAAAAGAACACATTGTGGTAAGTAGAATTCTAAAAAAGCCTGGGGACTTCTGCCCCTGTTATGTACACACCTTCTCTCAGTTGTTGAAACATTATTCAGGTGCTGCTGTGACGTGATTTTGCAGATATCATTAAAGCTGTTGACTTTAAGAAGGGGGGTCCATTAAATCTTGCTCTGCTGGTCAGAGAGAAAGAGCCCAGAGAAATTCATAAATAATTAGTATTTGAAATGGAAGAATACATATGAAGTTGGCTGTGGAGTTCCAGGAACCATGTGGCAAGGAATGTGGGCAGGCTCTGGGAGGAGAGAGCTGACAGCCAGCAAGGACATGGGATCTCAGCACTGCCACTTGATGAGCTGATTCTGCCAAACCCTATGAGCTTGGAAGAGAACTCTATGCTCTGGATAGAAGGCAGCCTTATATAACCATGTAGGAACCTGAGAAGAGAATCATGAACATTGGACCCAGACTCCTGATCTACAAATCTCTGACCTAATAAATTGCTTATTAGTTATGAAAAGAGAGAAAAGTGATATATATATGTGTGTGTGTATTAAAATAAACCACATGCTAAAAGGAAAGTCATAAATCCAGATATAAGAGTTATCATCCCGTTTAGCTCATAGCTGAATGGTGTCCACACAGGTCTCTTCTCATGAAATGTGCTGTGCTTTATCCCCCTTTCACCCATAGATGATTTCCTGATGTGTTACCACATCCACAGGGTCAGAATTCAATACCGTGCTATGAAAATACAGGTAAAAGCAGAACTAGCTTTGAAGGTGGTGAGGAAGTGTCCCCTCTGTTTCCATGGCAATGATCTATGACAACTGAAGAAATTCTAGACAGGACTGTTGGTAAGAGGGCAGTGAACTGGGAACATCCCAGGTAGACCTGAACCAAGCTGCTGTCTTCACATTTGCTTAAATCCTGGAGTGCTTCAGATTCCTAAATGTGGATGACTCCTTCCTTCTACATGAGACAGAATGGTAGTGTTGCATTTTGTCTTGATCTAAGTGATAAACTGTCTTATGCTTCCATTTATTTAGAATTTATAATTCTACATATTTTATTTAATTTTGTATACTCCTGTTGTTCAAATGACCAAAAAAATCTTAATTAATTATAGATAAAATCAATTTAGCAAGTACATTGTCTGGGCTCAGCTTACCCTTCCCTATTAACTTACCAGGAGTCAGTAAAGCCTAGTGCTGTTGTTGCAGACATGAAATCAGGCTGATCGATATATGAGACACAATTCACATGCAGCCAGATCTAATATGCTTGAGGGTTCTCAAACAATTCTACAGTATCAATGGAATTCTTTTTCCCCAGTATAGATTCCCCAATGAATGTGCTCAGTGAGTTTGGGCATGAATGGATGAAAGTAATGTGTTAGCAAATTCATAACATGAAGGCAACATTAATCTTTAAACTTGAAATTTTGAGGCGTGTTGCCAAATGCATAGAATATTGATGTACAGAATAAAAGATAATGCTGTTGCCTTAAAATGGGAGCAATGCATTAGCAGTGCCCAAGACATTTATGAGTCACACACTATTCCTGCAACAGATTCATGGAAACCAAATGCATGTGGTGACCTGGATTTTAATCTGGAAGGGGCACAGGAGAAGAAAAAAATTAGATACATCTGAATGAAGTCTGGAATATTGTTACTAAATTTGTACCCATGTAAATGTCTTAGTTTGACCAATGTACCATGATTATGTAAGATGTTAACATTAGGGAGAAGTGGGCAATGGTGTGCAGGGAATCTCTGGACAGCTTCTACAACTTATATATGAATCTAAAATTATTCAAAAACAAAAACATGTTTAACAAAACACGAGGAGAGAGATCTCAGTATAGCTGAATGAACACTGTATTTAACCAAGTGAGGCCTGAAATGATGAAGTCTTGTCCTATACTAAAGCCAGAGCCCATCTGCAGTGACATTAAAATGCTTGCTCCAGACATCCAGCATCTCCCATGACAAGTAAGAGCTGCACAACTTGAAATAGTGACTTTTTGACTCCTGATTTTCCTCACCTCATCTGACCCTTTGTTCCAAACAAAACTACCTTAGAGCATACTCTTCAACCAAGATGTATGTCCTAAGGGTAGGCAAAAAGGTTTTCTCAGGGGTTCATGGCCAAGAATAAGTTTAATGGAATACATTTCTAGATCTATGTGTTCTGCTCAGATTCTTTCTTAAATTGGATCTTTCAAGAACAGTCAAGTTGTGCTGCTGATTCTCCTTTCCCACCTCATGTGCACGATCACCCTTAACTGCTTTAATAAGATAAGTGAACAGTCACTCATCTTACCATAGGCATTTCCATGGGATCCAAAAAAATATACAGCAAGAAATGCAGGGATTTTTCAGAGATCCACGTGGGTCAACATACAGAAAGTGAATGGCTCTAGAAACTGGCTACTCTCCTGTGGTGCTAAATATTCCACACCCAACAAACTGAAAGAAGATCTACTTGAGGTTTTACACCAAATATTCCAACTTGCAGTCATCAAAATTCATCGCTTGAGTCCACCTTGTTTATTCTTGTCTCTTCTGTCTTTTAATAACAACCTGTTTGAAAACTTTCCATTTACTAATTGGATCTAGATAAACAGTACAAGTTTGAATTTCCCACTTTTTGAATAAAGGGATTAAAAATTCCCAACTAATTTTGAATATAATTTCAGAAAAATTTACATGATTTCTTTACAAAATGTTCATTAACATCGAAAGCACCTTGGTTACTTTATGCATTTAAACAAAGGCTCAAAGTTTTTTGGAAATTAACCTATAACTAACAAAGAGAGAAGCTGTGGAACGGATTATTTTGTTTTTATTCAATATCAAATTGTCTAAGTCCCTATTCAATTACTCTGTGTGTGCATGTGTGTACAGATATCTGCACTTAGACATATATATATTTTTTAATATATACGTATTATAATATTTATGTATATAAACATTTGTAAAGTTTGATCACTATAATTTCCCTTTGGGTGAATAGAATAACACAGGTTTCTTGGATCAAAGTACGAAGAAGTCTCTACCAAAATCAAATAAAAGAAAATCTCATCACCTTTCCATTCCTAAATTGGAAAGAAAATTATTCTTTTTTTTTTTGTCTTTATTCATTTTTTTTAACACCACGTTTTGCTTTGCAGAAATTTGTCCTATCATATCCACACACACATAGATCAGTTTTCTTCAATATTGAAGTTTTTATTTAATTTACAATAGTATTAATAAGAGGAGACATTGGGCCTCCAGCAGAATTAATTTTAAGAACCTTTTTCTCTCCCCTTCCACCCAGAATTGATGCCCACAGAGAACCTCAGAATGTGAAATCGGGTCACTGCAGATGGAGTTAGTTAAATTAAGATAAGGCCGTCCTGGAATAGGGGACCCAATCCAGGGGCTCGTGTCTTTCTAAGGAGGGGACGAGGAGACTCGGAGCCACGGAGGAGGGCGGTGTGAAGACGGGCAGAGAGGCAGGGGCCCCATGCCAGGCACTGCCCAGGACTGGCACCCCCGGGCATGGAGGGGCTCTCCTCACAGCCTCTAAGGGCCCACACTGATGACACCAGGATTTTGGACCCCGGCCTCAAGAACTTTGAGGAAGATGCCCTTGGCTTTGCTGGTGTGCTCGTGCAGGTGTTCAAACATGATGGAGAGTTCAAATATTCACAGATAAACAGAAACTAAGAGAGTATGCCATTAAGAAACCTGCCTTTCAAGAAATACTAAAGGGGGTTCTGAAGGAGAAAAGAAAAAAGCAGGAGAAGCATTATTGGAGGAAAGTGTAAGAACAACAAAAACGCAAAAATAGAAATAAAAACAACATATGAAATACACAGATCCAATGAAAATATGGCTAATGTAAGTAATTCCTGTGTGGCGCTGGCCCATGTGCAGTGCTGATGTGCATAAGGAGTACCCTGCCACGCAGGGGTGTCCTCTGCAAAGGGGAGTCCCACGTGCAAGGAGCACTCCCTGTAGGGAAAACCGCCCAGCGTGAAAGAGAGTGCACCCTGCCCAAGAGTGGCACTGCACACACAGAGAGCTGACACAATCAAGGTGACACAAAAAAAAGAACCAGATTCCCAGTGCCGCAGATAAGGATAGAAGCAGTCACAGAAGAACACAGTGAATGGACACAGAGAGCAGGGAATGGGTGGGGGGGAGGGGGCAGAAATAAATAAATAAATAAATCATTTTTAAAAAACCTCATCTGTCAAGAAACACAAATTGGCAGTATGCTTAAGGAAATATGACCCATCTATATGTTGCCTACAAGAAACTCACCTTAGACCCAGGGATTCAAGGAAGTTGAAAGTGAACAACTGGAAAACAATCTTACAAACAAACAATAACCAGAAAAGGGCAGGACTAGGTATACTAATATTGGACAAAATAGACTTTAAATGCAAAACTATTGTGAGAGACCAAGATGGACACTACATATTAATAAAAGGGGTAATCTTTCAAGAATAGAGAATAATCATAAACATTTATGCACCTAACTAGAGCACCTCAAAATATGAGGCAAACATTGGAAAAACTAAGTGAAGGAATAGATGCCTCTCCAATTATAGTGAGGGAATTTAATACAACATTATCACCACTGGGCAGAATATCTCAGCAGAAAATCAGTAAAAAAACAAAGATTATGAATAATATAAATGAGGATCTGAAACTGATAGACATACACAGAACGTTACACTAAAATACAGCAGGATATAGATTCTTCTCAAGGGCATATGGATCATTCCGTGAGACATACCACATGCTAGACCACAGAAAAGTCTCAATAAATTCAGAAAACTGAAATTATCCAAATAATTTCTCTCGCCACAGTGAAACTAAAGCTGGATATTTGCAAGGGCCAGAGAACCAGATTAGGTGCAAAGATATGGAAGTTAAGCCAACACAATTTAGTAAAAGAGTGGGTCAAGGAAGAAATCTCAAAAGAAATCAGTAACTACCTTGAAACCAATGAAAATGACAGCACAACATATCAAAATGTATGAGATGCAGCAAAAGCTGTACTGTACAGAAAGAACTAACACAAATCTTCCTTTAAAACTTCATAACCGTTTTTTTCCGGCAAGATGGTGGCAGCGTGAGCTTGCCTGGTAGTGTCTCTGCAGGGGGCGGCTGGGCAGCGTTGAAGGCTCTTTGGGACCGCGCTGTTTCGGGGATTTTTGCTGGTTGGAAGGTGTCTGGACGTCAATTCGGTGGGAAGGTAACAGAGAGGATACGTCTATAATATATAAACGGAGGTCCCAGCTGGGCGCGGGAAGTTCCCTCCTTGGGTGGGCGGAGCCGCGGTAGCGGGCGCTCCGGCAGCTCCGGAGCCGCGGCGGCCAGGGTTTTTGTTTTTTTTTTCCTTATTCTAGAGGCTTTGTGGTGCTGAAAAATTCGCGGATACTGGGCTGGCTGGTGAGGGATTGTTGGGACAAGACTCCTTTGCAGATTGATTTGCGGAGACAGACGGTGTTTCCCTGTGAAGCGGGGGACGTTTTAGCCTCTGGACAGGGAGACTTCCGCCTGGAGCCCCATCCCCACAGGTCCGGCTACCGATCTGCAACGGAATTGGATTTTGGACAATAAGGGGACACAATTGGGAGACTGTTGTAGGGTGCAGTGAGAGAGGAGGACACGTCTGGAAGCAGATTGGGGAATATTTTGCGAAGTTTGGGATTTAGGATCTTAGAGTCTGTTTTCGGCGTTTCCAGCTGAAGCCCACCCCACCCGGCGGGGCTTGGGATCTGGGTCATTGAACTGGCCGTGGTGTAGAGGCGCCCTCAAGTGGCCGTTGCGTGGGAGCACAGGGAGGGAGCTGTCCAAAGGCTGATACCCTGAGGAGTTAGGTGAATTTCAGAGATCAGACATTCAATATAGAATTCGCCGATCTGGCTTCCCCAACGGGGCTGGCACCCAGCTACGGGGATCCCTGAGGGCTGTGTTGCACTGCGGGGCTCCTAAGCTTTCTGTGGACCAGATTTGAGGTTGCCAGGTCTGGGTCCCCTGGACTCTGGCGGTCCACACCCCAGACTCACACCTCTTGAGTCTTCAGTGTCTCAGACTTTCCACCCCCGAATCCATCACGCCCTGGGGTCTACCTGGGGTCCTTGAGTGCTCTGGACCTTAACGTTTGCGTTTTATCTTTATTGGTTCATATTGTTTTGTTTTTATTTTCACTTTATCTTATTTTCTACTCTTTTTGACGCCCTGATTGCTAATATTGCATTATCCCCTAGTCTTTTCTCCTAGCGTGCCCCCCAAAGTCCTTTTTTTTTTTATATATACAGTTATTTAGGGGTTTTTTTGCTTGTTGTTTTAGATAGTGTTGTAATTGTGACACGTGTATACCTGTATCTCTCTTCGCCCTATCTGTTCCCCACCGTGTGCCTATCCTCTTTTTCTTTCTTCCTTTCTTCTTGTCTTTCTTTTTTTTCTTTATTATAATTAGTGTGTTTTTTTTTCCGGTTTTCTCTTTCCCTCTTGTCCCTCATTTTCCACTTATTTTATTTTAATTCAAGTACACAATAGGTGCTACAGGGAACACCTCATATTTACTGGGTTTTCCCATCCTCCACTACCTCATTTCTGTGTGAACTGATTTAGGCTACCTACACTATCCCCCTTCCCCTGCATCTTCATATCCACTATCATATACTGTCTCTCCTATATTCCACCCCCCACCTCCCATTCTTTGACCCACAAACTGTCTAACTCTTAATTTCTAATACCTGTGTCCTGTTTTCTGTCTGTTATCCACTCTTGAAACTATTACCTTTCTTTTCTTTTTCCCTCTCTCATGAAAACAATAGCTTTGTAGTTCATACCATATTCTGCCTATATTCAGTCATCTACTTCATAAAAGGTACTCTACCTACAGCTATAACTCTATACAATCTACATGAATCTAACCTCCATCCTCCCAGATCTCATATTCCTGCTTTGTTAACATACATTACTAATACTACTTTACACTTTTCCCTTGCTGACACAATTGCCTTTACCCAACACTAATACTTTCTTCTAAAGTGAACTTAACCAACAACAAGTAACTTGAATAAGAAGAAAAAAGTGACAAAGAGAAGATATAACACCTATGCAAAAATAACAACTAATTAACCTCCAAAAGTAGACAAAGAAGCTAAGGAACTGATTAAATTCGACAAAATAAAGAGATGACCAGAAAGCAACAAAAATCTACAAACCAAACCAATAATCAGGAAAACATGACTGAATCCAATCAACAAACCAATAATCACGAAGGGGAGCAAAACTTGGCACAAGCAATGAAAGAACTCAGAACATTTATCACTGACAAATTTGATGCAGTAATGAAAGAGGTTAACAACATGAAGACATCACTTGGAGGGGAAATTGCAGACATACGCAAAAACATAACAGATATGATGGGAATGAACACCACAGTTCAAGAAATCAAAAATACACTTGCAGCAAATATCAGCAGGCTAGAAGAGACAGAGCAGAGAATTAGTGATGTGGAAGACAGTACATCAGAAATCAAACAGATAGTAGAAGGGGTCAATAAGAAGATAGAAAAAATCCAATTAGGATTTAGGGACCTGAATGACAATGCAAAACGCTCAAACATACGTATTATAGGCATTTCAGAAGGTGAAGAGAAGGGAAAGGGGTCAGAAGGAGTGTTGCAGGAAATAATGGCTGAAAACTTCCCAAATCTACTGAAAGAGACAGATGTACATATCCAAGAAGCACAGCGCACTCCACAAGTCATAAACCCCAACAGGCCCACCCCAAGACATATACTTATCAAATTATCCAAGGCTCAAGACAAAGAGAAAATCCTAAAAGCAGCAAGAGAAAAGAAAACCATCACATACAAGGGAAGCTCAATTAGATTAAGTGCTGATTTCTCTTCTGAAACCATGGAGGCAAGAAGACAGTGGTATGATATAGTCAAGGTACTAAAGGAAAAGAACTTCCAACCAAGAATACTCTATCCAGCTAAACTAGCATTCAAACATGATGGAGAGTTCAAAATATTCACAGACAAACAGAAACTGAAAGAGTATACCAACAAGAAACCTCCCCTTCAAGAAATTCTAAAGGGAGTTCTGCAGGAAGAAAGGAAAAAACAGGAAAGGCAAAGTTGGAGGAGAGTATAAGACCAACAACAACAACAAAAAAGGCAAAAAAATATATACAAACAAAATATGACAAACACAAATCCAATCAAAATATGGCTAACACAAATAATTCCTTGATAGTAATAACACTGAATGTCAACGGATTAAACTCACCTATCAAAAGATTCAGACTGGAACATTGGATAAGGAAATATGACCCATCCATATGCTGTCTACAAGAGACACATCTTAGACCCAGAGACGCATGGAGACTGAAAGTGAATGACTGGAAAACAATCATACAAGCTAACAATAACCAAAAAAAGGCAGGAGTAGCTATATTAATATCAGACAAAATAGACTTTAAATGTGAAACAATTGTGAGAGACAAAGAAGGATACTACATTTTAGTGAAAGGGAAAATCTGTCAAGAAGATCGAACAATCATAAATATCTATGCCCCTAACAAGGGTGCCTCTAAATACGTCAGGCAAACGCTGGAAAAACTAAGTGAAAGAATAGATACATCTACAATTATAGTGGGGGATTTCAATACACCACTATCAAATCTGGACAGAACATCTCAAAAGAGAATCACCAAAGAAACAAAACATCTGAATAGTATATTAGAGGAGCTCAATCTAATAGACATATATAGATCACTACACCCAAACACAGCAGGATATACATTTTTCTCAAGGGCACATGGATCATTCTCCAAGATAGATCATATGCTAGGCCACAAAGAAAGGCTGAACGAATTCAGAAAGATTGAAATCATACAAAACATTATCTCTGACCACAGTGGAGTCAAGCTGGAGATTTGCAAGGGACAGAAGCCCAGATTTCACACCACGATTTGGAAATTAAACAGCACACTCTTAGAAAAACAGTGGGTCAAAGAGGAAATCTCAAAAGAAATCAATGACTACCTTGAAACAAATGATAATGACAACACAACATACCAAAATTTATGGGATGCAGCAAAAGCAGTACTGAGAGGGAAGTTTATAGCCATAAATTCATATAATAAAAAAGAAGAAAGAGCAAAAATTGAAGAACTAACTGCACATTTGAAGGAACTAGAAAAACAACAACAAAGTAACCCAACAGGAAGAAGAAGGAAGGAAATAACAAAGATAAGAGCAGAACTAAATGAAATAGAAAATAAGAAAGCACTTGAACAGATAAACAAAACCAAGAGCTGGTTTTTTGAGAAGATTAACAAAATTGACAAACCTTTAGCAACACTAACAAAGAAAAAAAGAGAGAAGATGCAAATACACAAAATAAGAAATGAGAAAGGCGATATCACCACTGACCCCACAGAAATAAAGACTATCATAAGAGGATATTTTGAAAAACTATATTCCAACAAAAATGACAATCTAGAGGAAATGGACAAATTCCTAGAAACACATAAGCAGCCCATATTGACGAAAGAAGAAATTGATGATCTTAACAAACCAATCACAAGCAGAGAGATAGAATCAGTTATCAAAAATCTCCCAACTAAGAAGAGCCCAGGGCCAGATGGTTTCACAGGTGAATTCTACAAAACATTCCGGAAAGAACTGACACCAATCCTGCTGAAACTATTCCAAAACATCGAAACGGAAAGAACATTACCCAACTCCTTCTATGATGCCAACATTACCCTAGTACCAAAGCCAAACAAAGACATCACAAGAAAGGAAAATTACAGACCAAATTCTCTAATGAACCTAGACGCAAAAATACTCAACAAAATACTTGCTAATCGTATTCAACAACACATTAAACGTATTATACACCACGACCAAGTGGGATTCATCCCAGGTATGCAAGGATGGTTCAACATAAGAAAATCAATCAACGTAATACACCATATAAACAGAATGAAGGAAAAAAATCACATGATTATATCTATTGATGCAGAAAAAGCATTTGACAAAATACAGCACCCTTTCTTGATAAAAACACTCCAAAAGATTGGAATACAAGGGAATTTTTTGAACATGATAAAGAGTATATATGAAAAACCTAAAGCCAATATTGTTTACAATGGAGAAATCCTAGACTCCTTCCCTCTAAACTCAGGAACAAGACAAGGATGCCCACTGTCTCCGCTCCTATTTAACATTGTCTTAGAAGTACTTGCACGAGCACTGAGGCAAGAACCAGAAATAAAAGGCATTCAAATTGGAAAGGAAGAAGTCAAAATTTCATTATTTGCAGATGACATTATCCTATACATAGAAAACCCTGAGAGATCTACAACGAAGATTCTAGAACTCATAAATGAGTTTAGTAAAGTCGCAGGTTATAAGATCAATGCGCAAAAATCAGTAGCATTTCTGTACACCAATAATGAGCAAGATCAGGAGGAAATCAAGAAACAAATACCATTCACAATAGTAAATAAAAAAATCAAATACTTAGGAATAAATTTAACTAAAGAGGTAAAGAACTTATACAACGAGAATTATACAAGATTGTTCAAGGAAATCAAAGAAGACCTAAATAAATGGAAGACTATTCCTTGTTCATGGATAGGAAGACTGAACATTATTAAGATGTCTATCCTACCAAAACTGATCTACACATTCAATGCAATCCCAATAAAAATCAATGCAGCATTCTTTAAGGAACTAGAAAAACTAACTATGAAATTTATTTGGAAAGGAAAGAGACCCCGAATAGCCAAAGACATACTGAAAAAGAAAAACGAAATTGGAGGAATCACACTACCTGACTTCAAAACATACTATAAAGCTACAGTGGTGAAAACAGCATGGTATTGGCATAAGGAGAGACACATAGACCAATGGAATCGAATTGAAAGCTCTGATATAGAACCTCACATATACAGCCACATAATATTCGATAAACCCACCAAACCCTCTCAATTGGGAGAGAGTGGCCTATTCAACAAATGGTGTCTGGAGAACTGGATAGCCATATGTAGAAGAATGAAAGAGGATTACCATCTCACACCTTATACAAAGATCAACTCAAGATGGATCAAAGACCTAAATATAAGAGCCAAGACCATAAAAACCTTAGAAAGCAGTGTAGGGAAACATCTACAGGACCTAGTAATAGGAAATGGATTTATGAATATCTCACCAAAAGCACGAGCAGCAAAAGAACTAATAGATAAATGGGACTTCCTCAAAATTAAAGCCTTCTGCACCTCAAAGGAGTTTGTCAAGAAAGTAAAAAGGGAGCCCACACAGTGGGAGAAAATATTTGGCAATCATATATCTGATAAGAAACTTATAACTTGCATATATAAAGAACTCCTATATCTTGAAAATAAAAAGATAAACAACCCATTTAAAAAATGGGAAAAAGACTTAAACAGACACTTCTCCGAAGAAGAAATACAAATGGCAAGAAAGCACATGAAAAAATGTTCCAAATCTCTAGCTATCAGGGAAATGCAAATCAAAACTACAATGAGATACCATCTTACACCCATAAGATTGGCAGCTATGAAAAAAACAGAAGAATACAAGTGCTGGAGAGGATGTGAAGGAAGGGGAACACTCATCCACTGCTGGTGGGAATGCGGAAGGATCCAACCATTCTGGAGGACAGTATGGCGGTTTCTCAAAAAGCTAGCCATAGATTTGCCATATGACCCAGCAATACCACTGCTGGGTATATACCCAGCAGAACTGAAAACAAGGACACAAACGGATATATGTACACCAATGTTCATAGCAGCATTGTTCACTATTGCCAAAAGTTGGAATCAACCCAAATGCCCATCAACAGATGAGTGGATCAATAAAATGTGGTATATACACACAATGGAATACTACTCGGCTGTAAGAACAAACACACTACAAATACATGTGATAACATGGATGAATCTTGAGAACCTTATGTTGAGTGAAGCAACCCAGACATTGAAGGACAAATACTACATGACCTCAATGATATGAAATAACCAAGCTGCCCTAGATAGCAAGAGACTGAACGATAGGCTTACAGGAAATCGGAGGGTGGAGGAAGGATATGAGCCGATGTCTGCGGGGGTGCAATTTAAGACGAGATGGTGGTAAGTATGAACACAAAGAAGAGATAAAATGGGGGCAAGGGGTTACCTTTGGTTGGGGCTTTACGGGTTTGAGGGTGGCTGGGGAGGGACGGTTGGGTAACGGTGCCCAAAAGTGGGGGGAGGGAGGGCTGGCATACGAACACAGGAGAGGGACAGGAGGTGGTGGAGAGTAAAATGCCGAGAAAATCATAACAAAATATAATAAAGAGGGTTACCTGTTTAGAATGCTCGGAGGGGAGGGTCTGATGCAGGACGGGCTCCTGGGGAATGTCTAAATGCTCATTCTGCCAGAGTGGGTGACACCATGGGGTAGAATCCCAAGTAGTGAGAGTGGGGGTGGACCCACATCCTGGGGAGGACTGATGCCACCAAATAGAGGGAACTCTATCCCTCGAGAGAAAGGGTGGCTCCCAGGGCATTGGGGCAGTTGAGCAGGTTAGGCCCTGAACACTATTCCATCTATCTCTGGCAGTGGCTCCTCAGGAAACGGAGGTTGGCTGTCACTGTGGGCACCAAGGTGGAAGGGAAAATGGACGCTAAATGTGTGGAACCAAAGTAAATGGGGGGCAAGAGAGGAGTTTCTTGAGAGTACACAAGGATGGATATAAAACATGTAATATTACACCATAACATATAGGAGATGATAGACTGATAATGTAAACCATAATGTAAAACATAGGATAACTAAAAATGTAAAGAACTGTGTATCCTAAAGTATGCACCATAATGTAAGCACAGATATTACCTTGTTAGAAAGCTAATATCTCAGACTCTGTACATCACTTTAAGTAAATATGATGTGAATAGGGTGTAAGAGTATCGCTGTGGAAGGGAAAAGGTTATGTGATGGATGTATGGGAGTGCTGTATATTGTATATATGCATTGCTGTGGTCTAGGACTCCTATGAAGAAATGCTGAATAATTAGGGGGGGGGAAAAAAAAAGGATAGGATGTGGAAATTTTTTCAAGTCAACATTCTTTATCTAAGTTCTTTATTTAACTTTATCCAAGTTCTTTATCTATCCTTTAAACCCATCGCTATATGCCATTCCCTAGTAAGGGACCATGACATTATATTGGGCCTCAAATTTCGGGGAGTTCTGGATCACAGAGTGTTTCAACAATGGCAAAGGAGGAATACTGGTATGGGATACCAATGACAGGTGATATATGGCTGACAGGGAGCTATACAGAACATATGTCCAGGGTGCATGGTAATGATTGGATATACTCATGGTGGCAACAATTGGAAACCACAGCAGGGGGGGTACTGGGTTCCTGGCCAGTGGTGCTCTGTCGTGGTCCCTAGGGGAGCAGCGACAGTCTCCCAGGTACAGCGGCGGGGACCGGGAGGGAGTGAGGGTTCAACGGTGAGCCCCTGATGCTAATGACTATGCTTGTGAGCTGATAAACCTAAAATAAGAACAAGGCCTAGAGCAACATTGTGCCTGGGAATTTCCTCCTGTCAGCCTTCATGTTACTCAAATGTGGCCAGTCTCGAAGCCAAACTCAGCATGTAAATGCAATGCCTTCCCTCCAGCGTGGGACATGACACCCGGGGATGAGCCTCCCTGGCAACGAGGGACCACTATCAAATACCAACTGATGATGCAACTGGAAAAGGACCTTATACGGAAGGTTCAATGCGGATCAGCAGAATATCCATGTCTACATAAAATACCATGACTTTAAAATGCTGTTTGACCTAAAGTAAGGGGGAAATGGAAAGGAGAAATGAGTTTATATGGCTACGAGTTTCTAAAAAAGAGTCTGGAGGCTGGCAGAAGGATTGCCCTCATGCACAACTGAGCAGAGTCAGAGAGACAGATAAAGCAGATACAACCCCCAGATAATGGTTCCTTTGAAGGCTAAAGAGACCCATGAGAGTTATGGTCATGGCCGATGGGGTTAACTATCAGGGCAGATGGCCCCTCTTTGGAAATGGTGTTTATGTGTGATGAATCTGGACTCAGATGGGATCTCCCTTCATAAGTCTTTCATGCTAATGTGCTGGAGGTGCAGTTAACGTGGGGGTTTAAGATATATTTAGGGGATTTGAATCTCTGGACCGACAATGTGATAGCCAGGTCCTGAGCCTCAACAGACTCCAGCACCTACAATCTGATTTATTGGACTTACCACACTCAGCTAAGATGGAGTTGAAGAAGGACAATCACCACACCATGGAGCCTAGAGTGATTACAACTGAAAATGGGAGGACTGCATCCAGCATCCATGTGGAATCTGAGCCTCCTCTTGACATAGAGGTGCAATGGACACAACCAATCCAATGTCCACATAGAAGAGGTGGCATGGAATTGGGAAAAGTGGACATGGTGGACGATGGGTATGGGGAAGGGCAGGAGGAGATGAGAGGTGGAGGCGTCTTTGGGACATGGAGCTGCCCTGGATGGTGCCTCAGAGGTAATCACCGGACATTGTAAATCCTCATAGGGCCCACTGGATGGAATGGAGGAGAGTGGGGGCCATGATGTGGACCATTGTCTATGAGGTGCAGAGATGCCCAAAGATGTACTTACCAAATCCAATGGATGTGTCATGATGATGGAAACGAGTGTTGTTGGGGGGGGAGAGGGGGGGTGGGGGGGTGGGGATGAATGGGACCTCATATATATATTTTTAATGTAACATTATTACAAAGTCAATAAAAAAAATTAATTAAAAAAAAAGAAAAAAAAACTTCATAACCATAAATACACACATTAAAAAAGAAGAAAGAGGTGAAATTGGAGACCTAACTGCACACTTGGAGAAATCAGTAAAAAAAAAATAAGCCAAAACAACAAAATAACAAAGGAAGTTTAAAAAAAAAATAAAAAAGATCAAAGCAAAACTAAATGAAAGAAAAAATAAGGGAGAACTAGAAAAATATGCAAAAAAAAAAAGAGCTGGTTCTTTGAATAGATGAATTAAATTGACAAACCCTTAGTTAGACAAACAGAAAAAAAGAGAGAAGATGCAAATACACATAAAAGGGAATATCACCACTGACTCCACAGAAATAAAGAGTATCATAAGGGGACATTTTGAAAACCATACACCAACAGGAAGGAAAATTTAGAGAAAAGGACAAATTCCTAGAAACACATAAGCAGCCTACATTGATGAAGGAAGAAATTGATGACCTCAACAAACCAATCACAAGTAAAGAGGTAGAATCAGTCATTAAAAACCTCCCAAATAAGAAGATCCCTGAGCAAGACAGCTTCACAGGTGAATTCTACCAAGCATCCCAGAGAGAGCTAACACCAATCTTGCTTTAAATCTTCCAAAAAAACTGAAATAGAAGGAAGATTGCCTAACTCATTCTATGAAGCCAACATTGCCTTTATACCAAAGATAAATAAAGACACCAGAAGAAAGGAAAATTACAGACCAATCTCTCTAATGAACCTAGATGTTAAACCTCAAGAAAAAACCCAAATGCCCAGCAACAGACGAGTGGATCAATAAAATGTGGTATATACACACAATGGAATACTACTCGGCTGTAAGAACAAATACGCTACAAACACACGTGATAACATGGCTGAATATTGATAACCTTATGTTGAGTGAAGCAACCCAGGCGTTGAAGGACAAATACTACATGACCTCAATGATATGAAATAAGCAAGCTGCCTCAGAGAGCTAGAGACTGGAAAATAGGCTTACAGGAAATCAGGGGGTGGAGGAAGGATGTGAGCCGACGTCTGCAGGGGTGGAATCTATGTTGAGCTGGCGGTAAGTATGAGCACAAAGAAGAGATAAAATGGGGGCAAGGGGTTGCCTTTGGGTGGGGCTTTGCGGGTTTGAGGGCGGTTGGGGATGGGCGGATGGGTAATAGTGCCCACAAAATTAGGGGGAGGGAGGGGCAACATACAAACATAGGAGAGTGTCAGGTGTTGGTTGAGAGTAAAATGCTGAGAAAATCGTACCAAATATAATTAGGAGGGTTACCTGTTTAGGATGCTCGGAGGGGATGGTCTGATGCGGGACGGACTCCTGGGGAATGTCTGAATGCTCATTTTTCCAGGGTGGGTTGTACCATTGGGTAGAGACCCAAGAAGTGAGAGTTGGGGTGGACCCACATCCTGGGGAGGACTAATGCCATCAAATAGAGGGAACTGTATCTCTCAAGAGAAAGGGTGGTTCCCAGGGCATTAGGGCAATTGAGCAAGTCAAGCCCTCAACACTGTTGCAAGTATCTCTGGACGTGGCTTCTCGGGAAATGGAGATTGGCTGTTGCTCTGGGCCCCAAGGGGAGGGGAAAATGGATGTTGAATGGATGGAACCAAGGTAAATGTGGGGGCAAGAGAGGAGTTTTGTGAGAGTACACAAGGATGAATATAAAACATGTAATATTACACCAAAAACATATAGGGGATGACAGACTAATAATGTAAACCATAATGTAAAACATAGGATAACTAAAAAATTTAGAGAACTGTATATCCTAAAGTATGGACCACATTTTAAGGACAGATGTCACCTTGTTTGAAAGCTATTGTTTCGGAGTCTGTACATCAGTTTCAGTAAATATGATATGAATAAGTTAAAAGATTATCGCTGTGGAAGGGAAAAGGTTTTATGGTGGATGTGTGGGAGTACTGTATATTGTATATATGAATTACTGTGATCTAAGACTCTTGTGAAGAGAAGCTCAATAATTAGGAAAAAAGAAAAGAAAAATGTAGAAATTTTTCCAAATCAATATGTACTCTAGATCTAACCTTTAAACTCATCGCTATATTCCATTTTACTAGTAAGGGAACCTGACATTATATTGGGATTCACTTTACAGGAAGTTTTGGATCACAGAGTGGTTCAACAATGGCAGCGGAGGAATACTGGTATGGGATGTTATTGACAGGCTATATATGGTTGACAGGGAGTTATACAGGGCATATGTCCAGGGTACATGGTAATGTTTAGATATACTCATAATGGAAACAAAAACAACAGCTGGGGGGGTACTGGATTCCTGGTCAGGGGGGCTCTGGCGTGGTCCCTAGGGGAGCAGCGGCAGTCCCCCAGGTGCAACAGTAAGAACCAGGAAGGAATGAGGGTCCAACAGTGGGCTCCCGATACTAATGGCTATGCTTGTGAGCCTATACACCTGCAATAAGAACAAGGCCTAGAGCAACATTGTGCCTGGGAGTTTCCTCCTGACGGCCTTCATGTTATTCAAATGTGGCCAGTCTCGAAGCCAAACTCAGCATGTAGATGCAGTGTATTCTCCCCAGTGTGGGACATGACACCTGGGGATGAGCCTCCCTGGCACTGAGGGATCACTACCAAATACCAGCTGAAGATGCAACTAGAAAATGAACTTGAATTAAAGGTTCAAGGCGGATCTGCAGAATATCCCTGTCAACATATAATAACATGACTTAAAAATCCTGTTTGACCTAATGTAAGGGGGAAATGGAAAGGAGAAATGAGTTTATATGACTATGAGTCTCTAAAAAAGAGTCTGGAGTTTGTCAGAAGGATTGCCCTTATGCACACCTGAGCAGAGTCTCAGAGACAGATAAAGTAGAAACAACCCCAGGTATTGGTTCTTTTGAGGGATAAAGAGACCTACGGGTTCTATGGTCATGGTAGATGGGGTTCACTGCCATGTCAGTTGCCCCTTCTTTGGAGCTGGTGTTTCTGTGTGATGGAGCTGGACTCTGATGGGATCTCTTTTCACAAGCCTTTCATGCTACTTTACTGGAATTGTAGTTGGTGCTGGGGTTAAGATATATCTAGGGCATTTGAATCTCTGGACTGACAATATGATAGCCAGGCCCTGAGCCTCAACAGACTTCACCTCCTACACTCTGATTTATTGGACTTACCCCACTCAGCTAACATGGAGTTGAAGAAGGTCAACCACCACACCATGGAGCCTAGAGTGCCTATGACTGAAAGCAGGAGGATTGCATCCAGTATCCATGTGGAATCTAAGCCCCCACTTGACATAGATGTGCAATGGACACAACCAATCCAATGTCCACAGAGAAAATGTGGCATTGGTGTGGGAAGGGTGGCCATGGTGGCTGCTGGGTGAGGGGAATGGGAGGAAGAGATGAGATGGGGAACCGGTTTCGGGAAGTCGAATTGTCCTGGGTGGTGCTTCACGGACAACTACAGGACATTGTAGATCCCCCCAGGGCCCACTGGATGTAATGTGGGAGAGTGTGGGCTATGATGTGGACCATTGACTATGGGGTGCAACGATTCCCAGAGATGTACTTACCAGGTGCAATGGATGTGTCATGATGATGGGAGAGAGTGTTGCTGTGGGGGGAGTGGGGGTTGGGGGTGGTGGGATTGAATGGGACTTCATATTTTTTGAATGTAGTTTTTTTTAAAAAATGAATAAAAAATTTAAAAAAAAAAACCTCAAGAAAATACTTGCTCAGTGTATTCAACAACACATCAAATTATTTATAGAGCATGACCAAGTGGGTTTCTTTCCTGGTATTAAGGATGGTTCAACATAAGAAAATCAACCAATATAATACACCACATAAGGAGACTGAAGGAAAAAATTCACATGATCATATCTATTGATGCAGAAAAAGCATTTGACAAAATACAGCACACTTTCCTGATAAAAACACTGAAAAAGTAGGAATAGAAGGAAACGTTCTGAACATGATAAAGTTATATATGAAAAACTCACAGCTAACATCATTGACAATGGTGAAATACTAAAATCTTCCCCTCTAATGTCAGGAACAAGACAAGGATGCCCACTGTTATCCCTCCTATTTAACATTGTTTTAGAAGTACTTGCTCAAGCACTGAGCAAAGAAAAAGATATAAAAGACGTCCAAATTGGAAAGGAAGAAGTTAAAATTTCACTATTTGAAGGCTACTTGGTCTGATACATAAAAATCCCTGAGAAATCTACAACATTTCTGGACCTCATAAATGAGTTCAGTAAAGTTACAGGTTATAAGCTCAATGCACAAAAACCAGTGGCATGCGTGGCGGGCGGCGGGCGGGGGAGCCGAGCCGAGCCCAGCGGCAGGGTTTCTGTTCTTTGTGGGTTTTTTTGTTGTTGTTGTTGTTGTTTGTTTGTTTGTTTTTTGTTTTTTGTTTTTTTTTAATCCTCTCTTTCTTGTCCCCAATATTCTTCTTATTCTATTTTATCTTAACAATACAATAGGTCCTGCAGGAAACACCTCACATTTGCTGGGTTTCCTCATCCTCCACTGCCTCATTTCTCTGTGAAGAGATTTAGCCTATCTACACTATCCCCTTTCCCCTACAACTTGATATCCTCCACCATCTGCTATCTCTCCTATATTCCACCTCCCTTTCTTTGATCCACAAAGTGTCTAACTCTTAATTTCTAATACCTTTGTTTAGTTTTCCATCTGGTATTCATCCCTGAAACTATTACCTTTCTTTTCTCGTTCCCTCTCTCATGAAAACAATAGCTTCTTAGTACGTACCATATTCCTCCCATATTCAGTCATCTACCTCATTATAGGTACTTTCCTACTACTATAACTCTACACAATTTACATGATCTAACCTCCATCCTCCCAGAACTCATATTGTTGCTTTGTTAACATATATCACCAATACTACTTCACACTTTTTCCTTCCTTACACAATTGCCTTTCCCCAGCACTAATACTTTCCTTTAAAGTGAGCTTAACCAGCAAAAAGAAATTGGAATAAGAAGAACAAAGTGACAAAGAGAAGATATAACACTTACGCAAAAACAACAGCTAGTTAAATCTCCAAGACTAGACAAAGAAGCTAAGGAACTGATTAAACCTGTCAAGAAAAAATGATGGCAAGACAACAACAAAAATCTACAAACCAAACAAGTAATCAGGAAAACATGGCTGAATCCAATCAACAAACTAAAAATCAGGAGCAGGACTTAGGCACAAGCAATGAAAGATCTCAAAACATTTATCACCGACAAATTTGATGAAGTAATGAAAGAGGTTAACAACATGAAGACAACACTTGGAGGGGAAATTGCAGACGTGCAAAAAAATAATAGATATGATGGAAATGAACACCACAATTCAAGAATTCAAAAATACATTTGCAGCAAATATCAGCAGACTAGAAGAGGCAGAACAGAGAATTAGTGATGTGGAAGACAGTGCATTGGAAATCAAACAGATAGTAGAAGGGGTCAATAAAAAGGTAGAAAAAATCCATATAGGACTTAGGGACCTGAATGATAACGCAAAACACTCAAACATACATATTATAGGCATCCCAGAAGGAGAAGAGAAGGGAAAGGGGTCAGAAGGAGTGTTGCAGGAAATAATGGCTGAAAACTTCCCAAATCTACTGAAAGAGACAGATGTACATATCCAAGAAGCACAGCGCACTCCACTGGTCATAAACCCCAACAGGCCCACCCCAAGACATATACTTGTCAAATTATCCAAAGCTCAAGACAAAGAGAAAATTCTAAAAGCAGCAAGAGAAAAGAAAACCATCACATACAAGGGAAACTCCATAAGATTAAGTGCTAATTCCTCATCTGAAATGATGGAGGCAAGAAGGCAGAGGTATAATATAGTCAAGGTACTAAAGGAAAACAATTTCCAACCAAGAATACTCTATCCAGGTAAACTAGCATTCAAAAATGATGGAGAGTTGAAAATATTCACAGATAAACAGAAACTGAAATAGTATATCAACAAGAAACCTCCCCTTCAAGAAATTCCAAAGGGAGTTCTGCAGGAAGAAAGGAAAAACAGGACAGTCAGAGATGGAGGAGAGTGTAAGAGCAACAAAAAAGACAAAAATAGAAGGGGAAAATAAAATAATACAAACAAAATATAACAAACACAAATCCAACCAAAATATGGCTACTATAAATAATTCTCTGAATGTAATAACACTGAATGTCAATGGATTAAACTCACCTATCAAAAGATTCACACTGGGACACTGGATAAGGAAATATGACCATCTATATGCTGCCTACAAGAGACACATCTTAGACCCAGAGACTCATGGAGTTGAAAGTGAATGGCTGAAAAACAATCATACAAGCAAACACCAATCAAAAAAAGGCAGGAGTAGCTATATTAATATCAGACAAAATAGACTTTAAAGGCGAAACAATTGTGAGAGACAAAGAAGGATACTATATTTTAGTGAAAGGGACAATCTGTCAAGAAGATCGAACAATCATAAATATTTATGCTCCTAACAAGGGTGCCCCTAAATATGTGAGACAAACGCTGGATAAACTAAGTGAAAAATAGATGCACCTACAATTATAGTGGGGGATTTTAATACACCACTATCAACTCTGGACAGAACATCTCAAAAGAGAATCACTAAAGAAACAAAATATTTGAACAGTATATTAGAAGAGCTGGATCTAATAGACATATATAGATCATTACACCCAAACACAGCAGGATATACATTTTTTTCAAGTGCCATGGAACATTCTCCAAGATAGACCATATGCAAGGCCACAAAGAAAGGCTTAATGAATTCAGAAAGATCGAAATCATACAAAACAATTTCTCTGACCACAGTGGAGTAAAGCTGGAAATTTGCAAGGGACAGAGGCCCAGACTTCACACCACAATTTGGAAATTAAACAGCACACTCTTAGAAAAACAGTGGGTCAAAGAGGAAATCTCAAAAGAAAGGAATGACTACCTTGAAACAAATGATAATGATAGCACAACATACCAAAATTTATGGGATGCAGCAAAAGTGGTACTGAGAGGGAAATTTATAGCCATAAATTCACATATCAAAAAAGAAGAAAGAGCAAAATTGAAGAACTAACCACTTTTGACGGAATTACAAAAACAACAACAAAGAAACCCAACAGGAAGAAGAAGGAAGGAAATAATAAAAATAAGAGCAGAAATAAATGAAATAGAAAATAAGAAAGCACTTGAAAAAATAAACAAGACCAAGAGCTGGTTTTTTGAGAAGATCAACAAAATTGACAAACCTTTAGCGAGACTAACAAAGAAAAAAAGAGAAAGATGCAAATACACAAAATAAGAAATGAGAAAGGTGATATCACCACTGATCCCACAGAAATAAAGACTATCATAAGAGGATACTTTGAAAAACTATATTCCAACAAAAATGACAATTTAGAGGAAATGAACAAATTCCTATAAACACATAAGCAGCCCATATTGACGAAAGAAGAAATTGATGATCTTAACAAACCAATCACAAGCAAAGAGATAGAATAAATCATTAAAAATCTCCCAACTAAGAAGAGCCCAGGGCCAGATGGCTTCACAGGTGAATTTTACAAAACATTCCATAAAGAACTAACACCAATCCTATTGAAACTATTCCAAAAAATTGAAACAGAAGGAACATTGCCAAACTCCTTTTATGATGCCAAAATTATCCTAGTATCAAAGCCAAACAAAGACACCACAAGAAAGGAAAATTACAGACCAATTTCTCTAATGAACCTAGATGCAAAAATACTTAACAAAATACTTGCTAATCGTATTCAACAATACATTAAACGAATTATACACCATGACCAAGTGGGATTTATTCCAGGTATGCAAGGATGGTTCAACATAAGAAAATCAATCAATGTGATACACCATATAAACAGATTGAAGGAAAAAAATCACATGATTATATCTATAGATGCAGAAAAGGCATTTGACAAAATACAGCACCCCTTCTTGATAAAAACACTCCAAAAAATCGGAATACAAGGAAACTTTTTGAACATGATAAAGAGTATATATGAAAAAACTACAGCCAACATTGTTTACAATGGCGAAATCCTGAAATCCTTCCCTCTAAACTCAGGAACAAGATAAGGATGCCCATTGTCTCTGCTCCTATTTAACATTGTCTTGGAAGTACTTGCTCAAGCACTGAGGCAAGAACCAGATATAAAAGGCACTCAAATTGGAAGGGAAGAAGTCAAAATTTCATTATTTGCAGATGACATGATTCTATACATAGAAAACCCTGAGAGATCTACAACAAAGCTGCTAGAACTCATAAATGAGTTCAGCAAAGTCGCAGGTTATAAGATCAATGTGCAAAAATCAGTAGCATTTCTGTACACCAATAATGAGCAAGATCAGGAGGAAATCAAGAAACAAATACCATTCACAATAGTAAGTAAATAAATCAAATACTTAGGAATAAATTTAACTAAAGAGGTAAAAAACTTATACACTGAGAACTATACAAGACTGTTCAAGGAAATCAAAGAAGACCTAAATAAGTGGAAGAATATTCCTTGTTCATGGATAGGAAGACTGAATATTATTAAGATGTCTATCCTACCAAAACTGATCTACACATTCAATGCAATCCCAATAAAAATCAACACAGCCTTCTTTAAGGAACTAGAAAAACTAACTATGAAATTTATTTGGAAATGAAAGAGGCCCCGAATAGCCAAAGACATATTGAAAAAGAAAAACGAAATAGGAAGAATCACACTTCCTGACTTCAAAACATACTACAAAGCTACAGTAGTGAAAACAGCATGGTATTGGCATAAGGAGAGACACACAGACCAATGGAATCGAATTGAAAGTTCAGATATAGAACCTCAAGTATATAGCCATATAATATTCGATAAAGCCACCAAACCCTCTCAACTAGGAGAGAATGGCCTATTCAACAAATGGTGCCTGGAGAACTGGATAGCCATATGTAGAAGAATGAAAGAGGATTACCATCTCACACCTTATACAAAGATCAACTCAAGATGGATCAAAGACCTAAATATAAGAGCCAAGACCATAAAGATCTTGGAAAGCAGTGTAGGGAAACATCTACAGGACCTTGTAATAGGAAATGGCTTCATGAATATCACACCAAAAGCACGAGCAGCAAAAGAACAAATAGATAAATGGGACTTCCTCAAAATTAAAGCCTTCTGCACCTCAAAGGATTTTGTCAAGAAAGTAAAAAGGGAACCCACACAATGGGAGAAAATATTTGGCAACCATATATCTGATAAGAGACTTATATCTTGCATATATAAAGAACTCATATATCTTGAAAACAAAAAGATAAACAACCCATTTAAAAAATGGGAAAAAGATTTAAACAGACACTTCTCCAAAGAAGAAATACAAATGGCTAAAAAGCACATGAAAAAATGCTCCAAATCTCTAGGTATCAGGGAAATGCAAATCAAAACTACAATGAGATACCATCTTACTCCCATAAGATTGGCAGCTATGAAAAAAACAGAAGAATACAAATGCTGGAGAGGATGTAAAGAAATGGGAACACTCATCCACTGCTGGTGGGAATGCAGAAGGATCCAACCATTCTGGAGGACAGTTTGTCAGTTTCTCAAAAAACTAACCATAGATTTGCCATATGACCCAGCAATACCACTGCTGGGTATATACCCATCAGAACTGAAAATAAGGACACAAACCGATACATGTACACCAATGTTCATAGCAGCATTGTTCACTATTGCCAAAAGTTGGAATCAATCCAAATGTCCATCAACAGACGAGTGGATCAATAAAATGTGGTATATACACACAATGGAATACTACTCGGCTGTAAGAACAAATACACTACAATGACACGTGATAACATGGATGAACCTTGAGAATCTTATGTTGAGTGAAGCAACCCAGGCATTGAAGGACAAATACTACATGACCTCAATGATATGAAATAAGCAAACTGCCTCAGAGAGCTAGAGTGTGGAAAAGAGGCTTACAGGAAATTGGCGGGTGGAGGAAGGATGTGAGTTAATGTCTGCAGGGGTGGAATCTGTGATGAGCTGGTGGTAAGTATGAGCACAAAATAGGGACAAAATGGGGGCAAGGGGTTGCCTTCGGATGGGGCTTTGTGGGTTGGAGGGGGGCTGGGGATGGGCAGAGGAGTAATATTATCCAAAAAATGGGGGGAGGGAGGCGCAACATACGAACATGGGAGAGTGTCAGGTGTTCGTTGAGAACAAAATGTTGAGAAACTCGTATCAAAGTATAAGTAGGAGGGTTACCTGTTTAGGATGCTCAGGGGGTATGGTCTGATGCGGGATGGACTCCGGGGGAATAGCTGAAGGCTCATTTTGCCAAGGTGGGTTGTACCATTGGGAAGAGACCCAAGAAGTGAGAGTTGGGGTGGACCCACATCCTGGAGAAGACTAATGCCATCAAATAGAGAGAACTGTATCTCTCATGAGAAAGGATGGCTCCCAGGGCAACAGGGCAGTTGAGAAAGTCAGGCCCTGAATACTGCTGCAAGTATCTCTGGACATGGCTTCTTGGTAAATGGAGATTGGCTGGTGTTGTCGGCTCCAAGGGGAGGGGAAAATGGATGTGGAATGGATGGAACCAAGGTAAATATGGGGGCAAGAGATGAGTTTTGTGAGAGTACACGAGGATGAATATAAAACATGTAATATTACACCAAAAACATATAGGGGACGACAGACTAATATTGTAAACCATAAGACAAAACATAGGATATATAAAAAATTTAGAAAACTGTACAACCTAAAGTGTGGACCACATAGTAAGTACAGATGTCACCTTGTTTGAAAGCTATTGTCTCGGAATCTCTGCATCAGTTTCAGGAAATATGATATGAATAAGTTAAAACATTATCGCTGCAGAAGGGAAAAGGTTTTATGGTGGATCTGGGGAAGTACTGTATATTGTATATATGAATTTTGGTGATCTAAGACTCTTGTGAAGCTGACAATATGTTGGGATTCACTTTACAGGAAGTGTTGGACCACAGAGTGGTTCAACAATGGCAGCAGAGGAATACTGATATAGGATGTTATTGACAGGATATATAGGGTTGACAGGGATTTATACAGGGCATATGCCCAGGGTATATAGTAATGTCTAGATATACTCATAGTGGAAACAATTAAAAACAACAGCTGGGGGGGTACTGGGCCCCTGGCTGGGGGTCACTGTCGTGGACCCTGGAGGAGCAGCGGCAGTCCCCCAGGTGCAACGGCAAGAACCAGGAAGGAAGGAGGGTCCAACAGTGGGCTCCTGATACTAATGACTATGCTTTTGAGCCTGTACACCTGCAATAAGAACAAGGCCTAGAGTAGCACTGTGCCTGGGAGTTTCCTCCTGACAGCCTTCATGTTACTCAAATGTGGCCACTCTCACAGCCAAATTCAGCATGTAGATGCAGTGCATTCCCCCCAGCGAGGGACATGACACCTGAGGATGAGCCTCCCTGGCACCAAAGGACCACTACCACATACCAGATGAAGATACAACTAGAAAATGACCTTGAATTAAAGGTTCAATACGGATCAGCAGAATATCCCTGTCTACATATAATAACATGACTTCAAAATGCTGATTGACCTAATGTAAGGGGGAAATGGAAAGGAGAAATGAGATTATAAGGCTATGAGTCTCTAAAAAAGAGTCTGGAGGTTATCAGAAGGAATGCCCTTATGCACAACTGAGCAGAGTCTGAGAGACAGATAAAGTAGATACAACCCCAGGTATTGGTTCTTTTGAGGGATAAAGAGACCCACGGGTTCTATGGTCATGGCAGATGGGGTTCACTGCCATGGCAGATGGCCCTTCTTTGGAGCTGGTGTTTCTGCGTGATGGAATTGGACTCAGAGGGGATCTCTTTTCACAAGACTTCCATGCTACTTTATTGGAATTGTAGTAGGTGCTGGGGTTTAAGATATATGTAGGGGATTTGAATCTCTGGACTGATAATATGACACCCAGGCCCAGAGCCTCAACAGACTTCAGCCCCTACACTTTGATTTATTGGACTTACCCCACTCAGCTAACATGGAGTTGAAGAAGGTCAACCACCACACCATGGAGCCTAGAGTGTCTACAACTGAAAGCAGGAGGAGTGCATCCAGTATCCATATGGAATCTAAGCCCACACTTGACATAGATGAGCAATGGACACAACCAATCCAATGTCCACAGAGAAAATGTGGAATGGGTGTGGGAAGGGTAGCCATGGTAGCTGCTGGGTTTGGGGAATGGGAGGAAGAGATGAGATGTGGTGCCGGTTTCGGGACATCAAGTTGTCCTGGGTGGTGCTTCACGGACAATTACGGGACATTGTAGATCCCCCCAGGGCCCACTGGATGGAACGTGGGAGAGTGTGGGCTATGATGTGGACCATTGACTATGGGGTGCAGTGATGCTCAGAGATGTACTTACCAGTGGATGTGTCATGATGATGGGATGTGTCACGATGATGGGAGCAAGAGTTGCTGTGGGGGGAGTGGGGGGTGGGGGCGGTGGGGTTAAATGGGACCTCATATTTTTTTAATGTAATTTTTAATAATAAATAAATAATTTTAAAAAAAACCAGTGGCATGGTTGTGTACCAATAATGAGCCACCTGAGGAGAAATTAAAGAGAAACATCCCATTCATAAAAGCAACAAAAAGACTCAAATACCTAGGAATTAATTTAACTAAAGTATTTACTGATAAATAAAGGAAAATTCTGTTTTCATGGATGGGAAGACTAATCATCATTAAGATGCCTATCCTACATAAACTAATCTACAGATTTAATGCAATCCCAATAAAACATCTACAGAGCTTTTTTTTACCAAATTGTAAAAACTATGAAATTTATTTGAAAGAGCAAGAGGCCCTGAACAGTCATAGACATATTGAAAAGGAAAAATGAAATTGGAGGAATCACATTACTGACTTAACAACATACTACGAAGCTATAGTGGTCCAAATGGCATGGTATTGGCACAAAGATAGATATAGTGACCAATGCACCTGAATTGAGAGTTCTGATCTAGATCCTCACACATATCATGTGATATTCGACAAGGCCACCAAACCCACTTGACTGGGAGAGAATGGCCTCTTCAACAAATGGTGCTTGGAGAACTGAATATCCATATGCAAAACAAGGAGACAGGAACACCATCTCACACCTTAAAAACAACTCAATATGCATCAAATATCTAAATATAAGAGCCAAGACCATAAAGACCTTGGAAAATAATGTAGGAAAGCATCTACAAGGTCTTATAATAGGAAATGGTTTCATTAAATTCACACTCAAAGCACAAGCAGTGAAAGAAAAAAATAGATAAATAGGACCTCATCAAAATTAAAAAAAAAAAATCGCACCTCCAAGGAGTTTGTTAAGAAAGTGAAAAGACAGCATACCCAGGTGGAGAAAATATTTGATAACCATATATCTGATGGGAGCCTAATATCCAGCATTTTTAAAGAAATCCTACATCTCAAGAACAAAAAGTCAAACCATTTAAAAAATGGGCAAGAGATTTGAACAGATACTGTTCCAAAGAAGAGATACAAATGGCTAGAAAGCATTTTAAAAGATGCTAAACATGACTAGCTATTAGGGAAATGAAAATCAAAACTACTGGTAGCTATTTAAAAAACAGAGGACTAAAAGTTTGGAGAGGATGTGGAGGAATGGGAACACTCATCTACCGCTAGTGGGATGTAGAAGGAGCTGGCCATTGTGGAGGGTACTTTGGTTGTTCCTCAAAAAACTAACTGTAGATCTGCCATATGATCCAGCAATTCCACTGCAGGGTACATACCCAGAAGAACTGAAAGCAAGAACATGAGCAGATATAAGAACACCAGTGTTCATTCCTACATTATTCACTATCGCCAAAAGTTGGAATCAACCCAAATGCCCATCAACAGAAGAACTGAAAACAAAATGTGGTATATATACACAATTGCATATAACACAGCTGTAAGAAGGAATACAATACTAACTCATGGGATAACGTGGATGAATCTTGAGGACCTTATGATAAGTGAGGCAAGACAGGTATTGAAGGACCAATATTACATAACTGAATTAAGCAAATCAAGCAGACTCAGAGAACTAGAGTCTGAAGACAGAATTACAGGAAATAGAAAGGGAGAAGAAGGTTGTGACCCATCCCCCAAGAGACAAAATCTATGATAAGGTGGAAGTGAGTAGTTGTGCAGTGAAGGGCTATGACAGGCGTGTATGGACAGTATTCAGTTGGGTGGTGCAAGTTCGACAGGGGGTAGGATTCGGAGGGTGGGTTAGACCGTCCATGGAAATGGCATAGGGTTGGGAGAGGGAGCAGAGGAACACTGGGAATTGGTGGATATGTGGTTCAAATTACAATGTTAGGAAAGTTCTTTTGGCAATATGACAAGGGAGGGTTATTGGTTTAGGGAAATGGATTAGGGTGCATCCAGGACAGGGTGCACCTGGGGCAGTCTTCTAGAGAATGTGTAAGCAATCACTTTGTCATATTGTGTTGGATCAGTGGGTGGAGACCCACATAATGAGTGGGAATTAGTTGGACTCCCATCCTGGGGAGGCCCATTATGTTCTCAGAGTGGTGGGTGTCTCTCAAGAGCATGTGCAGTTCGTAATAGGGGAGGTCAGACCAGTGTATCAAGCCTCCAGACAAAGCAAGTAACTATGAATTTTGTCCTTCAAGGAGTGAAGCCTGATGGTCGCCATGGGCCCCGAGGGAATGGGGAGGGAGAACAGGGTAGTTGGAAGAGAAGATATTTAGGGGCAATGGAAGAATTCTGCACATTTGTGCGATGATGGTTACAGGCCATATTGAATTTCATAAAAAGTTTATGGAAGTGTGTGGTCTAGAGTGTAGACCATAATGTAAGCCATTGACCATGATTAGTGGCTATGTTTCAATATTTGTACATCAGTTGTAACAAATGTACCATCCACATATAAAAAGGTTATTGATATGCGAAAGGGGAAAGGGTGAGGATGTTGAGTACAGAGGAGTCCCCTGTGTTCTGTGTGTGACTTTACTCTGTTCCAAAACTTCTTTGAACACAAAATGAAAAAAAGTAAGACACCTGGGGAAGAAATGAAAGAAAATGTCACTGTACATACATGACAACAGAAATTATAATGATGAAATGCAAAACAAAAAATTAAAATTGTTCATGTTTTTTAACTATCCCAATTTTTATTTTAATTTACTTTTAGGTTTTCTAAATTATGATGTAGTTTATTTTTGATGTTTAAACCTATCACTACTATTTCACCTTCCTATTAATTTTATTTGGTGATATTCCTGGCTTCATTTTTGAAGAAGTTTTGGACCACAGGAGGGTTACAACTGTGACAGGGGAGAATCATTGATGTCGGGTGGCAGTGCTGGGGGATACAGGGAAGGAAGGTCACCTAGGCATACATATAAGGTATATAAAAGTGTTCAAATATTGATGGGGCATTGTCACAGTGGGTGAAGATTCACACAATAACCAAAAGAATATTGAATTTCCATCTTGGGTCTCTCACCTTTGGACCCATCTTCCTGCCTTCTGTGCCTTGCTGTTGCTGTTTTCCCCTGCCGTGGTCAGCATGCAAGTAAAACCTGGGCATTTATAATCTACAATGTGGAACAGTAATCTGTAATTTGATCTGCTTTATCACTTTTCAGCCCCTTCCTCTCTACCTGGGACCCATGATCTGTTATTCTACCATTTCTCTTCCCTCCCTACCTTAATAAAGTACTGGCCTAACTCAAAAAAATAAAAGTGAAATAAGAAAAGAATTCCCATCCTGGGAAGTTCTTCCATACTCTCCAATGGAACAGCAACAATCCCCCAAGTGCAGGACAATGACTAGTGAAGAAAGACGGTCCACTGATGGGCCCTTGATATTGATGATTATGATTATGAAACTTTACTCTTGAATTTGAAACTTAGCCTAGTGCTGCAGGGTGCCTAGGAGTTACCTCCTGAGAGCCTCCATGTTGCTCAAACATGACCTCCTTCTAAGCCAAACTCATCATATAAATGCATTGCATTCCCCCTAGCATGGGACATGACTCCTGGGAATGAGCCTCCCTCATATCAAGGGAGTACTACCAAGCACCAAAAAGGAATGCAAACTGGAAAAAGACCTTGAATAAAAGGAGAAAGTGTAATGACAAACGAATTTATATAACTAAGAGACATCAAGTGAGTTGGGAGGTCATCTCAGAGTAACACTTTTGCATGTAAGTAGGATCTCATAGACTGCCAAAGTAGATACTACGCCAAGTGGGACTTGGACTTGTCCTGAAGGATATTGCAATGACAGATACAGGCCATTATATACCCTGCCACGACCTACAGAATTGAGTGGGAGAGAGTGTAAAATACATTGTAAACTATAACCCATGCTTAATGGCAATGCTCCAAATGTGTTCATCAATTGCAATAAACATACCACAGTAATGAAAAAAGTTGCTAATGTAGGAAAGGATGGGAGATGTATGGATTGACGTATATGGGAATCCTATATATATTTTGTGTAAAATTTTGTGTAATCTAAGTATCTTTTTAAAAAATTAAAAATATGTATTTGAAAAAATAAAAGAAATCAGACCAATATGTCAATCCCTCAATATTATTGCAGCTAATTAGGAATCTTATTCTTCAAAAATTAAAACTTAGTGCTGACCATAGGTTCTGAGGGGAGGAGTAGAGAAGAATAGAGTAAATGGAACATAAGGCATTTTTAAGGCATTAGAATTGTCCTGCATGATCTTGCAATGATGGATACAGGCCAGTTTAAATTTCACAAAAACCTATAGAGATATATGGTCCAAAGTGTAAACCATAATGTGAACTATTGACCAGGGTTAGTATCAATGCTTCAATATTTGTGCATCAATTGTAACAAATGTAACATCTGCATGTAAAATATTATTAATAGGGGGGAGTGGAAAGGAGGAGGCATTGGGTATGTGGGAATCCCCTATATTTTCTATGTGACTTTTCTATAAAAATCCTTCTTTGAATATAATTTTTTTAAATGAGACACTGTGTGACTATACAGAAGAAAATGTCACAGTGCATGCAAGACAACAGATCTTACAGTGATGAAAGGCAGTGTTAAAAAAGTTTTATGGCAAGATGGCTTCTGAGTGAATGCACCTCACAGTCTCTCCTGCAAGGAGGCGGCAGAGTGGGGTTGGAGTCTTGCCAAAGTGGGCTGTTTTGGGAGCTTGCAAGGCAGGAGGTGTGTGGATGTGGATTTGGAGAGACAGTGACAGAGGTAGTGCTTGCTAAAGGTAGAACTGTGGGTTGCAAGTACGGAGGTAAGAGGCTGTGGGAAGGTGGGACCCCTCCCCCTAGGGCTGGCTGCAGCAGTGTTCCCTGAGAACTGTCTGTGGAGCTTGTGATTGCTAGATGCGTGGTCTCAGGACCATGTTCCCTAAGCCCCTGCAGCCCACATTCCACAGACACACATACCCTGCGTCTGCAGTGTGCTGGACTACCCATTCCCCAGTTCAGCACTCCCAGAGGTCGGGGATGGCCCTAGCCCTCTGGTTTTGGACTGACTCCTTGAGTAGGTGGGATTCAGTGGGAGGTGAAATAGTCGGGCCAGGTGAGTACAGGTTCAATTTTCTGGTCACCACCCTTTTACATTTTTAAATTTTTAAATTTTGTGTTTGTGCTTGGAGGAGCGTACTGCCTGGTTTGGCGACAGCCTGGGAAGAAAGGAGTGGTGAATCTACTGAGAAAGCCCAATTCACCTAATTACCCTGAGATAGGAAACTTGGTCTGGGAGAAGGTAGAGTAAAAAAAACAACCAGTGCTCTTAAAGCACACCTAAAGGAGAGGGACTGTAGGAGGTGTTTTCTAAGCTTCCAGTAACATACTTGAGGTTCCCAAGTGAGGTGTGGGTGCTCTCTCTCCCTGAAAATTAAAAGTCCTTGTTTTCTCTGTGGAGGTGATTCAACAAGGACCCACTTGAATCTCCTACTGGACCTCTCAGGCAGTTTTCCTGCTACCTGGGAGAGAGAGAAATGAGGACGGGAGAAAGGGGGAATGTCAGATCGCTGAGTGTTTTATTTAACTACAAAGAGGATTCCTTTCTTGAAAATTTGCCTATTATCTTGTTGGTCTGTTTTCCTGTTTTTCCTTCCTCTTTATCACCACAAGGCCTTTTTCTTTCTTTTATCTTTTTTTCTCTATTCTTTTTCTTGCTTACTCCCCCCTTCCTTTAATCCCTTTTTTTCTCTTCTTTTCTTTCTCCTCTTTTTTATACTTTTTGCATTATGTGCTAGAGGGAGCACTTCACATTTGCTATATTTCCTCACCCTCCATTTCCTTTTTTCTCTGTGTATTGATTTTGGCCACCAACACTATCCCGTTTCCTCTATATCTTTCTATCCTTCATCATTTATTGGTTCTCTTACATTGCACCTCTCCTTTTCTGCCTCCCTACTTTTCTGAAATTTTATTTCTAATGCTTGTGGTCTGTTTTCTGTCTTATACTCACTCTTTATATTATTATTCTTTCTTTTATCTTTCCCTCTCTCCTGAACACATTGGCCTTTTAATTCACACTATATTCCTCCCCATATTCAATTTACTGTCTCATTTTACATACTCTACTTTTCTTACTGTTATAACTCTAAACACCTTACATGAGTTCAATATCCATTCTCCTAGATCTCACAAGGTTCCTCTGTTAATATTTACTATCATTACTACTATTATTCATTTCTTTTCTTACTCTTTTTGCTATGTATGGCCCTAATATTTTCCTTCAAGTGAACTTAGCCAACGACAAATAAATAGAATTAGAAGAACAACGTGACAAAGAGAAGACTTAACATGCATGCAAAAACAACTAATTAAACTCCAAACTAGACAAAAAAGCTAAGCAACTGATTAAACACATGAAGAAAAAATGATGCCAGACAGGAACAAAAATCTACAAACCAAACAAATAATCAGGAAAACATGCCCCAATTCAATGAACAAACTAAATACCAAGAAGAGGAGCAGAACATCAAACAAGTATTTAAAGCTCTCAAAACATATATTAGGGACCAATTTGATGAAGAGATCAAAGAGGTTAAGAATAGGAAGAAAACACTTGGAGAGAATACAGAAGAAATTGCAGTCATACACAAGAAGATAACTGATATGATGATGAATAGGATAATTCGAGAAATCAAAACCACACTCTCAGCAAATAACAGCAGATTCGAAGAGGCAGAGGAAAGAATTAGTGATGTGAGAGACAGCACATCTGATATCAAACAGATAGTAGAACTGGACGATAAAAAGATAGAAAAAATCCAGCAGGGATTTATGGACCTGAATAACAATGCAAAATGCACAAGCATAAACATTATAGGTATCCCAGAAGGAGAAGAGAAGGGAAAGGAGACAGAAGGGGTGTTGGAGGAAATAATGGCTGAAAACTTCCCAAACCTCTTGAGGGAGATGGAGGTAATTGTCTAGGAAGCACAAAGCACCCCAAACAGCATAAATCCAAACAGGCCTACCTCAAGACGTGTTCTTGTCAAGTTATTCAATGCTCAAGACAAAGAGAAAATACTAAAAGCAGCAAGAGAAAAGAGAACCATCACATACAAAGGAGGTTCCATAAGATTAAGTGCTCATTTCTCATCTGAAACCATGGAAGCAAGAAGTCAGTGGTATGACATAGTCAAGGTTCTAAAAAAAAATTTCCAACCAAGAATACTCTATCCAGCAAAGTTAGCATTTAAAAATGATGGAGCGTTCAAAATATTCACAGAAAAAATGAAACTAAGAAAGTATGCCAACAAGAATCCTGCCCTTCAAGAAATACTGAAGGATGTTCTGCAGGAAGAAAGAAAAAATACAAGAGAGACAGAGTTGAGGACAGTGTAAGAGCAACTAAAAAGACAAAAACAGAAAAATAAAATAAAATAAGACAAACACAAATCCAAAGAAAATTATGACTAATATTGTTGGAGATTTGGACCTGAAGGGTATCAGGAATGAAAGAAAGAGAAAAAGAAGAGTGAAAGAAAGCAAAAGAAGGAAAGAAAAAGAAAGAAAGAACGAGAGAGCTGGGATCAGGGGGTCTGCCAATAGAGACTCATGAGACAACTTTATTGTTTACAAGTTAACTTATAGTCAACTTGTAAATTTATTGTTTACAAGTTACTCATAGTTTAAGGAATTCAAAAACATCTTATCTCAAGGTACAAAGTCTAAGAGTTCTATTAACTGCAAAAGGTATGTGCTCATCTTTTCTTTCAGCCATTAACACCTTCATCCCTTTTGCTGGGAATTCTTAATTACACATTCCTTAGGTTGCAGTTGTAGCCATGGAGCAACACATCCCTCCTTGTGAGGCCACTGTGCCTCAGTTTCCAACAAATATAAATAATTCCTTGAAAGTAATAACATTAATGTCAATGGATTAAACTCACCTGTCAAGAGACTCAGACTGGAAGTTTGGATAAGGAAATATGACCCATCTATATGCTTTCTACAAGAAACACATCTTAGACCCAGGGATTCATGCAGATTGAAAGTGAATGGTTGGAAACAATCTTACAAGCAAACAATAACCAAAAAAGGCAGTAGTAGCTATATTAATGTCAGACAAAATAGACTTTAAATGGGAAACAATTGTGAGAGACAAAGAAGGATATTACATATTAGCGAAAGGGAAAATCTCTCAAGAAAAATGAATTATTATAAATATTTATGCTCCTAACAAAGGCACCTCCAAATATGAGAGGCAAGTACTAGAAAAACTAAGTGAAAGAATAGATGCCTCTACAATTATGGTGGGAGATTTTAATACACCACTATCAACTTTGGACAGGACATCTCAAAAGAGAATCACTAAAGAAACAAAATCTTTGAACAGTATATTAGAGGAGCTGGATCTAATAGACATATACAGATCACACCAAGATATGGAAATTAAACAGTACATTCTTAGAAAAAGAGTGGGTCAAAGAGGAAATCTCAAAAGAATTTATTAACTACCTTGAAACTAATGAAAATGATAACACAACATACCAAACTTATGGAATGCAGCAAAAGCAGTACTGAGAGGGAAATTTATAGCCATAAATTCATACATCAAAAAAGAAGAAAGAGCCAAAATTGAAGAATTAACTGCACATTTGGAGGAATTACTAAAAATAACAACAAAGTAAACCCAGAGGAAGAAGAAAGAAAGAAATAACAAAGATAAGAGCAGAACTAAATGAAATAGAAAATAAGAAAGCACTTGAAAAGATAAATAAAACCAAGGGCTGGTTCTTTGAGAATATCAATAAAATTGACAAACCTTTAGTGAGACTAACAAAGAAAAAAAGAGAAAAGATGCAAATACACAAAATAAGAAATGAGAAAGGAGATATCACCACTGACCCCACAGAAATAAAGACTATCATAAGAGGATACTTTGAAAAACTATATTCCAAGAAAAATGACAATTCAGAGGAAATGGACAAATTCCTAGAAACACATAAGCAGCCTATATTGACGAAAGAAGAAATGGATGACCTCAACAAACCAATCACAATTAAAGAGATAGAATCAGTCATTAAAGACCTCCCAACTAAGAAGAGCCCAGGGTCAGATGGCTTCACAGATGAATTCTACAAAACATTCTGGAAAGAACTAATACCAATCCTGCTGAAACTCTTCCAAACAATCGAAACAGAAGGAACATTACCTAACTCATTCTATGATGCCAACATTACCCTAGTACCAAAGGGAAACAAAGACACCACAAGAAAGGAAAATTACACACCAATTTCTCTTACGAACTTAGACGTAAAAATCCTCCACAAAATACTTGCTAATCGTATTCAACAAAATATTAAATGAATTATACACCAATACTAAGTGGTATTCATTCCAGGTATGCAAGGACGGTTCAACATAAGAAAATCAATCAATGTAATACACCATATAAACAGATTGAAGGAAAAAAATCACGATTATATCTATAGATGCAGAAAAAGCATTTGACAAAATACAACACACTTTTTGATAAAAACACTGCAAAAGATTGGAATACAAGGAAATTTTTTGAGCATGATAGAGTATATATGAAAAACCCACAGCCAACATCGTTTGCAGTGGAGAAATCCTAAAATCCTTCCCTCTAAAGTCAGGAACAAGACAAGGATGCCCACTCTCTCCCCTACTATTTAACATTGTCTTAGAAGTACTTGCTTGAGCACTGAGGCAAGAACCAGATATAAAAGGCATTCAAATTGGAAAGGAAGATGTAAAAATTTCATTATTTGCAGATGACATGATCCTATACATAGAAAACCCTGAGAGGTCTACAACAGAGCTCCTAGAACTCATAAATGAGTTTAGTAAAGTCACAGGTTATAAGATCAATGCACAAAAATCAGTAGCATTTCGGTACACCAATAATGAGCAAGATCAGGAGGAAATCAAGAAACAAATACCATTTACAATAGTCAATAAAAAAATCAAATACCTATGAATAAATTTAACTAAAGATGTAAAAAACTTATACACAGAGAACTGCACAACACTGTTCAAGGAAATCAAAGAAGACCTAAATAAATGGAAGAATATTCCCTGTTCATGGATAGGAAGACTAAATATTATTAAGATGTCTATCCTTCCAAAATGTATCTACACATTCAATGCAATCCCAATAAAAAACAACACAGCCTTCTTTAAGGAACTAGAAAAACTAACTATGAAATTTATTTGGAAAGGAAAGAGGCCCCGAATAGCCAAAGACATATTGAAAAAGAAAAACGAAATTGGAGGAATCACACTACCTGACTTTAAAACATACTGCAAAGCTACAGTAGTGAAAACAGCATGGTATTGGCACAAGGAGAGACACACAGACCAATGGAACCGAATTGAGAGTTCTGATATAGATCCTCATACATATAGTCATATAATATTTGATAAAGCCAGCAAACCATCTCAACTGGGAGAGAATGGCCTATTCAACAAATGGTTCCTGGAGAACTGAATATCCATATAAAAAAGAATGAAAGAAGATTACCATCTCACACCTTATACAAAAATCAACACAAGATGGATCAAAGACCTAAATATAAGAGCCAAGACCACAAAGACACCGGAAAGCAGTGTAGGGAAGCATCTACAGGACATTGTAATAGGAAATGGCTTCATGAACTTCCCACCAAAAGCATGACCAGCAAAAGAACAAATAGAGAAATGGGACTTCCTCAAAATTAAAGCCTTCTGCACCTCAAAGGAGTTTGTCAAGAAAGTAAAAAGGGAGCCCACACAGTGGGAGAAAATATTTGGTAACCATATATCTGATAGGAGATTTATATCTTGCATATATAAAGAATTCCTATATCTTGAAAATAAAAAGACAAACAGCCCATTTAAAAAATGGGAAAAAGGTTTAAACAGACACTTCTCCAAAGAAGAAATACAAATGGCTACAAAGCACATGAAAAAATGCTCTAGCTATCAGGGAAATGCAAACCAAAACTACAATGAGAAACCATATTACTCCCATAAGATTGGCAGCTATGAAAAAAACAGAAGACTACAAATGCTGGAGAGGATGAGGAGGAAAGGGGACACTCATCCATTGCTGTTGTGAATGCAGAAGGATCCAGCTATTCTGGAGGACAGTTTGGCTCTTTCTCAAAAAACTAGCCATAGATTTGCCATATGACCCAGCAATTCCACTGCTGGGTATATACCCAGTAGAACTGAAAAAAGGACACAAACCAATATACGCACATCAATGTTCATAGAAGCATTGTTCACTATTGCCAAAAGTTGGAATCAACCCAAATGCCCATCAACAGATGAATGAATAAATAAAATGTGGTATATACATACAATGGAATACTACTCAACTTTAAGAATGAATACACTACAAACTCACGTGATAACATGGATGAATCTTGAGAACCTTATGTTGAGTGAAACAACCCAAGCATTGAAGGACAAATACTACATGACCTCAATGATACGAAATAAGTAAACCAAGCTGCCTCAGAGAGCTAGAGACTGGATGATAGGCTTAAAGGAAATTGGGGGGTAGAGGAAGGATATAAGCTGACACCTACATGGGTGGAATCTATGATAAGCTGGAGGTAACTATTTGTGCAAGGGAGGGATAAAATGGGGGCATAAGTTTACCTTTGGGTGGGGATTTGTGGGCTTGAGGGGGGCTAGGCATGGGAGGATGGGTAATACTGCCCAAGAAATTGGGGGAGGAAGGGGCAACATATGACCATAGGTGATTTTTGGGTACTTGGTTGAGAGTATAAGGCTGAGAAAACTTTTTCAAAAATATAGTAAGGAAGGTTGCCTGTTTAAGATGCTTAAAGTGGATAATCTGATGCCGGACAGGCTTCCAGGAAATATGTGAATGCTCATTTTGCCATAGTGGGTTATATCACTGGATAGAGACCCATATAATGAGAGTGAAGGTATACCCACATCCTGGGAAGGGCTGATGCCCTCAAATAGAGGGAATTGTATCTCTCAAGAGAAATGGTGGTTCCCAGTGCATTAGGGCAGTTGAGCATGTCAAGCCCGCAACACTGTTTCAAGTATCTCTGAACATGGCCCTTCAAGCAATGAAGATTGGCTGTCACTGTAGGCCCTAAGGGGAGGTGGAAAGAGGTATTGAATAGATGGAACCAATGTAACTATGTGGGCAATAGAAGTGTTCCACAAGGGTATGGAAGGATGAATATAAGACATGTAAAATTACACCAAAAAGATATAGGGGCTGATAGGCTAAAAGGTAAATCATAAAGTAAAACATAAGATAACTAAAAATTTAGAAAATCGTATAGTCTAAAATATGAACCACAATGTAAACACAAATGTTACCTTGTTTGAAAGCTATTGTCTCAATATCTGTACATCCGTTTCAGTAAATATAGTATGAATATGTAAAAAGATTATTGCTGTGGAAGGGAAAAGGTTTTATGTTGGATATGTGGGAGTACTGTATATTATATATATGAATTACTGTGATCTAAAACTTCTGTGAAGATAACCTTAATAATAAGAAAAAGGAAAAGAAAAAGATAGGACGTAGACACTGAGGAAAAGACAGAAGTAGTTGCCTTGCCAATTTGCATACAGGGCAACACTTATTGCAGTGATGGAAGGCAAAACATCAAAAACAAAGCTTTTGCATTTTTAAATTTTTTGGTACCCCAATTTATTTTTACCTTAATTTTTCTAAATTAATATGTATTCTATATCTACCCTTTAAACTCATCACTATTTCCATTTTACTATTAATGGAACCTGGCACTATATTGGGCTTCATTTTTGAAGAAGTTTTGGATCACAGAGAGGTTCAACAATGGCAGGGGAGGAATATGGTGTGGGATGTTATTGACAGGGGACACATGGTTGGCAGAAAGTTCTCCAGCACATATATTCAGGGTACATAAAAATATTTGGATATTTTCATACTGGATGAAATTAAAAACAACAACTGAGGGAGTGCTGAGTTCCTAGCCAGGGGAGCTGAATCACAGTCCCTAAAGGAATAGCAACAATCCCCCAAGTGCAATGGCAAAGATCAAAAAAGAAGGAAGGTCAACAATGAGCCCTTGATACTAATCACTATGCTTGTGAGTCTGCGCACCAGAAATAAGAACAAGGCCTAGAGCTGCAGAGTGCCTAAGAGTTACCTCCTGAGAGCCTCTGTGTTACTCAAATGTGGCCAGTCTCAAAGCCAAACTCAGCATGTAAATGTGTTGCCTTCCCCCAGCGTGGGACATGACTCCTGGGAATGAGGCACCCTGGTGCCAAGGGATTACTACCAAATACCATCTGATGATGTAACTAGAAAATGACCTTGAATAAAAGGGTCATCTAGGACCAGCAGAATATCTCAATCTACATATAATACCGGGAGTTAAAAATGTTTTTGACCTGAATCAAAGGGGGAAATGGAAAGGACAAATGAGTTTATATGGCTATGAGTCTCCAAAAAGAGCTGGGAGGTTATCAGAGGGGTTACCTTATGCACACCTCAGCAGAGTCCCAGAGACAGATAAAGTAGACACAACCCTGGGTATTGGTTCTTCTGAGGGCTACAGAGACCCACAGGTTCTACGATCATGGCAGAGGGTGTTCAGTGCCATGTCAGTTGGCCCTACTTTGGAATATGTGTTTCTGTGTGATGGAGCTGGACTCAGATGTGATCTTTGTTCACAAGCCTCTCCTGTTACTTTTACTAGAACTGTAGTTGCTGCTGGGGTTTAATATATACTCAGGGGACCTGAATCTCTGGACTGACCATGTGATAGACAGGCCCTAAGCCTCAACAGACTTCAGCTCCTACATTCTGGTTTATTGGACTTACTCCTCTCAGCTAACATAGAGTTGAAGAAGGTTAACCATTACACCAGGGATCCAAGAGTGACTACAACTGAAAGCAGGAGGATTACATCCAGCATCCATGTGGAATCTAAGCCCCCTCTTGTTACAGATGTGGAGTGGACACAACCATTCCAATGTCCACAGGATGGAGGAATAGAGTATGGATTAGAGTGGACTTACTGATATTCTATTCATGAACTATTGTGATTAGAAATCGAAGAAAATGTGGCACTGGTGTGGAGAAAGTGACCATGGTGGCTGAAGGGGGTAAGGAATGGAAGGAAGAGATGCAATGTGGGGGCGTTTTTGGGACTTGGAGTTGTCCTGGGTTGTGCTGCAAGGATAGTTACCAGACATTGTATGTCCTCCGATGGCCCACTGGGTGGACTGTGGGAGAATGTGGGCTATGATGTGGACCATTGACCAGGAGGTGCAGCAGTGCTCAGAGATGTATTCACCAAATGCAATGAATGTCCTATGATGATGGAGGAGATTGTTGTTATCGGGGGAGGAGTGGGGTGAGGGGCGTGGGGGTATATGGGGACCTCATTTTTTTTAATGTAATATTAAGAAATAAATAAAGACAAAAAATTATATATATATATATATATATAGCTTAGATTTGCCACATGATCCACCAATTCCACTGCTGGGCATATACCCAGTAGAACTGAAAACAAGGACACAATCTGATATGTGCACACAAATGTTCATAGCAACACTGTTCACTATTGCCAAATGTTGGAATCAACCCAAATGCCTGTTAACAGATGAACGGATAAATAAAATGCGGTATATACATACAATGGAATACCACTCAGCTATAAGAACAAATACGGTACCAACACATGTGATAACATGGATGAATCTTTAGAACCTTATGTTGAGTGAAGCAACCCAGGCACTGAAGGACAAATACTACATGACCTCTCTGATATGAAATAAATAAACCAAGCTGTCTCAGATAGCTAGAGACAGGATGACAAACTTAAAGGAAATTGGGGTTAGAGGAAGGTTGCTAGCTGAAACCTACATGGGTGAAACCTATGATAAGCCATCTGTAAGTATTTGTACTGGGAAGGGATAAAATGGGGGCATATTGAAAACTCTGGGTGGGCTTTGTGGGCTTCAGGGGAGCTAGGAATGGGAGAATGGGTCATATGGCCTAAGAAATTGGGGAGGTGGTGGGGGGAAACTTTGAACATAGGAGATTTTCAGGTATGTGGTTGAAATTACAATGTAGAAAAAACTCTTTAGAAAATACAATACAGAAGGTTACTTATTTAAGATGCTTAAAGGGGGACATGTGACATGGGGCAAGTTTTTAGGGAGTGTGTGAGTGCTCATTTTGTCATAGTGGGTTATATCATTTGGTGGAGACTCATAAAATGAAAGTGAAAGTACACCCACATCCTGGGGAGGACTAATGTTCTCAAACAGAGGGAATTGTACCTCTTGAGAGAATTGGTGGCATCCAATGGGTTAGGGCAGTCAAGTATGTCAAGCTCTTAACATTGTTGCAAGTATCTCTGAATATGGCCCTTCAAGTAATGAGGATTGATTGTCATGGTGGGCCCTGTGGGGAGGGGGAATGAGGTGTTGAATACATGGAATCAGTGTAACTGTGGGGCAATGATGAATATAGGAAATGTTAAATTATACCAAAAATGTATAACAGTCAATAGGCTAAAATGTAAACCATAATGTAAAACATAAGATAACTAAAAATTTAGAAAATTGTATAGTCTAAAATATAAACCATAATATAAACTCAAATGGAACCAGGTTTGAAAGCTATTGTTTCAATATGTGTACATTAGCAGTAGCAAATATAATATGAACATGTAAAAAGATCATTGTTGGGGAAGGGAGAAGGGTTTGATGTTGGATATGTGGGAGTACCATATTTTGTATATGTGAATTACTGTGATCTAAAAATTTGTGAAGACAAACTTAATACTTAGGAAAAAAAAGAATGTAGACACTGAGGAAGAAATGGAAGAAATTGCCTTGTCACTCTACATACAGGGCAACATTTACAGCAGTGATGAAAGGCAAAATGTCAGATACAAAACTTTTAATTTTTTAATTTTTTGATATCCCAATTTATTTTTCTCTATTTAATTTTTCTAAATTACTCTGCATTCTATATATAACCTTAAAACCTATCACTATATTCCATTTTACTCTTAAAGGAACCTGGCAATATATTGGGCTTCCTTTCTGAAAGAAGTTTTGGACCAGAGAGAGTTTCAACTATGGTGGGGGAGGAGCACTCATGTCGGGTGTTATTGGTGGGGGGCACATGGTTGGGAGGGAGTTCTCCAGGGCATGTATACAGGGTACATAGAAAGCTTTAGATATTTTCATAGTGATTATAGTTAGAAATGACAGCTGAGAAAGTGCTGAGTTCCTGGCCAGGGGAGCTCTATCACATTCCCCAGTGGAACAGCAACAATCCTCCAAGTGCAATGTCTAAGACCAACAAAGATGGTTGGTCCAACGGTGAGCCCTTAATACTGATGGCTCTGATTATGAGCCTGTGTGCCTGAAATATGAACTATGCCTAGAGCTGCATGGTGCTTAAGAGTTACCTCCTGAGAGCCTCCATTTTGCTCAAATATTGTCACTCTCTAAACCAAAGTCAGCATGTAGATGCATGGCCTTCCCGCCAGCATGAGGCATGACTCCTGGGGATGAGCTTCCCTGGCACCGAGGGATTACTACCAAATACCAACTGATGGTGTAACTAGAAAAAGAACTTGATGAAAGGGGTCAACTCAGACTTGCAGAATATCTCAGCCTAGATGTAATATCAGGTGTTAAAAACTGCTTTTTGACTTTTGGTAAGAGGGGGAAATGGAAAGGACAAAGTGAGTTTATATGGCTATCAGTCTCCAAAAAGAGCCGGGAGATTATCAGAGGGGTCACCCTTATGCACACCTCAACAGAGACCCAGAGACAGATAAAGTAGATACAACCTCAGGTATTGGTTCTTCTGAGGATGACAGAGACCCACAGGTCCTACGGTCATGGCAGTTGGATTTCAGTGCCATGTCAGTTGGCCATAATTTGGAGTTTGTGATGGAGCTGGACTCAGATGTGATCTTTGTACACAAACCAGAAGATTTTTGAGAACATGATATTATCAAAAATACTTCCAGCTGAGCTGAAAGGGGCAATAAGAGGACAAAATAAGAAGGCTGTGGAATTACAAAATTCTATAAACTGATAAAACTATGAACTTTCAAAAACCCTTTGAAGAAAAACAAATTGTGATACCTTACTTTGCCAGACGGCTATCTTAGGTAGTACAAAATGGGATGGTTTGAACACTGGGAATATATAGGCTCACGGTTTTTAGGTTAGGAGAAGCCACTACTGAGAAAGCAGCAAGGAAACGCTTCCTCCCCAAACTATACAACATTCCATTGCTGGCTACCAGAGATCCATGAGGTTCCTTGGCTACTATCCCTGCCTTGCTTTCATAGCAATGTCCTCTCCTTTCTCTTCTGGTTTCTGTTGACTTTTATCTTCTGGCTCCTCCCTGTGGGTTCTACATTTTTTAATGAATGTATCATGCTTATAACAGAATCCAATGATCTGGATTAAGCGCCTTTCAATTAGGTGGGCCACACCTTACCTCAAATAACATATTCGAGGTCCTATCTACAATGTGCCCACACAGACAGGAATACTGACAATGATTGAGAATGCATATATAATTCAATCTACACCAGATAAGAGAGATGCCAGCTCTGTAGGGAGAGTTATAACAAACATGGGTTCAGAGGCCAAAGATCTGAGTACAGAAACCAAAGCCCGAGGTCCAGAGGGCAGAAACATAACACCAAGGGCAACCCATAGCCCACAGAGATGACTCCAGGCAAGGAACGTAACAGAACTTCAAGATTTCAAAATTGCTTAGGAGCTGTGCTTCCTTTCTTCCTTTCATCCTCTTCCTTTTGGAATTAGGATGTCTGCAACATTTATACTATGAGTGCCCCACCAGGGTATTTTGGAATCAGTAAAATTCTTTTCTTGTTACTGGTCTACAGAGAGAAATGAATTTATCCCAGATTGGATCCTACTAAGAATGTAATAAATACTTAATTTACCTAATTTAGATTATTTAGATGATGACTTGTGACTATTCTGGAGATGATATTTAGATGAGTTTTGGGAAGTGAGTTGAGGCTATAATTTGTTTAGATATTTGGGTATGTTGGGATGAGACAAGGTATTTTGCATGTGGGATAAATGGGCATCATTGGGGTTGAAGGAAACACACTATACACAGAATACCCGCCTGAAAATACCTTGTCTTAAATCCTGGTGCCCATGCATGCTGCCTCATACGAAACATTCATTGTACTTTGTTTAATCTGAGATGGAGAGATTATCCTGGTATTTCAGGTTAGGCAAAAATGCAATCACATGTATTCCTATAGAAGGGATGCAGGATAATTTGACAGACAAACATAAAAGTGCAAGAGAGAAAAGAGCATAGAGTAATTTGAAGATGCTTGCCTTGAAAGCTGGAGTAATGAAGTCCCAAAACAAAAAATTTCGGCAGCCTCCACGGACTGGTAGAGTCAATGAATATATGCTCCTGAAGAGCTTCCAGAAGTGTGACCTTTTAAATCTTTGATTACAGCCTTGAGACACTGATTTTAATTTGCCAGCTCCTAAAACTGTGAGTGATTTGAATTCTATTGTTGTGAGTTATCACGTTCCTTTTCAATTCGTTGAAGCAGCCACAGAAAGCTAAATTAGTCATTAATAATTGATGAATAATTGTGCTATTTTTAAAGAGATATGAAAAGATTATTAATCGTTGGAAACAAGGATTTTCTTTGTATCAGGTTTGGTTCATAGCCTGTTATGTGTTTTCAGTGTGCTGACTCACTTTGCCTCACGACATCCTCACAAAACAGGAACAACCTTCACACTGAGAGGTTAAGTAATTTAATTGAGGACACATGGGCAGAAAGTGTCAAAGATATACAAAACAATAACTAAATTGATACTTGAAGGGAAAGGGTCATGGGGAAATTTGCACGTATTTATAATTAGGATTAGAATAAAGGGGAATGGCCATTAATAGGAAAAGAATGACAGGGGGAGATAATTTTCTTTCTTTATTTTCTTTATTTTCAAAAGAGAAGGAATAAAGGATAAAGGCATTGAGCTAGGACTGTAAAATACAATCAGGAGATGCTGAGCAAAAGGAACTGCCCTGACAGAGGGTCCAGTAGGTAAGGAGGGAGAGTGACAGACAAGACCTTCAGAGGAGAGTCTGAACCAGTGTGGCCAGGATTATATTTTTATATCATATTTGGAGGATAATAGCAGGGACCAGAGGAAGGGAAGGAGAATGAGAAGGAGTGAAAATAGGAAAGTTTGAATAAAGGAGGTGCAGGGAAGAGGTAGTTGATCCACCAGGGAATAAAACATTCTGAAATGGGCTTTCATTTCATCTTTTTGATCATGCAAATAGCCATCAGAAGAATCTAGAATTAGTCTGCCAGGGGGTAAAAGACATGTGGTGCAGTCAACCCAAAGTCAGGCTGATGGCCAGCTAAGGAGCATGTGAAGGAGATCAAAGACAATTGAGCCCAGAACACACAGACCTCAGGGGACCTGCCAGATAACTATACACCAAGAGTAGGCCCAGATGAGCCAGCCAGGCTCCACATGAACAGACTGCACAGCTCACCAAAAACTCACCAGCTAATGCTTTATGATACTGGTGTTGGGCATGATATCTTACATGACAGTAGCTAAATGATATATTAACATCTTTTAAATTGTTATTCATTCTAAGCCACAGTCTCCTCCCCAGACCTATTTTTCATCCTATCACTAAAAAATGGCATAGTGTATATTTTTCATATGAGTTTTTTTCTCATCAAATACAATGATAGGAGGGATTTTTGCAACTGATGAGGAACCACTTAATAAATGTTTCTTGAGTGAATGAATGACATGGATTCAATGATTTAAAAACCTCTCATTACTAAGAGTAAAGAACAGTTACGTGTGCCAGAGTTTGGTGTATTATCCTCTCATTTGATGAGACATTTGATGAAACTAAATTTCATCCACCAAATTACAAAGAAATTTCAGAAAAAATATTAGAATATTTGAGTATTTCCACTAAAATACTGAGAATAATATTTTAATTAAAGTTTATCCAGGGAAGCAGATATGGCTCTACTGATAGAGCATCCGCCTACTGCTTTGAAAATGCAGGGTTCAAACCCAGGCCCTCCTGGCCCATGGGGTGAGCTGGCCCATGAACAGTGATGATGGGCACAAGGAGTGTCAAGCCATGCAGGGGTGTCCCCTGTGTAGGGGAGCCCAATGCATAAGGAGTACATCCCAAAAGGAGAGCCACCCCATGCAAAAAAAGCACAGCCTCCCCAGGAATGGCACCACACACAGAGAGAGCTGACACAGCAGGATGATGGAACAAAAAGGTGCCGCTAATAATACAAGTGAACACAGAAGAATACATAGCAAACAGATGCAGAGAGCATACAATGGGGAAGGGGGAGAGGAGATAAATAAATAAATAAGAAATAAATAAATAAATAAATAAATAAATAATGAAAAGAAAAATAAATAAACTTTATTCAAAATGTTCAGGTTATGACAGACTTAACAACCATGAATTCCTTCAGTGCCAAAGGATGGCAAAAGAGAGAGTTGACAATTGGTGATAGAGTTCAGGAGGAAAGTACTCACACATTTCTAGAAGGTTAAAAGCTGAAGAATTAAAGAGTTGCCATGAAAGAATGAGAATAGCTGAAAAAGATAGAAAAAAGAAAAAGGGCTTTACAAAAGGAGGCAAATTTCAGTTATTCTATAAATATTTGGATATAGACTGTTCTAATTAGCCAGACAAAAACTGGCTGGCTTCTGCAAGAGGTATTTGTTAACTTACAAGCTTACAATTTTGAGCTGAGGAAAATATCTAAATCAAGGCTTCATCAGGCAATGCTTTCTTCCCAGAGACCAGCTGCCAGTGATGCTAGAATCCTCTGTCACATGGCAAGACACATGGAGGCATCTGCTTGTTTCTTCTATAGCTTCCAGGTCTCATTGCTTCAGATTCTTGCTCCCATGGTTTTCTCCTTCTTTGTTTAAATCTCATTCTCTTATAAAAGACTTAAGTAATGGGACTGAGACCCACAGTGATCCAGGCATGAAGTGACGTAACTTACTCAAATGGTTCCACCTACAATAGGTTACACGCACAGAATGGATTCACCTTACAATCTTCCTTTACTGAGGTCCACATTGCTTCACACCATCAAATATACTTATAGGGGCAGGGCAAGATGGTGGCTGACTGAGCATACCTGATAATTTCTCCTGCAAATAAGCAGCTGGGCAGTGTTGGAAATTCTTCTGGACCAGGCTGTTTCAGGATTTTGCAGGGCAAGAGGTGTCTGGACATAATTTGATGGGAAGGTCACAGAGAAAATCCATGTATAAGATAAAATTGAGGTTCTATTACATGGAGGTAGGAGCTGCGGGTGGGACACTCCCTCCTGGGGTGGGTGGAGCGGTGGCACCAGTGCTGCAGCGGGGATTTCTGGAGGCTTTGTGGTATTGGGGAATTCATAAGCCCAGAGCGGGCTATGGGGGGGGCTAACAGGGCAGGAGGCCTTCGCAGACCGATTTGGGGTGACAAAAGGGAGTTTTATTGCGAGGCAAGGAATTTTTGATTGCGGACACAAATAATAGTGCTTCCAGCTAGAGCCCCACTCCCCAAGGCCGGCTGCCAATCTGCAGCAGCCTTAAATTATTCACAATAAAGAGACATCACCAGAAGACTGTTTCAGGAAGTGGCAGGGTGGGAGACGTCTGGAAACCGATTATTTTGTGAAGCATGGGAATTTCGGTTTTGGACTCTGTTATCGGCATTTCGGGCTGGAGCCCTACCCCCGGGCCTGGCTACTGATCTGCATCATTAAATTGGCTGCAGTGTAGAGGCGTCCCCAGGTGGCCATTCCGGGGGCTTACAGGGTGGGAGGTGTCCTGAAGTCGAACTGGTGATACAGCCACAAAAGAGACCCAAGTGAGTGAGTGAATTGTGGGGTTCAGACACATAGGTTAGAGTTTGCAGATGTGACCTCTCCCATAGGGCTGCAATCCGGCTGCAGGGATCCCTGAAGGCTGTGTTGCACTGCGGTGCTCCCAGGCTCCCTGTTAACCAGATTTGATGTTGCCAGGTCAGAGTCCCCTAAATCCTGGTGGCCCACACCCCAGAGAATCACATCTCTTGAGTCTTCAATATCAAGGACTTTCCATCCCTGAATCCATCTTGCCCTGAGGTCCATCTGAGGTCCTTGAATGTCCTAGCCCTCAACATTTGCGTTTTTTCTTTTTTGTATTTGTTTTGTTTTTATTTTTATTTTTTATTGTCCTGATTGCTAACATTGCATTATCTCCTATCTTTTCTCTCAGCATATCCCCCAAAGTCTTTTTTTTTTTCAGTGTTTTAGGGGGATTTTTTGTTTTTATTTTTTTTAATTTTTGTTCATTTTTTTAAAATATTTCATTCAAAAAATATGAGGTCCCATTCAACCCCACCGCCCCCACCCCACCACTCCCCCCACAGCAATACTCTCTCCCATCATCATGACACATCCATTGCACCTGGTAAGTACATCTCTGGGCATCGCTGCAACTCATGGTCAATGGTCCACATCATAGCCCAAACTCTCCCACGTTCCATCCAGTGGGCCCTTGGAGGACCTACAATGTCCAGTAATTGTCCCTGAAGCATGGCCCAGGACAACTCCAAGTCCCGAAAACACCTCTGCATCTCATCTCTTCCTCCTATTCCTCGCACCCAGCAGCCACCATGGCGACTTTTCCCACACCAATGCCACATTTTCTCTGTGGACCTTGGATTGGTTGTGTCCATTGCACATCTATGTCAACAGGAGGCTTAGATTCCACATGGATACTGGAAGCAATCCTCCTGCTTTCAGTTGTAGGCACTCTAGACTCCATGGTGTGGTGGTTGACATTCTTCAACTCCAGGGTAAGTCCAATAAATCAGAGTGTAGGAGTTGAAGTCTGTTGAGGCTCAGGGCCTGGCTACCATATTGTCAGTCCAGAGATTCAAATCCTCTAGATATATCTTAAGCCCCAGCACCAAATACAATTCCAGTAAAGTAGCATGAAAGGCGTGTGAAAAGAGATCCCATCTGTGTCCAGCCCCATCACGCAGTAACACCAGTTCCAAAAAAGGGCCAACTGACATGGCAGTGAACCCCATCTGCCATGACCATAGAACCTGTGGGTCTCTTTAGCCCTCAAAAGAACCAATATCTGGGGTTGTATCTACTTTATCTGTCTCTGAGACTCTGCTCAGGTGTGCATAAGGGCAATCCTTCTGACAACCTCCAGACTCTTTTTTAGAGACTCATAGCCATATAAACTCATTTCTCCTTCCCATTTCCCCCTTACATTAGGTCAAACAGCATTTTAAACTCCCGTTATTATATGTAGACAAGGATATTCTGCTGGTCCGTGTTGAACCTTTAATTAAAGGTCATTTCCTTGTTGCATCATCAGGTGGTACTTGGTAGTGATCCCTCAGTGCCAGAGAGGCCCAACCCCGGGTGTCATGTCCCACGCTGGGGGGAATTCATTGCATTTACATGCTGAGTTTGGCTTCGAGACTGGCCACATTTGAGTAACATGAAGACTGTCAGGAGGAAACTCCTAGGCACAGTGCTGCTCTAGGCCTTGTTCTTATTTCAGGCATATAGGCTCACAAGCATAGTCATTAGTATCAGGGGATCACTGTTGGAAAGGGTTTTTTTTGTTGTTGCTGTTGTGGTTGTTCTATATCTTTTTTTCTTTTCCCTACTTGTTCCTCTCCCTTTTCCCACCCCCTTTTTCTTTATTTCTTTCTTCCTTTTTTTTCTCTCTCTCTCTCTTGTCCCTCATTTTCTTCTTATTTTATTTTATCTTAATTATACAATAGGTGCTGCAGGGAACACCTCACATTTCCTGGGTTTCCTCATCCTCCATTGCCTCATTTCCATGTGAATTGATTTTGGCTACCTACACTATCCCCTTTCCCCTACATCTTGATATCCTCCATCATCTACTGTCTCTCCTATATTCCACCTCCCTTTCTTTGATCCCCAAAGTGTCTAACTCTTAATTTCTAATACCTTTGTTTTGTTTTCTGTCTTTTATCCACTCTTGAAACTATTGCCTTTCTTTTCTCTTTCCCTCTCTCACAAAAACACTAGCTTTTTAATTCCTCCCATATTCAGTCGACTACCTCATTATAGGTATTCTACCTACTGCTATAACTCTACGCAACTTACATGAATCTAATATCCATCCTCTCAGATCTCATATTGTTGCTCTGTTAACATTTATCACCAATACTACTTTACACTTTTTCCGTGCTTACACAATCGCCTTTCCCTGGCCCTAATACTTTCCTTTAAAGTGAACTCAACCAGCAATAAGAAATTAGAATAAGAAGAACAACTTACAGGAATCTAATATCCATCCTCTCAGATCTCATATTGTTGCTCTGTTAACATTTATCACCAATATTACTTTACACATTTTCCTTTCTTACCCAATTGCCTTTCCCTGGCCCTAATAATTTCCTTCAAAGTGAACTCAGCCAGCAATAAGAAATTAGAATAAGACCAAAGTGACAAAGAGAAGATATAACACTTACACAAAAACAACAGCTAATTAATCCCCAAGACTAGACAAAGAATCTAAGGAACTGATTAAACCCATCAAGATAAAATGATGTCCAGACAGTAACAAAAATCTACAAACCAAACCAGTAATCAGGAAAACATGGCTGAATCCAATAAACAAGCTAAAAACCAGGAAGGGGAGCAGAACTTCACACAAGTAATTAAAGATCTCAGAATATATATCACCGACAAACTTAACAAAGTAAAGGAAGAGGTTAACAACATGAAGACAACACTTGGAGGGGAAATTGCAGACATACACAAAAAGATAACAGATATGATGGGAATGAACACCACAGTTCAAGAAAGCAAAAATACCCTTGCAGCGAATATCAGCAGACTAGAAGAGGCAGAGCAGAGAATTAGTGATGTGGAAGACAGTACATTGGAAATCAAACAGATAGTAGAATTGATCAATAAAAAGATAGAAAAAATACAGCTAGGACTTAGGGAACTGAATGACAATGCAAAACACTCAAACATACATATTATAGGCATTCCAGAAGGAGAAGAGAAGGGAAAGGGGTCAGACAGAGTGTTGCAGGAAATAATGGCTGAAAACTTCCCAAATCTACTGAAAGAGACAGATGTACATATCCAAGAAGAACAGCACACCCCAATCGTCATAAACCCCAACAGGCCCACCCCAAGACATGTACTTGTCAAATTATCCAATGCTCAAGACAAAGAGAAAATTCTAAAAGCAGCAAGAGAAAAGAAAACCATCACATACAAGGGAAACTCCATAAGATTAAGTGCTAATTTCTCATCTGAAACCATGGAGGCAAGAAGGCAGTGGTATGATATTTCCAACCAAGAATACTCTATCCAGCTAAACTGGCATTCAAAAATGATGGAGAATTCAAAATATCCACAGATAAACTGAAAGAGTATGCCAACAAGAAACCTCCCCTTCAAGAAATTCCAAAGCGAGTTCTGCAGGAAGAAAGGAAAAAACAGGACAGACAGAGTTGGAGGAGACTGTAAGAGCACCAAAAAAGACAAAAAGAGAAGGGAAAAAAAAAAACAAATAAAATATGACAAACACAAGTCCAATCAAAATATGGCTAACATAAATAATTCCTTGAACGTAATAACACTCAATGTCAATGGATTAAACTCACCTATCAAAAGATTCAGACTGGGACATTGGATAAGGAATTATGACGCATCTATATGCTGTCTACAAGGGACACATCTTAGACTCAGAGACTCATGAAGGCTGAAAGTGAATGGTTGGAAAACAATCTTACAAGCATGAAAAACAATCTTACAAGCATGAAAAACAATCTTACAAGCATGAAAAAAAGGCATGAGTAGCTATTATTAATATAGACAGACAAAATAGACTTTAAATGCGATACAATTGTGAGAGACAAAGAAGGATACTACATATTAGTGAAAGAAACAATCTGTCAAGAAAAATGAACAATCATAAATATTTATGCTTCTAACAAGGGCGCCTCTAAATAAGTGAGGCAAACACTGGAAAAACTAAGTGAAAGAATAGATGCATCTGCAATTATAGTGGGGGATTTTAATACACCACTATCAACTCTGGACAGAACATCTAAAAAGAGAATCACTAAAGAAACAAAATATTTGAACAGTGTATTAGAGGAGCTGGATCTAATAGACATATACAGATCATTACACCCAAACACAGCAGGATATACATTTTTCTCAAGGGCACATGGATCATTCTCCAAGATAGACCATATGCTAGGCCACAAAGAAAGGCTTAATGAATTCAGAAAGATTGAAATCATACAAAATAATATCTCTGACCACAGTGGAGGGAAGCTGGAAATCTGCAAGGGCCAGAGGCCCAGATTTCACACCAAGATTTGGAAATTAAGCAGCACACTCTTAGAAAAACAGTGGGTCAAAGAGAAAATCTCAAAAGAAATGAATGATTACCTTGAAACAAATGATAATGATAACACAACATACCAAAATTTATGGGATGTAGCAAAAGCAGTACTGAGAGGGAAATTTATAGCCATAAATTCATACATCAAAAAAAGAAGAAAGAGCCAAAATTGAAGAACTAACTGCACATTTGGAAGAATTAGAAAAAAAAACATTAAAGTAATCCAACAGGAAGAAGAAGGAAGGAAATAACAAAGATAAGAGCAGAACTAAATGAAATAGAAAATAAGAAAGCACTTGAAAAGATAAACAAGACCAAGAGCTGGTTTTTTGAGAAGATCGATAAAATTGACAAACCTTTAGTGAGACTAACAAAGAAAAAAGGAGAGAAGATGCAAATACACTAAATAAGAAATGAGAAAGGAGATATCACCACTGACCCCACAGAAATAAAGACTATCATAAGAGGATACTTTGAAAAACTATATTCCAACAAAAATGACAATTCAGAGGAAATGGACAAATTCCTAGAAATACATAAGCAGCCTATATTGATGAAGGAAGAAATGGATGATCTCAAAAAATCAATCACAATTAGATAGAATCATTCATTAAAAACCTCCCAACTAAGAAGAGCCCAGGGCCAGATGGCTTCACAGGTGAATTCCACAAAACATTCCTGAAAGAACTAACACCAATCCTGCTGATACTCTTCCAAAAAATCAAAACAGAAGGAACATTGCATAACTCATTCTATGATGCCAACATTACCCTAGTACCAAAGCCAAACAAAGACACCACAAGAAAGGAAAATTACAGACCAATTTCTCTAATGAACCTAGACGCAAAAATACTTAACAAAATACTTGTTAATCGTATTCAACAACACATTAAATGAATTATACAGCACAATCAAGTGGAATTCATTCCAGGTATGCAAGGATGGTTCAACATAAGAAAATCAATCAATGTAAAACACCACATAAACAGATTGAAGGAAAAAAATCACATGTTTATATCTATAGATGTAGAAAAAGCATTTGACAAAATACAGCACCCTTGATAAAAACACTTCAAAAGATCAGAATACAAGGAAATTTTTTGAACATGATAAAGAGTATATACAAAAAACTCTACAGCCAACATTGTTTACAATGGAGAAATCCTAAAATCCTTCCCTCTAAAGTCAGGAACAAGACAAGGATGCCCACTGTCTCCCCTTCTATTTAACATTGTCTTAGAAGTACTTGCTCGAGCCCTGAGACAAGAACCAGATATAAAAGGCATTCAAATTGGAAAGGAAGAAGTCAAAATTTCATTATTTGCAGATGACATGGTGCTATACATAGAAAACCCTGAGAGGTCTACAACAAAGCTTCTAGAACTCATAAATGAGTTTAGTAAAGTCGCAGGTTATAAGATCAATGCGCAAAAATCAGTAGCATTTCTGTACACCAAGAATAAGCAAGCTCAGAAGGAAATCAAGAAACAAACACCATTAACAATAGTAAAAAAAAAAAAAAAAACCAAGCATTTAGAAATAAATTTAACTAAAGATGTAAAAAACTTATACGCCGAGAACTATACAAGAATGTTCAAGGAAAACAAAGAAGACCTAAATAAATGGAAGAATATTCCCTGTTCATGGATAGGAGACTAAATATTATTAAGACGTCTATCCTACCAAAACTGATCTACACATTCAATGCAATCCCAATAAAAATCAACACAGCCTTCTTTAAGGAACTAGAAAAACTAACTATGAAATTTATTTGGAAAGGAAAGAGGCCCCGAATAGCCAAAGACATATTGATAAAGAAAAATGAAATTGGAGGAATCACACTACCTGACATCAAAACATACTACAAAGCTACAGTATTGAAAACAGCATGGTATTGGCATAAGGAGAGACACACAGACCAATGGAATCGAATTGAAATTTCTGATATAGAACCTCATATATATAGCCATAGAATATTCAATAAAGCCACCAAACCCTCTCAACTGGGAGAGAATGGCCTATTCAACAAATTCTGCCTGGAGAACTGGATATCCATATGTAGAAGAATGAAAGAGAATTACCATCTCACACCTTATACAAAGATCAAATCAAGATGGATCAAAGACCTAAATATAAGAGCCAAGACCATAAAGACCTTTGAAATCAGTGTAGGGAAACATCTACAAGAACTTGTAATAGGAAATGGCTTCATGAACATCACACCAAACGCATGAGCACCAAATGAATAAATAGATAAATGGGACTTCCTCAAAATTAAAGCCTTCTGCACCTCAAAGAAGTTTGTCAAAAAAGTAAAAAGGGACCCTACACAATGGGAGAAAATATTTGGCTACCATATATCCAATAAGAGAGTTATAACTTGCATATATGAAGAACTCCTATATCTTGAAAATAAAAAGATAAACAACCCATTTTAAAAATGGGAAAAAGATTTAAACAGACACTTCTCCAAAGAAGAAATACAAATGGCTAAAAAGCACATGAAAAAATGGTCCAAATCTCTAGCTATCAGGGAAATACAAATCAAAACTACAATGAGATACCATCTTACTCCCATAAGATTGGCAACTATGGAAAAAACCAAAGAGTACAAATGCTGGAGAGGATGTGAAGAAATGGGAACACTCAACCACTGCCTGTGGGAATGCAGAAGGATCCAACCATTCTGGAGGACAGTTTGGAGGTTTCTCAAAAAACTAACCATAGATTTGCCATATGACCCAGCAATACCACTGCTGGGTATATACCCAGCAGACCTGAAAACAAGGATACAAACCAATATATGCACACCAATGTTCATAGCAGTATTGTTCACTATCGCCAAAGGTTGGATTCAACCCAAATGCCCATCAACAGATGAGTGGATCAATAAAATGTGGTATATACATACAATGGAATACTACTCAGCTTTAAGAACAAATACGCTACAAACACACGGGATAACATGGATGAATCTTGAGAACCTTATGTTGAGTGAAGCAACCCAAGCATTGAAGGGCAAATACTAGATGACCTCAATGAAACGAAATAAGCAAGCTGCCTCAGAGAGTTAGAGACTGGAAGATAGGCTTACAGGAAATCAGGGGGTGGAGAAAGGATGTGAGCTGATGTTTGCATGGGTGGAATCTATGATGAGCTGGTGTTAAGTATGTGCACAAAGAAGAGATAAAATGGGGCAGGGGTTGCCTTTGGGTGGGGCTTTGTGGGTTTTAGGGGGCTGGGAATGGGTGGATGGGTAATATTTCCCAAAAAATTGGAGGGAGGGAGGGGCAACATACAAACATAGGAGATTGTCAGGTGTTGGTTGAAAGTAAAATGCTGAGAAAACTGTATCATAATATAATTAGAGGGTTACCTGTTTAGGATGCTCAGAGGGGATGGTCTGACGCGGGACGGACTCCTGGGGAATGTCTGAATGCTCATTTTGCCAGGGTGGGTTGTACCATTGGGTAGAGACCCATGTAGTGAGAGTGGGGGCGGACCCACATCCTGGGGAGGACTAATGCCATCAAATAGAGGGAATTATATCTCTCGAGAGAAAGGGTGGCTCCCATGGCATTAGGGCAGTTGAGCAAGTCAGGCCCTGAACACTCTTGCAAGTATCTCTGGATGTGGTTCCTTGGGAAATGGAGATTGGCTGTCACTGTGGGCCCCAAGGGGAGGGGAAAATGGATGTTTAATGGATGGAACCAAGGTAAATGTGGGGGCAAGAGAGGTGTTTCGCGAGAGTACACAAGGATGGATATAAAACATGTAATATTACACCAAATACGTATAGGGGATGACAGACTAATAATGTAAACCAAAATGTAAAATTTAGGATAACTAAAAAATTTAGAAAACTATATAGCCTAAAGTATGGACCACAATGTAAGCACAGATGTCAACTTGTTTGAAAGCTATTGTCTCAGAGTGTGTACATCAGTTCCAGTAAAGATAATATGAATAAGTTAAAAGATTATTGCTGTGGAAGGGAAAAGGTTTTATGGTGAATGTGTGGGAGTACCGTATATTGTATATATGAATTACTGTGATCTAGGGCTCTTGCAAAGAGAAGCTCAATAATTAGGAAAAAAGAAAAGAAAAAGATAGGATGTAGAATTTTTCCAAATCAAAATGTGCTCTAGATCTAACCTTTAAACTCATCGCTATATTCCGCTTTACTAGTAAGGGAACCTGACATTACATTGGGCTTCACTTTTCAGGAAGTTTTGGATCACAGAGTGGTTCAACAATGGCAGCAAAGGAATACTGGTATGGGATGTTATTGACAGGCAATATATGGTTGACAGGGAGTTATACAGGGCATGTGTCCAGGGTGCATGGAAATGTTTGGATATACTCATAGTGGAAACAATTAAAAACAATAGCTGGGGGGGGGTACTGGGTTACTGGCCGGGGTGGGCTCTGTCGTGGTCCCTAGGGGAGCAGCGGCAGTCCCCCAGGAGCAATGGTAAGGACCAGAAAGGAATGACGGTCCAACAGTGAGCCCCTGATACTAATGGCTATGCTTTTGAGCCTATACACCTGAAATAAGAACAAGGCCTAGAGCAGCACTGTGCCTAGGAGTTCCCTCCTGACAGCCTCCATGTTACTCAAATGTGACCAGTCTTGAAGCCAAACTCAGCATGTAAATGCAATCCCTTCCCCCCAGTGTGGGACATGACACCCGGGGATGAGCCTCCCTGGCACTGAGGGATCACTACCAAGTACCAGCTGATGACGTAACTAGAAAATGACCTTAAATTAAAGGTTCAATGCAGACCAGCAGAATATCCCAGTCTACATATAATAACAGGAGTTAAAAAAATGCTGTTTGACCTAAAGTAAGGGGGAAATGGAAAAGACAAATGAGTTCATATGGCTATGAGTCTCTAAAAAAGAGTCTGGAGGTTGTCAGAAGGATTGCCCTTACGCACACCTGAGCAGAGTCTCAGAGACAGATAAAGTAGATACAACCCTAGATATTGGTTCTTTTGAGGGCTAAAGAGACCCACAGGTTCTATGGTCATGGCAGATGGGGTTCACTGCCATGCCAGTTGGCCCTTCTTTGGAGCTGGTGTTTCTGCGTGATGGAGCTGGACTCAGATAGGATCTCTTTTCATAAACCTTTCATGCTACTTTACTGGAATTGTAGTTGGTGCTGGGGCTTAAGATGTATCTAGGGGATTTGAATCTCTGGACTGACAATATGATAGCCAGGCCCTGAGCCTCAACAGACTTCAACTCCTACACTCTGATTTATTGGACTTACCCCACTCAGCTAACATGGAGTTGAAGAATGTCAATCACCACACCATGGAGCCTAGAGTGCCTACAACTGTAAGCAGGAGGATTCCATCCAATATCCATGTGGAATCTAAACCCCCTCTTGACATAGATGTGGAATGGACACAACCAAGCCAAGTTCCACAGGAAGGAGGAATACAGTAAGGATCAGAGTGGACTTAATGATATCCTATTCATGAACTATTGTGGTTAATAATCGAGAAAATGTGGCATTGGTGTGGAAAAAGTGGCCAGGGTGCGGGGAATGGGAGGAAGAGATGAGATGTGGAGGCATTTTTGGGACTTGGATTTGTCCTGGGTGGTGCTCCAGGAACAATTGCCGGATGTTGTATGTTCTCCCATGGCCCACTGGATGGAACATGGGAGAGCGTGGGCTATGGTGTGGAAAATGGGACATGGGGTGCAGCAATGCCTGGAGATGTACTCACCAGACGCAATGGTTGTGACATGATGATGGGGGAGAGTGTTACTGTGGGGGGAGTGGTGGGGTAGGGGCGGTGGGGGTGAATGGGGACCTCATATTTTTTTAATGTAATCTTTTAAAAAATGAACAAATTGAGTAGAATTTGGAAAATAAAATAAAATAAAATAAAACACATATACTTATATTCTATTTGCATTATTTTTCTTTTTTAAACTGATGTAACGTACAACATTAGGTAATATTTTAAAGAATAAAATGACATATCTGTCATTTCAAATATATGGGGATAAAAAGAAGTAAACATAGACCTTAAACAATATGGAAATCATTTAATTTTTGGCAAGTTTTATGGTTCAACCATTTTAAAAGAGAACTAAAGAAATGGGGTGAAATCGCAGGAATATGAAACTCAATGGAAAATTTTATGTCCAAACTGAAATCAACATATGTCATTGGCTGAGCATCATCCCTTATAACCTAAGCATCATATGTCATTGACTGAGCATCATCCCTTATAACCTAGTATATTAAGGCACCCACAGTTACTATTTGATGGCAAAAAGAAATGAAAATAGTTACCTAAATAAAAAAAAAGAGGTAGTGTAACAAATCAAATCATCTTTTGTGACAATGAAAAGAAAGGCTTGGATGGCAAAGGGTCCAGTGAAGGAAATGTGTAAGGGAGGAAAATGACCTCCCATAGGGGGAATTTTGCATATGAAGGATCAAGGATTTAATCTTGGGAAGGACCAGAGTAGGAGGATGATGGGGGAAATAGAAGATGGAAGGGATAAGGAAAGAAGACCATGAATTTTTAAACATTAAGGAGGTACAATTAAGACAGAATCAATCCATCAGGGTGTAAAGTTTAAAAGACCCCACCCTAGAGGGTCAATTCACCCTTGATCTCACCAAGTGAAAAAAAGATTTCTATGGTACAGTCCCCTAAAGGGTGTGGTTTCTCAGACAGATGGAGGAAGCAAACATATTCAAGTCTATTTGAAGAGGAAGCAGCTGGTAATGCAGGACTCACTGCCCTACAGCCCTGGGGAGGAGGTTTGTGTTCGGGGCTGAAGCACTGTGTGAGGATGGTTGTTATACTGCTGACAGTAATAATCTCCCAGATCTTCAGGCTGGAATCTGCTGATGGTGAGAGTGTAATCTGTCCCGGACCCACTGCCACTGAATCGATCAGGGACCCCAGATGGCCGGGTGGATGCAGCATAGATGAGCAGTTTAGGAGCCTGGCCTGGTTTCTGGTGGTACCAGGCTAAGTAGCTGCTAACACTCTGACTGGCCTTGCACTTGAGGGTGACGGTCTCTCCTGCAGATGCAGCCACAGAGCCTGGAGACTGGGTCATCACGATGTCCCCACTGACACCTGCAACCAGAAAAGAACATTGATCATACATTCAATCACATATGTATAAAATATGTATCTAAATTTAGGTTTTCTTATTTGTCATATATATTCAGATCTGCTTTGGATGAAGTGGTTTGCTCACTCTGCATGTTAAAACCATTCTCCATATTCATAAAGATAATACTCTTCTAAACACTTCACCTGAGGCCCAGAGCACCAGGAATAACAGCAGTTGGGAATGTGACATCATCTTGCTCACCGGCTGATGCACTCAGGCCCCATCTCCAGGGAAACTGCATTAATAGAGCTCTGAGCAGACAACCAAGTCCCTGAGGAGCATATGCAAATCAATAGAGAGTATAAAGTCAAACGTACCTGTTCAGTGAGTTGTAAAGACAATAATGGAAAGAGATAAAAATATCATGACCACAGGAAATGTAGCTAAAAGCCTGCAAAAGGCGATAAATCAACTTAACACGGCAACTTTCAACACTATTCAGCACAATTCGGAAAATGAAATATTTTATTCACAATTGTACTCTTTCAAATCAACTGCACCCATCTTCAAAACAAAAGGAATTTGTAATTAAATACATGCACCTGTAAGTGTAATATCAAAACTTAATTAAATGTTATAAATATGGTGCCAAAGCCTAGGTGGAATATACTCATACCATTAGACAGATTAAGATATAGTGCACGTATTGTGTATCTATCTAAGTCTATTCTAAATTTTAACATCCCAAAGGAACCTCAATCTATCCAAAACAAGTGCTTATATTGCCCTTAATATAATATTACTCCCAGAAAGGAGTCATCAAATATTTACAAGTCACCCTTAGGACTATCATTTAAGTAGACCACTTTCTAAAATCACTAATGTCCTGATTAGCAGACTTGAAGTGTAACACCTCCACCTAGTGGTCATACGTAAAATGGCTTCAGCTCCCAAGCTCTGATAGAGCTCTTCTTCATTTATTCCTACCCAACAATAATGATACTTTTAGAACTATGCAGATAACAATATCATGAACACTTCTAGGCATAGGACATTAAATTATGAACAAGTAGGATGATTCGTTTTACTGGGAGGCTACACAATAAACAAGTAACATTTCTGCAGCCATTACTGACCTGCTTCTTTGAGATTTCCTCCTCTGAGCTAAGCTGTTACTCAGGAAAGGTAGGGCCATGTGAACTTGGTCCATTTCAGGATCAACCCTCTGCACGAACAGTCAGAGGTAAGAGAAAATTTAGGACACTTTCACAATTATATGAATAAAAAATTCTTCCACTATCATGACTATAATTTTTCCTGCAGACTTTTTCCAAAGCTTCTAAGAGGTTTTCCTCGATGGGGAATATCCTAAGGCATGTATTGTTCTAATTCTAATTAATGAGTTCATTTCCTGTAGTTTGTCTCCTTATGAGCACTTTACCTTAGGAGAGGGACCCTTCCCAGCATTCAGGAATGGTGCTGCAGATGCCCACATCATCAGGGAGGGCATTCCTTCTCATCAACAATCCACCCTGTTCTTCATCCACCACGTATTCGTGTTTACAAATGTGTTTTATTTCCTCCTCTTCAATGAAGTTGCATTTCATATACATTCTTAAGTTCGCTTATTTTGCTCAAATTTCTACTACTTGATAGGTTCCCTGCATCAGTGCAATATAATTTCTACTATTTAATTGATAGGTTTCCTGCATCAGTGCAATATAATTTCTTTCCCATTCTTACACACATTCAAAAATTTAAAGTCATCATGGATGACAGGATCATAAAACAGGATGTGGGGTTGTGCGGTGGCGATCCTGCACCCCGTGGTCCCCGCATGTGTGATCCCCAGGTCCGTGTCCCCTGAGCCCCCATGGGCCGTGTTCCACGGACCTACGTGCCCTGGGTCTGCAGAGTCCCGGACTTCCCTTTCCCAAGTCCAGCGCTCCCGGAGGTCCCGGATTGTCCTACACCTCCGGTTTTAGACTGACTCCATGGGTGGGAGGGATTTGGTGGGGGATGAAGTAAGGGGGCCTGGCTAGTGTGGGTTCGATTTTCTGGTGTTCCTCCCTCCCCTTTTTTCTTGTCTTTTTTTCTTTTCTTGCACTTGGAGCATACTGGTTGACTTGGGGAGAGTCTGAGAAGAGAGGAGTGGCGAATCTGCTGAGAAAGCCAGATTCACCCAAATACCCTGGGATAGGAAACTTGGCCTGGGAGAAAGTGGAGTCAGAAAATCACTAGACCTCTCATAGCACACCTAAAGGGGAGGGACTGTAGGAGGTGCTTTCCAAGTCTCCAATACCATACTTGGGTTTCCTGGTGAGGTGTGGGTGCTCTCTCTCTGGAAATTAAGAGTATTGTTTTCCGTGAGGAGCTGATTCAACAAGGACCCACTTGAATCTCCTACCAGACCTCTCAGGCAGCTTTCCTGCTGCCTGGGAGAGAGGGAAGTGAGGAAGGGAGAAAAGAGGGGACGTCAGATCCCTAAGGTTTTTATTTAACTACAAATAGGATTCCTTGCTTGAAACTTTCCCTGGTATTTGATTGGTTTTTCCTTGTTCTTCCTTCCTCTTTATCCCCCCAAGGCCCTTTTTTATTTTTTCTTTCTTTTTCTTTTTCTTTTTCCTGCTTACTTTCCCACTCACTTTTGTCCCTTTTTTTCTCTTTCTCTGCTTTCTTATTCTTCTTACATTAGGTGCTGCGGGGAGGGCTTCACATTTTCTGTATTTACTCATCCTCCATTTACTCTTTTCTGTGTGAATTGATTTCAGCCACCAACACGATTCCGTTTCCCATACATCTTTCTATCCCCCATCATTGATTGTTTCTCTTACCTTACACCTCACTTTCTTAGCCCCCCTATTTTTTTGACTTTTTATTACTAATACCTTTGTACTACTTTCTGCCTTTTATTCACTCTTTATATTGTTGTCATCTTTTCTCTTTCCCTCTCTCCTGAACACACAGGCCTTTTAATTCACACTGTATTCCTCCCCATATTCAGATTTTTATCTACTCTACTTTTCTTACCGTTATAACTCTACATACCTTACATGAGTCTAATATCCATTCTCCTATATCTCACATGGTTTCTCTGTTAATATTTACTATCTATACTACTATTATTCATTTTCTTTTTTTACTCCTTTTGCTTTCTCTGGCCCTAATATTTTCCTTCAAGTGAACTTAGCCAAAAACAAGTAAATAGAATAAGAAGACTTAACACGCACGCAAAAACAACAACGAATTAAACTCCAAATAAAACAAAGAAGTTAAGCAACTGACTAAACTTGTCAAGATAAAATGATGACCAGACAGCAACAAAAAACTAAAAACCAAACCAATAATCAGGAAAACATGCCTCAATCCAATGAACAAACTAAAAACCAGGAAAAGGAGGAGAATATTGAACAAGTAATTAAAGATCTCAAAACATATATTAGGGACCAATTTGATGAGGTGAAGGAAGAGACTAAGAATATGAAGAAAACAACTGGAGAGAATACAGAAGAAATTGCAATCACACACAAAAATACAACGGATATGATAGTGATGAACAGCACAATTCAAGAAATCAAAAACACACAGCAAATAACAACAGACTCAAAGAGGCAGAGAATAGATTATGTGATGTGGAAGACAGTACATCTGAAATCAAACAGATAGTAGACTGGTCGATAAAAAGATAGAAAAAATCCAGCAGGGGCTTACGGACCTGAATGACAATGCAAAACATGCAAACATATATATTATAGGCATCCCAGAAGGAGAAGAGAAGGGAAAGGGGACAGAAGGGTGTTAGAGGAAATAATGGCTAAAAACTTCCCAAACCTATTGACGGAGATGGATGTACATGTCCAGGAAGCACAACACACCCCAAACAGCATAAATCCCAACAGGCCTACCCCAAGACATATACTTTTCAAGTTATCCAATGCTCAAGACAAAGAGAAAATACTAAAAGCAGCAAGACAAAAGAGAACCATCACATACAAAGGAGGCTCTATAAGATTAAGTGCTGATTTCTCATCTGAAACCATGGAGGTAAGAAAACAGTGGTATCACATAGTCAAGGTATGAAAAGAAAAATATTTCCAACCAAAAATGCTCTATTCAGAAAGCTAGCATTCAAAATTGATGGAGAGTTCAAAGCATTTGCAGATAAACAGAAACTAAGAGAGTATGCCAACAAGAATCCTGCCCTTCAAGAAATACTAAAGGAGTTCTGCAGGAAGAAAGAAAAAAACAGGAGAGACAGAGTTGGAGGAGAGTGTAAGAACTAAAAAGACAAAAACAGAAAAAGAAAATCAAACAGAATATGACAAACACAAATCCAAAGAAAATATGGCTAATATCAGCAATTCTTTGAAAGTAATAAACCGAATGTCAAAGGATTAAACTCACCTGTCAAGTGACTCAAACTGGAAGATTGGAAAAGGAAACATGACCCATCTATATGTTGTCTGCAAGAAACATATCTTAGACCCAGGCATTCAAGGAGGTTGAAAGTGAATGGCTGGAAAACAATCTTACAAGCAAACAATAACAAAAAAAAGGGCAGGAGTAGCTATATTAATATCAGGCAAAATAGAGTTTAAATGCAAAACAATTGTGAGAGACAAAGATGGGCATGACAAATTTGTGAAAGGGATAATCTTTCAAGAAGAAAGAACAATCATAAACATTTATGCTCCTAACAAGGGTGCCTCCAAATATGTGAAGCAAACACTGGAAAAATGAAGTGAATGAATAGATGCCTCTACAATTATAGTGGGGGACTTTAATAAACCAATATCAACTTTGGACAGAACATCTCAAAACAGAATCAATGAAGAAACAAAGACTTTAAACAATACATTAGAGGAGCTGGACCTAATAGACATATACAGAACATTACACCCAAATACAGCAGGATATACATTCTTCTCAAGTGCACATGGATCATTCTCCAAGATAGACCACATGCTAAGCCACAGAAAAAGTCTCAGTGAATTCAGAATGGTAGAAATCATACAAAATAATTTCTCTGACAACAGTGGAAAGAAACTGGAAATCTGCAAAGGCCATAGACCCAGGTTTGGCACCGAGATTTGGAAGTTAAACAATGCACTCTTAGAAAAACACTGGGGTAAGGAGAAAATCTCAAAAGAAATTAAAAACTACCTTGAAACTAGTGAAAATGATAATACAACATATTCAAACTTATGGGATGCAGTAAAAGTATTACTGAGAGGGAAATTTATAGCCATAAATTTATACATCAAAAAAGAAGACCTAAAGTTGAAGAACTAAATGCACACATGGAATAAATAGTTAAAAAGCAACAAACTAACCCCAAAGGAAGAAGAGAGAAAGAAAGAACAAAGATCACAGCAGAACTAAATGAAATAGAAAATAAGAAAACACTTGAAAACATAAACAAAACCAAGAGCTGGTTCTTTGAGAAAATCAATAAAGTTGACAAACGCTTAGCTAGATTAACAAAAAAAAAAAAGAGAGAGAGAGAGAGAGAGAGAGACAAGATGCAAATACAGAAAATAAGAAAGGAGAAAGGAGATATCACCACTGATCCCACAGAAATAAAGACTATCATAAGAGGATACTTTGAAAAACTATATTCCAACAAAAACAACGATTTAGAGGAAATGGACAAATTCCTAGAAACACATTAGCAGCCTATATTGACAAAAGAAGAAGTTGAAAATCTCAACAAACCAATCACAAGTAGAGAGAGAGAATCAGTCATTAAAAACCTTCCAACTAAAAAGAGCCATGGGCCAGACGACTTCACAGGTGAAAACTACTAAACATTCCAGAAAGAACTAACACCAATCTTGCTTAAACTCTTCCAAAAAAATTGAAACAGAAGGAAATTGCCTAACTCATTCCATGATGCCAACATTACCCTAGTACCAAAGCCAAACAAAGACACCACAAGATAGGAAAATTACAGACCAATTTCTCTAATGAACCTTGACATTAAAATCCTGAACAAAATACTTGCTAATTGTATTCAATCACACATTAAACAAATTTTGACCAAGTCGGGTTCATTCCTGATATGCAAGGATGGTTCAACATAAGAAAATCAATTAATGTAATACACCACATAAACAGATTGAAGGGAAAAAATCACGTGGTCATATCTATAGATGCAAAAAAAGCATTTGACAAAATACAGTACACTTTCTTGATAAAAGCATTGCAAAATGGAGTAGAAGGAAATTTTCTGAACATGATAGAGTATATATGAAAAACCCACAGCTATCATCTACAATGGTGAAATCCTAAAAATCTCTCCCCATAAGATCAGGAACAAGACAAGGATGCCCACTGTTGCCCCTGCTATTTAACATAGTCTTAGAGGTACTTGCTCCAGCACTGAGGCAAGAACCAGACATAAAAGGCATCTAAGTTGGAAAGGAAGAAGTCAAAATTTCACTATTTGCAGATGACATGAACCTATACATAGAAAACCCTGAGAAGTCTACAACAGAGCTTCTAGAACTCATAAATGATTTCAGTAAAGTCACAGGTTACAAGAAAAATGCACAGAAATCAGTAGCATTTCGGTACACCAATAATGAGCAATCTGAGGAGGAAATCAGGAATCAAATTCCATTCACAACAGTAAATTTAAAAAAATCAAATACCTAGGAATACATTTAACTAAAGAGGTTAAAGACTTATACACAGAAAACTACACAACACTGTTCAAGGAAATCAAAGAAGACCTAAATAAATGGAAGAATATTCCTGTTCATGGATAGGAAGACTAAATATTATTAAGATGTCCAAACAAAACTGATCTACATATTCAATGTAAACCCCCCCCCAAAATAGACACATCATTCTTTAATGAACTAGAGAAACTAACTATGAAATTTATTTGGAAAGGAAAGAGGCCCTGAATAGCCAAAGACATATTGAAAAAGAAAAATGAAATTGGAGGAATCACACTACTCCAAGCTAAATTAGTAAAAACAGCATGGTATTGACACAAGGATAGACACAGTGACCAATGGAACTGAATTGAGAGTTTTGATATAGATCCATATACATATATCCATATGGTATTTTACAAGGCCACCAAACACTCTCGACTGGGAGAGAATGGCCTCTTCAACAAATGGTGCCTGGAGAACTGGATATCCATATGTAAAAGAATGAAAGAGGATTACCAACTTAGACCTTATACAAAATCAACTGAAGATGGATCAAGGACCTAAATATAAGCTGCAAGACAATAAAGACCTTGGAATGCAAAATAGAGAAGCATCTACAGGACCTTGTAATAGGAAACGGCTTCATGAACATCACACCAAAAGCCCAAGCAGCAAAAGAACAAATAGATAAATGGAACTTCCTCAAAATTAAAGCCTTCTGCACCTCAAAGAAGTTTGTCAGGAAAGTGAAAAGAGAGCCTACACAATGGGAGAAAATATTTGGTAACCATATATCTGATAGGAGATTTATATCTTGCATATATAAAGAATTCCTATATCTTGAAAATAAAAAGACAAACAGCCTATTTAAAAAATGGGGAAAAGATTTAAACAGACACTTCTCCAAAGATGATACACAAATGACTAAAAAACACGTGAAAAAATACTCAAAATCCCTAGCTATTAGGGCAATGCAAATCAAAACAACAAGATCCATCTTACTCCCATAAGACTGGCAGCTATCAAAAAATCAGAAGACCACAATTGTTTGAGAGGATGTGGAAGAATGGGAACACTCATCCACTGCTGGTGGGAATACAGAAGAATTCAGCCATTCTGGAGGACAAATTGGCAGATTCTCAAAAAACTAGATATAGATTTGCCAAATGACCCAGCAATTCCACTGCTCGGTATATACCCAGAAGATCTGAAAACAAGGACACAAAAAGATATATGCACATCAGTGTGCATAGTAGCACTATTCACTATTGCAAAAAGTTACAATCACGGATCAGCAGAATATCCATGTCTACATAAAATACCATGACTTTAAAATGCTGTTTGACCTAAAGTAAGGGGGAAATGGAAAGGAGAAATGAGTTTATATGGCTACGAGTTTCTAAAAAAGAGTCTGGAGGCTGGCAGAAGGTTTGCCCTCATGCACAACTGAGCAGAGTCAGAGAGACAGATAAAGCAGATACAACCCCCAGATATTGGTTCCTTTGAGGGCTAAAGAGACCCATGGGAGTTATGGTCATGGCCGATGGGGTTAACTACCAGGGCAGATGGCCCCTCTTTGGAAATGGTGTTTATGTGTGATGAATCTGGACTCAGATGGGATCTCCCTTCATAAGACTTTCATGCTAATGTGCTGGAGGTGCAGTTAATGTTGGGGTTTAAGATATATTTAGGGGATTTGAATCTCTGGACTGACAATGTGATAGCCAGATCCTGAGCCTCAACAGACTCCAGCACCTACAATCTGATTTATTGGACTTACCACACTCAGCTAAGATGGAGTTGAAGAAGGACAACCACCACACCATGGAGCCTAGAGTGATTACAACTGAAAATGTGAGGATTGCATCCAGCATCCATGTGGAATCTGAGCCTCCTCTTGACATAGAGGTGCAATGGACACAACCAATCCAATGTCCACATAGAAGAGGTGGCATTGGATTGGGAAAAGTGGACAGAATGGACAAAGGGTATGGGGAAAGGCAGGAAGAGATGAGAGGTGGAGGCGTCTTCGGGACATGGAGCTGCCCTGGATGGTGCTTCAGAGGTAATCACCGGACACTGTAAATCCTCACAGGGCCCACTTGATGGAATAGAGGAGAGTATGGGCCATGATGTGAACCAATGTATATGAGGTGCAGAGGTGCCCAAAGATGTACTTACCAAATCCAATGGATGTGTCATGATGATGGGAACGAGTGTTGTTGAGGGGGGGAAGAGGGGGGGGTGGGGGGGTGGGGTTGAATGGGACCTCACATATATATTTTTAATGTAATATTATTACAAAGTCAATAAAAAATAAAAAAATAAAAAATAAATAAAAAAAAAAAAGTTGCAATCAACCCAAATGCCCATTATCAGAAGAATGGATAAATAAAATGTGGTATATATATTCAATGGAATAATACTCAGCTATAAGAACAAGTACAGTACCAACACGTGTGATAATATGGATGAATCTTGAAAACTCTATGTTGAGTGAAGCAACCCAGGCATTGAAGGACAAATACTACATGACCTCTCTGATATGAAATAAGTAAACCAAGCTGTCTCAGAGAGCTAGAGACTGGATGATAAACTTTAAGGTAGTTGGATGGTAGAGAAAGATTGTGAGCTGACAGCTACTTGGGTGAAATCTATGATAAGCTGGAGGTAAGTATTTGTACAAGGAAGGAATAATATGAGGGCATAGAGATAACTTTGGGTGGGGCTGCGTGGGTTTTAGGGGCGGTAGTGATGGGAGGATGGGTCAGATTACCCAAGAAATTGGGGAGAGGGTGATCATGCGAGACTGTCAGGTATGTGGTTGAAATTGTGGTGCAGAGAAAACTCTTTAGAGAATGTAATACGGAAAGTTGCCTGTTTGGGATGCTTAAGTGGGGGAGCATCTGACACAAGGCAAGCTTCTGGGGAGTGTGTGAATGCTCATTTTGTCATATTGGATATCATTGGGTGCAGATCCATACAATGAGAGTGAAGGTATACCCACATCCTGGGGAGGACTGATGTTCTCAAACAGAGGGAATTGTATCTCTTGAGAGAATCGGCAGTTCCCAATAGGTTAGGGCAGTCAAGTATGTCAAGCCCTTAACATATTTGCAAGTATCTCTGAATATGTTCCCTCAAGTAATGAAGATTGATTGTCATGGTGGGCCCTGAGGGGAAGGGGAAAGAGGTGTTGAATACATGGAATCAGGGTAACTGTGGGGCAATGGAAGTGTTCCACAGGATCATGCCAAGATGGATATCAGTTATGTTAAATTACACCAAAAATAATAAAAGTCTATAGGCTAAAATGTAAACCATAATGTAAAACATAAGACAACTAAAAATTTAGAAAATCGTTTACTCTAAAATATAAACCATGTTGTAAACCCAAATGGAACCATGTTTGAAAGCTATCGTTTCAATATCTGTACATTAGCTGCAGCAAAAATAATATGAACATGTAAAGATCACTGTTGGGGAAGGGATAAAGGGTTTGATGTTGGATATGTGGGAGTATCATATATTGTATATGTGAATTACTGTGACCTAAAGCTTATGTCAAGAGAAACTTAATAATCATGGGAGAAAAAAATAAAGAAAGGAAGTAGACACTGAGGAAGAAATGGAAGAAATTGCCTTGCCACTGTACATAAAGGGCAACACCTGTAGCAGTGATGACAAGCAAAATGTCTAAAACAAAGCTTTTTCATTTTTTCATTTCTTTGATACCCCAATTTATTTTTTCTTTATTTAATTTTTCTAAATTTCTATGTATTCTATATCTAACCTTTAAACCCATCACTATATTCCATTTTTCTATTAATGGAACCTGGCAATATATTGGGCTTCCATTTTTTTAAGAAGTTTTGGACTACAGAGAGGTTCAACCATGGTGGGGGAGCAGCACTTGTGTGGGGTGTCATTAGTGAGGGGCACACAGTTGGGAGGGAGTTCTCCAGGGCATGTATACAGGGTACATAGAAAGGTTTGGATATTTTCATAGTGGTTTCAGTTGGAAACAACATAAAAGAGAGTGCTGAATTCCTGACCAGGGGAGCTCTATCACATTCCCCAATGGAACAACAATCCCCCAATGCAATGGCAAAGACCAATAAAGATGGATGGTCGAGTGATAAGCCCTTGATACTGATGGCTCTGATTATGAGCCTGTGTGCCTGAAATATAAACTAGGCCTATAGCTGTGGGGTGCCTAAGAATTATCACCTGAGAGCTTCCAGGTTGCTCAAATGTGGCCACTCTCTAAGCCAAACTCAGCATGTAGATGCATTGCATTCCCCCCAGCGTGAGACATGACTCCCACGAATGAGCCTCCGTGGCACTGGGGAATTACTACCAAGCACCAGCTGATGATGTAACTACAAAAAGACCATGAACAAAGAGGTCAACTCAGACAAGCAGAATATCTCAGGCTACATGTAATATCAGGTGTTAAAAATTGCTTTTTGACTTTGGTTAAAAAGGGGGACATGGAAAGTAAAAGTGAGTTTATATGGCTAAGAGTCTCCAAAAAAGAGTCAGGAGGTCATCGGGGGTACTGCTTATGCATGCCTCAGCAGGGTACCAGACACAGCCAAGGTAGATGGAAACCCAGGTGCTGGTTCTCCTGATGGCTGCAGCGACCCACAGGTTCTATGGTCAAGGCAGATGGCTCTGGAGTTCAGGGCCATGTCAGTTGGCCCTACTTTGGAGTTTGTGTTCCTGAGTGTGATGGAGTTGGACTCAGATATAATCTTTCTAATGATGCCTCTTCTATTACTTTTACCAGACCCGTGGTTGGTGTTTAGGTTGGTGTATACTCAGGAGATCTGAATCTCTGAACTGTCCATGTGACGGCCAGGCCCTGGGCTTCGGCAAACTTGCAGTTCCTATCCTCTGGTTTCTTGGACTTACCCTGGCCAGCTGTCAGGGAAGTGAAGAGGGTCAACCACCACATGGAAGCCAAGAGTGCCTACAGCTGCAAGCAGGAGAATTGCATCCATCACCCATGTGGATTCTAAAATTCCTCTTGATGTAGAGGGGGACTGGACATAGCCATCCCAGGTCCACAAGATGGAGGAACAGAGTATGGATTAGAGTGGACTTTACTGGTGTTCTGCTGGGGAACTATTGTGATTAGTAAGGGAAGAAATTGTAGTAGTGATGTGGAGAAGGTGGCCACGGTAGCTGCTGATGGTCGGGAGAGGTAAGAAGAGATACCATGTGGGGGAATTTTCAGGATTTGGAGTTGTCCTAGGTGGTGCTGCAGGGATGGATGCTGGACGTTGTATGTCCTGTCATGGCCCACTGGGTGGACTGGGGGAGAGTGTGGACTACAGTGTGGACCACTGTCCATGTGCTGCAGCAGTGCCCCAGAATGTATTCACCAGGTGCAATGGATGTGCTGCAATGATAGAAGAGGTTGTTGATGTGGGAGGGGTGGCGTGGGTGGGGTGGGGACTATATGGGGAACCTCATATTTTTTTAATGTAAAATTTAAAAGAAAATAAAGAAGAACAGGAAGAAAGAAAGAAAGTGCCGTTCTAGCCAAAAAGAACAGATGTGTCATGCAGGGTAACTGGCCCAGGGGGGTCCACCTAAAATGTGGAGTAAGAAAATATTGTCTTCAAGTAGGGGACAGTTGGCCTAATGAGTGAATAGAAGAGGGGGCTGTCCTTCAAAGCCCAGGGAAGAGCACTTCAGAAAATGAACAGGACTTGGGAAAAGATGATCCTGGATAATTAAGAGAGACAAATGAAACAGTGTGAAAGAAGGACGGGCATAATCCAAGGGGAAAATAAACAAGATGAAATGTTTGAAGCTTAGTTTATGTACTATGAGAATCCATGGAACAAGAGTTAGAATTAATTTTTCATTTTAGTGGGTACTTCTGGGTCATTTTACAAGCAATAGCACTGCAAAGATGCAGACACAGTGGGAGTCACTAACATTTCAGTGCAGATGGGAAACTAGCTTTTCTGTCATATAATGATTTTAAAAAGTGAAATTTTCTAAATGCTCCCCCAATGCCATAGATCTGATTTAGGCCCAATCAATCCTTGGTAAATGATTTAAAAAGAACACATTGTGTTAAGTAGAATTCTAAAAAAGCCTGAGGACTCCTACCAGTGAGGACTTCTCTCAGTTTTTGAAACACTGTTCAGGTACTGCTGTGATGCGATTTTCCAGATATCATTAAAACTGTTGACTTTAAGAAGGAGGGTCCATTAAATCCTGCTATAACGGTCGCAGACAAAGAGCTTAGGGAAATTCATAAATAATTAGTATTTGAAATGGAAGAATACATCTGAAGTTGACTGTGGAGATCAGGGGGCCATGTATCAAGGAACGTGGGCAGGCTCTAGGAGGAGAGAGCTGACAGCCAGCAAGGACATGAGATCTCAGCACTGCCACCTGAGGAACTGATTCTGCCAAACCCCATGAGCTTCGAAGAGAACTCTGTGCTCTGGACAGAAGGCAGCCTTATATAACCATGTAGGAACCTGACACATGTCTCTTCTCATGAAATGTGGTGAGCTTTATGTCCCTTTTACCCACAGATGATTTCCTGATGTGTTACCAGGTCCACAGGATTAGAGCTCAATACTGTGCTATGAAAATACAGGTAAGAGCAGAAGTAGCTTTGAAGGTGGTGAGGAACTGTCCCCTCTGTGTCCATGGCCATGATCTATGACAACTGAAGAAATTCTAGACAGGGCTGTTGGTAAGAGGGCAGTCAACTGGGGACATCCCAGGTAGACCTGAACCAAGCTGCTGTCTTCACATTTGCTTAAGACTCTGGAATGTTTCAGATTCCTAAATGTGGATGACTCATTCCTTCTACATGTGACAACATGGGATTGAAGCATTTTTTCTTGATCTAAGAGATAAGTGTCCTACGCTTCCATTTATTTAGAATTTACAATCCTACATGTTTTATTTAATTTTCTATACTCCTGTTGCTCAAATGAACAAAAAAATCTCAATTAATTGTACATAAAATCAACTTAGCAAGAACATTTTCTGGGCACAGCTCACACTACCTCATGAACTTACCAGGGGGCAGTCAAGTCAAGTGCTGCTATTGCAGACATGAAATCAGGCTTATCGATATATGAGGCAGGATTCATATGCAGCCAGATCTAACATGATTCATGGTTCTCAAACAATTCTACAGTATCAAAGGAATTCTTATTCCCCAGTATAGATGCAGGGTCCCAGTGAATGTGCTCAGTTAGTTTGGGCATGAATGGATGAAAGTAATGTGTTAGCAAATTTTTAATATGAAGGCAAAATTAATCTTTAAACTTGAAATGATGAGGCTTGTTGCCAAATGCATAGAATATTCATGTACAGAATAAAATATTATACTATTCCCTGAAAATGGGAACAATGCATTAGCAGGGACCAAGACATTTCTCAGTAAATGTCACATGATATTCCTGCAACAGATTCATGGCAAAAAAACATGTATGTGGTGTCCTCGATTGGAATTTGGAAGGGGGAGAGGATAGGAGTAAAAAATTAGATATATCTGAAAGAAGTCTGGAGTATAGTTACTAAATTCATAACAATGTAAATTTCTTAGTTTGACAAATGTACCGTGATAATGAAAGATGGTAACATTAAGGGGAAGTGGGAAAGTTTGTGTGGGAACTCTCTGAACAACTTCTACAACTTACATACGAATGTAAAATAGTTCAAAAATAAAAACTTATTTAACAAAACACAAGGAGAGCTATCTCAGTATAGCTGAGTGAACATTGTATTTAACCATGTTAGGTCTGAAAAGATGAGGTCATGTAAGATAATCCTACTCTAAAGCCAGACCTCATCTGCAGTGACAATAAAACACTACTCCAAACATTCAGCATCTCACTTTGCAAGTGAGAGCTGCACAACTTGAAATATTGATTTTTGACTCCTGGTTTTACTGATCTCATTGGATCCTTTTGTCCAAACAAACCTACTTTAGAGCAAACTCTTCAACCAGGGTATGTGTCCCACTGGTAGGCAAAAAGTTTTTCCCAGGGGTTCATGGCCAAGAATAGGTTTAATGGAATACATTTCTAGATCTATGTATTCTGTTCAGATTCTTTCTTAAATTGGATTTTCTCAAGAACAGTCAAGTTGTCCTCTTGATTTTCCTTTCCCAAGTCATGTGCATAATCACCCTTAACCGTTTTAATAAGATAAATGAGCATTCACTCATCTTACTTAGGCATTTCCATGGCATCCAAAAAATTATGCAGCAGAAATGCAGGGATTTTTCAGAAATCCATGTGGGTCAGCATACAGAAAGTGAATGACTCTAGAAACTGGCAGCTCTATTGTGGTGCCAAATAATTCACACCCAACAAACTGAAAGAAGATCTACTTGAGTTGTCAGCCCAAATATTCAAACTTGCAATCAGAGAATTTCAAAATTCATAGCTTGAGTCCACCCTGTTTACTCTTGTCTCTTCTATATTTTAATAACAACCTGATTGAAAACTATACATTTACTAATTGGATCTAGCTAAAAAGTACAAGCTGAAATTTCCCACTTTTTTGAATAAAGGAAATAAAGATTCCCAACGAGTTTTGAATAAGATTTCAGAAAATTTTACATGATTTCTTTACAAAATATTCATTAATATAGAAAACACCTTGGTTACTTTATGTATTTCAACAAAGGCTCAAAAATTTTTGGAAATTAACCTATAATAAGCAAAGAGAGAAGGTGGGGAATGGATTATTTTGTTTTTATTCAATATCAAATTGTCTAAGTCCCTATTCAGGTACTCTGTGTGTGCATTTGTGTACAGATATCTGAACTTAGACATATATATATATATTTAATACATACGTATTATAATACTTATTTATATAAACATTTGTAAATTTTGATCACCATGGTTTCTCTTTGTGTGAATAGAATAACACAGGTTTCATAGATTGATGTATGAAGAAGTTTCTATGAAAATCAAATAAAAGAAAATCTCATCATATTTGCATTCTTAAATTGGAAAGAAAATTATTCTTACCACCACATCTCCTTTGCGAAAATCTGTCCTATCGTTACCACGCACATCGAACATTTGTCTTCAATATTAAAGTTTTTACTGAATTTGCAATAGTATTAATAATAGGAGACATTGGGCCTCCAGCAGAATGAATCTTCAGAAGCTTTTTCTCTCCCCTTTCCCCCAGAATTGATACACACCCAGAACCTCAGAATGTGAAATTGGGTCACTGTAGATGGAGTTAGTTAGATGAAGATGAGGCCGTACTAGAATAGGGGAGCAAATCCAGGGGCTGGTGTCTTTCTAAGGAGGGGACGTGGAGACTCGGAGCCATGGAGGAGGGTGGTGTGAAGATGGGCAGAGAGGCAGGTGCCCCCAAGAGTGGAACCACCCAGGACTGGGAGCCTCCGGGCGTGGAGGGGCTCTCCTCACAGCCTCGACTGACCGGCCCTCCATACACCTGGATTTTGGACCCCAGCCTCCAGAACTTTGAAGAAGACATCCTTGGGGTCGCTGGTGCGATTGTGCAGGCATCCACATTGTCCAGGTGTGGCCCAGGCCCACCAGAGGTGGTGCACGTGCCATGGCCACAGCGACCCCAGGTGCCAGGCAGGGTCAGTCCCAGAAGTACCTGCCTTTGAAAAAGGCTCCCCAGGGTTGGGGACACTGCTTCAGAGTCAGCGTCACACCTGAGCAGCACATCCTAAGGGCTTGATGCTGGATTCTTTCTCTAGGGTCCCACAGGTGGGCAGGCTTACCAGGTGGCACAGTGGGGGACATGGACTCCTGGCAGGCCTTTAGCTGCCAGGTGCACACTTCATCCTCCTGGGGAGGCTGTAGGTCAGAGGGCGCCCTCCAGGTCCTGGTGGCTTGGCTGCATGATGGACTGTAGGGACAGGAAGTGGCTCAGTGAAATGTCATGGCCAAACTCGAGGATTGCCACCACAAGCAGGTTCATCTAGAAAGTTACTAAAAATAGGATGAAAAATGAAATCAGTATTGGAATTAAACTATTTTGTAATGGAAGCATCTGAGGTCACTGATGGAAAAGACACATCATTGAAATGTTTGTGAAACCATTCTTTTTCTAGTGGAGAAAAAAACAGTCATTTTATATTTCATACATGCACAAAAAAAACATATAATTAAAGGTAAGCAAAATTAATTTAGAAGAACCCCCATTTTATCTAAATGAAATCTCACATGTCAGAGATATTTAAATACATCCTCAGCAGATACATGTGGTAAATTGGTGTTTGGAATAGTGCTATTAAAGTAAAAGTTTCCCTGAAATACAGATGCTAGTATTCTGCCCCTGATGTGTGTTATGGTTTCAATGAGGTTAGCCCTCATATCATACTGTAAATTTCAAAAAACCTTTAGTGCAAGTTATACTTTTGGTATCTTCTAATCTTTGTCAAAAAGAAATCATTAAGATCTTCCTCATGGCTCAAATGTGGCCTTTCTCTAAGCCACACTCAGCATACAAAGCATTACTTACCTCCAATGTAGGACACGACTCACAGGGGTGAGCCTCCCTGGCAGTGAGGGTTACTACCGAGCACCAACTAACAATGTAACTGGAAAAAGACCTTGACAAAAAAGGGGGAAGGTTAAAATGAGTTTATATGGTTAAGAGACTTCAAAGTGAGTTGGGAGGTCATTCCAGAGGTTATGCTTATGCACATTTCTGCAGGATCTCATTGACAGCCCAAGTAAATATTGCCTTAAATAGCAGAGCACCTGAGGTCCCTGGAGACATCCAGACACTAACAGCAGGGAAAACAGCTCAGCAGTTTGGTGCCCTGTCACTGAGCCCGAGTTTGGAATTTATACTCCCGAGTGTGACAGAGATGGACTCCATTTCCCTAAACATGGCTCTTCTATTTGAATCTAGAGTTAGTACTAGAGCTGATAAGTATATGCCCAAGGGACAAATCTTTGGACTGTCCATGTGCCAGTTGTAACTGTTTATCTCATCAGTTACCAGCACCTACTTTCAAGGTTATTGGACTCACCCAGGACAAGTAACAAGGAGATGATGATGGACAATGAACATTTCAAGGAACAAAGAGAGTCTGCACCTACAAGCATGATAGTCCTATCCATATGCCCTATGGAATCTAATCCCACTGTTAATTGGAGACAGAGTGGGCATAACCATCCAAGAATCCTTAGGATTAGAGAATGAATGATGGACTAGAGCAGGCTTACTGTTATTCTACTATAGATGAGATTCTAGCAATGGAAGAAATTTTCTCTTTGATATGGAGGCAGTGTACACAGGAGTATCTGAAAGGAGGGAGAGGGAAAAACATGTTCCTATGTCGACATTTTCAGGATGTTGGAATCATTGTTGAAATTGCTATTTGAAATTGGCATACATTGTTAAATAAATGTAATTATGTAATACATTGTTTTAATGTGCATTTCTCACTTTTTTTTGCCATTGACTTATTAATTGATGTTTATTTTATATTTATTTTAGACTATGGAAATGATGCGAGACAAAAAGCAAATTTGAGCAATTTTCTTATTTGAGTTCAAAATGGGTCATAAAGCAGCAGAGACAACTCACATCATCAACAACGCACTTGTTCAGGATCTCCAAACTAATGTACAGTGCAGTGGTGGGTCAAGAAGTTTTGCAAAGGAGATAAGAGCCTGGAAGATGAGGAGCATAGTGCCCAGCCACCAGAAGTTGACAACAACCAATTGAGAGCAATCGTCGAAGCTGATCCTTTGACAACTGCCCCCAAAGTTGCTGAATCACTCAACATCGACCCTTCTATGGCATTTTAAGCAAATTGGAAAGGTGAAAAAGCTTGATAAGTGGGTGCCTCCATGAGCTGACTGAAAATCAAAAAAAAATTGTTGAAGTGTCATCTTCTCTTTCTTTTTACAAAAACAAATCATTTCTTGATCAGATTATGACATGGGACAAAAAGTGGATTTTATACAACCAATGACAACCCCCTGAGTTGCTGGACCAAGAAGAAGTCCAAGCACTTCCCAAAGCAAAACTTGCACCAAAAAAAGGTCTTGGTCAGTGTTTGGTCATCTGATACCAGTCTGATCCACTACAGCATTATGAATCCTGGTAAAACCATTATACCTGAGAACTGTACTCAGCAAATCCATGAGATGCAATGAAACCTGCAATGCCTGTAGCCAGCACTGGTCAACAGAAAGGGCCCGATTCTTCTCCATGACAGCGCCCAACTGCACGTCACACAACCAATGCTTCAAAAGTTGAATGAATTGGGCTACGACCTTTTGCCTCATCTGCCTTATTCACTGACTTCTTGCCAATTGACTACCAGCTCCTCAAGCTTCTCAACAACTTTTGGCAGAGAAAATGCTTCCATAACCAGCAGGATGCAGAAAATGCTTTCCAAGAGTTTGTCAATTTCCAAAGCACAGATTTTTGTGCTACAGGAATAAATAAAAATGTGTTGATTGTAATGATTCCTATTTTGATTAAGAAAGATGTGTTTGAGCCTAGTTATAATGATCTAAAATTCACAGTCTGAAACCAAAATCCATATGCACCAACCTAAAAATATTACAGGATTTTATAAAATTGTCTTACCTGACTGTTGTGATGCACACATCCAAATTCTGTAAAGCACGGCAAGCTGGAAATTCCAAGGGAAGTTTTTGATGTATTTCCCAGGAGAATTGGGCAGGCTGAAGTAGAGACATTCTCTCTTCAGACTGCTTACAACTTACTGATGATTTAAACCTACACAGTAACAATTAGGCCAGTTCTTGCTTCAACAAACAAGTGGGTGCCATTACCTGGACAAGCTGACACATGAATCTAACCATCACAAAAGACAAGACTTCAAACCAAAGGCAAGGAACACAGCCTCATGAGCACCACCTCTTTGGTGGGCCTTATTTGGTAATTCATGATAATCTACTTCTCCAATATAACAAAGCTATACTCATTTATAATACAACTAACTACTCATGATTCTTCTAATCCTTTATGCGAACCTATAATTTTAAATATACCTATTAAATATATCTCTAAGAGTCTTATGTCTTTGAAGTGTTCATATGCTGGTTGAGACCTGAATCCCAGAAGAATTGCGGCTAACTCCTCTCCAGTTCTTCATTTTATACAGAATCAGACCTCTGCATTACCCTCACAGCAAATGTTGTCTCTGAAAATGAGCAACAAGATGCTTAGATGTCACTCTTAGCACTGTCCTTTAGGTCAGTTTGTCAAATAACAAAGTGATCAGTAACCTAAACTGCAAGCCCTCTACCTACTGATAATAGGTAAAATGGTTTCAGCTCCTAAGGTGTCATAGAACAGGTTATTCATTTACTCCCACCCAAAATTAATGGTATTTTTAGACTTATGCAAAGAACATCAGGAACACTTCTAAACTTAGGATATAAGCTTAGGAACAAATAAAACAGAAGCCCTGACCTCATAAAGCTTTCGTTTTACTGGGAGGGACAGACAATAAACAAATAATATCTCTGCATCCACTCTTACCCTGCTTCTCTGAGATTTCCTCTCCCAGGCATTAGGTGTACAGTGCAGGAACCACAGCTCTTTTCTCCTGACTTGCTTTTCTCATTCAGGAAGCTGAAGTGGATCCCTCAAGGTGGTGCCCATTGCTGCCTTCCCTCCTTGCCCTCCTAATGGGATGGGCATGCTCACAGCACCCCTGTGGTGGGCACAGACGTCCCTGGATGACATGATGCAGTAGTGCCTCACTGCAGCTCCTGGTGCTTAGGGAGATGGGCTCCCAATCTACCTCCAGGTCCTCTGACTTTTGTAGGAAGAGAGATAGGACCCAGCGCATGGGAGAGTTGAGTGGGGTTAACTGCCCCCAGCTACTTCTCAGGATCTCTAGGAAAGGGCAAAGTAAGCCATGGCATCTCCAGAGTCCTTGTTGTGCACCAAGCTCTGCCTGAACCTGAGGTTTCCTGCAAACTCAGCTAGCAATCATTATTAGAGTCTATAAATGCTCTAATAATGATCGAAGTGATGAACACACAATTCTGTAATTATGCCAATACTATTGATTGTACAATTTGGATGAATTGTATGCTTTATTAATATGTATCAGTAAAATAGATTTGTTTAAAAAATATGAAGCAGTAGATCTGATTTTTAAAAATTGAGAGGGGAAGAACTCTTCAGGCATAAGATAAAATCAAATTGAATCACTCTAACCCTTTGCAATGTAGGAACTTTCCTCTTCAGTATGAATTTTAAAAATTTTAAAAACACATAATTTTTTTTATAAAAAACTATTTTATCTCCATTTGCAATTCATCTTTACATTCCTGTACACCATATGGATCTGTGCTGTGTTGACTTTTCCTTTGAACAAGTTATAATCTCTTTCTGGTTCCCTCATATCATATGAGTAAAATGAAATTTTCAACACAAATTTTTTATATTCATGTGAAAATTATGAATTTACTTTTTCTTTTTTTTTAAAGATTTATTTATTTATTTAATTTCCCCCCCTCCCCTGGTTGTCTGTTCTTGGTGTCTATTTGTTGCGTCTTGTTTCTTTGTCTGCTTTTGTTTCTTTGTCCGCTTCTGTTGTCGTCAGTGGCACAGGAAGTGTGGGCGGCGCCATTCTTGGGCAGGCTGCACTTTCTTTTCACGCTGGGCGGCTTTCCTCACGGGTGCACTCCTTGCGCGTGGGGGCTCCCCCACGCAGGGGACACCCTTGCGTGGCACGACACTCCTTGCGTGCATCAGCACTGCGCATGGCCAGCTCCACACGGGTCGAGGAGGCCCGGGGCTTGAACCGCGGACCTCCCATATGGTAGACGGACGCCCTAACCACTGGGCCAAAGTCCGTTTCCCAGAATTTACTTTTTCTGAACAATATATTTTAAAAAATAGATTTTCAGTTTCCCTAAATACCTCCTATTCTCATTTCCCTCCTTACCCAGATTAAATTCTATGATCCTGCTTAACGATTCCCTTATGCACATGAAGAAATCACTTTCCCTTCCTGAATTTCATTATCTTTATCCAGGAAGACCCTACCCATAGCAAAAACACAACACTTCACATGCCTGTATCCATGTCTCTGTGGCGGGAGATTCGTTCTAACTTGCCTCACTTTAAATTCATAATCACTCACCTCATAAGGGCACTGAGTCTTACCTCACAATCCTTCTTCATTTCCCTGGACCCTTCACCCTCTACTCTTTCTTTTTATTATCTTTCAAGTTCTAACATCTCTTCCCTGTCCTAACTACAAGGCAATTGCCTTATTTCCTGATTCCTGTGTAAAAATAAGCAATAAGAGGAACAAGCCCATTAAGAATAAAGGAGTAAACTCACTGAGGGAGGAATGAAGCTGGCTAGTAAGACTGGGAATCAATAGATGGATCTGGAACCTGGCCGAGTCCACATGGACATCAACAACCACACACATGAGATTCTGCCACTCAGAAGATTTCCTCCCGAAGCCAGGAGAAGCCCCAATATTCCCCAAGCACTTTATAATTGGGACTTCCTGGGGGATTGATGAGTGGGTTAATCAATCAAAACAGCAACAGCTGGAACTCCTGCCCTGCCATTAGCAAAGGGGTGGAATAATTAATGGTTTAAAAGCAGGCAGATCTCTTGCTCTCTTGCCTATGCCCTGTCCCAATACTCATGTCAAACTTGGGCATTTATAATCCATAATGGGAAATTGTAGTCTGTAAATTAGCCCACTTTATCACTTTTCAGCCCCTTCCTTTCTACCTAGGACTCATGATCTGTTATTTTCTTTCATTTCTCTTCCTTCCATACCTGAATAAATTACTAGCCTAACTAAAGAAAAAATAAATAAATAAATTTTTTAAATGTTAAAAAAAAGGAATAAGTCCACAAGTCCCTCCCACATACCCTGTGATCCAGGGATGCCTATGTCCCTCTGCTCTGCCTTCCTTCCAGTTATTGTAGATGAGCAGGCAGCCCTCCTATGTGAGGCCAGACCCTCAGACCACATCCCTCTCATCTGCTCAAGGATATTGCTCATTATATCCACCACTCTCTGAACTATCAATGTTCCCCTTTCTTAGCATCATTCCCATCAACATGCAAATATCATTTTTTTAAATACAGAAAACTACTGTTAATTTAATAAGGTCATTTACCATATAAAATACTATATATTATATTTTAAACAGTATTTATTTATATCATAAAATAAATATGTGAACATGTTGATATTGAATATACATTATTTTAACAATATTGAATACTTATTCTTTATAAAATTAACAATATATACTGATTTGCTTATTTTTAAGTGTTCTTTAAGAAAATTATTCAATGCTGTTTTCACTACTGTATCTTTGTAGTATGTTTTGAAGTCAGGTAGTGTGATTCCTCCAATTTTGACAGTGTTCTTTCATAGTTTGCAACAAATGTCTCATAACAATACAAGGTGTTGGTGGAGGGTCGATGTATGGGACCCCTGTATGATGTTATGCATGTTTGCTTTGTAAGTTCACAACTTTTAATACACACTTAATTGTTTATGTATGTTCATATATAGATAATAAAAAAGTAATAATAAGCGGATTGGTTAGGGGAAAAACACTTTGTTTAGTAGTAATATTTTGCCAATGTTCTTTAACCAATGGTTAAAAAGGTTTAAAAACAATACAAGGTATTGGTGGTAGGGTCAGATGTTATATATGTTTGTTTGATGTTATATGTTTGTTTTTTAAGTTCACAACTACTATACATTCATTGTTTACATATGTTTATGTATGAGTGATATATTTCAATTTTAAAAAGTTTTTAAAAATTAACTCAAAATGAATAAAAGACCTAAATATAAGAAATAGGACTCTAAATCTCCTAGAAGTTGGGCACTTGCCCACCAAATGGACGGTTGCAGGTTCAGTTCCCAGAGCCTGCTAAAGAAGATGAACAAGACAGTGAGCTGACGTGATGGGCTGGCACATTGAGTTGACTCAACAAGATGATGCAACAAAATTATACAACGAGGACACAATGAGGAAACACAATGAGAGACACAACATAAAGGGAGTGGAGGTGGCTCAATCCATTGGGTGCCACATGGGAGGTCCCGTTTTTGTTCCTGGTGCCTCTTGAAAAGAAGATGAGCAGACACAGAAAGCACGCAATGAGAGATAGAGAGAGCCAAAAGCCAATGCAAACAATAGCGAAGGGGTATAAGTAAACAAATAAATAGATAGATAAATAAATATATATTTTTTAATCTCCTAGAAAAAAAATAGATGAGTGTCTTCAGGATCTTTTGCTAGGCATAGATTTTTCAGACTTTGCACTCAAAGTGCAAGCAACAAAAGAAAAAAGAGATAAATGTGTCCTCCTAAAAGTTAACACTCATTGTGAATTAAAGGACATTATCTTGAAAGGGAAAGACAACCTACTCAATTGGAGAAAAGATTTGGTAACCACATGCAATAAAGATCTCATATCTAGAATATATAAAGAAATACTACATCTCAACAATAAGAAGGAGACAACCCCAATTAAAAAATGATAAAAGACTTGCACATTTTGCCAAAAAGGATATACAGATGGCCATAAAGCTCATAAAAAGATCCTCAACATCATTAGCCATCATATAAAGGCAAATCAAAACCACAATGAGAAACCACTTCATATACATTAGAAAGGTTATTTAAAGAAAAGTGGAAAATTAGAAGAGTTGGAGATGATGAGGAGTAATAGGAACATTCATTGTTGGTGATCATATAAAATGGTGCAGTCTCTGTGGAGGACAGTTTGATGGTTCCTCAGAAAGTTAAGGACAGAATTATATGACCTGGCAATCCCATTACTAGGTACATGCCCAAAAGAAATGAAAGCAGGGAATCAAATATCACTTAAAGGCAGACTATGATAAATTAAAGATTAGAGCTAGTAAGTCAACAAATGTCAGAAAAGGATTCATATACTTAATAGAAAAGTAGGCAAAAAAGAGGAAAGGGAGAAAAAGAACAAATGGAAAAATATTTTAAAATAACAAATAGATACAAATAGATTACAATTAGATAGATTAACTGCCATGGGGATGAAAGACTCACACACCAAAACTCATATGCAGGGATGTTTTGTCTTGGAACAAGAAACCTCATCTCTAGACTCACACCCTATCTAGTGGCAGAAAGGGCCAGAGAAAGCAGTTTTCATTTTCAATCTTCAAGTGAGAAGAGATATCTTGAGCAGAGAGCTATAGATTTGCCATATGACCCGGCAATTCCACTGCTGGGTATATACCCAGTAGAACAGAAAACAAGGACACAAACAGATATATGCACACGAATGTTCATAGCAGCATTGTTCACTATTGCCAAATGTTGGACTCAACCCAAATGCCCATCAACAGATGAATGGATAAATGAAATGTGGTATATACATACAATGGAATACTACTCGGCTTTAAGAATGAATACACTACAAACTCATGTGATAACGTGGATGAATCTTGAGAACTTTATGTTGAGTGAAGCAACCCAGGCATTGAAGGACAAATACTACATGACCTCAATGATATGAAATAAGTAAACCAAGCTACCTCAGAGAGCTAGAGACCAGATGATAGAATTAAAAGAATTTGGGAGGTAGAAGAAGGTTGTGAGCTGACACCTACCTGGGTGAAATCTATGATAAGCTGGAGGTAAGTATTTGTACAGGGAAGACATAAAATGGGGACACAGGGACACCTTTGGTGGGGTTTTGCAGGTTTGAAGGGGGTTAGGGATGGGACAATGAGTAATATGGCCCAAGAAACTGGGAGGAAGTTGGGGAAACATATGAACATAGGAGATTGTCAGGTGTGTGGTTGAGAGTGTAATGTTGAGAAAAATTTTTCAAAAATATAATAAGGAAGGTTACCTGTTTAAGATGCTTAAAGGGGAAAATCTGACACAGGACAAGTTTCTAGGGAGGGTGTGAATGCTCATTTTGTCATAGTGGGTTATATCATTGGATGGAGACCCATACAGTGAGAGTAAAGGTATACCCACATCCTGGGGAGGACTGATGTTCTCAAATAGAGGGAATTGCATCTCTTGAGAGAAATGGTGGCTCCCCATGCATTAGGGCAGTCAAGCATGTCAAGCCCTCAACATTGTTGCAAATATCTCTGAACATGGCCCTTCAAGCAATGAAGAGTGATTGTCACTGTGGGCACTGAGGGAAGGGGGAAAGAGGTATTGAATAGGTGGAATCAGTGTAACTGTAGGGCAATGGAAGTTTTCCACAAGATTATGCAAGGATGGGTATCGGATATGTTAAATTACACCAAAAATGTATAGGGGCCTATAGGCTAAAACGTAAAACATAATATAAAACATAAGATAACTAAAAATTTAGAAAATTGTATAGTCTAAAATATAAACCATAACGTAAACCCAAGTGTAACCTTGTTTGAAAGCTATTGTCTCAGTATCTGTACATCAGTTGCAGTAAATATAGTATGAACATGTAAAAATATTATTTCTGGGGAAGGGACAAAGTGTCTGATGTTGAATATACGGTAGTACTGAATATTGTATATATGAATTACTGTGGTCTAAAACCTTTGTGAAGACAAGCTTAATAATTAGAAAAAAAAGAAAAAGAAAGGACGTAGACACTGAGGAAGAGATGGAAGAAGTTGCCTTGTCAATGTGCATACAGGGCAACACTTATTACAGTGATAGGAAGCAAAACATCAAAAGCAAAGTTTTTTCATTTTTAAATTTGGTGATACCCAAATTTATTTTTATTTTAATTTTTCGAAGTTAGTGTGTATTCTATATCTAACCTTTAAACCCATCACTATATTCCATTTTACTATTAATGGAACCTGGCAATATATTAGGCTTCATTTCTGGGGAAATGGACCACAGAGGAGTTTGACAGAGGCAGGGGAGGAATACTGGTGTGGGGTGTAATTGGTTGGGGGGGGTGCATGGTTGGGAGGAAGTTCTCAATGGCAATGTGCAGGGTGCATAAAAATGTTTAGATATTTTCACAGTGGTTACAGCTGGAAACGACAGCTGGGGGAGTGCTGAGTTCCTGGCAACGGGAGCTCTGTCGCATTCTCTAATGGAACAGCAACAATCTCCCTAGTGCAATGACTAAGACCAATAAGGAAAGATGGTCCAACAATGAGTCCTTGATGCTAATGAATATGCTTGTGAGCCTGTGTGTCTGAAATAAGAACTAGGCCAAGAACTGCAGTATACCTAAGATTTACCTCCATGTTGCTCAAGTGTGGCCAGCCTAGAAGACAAACTCAGTATATAAATGCACTGCCTTCCCCCCAGCATGGGACATGACTCCCAGGGATGAGCCTCCCTGTTACTGAGGGATTACTTCCAAGTACCAGCTGATGATGTGGCTGGAGAATGACCTTGAATAAAAGGATCAACTCAGACCAGTCGAATATCTCAGCCTACATTTAATATCAGAAGTTAAAAATGTTTTTAGACCTTGAATAAAAGGGGAAAATGGAAAGGACAAATGAGTTTATATGGCTATGAGTCTCCAAAAAAAGAGCCGAGAGGTCACCAGAGGGGTCACCCTTATGCACACCTCAGCAGAGTCCCAGAGACAGCTAAAGTAGATACAACCCCAGGTATTGGTTCTTTTGAGGGCTACAGAGACCCACAGGATCTATGGTCATGGCAGATGGACTTCAGTGCCATGTCAGTTGATCATACTTTGGAGTTTGTTTTCCTGAGTGTGATGGAGTTGGACTCAAATGTGATCTTTGTTCACAAGTCTCTCCTGTTACTTTTACCAGACCTATGGTTGACACTGTGTTTAGTGTATACTCAGGGGACCTGAATCTCTGGACTTTCCATATGATAGCCAGGCCCTGAACCTCAACAGACTTGCAACTCCTACCCTCTGGTTTATTGGACTTACCCCAGCCAGCAAACAGGGAGGTGAAGAAGGTCAACCAGCACACCAGGGAGCCAAGAGTGCCTACAACTGCAAGCAGGATAATTGCATCCATCATCCAAGCGGAATCTAAGCACCTTCTCAATATAGAGTTGGAGTGAACATAACCATTCCAGGGTCCACAGAATGGAAGAATAGAGTATGGATTAGAGTGGACTTACTGATATTCTATTCTGGAACTATTGTGATTAGTAATGGAAGTAAATGCAACATTACTATGGAGAAAGTGGCCATGGTAGCTGCTGAGGGTAGGGAGTAGGAAGAAGAGATGTGATGTGGGGGCATTTTCAGGGCTTGGAGTTGTCCTGGGTGGTAGTGCCAAGACAGGTACTGGACATTTTATGTCCTGCCATGGCCCACTGGGTGGACTGGGGAGAGTATATACTATAGTATAATGTGGACCATTGATCATGTGGGGCAGCAGTGCTCAGAAATATATTTACCAAGTGCAGTGAATGTCCCATGATGATGGAGAAGGTTGTTGTTATGAGAGGAGTGGGGTGAGGGGGTCGGGGGGTATATGGGGACCTCACATTTTTTTAATGTAACATTAAAAAAAGAAAGACAAATATATTCACTGTCACCACTGTTATTCAACATTGTATTAAAAGTTCTAGCTAGAGAAATTAAGCAAGAAAAAGAAATAAAAGACATCCAAATTGGTAAATAAGAAGAAAAACTCACTATTTGCAGATGGTATGATCCTACATTTAGAAAATTCCTAAATATCTATGACAAAGCTACAAGAGCTAATAAATGAGTTCATCAAATTGGCAGGATACAAGACTAAACATGGAAAAATCACTAGTGTTTTACACAGTAGTGATGAACAATCTAAGGTCGAAATCAAGGGGAAAATTCCATTTATGATGGCAAAAAATATCAAACAACTAGGAAATAGTTTCACCAGGAATGTAAATGACCTAAATACAGAAAAACAAAAAAACAATGCTAGACAAATCAAGGAAGACCTAAGCAAATGGAAGGACAATTTGTGTACTTGGATTGGAAGACTAAGTATCATAAAGATGTCAATTATATCCAAATCCATCTTTTTATTATTTTTTATTTTTCATTAAATTTCCCTTTTTTAGATCACAAAAAATGTTACATTAAAAAATATAAGAGGTTCCCACATAGCCCACACCCCACAGCCCACCCCTCCCACATCAACAATCTCTTTCATCATTGTGCTACATTCATTGCATTTGGTGAATATATTTTAGAGCACTGCTGCACCACATGGAATAGCTTACATTGTAGTTTAACTCTCCCCTAGTCCATTCAGTGGGTTATGACAGGATAGATAATGCCCAGCGTCAGTCCCTGCAAAAACATTTAGGACACCTCCAAGTCCCCAAAGTACCCCCACATCTCATCTCTTCTTCCCTCTCCCTGCCCTAAGCAACTACCAGGGCCACTTTCTCCACATCAATGCTAGTTTCTTCCATTACTAGTCACAATAACTTTATAGTAGAATATCAGTAAGTTCACTCTAATCCATATTTTATTCCTCCATTCTGTGGATCCTGGGATGGTGATGTACACTCCACCTCTATATCAAGAGGGGGCTTAGATCCCACATGGATGATGGATGTGATTCTCCTGCTTGCAGTTATAGGCACTCTCAGTTCCCTGGTGTGGTGGCTGAACATTTTTACCTCCCTGTTAGCTGACCTGTGTAAGTCCAACAAACAGGAGAGTAGGAGTTGCAACTCTGCTGAGGCTCAGAGCCCAGCTGGCACATGGCCAGTCCAGAAACTCAAGTCTCCTCTGGGTATAAACCAACCCCAGTGCCAACCACAGATTCAGTAAAAGTGACAGAGGAGGCAAGTGTAGAGAGGTGACATCTGAGTCCAACTCTATCACATCAGGAACACAAATTCCAATATTTATAGAGTCAACACAATCCCAGTTAAAATTCCAATGGCACACTTTACAAAAATAGAAAATTTATTTGGAAGGGAAAGGGGCCCCAAATAGCCAAAAGCACCCATCAAAAAGAAGTGCAAAGTTGGAGGACTTTTGCTTCCTTACCTTAAAGCACCTTACAAAGCTACAGTGGTCAAAACAACTTGTAACACAAGACAGACACATTGATCAATGTATATGAACTGGGAGTTCAGAAAAAGACCCTCACCTATATGGTCAATTCATTTTTTATAAACCTACCAAATCCACTTTCCTGGGACAGAACAGTCTTTTCAACAAATGGTACTGGAACAACTGGATATCCATAACCAAAAGAATGAAAGAGAACCCCTATCCCACTCCCTGTATAAGAACTCAAAATGTATCAAATACATAAACTTAAAAACCAGGACTATGAAACTCCTGGAAGATAACGTGGGAAAACAACTTCAAGATTTGGTAGCAGGAGATGGATGGTTAGATCTCACACCCAAAGATTTAACAACCGAAAGGAAAATATGTATATAAATGGGACGACCTCAGAATTAAACACTTTTTTTTACCACAAAGGACTTTCTCAAGAGGGAGAAAAGTAACCTACACAATGGAAGAAAATATTTTGGAATCACATATCCAAAAAGGTTTTAATACCAATGTAGAATATGCAAAGAGATCCTACAACTCTACAATAAAAAGTCAAAAGAACCAATTAAGAAATGGACAAAAGACTAGAATAGACATTTTTCTAAGGAGTAAAAACACACGAAAAGATGTTCAACATCACTAACAATTAGGGAAATGCAAAGCAAAACTACTATGAGTTATCATTTCACACCTAATAGAATGGCCAATATGGAAAGAAAAAAAAAAGGAAACTTCAAGTGTAAGAAGGATGTTGAGAAACAGGAATGCTTATTCGCTGTGGCAGGATTGTAGACAGGGGCAGCTGCTGTGAAGGGCTCACAGTTTCTAAAGCTAAACATACATTTGCCATGTGACCTGGCAATACCACTATAGGCAATACTATCTTGCATGTCTCACCCTAGTCCCTCCCTTGGATAAGGGAATTCCAAAGAGCATGGATGACTTTTGAGTTCCTGAGACTGACATCTTCACTGTGGAGACCAAATTACACCTGTGGTTGATGTCTAATTACATATGAGGAGGCAGGGTATTTCCAACTACAAAAGATGATGCAAAATTCTGATGATGAAAGTGCCCAACCTCCAAAGCCCCAGATTCCTGACATGATAGAGGATCCTGGGTTCTGACAAGGGTCCAGAGTCCTAACAGAGATGGAATTTGAACTCAACACTGAAGGGTTGGTAGGATTTGACTCATGAGTAAAGAAGCACTAGGTTATGAGATGAGAAAGGGCTCAGCACATTTAAAAATATGGAAGGAAAACAAGCAGGGCAGGGAGTGGAGGCATAGAAAGAAACAATGTTGGATCACAGAGTGGTCAAGATATCAACAGATTTAGAATCAAGTGAAGATTCCATGAAACTCCGATACCAAGTCACCACCTACTTAGGGGACATCAGACCCTCTGGGGGCAGGATCCCAGCATCGGTAGTTTCACAGCTCCCCAGGAGACTCCATTCACAGCAACCAAGGCTGAGAACCACTGATGTGGACATAGGAGGCCATGACAGGGAGTTTGGATTTTATTCCCCATGCATTAAGCAACCTTTGAAGAATTCAGAGCAGGGTGACTGAATTAACGAAAAAAAAGAATGTCTTTTATGTTAAGATTGCTGTGGCTGCTATGTGAAGGATAATAATTTGGAAGATTTGTTGCTCCTCAACCACCTAACTAATTATGCTTGCCCTAATTGGGTCTAACAAAAATTATTATGTGCTAAGCACTTATTAGATTCCCAGGCACTATAGTAAGTAATTTTTTATACTATTTCACAACCCACTCACAACATTTGATATAGAAAAATGGCATATGAATTTATATTTTTGTCTTTTCAGTAAAACTTTTATTTAGAATACTGTGCAATTCACCATCTAATGTCTTACATGTAATACCCTCAAGACAGGAATTTTCTTTTACTGTGATACTGGGAAAACTTAGTCACATTAGAAACTAGAATTTTTTCCCAGGATAAGAGGCCTGCATATTTATATGTTTAGCTGTTTTCATTGGCTTTCAGGAAGCTCTGAGCCAGATTTTATATTCGATTTCAACACTAGTTTTTCGTTTTTTTTTCTTTAAGTAAAGTTTACGGAAGCAAAAGTTAGATACAGCAAAATCACCCTTTGTAGTGTATACTTCTATGAGTTTGGTCCAAAGCATAGTTATGTAACCACAAAACAATGTAGAACAGTTCTATGAGGTTTAAAAGACCTCTTATGCTAATTTGTAGTCAACCTTCCCTCATTCCCAGTCCCTGGCAACCATTGGGCTGTTTATAAGCCAACAGTTTTGGCTCATCCAGAATGCTATATAAATGGAACCCTACTGTGTGAAGCCTTTCAAGTCCACTTCTTTCATTATATAATGCATTTGAGATTTGTCCAACTTGTTGCATGTATCCACACATCTCACTCCTTTTTAGTGCTGAATAGTATTCTATTGTGAAGATTTACCACAGTTTGCTTATTTATTCACCAGTTTCAAGACATTTGGGCTGTTTCCAATTTTTGATGATTATTATTGCTGTAAAGATGTGTGTGCAGGTTTTTGTGTGAAAATAGGGCTTCAATTCATTTGGGCATGAAATACCTAGGAGGGGGATTGCTGAGTCATAATGCAGGTATATGCATAACTCTATAAGAAACAGTCAGCAGTTTCCCAAACAGCTGTGCCATTTTGCAGCTCTCCTGTAATGCATGATCATGCCAGTTGCTCAACCTGGTGTCATCAGGTTATTGGAAACTTCTTCAATGAAGTGCCCATTCAAAATTTTTCCTAGTATTTATTGAGTTGTTTCTTTACTTATTAAGAGTTTCTTATACTTTTTTGAACACAAAATTAAAAATTTTAAAAACAGATGTAGATTCTGAGGAAGGAATGGAAGAGATTGCCTTGCCACTGTACATACACGGCAACACCAATTACTGTGATGGAAGGCAAAAGATCAAAACAAAGTTTTATGATATTTTCCTTTTTTTAATACCACAATTTATTTCTTACTTTATTTTAGTTTTTCTAAATCAGTATGTATTCTATTTCTAATCATTAAACAAAAAATTAATATTTCATTTTCCTACTGATTGAATTTGGCAATATAGTAGGCTTCATTTTTTAAGAAGTTTTGGATCACAGAGGGGTTCAACTATGGCAGGGGAGGAGCACTGGTGTGGGGTGTCATTGATGGAGGACACATGGGTAGGAGGAAGGTCTCCAGGGCATGTATACAGGGTATATAAAAATGTTCAGATATTCATTGGCTATTGTCATAGTAGGTAGAGTTACACATGACAACTGAGGGAGTGCTGAGTTCCTACCCCGGGGAGCTCTGTCACATTCCCCAATGGGACAGCAACAATCCCCCAAGTGCAAAGACTAGTGAAGAAGGATGATCCAATGATGGGCCCTTAATACTGATAACTATGCTTAGGAGCCTGTGTGCTTGAAATTTCAACTTAAGCCTAGAGCTGCAGGGTCCCTAAGAGTTACCTCCTGAAAGCCTCCATGTTGCTCAAACATGGTCACTCTCTAAGCCAAACTCAGCATGTAAATGCATTACCTTCCATCCAGTGTGGGAAATGACTCCCACAAGTGAGCCTACCTGGCACTGGGGGATTACTACCAATCACCAGCTGGTGATTCAAATAGAAAAAGACCTTGAATAAAAGGGTAAATGGTAAAGACAAATTAGTTTATATGAGTTAGAGACTTCAAAGTGAGTCAGGATGTCATCAGAGGGGTCAGACTGATGCACATCTCGCGCAGGATCCCAGAGACAACCAAAATAGATGCAACCCCAGGTACTTGTGCTCCTGAGGGCTACAGAGACACACAGGTTATACAGTCCTGGCAGATGACTCAGGAGTTCAGAGCCTTGCCAGTGGGCCCTACGTTGGGATTTGTGCTCCTGAGTGTGATGGTGTGCGACTCAGATGTGACCTTTCTATAAATGCCTCTTCTTTCACTTTTATTGAAACTGTGGTTGGTGTTGGGGTTAGTGTATACTCAGAAGACTTGAATCTCTGGAGTGGCCATGTGCCAGTTGGGCCCTGAGTCTCAGAAACACCTACTCTCCAGGTCACTGGACTTACCCAGGTAAGCTAACAGGGAGATGAAGATGGTCAACCACCACGCCAGGGAACCAAGAGTGTTTACAACTGCAAGCAGGAGAATCAATCCATCAGCCATGTGGGATCTAAGTCACATTTAGACAGAAAGTTGGAATGTACATCACCATCCCAGGGTCCACAAGATTGAGGAATAAAATATGGATTAGAGTGAGCTTATTCGTATTTTACTATAGAACAATTGTGACTCTAACAATGGAAGAAATTGTATCATTGATGTGGAGACAGTGGCCACGGGAGTTTCTGAAGGCAGGGAGAGGGAAGAAGAGGTGTGATGTGGGAACATTTTCAGGATTTGGAGTTGTCCTAAATGATATTAAATCAGGGAAAGATGCAGGACATTATATATCCTACCATAAACCACTGAATGGACCGAGAGAGAGTGTAAACTGCAATGTAAACTATATTCCATTGGTGTAGCAGTGCTCCAGAATGTATTCACCAAATGCAATGAAAGTATCACAATGATGAAAGAGGTTGTTGAGGAGTGGGAGGAGTGGGGGGAGTGGGCTGTGGGATATAAGAGTAGCTCATATCTTTTAATGTAACATTTTTTGTGATCTATGTATATTTTTTTAAAAGACAAGTAAACATGAAAAATTAAGGAGGAGACAAGATGGTCGCTGAGTGAACTTGCCTTTGTGGTCTGTCCCGGGAAGAGACGGCTGGGCGCGGCGGCAGGTTCTCCAAGGCGAGGCTTTTTCAGGATTTTTGCAGGGCAGAAGTGCCGGGACATCGATTGGGTGGAAAGGTAACGGAGAGGATTGGTCTAGTAGATATAATTTGGGTTCTATTGCCCACAGGTGAGACCCGCACACGGGCTCCTCCCTGTTGGGGGTGGGGGGAACCGCTCTCCTGTCCTGGGGTTCCGCTTTTGGATGGCTCTGAAGGGCTAAGGAGTTTGCGAGCTCTGGGCGAGCTATTGACAGGTTGATGTGACAGATCGCCTTTGTGGATTGATTTGGGAAGATAGACGGTGTTTTGTTGCGAAGCGGGAGAAACTTTTGAGTGCGAATATAAACAATAGCATTTCCGCCTGAAGCCCTGCCCCCAAAAGCCCGGCAACCGTTCTCCAACCCAAATAGGCTGTAGGCAATAAAGAGAAGTAATTGGAAAATTGTTCTAGGTTGAGGCAAGGTGGGGGGGGACACGTCTGGAAGCCGATTACGGAATATTCTGCGAAGCTTGAGAATTCTGGTATTGGAATCTGTTTTCGGCATCACAGGCCGGGCTTCGGATCTGTACTAGTAAAGTGGCTGCGGTGTAGAGGCGCCCTCTAGTGGCAGTGGTTTGGAATCACAGGATGGGAGCTGTCCAAAAGCTGAAGTGAAAGATAACGTACTAATGAGCCCAGCAAAGTAAGTGAATTGCAGGGTTCAGTCACAATATAGAGTTTGCGGATCTGACTTCCCCCATAGGGTTGGCACCCAGCTGTGGGGATCCCTGAGGGCTGTGTTACACTGCAGGGCTCCCAGGCTTCCTGTTGACCTGATTGGAGGCTGCCAGGTCTGAATTCCCTAAATTCTGGTGGCCCACACTACAGAGACTCACACCTCTTGAGTCCTCAATATCTCAGACTTTCCATCCCTGAATCCATCATGCACTGAGGTCCATCAGAGGTCCTTAAATGCCCTAGCCTTCAACATTGGCGTTTTTTCTTTATCATTTCATTTTGTTTTGTTTTTATTTTCATTTTGACTTATTCTTTACTTTTTTCAATTTCCTGATTGCTAACACTGCATTATTCCCTAGTCTTCTCTCACAGCGTATCCCCCAAAGTCTTTTTTTACTCAGTTATTTAAGGTTTTTTTTTTTTTTTTTTTTTTTGTGGTAGGTGCTGTGTAGTGGGTATTTTAATTCTGGTTCGTGTATATCTGTTTTGTTTTTTTTTTCTTTCCCCTACCTGTTCCCCACTCCTTGCCCACCCTCTTTTCCTTTCTTCTTCTCTTCCCTTCCTCCCCCCCTTTTTTTCCCCTTTTTTTCTGTTGTCTCTCTCCCTCTTGTCCCTCATATTCTACTTAGTTTATTTTAACTCAATTGTACAATAGGTGTGGCAGTAAACACCTCACATTCGCTGGGTTTTCTCATCCTTCACTGCCTCATTTCTGTGTGAACTGATTTAGGCTACCTACACTATCCTCTTTCCCCTACATCTTGATATCCGCCACCATCTACTGGCTCTCCTATATTCCACCTCCCACCTCCCCTTCTTCGATCCACAAAGGGTCTAAGTCTTAATTTCTAATACCTATGTTTTGTTTTCTGTCTGTTATCCACTCTTGAAACTATTACCTTTCTCTTCTCTTTCCCTCTCTCACGAAATCAATAGCTTTTTAGCTCATACCATATTCCTCCCATATTCAATCATCTACCTCATAATAGGTACTCTACCTACTGCTATAACTCTACACAATTTACATGAATCTAACCTCCATCCTCCCAGATCTCATATTCTTGCTTTGTTAACATATATCACCAATACTACTTCACACTTTTCCCTTCCTTACACAATTGCCTTTCCCCAACACTAATACTTTCCTTTAAAGTGAACTTAACCAACAACAAGAAACTAGAATAAGAAGAAAAAAGTGACAAAGAGAAGATATAACACCTATGCAAAAATAACAGCTAATTAACCTCCAAGAGCAGACAAAGAAGCTAAGGAACTGATTAAATCCGTCAAGGTAAAGAGATGACCAGAAAGCAACAAAAATCTACAAACCAAACCAGTAATCAGGAAAACATGGCTGAATCCAATCAACAAACCAATAATCACGAAGGGGAGCAAAACTTGGCACAAGCAATGAAAGATCTCAGAACATTTATCACCGACAAATTTGATGAAGTAATGAAAGAGGTTAACAACATGAAGACATCACTTGGAGGGGAAATTGCAGACATACGCAAAAACATAACAGATATGATGGGAATGAACACCACAGTTCAAGAAATCAAAAATACACTTGCAGCAAATATCAGCAGACTAGAAGAGACAGAGCAGAGAATTAGTGATGTGGAAGACAGTACATCAGAAATCAAACAGATAGTAGAAGGGGTCAATAAGAAGATAGAAAAAATCCAATTAGGATTTAGGGACCTGAATGACAATGCAAAACGCTCAAACATACGTATTATAGGCATTCCAGAAGGTGAAGAGAAGGGAAAGGGGTCAGAAGGAGTGTTGCAGGAAATAATGGCTGAAAACTTCCCAAATCTACTGAAAGAGACAGATGTACATATCCAAGAAGCACAGCGCACTCCACTAGTCATAAACCCCAACAGGCCCACCCCAAGACATATACTTGTCAAATTATCCAATGCTCAAGACAAAGAGAAAATCCTAAAAGCAGCAAGAGAAAAGAAAACCATCACATACAAGGGAAGCTCAATTAGATTAAGTGCTGATTTCTCTTCTGAAACCATGGAGGCAAGAAGGCAGTGGTATGATATAGTCAAGGTACTAAAGGAAAAAAATTTCCAACCAAGAATACTCTATCCAGCTAAACTAGCATTCAAACATGATGGAGAGTTCAAAATATTCGCAGACAAACAGAAACTGAAAGAGTATACCAACAAGAAACCTCCCCTTCAAGAAATTCTAAAGGGAGTTCTGCAGGAAGAAAGGAAAAAACAGGAAAGGCAGAGTTGGAGGAGAGTATAAGACCAACAACAACAACAAAAAAGACAAAAAAAATATACAAACAAAATATGACAAACACAAATCCAATCAAAATATGGCTAACACAAATAATTCCTTGATAGTAATAACACTGAATGTCAACGGATTAAACTCACCTATCAAAAGATGCAGACTGGGACATTGGATAAGGAAATATGACCCATCCGTATACTGTCTACAAGAGACACACCTTAGACCCACAGATGCATGGAGATTGAAAGTGAATGGCTGGAAAACAATCATACAAGCTAACAATAACCAAAAAAAGGCAGGAGTAGCTATATTAATATCAGACAAAATAGACTTTAAATGTGAAACAATTGTGAGAGACAAAGAAGGATACTACATTTTAGTGAAAGGGAAAATCTGTCAAGAAGATCGAACAATCATAAATATTTATGCCCCTAACAAGGGTGCCTCTAAATACGTCAGGCAAATGCTGGAAAAACTAAGTGAAAGAATAGATACATCTACAATTATAGTGGGGGATTTTAATACACCACTATCAACTCTGGACAGAACATCTCAAAAGAGAATCATCAAAGAAACAAAACATCTGAATAGTATATTAGAGGAGCTGGATCTAATAGACATATATAGATCGCTACACCCAAACAGAGCAGGATATACAATTTTCTCAAGCGCACATGGATCATTCTCCAAGATAGATCATATGCTAGGCCACAAAGAAAGGCTGAACGAATTCAGAAAGATTGAAATCATACAAAACATTATCTCTGACCACAGTGGAGTCTAGCTGGAGATTCGCAAGGGACAGAAGCCCAGATTTCACAACACGATTTGGAAATTAAACAGCACACTCTTAGAAAAACAGTGGGTCAAAGAGGAAATCTCAAAAGAAATCAATGACTACCTTGAAACAAATGATAATGATAACACAACATACCAAAATTTATGGGATGCAGCAAAAGCAGTACGGAGAGGGAAGTTCATAGCCATAAATTCATATAGCAAAAAAGAAGAAAGAGCAAAAATTGAAGAACTGACTACACATTTGAAGGAATTAGAAAAACAACAACAAAGTAACTCAACAGGAAGAAGAAGGAAGGAAATAACAAAGATAAGAGCAGAACTAAATGAAATAGAAAATAAGAAAGCACTTGAACAGATAAACAAGACCAAGAGCTGGTTTTTTGAGAAGATTAACAAAATTGACAAACCTTTAGCGACACTAACAAAGGAAAAAAGAGAGAAGATGCAAATACACAAAATAAGAAATGAGAAAGGAGAGATCACCACTGACCCCACAGAAATAAAGACTATCATAAGAGGATATTTTGAAAAATTATATTCCAACAAAAATGACAATCTAGAGGAAATGGACAAATTCCTAGAAACACATAAGCAGCCCATATTGACAAAAGAAGAAATTGATGATCTTAACAAACCAATCACAAGCAGAGAGATAGAATCAGTTATTAAAAATCTCCCAACTAAGAAGAGCCCAGGGCCAGATGGCTTCAGAGGTGAATTCTACAAAACATTCCGGAAAGAACTGACACCAATCCTGCTGAAACTATTCCAAAAAATCGAAACAGAAAGAACATTACCCAACTCCTTCTATGATGCCAACATTACCCTAGTACCAAAGCCAAACAAAGACATCACAAGAAAGGAAAATTACAGACCAATTTCTCTAATGAAACTAGACACAAAAATACTTAAAAAAATACTTGCTAATCGTATTCAACAACACATTAAACGTATTATACACCACGACCAAGTGGGATTCATCCCAGGTATGCAAGGATGGTTCAACATAAGAAAATCAATCAACGTAATACACCATATAAACAGATTGAAGGAAAAAAATCACATGTTTATATCTATTGATGCAGAAAAAGCATTTGACAAAATACAGCACCCTTTCTTGATAAAAACGCTCCAAAAGATTGGAATACAAGGACATTTTTTGAACATGATAAAGAGTATATATGAAAAACCTAAAGCCAATATTGTTTACAATGGAGAAATCCTAGACTCCTTCCCTGTAAACTCAGGAACAAGACAAGGATGCCCACTGTCTACGCTCCTATTTAACATTGTCTTAGAAGTACTTGCTCAAGCACTGAGGCAAGAACCAGAAATAAAAGGCATTCAAATTGGAAAGGAAGAAGTCAAAATTTCATTATTTGCAGATGACATGATCCTATATATAGAAAACCCTGAGAGATCTACAATGAAGATTCTAGAACTCATAAATGAGTTTAGTAAAGTCACAGGTTATAAGATGAATGCGCAAAAATCAGTAGCATTTCTGTACACCAATAATGAGCAAGATCAGGAGGAAATCAAGAAACAAATACCATTCACAATAGTAAATAAAAAAATCAAATACTTAGGAATAAATTTAACTAAAGAGGTAAAGAACTTATACACCGAGAACTATACAAGATTGTTCAAGGAAATCAAAGAAGACCTGAATAAATGGAAGACTATTCCTTGCTCATGGATAGGAAGACTGAACATTATTAAGATGTCTATCCTACCAAAACTGATCTACACATTCAATACAATCCCAATAAAAATCAACACACCCTTCTTTAAGGAACTAGAAAAACTAACTATGAAATTTATTTGGAAAGGAAAGAGACCCCGAATAGCCAAAGACATACTGAAAAAGAAAAACGAAATTGGAGGAATCACACTACCTGACTTCAAAACATACTACAAAGCTACGGTGGTGAAAACAGCATGGTATTGGCATAAGGAGAGACACATAGACCAATGGAATCGAATTGAAAGCTCTGATATAGAACCTCACATATACAGCCACATAATATTCGATAAAGCCACCAAACCCTCTCAACTGGGAGAGAGTGCCCTATTCAACAAATGGTGTCTGGAGAACTGGATAGCCATATGTAGAAGAATGAAAGAGGATTACCATCTCACACCTTATACAAAGATCAACTCAAGATGGATCAAAGACCTAAATATAAGAGCCAAGACCATAAAAACCTTAGAAAGCAGTGTAGGGAAACATCTATAGGACCTTGTAATAGGAAATGGATTTATGAATATCTCACCAAAAGCACGAGCAGCAAAAAACTAATAGATAAATGGGACTTCCTCAAAATTAAAGCCTTCTGCACCTCAAAGGAGTATGTCAAGAAAGTAAAAAAGGAGCCCACACAGTGGGAGAAAATATTTGGCAATCATATATCTGATAAGAAACTTATAACATGCATATATAAAGAACTCCTATATCTTGATAAACAACCCATTTAAAAAATGGGAAAAAGACTTAAACAGACACTGCTCCGAAGAAGAAATACAAATGGCAAAAAAGCACATGAAAAAATGTTCCAAATCTCTAGCTATCAGGGAAATGCTAATCAAAACTACAATGAGATACCATCTTACACCCATAAGATTGGCAGCTATGAAAAAAACAGAAGAATACAAGTGCTGGAGAGGATGTAAAGGAAGGGGAACACTCATCCACTGCTGGTGGGAATGCAGAAGGATCCAACCATTCTGGAGGACAGTATGCCGGTTTCTCAAAAAACTAGCCATAGATTTGCCATATGACCCAGCAATACCACTGCTGGGTATATACCCAGCAGAACTGAAAACAAGGACACAAACCGATATATGTACACCAATGTTCATAGCAGCATTGTTCACTATTGCCAAAAGTTGGAATCAACCCAAATGCCCATCAACAGATGAGTGGATCAATAAAATGTGGTATATACACACAATGGAATACTACACGGCTGTAAGAACAAACACACTACAAACACATGTGATAACATGGATGAATCTTGAGAACCTTATGTTGAGTGAAGCAACCCAGACATTGAAGGACAAATACTACATGACCTCAATGATATGAAATAACCAAGCTGCCCTAGATAGCAAGAGACTGAACGATAGGCTTACAGGAAATCGGAGGGTGGAGGAAGGATGTGAGCCAATGTCTGCAGGGGTGGAATTTAAGACGAAATGGTGGTAAGTATGAACACAAAGAAGAGATAAAAGGGGGGCAAGGGGTTGCCTTTGGTTGGGGCTTTGGGGGTTTGAGGGTGGCTGGGGAGGGATGGATGGATAACATTGCCCAAAAGTGGGGGGAGGGAGGGGTAGCATATGAACACAGGAGAGGGTCAGGTGTTGGTGGAGAGTAAAATGCCGAGAAAATCATATCAAAATATAATAAAGAGGGAAATGGACTTTGGCCCAGTGGTTAGGGCGTCTGTCTACCACATGGGAGGCCCGCAGTTCAAGCCCCGGGCCTCCTTGACCCGTGTGGAGCTGGCCCATGCGCAGTGCTGATGCAAGCAAGGAGTGCCGTGCCACACAGGGGTGTCCCCCGCGTAGGGGAGCCCCACACGCAAGGAGTGCACCCATAAGGAGAGCCGCCCAGCGGGAAGGAGGGAGCAGCCTGCCGAGGAATGGCGCCGCCCACACTTCCCATGCCGCTGACGACAACAGAAGCGGACAAAGAAATAAGACGCAGCAAAAAGACACAAAAAACAGACAACCGGGGGAGGGGAGGGGAATTAAATAAATAAAAATAAATCTTAAAAAAAAAAAATATATATATATATATATATATAATAAAGAGGGTTACCTGTTTAGAATGCTCGGAGGGGAGGGTCTGATGCAGGACGGGCTCCTGGGGAATGTCTAAATGCTCATTCTGCCAGAGTGGGTGACACCATGGGGTAAAAACCCAAGTAGTGAGAGTGGGGGTGGACCCACATCCTGGGGAGGACTAATGCCATCAAATAGAGGGAACTGTATCCCTCGAGAGAAAGGGTGGCTCCCAGGGCATTGGGGCAGTTGAGCAAGTTAGGCCCTGAACACTATTCCACCTATCTCTGGAAGTGGCTCCTCAGGAAACGGAGGTTGGCTGTCACTGTGGGCACCAAGCTGGAAGGGAAAATGGACTTTAATGTGTGGAACCAAGGTAAATGGGGGGTAAGAGAGGAGTTTCTTGAGAGTACACAAGGATGGATATAAAACATGTAATATTACACCATAACATATAGGAGATGACAGACTGATAATGTAAACCATAATGTAAAACATAGGATAACTAAGAATGTAAAAAACTGTGTATCCTAAAGTATGCACCATAATGTAAGCACAGATGTCACCTTGTTAGAAAGCTAGTGTCTCAGACTCTGCACATCACGTTAAGTAAATATGATGTGAATAGGGTGTAAGAGTATCGCTGTGGAAGGGAAAAGGTTTTGTGGTGGATGTATGGGAGTGCTGTATATTATATATATGCATTGCTGTGGTCTAGGGCTCCTGTGAAGAGAAGCTGAATAATCAGGGGGAAAAAAAAAAAAAAAAAAAAGATAGGAAGTAGAATTTTTTCCAAGTCAACAAGTGTTCTTTATCTAACTTTTAAACCCATCGCTATATGCCATTCCCTAGTAAGGGACCCTGACATTATATTGGGCTTCAAGTTTCGGGGAGTTCTGGATCAGAGTGTTTCAACAATGGCAATGGAGGGATACTGGTATGGGATGCCATTGATAGGTGATATATGGCTGACAGGGAGCTGTACAGAACATATGTCCAGGGTGCATGGTAATGTTTGGATATACTCATAGTGGCAACAATTAAAAACCACAGCAGGGGGGGTACTGGGTTCCTGGCCAGTGGTGCTCTGTCGTGGTCCCTAGGGGAGCAGTGACAGTCTCCCAGGTGCAGCGGCGGGGACCAGGAGGGAGTGAGGGTTCAACAGTGAGCCCCTAATGTTAATGACTATGCTTGTGAGCTGATAAGCCTAAAATAAGAACAAGGCCTAGAGCAGCATTGTGCCTGGGAATTTCCTCCTGTCAGCCTTCATGTTACTCAAATGTGGCCAGTCTCGAAGCCAAATTCAGCATGTAAATGCAATGCCTTCCCCCCAGCGTGGGACATGACACCCGGGGATGAGCCTCCCTGGCACCAAGGGACCACTATCAACTACCAACTGATGATGCAACTGGAAAATGACCTTATACGGAAGGTTCAATGCGGATCAGCAGAATATCCCTGTCTACATAAAATAACATGACTTTAAAATGCTGTTTGATCTAAAGTAAGGGGGAAATGGAAAGGAGAAATGAGTTTATATGGCTACGAGTTTCTAAAAAAGAGTCTGGAGGCTGGCAGAAGGATTGCCCTTATGCACAACTGAGCAGAGTCAGAGAGACAGATAAAGCAGATACAACCCCCAGATATTGGTTCCTTTGAGGGCTAAAGAGACCCATGGGAGTTATGGTCATGGCCGATGGGGTTAACTACCAGGTCAGATGGCCCCTCTTTGGAAATGGTGTTTATGTGTGATGAATCTGGACTCAGATGGGATCTCCCTTCATAAGACTTTCATGCTAATGTGCTGGAGGTGCAGTTAATGTTGGGGTTTAAGATATATTTAGGGGATTTGAATCTCTGGACTGACAATGTGATAGCCAGGTCCTGAGCCTGAACAGACTCCAGCACCTACAATCTGATTTATTGGACTTACTACACTCAGCTAAGATGGAGTTGAGGAAGGACAACCACCACACCATGGAGCCTAGAGTGATTACAACTGAAAGTGGGAGGATTGCATCCAGCATCCATGTGGAATCTGAGCCTCCTCTTGACATAGAGGTGCAATGGACACAACCAATCCAATGTCCACATAGAAGAGGTGGCATTGGATTGGGAAAAGTGGACATGGTGGCTGATGGGTATGGGGAAAGGCAGGAAGAGATGAGAGGTGGAGGCGTCTTTGGGACATGGAGCTGCCCTGGATGGTGCTTCAGAGGTAATCACCGGACATTGTAAATCCTCACAGGGCCCACTGGATGGAATGGGGGAGAGTATGGGCCATGATGTGGACCATTGACTATGAGGTGCAGAGGTGCCCAAAGATGTACTTACCAAATCCAATGGATGTGTCATGATGATGGGAGTGTTGCTGGGGGGGGGGGGGGGAGAGGTGGGGTGGGGGGTGGGGTTGAATGGGAACTCACATATATATTTTTAATGTAATATTATTACAAAGTCAATAAAAAAAAAAAGATTAACCTTGAGCACCAAAAAAAAAAAGAAAAATTAAAAAAGGTTTTATATATTCAGCACACTATTCTTTTATCATGTGTATGTTTTGCTAATATTTTCTTCCTGTGTATGTTTTAGCTTTTTATTTTATTAACTGTATCTTTTGAAGACCATAAGTTTTTAATTATGATGAACTACAATTTCTCAAGGTTTTTATAAGCATATTTTTAATTCAATTTGCTTTTTCTCTTTTCATGCTTATTTAATAATTCCATCATAACTTTTTAAATTAAACCCAAATATTTTGGAGGAAAGAAGAAAGTTATAAAAGCAAGGTATAAACAGACTAAATTGTGTAGAAATTTTAGAAACCTCTTGGACTGCTTACAGATATACTCAGAAAATCTCTTAAAATACACAGTTCTTAAAATAGATTGAACTGCACCAAATAAAAACAGTGATCAAGAGAACTACAGAATAGTATAAGAAACTTTGTGATATATAATTTTAGAGCAAAGTTCAAAATTGTTAAAATTATGCAAATAAATGTGTAAATGTATGAAAATGCTGTCAAAATGCAGGTAAATGAGATGAAGTTTGGGGAAGGTCAAAGATTATACAGGAGAGAAGCTAACTTGGCCCAGTGGTTAGGGCGTCCGCCTACCACATGGGAGGTCTGCGTTTCAAACCCCAGGCCTCCTTGACCCGTGTGGAGCTGGCCCACACGCAGTGCTGATGCGCTCAAGGAGTACCCTGCCACACAGGGGTGTGTGTAAGGAGAGCCGCCCAGCAGGAAAGGAAGTTCAGCCTGCCCAGGAATGGTGCCGCACACATGGAGGCTGACACAACAAAAAGAAACACAGATTCCCGGTGCCGCTGATGAGGATGGAAGTGCTCAAAGAAGAACACACAGTGAATGGACACAGAGAGCAGACAACTGGGGGAAAGGGGGAAGGGGAAAGAAATAAATAAAAAATAAATCTTTAAAAAATAAAAATCCAAGAAATGCTTAAAAAAAAGATTATACAGGAAAGTGGATGTGGCCCCAGTTATGGATTTTCTGCCTACCGTATGGGAGGACCCGGGTTCAATCCCTGGTGCCTCTTGGTGAGAAAAGAAGAAGAAAAAGTGTGCCTGAGTGGTGAGCCAGTGCCCACATGAGTGCTCACGTGGTAAACCTGTGCCCACCCAAATGAGTCACGCAGCAAATGATGATGCTTGAAAAGAGAGATTAAGAGGAGATTCAGGTGGCGGACTTGGCCCAGTGGTTAGGGCATCCGTCTACCACATGGGAGGTCCATGGTTGAAACCCCAGGCCTCCTTGACCCGTGTGGAGCTGGCCCATGCACAGTGCTGATGCACGCAAGGAGTGCCCTGCCACGCAGGGGTGTCCCCGTGTAGGGAAGCCCCACACGCAAGTAGTGTGTCCCGTAAGGAGAGCCACCCAGCGCAAAAGAAAGGGCAGCCTGCCCAGAATAGCATGGCCCACACGGAGAAGTGACAAAACAAGATGATGCAACAAAAAGAAACACAGATTCCTGTGCCACTGACAACAACAAAAGCAGACAAAGAAGACGCAGCAAATAGACACAGAACAGACAACCACGGTGGGCGGGAGGGAAGAGAAATAAATAAATAAATAAATCTTTAAAAATAAATAAATAAATAAATAAATAAAGAGGGAATTCAAAGTGAAGTGCAGCAGAGACTGGCAACTAGGTGACACAACTGACAGGGAACCTCTGTCCACATCAGGGGTCTCCAGAATCAAATCCCAGTGAATCCTAGAGGAGAGAAAATGAGAAAAGAAGACAAAAAAAGAGAAATAGGTACAGAAGATCACACAGCGAATGGACATGGACAGCAAAGAGAGCAGGGTGGGCAGGCAGGAGGAGGGGAAGGGGAAAATAAATAAATCTTTTTAAAAAAGATTATACAGATATAATAAGTTTATAAGTTTGTGGGAGGTTGTTTTATTTTACACTTCCACCTAGATTCTTTATAAAACGTTTTTTATTCATATATTCTTTCTTTATTATTACCTTTTTTAAAAAGATACATAGATCACACAAAATGTTACAAGTCTTAACAAAAATGTTAAGACTTTAGAAATCATTTCCAATTTAAAAAATAATTTAAGATTTATCTGTATCTGGTCTTCGCCCTGGAAATCTTCCATGACCTTTGGTCTAAAAGTAGTAAAATCTGTCCTAGCCTGTAATTTCATTACTTTTTTTTTTTTTTTTAAGTTTTTATTCTAGTAACACACATACAACCTAAAATTTCCCCTTTTAACCATATTCAAATATATAATTGAGAGCCATTAAATACATTCACAATGTCGTGCTACAGTTGTCACCATCCATCACCAAAACTTTACAATGAATTTCATTACTTTTGTTACCTAGAGTGCACAGTAATCCACCCAAGACCCGTGAGGCACAGGTTAGTCTGATTATTTATGCAACACTGCCATCTGCTGACCTAATCTTGGAGCTGCATGCTAACTTTACTGCACCTAGTGATCAAGAGGAGGTTGTTTCCTCTTACTTTTTTTTAAAGATTTAATTTACTTTTTTATTTCACCCCTTGAGGTTTGTTCTTTTTTTTTTTTTTCTGTCTCTTCTCTGTGTCCATTCGCTGCGTGTTTTTTCTGTATCTGCTTGTCTCCGTTTTGTTGGGTCATCTTGCAGCTCCAGCTCTCCTTGGCACACCCACTGTCAGCTAACCACAATGCACCGGCCAGCTTTTGCCTTCACAAGGAGGCCCTGGGACTCGAACCCAGAGCCTCCCATATGGTAGAGGGGAGCCCAACTGATTGAGCTACAGCAGCTTCCCCTTATTCTTTTAGTGTTTATGAAAATAGTAAATTTCATAATAAGTAAAGAGATAAAAGAGTATAATGAATCTGTAGCTCCAACAATTAATATTTTCCAATCTTGTTTCAACCACCTCTCTCATCCCATTGCCTCCTGCATCTCTCTCTCACACACACCACACATGGGGTATGTGAAGGGAAATCTCAGACAGTACTTATTTCTTCTGTCAAGAGAGTCAATGCATTGATAACTGATGAGGACTTGTTAAAATGACTACCAGGCAATTAAGACACCTCTACATTTAAGAGTAATTCCCTAATGTCAACTAATGCTCAGTCTCTAATCACATTTCCTCAATTGTCTCAGAACAGTGTTTTACAGTAAGTTTTCTTAAATTAAGATTCAGGTGCAGAAAAATATATGGTTAAACTTTACCAAAACCTAAAATAATCCCTATATGTTAATTTTTTCAGGGAATAATAGAAGGGGGTAAAATATTAGAGTTTACCAACATAAGTCATATCCTAGGCCTAAGATAATCTTGAAACCAAAATAGAAGACTGAAAGTGAAGAAGAAAATTATAGAAAAATTCACTTGAAAACATCAATGCAGTAATGCAAGAGAAAATATTACAATGTGGTATTACAATGTCATTCAACCTCATGTAACTGAAATCAAACTAGAGAAGCCTGATGGAATAAGGTGTATTTTTCCTCAGAAATGCTGGGGGGGAGTGGGCGGTTCAGGTCTGCAGCAGCTGCCCCAGGACCCAGCTTCCTTCTCCCTGCCTTCTCAACACTCTAACTGTTGTGGGATGGCTCCTCTACCATGTTCCAGACCAAGAAAGCATAAGGAAACCAAAGAACAAGGAAGCAGCAATTCCTCCGACAAGAAGTCACAATTATCCCAGAAATTCACAACAGACTGCACATTATGTCTCCCTTGCACTACCTGCATGGAAATGGGAAATCTGATTTTGGCTAAGACACTGTTGACTTGTACAAAACTGTGATTGTGATGTTAAGGAATAAGGGCATAGGGGGGAGGGAGATAAGGGGAACACCTATAACAAATAAGAAATGTAAACAACCACAAGCGGGCATTCATTATGAACAGGCAATTCACAACAGATGGGACCCCAGTGGTAAATAAATACTTTTAAATGATCAAACGTCTTAGGAATCATGAAAATGCATATTAAATTAACAATGAGATACAATTTACTTATCCATTTGCCTGGCAAAAACTGAAAAATTGAAAAAGCTTGAAAATATCAAGTATTGGAGAAAGGGAAACCTCCTGTGCGATTACCACTGTAAAGGTAGGATCTTAAATTGGTAAACAAAACTTGAAGATCAATTATCAAATTTCAATATGTACACACCTCCAACTGAAAACAGTATCCCTTTTAATTAATACGCAAAGAAATGTTCAAATGCATGAGTCCTGGAGCAGCTGCCATGCTGGAGAAAGGCACATTTTCTAGTGGCGCTGGGTCATTTCTCATTCTTTCCCTGATTTCAGGAATTGTGTTAAAATACCCCCACCTTGATTTGGGGCAACCAGATGGCAACTTTGCAGGGGATTTTCTGGCTTGCAAAGACTTTCCGGGTGGCTCAAGAAATGTAACGGAAGTCCATTTACTGGGAGACCAGACTCCTGCCCCACTGCCAGCCCAGTGGTTCCCCAGCTGTGCAGCCTTGAGCGAATCCCTCCCTCCCTTAGAAGACGTGCCTCCTGTGAGCCATGTATAGAGCTGGAAATTGTCTCTTCCACTTCAAACAACCCACAAGCTACAAAAGCCCCAGGGAAGCCCTCAGTCCATTCACTTTGTACTCAGCCCACCGAGGCCCCAGAGTCGTGCAGGATTGAGACGGTCCTGATAAGGCAGGGCTGCTGCCTGCTGGGTTTAGACATCTCCACCTTCGCTGCAGAAGTCACCGGCCTGACCACCAGAGGGCACCAGAGGAGACGAGGCTGACAGCAAGCACCACGTGGCTGCCGAACTATCCTTGTTCATTTCAATCACTTAGTCAGTATTTATTCAGCACCAACTGTGTGCCAAGTACTTGTTACCCACTCAGGGTACAATTGTGAATGTGGGCAGCCACGCGATGCCCTCTGAGATCCAGAAAATGACGACAGAAGATGAATAATATTAATTTTCATGGGGTTGGAAGATATGACGTCCTGGATAGAGATGAGAGCCAGTGACATACTGTTTATTTTAGTGACCCTAGTTTTATCCTGTTTCAATTTCCTTAGCTGTTCAAGCAGATACTATGGAATGGGTTGACTTAAACAAAGGGAATTTATTAGTACGAATCAAGACATCATCAAGGTGACACTTTCTTCCCCAAGACTTTGGCGTTCTGGGGCTGGCGGCCCGTGATCCTGGTCCTAGTCTCCTCCGTACATGGCAATGCACATGGTGCCTCTCTGCGTTCTCCTGGGTTCTGCTGACCTTCAGCTTCTAGCTTCCCATAGCTTTTTCTCTCTGTCTGAATTTCACCCCATCTATGAAGAGCTCCAGTAAGAGGACTAAGACCTCTCCTGATTGAGGTGGGTCACGCCTTAACTGAAGAAACCACATCAGAAAGGTCTACTTACAATGGGTTCACACCCACGGGATGGAGTAAGTTAAGAACATGTTTCACTGGGCTGTGGACGTCCAAGCCATCCCATATCCCAGGCTGATGTGGCCTGTACAATATGGCATATTTGTGTGCACTGTTCTGGATTTCTGTCAGTAAGTTTGGCATCTGCCCCTGTGTGAAGAACTTCTCCAGACTCTCAGCCAGCAAACTTGAGAGGACAATCTCTACCCTTTCTCTTCACTTCCTTTTAAAAGACATAAAATCACTGGATTTAGGGTTCAAGGAATAGAGAGGAGCCCTTCCAATCTGGAGTGGCCCTCGGTTTCTTTCATGGGTTACTCCAGGTAGTGGCAACATCAGAGTTATGCCAAATCAGAGAACGAATTACAGAGGGTTCCAATTTTTTATATTCTTGACACAGAAACACAAAGGATTAAAAAGAATTTGCCTGAAAACCATCTTGTATTAGGTTCTTTAGGAGGAGGTAGGTCTTTGAAAACTCCTCATATCCTTCTATGGTGGTGGATTTATTACAGTTTATTTCTCTTCTTGGGTTATTTTGTTCTTTTTTGAGGGGGTTGGAGATGTGTCCACTTCACTTAGATTTAAACAACAACAACAACAACAACAACATGACCGGTAGGGTTTTGCTCTGAGTATGAGGAGAAAATGGAGAGGATAAATATTCTACCAACTCAACCCTGCTGAACCCAGACACCCAGCATTACAGAACCTCTGCAAAAATGAGGGAAGAAGAGTCCAGCATGAGGAAGGAGGGACACAGAGAAGGCAGTGGCCGCAGGAACCACAGTCAGGAGATCAGTGCTTCTTTTGGAACACAAATCTGAAACAAGAAGGGACTGTATAATGAGAAAACTCTGCAAATACTTAGATATCCTGGGAAGGGTGCAGCCTTCACCAGCATTTCACAGGGACGCCTGGGCAATTTTACTTAGATAAGAGGAAGGATGCCCACAGGATTTAGAAAATGAAGAAAAATCCAGGCAGCACTTGCTTAAAATGCCCTTTTAATCTAGTATTATAATTTCTTTCCTATTCCTTTTGTCTATTAGTTTCTCTCTTGTTCCTTTGTTAAGCTTGCCAATTTGAATATTTTATTGACCTTTTTCAAATAAAAAAATATTTTATTTTATTAATCAAATTAGCATTATTTGGTTTTCATTTCCTTCTCTTTTTATTTATACTGATTGCTTCCTTTTAACTTTCTTTTGGTTTACGTTGCTATGCTATGGCTAACTCTTTGAGTTTAATACTTAGGTTTTTCAATATTTTATCTCTTTGTACTTTTATCAGTAAAGGCAACACATTGTCACCTGAGAACCACTTTGACCACATCCCATAGATGGACATGTAGTATTCTCCTTGTATTTATTTTTAAACAATCTCGTGAATTGTAATTTCATTTTCTACTGGGCCCTGGATTGGAGATTAGAAGGAATCTGTCTGAAACTTATTTTACTCAACTACAGAACTCAAACAGAGATATACTCTGCCACTTATTGAGAAGTTTCTTTTTACATAAGCTCACTTATGGAAGAGCCAGATAATCTTTAATACATTGAGACCAGGTGAAAACAACTCTATCACATATTGTCATTTCTGTGGATCCACGTAGGATAGAAAGAATGATGGTGCTGGGAGGGAAAAATGGAGGGTAGAAGGATCAAGGGTTTTTTTAGTTGTCTTGGTGCAGTCTTCTATATCCATAATTATTTTTGTCGACTTGAAAACATCTATTTCTGAGAAAATCATATTACAGCCTTCAGTAGAAACAATTTTCCTCAGGTTCTTATTCTATCTATGAGATTTTATTTTCTTTATATATTTTGATGCAATGTGATTCAGTATAAAGGTTCCTCACTATTAAGTCTTTTTGGAGAATTATACATTTTGCCTATAACCAATATGTTCTGAATCATGAGTTCTGAGTACAAAATTTACAAATCAAAAAGATGTAATGGGATCCTATTTCCTAGCTGCACCTCACATATCCAGAGAGCATCTTGACCTCTCCTTCTGAGGAACTGCTTCTTTCTGACCGACTGCAGTCAGGGGGGTGTCATAGGTCCACCCTGTGCTAACCCAGGGGTGAACTCCTGACCAGCCAGGCCAAGCAGACCTCCCCGCTTGCCTCCTGAATCTTGAGATGGGAGAAGAAGAGACTGAAATCAGTTCAGGCTTTCCAGTCACAGTGCCTTGGACAAAATGTTCCTGCTTCAAGGACATTTGAGGGTGAGGGGCAACATAAATTAGAGGCTTGAAGGCACTGCCCATCCTGTGACATCCATGAGTCCAGGAGAAATTAACCAGCCCAGCTCCCCCCATCCCACCACAGCGTCTCCCTCGGCAGATTCCTGCTGCTCCCTGAGTCCCAGAGGACGCTCCAGGCCCAAGCACCCACTAGCTCCCGTCCCTAGGAAAACTGGAAATTGCAAATCAACTGCTTTGCTCCCACAGTCCTCAAAAGATATTTAAAAAATAAATCCATCTTATATAAATATATTTTCTATACTCTAGTCTCTTTAGTCTTATGATTGATCATTTTGCTATATGACATTGAACATATTTTACTTTGCCTCTTGATGTTTTGTCCTTTAATTCTACTTTTCTCATATCCCATATTGTCACTTATGCTTTCTTTCAATCAGCAGTTGCCTGGCATACTTTTATCCATTGCATTTGTTCCAGACATTTCACATATTAGTTTTAAATGAATTTTATGTAAATACCACATAGCTAAATTTGTATTGTATCCACTCTTTGTCTTTCCATTGTGAAATTTTCCTATTTTCATTGTCAAAGTATAATCAGAAAAACTAAAATATAATTCCCATGCCTATAGCTTACAAGCACATGTCAAAGATTTGATTAAAAAAAATTATTAATGACAGAACCAGCCGATGACAAACCTGGTTCAAAGGAATAAACACACACACACACACACATCTCTATCAAGACTGGGAAGAGATTGATAAATAAGATGCAAAATGGGTTAATGCCCTAAGGAGCAACAAAACCATAAGCTCTGGGGTTATCATCACTACAAGACCAAAATTATCTATCATTTTCATGGTATCAATTTTCTCTAGGGTAACATCTAAATTGATGAATTCCAGGCCTTCTTCAAAAGTAAAGAAAACTCAGGTTTCATTTACCTAGAGAAGCAAATGAACTTTTAAAAGTCATAGAGTCATCATTTTTATTTATTTTCCAGGGTGTTAGAAAGTTTCTCTTTTTTAATTAAAGATAATGGCTCACATAGAATGTTACATTTGAAAAAACATAAGAAGTTCCCATACAACCCACTCCCCACCCCCACCCCCATCATTTTTGTAAATTGTATTTTTTAAAGATACATATATCACAAAAAAAGGTTACATAATAAGAAACCTAAGAGGTTGCCATATCGAACCACTCCCCTACCCCAAACCTCTCACTCTAAAAACCTCCCCCATCGTTGTGGCACACTCATCACACTCAGCAAACACATTTTGGAGCACTGCTGCACCACATGGATAATAGTTTACATTGTAGTTCACACTTTCCCCCAGTACATTCAGTGGGTTATGGAAGGATATATAATGTCAAGCATCTGACCCTGCAATATCATTTAGGACAACTCCAAATCCCCAAAATGCCCCCTCATCACATCTCTTCTTCCCCCTCCCTGCCCTCAGCAACTACTGTGGCCACTTTCTCCATGTCAATGATACAAATTCTTCTATTACTAGTCACAATAGTTTTATAGTAGAATGTCAGTAAGTTCCCTCTAATCCATATTTTATTCTTCCATTATGTGGACCCTACGATGGTGATGTCCACTCCACCTTTATATCAAGAGGGGCTTAGGTCCCACATGGCTGATAGATGCAATTCTCCTGCTTGCAGTTGTAGGCACTCTTGGTTCCCTGGTGGGGGGGTTGACCATCTTCACCTCTGTGTTAGCTGACGTGGGTAAGATAGTTTCTTTAAAACCCCTAATTATAGTTGGACTGTTATGTTTGGGCTTGGTCCTTCCATCTCATTTAGTATTTCTATTTATCATATTTTCCTCTTGGGATTGTTTGGGTTTTTTTTTTCTTTTGTTTTGTTTTGTTTTGTTTATTTTTCCCCCCTTCTCCCGCCCCAGTTTTCTGCTCTCTCTGTCCATTCACTGTGTGGTCTTCTGTGACCGCTTCTATCCTTATCAGTAGCACCAGGAATCTGTGTTTCTTTTTGTTGCATCATCTTGCTGCATTAGCTCTCCGTGTGTGTGGTGCCATTCTTGGGCAGGATGCACATTCTCTTGTGCTGGGCTGCTTTCCATACGGGGTGCACTCCTTGTGCGTGGAGCTCCACTATGTGGGAGACACCCCTGCATGAGAGGGCACTCGTTGTGCGCATCAGCACTGCGCATGGGCCAGTTCTACATGGGTCAAAGAAGCCCGGGGTTTGAACTGCAGACCTCCCATGTGGTAGACAGACGCCCTATCCATTGGGCCAAGTCCTCTTCCCTCCTCTTGGGTTTTGATTACCCTGTCCAGAATTTGGCTGGATTGGTTTCATTATCTTTGCACATCTTGTTCCTCCAAGTGGTTTGGCCCTATCCATTGGGCCAAGTCCTCTTCCCTCCTCTTGGGTTTTGATTACCCTGTCCAGAATTTGGCTGGATTGGTTTCATTATCTTTGCACATCTTGTTCCTCCAAGTGGTTTGGAAGTGGTAAATCCTGTTGATGTTTTCTGTCTACTAACCTTACCCCTTTTTATCTCCATCACTGTCCATACAGCCTGAAGGGGAAAGCCAAGGTCTCTGAACTCAGGCAGATGCTCCTCATGTGATTCCACCTTCCACTGCCCACCTCTCCCCTCCTCAGCCCATGAAGAATGAGGTGGGCTTTCCCCAGCTCTGTGCAGACAACTATCACTGGCTGGTTCAGGGCCAGTCCTGTTCACACAAAATAATAGAAGTTTCTAGATTCCAGTTTGTCCATCAGTTTGATCACATAAGTTAAATCTTTGAGGTTTTCCTCAAAATTTGTTTTCTGCTAAATAAACTCCAATGATGATTCTCCAACTATGAGATAAGTTTAGCATTTTTCTATTTTTTCTCTGATTTCAAAGATTTTGAGAGCATGAAATACTGAACATAAAGTCCACGTGTACAAGGGTTTCAATCTCTTCTTTTCCTCCTCGTCTGCCTTCTTCCTATCTGCTCTTCTTTGTTGGAACTTTATCTAGGTCTCTGCCAGCATTACAAGGGCAATGTGGGAAATGGGAGACAGTGGGCTTCGCTGCTTCTTCCCAGCAATAGACCAGCAGGACTTATCTGTGCACTGATGAAGATGAGTGGGAGAATCAGGAAGCAGCCTAGCTCAACCCTAACTAGCACACAGAGGCACCAGTCAAAGGAGAACCAAGGTTATGAGAGTGGATTTAAGACATCCCTTAAATCCCGAAGAGAAATTGTTTTTAATTAAATTTGATTTTTAAAGAAACTCCAGATACATAAATATTACATTAAAAATATAATATGGGGGCAAGATGGTGTCTGAGTGAGTGCACCTTATAATCTCTCCTGCAAAGAAGCAGCTGAGCAGGTTTGGAATTTTTCTGGACCAGGCTGTTTTGGGTGTTTGCAGGGCAGGAGGTGTCTGGACATCGATTTAGTGGGATGGTGACAGAGAAGGTCCATGTGAAAGGTAGAATTTTGGGCCTCTTCCACAGAGATGGGGGCTGCGGGGGACACTTCCCCCTGGGGTGGGCGGCACGGCAGCAGTGATTCCTGGAGGCTCTGCTGTGCTGGGGAATTTCTAAGCCCTGAGCAGACTATTTGGGGGTTTGCAGGGTGGGAGGTGTCTGGAAGTTGATTTGGTGAGACAGAGATGGAGGAGATTTTTGCAAGGCATGGAATTTTGGGTTTCTGACACAGAGATTAGAGCTTCTGGCTAGAGCCCCTCCCCCTAGGGCTGTAAGCCAATCTGCGGTGGTCTTTGAATTGTTTGTAGTACAGAAGCAACCCCAGTAGGCTGTTTCGGGGGCTTGCAGGGCAGGAGGTGTCTGGAAGCCAATTTGGTGAGACAGAGATGGAGGAGATTTTTGCGAGACGTGGAATTTTGGGTTTCTGACATGGAGATTAGAGCTTCAGGCTAGAGCCCCTCCCTGTAGGGCTGGCGTTCCATCTGCGGTGGTCTCCAAATTGTCTGTAGTACAGCGGCGGCCCCAGCAGGCTGCTTCAGGGGCTTGCAGGGCTTGCAGGGCAGGAGGTGTCCTGAAGTCAACTTGGTGCAACAGTGACAGAAGAGACTCTTGTGAGAGGGGGAATTTTGGGTTTCTGACACAGAGGTCAGAGTTTGCGGGTGTGACCCCTCCCCATAGGGCTGATGCTCAGCTGCGGGATCCCTGAAGGCTGTCTTGCACTGCGGTGCTCTCAGGCTCCCTGTTAACTGGATTTGTGGTTCCCAGGTCTGTGTCCCCTAAACCCTGGTGGCCCACACCCCGTAGACTCACATCTCTTGAGTCTGCAATATCACAGACTTCCCATCCCTGAATCCACCATGCCCTGAGGGCCATCTGAGGTCCTTGATTGTCCTAGCCCTTGGCATTTGTGGGTTTTTTTTTTCTTTTTCTCTTTTTTCTTATTTCTTTTATTGTCCTGGTTGCTAATATTGCATTATCTCCTGGACTTTTCTCCCATTCTATCCCCCAAGGTCCTTTTTTGTTTATTTAGGGTTTTTTTTCTTTCTTCTTTTCTTTTTCTTGCTTGTTTCCCCCACTTTTCTTTGCCTACCCCCCTTTCTTTCTTCTCTTTTTTTCCTTTTCTCTCTTTTTCTTCTTATTTTATTTTATCTTATATATACAATAGGTGCTGCAGGGAATGCCTCACATTTGCTGTGTTTCCTCATCCTCCATTTCCTCATTTCTGTGTGAATTGATTTTGGCCATCTACACTATCCCCTTTCCCCCACATCTTGCCATACTCCTTCGTCTACTGCCTCTCTTACATTCCACCTCCCTTTCTTTGGTCTCCAAATTGTCTAACTTTTAATTTCTAATACGTTTGCTCTGTTTTCTGTCTTTTATCCACTCTTGATACTATTGTCTTTCTTTTCTCTTTCCCTCTCTCATAAAAACACTGGCTTTTTAATTCTTACCATATTCAGTTAACTATCTCATTATAGGTACTCTACTTACTGCTATAAATTTACACAACTTACATGAACCTAATATCCATTCCCCCAGATCTCATATTGTTGCTCTGTTAATATTTATTACCAATACTACTTTACACATTTTCTTTTCTTACACAATTGCCTTTCCCTGGCCCTAATATTTCCCTTCAAAGTGAACTCAGCCAGCAACAAGAAATTAGAATAAGAAGAACAAAGTGACAAAGAGAAGATATAACACTTATGCAAGAACAAAAACTAATTAATCCCCAAGAATAAACAAAGAAGCTAAGGAACTGATTAAACCTGTC